>NC_087360.1:79271757-80620507 GCF_030014295.1 Loxodonta africana | reverse complement strand
TAGAGCGTCAGCAAAAAAGAAGAAGACCCTCAACGAGATGGATTGACACAGTGACTGCCAACAATGAGCTCAAGCATACCAATTATGAAGATGGCACAGGACTGGGCAGTGTTTTGTTCTGTTGTATGTAGAGTCGTTATGAGTCAAAACTGACTCCACCGCACCCAACACTGCCCCGGTGGTGCAGTGATTAAAGAACTTGGCTACTAACCAAAAAGTTGGTGGTTCAAACCCACCAGCCACTCTGTGGTAGAAAGACGTGGCAGTCTGATTCTGCAAAGATTTATAGCCTTGGAAACCTTATGGGTCAGTTCCACCTGCCCTTTAGGGTCGCTCTGAGTCAGAATCCACTTGATGGCAGTGGGTTTGGTTTTAGTTTATGAGGTGTTAAAGCACATTTGCTGCTGTTTGAATCAGCCCGTATCTGGATTTGAGTCTGCAAACAGAAAACAGTTATGGGAGAAAGCAGCTGAACAAACATCGTCATAAACACTGAAGAAATTGGAATGTATCTTTAATGTGCTGGAAAGGCTCTCTTTTGATCTTTGAAGTGCAGCCTCGTCCAACTTGGGAAAGGGAGTGGCTTTGGCAGTGAAAGGAGAGAAACCCCAGTCCAAAGGATAAAGAAGTGATTGCTTAGGATGGAGCCTCACCGGTAATAATGCTTCTTTTTTTTTTTTGAGGTATTACCTGAATGGGGTCCCTGGGTTTGAGTCCTCCCAGAGATGCCTCTGAAGAAGGGCCTGGTGATCTGCTTCTGAAAGGCTATAGCCATGAAAACCCTGTGGAGCACAATCCTGCTCTGACACACATGGGGTCGCCACGACTCAAAATGACTCGATGGCAACTGGTGACTGGTTATAACCTGAATATTTCACCTTATCACTGTTTGTTGAAGTAACACAGTTAGTTATTTACCTTTCTTGTCGTTTCACTCAGTTCTTTTCTTATCAAACTGCTGTCTGAACCCAAAACAAACAACCTGTAAGACTGCATTCGTGTGGTGGTGGCTAAAGGTTTTCCCTCTTTTCTCTCATGGTCTCCCTCATTTCCAGTAACCATCTGCTGGAGACGGTCTGGGCTAATTTGTGCTGCTATGTTGGGTGCTCATGGTTCCTTGTGACTTGGGTCTTTTTGATCTTTTAAACCTGCTCTTAAGACCTCCAGGGTAGAAAGATCTGGCAGTCTGCTTCCGTAAAGATTTACAGCCTTGGAAACCCTGTGGGGCAGCTGTACTCTGTCCTACAGGGTTGCCGTGAGTAGGAATCGACTTGAAGGCAGTGGGTTTGGTTTTCATTCTCTAGACCTCTTCCTTCTTTTACGAATTATTCTAATTCCTCCATACAATATGGCCTTTCAGATTCCACTGGAGAAGAAAGGCCTTTTCTCTTCTCAAGCTTTCTTGGCTGTTTGGATTACTTTATCACACGTTCTAAAATGGACCTAACATGGTCATCCAGAACAGGAATGAGATATGGTTAAAAATAAGTAGACAGCAAAGCTGATATTTTGAGTCTTTCTCTCCTTTTCTCGGAGACTCCCACAGGAGCAGATTGCTCTGGACAAACGTGGCAGAAGAAGAGCGGGTAGGTGGGGACGGTTGCAAGCAGATGCTCCGTTTCTGCAACTTTCAGTCTAAATACCGTGTTCAAATGGAGCAGCCATTCTTCTGCTCAATTTTAGATACGGTCCTCTCCCTTCTTAAGCACATCTCTCTTGACCTTTTCTCCTTATTGTAAAGTCTTTTGCACTTGTGTTATTTATTGTAAGACACCACAAGTCATTCTTAGAAACAAGGAAGTTGTAATATAGAAAAGGAATTAAACAAGGATAGAGCCCAACTTGGCCAAGGTCACACACTAAGTTAGCAGTTCATTCATTCATTCAGTTACTTAGTCATTCCATGAAGGTTTACTGAGTACTCATATAACAAGTATTAGGATAGGCATTGAGCACAGGATGGTAAACAAGACAGAGTCCCTACCCTCAGGGAGTTTACAGCCTGTACTAGAACACAGGTCTGTTTATTGTTTCCATTTCACTCTAACCAAAACCAAACCCAGTGCCATCGAGTCAATTCCTACTCACAGCGACCCTATAGGACAGAGTAGAACTGCCCCATAGAGTTTCCAAGGAGCGCCTGGCAGATTTGAACTGCCAACCCTTTGGTTAGCAGCCATAGCACTTAACCACTATGCCACCAGGGTTTCCCCATTCCATTCTGCCATGCTATTAATGCTTAAAAAAAAAAAAGAAGCATTCCCTGATGTCTAACAAGGGCTGAACTGAGGCAAAACTATGAACTTAGCAAAACTTAACTTTCTTTTCTCTAAGTTGACACTAATTATAGTACCTGTGAGAAGGATTAAATGAAATAATTCCGGTAAAGGGCTTAAACCAAAGACCAAACCCATTACAGTTGAGTTGATTCCGACTCCTAGAGGCCTGATAGGACAGAGGAGAACCGCCCCATTTCCAAGGAGCAGCTGGTTGATTCAAACTGCCGACCTTCTGGTTAGCAGCAGAGCCCTTAACCACTGTGCCACCAGGGGTCCATAAAGGGTTTGGTGTATACTAATTGCTTAATAAACGTTAAATATTATTATCACTATTATTGATGTTCTTTAGTTATTCATATTGTCAATCCTATAATTACTGAAGAAAAGAGGTTTCAGTCTATTTGAAACCTATATGGATATTAGTTTTTTGAATAACATCTTGCTAAAGCACCCTCCGTTCAGTATTTGCACTTATACCGATAGACAGTTTCCAGAAAGGAAGGCTAGTAATTTTATATGGATTCACTTCCTTATGCATCCTCTTTTCTGGAAGTTAAGTGAGGTTTAAAAATCAACTGACTCAGTCGAAGCTGACTCCGTCTAAACACCTGTATGAAAATTCTGTCTGAATCCCTCCAACTCAAAATAATAATTTTATTATTTTCTTAAATTTTAAGATTTTACCTTTGCTTAAAAGCTCCAGAGTACAAATAGCCTAAAATCAACGATTCGCCCTAGTCAGCTATAATAAAATTATCCTGAACTGGGGGGAGTTTGTTGGACATCAGCCAGAACCACAAAACACTTTGGTTAATATAGATGAAGGCGCCCATGAAGGGTAGTTAATGTAATGGAAGTATCCTGTTTCCCAACTTGAGTTTCTCGTGTCTTAATCTTACCTTAATCCCAGGCTTGAAATAGGTCTAGAGTTTATCCAGTTGTGACTTTTAGCCTGAAGGGTTACTTAAAACCGTTATTGGTTACTGGTTATCTTTGAAACCTTTCCAGTAAAAGATCCAATTTGTTCAAAGTTCCCTTGCGGGGAGAAAAAAAGAAAAAAAAAAAAAAAAATACATACACACACACAGGTTCCTCATAGGCTTTGAAAAATATTAACCTACTTTCAAAACCCAAGTTGGGAATAATTTCTGAACGGAATGAAACTCTTATTAATCATTAGACTGAATTCAAGTGTAATGCTGGGGTTTAATATTTTTTTAAAACTTGTCTTTAGTTCTTTGATAAAACTTTTTCCTTCTCGTACTAGCAGAGTTCAGCAGGTTTGATATTTACAAGATCTGTCCTATCCAGCTATCAGAGAGTTATTAAGAAATACTACTGCAAGAGGTGGAACACTCTTAGGTATTGCATTTTCCTCCAATGTGGTCTTAAAATGGCTAATTCCAAAGAACAAAGGATAAGTTATCCGTGGAAAGTGAAGTCATAATTTTATCTCTCTCACCCCTGTCTGAGTATAACCACCACTCTACACCATGTCCAAGTACCGCGAACATGTCTGCTTGGCACAGCTACAACAGCAGGGCTGATAAGTAACCGATCAGCTTATCCGCAGCATTCTTTTCATGGGGAGGTCACTGTTCCCTTTGTTCCTGAAAGCCCAACAAAGCTTAAACATTCCAGAAACTGGTAATTCAAATTAATTAAATGGCATCGGGTACAAGCTCCTGGGATTATCACCTTGTAAAACTGTAGCTTCTATGCTTTTAAGTTTGCCTAATTAAATCTTTTCAAATGTAGGAAGTTAACCAATTAATGCCACCAAACCATGTAATGAATATACGTCTTAAATATACTTTTTAAACAGAATGTCCTGAAAAGAAATATTTTTGGTAATAAATTGTTACGGTATATATGAAACAAATGGGCTATCAACTTTTATACAGCTGTGAAATACACCTCGGTTTTTCAACATGAAAATGGAGGCGACAGAGTCTAATTCACACGCTTTTGTGAGGATTCACGCAGGGTTCTTGCCATTTGTTTAAATTAATGTTTAATTTTAATTAATCTTTAATATCGATGTCGACTGATCTTTACATCAATTAATACAAAAATAGTTATAAAACTTAACAGTGTAATTGTAATGGAAGTACTTAGTCTTCAGATTTGCATTTAGAAGGCACCTGTTGGTTTTGCGTCCCCTAGGTAGGACTGTCTCTCGCACTGGACTGAAAGCTCCACGAGTCCCGTTGTTCTGTTCATCACTGCACACACAACAAGCAGCTCAGATCCTGGCACGTGGTGCACACTCCACAAATAGTTCTACAATTAATCAATGCACGATATGAAAGCAAATTATGGCACTAAAATGTCAATTAATAGATATTCAGGCGGTAAAACAAACAGGAAGTATAAAGTATATTTACATATGAGACTTTATTAGATAAACACACCCACTTAGCAGTATACGTTTAGCATGTGTACTTTTCCACTAGATGCTTATGCTCCCCTTGAGAAGTTTAGATTCATGTAGAGAAGAAAAATTATATACGTAATATTCTCAAAGCAGTGATAATGAGATAAATGCTAAATATATAACCGTCTACCACCTAAACAACCACCTGTCTGTCAGTTTGTTGTACTGTGATGGCTTGTGTGTTGCTGTGATCCTGGAAGCTATGCCACCATTATTTCAAATACCAGCAGGGTCACCCATGGTGGACACGTTTCAGCAGAACTTCCAGACTAAGACAGAGTAAGAAGAAAGGCCTGGAGATCTTATGAATCACAATGGAATGTTGTTCTGTAGAGGACTAAAAGGTAGACTTCCTAGGTTGGAAGGATCAGGGAGGTGGTGCATCATTCTGTTATACATAAGGTTGCTATGAGTAGGAGCCAACTTGACGGCAACTAACAACCACTTATATCCTACTAGATCCTAAAACGAGAATTATTCTTCGGGTTCTCAAAGTAATGCCACCAAACCATGTAATTAATGTACGTCTGATGCTGGTAAAAAGATTCAGGTCAGGTGAAGAGCTATAGCTGCCAACTGGAACTCAGATCAGAAACTCATGGTTCATTTGTTTAAAAAAGCAAAATCATGTAACGTTTTCTTAAAGTAGTTGGAAAAGTTATCAAAATACATGCCGATCTGATGAAACTAATTGCCAAGGTGAAGCCTCTTTACCTGCAGATTTTCCCATGTGAGAGTCCCCAGCTTCTCCTTCTTACAAAAAACCAAACCCAAACCCATTGCCATTGAGTTGCTTCGGACTCATGGCGACCCTATAAGACAGAGGAGAACTGCCTCATAGAGTTTCCAAGGCTATAAATCTTTATGGAAGCAAACTGCCACATCTTTCTTCTGCAGAGTGGGCTGGTGGGTTCCAGCTGCTGGTGTTTCGGTTAGCAGCTGAGCACTTAACCACTGTGCCACCAGGGGTCCATTTTTTTTTTTACCAAACAAAAAAAAACCAAACCCAGTGCCTTTGAGTCAATATCAACTCATAGCGACCTATAGGACAGAATAGAACTGTCCCATAGAGTTTCCAAGGAGCGCCTGGCAGATTCGAACTGCTGACCATTTGGTTAGCAGCCGTAGCACTTAACCACTATGCCACCAGGGTTTCCATATCCTTCTTACTCCTGCTTTATTCTCTGCTTTGAAGAAGGAACCACACTGCCAGGGTCCTGATCAGGGCAGATACAAAGTCAGTTTATGAAAGAGGTCAGGTGCTACATAGAAGAAGAAAACATTTGGGATTATGAGGAGTAAACACATTTTAGAACTGTCTCATAATAACTTCATTATTACATGCAATTTAAATAATAAACAGTGAATATTTATTGAATGCTTATTAGGCGCTCATCACTAAGTGATTGGAAGTCACTCTTTGATTTTCACAATGGACCTCTGAGGCCGATTTTACAGTGAGGATACTGAGCCTCAGAGAGGTGCTAGGTTTGTCCAGGCCCACCAGTAAGTGGTGAGGGCATGGTTCAAACCCCGATGATAAGTTTACAGAGCCTGGGATGCGTAACCACCACACTGTACTGCAAAAACCGTGTCAGTGACACCCCAAAATAAAACACCTTTTATTCAAGTTATTCATAAAACACTTGTTATCTTGAATCTGAATACATAAAAATACAGAGAGAAAGAAGAAACTACGTGTGCAGTTGGAGCTAAAAAAAAGATGCATTTTTGCTGACAACGGGCTCTGTGATATAAGGACAGTCTCTCGAGATGTCTTGGCTTCAGAGGTCTCAGTTTACAAAGAGGCCTAAAAAATCAGTCGCCATCAAGTTGACTCTGACTAGATGTCTAAGCCCCTTCTAACCCTAAAACTGCAGAGTGTCTTTGTTCAAACAACGCTTGGTACAACACCCATGCTGTATCAGTCAAATCAACTGGACTGTCCTACTTCTGTGCTAACGCCACCCTCACAGGCAGTGCTTCTTCCTCAGACCTAACCACTGAGCTAGGTCGGACCTCACAAGTTAAAGGGCACAGTCCTCCAGAAGGCCAACTTGCCTAAGATCTCTGACACCAGCCACAGGCTTAGGAGTCCCCATGACATCTTCACTCCTGACCTGCTGGCTACAAATATGGGATTTTCCCACTATCCCTTCAGGATATCCTCTGTATACTCAGGGGTCCCTAGGGCCCCTTCACTACTGACCTACTGGCTCCCACTATTTCCTTGAGTTCAATAATTCACTGGAATGACCCACAGAACTCATGGAAAGTGCTATACTTGCAATTATAGTTTTATTATAGGAAAAAGGATACGAATGAAGAGACACATAGGGCAAGGGGTCTGGAAGAGTTGTCATCTCAAAGCTTCCATGTCCCAAAAAGGGACACTCCACCCACCCACATACATTGATGTCTTTCACCAACCAGGAAGCTCATGGAGCTTCAGTGTCCAGAGCCTTTGTGGTGGTGGTTGATGGTGTGCTGCTGAGCCTCTAAATAAACAAAAACCAAACCATTGCCATCAAGTTGATTCACACTCATAGCAACCTTATAGGGGAGAGTAGAGGGTTTCCAAGTTTGTAAATCTTTACAGAAGCAGACTGCCATATCTTTCTCCCACAGAGTGGCTTGGTTAGCAGCCAAGCACTCAACTTCTGTGCTACCAGGGCTCCTCGTTAAGCCCTTAAAATAAACAAACAAACAAAAAACCAAACACGTTGCCATCAAGTCAATTCTGACTCATAGAGATCCTTTAGGGCAGAGTAGAACTGCCCCACTGGTTTCTAAGGAGCACCTGTTTAGCCCTTACGAGGGCCTTCTTCTGTAGGCAAGACTAATTGAACCATACCCCCCACTAGGTCGGCTAATATCACACGATGGTCATTCTGACCTGGCCAACCCCCATCCTGAAAGGTACCTTTTAGCATAACCCTCATGTGCTGTCTGACTGCCTCGTGAAAGGTACTTCTCTGGGGGAATTTCAAGGTTTTAGAAATGATCTTTCAGGAACCAAGGATAAAGGCCAAATTCTTTGGATAAAGTTAATGTAAACCCCCAATCTATTTACCACCTTCTACTAATGGATATTTGGTTATGTATCTATCTCATCCACAAGTTTTAAAAAAAACCTTCTACGTGAATTACCATCTACAATTCACATGCTTTCTCTTCCTATGTGCAGGGCCTCACATTGATTGGTGATAGACAATAAATGATGAATCTATTTCTGGTGCTGCTTAGGCAAGTCACCAACCCTCTCCAATTTGTAGTTATTATTATTTTTTCATTAGGGGTGATTTCTGAAAGCTTTTCCACTTATATAAGTCCAGGAGTCTCTATGAGCCCTAGTGAAATTTTACAGTTTCCTTTATGATGTTTCCCACTTGACACTAAGTCCAAAGCTAAGTTTCTAAACTGAATTTCTCTTGTTAGTTGCTGCCAACTTGATTCTGACTCATGGCGACCCCACGTGTGCAGAGTAGAGCTGGTCCATTGGGTTTTCGAGGCTTGACCTAGACAATGCTTTTCTAAGGGTTGCGTGATTTAAAAGTTACAAACCCTTGATATAAACAGCAATTTTTCACATCTTCCCAGCCTGTGGAATTCTGGAGCTTGCACGGGCTTCATAATAAAGTATCCTAAGCCTGGGTGTCCTGTGAGCCTTGGATCCTTGTCCCGCTTCCCCCTGGAGCAGCTCAACTACTACGGCTCATGGTTCCTGTGACCGTAAAACCACAGCAGCGCTGCCGCCTCCTCTTCTCACACTCAGGTTGCCCTGTGTCCCTGGGAATCAGACAAGACCACCATCCTGTCCAGTGTGGTTGGAGCCACAGCGATTCACCAGCTACGTCCAGCTCATGTCAACCTGTGGATGCTCTGGTTTCCCCAGAGGCTATCTTGAGGGGGTCACATAAGAGGACCTGGAAATGTGAGGAGTTAACACCCCAGAACAGACTGACCAACAGAGAAGGGGAGGGGCCGGCGATCAGAGGTGCAGCAGTTGCAAACGGCTTCACTCCCATGTGAACTAATGACCACCTGTATTTCCTTGAGAAACTGGCCAGCTCAGTAATGTACCTCCTTGTATTTGCTCTTCCTCTTTCCAGGCCTTGCTTTCAGTTCTCCTTCAGTCTTGTATCCCTGGGATTGCACCATCATCCTCCTCCTCGTAAGTGTTCACATGGAAGCTTTGCCTGAGGGGAGTTTTCTAGGGAAACTGGGTAAGTACCAGCGGCAGTGATAATCCAGATTTCACTGTCCCCAACCTGGCACAGAGCCTCCTGTCTCTGTAACATGTTGGCAGTGATGACTCAATGGTAGATTTCTGCCTTCCATGCAGGAGTCCTGAGTTCCATTCCTGGCCAATTCACATCAAACTCAGCTCCTACCCACCTGTCAAGGGAGGCTTGTGTGTTGCTATGAAACCCAACAGGTTTCAGTGGAGTGTCCAGGCTAAGAAAGACCTGGAAGAAAGGCCTGGTGATCTATTTCTGAAAATCAGCCCATGAAAAGCCCGTGGATCACAGTGGTCTAATCTACAGCATATCATGGGGATGGCACAGGACTGGGCAGCATTCTGTTCCCTTGTGCCTGGTGTAGCCGTGAGTCAGGGGCCTCCTCACAGCAGCTAACAGCAACTCTGTAATGGCTTGCCAAGAACATTCGAGAGCCCCCAGGAGGTGTCTCCCATGTGTTCAAAAACATGTCTACTCAGCCACCACCTGGCATCTCGTGGAATTTCTTTCTCTTCTCCTGTTCCAGCGGGCACTGCTAAGGGCTATCCACTGGGCATCACTTTCTCACCCTGCCTTTGAGGCACTGGATTTTCAGGGTAGGAGAGAACAATTCTTTTTTGTCCACCGTGCAGTCTATCTTTAGAGAGATCCAGTAACTGTGAGACTCATGCTTCATTGTGAAAATAGTTTAAAGCTTTGAGAAGGGAACTGAGTCAGAAGATCAAATGGCAAACACCCAGGATAAGTCCAATACGCCCCCTTCACCTAATCTCTGCTGCTGGCTCAAGGCAGAGAAGGAAGTATAGAAGATGAACGAGATGCTAAGGGTTTGCAAATGAGCCTCTAGACCAGGACTGAAACAGATCTGAGAAAAGACCACCAAGTCCTCAGGCTGATTTTTCCCTTGGAGTGGATGGTGGGTTCAAACCACCAACCTTTCAGTTAGCAGCCAAGTGTTTAACCGCTGTGACACACCACAATAAAATACGGTTTGTGCAAATTAAAATTTTTCTTTCGGGTCTGGCTGCCTTAAATGAAGAAATGTTAAGCTACTGTCCAGAAGCATTGGGTGTGTGGTCTGATCGAAGAAGGACCCTCAGCAGGATGGGGTCATAAACTCAGGGGGACCGGCACCAGGAGAGAGCAGTGAGGGCATCAGTGAGTGGAGAAATAAAGCCTCATTAATGTGCTTATTAAATAGCACATCAAGTGATGCACACCGTGCGTCATTCCGCACAGAAGACACGCAATGAGTGGACAAGAGCAGCTCTGACTAGCAGACCTCCAAGCACAGAGGTTCACACCAGGCTCATCTGGGAAGTGTGAACACTACTGCGTGCAGCTGGGAGCACAGGCTAAGCTCACTGGCTGAGAAGACCTGTGCTGTTAGCCCATCAGTACAGCCAGGGTATGCTATAGATGTATGAGGCTTGTTCATTTTAAGCACATCGTTTAGGTAAACAGGTGAAAATCAAATCTTCCTGTATGAAAAAGCGCTCTAAGAAAAGGCAATCTCACACTAGTGGGTCAAAGTGAATGTTGAAGTACTGAACACCTACCTATTAAAAAAAATTAGCAGACCAAGAATCTCTCTGTTTTTTGCGAGATAAAATCTGACTGGATTTTCGTATGCTTCCGTCACAAGAATCTCTCTTGTGTGGCTAACTGCTTGTATTCAAAAAAATAACAACGCTAGTATCTTGTATCTCCTATCTTTGCCCCTGCTATTAATTTCCTCCAAGTGTGTCTGTGATAGCTGAGTGGTACAAAGCCCTTTTTAGCCCCATTTCAATCTTCTTTTTCCATCAAATCCAAATAAACGTGAGGAAAGAAAATGTGTTACTCTTGGAAAAAATCATCTGAGATTGTCTACAAGACAGTCGTGGCCTCCTTCTATGTACAGCTCCATTTTGTTTCTCTAAGATCTCTTTCTGTGTACACACCCAGCCTTTGAAACATAATTATGGGATGTAATAAACGTAGTACTTATGGGTACACGCACTCATTCATCCACTCAGCCGCTCATCAGACGTGTGCCGTGTCCCCGTATCATTGGCACTTGATACCAAGATGTTCACTCTCCTGGGGGAGAGACAGACCCACACACTGACCCTTCTCAGGTGTAATGACAAGAGATATGTGTAGAAGCACCACAGAGGTGATCCCCACGGGAGAAAGATGTGGCAGTCTGCCTCCATGAAGTTTACAGCCTATGGAGCAGTTCTACTCCATCCTACAGGGCCACTATGAGTTGGAACTGACAGCAACGGATTTTTTTTTTTTTTTAATTGAAGGTGCTGGAGTCCTGAAACCCATATGTTCCTCATTCTCTTGCCAGCGGGATCCCATGCTAGGTTCCTCCCATGAGAGATTTGGAAGTAGAAGAGAAAGAAAAACCATTGTTGTCCCAGCAGTGGGGAGTGGGTGCATGGGTTTGGGCAGAAGGTAGACATGATGCTTTGCCAGCAGCTCCAGGCCCTGTCCTAAACATTGTTTCCTTTAGTGATGTCAACAGCTAAGGTCTTTGTTGAGGGTTCCCACAATTCCTGCAATTTGTTCTCCAAAACACTAGCAGTGACCCCTCTGACCTTTGTTTCTTTAGTGATTCTAAAGGATTCTGTATTTTCCTATATTAAATACTTTTCTGCTTAAAATATCTAGAGTGATTCCTGTTTTTCCGACCAAAATCTGACCGAATCAGATGATACCCAGATTTCTGGCTTAGGCGACCAAGTGGATGGTGAATTAGAGAACTGATTCATTCATTCAGGATCTTCTATTTATTGAACGTCTACTATGTGTTGAGACATTAGTACAGGCACCAGGGATATGGCATGAAGAAACAAAATGATCAATGTCCCTGCCCTCATGGGATTTATCTTCTAGAGGGAGAAATAAAAAAGGACAAGAAACCAAATATTGAACAAGGCAATTTCAGATGGTAATAACTGTTAGGAAGAAAATAAAAGAGGACCATATGAAAGATAATGACCAGGGCATACAAGGATAATCTATGCTGAATAGAGAAAAGCCTTATTAAGGAGGTAATATTCGAGCCTGAATGGCTGACATGGCCCAAAAGCATGAGTCATGAAAATATCTAGTTCTGGTGTAAGATGAGAATAACCTTGGTGGGTTCAAGGAAGAGAAAGGAGGTCTGTGCAACCGGACCAGGTGGACAAAAAGCAAAGTGCAGTAAAACCTGTGTAAGGCAGAAGCCTGTCAGAGAAGGAAAACTCAAATATTTTCCACTAAATAGAGAGCAATAGAAAAGTGGTCAAAGGTGGGAAGCTTGTGAGATCCAGAAAAACAAGGTAGTCCTGTCTAGTTTGGGCTCATATAGCTTCATTGTATTAGAAGGTGAAGTCAGAGAATTAGATAGTAGTCAGGTCACATAGAGCCTTCGAAGCCACAGTGAAGGGTTTGGAATAAATTATTAAAATGTTTAAGCAAAGGAGCAGCACAATTCGATCTGAGTTAAAAAAAAATATTACTACAGAAGCCAGCTTGCTGAGAGGTAGGGAGCACCTGGTTTGGGCAGACCCTAGTGAACATCCATATTTAAGAGTAGCTGAAGGAAGAGGTCCCTGCAAAAGAGATAAAAGAGGATGAGCTGAAGACAATCTGGAGAGTGCGAAGTCCCAGATCCCAGTAGAGGCTCAGTGTCTTAGCTATCAAGTGCTGCTATAACAGAAATACCACAAGTGGATGGCTTTAAAAGAAATTTATTTTCTCACAGTCTAGGAGGCTAGAAGTTCAAATTCAAGGAGCCAGCTCCAGGGAAGGGCTTTCTCTCTCCATCTGCTCCGGGGGAAGGTCTTGCCATCAGTCTTCCCCTGGTCTAGCAGCTTCTCAGCATAGGGACCCTGGGTCCAAAGGATGAGCACACTTCTAGTTCTTCATTCTTGGTGGAATGAGGGCCCCTTGTTTTTCTGCTCACTTCCCTCTTATACATCTCAAAAGGGACAGACTTAAAAAAAAAAGACACAACCTAATCTTGTAGATTGAGTCCTGGCTCATTAACATAACTGTCTCTAATCCTGCCTCATTAACATCATAGAGGTAAGATTTACAATGCATAGGAAAATCACATCAGATGACAAAATGGTGGAGAATCACACAATACCAGCCTAGCCAAGTTGACACACATTTTGGGGGGACACAATTCAATCCATAACGCTCAATAAGTAAACCAGTAATTAAAAAAGGACCAAAGGCAGAGCTGGGAAGAAGGCAAAGATGTCCACTCTCACAATTGTTATTCAGTATTGTACTGGAGGTCCTATTCAGAACAATAAGGCAAGAGAAATAAATTTTTTTTTTTTTTTTTTTGCAGATAGGAAGAGATAAAACTGTCTCTTTTCACAGAAGACAAGATTCTCCATATGGAAAATCTCAAAGAATTTGCAAAAAAAGCTACTAAAACTTAAAAATGAGTTTAAGAAGATTGCAATATATAAAATCAATATTTAAAAATCTATCATAATTCTATATAGTAGCAATAAGCAACTGAAAATTGAAATTAATAAGTAATAACATTTGCAATATCAGCAAAAACATGAAATAGGAATAAATCTAACATGATACCTGCAATATCTATATGCTAAAAACTGTGAAGTATTAATGAAAGAAACTAAAAAAGACCTACATGAATAGAGAGAGATATCATGTTCATGGATCAGAAAGCCGAAGAGTGTTAAGATGTCAACCCCCAAATACACTTCTAGATTCAATACAATCCCAGTCAAAATTCCATTCCAATATAAATCCCAGCAAGCTATTTTTTTTAATTGACAAGCCTGTTCTGAAATGTGTTTGTACTATTGAGGGAATGATGCTGGGAAAGTGCATAAAACGAATTTTGATAAATACCTGGGACCATATACAAAAAAAATTAACCTGAAATGGATCATAGACCCAAATATAAAATTTAAAACTATAAAACTTATAGGATAAAATCATTGTGATGTCAAATTAGATAAAGATTTCTTATAAGGTACACAAAGTGCATAAGGCATAAAAGAAAAATTAACACACTGGATTTAATCAAAATAAAAAATTTTGCTCTTCAAAAGATACTGCTAATAAAATGAAAAGAGAAGCCTCAACCTGAGAGGGAAATATTTGTAAAGCATATATCGGATAATAAACTGGCATCCAGAATATGTAAAGAACTCTCACAACTCAATAAGGAAACAACTCAATTTTAAAAACAGGCAAAAAATTTGAATGGACATTTTACAAAAGAAGAGATACAAATGGTAAATAAGAATATGAAAAAATGCTCAATATCGTTAGCTACCAGCAAAATGAAAGTTAAAACCCCAATGAGATAACACTACATGCCCATTAGAATGGCTAAAATAAAATAATTAAAAAGCTGACGATGACAAATGCTGGCATGCAAACAGAACAGCAGAAACTCTCAGTCATTGCTAGTGGGAATGCAAAACAGTACAGCCACTTTGAAAGGCAGACTGGCAATTTTTTTTATAAAGTTAAACATAAATTTACCATGCAATATAGCCATTCCATCCCTTGGTATTTAGCCAAGAGAAATTCCACTTCTAGTTATAGACCTCAAAGAAATAAGAGCAGTAACACAAACAATACTTGTATAGCGATGTTCATTGCAGCACTATTCACAATAGCCAAAAGGTGGAAACAGCCTAAATGCCCATCAACAGATGAAGGGATAAAACAGAACATCACTCAGCCACAGAAAGAAATGAAGTCCTGAAACATGTTATGACATGGGTGAACCTTGAAAACATACGCTGGGTTAAACAACTATGTCACAAAGGGACAAGTATTAAATTGTCCCACTTCTATTGAATATTTAGGACAGGCAAATGTCCAGAGACCAAAGTTTACAAGTGGCTATTAGGGCTGAGTGGGAGGAAGGGGAAGAGGGACTCACTGCTTAGGGGACAATGCGCTTCTGTTAAGGGAGATGGAAAATATGCAAATGGATAATGGTAATAGTTGAACAATATGATTAACTAAGGTCACTGAATTGTACATGTGAAGAATGTCGAAAAGGCAAGCAATTTGTTACATATATATTACCAGAATAAAAAAAAACAGCTAAAAAAGTATGTGTACACAAAAACCTATGCATGACTGTTTAAAGAAAAAAAAATAGAGTGGCTTTATTCATAATCCCTAAAACCCAGAAACAACACTAATGTCCATCAGCTGGTGAACGGATACGCAGGCTCTGGCATGGTAACTGACCACGACTCAGCGAGAACAAGGGAGAGACCACTGAGGTGCAGCGGCACAGATACCTTCAGCTGCTCTACACTGAGTGACAGAAGCCAGACACAAAAGCTACCCAGTACGTGATTCCATTTACGTGACACCGTGGAAAAGGCAAAACCACAGGGACGGGAAACATTGCTCCAAAGAGCGTTGTGTTGGAGAAATGATGCTGGAAGCAAGTGTGAACTGAATGTTGGTGTTCCCATGGGTGTGGGGAGGAAACTGACTAAAAACGGGCTCAGGAACTTTTTAGGGTAACAGAAAATTTCTGTATCTTGACTGTGGTGGAAAATACACAACCGCATGTAGTTTCAAAAATTCATAGAACTGTGCACCTAAAAAGGGTGCATTTTTCTGTTTATAAATTATATTTTTATAGACCTGACTTTTAAAAAATGATTGAAAATACCAGCTGGTTAAGGCCACTTAATGGCATTGGTGATCCCTTCAAGAGCAACTTCATTGGCAAAGCCGAAGCCAGTTGAGGTCACAAGTACAGGGAACATTCTTTCAGTGAGGTAGAAAGCAGGCGTTCTGGGCGTGAGAAGCCTGGGCCTCTGCTGAGCGCTACATCCATCAAATTAAACCGCCATGTTTCTTTACCTCTAGGTGTGTGATTCAAAACCAGGAAAGCATGGGGAGGAGGGAAGAGGAAGGGAACATGGGATAACCATTCAGAATCCCAGGGGCATTCGTGTTTGAAAAGTCTCATTCATAATATTTAATTTGGAGAAAACTCCCATTAGTCAAATTTAAAACTGGGGAAAGTAAAACTTGACCAAAACCTTTTGTTGGATGGGGATAAGCAGATAAAAAAGTGACTCTGTGGGTTATGCCCCCCAGGATTCTTAGGTGAGGCAGGAGTGCCAACTGAGATGTGATTCTTACATCGAAAGGGGTTGTAAGCTGAAACAATTAGAGAAATCAGTCCCATGGGCTTAAAATTGTCGTGCGTTTAATAATAGTTGCAATATATTATTTTAATTCTTCTGATGGCCTGTTATTTGAACCTTAATTAACAAGAAAGAACTTGCTGTCAGATAATGAAAAATAAATCTAATTTTGTTATTTCTACCTACTGAGTAGAGACTGAGGTAAGATACTGCGTTTGGGTTCAGAGGAAAAGACCTGATTTGGTTTCCCTTTGAAAACACCTCCAGTATCTTTTGGATGGATGCCGCAGATTCTCACCCTGCTCAGCGTGGAGGTGGCTGCTGAGTGCCGAAATGCTGCTGCCGTAAGATCAGGCTGAGCAAGCACGTCATGGGAACAAATATAGCTCAGAAGTCCTCCTGGCAGCATCTGGTTCCCTGTGCTGGTACCATCGAGCCACATCTTTGCGTTTCCTCCGCTCCTCCCCCTGCACCGAGTCTGAGCCAGATCCTGCAGGACGAGTAGCTGACACATGGCATGTGTGAAATTCTCCTCCAGGACGTTTGCCCTTCCCAGAGTTGCTGTGGACAGCCCTGGTGATTACAGTAACCTCACTGCTTCAGGAATGTGACAAGTTAAACCCCATCAACTCCTTAGCAATATGTTTCTCCATCCCCACCATTAAGTTGTACCTTAGGGCCCTGGAATGGTTAAACTGCAGGTCCGGGTCACATCTAGTAGCTTAGAGGACATGCCCTTATAAGACACTGTATCAGGAGGTAAGGGATGGGAGCAGAATTCATTAGGTAGAAGTTGGCTTGATAGACAATGTCTAAAATTTTAAAAACAAATGATATGTTTTACACAGTCAACCATGATTTGTGATGGCTAGCCTCATAGAGGAGCCCTGGTTGCATAAAACCATTATAGAGGAGCCCTGGTTGCATAGGGTGAGGAGCTCGGATCCTAACCAAAAATTTGGCAGTTCAAATCCACCAGCTGCTCTTTGGAAACCCTATGGGGCAGTTCTACTCTGTCCTATAGGGTTGCTATGAGTCGGAATCCACTCGAAAGCACCTAACAACAACAGCCTCATCAAAGAGCAATTGACCCGTCTTCCATATTGGAGCTAGCTGACTTTTCAGCATTCCACAAGTTTCTCACGTTCATTCTGAGACTCAGGCAGGCCTGGCCCGCACTCCGGGACGTGAGCTATCCAGAACTCCAAAACTAGTCCTGAAGTCAGGGCTTGAGATTGGGCTAGGTCCCGAGGGTTTGTTCCACTTCCGAGGCCCCCTGGCTTATTCCTAGGAGCCCTCCTTTAAGCTCTAGCCTCTGTCACCTCCAAATTATATGGAGGCAATGGAATGAAGGCAGAGAAGAGGGTGTAGCTATGGCAATTTGTTCATAAAGGATCCAGGCCATGTGTGTAATGGTTCGCTTGGTGACCCAGGGTCTGCGGGGCATTCTGTGACATGTGGTAACAGTCGGCCTGCAAGAGTCCCTGATGCTTTTTCCCATGAAACTCAACACCACGGAGAGAAAGGAGAAGTGGAAGTGACTGCACAGGGCGTGGTGATTTGACCCCATGGAATCCCACCGTGACACACTGTCTTAAACGTTGCTGCAGCAAATTTCTTCTCACAGCAGTCACGTCGGTGACTCTGTGTTTTGAAACCAGGAAACCAACCTGAACCCAAAGGGAAATTCAAAGGAACACCTATCTGTGACAAGTAAACTTCAAAAAAAGTATTAGAAAAGCTGTCACAGAAATGCAGATTTTCATGGCTCAGAATTAAGCCCAAGTTTTAAATGTCCTTTATACAAGGAAATGCCTTATCTGACTTCCAGGACAGAGTTTGAGTCTCTTACCTGGTCGACCAGTGGTCATTAAGTCTGTTCTGACTCATGGCAACCCCATATGTGTCAGAGTAGAACCTTGCTCCATTTTTTTGAAGTAGATTGCCAGGCCTTTCTTCCAAGGTACCTCTGGGTGGACTCGAACCTCCAACTGTTCAGTTAGCTGCCAAGTGCAGTAACTGATTGTACCACCCAGGGACAACTCACCAGACTAGTCAAATCAATGATCATGCTTTATTCCTACAGATAGCATATCCTAAGCATTTTCATTAGATACCCCCAGATGAACAAGACTGTCGTAAAATCTCCACCGTGGCACTTTTACCATTGTGGCTTACTTATATCAAAGAAGCAAATAATAGTGACACACTTGTGTCATAGTGGCTTGGCTGCTGGAAAACAGCTTTTTGGTTCTTTTTGACAACACCCATCCATCATGGGAGTGATCACTGAACCGCCTCTTGCATAGCTGAGCCTCCTGCTGCTCCAGGGCCTGCCAGAGTGACAGAGCTGCTCCTTCGACTCAGAGTCTGCACACTTGTGTTGATTCGTTTGCTGTTCCACTGGAGCTTCACCAAGCCCACTGTAAGCTCTGACTTAGGATTTTTCAGCTTGTCCACTGTGTTTTGAAGCAGGATTTTCCTTAATGGAAAGGTCTTCCTTCAGTAACTCCTAAATTCAGAGCAACTTTCTGAACTGAGTGCTCAGACCGGTTGGGTTGCATTGGCACTTGCCACTCTCCCTCCTGCCACTTTATTTACTGTTATTATTTTTGAGACTCTGATAGTGTCCTCACTGTGAAAATAAGTCAACTCAGTGTCAGGACAACCCTTCATTCATACGCTCTGAAATTCCTGCCCCTGACTAAACCCTCGCCCATCTCTGTGATCATTCTTTCAGCATCAGCTTGCAAGTTGCCTTGCAGAGTAAGGCAGACAGGGCAGCCCCGTGTCTTTGCCTACAAAAAAGGAAAACTAGGAGCCCATTGTTTCGATTCCAACGGATGTGTCTGAACTATGAAAGGCCTCATTCCAACTGGCCCTCTTCAGAGGAGGCTGAAGGAAGGCAGGCAAGATGGGTGAAGGCCAAAACCACTTAATTTCTATCGAGACTAAAAAGGAAATAAGGAGCAGGTCTAGGTTGCCAGCAGAAGGCAAGCATGTGGTTGTCACAATTACATGAACAACTGGGGTAAGAAGGCAGTCTGCCTCAAGTGGCCTACGGGTTTCTACATTGCTTTTTGATCCACACCCACCCTAGCAATGGCTGCAATTACATAGGCCTTCAATTCTTCGAGATAGTGTAGGTGCTAATTTAGACTCGGTCTCTGGCTTGTTATGAAATGATGTGCTTTCATGGTATAAGGGCAGCGCAAGGGAGGACTTGACTTGACGATGCCAGGGAGACCGTCCTTCTCATTCTGCCTCTCTGGCCTGAGTCACCATTTCCTGTCAAAGTACGGAGAAGTACTAAACGGGGTTTTCATGTGGGATGCATAGTTGGTAATGACTGAGTGGGAAAAACACACAGCTCCCACACTTCGTGGGCTTGCAAAGCAATCTTGAGAGATACTAAGACATCATAGGAAGTTTAGGGTTCTGCTTCACTGGCTTATCCCAAACATCTAGCTGTTAGAGGGAAAGAGACCAGTTTCTCCAGGGGTCAGAGAAACTTGAGCAAAGGACAATGTGTAGCTCTTTGATATCTTGGCATCATTTACTTTACAAGATGTTTATTCTGTCCTATACATTTTTTTTTTTTTTTTTATACATCAAACAAAGGATTTCATGCCTTTGATTCATGGAGGATGTTGAAAACCCATCTTGTCTCCTTTGAGTAACAGTAGTAACCCTGACTAATGACCTGTACTGAAAACCATCATGCCCTATATATCATATACTCTGACAGATACTGGTTTTATCTAATGAGATCAGGATATACTTAGAGAACTTGTCAAAAACTGTTCAGAGCGAGAAACATGAGCAGTGTATCTTTTGTATTTTGCCTTTTTACATGGCTGTCGTTAAGCTCAGATAACCTATACTCTTCAGAAATGAAGAACTCCATCTTAAACTACCACAAAGGCCTGGGTTTGGTATTTAAAATTTTATTTGCAGAGAGATTTAAAACGTGTTCTCTTTTTTTCACATTGCTTTTATAAAATATAACAGGAAAGCTGAATCAATCCATTGTCAGTTTTCTAAAATGGTCTCACTATTCCCATGAGAAGTGAGGAGTCACAATTATATAACTTACAAGTTATCTTTATAAGATTTTTGTGATCCATCGACTTGACGGCACTGGGTTTATGCCATTATTATTTTATTTTTCAGTGACATCCTGTGTCACTCAAAAATAGTGGTTAAAGTGCTCAGCTGCTAACTCTAAGATCGGTGGTTTGAACCCACCAGCTGCTCCATGGGAGAAAGACATTGCGGTCTGCTTCAGTAAAGATTGCAGCCTTGGAAACCCCATGCGGCAGTTTTACTCTGTCCTATAGGGTCGTTATGAGCTGGAATCGACTCAATGGCAATGGGTTTCATTTAGGTTTCTGGTAGAGGGTCCTGTGAGTAGGAATTGACTTGATGGCAGTGGGTTTGGTTTGTTATTTTTGATTATTAAAAAACATCGAGTGTGTAACAGAGACCCTTGCACAACGCTGAGTCTGGTGCATATCAGGAGATAATTTTTCGCAGAATGAACAAACCCTTTTAGGATACTATAACTGAAAGCTTTTAATAAGCTTATCATAGTAGCAAAAACTCATATAGTCAGTGCTGCTACAGGCAGCCAATTCATATAAAAGTTTTCAGAACACTTTTTAGAACTGCGAATTCTGCTCCCACCCCTTACATCCTGATACAGCCGCTTACAAGGGCATGTTCTCTGAGTTACTAATCGCTGTATCTATCATTCAGGAAGGTTGGACAGACAATAAACTAAGAGCTAGGACTTTAGGTGCATTGCCCATAGCTTGATCAATGTCACGAATCCCCTTTTGATTCCAGGCTGCTGTCTGCAGTTAGATACTGAGGAGTTTATCTATCTTTCATAGGTACAGATGAGGTGATCAAAGTTACCTAACCCAAAACAACCAACCAAAAACTGGAGTTTGTGATCTAATAAATACAAGTATATTCTGGGGAACAACAGGCACGTACATTTTCACTGGGGCTGTTCTAGAAAACTCAGGTCATATGGTTATTTTTGTAGTGTCATTTTCCTTGATGTTGATACTGCTGTGACTTCCTAGAAATTTGCTTGAATGGTAGAAAGACTCTTCAAAAGAGAATTTCCACATTTGAGTTGCATTTCGGATTGAATTTGTAGGCTGCCAGAATCTAGCCTCTTCAATACATTACTCCTCTCACAGCTCTTTTTGATATTTAGTAGACCGTGCTTCTCAAGTTCACACAAGACCCTAAAAGCAGAGGCAAACAGACTCAAAATCTAGGGCCTTATAGGCAGCTGGCCACTGGCACACAGTGTCTTTGTGATCTCCCTTTTGCTTATTTGCATTAACATAAAAACAGCTCTTCAACTTATTTACCTCCAAGCAAATCCCCACTCCAGGAAGATGTGTCCTGTCTTATCTCTGGGTTCTGGGACCCCCCTCTCCTTGCCCTGTCACACTGCCATGTGGCCCCTTATGGGTTTGTGAGGGTTGCTGGGCTTTAAATATAAGTGATAGGGGCAGGCTGGTGGAAACAAACTCCCAAACATGCACGCTGAATGAGTGGAGTGTGGGTACAGGACATAGAATGTCTCCTTTTGGTAACTGTCCATTTGGCCCTGGTTTACCACTTGTGTGTCATCCTCAAAGCCAAGAGCAAGGGGAAAGGAAATGATGCTTAATATGTGGTTGGAGCTTTAAATAAATAGTTTCTACTACCACACAACCATCCAGGGAGACAAGTATAATAAGGCTTATTTTATGGATGAAGAAATGGAAGTTGAAGGAATAAAACCCTTATCCAAAGTTTTATAGAACAAAGGGCATGCATATCCTTTTCCAAATATACCCCTCTTCACTTAACAGCATGGTTAGGTTCCAAACACCAGGTTGCTATGTGATAATCGGCATTATGCAAAAATGGAGGATGACTACATCATTACAAAACTGCCAAATTGTAACATTACACAACTGCCAAATAACATCATTTCAAAGCTGCCAAACCACTGAGAATCATGGCCCAGCCAAGTTGACACATTACCTTAACCATCATAGCTAGCTTTACTCTCAGTGTTCATTACTGCCAGGTGTGTGTTGTTAATGTGCAAAATAGCTGGATGGTAGATTTTATACTATTGCCGTAAATGTGCAATATTGGATAACAAGATAGTCAATAAGTGAGGAATAGGTGTAGATAACATAGACCTAGGAAGTGTGTAATCCTAGTATTTTTTGAAGCATGATCTTGGCTTCTTTTAGTTCCCACAAGGAATTCTTGTCAGACCCCAAATGTGTGCAATAAGGTGTACCTGGGATAGCTGTTCAGATGGTGACAAATTAAGTCAACTGGATAATTCTTTATTTCTTGTGGGTATAAAACGGAAAACATAAAGGAATATATTTAATGTGGTTGTTGTTAGGTGCCGTCAAGTCAGTTCTGACTCACAGCAACCCTGTATACAACAGAATGAAAAACCGCCCGGTCCTGTACTATCCTCACAATTGTTGCTATGGTTTGAGCCCATTGGTGTAGCCACTGTGTCGGTCCATCTCACCGAGCGTCTTCCTCTTATCGTTGACTCTCTACTTTAGAAGAAACATGATGTTCTTCTCTAGGGACTGGTCCCTCTTGATAACATATCCAAAGTACGTGAGATGAAGTCTTGGCATCCCAGCTCTAAGGAACATTCTGGCTGTACTTCTTCCAAGACAGATTTATTCATTCTTCTGGCAGTCCAGGGTATATTCAATATTCTTCGTCAGCCATAATTCAAAGGCATCAATTCTTCTTTGGTGCTCCTTAGACATCGTCCAGCTTCCACATGCATATGAGAAAATTGAAAACACTACGACTTGCATCAGGCACATCTTAGTCCTCAGAGTAATATCTTTGCTTTTTTACCACTTTAGAGTTCTTTTGTAGCAGATTTGCCCAATGCAATATGTTGTTTGGTTTCTTGACTGCTGCTTCCATGGGCATTGATTGTGGGCCCAAGTAAAATGAAACCTCGACAACTTCAATATTTTCTCTGTGTATCATGATGCTGCTTATTGGTCCAGTTGCGGGGATTTTTGTTTTCTTTATGTTGAGGTGTAATCCATTCTGAAGGTTGTGGTCTTTGATCTTCATCAGTAAGTACTTCAAGTCCTATTCACTTTTAGCAAGCAAGGTTGTGTCATCTGCATATTGAAGGCTGTTAATGAGTATTCCTCCAATCCTAATGTCCTGTTCTTCTTCATATAGTCCAGTTTCTCAGATTACTTGCTCAGCATACAGATTGAATAAGTATGCTGAAAGGATACAACCCTGACACACAACTTTCCTGATTTTAAATAGTACTGTATCCCTTTGTTCTGTTCAAATTACTGCCTCTTGGTCTACGTATAAGTTCTACAAGAGTACAATTAAGTGTTCTGGAATTCTCATTCTTTGCAGTGTTATCTATAATTTGTTATGATCCACACAGTCGAATGCCTTTGCATAGTCAATAAAATGCAGGTAAGCATTTTTCTGGCATTCTCCGCTTTCAGCCAAGATCCATGTGATATTAGCAATGATAACCCTCCTTTTACATCCTATTCTGAATCCAGCTCAAATTTCTGGCAATACCCTGTTGATGTACTGCTGCAATCATTTTTGAATTATCTTCAGCAAAATTTTGCTTGTATATGATATTAGTGATGTTGCTCAATAATTTCTTCATTCTGTTGGACCATGTTTCTTTGGAATAGCCATGAACATGCATTTCTTCCAGTCTGTTGGCCAGGTAGCTGTCTTCCAGATATCTTGGCATAGATGAGTGAGCGAGCACTTCCAGCATTATGTCTGTTTGTTGAAACATCTCAAGAGATATTCCAACAATTCCTGGATCCTTGTTTTTTGCCAATGCCATCAGTGCAGCTTGGACTTCTTCCTTCAGTACCATTGGTTCTTGATCATATATTATGTCCTGAAATGGCTGAATGTTGACCAACTCTTTTTGGTAGAGTGACTGTGTATTTCTTCCATCTTCTTTTGAAGCTTCCTGTGTCATTCAATATTTTGCCCATAGAACCCTTCAATATTGCAACTTGAGGCTTGAATTTTTTCTTCAGTCCTTTCAGCTTGAGAAATGCCGAGTGTGTTCTTCCTTTTTGGTTTTCCAACTCTAGGTCTTTGCACATTTCATTATAATACTTTAATTTGTCTTCTCATGCCACCCTTTGAAATCTCCTGTTCAGCTCTTTTACTTAATCATTTCTCTACTTTATGTTCAAAAGGAAGTTTCAGAGCCTGTTCTGACATCCATTTTGGGCTTTTCTTTCTTTCCTGTCTTTTTAACGACCTTTCACTTTCTTCATGTATGATGTCCTGATGTCATTCCACAACTCGTCTGGTCTTCAGTCATTAGTGTTCAGCGTGTCAAATCTACTCTCGAGATGGTCTCTGTATACAGGTGGGATGTATTCAAAGTCGCACTTTGGCTCTTGCAGACTTGTTTTAATTTTCTTCATCTTCAACTTGAACTTGCATGTGAGCAGTTGTTGGTCTGTTCCACAGTCCTTCCCAGGATGTGACTGGTGATATTGAGCTTGTCCATCATTTCTTTTCACTGGTATAGTCGATTTGATTCCTATGTATTCCATCTGGTGAAGTCCATTTGTATAGTTGCCATCTATGTTGTTGAAAAAGGTATTTCCAATGAATAAGTTGTTGACCTTGCAAAATTCTATCATGCAGTCTCTCGAGTCATTTCTATTACCAAGGCCATATTTTCCAACTACTGATCCTTCTTCTTTGTTTCCAGCTTTCACATTCCAATAACCAGGAAATATCAATGCATCTTGATTGCATGTTTGACTAATTTCAGAATGCATATGTTGGTAAAAATCTCCAGTTTCTTCATCTATGGCATTAGCTGTGCATAAATTCGAATAATAGTTGTATTAGCTGGTGCTCCTTGTAGGTGTATGGATATTATCCTATTACTGACAGCATTGTACTTCAGGATACATCTTGAAATTTTTTTTTTCTTGATGAATGCAATATCTTTCCTCTTTGATTTATCATTGCTGGCATAGTAGACCATATGATTTTCTGATTCAAAATGGCCAATACCAGCCCATTTCAGCCACTAATGCCTAGGATATCAATCTTTTTGTGTTCCATTTCATTCTTGATGACTTCCAATTTTCTTAGATTCATACTTCATACATTCCACCTTCCAATTACTAATGGACGTTTACAGCTGTTTTTTCTCGTTTTGAAGGATATACTAATGAGGCATATCTCTCGTCAGCTTCCTTGTATAAATATGCTAAACTTAATTTTTTTATGTGAAGTGTGAAATAAGGAGAAGGATTTCTTTCTCTAGTTTATATTTGTAGAAGTTCTCAAACACTCTCTGGATATATGCATCTAGTATTATAAGAAGTAAATCAAATGTCAAGCTCTCAGACTAAGGAGTGGAAACATGGAGAGTGTGCCAGTAATTTTTGTTGTTGTCTTTGGAGCTGGCATCTAGGAATTCCAAACTAGGTCTGAGAAGGAAATGAAGGAAAAATCATTTTTACATTTTGTAAGGTGAAGGCAAAATTATGGAGTGTTTGGTTTGTGTCTGAGACTTTAAGTAAGCCTTTCAGTAACACCAAATAATTGAAAAGAGAGATGCAGATAGGTTATTTGGATGTTACTCTTAGGTTATTTATAGGAATCAGTCATCTCAGACACTGAAGCTTATCTGTACGTGAAAAAAGTTTAAGAAAACATATTTCAGTCCCAGAAATAAAATACTTAATATGTAATCATCCATTACAATCTTTAAGGAGATAATCACACCAAAGGGTATAACCAGTGCTTTTTAAAAGTATGAGCAATTAGACGTTATGGAAATGAAGAGAGGAATAGCCAAGGAAGGTATGCCAGGGAAAAAGCAATCTGAGCTGAATTTTGCAAAGATGACCAATAGTTGGTCAGCAAGTGTGTGGGCAGATGGAGGGCATCCTGGACAAAGAAAAATTCACAGAGAGTATGAAAATGATTAAGGTGCAATAATTTCTTGTTTTTAAGCTACAAAATGCAATGATCCTACTTAAAATGAAGTCTTAAATTATATAAGATCATTGAGGAGACACACTGATTTTTCTTCACCTCATCTTTTTTTCAGGGGGGAGGGATCCTGTCTCCCCTCCAAATACAGATTGTTATAATGGCTAAGCAGCATGTTCACGCCACCATGAAATGGAGCCACTGGGTACGGCTGACAGTTGCAGGGGTGGGCAGCTGTCTTAAACTCGGCAGGGAACATTCCTGGGAAATCTGAGTTTGGAGCTAAGAGATTCAGTTTTCAATCTGATTGTCCTGATGGGAGAGATGTATAACTAGAAATTCCTGTGGTGGCCAGAGAAATTCTGCACAACAGGAAAAATGAAAGAAGCAGCTCCCCAGAGAGCAGCAGAGATGAGAGACAGAGCGGGATCTTTTCTGAGAGAGAACGCGCTAGTCCTGGTTCCAAATGCATCTCTGCCCTTGGGTGCCAATGAAACATTCCTCATTTTTTAAATGAATTTCACTTGTGTGAGTGGGGTCCTGATACTTAAAACTAAAACATGCATGCACATTTGTATGAAAACATCATGAAGACAGTAAGCACTTTATATATTTACATATAGGTTTGAATGACGATGCAAGACCATAATCTAGTAGGTTTTTCACCTCTGTAGAAACCAGATGATCAGATTCCCTAGGAATTAGCTGCTTTCTTTGATTTGGGGAATATTTTTTCCTCATCACACACGGTCTTATGTTCTCTGCAGGATTTTAGGAGGTGGTGGTGTTCTCCGGTTGAGCCTGGTGCTCTTTCTCTGAAGGCCTAAGGCCTACGAAGGGCCCACTCAGAGATGAGCACATGGCAAATTTACCTTCAGCTGCACACCTCAGGCGTGTGACATAGAGACAGCTGTTGCTTCAATACATACATAGACGTGAAAATCATCTATTTGGGGGCCACCTTGATACTTGTATCTGCTAAGGCACCTTTATGAAGTGCACCTCAGGAGGGCAGAAAACACAGGTAAGTGCTTGATGCAGAGAACACTGGATGTTGTTAGCAACGTCTAATAAAATCACTGGAGGGAAATGCTGTTTCATTAAGAGGCTTTGGGGATGCCCACCAAGGGCTTTTCATTTCCTTGAGCACACTGATCTGGTAACAACTTTCCATCCATGAAAAATAGACCATTCACAAAAGCACTTTCTAAGGTACACTCAGAGAGGACTGTTTTTCTCTCTGATACATATTAAACACTGAAGACTCACAAGGAGTTAACGCAGAATAAAAACTGAATGTCTGTACCCTGAGTAGATATTGGTCCTCACATCAAACCCTGTACAGCTCTCTGTCCCTCACAGCCCTCCTTCCCCACCACGGATCCCACCGATGACGCTTGCTGTGGTAATTTACATCTGTCCTACTAGGTTAGCGCTAGAGGCCGTTTTCTTTTATTCGCTTGAAATAAAATATGGCAGGCTGTCAAAAGACAACAAGGCACTGCCTTCGTTGTTTGATTTGTGGAATAAACTGCTATGAATTAATGAAATAAAATGTGCCAGTTGAGATTCTTGGCACTTGGGAAACTCGCCCTGAATTAACGTTAGTCAAGTATAAACCTGCTTTCTAGATTACAGCAATGGGTTTCCACTCAGATTAAACTGTTCATTAAAAACCATAAAGCTGAAGCAGATAAACACTGGGATACAAATCAGTTCACCTCATACCCCTCTCTGTTACCCGTTTAGTCTGGTGTCCAGTTGAAGCCACACATCGTAACTAGACTGCTTCTGGTGTAGAATATAAAGACACATTATGTAGGATCGTGTATGAGCAGGCTGGATGCCAACTCTGTCTCCTCCCACACGTTTATGTGACTAGGGCAACTTACTCGATCCACTGATGAACCACCCCATAGGGTTTCCAAGGCTGTAATCTCTACAGAAGCAGATTGTCACATCTTTCTCCCACTAAGCAGCTGGTGGGTTTGAACTGCCAACCTTTTGGTTACCAGCTGAGCACTTAACCTCTGCACCACTAGGGCTCCTTCCTTAATAGAGAAAAGCCCGATAATATTATCTGACCACCTTTCAAAATTATAATATGAAATACTACTAATACAAATAATAAATAAGATTAGGGATTGATAAGTGTAGCTTATTCCTGGTAAGTAGAAGACACAAAATGAAAGTTATCCCTTTTTACTCCCACCCCTATTCCCACTGTTTTATCACCCCACTGTAGTCCCTGGGTGGCACAGATGGTTAAGTTCTCGGTTGTTAACCAAAAAGTTGGTAGTTCGAGTCCATGCAGAGGCACCTCAGAAGAAAAGCCTGGCGATTTACTTCCAAAAGGGCACAGTTTTCGAAAACCCTATGCAGTGCAGTTCTACTCTGAAACACATGGGATCACCATGCTTTATCTTACTGTTAAAACCTTTGTGAGTTTTGTAAATTTCTGGATTTTGAAACTGGTGTCAATGTCCCCTTTAACAACTTGTCTTTTCTAACATCACTGGTTAAAATACCTTTTTTTTTTTTTTTTTAACTATTTATCTTCATATTTCCTATTCTCAATGTTTCTCCTCATTTTTCCTCATGCAGCAGAAATGAAAGTACTGTGCTAGCATAAGGTGCATGTCGTTTGTTGGGGAAGAACCTTCTAGAGCAGCTGCTGCTGCTTCCTATCCAGGTGTTGCAGACTGCCGTTCACGCAGCTCCTTTCCACCAGGTACATGATCGCCTTTTAACTGAGGTTGCTGTCAGGCAAGCCTGCATTTCTTAGCGTGCCACCAAGGGAGCACCACGGAAAAGATTTAAAGAAGCCTGCTGCACCAAACCCTGGTGGCACAGTGGTTAAGAGCTTGGCTGCTAACCAAAAGGTCAGCAGTTTGAATCCACCAGCCGCTTCTTGGAAACCCTATGGGGCAGTTCTGCTCTATCCTAGAGGGTCACGATGGGTCGGAACTGACTCAACGGCAATGGGTGGGTTTTGATTGCACCCCTCTGGAGTCCCTGGTGTTGCAAACAGTTAACACATTCAGCTACTAACTGTAAGGCTGGAGTTTCAAGTCCTCCCAAAGCAGCCTCAGTAAAAAGGACCGGTGATCTACTTACGAAAAATCAACCACTGAAAATCCTGCGGAGCCCAGGTCTGCTCTGACACACACGGGGTCGCCATGAGTCAGTGTGATGGCAATTGGTAGTTTTAGTCCCATGACTAATAAAGTAAAAATATATTTTAAAACAGAAAACTCAACAAGTTTTTATCTAAAGGATAAAGTGGCTTCATGAACTTATTCTAGAAACTAAGTGGGGAAACCAAAAAGGAATGGTAAAAAATTGACAACTTTCTATTTTCTTCCCTTGTGAAAACTTCATTTATTTCTGTAAAAGCAAAAGAGGCTAAAACATAAATAGCAGTCTAGATCGTTACAGCTGTCTCTGGTAATGCCTTAAAACTGCGAATTATTTATTAGGTTCTCTAAAACCTCTGAAGTTTTCTCATTATTGGGACTAGTCCATTTATGCACTTGTTAAACTGCCTTTCACAAACGAATACTACCTTTTCGTGAACCCAAAAGGCTAGTGGGAAATGAAGACCTGAGAAAACAATGCAGGAAACAGCGAACAAAACAGCAGCAACAAACCTGGTTTGTTGTCTTTTGATCTGCCAGAAGTTTCCTCCCAAATATTTAAAAACATACTGTTTGGACTTTCTTCATAGAAATTTATTTGGTCAAAAAAAGACTGAAGAAATACAAATTATTCTGGTAATGGACTGTGGCTCTCCTGGGATTCCTCAGGGTGGGAAGTAAACACCTCCAACAGCCATTTTTTCCCCTTGGGAAAAAGCTCAGCTGTTTCAGCAAGTGCACAGCATCCTCGCGCCTGCCTCTTTCTTCTCCTCTCTCAACCTATTCCTCTCATGCCCTACGCTTCCCAGATTTGTGCAGTTCCTCAAAACGCTGGACTAATTCACAACTCCTCCTTTGCAGACCACCATACATCTGTCAGTCTGCCATAATGTGGTGGCTTGTGTGTTGCTGTGATGCTGGAAGCTAGGCCACCAGTACTTCAAATACTAGCAGGGTCACCCATGGTGGACAGGTTTCAGTGGAGCTTCTAGACTAAGACTAGGAAGACTACTTCTGAAACTTAGCCAAGGAAAACCCTATAGATCACAACCGACTATCGCCTGAGGTAGTCCTGGAAGGTAAGACCCCTTGGTTGTAAGGAAACCATAGACTCAAACATGCTGGTGATCATGAGGGTGGTGAGAGATCGGGCAGTATTTTGTTCTGTTGTACGTGGGGTTGCCGTGAGTTGGAGCCAACTTGACGGCAACTAACAACAACAACTTTTACTGGCCTTGCTTCGCTGATAGGAATGCCTGATCCTCCTTGTCAAGATCACTCTTTGGTCACCTCCTCCCTAACGCTTTTCTTGACTGCCCTTATTCCTATGGAAAATTGAACACTCTTATTTAAACAACACATTGCGTTAGGCAAATCTGCTGCAAGAGACCTCTGTAAAGTGTTCAAAAGCAAAGATGTCGCTTTAAGAACTGAGGTGCTCCTGACTCAAGCCATGGTGTTTTTGATTGCCTCAAATGAATGTGAAAGCTGGACAATGAATAAGGAAGACGAAACAAGTGATGCCTTTGGATTATGGTGTTGCTGAAGAATAACGAATATACCTGAACTGACAGAAGAATGAACAAATCTATCTTGGAAGAAGTACAGCCAGAATGCTCATTAGAAGCAAGAATGAAGAGGCTTCATCTCACCTACTCTGGGAATGTTATCAGCAGGCATCAGTCCCTGGAGAAGGACATCATGCTTGGTAAAGTTGACAGTCAGTGATAAAGAGGAAGACCCTCAATGAAGTGGATTAACACAGTGGCTGCAACAATGGGCTCAAGCATAACAACAATTGTAAGGATGGTGAAGGACTGAGCAGTGTTTTGTTCTGTTGCACACAGGGTTGCTATGAGTCGGAACTGGCCCAACAGCACCTAACAACAACAACAACTTATTTGTGCCCGACTATTCCCTGCACGCACTTGTATTCTAGACCCAATACACATATTGCTCTTGGTGGTTTAGAAACCAGTCTTTTCTAGTTGCCTGTAAGGCAGCTTGCCAGGCTGAGGGCAGGGACCATCTTTAAGTCATCTTCTATTCTCAGTGCCTGGCACACAATGGGTGAACAGTAAAATGTGGTGAATAAATGGAAGCACATAGTGCAGAGATAACGACACGAAGCAAGAGAGAGTGTGGACAATGAACAAAAACTTAAAGAGCTGGTGGCTATTTTTTCTAAGAACAGGTGCTGGGAAATATGTACAGGTAAAGAAAAAAATACTGTGACTCATGCCGAGAGATGAATGGTAGGTAAAAAGGACACTGAGCCTTTAAAATTTTAATTGTATGCTAAAGATTCTTCCATAATTTATTTAGGACTTTTTTTTTCCTGTTTAACTTTACAGGTTGCTTGAAGGTGGCCCATAAATAAAAGGTCACTGTTAATTCTGGGAAACTTTCCGCTGGATGTCTTAGAAAATTGCGCAAAAATATAATGAGCCAACGAAGACTGAGAAGAACCAGAGGAAGAAGACCCACTCATGAACTCTGGGAGCCTCTGTTGATCCTTACAAGACCCAGGTATGAGTGAGAGTCATATGGTTCCTTCTCTTAGGAGCTTGCGTTTCAGTGAAAGGAGAGAAGAAACAAGAAAATAAACAGACGAGAAAAAAGGACAAAGAAGCAGACTAATAAATAAAAATTTCAGATACTGGGGAGTGCCATGAAGGTAACAAAGAGTGCCAAGTGATGAGAGAATTGCTGAGGGATGGCTTTTGTTTGACTGGTGAGGAAAGTCTTTTCTGAGGAGCCGACATTCATGCTGAGACCTCAGTGAACAGATGGGCCATGAAGACACCTGGGAGAATGTTCTGGGCAGAGAGAATGTGTTCAAGACCCTGAAATCAGGGTGAGTTCAGAGCGCTTGAGAAACAAAGAGGAGGCTGGTGTGGGCAGGACATACAGGTACAGGGAAAAGGGGCTCCCCGTTCATATAATGAGGCTGGCAAAGCAGAGAGAAGGCTGATAACACAGCACCTTGTGGTCATGGAGAGGAAATTAGATTTTATTATCGAAGGATTTTAATTAAACGAGTGAGAAGAGATCCGATTTTTATTTTACAAAGAGCACTTTGCCTGCTATGTCCAAAACCTCAAAACCAAAGCCATCATTGTAGAATTGATTTTGATTCATAGCGATCCTGTAGGATAGAGTAGAACTGTCCTGTAGGGTTTCCAAGGCTACAATCTTTACAGAGGCAGACTGCCACATCTTTCTCTCTCGGAGTGGCTGGTGGGTTCCAACCACTGACCTTTCGCTTAGCAGCTGAGTGCTTAACCACTGTGCTGCCAGTGCCCCTGATAATAGGGGAGCCAGTGGAAGCAGGACAATGAGGGCAATAATCCAGGTGAGAGATGATGGCCGCAGGGACCAGGAGGTGGTAGCAGAGATAAAGAAATTAAATTCACAAGGGTTAATAGGGTAAAGAGCACTGAGAGGGGGGTAGTTTCCAGAAATAGAACTTAAGTAGAAAACAAAGTGCATGTGTGTGTGTTGTGTGGTGTGTGTGTGTGCATGTATGTCACGTGGGGTGTGTGTGTGTGTGTGTATGTCATGTGGTGTGTGTGTGTGAGAGAGAGAGATTGAGTGTGGCTGTAACATGGAGAAGCAGTAGAAGCTGGGCTGTGATTACAGACTAGGCCTGAAGGGACCAGGTTGTACAGAGGTTTGTAGGCCATAGTACAGGGTTGGAGCCCTGGTGGCACGGTGGTTAAGAGCTCAGCTACTAACCAAAATTTTGGCAGTATGAATCCACCAGCCACTCCTTGGAAACCCTATGGGGCAGTTCTCCTCTGTCCTATACGGTTACTGTGCATTGGAATTGAAGGTCAGTGGGTTTGGTTTTCAGGTACAGAGTTTAACTTACTGGAAAAAACAAGAAAGAATGGCCACTGAAAGGTTTTAAGCAGGAGAGTGCAGGATTGCTGTTGAGAAAGATTCCTTTGTCGGCTGGTGTGGACTGGAGGGACACCGGAAGGAGTCAGGCGTCATCTCAGTGGGAGAGCTTTCCAAGGGTCCTCCTCTCCTGGACACAGAATTCACTGATGCCCCTTATGTGGCTAAGATCAACAGTGTAATTATTTGTGAGTAGCACTTGCTTCCCTTATTAAATTCTAAGCTCAACGAAGGTAGGGCCTGTGTATGATTCATTTTTAAAACACATGTAACAAGGCCCAGTGTCTCACACATAATATGCAAGAAATGCATATTTTTCAAATGGATGTGCCATATTATAGGATCACTTTTGCCATGGGCTGAGGTTGGGGGTCTCTGCCTCTTTTTCCTTTCCCTAGAATGGGGTGGTCAGAGGGGTTTTCCTTTCTCAGGCACACTGGCCACCTTCTGGACAGGTGATTAAGCTTGGGCGTACTCACAACTAGGCAGCTGGTGACATTTACCTTTAGTGTCCACCTACCTTCCCTTTCAGAGCCCCTGGACTCTTGCAGCTCACCCTGCTCAGGAGCTAGGGGTCCTGTCTTGTCACTGTATCATCCCTGTCAGAACCAACACCCTCACTGCAGGCCGGGGGTGAGATGGGATAGGGGCAAAGCGGTGAAAACCCCACAGATAGCTTACGTTATCTGTGATTCTAATGTGTTCAGTGCTGATTAGGTGAAATATGGGCTCTCGCCACATGGCATTTGCAATTTTACAAAAGGAGAAGCGTGGTATTAAAAAATTTTAAATGAGCGCTGGGCTAGTTTAGGGATTATGGGGTCTGACTTCTTTCAGGGATTTGTATAATCTGCATAACAACAAAAATTTATCCACCCCCGATATGCCAGGCAATGTGCCAGGCACTAAGGTTGTGAAAAAGAGATAAAAATAATATACAGTCCTTTTCTAAGGACATAAGGAGGAGATAAGTGAATAGACAATTACAGTAGTGTGCAAAGTCCTATTCTCATGTCATTATGGAATTTATCACTATCTGCAATCCACCACCCTAGCACTTTATGTCATAAGTGCCAAGACCACTTATTAAATACACGGCCCTCTTATCCATTTGGGGTTAAATTATTTCGTAGATTAATTTAGAAATGCTAGTGCCATTGTATATGATTATTAGAATTTTTCAGCTTTCAGGTTTCTTGCAAGGTCATTAGATTCACTTATCATCCTTCCTCTTCTTTGGGATTAAACCTCCAATCAATTAAATGGTAATTTTATGATTTCTAAGGGGAATTCAGCAGAATTTGGATTCAACAGAAAATTTGATGAGAAGGTGTGCATAGGTAGAAGACATGTGTCACCTCCAAAGAGAAACATCAATTTTCACAGTTGCACTAGCCTATCGAGTGTTCATGGCTTTTATTAAATGGTACCACTTTATATAGAACTTTTATTTTCTCCTCGTTTTAGTGTGAATTGCAACATTCACAAAGGGCTATATCCAACAATACTAGGTTCTTTGTTTAAATTTTCAGCTGTGAAATAATGCATAAAAGGAGATACAGGAACACAGATTATCATTTACAAAGATTTAAACAACTGGGAGATTCACGTGTTTTCCATCCTATTTATTTTGTGCCATAAGATAAGGTAAGGCATGCGATGGCTAACTCTTGTGCTATAGTTAACTTCTATATCAATAAGCAGGTGCCCTTCAAGTTTTTAAAAGTATGCCATTATAATTATCAAATGGAGAGACTTAGGTCATTGTTCTCATAGTACTATAAAAAGCCAAAGTAGAGCTGGAGGGTGAAAAGATACTTCCAGAAAAAAATCTGATGCAGCCAACAAAAATAGCTTTGAGGCAAAGAATATCATGTTGAATTTTTTCCACATGTAGCATTAGATTCAAAGAAAGAGATTACAAGCCCCACTGGAAGTGGCCTCTTAGAAATTAAAAGATTGCTGTATGTTAAACTTTTCTTCGTCATGTTCTGTTTACCATTTGGTAAGACTTTTACATGTTGATTTGCAAGGTCTTCTACACAGAAAAAAATTAGGATAGAAATGTGCAGTAGAAATTTGGAGTACTATGACATTCGAAAGGAGCCCTGGTGGCACAATGGTTAAGAGCTCGGCTGCTAATCAAAAAGTCTGTGGTTCTAACCCACCCGCTGCTCCATGTGGGAAAGGTGTGGCAGTCAGCTTCTGTAAAGATTACAGCCTTGGAAACCATTGGGCGGTTCCACTGTGTCCTAGAGGGTTGCTATTATTTGGAGCCGACTCAATGGCATTTTTTTTTTTTTTAGATGACGTTTGAAGATTTGAAATCATCTCTAACTATCACTGTTGCTGTTGTGGTTGTTGTTAGCTGCCCTTGAGTCAACTCCAAATCATAACGACTCCAGTTTCAACTATGTATGCTAGAACAAAACGTTGCCTGATCTTGCATCCTTCTCATAGTCACCCGCATGTTCCAGTGCACCTTTGTGGCTGTGGTGCCAATCCTTCTCACCAATGGTCTCCGTCTCCATCCCTGGCCCTCGAATTCACCAAACGTGATGTCTTCCTCTAGCAATTAATCCCTCCTGATGATGTGTCCAAAGCACGCAAGTTGGAGAATGTTCTGTTCTGATCTATAAGCTTCCCATTGGATAATTTTCAGAGGTAGATCACCAGGCCTTCCTTCCTAGTCTGTCTTAGTCTGCTGAAACCTTCCACCATGGGTGACTCTGCTGGTATTTGAAATACAGCTGGCATAGCTTCCAGCATCACAGCAACATGCAAGCCACCACAGTACAACAAATAGACAGGTGGTGGAAACCAGTTGCCAGTGAATCAATTTCAACTCATGGCAACTCCATGTGTGTCAGAATAGAACTGTTACTCCACAGGGTTTTCAATGGCTCATATCTCAGACGTACATCACCAGACCCTTCTTTCAGGGTGTGTCTGGGTGCATGCACTCCAGCCTCCAAACTTTAGTTTAGCAGTTGAGCAAGTTAATCACTTGTACCATCCAGAGACTTCAGAACTATCACTAGATTTGCTTAACCAAATTCAATTCTACAGAATTACTACAGGGAATTACTTAACAAACTACTACAAAAGAAAGTAACTAGGTGGGAACAAATAAAATATCCTGTACAAAGTGGATTGTATGTAATTAGAATGGGATTTAAAGAGTAATAGAAGTTGGCACACAAGAGGGGAAATCAAAGAAGTTGCTTTAGGATAAGTCTTCCTTCAGCCCCTCCCAGCCCATATTCTCACAACCGTTGTACTTCCCCAAATGAATGCTTAGTTTAGACATTACGTTAGGCATCTTTCTGCTCTGTATTTTCCTGTCTTTGATGTGGCCGCCAAGATGGAATAATTTAGAGTTCTCTTTATTACTGAAGGATAATAATTCAGGTTCGTTTAATTATCGTCTCCCAACTAACGTGACTGAAATGAAAGAAACTTGGTAACAATAGCACGCGGGCTGTTCCACCACCCAGGGAGAACGACAGAATGCAACCACTCCACTGATTCCGCCACTTCCTCCCTGTCATCCTTCTACCCCTTGCTCCCTGTGCCCACGTTCCCGTCAAATCCATTCTTTAGCTTAACTATGTTGGAAATAATCCTCTTTGCTGAAGTGTCATATACAAACTTATAACCTAAAATCAGCAGATTAACTATTTTCTGTCTCCCTTGAGAGGAAAGTTTTAAAAAATAAAACTCTGAGGGTTTTAGGATATACACATGTAGATAGAGAGAGACAGAGAGCCAGCATTTGTCTATTTGTCATTCTGTGGTGGCTTGTGTGTGCCTATGATGCTGGAAGCTGTACCACTGGTATTTCCAATACCAGAAGAGTCACCCATGGTGGACAGGTTTCAGTGGAGGGTCCAGACTAGGACACACGAGGAAGAAGGACCAATGATCTATTTCTGAAAAAATTGAACAGTGAAAACCTTATGGCTATCGGAGGAACGTTGTCTGATATAGTACTCGAAGATGAGCCCCTCTGGTTGGAAGGAACTCAAAACAAGCCTAGGGAAGAGCTGCCTCCTCAAAGTAGAGTTTGTTTGAATGATGTGGTTGGAGTAAGGCTTTCGGGACCTTCATTTGCTGATGTGACATGAATCAAAATGAGAAGAAACAGCTGCCAATATTCATTAATAATTGGAAGATGAAATGTATGAGGTATGAATCTAGGAAAATTGGAAGTCCTCAAAAATGAAATGGAACACAATAAATATTGATATCCTAGACATTAGTGAGCTGAAATGAACTGGTATTGTCCATTTAAATCCAAAAATCATGTGGTTTAATATGCCAGGAATGACAAATTGAAAGAAGAATGGCATTGCATTCGTCACCCCCCCCCCCAAAAAAGTTTCAAGAACTATTCTGAAGTACAATGCTGTCAGTGATAGGATAATATCCATATAACTGCAAGGAAGACCAGCTAATATGACTATTATTCAAATTTATGCACCAACCGCCAATGGCAAAGATGAGGAATTTGAAGATTTTTACCAACTTCTGAAGTCTGAAATTGATCAAACATGCAATCATAATGCATTGATAATTACTAGTGATTGGAATTAGAAAGTTGAAAACAAAGAAAAAGGATTAGTAGTTGGAAAATATGGCCTTGGTGATAGAAACGATGCCGAAGATCACATGACAGAATTTTGGAACATCAACAACTTATTAATTGCAAATACTTTTCCAACAACATAAAAGGTGACTATGCACATGAACCTCACCTGATGGAATACATAGAAATTAAATCAACTACATTTGTGGAAAGAAAGGATGGAAAAGCCCAATATCATCAGTCAGAACAAGGCCAGGGGCTGAATGAGGAACAGATCATCAACTGCTCATATGTAAGTTCAAGTTGAAGCTGAAGAAAATGAAAACAAGTCAATGAAAGCCAAAATATGACCTTGAGTATATCCCACCTGGATTTAAAGAACGTCTCAAGAACAGATTTGACGTGTTGAACACTAATGATCAAAGACCAGATGAGTTGTGGGATGTCATCAAGGACATCATACTGAAGAAAGCAAGAAGTCATTAAAAAACAGGAAAGAATGAAAAGACCAAAATAGATGTCAGGAGAGAGTCTGAAACTTGCTCTTGAATGTAGAGCATCTAAAGAAAATGGAAAAAAAAGTGATGAAGTAAAAGAGCTGAAAGGGAGACTTCAAAAGGCAACTCAAGAAGACAAAGTAAATTATTATAATGATATATGCAATGAGCTGGGGTTAGAAAGCCACAGAGGAGGAACCCACTCAGCATTTCTCAAACTGAAGGAATTGAAAAAAAAATTCAAGCCTTGAATTGCAATGTTGAGGGACTGTATGGGAAAAAAATTGAATGATGCAGGAAGCATCAAAAGAGGATGGAAGGAATACACAGAGCCACTTGCCAAAAAGAACTGGATGACATTCAACCATTTCAGGAGGTAGCATATGATCAAGAGCCGAGGATACTGAAGGAAGAAGTCCAAGTTGCCCTGAAGGCACTAGTGAAAAACAAGCCTCCGGGAATTCATGGAATATAATTGAGATGTTTTAACATACGGGTGCAAAGCTGGAAGAGCTCACTCATCTATGCCAAGAAATTTGGAAAAGAGCTACCTGGCCAATCAACTGGAAGAGATCGATATTCATGCCCACTCCAAAGAAAGGTGATTCAACGGAATAAAGAAATTATTGAACAATATAATTAATTTCACACGCAGGTAAAATTTTGCTGAAGATCATTCAAAAACAGTTGCAGCAGTACATTGCAGGGAACTGCCAGAAATTCAATCAGGATTCAGAAGAGGACATGGAAGGAGGAATGTCATTGCTGATGTCACATGTATCTTGGCTGAAAGCAGAGATACCAGAAAGATGTTTACCTATATTTTATTGACTATGCAAAGGCATTCGACTGTGTGCATCATAACAAATTATGGATAACATTGCAAAGAATAGGAATTCCAGAACACTTAATTGTGTTCTTGCAGAACTTGTACATAGACCAAGAGGCAGTCATTTGAACAGAACAAGGTGATACCGCATGGTTTAAAGTCAGGAAAGGTGTGCATCACGGTTGTATCCTTTCACCATAGTTATTCAACCTGTACATGTAGCAAATAACCTGAGAAACTGGACTATATGAAGAAGAACACAGCATCAGGACTGGAGGAAGACTCATTAACAACCTTGGATATGCAGGTGACACAACCTTGCTTCGTGAAAGTGAAGAGGACTTGAAGCACTTACTGATGAAGATCAAAGACCACAGCCTTCAGTATGGATTACACCTCAACATAAAGAAAACCAAAATCCTCACAATTGGATAAATGAGCAAACATCATGATAAAGAAAAGACTGAAGTTGTCAAAGATTACATTTTACTTGGATCCACAATCAATGCCCATAGAAGCAGCAGCCATGAAATCAAACCATGTATTGCATTAAGCAAATCTGCTGCAAAAGATCTCTTTAAAGTGTTAAAAGCAAAGCTGTCACTTTGATGACTAAGGCATGCCTGGCCCAAGCATGGTATTGTCAATCACCTCGTATGCATGAGAAAGCTGGACAATGAATAAGGAAGACCAAAGAAGAATTTTGCATTTGAATTATGGTGTTGGTGAAGAATATCGAATATACAGTGGACCACCGGAAGAACAAACAAATCACGTCTTAGAAGAAGTACAGCGAGAATCACCCTTAGAAGTGAGGATGGCAGGCTTTTGCCTCATATACTTTGGAAATGTTATCAGAAGGGACCAGTCCCTGGAGAAGGACTTCATGCTTGGTAAAGTAGGGGGTCAGCGAAAAAGAGAAAGGCCCTCAAGGAGATGGATTGACACAGTGGCTGCAACAATGGGCTCAAGCATAGCAATGGTTGTGAGGATAGCACTGGACAGTATTTCGTTCTGTTATACATGGGATCATTGCGAGTCAGAACCAACTCAATGGCACCTAAGAACAACAACAAGAACAATATATAGGGATAGAGAGGAACCGAGAGAGAGAGAGGGGAGACTGTTAGGTCCTGGAGTGAGAACACTGAATGATGCGGAACACTTTTTCCAAGGGCACCTTTACCAAAGCAATTAGTTCACCCACTCGGGACATTTGCTACACACCCCTAGTTTAAGCTCTGGGAGCTTCCTTCCCCTTCAAACACTTCATATTTGTCTCTAATACTCTCCGATATAACCTCTGACTGTAGTCTCAGGGAGTCTCAGTCAAGCTCTAGCACCATCAGGGTTTAAATTCTTCACTCAATATTTTTTAGACACCCGAATGTCAAAATTTTTGTTTTTCATTGATAAGCGTACCTTTTAATTTCTCTTACTCATAGTGCTGAGATTATTTTAGTTAAACAGGTTGCCTCAGAGGTACAAACCATCCGCAAACGGGTGTCAGATTACGTGGTTTAACTAGGCTTTTTGCCATATGTCTTCTTGAACTCTCTCATCCAGGAAATACAGGTCGTGATTTGTACAAATTGCCAGAGGAAATTCCAGAAGGCCTAGAAGCCTCAAAAATGCGGTCACATTTGAGAGTTTATGGTTTCGAAGCCCGTGTGCTGGTATCTGTAGTTAAAAGATCCTTCACCAGCCAATTGACATGGAAACCTTGGTAACCATTACCCACAGGTGGAAGGCAGAAGTCAGCGTTGGAGGAGTACCAGTCTTGAGAATAAATGGCCCAATGTTCTCAGCCTCACAGCAAACAACGAAAAGTGCAAAGTTACCAGGAAGCCAAAAAAGGAGGACTTGTCCTAAATTAAATTCCTAGTTTCTAATTAATCCAATTGTGAGCAACAAGACTTAAGATAAAATACCCAGCACTGAAAATGAGTGTTACTTAAATAGAACTGTCCTTCTTAGATGAAAAACAAGTATGCACTCACACGTACATATTGCATTTAACGCGCATTAAATTTTATATGGCCAGGAGCCTGATTCAGGGCATTTTTCTTCCTCTCGCTTCTTGTCCCTCCATGTATAATGCAGGCGACAATAGATCCCATTAGGTCGCGTTACACAAATTGAAGATGTTCTAATTCATTTATTTCAGATATTTAAAAAAAGTATTTCGAGCAGAGGCAGAGACAATGTCTTTCTTTTCTTCCCTTTTCCCACCATCTCAAAATTCTCGCTTCGCATCTGTACAACAAATTATACTTTATGACAAATGTATTTGTTTCCCATCTTGACAGTTTTCTAGAAACCTCAGAAAAATCACAGGTCCTGCCACCTCAGAATGTATTTTATCACTTTTGAAAGTATATCCTGAATTTGTAGTTTCGATACATGTACATTTCTTAAACTGAGTTATTTATTCCAATAGTATATATTGTTCTCTGCTGAGAATTTGCTATTGTGGCATCAAGTTAATAATGGCAGGACTCAGAGTTCTGAGCAAAAAAAAACATTGGCAGTGCTCTGAAGAGAAGATGGAATCTCATCCAGACGTAATGCAATGTATTCTGAAATATCGGAAGTTATTTTAAAGATCAAAATATGCTCCCTATTAACAAAGTGGTAAAATTATTTTTATTAACTAGTTCATACTCTGAATTATGTAAGGATGACCCCATTCAACTGATAAAACAGAAACACAGGAAGAGCTAAAAACGTACCAGAGTCTTTATCCAACAACCGCAAGGTTTGTCTTTACAGATTTTTCATTTTTTTTTTTTCTATAAGCAATAGTGTAAATGAGAATGCTAGTCCGGGTAGAGAGAAACTATCACATTTCTCTTTTATTTAAGTCAACTTAAATTTTGATTTCAACATTGGACTGGCAGGAAAATGATACCTAGTCACGATCAGAGTTCGTTTCTTGAGCCCCATCCCTGTCTGCAAAGGTCCTGGTATCTTTCTCTTCCCAGAAATATTGAAGAGACACTCCAACCATCAGTACAAATGAGACCCACTATTTACCCTCTCTAGTTTACCTTTGGAGTCCTTGGGTGGTGTGAATAGTTTATATGCTCGGCTGCTAACTCGAAGGTTGGAGGTTCTGAGTTGCCCAGAGGCAACTCAGAAGAAAGTCCTGGCAACCTATTTCCCCAAACTAGGCACTGAAAGCCCCATGGAGCACAGTTCTACTCTGACTCACATGGGGGTCCCCCTGAGTCGGGATCTACCCAACAGCAACATTTTTTTAATGTTACCTTCAGGTCTGGGGGTTACTGTTTCCACACTAGACATGGCTATGGAAGTCCTTGGTGAATCTGGGCCTGGGGTCTGTATGCCTTGAGGGGGCAGCACACAGCCAGGTCTTTGAGGCCCGCCCCCCCCGTCCCGCCACATCCACAGGCTACTCGCAGACGAATACCATGCCACTTCCATCTAGTCTTTTAGGGAATCTCTCCCTCTGGAGACCTTCAAAGGCCAAGTCCCTTCTCCCCTTCCTTCAGAACCCCTGTCAAATCTCAATTTATTTAGACTCTTGTAAGATACAGGGGAAACCCTGGTGGCATAGTGGTTAAGTGCTACGGCTGCTAACCAAAAGGTTGGCAGTCCAATCCACCAGGCTCTGCTTGGAAACTCTATGGGGCAGCTCTACTCTGTCCTGTAGAGTTACTATGAATTGGAATTGACTCAATGGCAATGGGTTTTTTGGTTTTTCTAAGATACAAGAAGTACTTCTAACTCCAAAAAACTTCTACTTTTTACAGGACAAAGTACCCTAAAATGCCAGGAAAGAGGGGCTGAAGTCTTGACTGTCGTACTATTTCAGTCACTCATTTGTAACTTTTTACGCTAAACCCTCTCTATGAAGCCTATTCGTGGAGTAAACACAACCTAACGGCGTTTGGTGAAGTTCAGTGGCAGGAAAACTGTCTCTATTACCATAAGCGTGTCACACTGTCAGATAACTCTACCAAAAAGTATACTTCGAATCAGTACAGCAAAGCCCCTTGTCTTGGGCAGTGACTGGAAAATTTCCCAGATATAAGTCTGGTGTTCACTGAAGCTAGCCCAGAATGTTCCCTCTTAAGTACAAAGCGATAAAGACAAACAAAATCCTCTGGGGTTAAATCCAGAGGAGAAATGGTGCTGGCTTCATGAAGCATAAGATAAATAAATACACAATCACATCAAAGCTCTGAATGCCTGGACTGTTGGAAAAGAATTTTCCTTTGGTGGTAAACAAGTGAAACCAAAACAGAACCCTGCTCAGGGTGGATAGGCTTATTGAGGGAGGAAGGGGACCAAACCAAAGGGCCTGTGGTAAACCAGATGCCGTGGGGTCACTTCCGACTCATGGCGACCCCTTGTGTGTCGGAACAGAACTGTGCTCCGTAGGATTTTCAGTGGTTAATTTTTCTGGAAGTAGATCACTAACTCTTTCTTCCAAGGCATCTCTGGGTGGACCCAAACTTCCAACCTTTCTATTAACAGCTGAGCATGTTGAACTGTTTCACCGCTCAGGGACCCCAGGGACTGTAACAGGCAGGCAGTTTTCCATTGCCAACAGCGAACTCTTGAGACGTGATATAAATGATTGCTAGAAAATATTATTTTTCTAATGTTTCAGATTTTGGGACACTCTTGCAGCTAGAAAATTCTTTAATTGATAAGAAGACTTCAACGATCACAGCTTAAACAAGTTAAAGGTTTATTTTTTTTCTCATCAAAAATATAGGTGGACAGATCAAGACTTACGTGAAAGATGTGCTATATTACCACTCTTCCAGGCTCCTGTCTAGATTCTGCTCTGCCATCTTTAGTGCACGCTCCATAGTTGGCTGATGCAGGATGGCTGCTCTTCTCACATCCACAACCCAGGCAAGAAGAAGGAGAGAGCAGGAAGGTCAAAAGGCACGTCCCACCAATTCTTGAAGCGGAGATTCCACTTGTGTTTCATTGACCCAAACTGGCTTCAACGTTGGGAAACGGAGTTTTCACTTGAGCGAGCGTCTTGTAACTTCAAACGCCATTGGGGTTCTATTAGTAAGAAAGAAGGGGAGACCGCACACTGGGTAGGCAATTGCGGCGTCTGCCATAGTTACCAGGCAGGTAGTAAAGTCATATGGACAGTCGCATGGACTGAACTGTGTCCCCCAAAACTATGTGTCAACTTGGTTAGGCCGTGATTCCCAGTATTGTGTGACTGTCCTCCATTTTGTGATTGTAATTTTATGTTAAAAAGGATTAGGGTAGGATTGTAACACCCTTACTACGGTCACATCCCTTATCCAGTGTACAGGGAGTTTCCCTGGGGTGTGGTCTGCACTACCTTTTATCTTACAACAGATAGAAGGAAAGGGAAGCAAGCAGGTGGCGGGGACCTCATATCACCAAGAAAGCAGTGCCGGGAGCACAGCATGTCCTTGGGACCTGGGGTTCCTGTGTGAGAAACTCCTAGACCAAGGGACGATTGATGACACAGACCTTCCTCCAGAGCCAACAGAGAGAAAGACTCCCCCTGGAGCTGATGCCCTGAATTTGGACTTGTAGCCTACTAGACCATGAGAGAATAAATTTCTCTCTGTTGAAGCTACCCACTTGTGGTATTTCTGTTATAGCAGCACTAGATGACTAAGACAGACAGATACATGAACTTGAAAACTTTTGAGCCTTCTTTCTGTTTTTGACTCTGCAGGTTTTGCAAATTTCCTAGCTGCAAGAAGGAGATTCTTTTTCTAGTTCTGGGAGAATGGGTTTCTACGAGGGATCATTGAAATGTGTCATTTACTTTATTAACATTTTCTTCAAACAAAAGATAGCCATAAAACATAAAAGCCATCAGATCCTTTATGTTTATAAGACTCTGGGGAATAAAAAGTTAGAAAATCTCTCTTAATTGCTTACTGAGAGAGAAGATTTCCAGTCAACCAGATTGTGAATTAATTTAGGTATTAAATAATTATAAGTCACCCCTGCAATAACTTACACAGTTAATAAGACAGTACATTTGAAAACTTGTACATTTTCAAGCATGCTTTAAACTTCTGTACTTATCTGCCTTTTAGGTGAGGAAAGTAAAATTGTCATTGTATGGTACCCATAGTTTGAGATCTACTGAAAAATGGACATCAATGAAACTTTGGATTTCTTGCAGAGGGGAATTGCAAGGTATGTGAAATCTTGAAAAGATGAAAGAGACCCACAGTATAACACAATGTGCCTTCCTCAAGGGGCCTTGCGGAAAATGCTTCACTTTCTGAGTATTGCCTCTTTTCTTTTCATGGCCCAGGTGAGGCTTCCTGGCTCTTTATCCCAACAAAGGAGGCTCATTCGAAATAATTGGAAGTCACATCCAATCTTCCCGTGTTACGTTTCAAACTGTTTGTCTCTAATCTTATTTGAACTTTGGTCACAATAACTGTGTCTCAGATGAGACAAAACTGCTGTGAGCATCATTTCTGAGGTCGGTACCGTTAGACAGATGCTGCCCTGGTAACTCAGGGACAGCCAGACAGCCTCCTGACTTCCTTTTGCAGGTGTCTTCCGTAAAATTGTCACCAGTCTTCAAATGGTTATTAGATGATAATTGTTGCAAGGTAGATTTAGGGACCAGTCCTTTTTGGAGAGTTTAAAAAATCCATTTTGGGGAGATGATGCTTTAGGTTGGAAAGGAGTATATGCTGTCATCCTTTTTATAGGATTGGTGTTAATCAAGGCTTTGCTGCTTTAAATAATTTCATGCATGTACGAAAGAAGCCTCATTTGCTCATATAAGCTTTCTGAGTACCTATTATGCCCCATCTTTCAGCTTGAGAAAACCCGAGTATGTTTTTCTGTTTTGGTTTTCTATCTCCAGCTCTGCGTTTCTCAAGCTGAAAGAACTGGGGAAAAAACTCAAGTCTTGAGTTGCAATAGCAAAGGATTCTACGGGAAAAATATTAAATGATGCAGGAAGCATCAAAAGAAGATGGAAGGAATACAAAGAGTCATTGTACCAAAAAAAATTAGTCGATGTTCAACCATTTCAAGAGGTAGCATATGATTAGGAACCGATGGTACTGAAGGAAGAAGTCCAAGCTGCTCTGAAGGCATTGGTGAAAAACAAGGCTCCAGGAATTGAGGGAATATCAATTGAGATGTTTCAACAAACACATGCAGCGCTGGAGGTGCTTACTCGTCTATGCCAAGAAATATGGAAGACAGTTTCCCGGCCAACTGACTGGAAGAGATCCATATTTATGCCTACTCCCAAGAAAGGTGATCCAGGTGAAAGTGGAAATTATCAAACAATATTATTAATATTACATGCAAGCAAAATTTTGCTGAGGATCATTCAAAAGCGGCTGCAGCAGTTTATTGACAGGAAACTGCCAGAAATTCAGGCTAGTTTCAGAAGAGGACGTGGAACCTGGGATATCATTGCTGATGTCAGATGGATCCTGGCTGAGAGCAGAGAATACCAGAAGGATGTTTACCTGTGTCTTATTGACTATGCAAAGGCATTTGACTGTGTGGATTATAACAAATTATGGATAACATTGCAGAGAATGGGAATTCCAGAACACTTAATTGTGCTCAAGAGGAAACTGTACATAAACCAAGAGTCGGTCGTTCGAACGGAACAAAGGAGTACTGCTTGGTTAAAAGTCAGCGAAGGTGTGCATCAGGGTTGTAACCTTTCAGCATACTTATTTAATCTGTATGTTGAGCAAATAATCCAAGAACCTAGATTATATGAAGAACCAGGCACCAGGATTGGAGGAAGTCTCCTAACAACCTGCATTATACAGATGACACAGCCTTGCTTGCTGAAAGTGAAGAGGACTTGAAGCACTTACTGAAGAAGATCAAAAGCCACAGCCTTCAGTATGGATTACACTCAACATAAAGAAAACAAAAATCCTCACAACTGGACCAATAAGCAACGTCATGATAAACAGAGAAAAGATTGAAGTTATCAAGAATTTCATTTTACTTGGACCCACAATCAACACTCATGGAAACAGCAGTCAAGAAATAAAAAGACGCATTGCATTGGCCAAATCTGCTGCAAAACACATCTTTAAAGTGTTGAAGAGCAAAGATGTCACCTTGAAGACTAAGGTGCGCCTGACCCAAGTCATGATATTTTCAATTGCATTATATGCATGTGAAAGCTGGACAATGAACAAGGAAGACTGAAGAATTGAAGCCTTTGAACTGTGCTGTTGGCAAAGAATGTTGACTATACCATGGACTGCCAAAAGAACAAACAAATCTGTCTTGGGAGAAGTACAACCAGAATGCTCCTTAGGTGCAAGGATGGTGGGACTGTATCTCACATACTTTGGACATGTTGTCAGGAGGGATCAGTCCCTGGAGAAGGACATCATGCTTGACAGAGTACAGGGTCAGCAGAAAAGAGGAAGACTCTCAATGAGATAGATTGACACAGTGGCTGCAACAATGGGCTCAAGCATAGCAACGATTGTAAGCGTGGCACAGGACCAGGGCAGTGTTTCGTTCTGTAGTACATAGGGTCACTATGAGTTGGAACTGACTTGACAGCACCTAACAACAATAACAACAGCACGACATTATGCCCCATCAGTGTGTTAGGGTTTGAGGAAATAAGGTTAAGTGATATTGGTCATTCTCTCTTTCTCTAGCTTCTTTTCACGACGTGAAATAATGAATACTAAATCCTTGGGCACATTTTAGGGAGTGAAAGAAAATAATTCTCTAAACAGAAAGTTAATGCAATTATCAAAAAGTAGTTAACATACACCTTTTTGAATCAATAAAACTGCACTTACTTACTCCCTGTAACCCAACCAGTGTTTTCACATAGTCTTTAAAAGGGGTGCAGTGTAAGGCCCTTTACAAGCAATCACAGTTAAGACAGTGAATGTGAGTCCAGTTACATTGTGTAAAACTCTGAGGTCCTTTTTCTTTCACAACAATTTGTTTCAAAGTCCGCACACCGTCTGTGAGTACTGAGCATGAGTGGCATCGGGCCCACGAACTGCATTTTGAGCCAAAATGCAAACCAGAATCCCACAGACTTTACTATCGAAACAGTAAGAGTGCTTAATTAACTGTTCAAGTGCCATGAGGAATGCCTGGTTCCCTCAGAAAGCCCAACACAGCTTCCCCTTTACTGATTTAAAATGCTTAGCAAAGGAAACAGACCCTGGTAGCCTTATAATTAGTGGATACAGAAACCGACACTCAGAAGAAATACAGATTATAACTGTGGAAGCTTGAAATGCTAACACTCCTGAGACCTGCAGACAGTGGTTTCCTCCTGTAAATACATTCTAAACCTTGTGTCTTTCATTGCCTTTGCTACTTAAACCAAAAACAAACCTGTTGAGTGGGTTCCGACTCATAGCAATCCTATAAGACAGGATAGAACTGCCCATAAAGAAGTATATAGATGCAGTAAATGTAAGTTACTTGGGCAACTGGTGATGTTATATAGCATTGGGAGCTAATCTGGGTTTTGTCTGTTATTAGAACGTGTGACACTGGGCAAATCACCTCAATGGTGATAGCCTCAATTTTGTTTCACCTATATAAAACCAAAAAGCAAACCCATTGCCATGGAGTCGACCAGACAGAGTAGAACTAACCCATGGGGTTTCCAAGGAGAGGCTGGAGGATTTGAACTGCCAACCTTTTGGTTAGCAGCATAGTTCTTGACTATTGTACAGCCAGGGCTCCTCAACTGCCCAAGGAGGATATTAATACTTCCTTTGTAGAGTTGTCAGATTTCTACAAGATTTGTGTATAAACAATTGAGTGCCTGGCATATCTAATACATGGGCAGTAATGAAGACAGTGAAGAATGACCATGACTATATAACTAAAAATTCCCACCAGCTTTCAGCAAAAATATTTTCATTGTGCTTTAAATTATGTAGACTCTCCACGCTGGAAAAATGCCACAAGGAATCGCTCTTTTTTTTTTTTTTAACTCAGCTTTTTCTGTGTAACCAGATCCTGAATTCAAGATTATTTATGGGCTAAGCTGAGGAAGAGAGGGTGAGAAGAGAGAATAAGGGAAAAAGAAAAGAAGAAAGGGAGGGAGGAAAAGAGGGAACGAAAGGGAGAGAAGAGAGAGTACGTGACTCCAAGAGAAACTTCTCTCTCCCCGGGCGCTTCCACCTCTTTCCACAGAAGTGGGCCCTCAGGCCTTCCCCACACCCTGGCAGGCAGAGGGTCCCCAGCCCCCTCTCCACCTCACACTTCTTCTCAGGAGGTTGATGACTGATAACTGCTTCATGCTCTTTGGGTGTCTCCAGTGATGGGAGTGGCTAGGGTAATACTGGAGTCCCAGACTCACCTGGGAAATTGTCTCTGCAGGTTTGGCCCAGGTGGAAGCCAGCAGCAGTGATGAAGAGCACGGGCGCCAGATGGCTGAGGTTTGAGACCAACATCTCCAGTTACTTACTGTGCAAGGGCAAGTCATATGACCCTCTGTGCCCCAGGTTCCTCGTATGCAGCACAGAGACGATCCCGAATTTACAGGGTGGTTGTGGGGATTATGTGAATTGCGCTATTCTGAGTAAATGCCATGCAAGGTGAGCTAGCATTGTCACTGGGTCTTGTCCAGGCAGCAGATTAAGTGGACTTGGAATCTGCTCCCTAGGCCTGTCAACCAGTCTTGTCTGGATCAGAGGTGGGAGGTCCCACGTTCTACCCAGACCATGTTCTCCAGTCCAGTTATTTTCATAAGTTTAGAGGGTGTTCAATGAAACTGGCACTTGGTTCATCTCAGGCTGGCGAGGCTTCTGTTCACACTGTATCTGTGAGGGACGAACAACAAACGATACCCTTAACCCTCCACAGACACCGAAGGGTGATGGAGACAGACTCAGATACAGAGTGGAAGGAAAGATAGTTAGGCCTTCAGTTTATAATTCCTCCATGCAGCTTTGATGCACAAGTTTATCACTCGCAAGCCTGTTGTAAACTTCCGACGAGATTGTGTTTATTTATTTATTTTATATGTAATGTATCAGCTGCTGTCGAGTCCACTCCGACTCATGGCAACCCCCCATCCACAACTGAAGGAAACATTGCCCGGTCCTGCACCATCCCATGATCAGTAGCTTATGGGACCAGACCCCTGTGATCCGTAGGGCTTTAACTGGCTGATTTTCACTGGAAACCCAGGCCTTTCTTAGTCCAGCTTAGTCTGGAAGCTCTCCTGAAACCTGTTTAGCATCATAGCAGCCCCCAAGCCTCCAACGACAGATGGGTGGTGGCTACACCTGAGGTGCATTGCTTGGGAATCGAACCCAAAGTCAAAAATTCTACCACTGAACCATCGATGCTTCATAAGATTTTATAAATAATGTATAAATAGTACATAAATAGTTTGCTGCTGAATATTCTACATACACTTTACCCAACTGTTAAAAACTCTAACCTGTGATCATATCTTCAAAATATGTTTATGAGATAAACTTGAATTGTTTGTATAGTTTATAGTTTTAGTGTTTTTTTTTATGAAACTCATATTCAACTCAACTTATTAGCTACTAAACACCACGTTGTGAAGACTGAATAGAGAAAATTCAAGCGAGTATCTCTTAATCTGTGAAAATGGGACTAAAGGATGAGCAAACTAAGAATTAACCGTTTACAATGATTATTAAAAACTCAAATGTGTAAGCATCACTAATAGACGGTCGATCTGACCATCTGTGTTATTTCTCAGTGTACACACAGCACTCAGCAAACTGGCATAGAGAGGGCACTCCGTAGAAACTGGTTAAAAGGATGAGTAGATAAATGTGTGCTATTATAAAGCAAATGTTATACAAACGTGTTTTCCTCGAATAGTTCACCCAGAAAAAGACTTAGAGAGGTTTCTTCCCCCATTACAGAATCTATCATTTAGTATGTCACAATGACTTTATTCCTGAACTGTCTATATCAAAGGAGAGTTAAGACCATTTCTGAGTTCCAGAAGTGCATATCTCTCTTCCACCTCGTGAGGTTTATGGAGCTAGAATGTGATTATAGAGAAGCGTGTACTTAATAATACCTGCTTCTATTTTTCCTGAGTGGCAGCTTTCAATAAACCTGGCCTTGCCACTTGGTATTTCCAATAGAAAGCCAGCAGGGTAAGAAATCTCTTAACACTATAGCACATCACACTTGCATTTCTGATTGTCTTAGTTATGTTTCCAACTAAACATTGAATATTGAAAAAGCTTGACCCATGACGGAGAGTCTGTGGTCTCAATTCAGAAATCTAGAGAAATAAATATCTGTTTTTCTGTTGCTAGGTGCTGATCACAAGGATGATTCAATCACATAATTGATTTTAATCTCTACTTTGCATAAAAGAGAAATATTTTAGACAAAGATGAGATTGATGAAATCTTATACTCATAATTTATTCTGTATATTGTTCAAAACTATGATTTTTTTAAATCACTTATTTCCTAAAATGTGAGATAAGAAATAGACTTTAATAACCAAGTTATGTTAACTATTCTCTGAAAGATAATTATAAATATGCAGGCATAAAATATTCTCTGGATATTTATGTTATCCTAAGTAGTTACAGTAATATTAATTAAATAATGTTTTCCCCTTATGTTAGTGAAATAAAATATATGGAAATGTTTATCTTTTACATTAAGCCTTGTTAGTTTATATCAAAACATTAATTTAATTTTAAAATAGCATGCTATCTTTAATTAATAATTAAACAGTGTTCTTTAACCCTTGTATACAATAATTTCACTTCAACTTTACCCTTAAGAAATAATCTTAGACTTAAGTGTTTATCTATGAGTCTATCCATCACATTGTTGTTATACTAATAAAAAAAATGAAGCAATCTGAGAAAATAAAGGGTTGAATAAACTGCAGTTCACTTAGACATTAGACATAAATATGCCACAAAAATAATGCTTGTATTAGCTTCCTGTTGCTGCTATAACGAATTTAGTGGCTTAACACAACACATGTTTATCTTTCAGGTCTGGAGGTCAGAGGTTGGAAATTTGTCTCACAAGGCTAAAAACAAGAAAATGACAGCCCTATGTTCTTTCTGAGGAGACCTGGTGGCACAGAGGTTAAGCGTTCAGCTACTAACAAAAATGTCGGTGGTTTGAAGCCATCAGCCAATCCATGGGAGAAAGATGTGACAGTCTGCTTCTGTAAAGATTTACAGCCTTGGAAACCCTGTGGGGCAGCTCTTCTGTCCTCTGGGTTGCTAGGAGTCAGAATTGACTTGACAGCAATGGGTCTGATGTTCTTTCTGGAGGCTCTAGGGGAGACTTAGTTTCTTTGTCTTTTCCAGCTTCTACAGGCTTTACCTTCTGGCTTCAATTGAATTGTGTTCCCCCAAAATATGTGTCAACTCTGCTGGGTCATGATTCCCAGTGTTGTGTGGTCGTCCTCCATTTTGTGGTATGTTGTAAATCCTAGTCTCTATCTGCGGAGATGGTCCCATTGATGAGATGTTAATAAGGCAGGATAAGGTCATGTTAATAAGGATTAGGGTGGGATACAACACCCTTACTCAGGTCACAGCCCTGATTTGATGTAAGGAGAGTTTCCCTGGGTTGTGGCCTGCATCACTTTTCATCTTACAAGAGGTAAAAGGAGAAGGAAGGGAGCAGAGACAGAGGCACCTACTCACCACCAAGAAAGAAGAGCTGGGAGAGAAGCACATTCTTTGGACCCGGGATCCCTGCTCCAAGAACCTCCTAGACCCGGGGGAAATTGACGCCAAGACACATGGGAATTTCCATGAAATGCCAGGCCCACAGATGTTGAAAGGAGACAAGGACCTTCCTCAGAGCCAAAAGTGAGAGAAAGCCTTCCCCTAGAGCTAGCACCCTGAATTCAGACCTCGAGCCTCCTAAGCAGTACGAGAATAAATTTCTGTTTGTTAAAGCCATCCTCTTGAGGCATTTTCTGTTATAGCAGCACTAGATAACTAAGACAGCCCCCAACCAGCAATCATGTCACTCCAGCCTCTGTTTGTATCCTAACATCTCCTTCTCTGACTCTCCTGCCCTTCTTTTCCTCTTTAAGAACGCTTGTGACTACACTGGAGCCCTGGTGGCGCAGTGGTTAAGAGCTCAGGCTGCTAACCAAAAGGTTGGCAGCTGGAATCCATCCGCCGCTCCTTGGAAACCCTTTGGGGCAATTCTGTCCTATAAGGTCGTTATGAGTCAGAATCAACTCAACAGCAATGGTTGTGTGTGTGTGTGTGTGTGTGTGTGTGTGATTACATTGGGCCCACCCAGATAACCCAGGATAGTCTCCCCATCTCAGCATGCTTTACTTGACCATATCTGCAAAGTCCCTTTTGCTATATAGGGTAACACATTCACAGTTTCTGGGGATTGAAAGTTGACTTCTTTGTGGGACTATTATTTTGTCTATCATAATGCTGTAGAAAGGTATTTAATAATGTGGAAAATGTGGTTATGTTATTTTAAGTAAAAAACACATCGCAATTCCAATATTGTGAAAGGAAATACGCACATAAATATAGAGAGAAAAGGCCAGAAAGATATACTCCAAAACATAAACTGTTTGAGTGAAGACATGTTTAAATTCAGCAGCGTTAGCATCAAGGTGTTCTCTAATACCGTTTTCCCGACAAGCTGGACTCTCTACTGCTATTTTTAGGTTTTTTTTTTTTTTTATATAGAGGAACTAATTATAAATGAAACCTGTATATCTTTACGTATTTTAAATAATTTTTTTCAGTTACTTATTGATGTTAAACTTCCACTAGTTGTGCTTAGCTGTAATTGTTTAAATGACCTTGTTTCTAATAAAAGGACAAGGCCATTTATTTGATTCCAGAGTTAAACAGCTGTTATCACTTTTTATCCTATTTTATTATTTGGCATGTTACAAAGTAATTGTGTTTAGTATAATGCTTCACAGGTGTGAATATTTTACATTTAATAAGTTCTGGATCTGTTTATATTTTTATTTATGATGACCTGGTTGAATGGCAGCAGATTTCAGCATGAAAGTAAGACAGAGAGCAAAGGCCCTGAGATCAGAGGGTGCCTGGTTTGAAAAATAGCGAAGAGACTGGTGTGGTTAGAGGGAAAACAACTAAAAGAGAAATAGGCTATACTATCAGGGAGGTAATAGGGGGTTGAGTGTGGAACCTAGAGACTTAGTAAGACAGAGAACAGAGGGGCCCCAAATTTGCAAACAAAGTAACAAGAAATGGGCAGGGCACAGAAAGAAAGCCATTCCCCAGAACAGTGGGGCAGGGTACCTAAAAACAGCCCACAACCTTCCTTAAAGTTGCCTTTCAGAAGCAGCTGGAGAAAACCAGGCCCAGGGGCATGCACAGAACATCTACCTGTGTCCGCTGTGTGACCTTCCACTGGGCAGTGAGGGGCTACAGCCCCAGCCGGGGAATCGAACCAGAGAGCAGAGACTCCACAGGTATGACACCCCACAATAAGTCCTGCCACGAATCCCAGAGGCCTCCAGGACGGGAGCCATCTTAGAAAGCCACTGCGCGCACCGTAGTTAACATATCCCTGCCTGTGCCTATGAATAACCATGAATCTTTTCCCACCCAAGAACTTTCAAAAACTCGGGCCTATCTTTTGTTCTGTGAGATGAGGGTATGCGTTGCTCTAGGCCCTCCTCGTGTCCGCTTGCAAACCTCTTCAATAAAGCTTTGCTCATGTGGAAAACTACCTGCCTTACCTGCTCATTCTTGACCAGTGAGACGCAAGAACCTTATTCCGGTAACAAAGTGTAGGGATTCATCAAAGAGACTTCAAGAAAGTCATTTGGAGAGCACTTAAAAGTCCTAATAGAAGTACATGCTAAAATGCTTGTTTTACAATCTACCCAACTTTGAGGTTAAAACCTCCTGGTTAAAAAGGGAGCAAGCAATCAGCAAACCAACCAACCAGCACAACAAAAACCTCTCTTAAAGGCCAGCATTTAAATTCCTTGTGTGGTCAATCCACGCCTCTGTAACGGAGTGACTCTTCTTTCTTTCTTTCTTTTTTAAATATTTTATTTTATTTTGTTGTTGTTGTTGAGCATACACCAAGTCAATGGTTTCTACACATACAATTCAGTGACATCTATTATGCTCTTTGAGTTATTTCATTTCCACTAGGATGGCTGAGATAAAAACTGGTGCCAAATGTTGGTGAGAATGTAGGGAAATTGGAACCTTTATCCATTGCTGGTGGGGATGCAAAATGGTACAGCTGTCATAAAAAAGTGTGGTAGTTCCTCAAAAAACTAAAAATAGAACTACCATATGACCCAGCAATTTCACTCCCAGGTATACACCCAAAAGACTGGAAAGCAGAGACTCAAACAAAGACTTTACCACCAAAGTTCATTGCAGCATTATTCACAGTAGCCCAAAGGTGGAAACAACCTAAATGCCCATTGACAGATGAATGGATAAATAAAACGTGGAACTTACATACAATGGAATACTACTCAGCCAGCAGGAGAAATGAAGTCTTGCTACATGCTACAGTATGAATGGGGCTTGAAGACATTATGTTGAGTGAAATAAGTGAATCACGAAAGGACATACAATGTATGACCTGACTTATGTAGGAACACAAGTTCAGGCAGATGTGTACTGAGTGAGTCTTAACGTTAAGTACGTTAGTGGAAGTACACAGTTAATAGACGGTGACTTTCTCTTTCCAGTATTCTGTATGTGACATAATCATATAACATATGACCATGTTTTCACTGTTAAAGTTTTAGAGAATATAGATATCAAGAGGATAAACGTGAAAGCTGCCCTCTTGGGCCCTGCCTGCAATCCCTGCTCTCTCCAGAGGTGACCACTACTAACAGTTTTGTTTGTACCTTTGGTAGATAGTAAAATCTGGGAATAAGCTATTGAAACTTGTTTGGATGCGATTATGAATTATTTCTGTACCACAGCCAATTTCAAGTACGTTTCTGTTCCAAGGTTTTGTGATTTAGTAATAACATTGCTTTTATCATGATGCTGTGTTCCACCAAAATTTATATTCATGTTATCAATACAAAAACAAAAAATGTTTCTTCACTTTGAACTTCTCAACTGAGCTAATGATACCATTCACAATAATTTCAGATGTCTTACTTTGAAATGCTTTTATTTCTTGAGTTAGGTGAGAAAAGCCAACCATTATTACAATGGCCCAGCCGTTAAGAGCTTGGCTGCTAACCAAAAGGTCAGCAGTTTGAATCCTCCAGCTGCTCCCTGGAAATCCTATGGGGCAGTTATACTCTGTTCTGTAGGGTTGCTATGAGTTGGGACTGACTCAATGTCAGGAACACCTCATGATACCAATATAAAACTGAAAAATATTTAACAGCTGGCAAACTTCATTTTCTTCAAGTGGAGCCAACAAATTAACAGCTATCGCTTCTCCTCCTGAACATAAGCAAGAAAAGTAGGCATTGAAAATGAATAAAAAATGATTTTGAAAAATAGTCATTTGATCTATGTGAAAAGTCACGCTTCACAGAGTGATTTTTAAAAGGATAACACATTGCCATCGAGTCGATTCTGACTCATAGCAACCCTAATAAGACAGAGTAGAGCTGCCTCACAGGATCTCCAAGGCTGTCCACGGTGCCGCCGGGGTTTCCGTCACACACAAAAACATCCATAAAAGAGGCAATTCTGCAATTGCTGTTGTTAGATCACTATCTCAGGGACAGACTTTAGAAAATATTACTAACGTTTGAAGCAGACCCTCACACTTCTTACACAGATTTTTTGTCTCCTGTTTTTCACCTGATCAGTGATATCACTCTGGGCCCCACCGTGAATCATAAATGTCTACAAACAGTTTGTGTAAGTTACACGTTAGTCATCAAAATTCTAGGCAAATGGAAAGTCAATACTAAATTTTTCATTAGATACAAATTTTCAGTTTTTTAGTTCATTGTTATCTAAAATGTTTATTCCAAATTTAAAAAAAGGGGGGGGTTCCCTGAACAATAAAATAGAGAATTTATGTCTTACAATAAGAGACAAAACCAAGCAAGAGTGTGTGTATGCTCTATAGCAGGGCTGCTCAGCTTCTATTTCCTGCAGATAGTTCCTGTAGCCTTAACCTGGAAGCCTGGTGGCTTCAGGCATTGTCATGGATTGAATCGTGTCCCCCCAAAAATATGTGTTGACTTCGTTAGGCCATGATTCCCAGTGTTCTGTGGTTGTCCTCCATTTTGTGATTATAATTTTATGTTAAAGAGGATTAGGGTGGAATTGTAACACCACCCTTACCCAGGTCATATCCCTGATCCAATATTAAAGGAGTTTCCCTGGGGTGTAGCCTGTACCACCTTTTATCTCACAAGAGATAAAAGGAAAGAGAAGCAAGCAGAGAGTGGGGATTTCATACCACCAGAAAACAGTGCTGGGAGCAGAGTGCCTCCTTTGGACCTGGAGTCCTGCGCAGAGAAGCTCCTAGTCCTGAGAAAGATTGATGAGAAGGCTGACAGAGAGAGAAAGCCTTACCCTGGAGCTGACACCCTGAATTTGGACTTTCAGCCTACATTACTGTGGAGAAATAAATTTCTCTTTGTTAAAGTCATCTGCGTGTGGTATTTCTGTTACAGCAGCACTAGAAGACTAAGACAGGCATCTAGCAGATTAAAGCAAAGACCGTGGCATATTCCAAATAGCTGACAGGCAAGCAGCACCAGCTACCTCTCCCACCGTCACCTAAGACTTGAAGAAATTACTCTGTCTTATCAGTGAATACACTCTATCCACCACCCGTCTGTCAGGTTGTCAGACTGTCACGGCTTCCCTGTTGCTATAATGCTGGAAGCTATGCCACTGTTATTTCAAATACCAGCAGAGCCACCCATGGTGGACAGGCTCCAGGGGAACTTCCAGACTAGGACAGACTAAAAAGAAAGTCTGGCAATCTACTTCCAAAAAGCAGCCAATAAAAAGCCTATGGATCACAATAGAATATTGTCCACTATAGTGCGGAAAGATAAGCCCCCAAAGTTGGACGGCAACGATGGGCTTCAGCATGCCAGCAATCATGAAGGTGACATGGGACCAGGCAGTGTTTTGTTCTGTATGTACACGGGGTCACCGTTGTTGCAGCCTACTCACTCAAGGGCAACTGATAATGACTACAAATCTCCATGTTATACCTAAAAGGAAGAATTGGTTTTAATATGTCCAGTAAGTGTCTCTAAAAGAGACAAAGGCTACCACTGGTCCGATTTCAGATCCATCTCCATGTCTAAGTGAGCTTTCTTTACTGCTCACGTGTCCTACACACTAATAGTTCAGACCCACGGCAGAACCTGGAAGGACAAGGTACAGGTCTACCTAATAGTGGGTAATTTAAAGGCAAATATTATTAATAATAATTCAGTTAAAATGAAAATTCCAGGACAAGTGCTAAACCAGGCGGGATGTTGGAACAATGGGTGTCAGTTAGCATTGTTCTGGGAGAACTAGGGTATGTGGTCAGCCTTTCCATTGCACCCCAAAACCAAGCATTAGGAATCAGAAAGTGTGCTGCGGAGCTAAGATAACAGGATATCTTTTTAGTTGGTTGTTTTTAGCAATGGTTGTAACTTAGGCCTTTTTCAATTCTGAAATGCAATCTCTCTTGGAAGATGAGGCCATGAGTTAGAGATCTGTTTTGATAAGAGAATAAAATTATCTGTAATAATCTCTGGATCATAAAGGATAGGAACATAATTACATTTTGTTTAGAAATGGCTTCCTGGGGGCACGAATAAACAGCAGCTTAATAATGTTGTATACCGAACCCATCCACAGAGGAGACAGAGAGACAAAGCCTACTATCACAATTTTCAGTCTGTTAAACACTGTAGCTATAAAACTAAAAGTCTTGCTTTTCCAAAAACCTTAAGGATTATCTTTTTTAAAAACCCAAGATAAGCAGAAAACAGTAGATGTGTTTACTGAAGTTGCTTTTCTCAAGAAACTGATGCTGTTGTATAATAGTTCAGTGACATTTACAGGCCGTATCAAACGTTACAGGCTTTTAACTATGCAGAGTAAACCAGAAATCAACATCACATAATATTTTATTTTACAACTGAAAGTACATTTACAGCTATCTATCCTAAATCATGAAAATGGAAAAATTATATTCTAAAAAGGCATTTGACTGAATTTGGCAGTCATTTCTCATTTAAAATAGCAAATAAAGTAAAAAATAGAAATCAATGGAGACAGCCAAACATAACAACTCTATATCAAAATCAAGAATAAATGTTATCCTAAAATACAAGACGCTAATTTCAATTAAAATTAGGAATAGGACAGGAATATTTCCCACCAGTGTTCCTATTAGCCTTGGCGGTTTTCACATACATGGCTAGGCTACAAAGAAATTGCTTCAGCATTGAAAGAGGAAAACTCAACCTGTCTTTTATAAAAAAAAAAAAAAAATTTTTTTTTTTTTTAGATGGTGTTATTATTTTATACCTGAGAAAATCAAGAGATTCTAGCTAAAAATATGCTAAAAATTAAAACAAATTTGCATGTATGCCATGAAATTTTTCTTTTTTTTTAAACAGAAGTGTTTTCTATTCTAGCAATAGAGTAGAAGTGGAAATATATATATATTAAAAAATTCATTAACATAACTCTAAAAACTATAAATTTGTCAAGAAATCTATTTATGGAGACTACTATAAAATCAGAAACCCTGGTGGCCTAGTGACTAAGTGCTATGGCTGCTAACCAAAGGTTTGGCAGTTCGAATCCGCCGGTGCTCCTTGGAAACTATGAGACAGTTCTACTCTGTCCTATAGGGTAGCTATGAGTCAGAACCGACTTGATGGCACTGGGTTGGGTTTACTATAAAATATTATTAAAAGATTTAAACCAGAAACAAAGCATTTGATTCAAGCCTACCCTTGCCCTGCCCCGCCCCGCCTTGTCCCTTTTGTCTTCTTCCCCACCTTGGAATACCTCCGTTGACCCAGATTCTTAGGTCAGAAATCCAGGAGCCATACTTTGTCTCCATTCCCACATTCAGGTTCTCAGTAATTCTAGTTGACTTTATGTCTAAATACATGCTGACTGTAACTACTTCCATTGCCTACAAAGAGGCCCCTGGGCCGCACAAACAATTAGCACTTGACTGCCGACCTAAAGGTTGGGGGTTCAAACCCACCCAGTGGTGCTATGGAAGAAAGGACTGGCAATTGGATCTGTAAAGGTTTTAGCCAAGAAAACCTTACGGAGCGATTTTACTCTGTAACATATAAGGTCACATGAGTCAGAAACAACTCAGTGGCAATGGGTTTTGTCAGTTACAAAGCCAAAAGCTTAAGTCAAGCTGTTGTGGTCTCTCTTCCGGATGATGGCAACCACTTCCTGACTGGTGTCTCTGATACCACGCTTGCCCTTTTGCAGTGCACCGTCCGTCCAGTAGCCTGGGTAATCTACAATTCAAATCTGATTTTATATCACTTCCTGATAAAGCTCCCACTGGCTTCTCAATGCAGTTAGAATAAATTTTGAACTTTTTGCCTCAGCCTCTATGGTTTGGCCTCTGCCTGCCTCACTGACATCATCTCCTGCTCTCCTCATTCAGTGTGCTTTCCTCATGACCGTCTGTCTCTCTGCCCCTTGACCAGGCCAAGGGCGTGTCCATCTCAGCTCTTCAGAACCAATGCTAACTTAGCACCAGTGCTCTAGCCCCTTTCCATCTATTAATCTGTTTTGCTTTCTTCATGAGGACTCACCACACTATCTGAAGTGGTCTCCTTTTTTGTTTCTGGGTAGAGAACCTACCATGCAAATCAGAATGTAAGCACCTTGAGGACAGGGGTGTTCAAATTCCCCACCCTATGATGCCCCCTACTGTATCCCGTGTCTGACCCGTAGTTATTGTTACTGCTGCTGTGTTGGCTTCTGACTCATGGAAACCCCATGTGCAATGGGATCAGATCTTATAAATGGATTTATACATAATAGGCTTTCACTAAGTAATCGTTGTTGAATGAAAGAATGGATAATTGAGCCAAGGGAAAGTGGATGCTTTCCCATTTTACTGATTGGGGACTTGAGGCTTGGCAAAATATGTAAATTTCCATGATTAAGTAGTTAAGATTTGGCTAAGTTCAGACTCAAGCTCAGTTCTGTCTACTTTTAATTCTAGTGCAGTTTCCTCTCTGCGTGCCACCTCCACACAGGACCACACTGTTGTCGGTACCTGGATTTTTCAGATCCTGTCCCTCTGGATAGAAAGAGTAAGCCTCTGTATCTTGTTTTTCAGTTAACTCAGATCCATTTGATTATTTTAGGTTAGAGAGTTAGTGTTTTTTGAATCGTTAAACCAAACACATTGCTGACTCCTGGCTTACTCTGCATGGTTGGGGGACATGTGAGGGTTGATACGGTTTGTAAATGAATTTGAATTGTTACACAGCTGCACTGGTTTCTTGAGATAAGCAATCTTATTAAAATAAAACAAGGCATATAATGTGCTGTCAAATCTGATCTACCATATTGAAATAGAAATAAAAGGATGGATGATGTCTTGGGAAAAAGAACTTTTTAAAAATTGTGACTGTTGTATTAAAGACAAAGAATGTCTTGAAAACACATTTTTAAACAAAGAAACTCTAAACACTGAAAATTACTAAACCTACCACAAAAATAGCGATATGGTATTCATAAATAAGTAGAGCCCACGAGTTTCTCATTGATATTTTCTAACCATTTTCCATCAACAAACATCACACTTAGGAGAACCTGGCACTTTCCTTCCCTAGAGAAAAGCAAACAGAACAAAATACTCAGCTTTCAACTGCTAGGCTACAGGCAAATAGACCTTGGTCAGATAAAGGATAAGAGTGCTGAGGATATGAGGGCAATTTCCCTCATTTGTGACCACAAATGAAAGATCTGGAAAGTGCCATTAAGAACAAACAAGATGAAAAATGGCAAGGTAGCTGTATAAATACAGTGCTGAGAAAAAGGAGAAGGAAGACCAGGATTGGGGGAGGAGGATGAGAAAGGGGGAGAAGGAAGAAAAAAAGAAAGGAAGGAAGGAAGGAAGATAAAGAAGGAGAAAGGAAAGGGGAAAAAGACAGAATTCAGTACCCAAAAGTCTACATTAAAAAAACAAACAACAAACAGACAAACAAAAAAACTTAAGTGAAATACAAATGAAGCTGTACTGTAATATTCCCTTGGAATCCTCAGCTCTATAGAAAACCTTAATAATATAACTTCAGTAAAACAAAGTTCAGATGATCAAATAATAAAACTATGAAATAAACACAGAGATTATATTAAAAAAAAAAAGAGATTATAGAGTCAAGGAAATTGAGGAACTAATAGCCCTTTACAGAACAATATCTTAGAGACAGCAATAAACGTAATAAGTGTGAAAGTACAGGAAAAAGAGATAGAAAGCAGTGTAGAGAAGTTAAGAGATTTGGAGGCTAGACCACAACAATGCAGATAAATAGCATTTCTGAAATAAAGAACTGAACATAGCACCCAAAGTGGGCATAAAAACTCTCTGAAAGGAGGGAGAAAAAGTTGCATCTGAAAATTTCATGACACTGTGTTCCAGGAAAAATAGACATAGAACAATCTGTGCCAAAGTACAGTCAATTAAAATTATTCAACTTAAAGAATGAAGAAAGAATTTGCAGGCATTCAGACAGAAAAAAAGGAAGTCATCTACAAGTGGTGGAAAACTCAGCCTGGCCACAGGCTTCACCAAAACTCGGGAATATAGCACTAATTAATTCTTGGACGGAGGGGGAAGCAAGAATTGCTGACTTTGAAATCTGGCCAGATACACTATTAACCCAAACAAACGTCAGGAATACTGAAGCAGTAGTTAGAGGACGGGTGTCAACATTAAATTGTTTCTTTCTTGATATAAAACCAAACCTAAATTATTGTGGGAGTTTTGATTACAGAATTAAAGGTAAGTGTTTCAACTCAACGGCAATTGGTTTGGTGTTTTTGGTTATAAATCTTGGCAAAGTTACATAGCAATATAACCAAAAGATGAGTAAGTAAGGAAAGAAAGTATAAAATTGTTCACTTCTTTATCTTTCACACGATTGAGTCAATTAATGATATCTAAAGTTGAAAAGGGGTGTAAAAAAACTTAATGAGTCTAATGGCTTAATGATTTTCACAATCTTTTTCTTTTTCTTATTTTAATACGATGTTTCATAAACAAAGAAAAATTTACTAGCATTTTTATAGTTTTATAACTATAAAAAAAACTATAACTATAGTTTTATAGTTCATTTAGTTTTATAACATTCTTTCTTCCATTAAAGCAAAAAAAAATTAGTACTTTTTGAAAATTAAATTGTTGAAAAAGAAACAAAAACAATACAGATTGGAACAAAAAAAAAAGCCACCTCAAACCTGCTGCCCATTTTGACTTACAGCAATACTATAGGACAGAGTAGAACTGCTCCACAGGGTTTCCAAGGCAGGAAATCTTTACAGAAGCAGACTACCACATCTTCCCCCTCAGAGCATCTGTTAGGTTCCATTAGCCGACTGTTTGGTTAGCAGGTGAGCGCTTTAACCATTGTGCCACCCGGGCTCCTTCAGTTAATGTTAATGACGGTTATATCAGGGTGATGGACTTTGGGTTACATTTGCATTCTTCTTTGTACGTTTCTGTAGTGTTGAATGATAAAGTGAAAATGTACTACTATTTATTTTTTAATAAGAACAATAAAATGATTAGTCTTTTTTTAAAAGCTAAAAATGAAGGCTCAGAAAAGGAAAGGCTCAATGAAATCTCGGCAAAAGGAATCCAGAGAGGCAAGGAGGGTTCAATAACCAAAAACCAAACCATTTGCTGTTGAAGTTGATTCTGACTCATTGCAACCCCCTGTGTTACAGGGTGGAGCTGCTCCATGGGGTTGTCTTGGCTGTAACCCTTAGCTGTGTTACAGGGTGGAGCTGCTCCATGGGGTTTTCTTGGCTGTAACCCTCAGGAAAGCAGCTGGTCGGGTCTTTCTTCTGGGGCATCTCTGGCTGGATTTCAATCACCAACCTTGCAGTTTATAGGGAAGAGCTTAGCTGTTTGTGCCACCCAGGATTCCTCGGGGTTCAGCAGAGGTGAGATAATTTGTTTGGGGGATTAAGTCATTCTGGAGATGGGCAGTAATCCACCAGTTAGATCAAAATTACCTAAGAGCTTCCTACATGATCACTCAACCTCCTTTAGTTCCAAACACTCTTGATTCAGAGGACGTTTCCAGTGTGTAGACTTTTAGGAAGTCAGAGTATTTCTGCAATAAAAATGAGAAAACTGTTGTTCCACACAATTTCATGGATATATCACTCATATAGTAGAGAATTTCTTTAGTTTTTAAATTTTATAGGCAAAATCCTTTCTCAGTCTTGGTAGAAATTATTACTTGTTTTATACAATCATTTCAGTAATAAAGTTATACTGCTGATTTCCCTATGTGGTACCCGTAGTACTGAATAAATTGATGCATCAAATCTACCATCTGCCCTCAGTGTGCGCTTTAGCTCTTCCATACCCATCCTGGACTTAGCTTTGGGAATGACGCCACATAAAGAAAAAAAAAAGAGATTCAAATAGATGATACTAGAGAAGAAGAGCGTGCTGTCTAGCAAAACTGAACTTACAGACATTCAGAACTAGTTCATAGGCTTCTTCGTTACAGCTCTAAGAGCTTAAGCTAGGAATAAGTAGTATTTGTTTGTAACCTTCTGATGGGAGGTTGTGGTGGGTAAGATCCAGCCATGTTGACTGCGTGTCTTGAGGATGAGGTCAAAGTCCACTCCCACCCTTCGAGTGTCTGCCTGAAAGAAGACATAGCAACCAAACCCCAGCACCCCTGCTGCTTTGGCTCTCACTGCTGCATGTGAAAGCATTTTAGGGAAGACCAACGCTGTAATAAGGAGCCCTGGTGGAACAGTGGTTAAGTGCTCAGCTGCTAACTGGAAAGTCGGTGGTTGGAACACACCTGCTGCTCTGTGGAAGAAAAGACCTGGTGATCTGCTCCTATAAAGATTACAGCCTAGGAAACCCTGTGGGGTAGTTCTTCTCTAACAAATAGGGTCGCCATGACTGGGAATCAACTGGACGGCATACAACAGCAGTGTAATGAAGGCCTGATTCAGAGCCCTGAAGGGCTAAGGACCATGCACCATAGCTCAGGGTCCAAATTCTAACCCACACCACTTCCACACTCATGGATCCCACTCAATTATGGGGCAGATTACCAATGACAATTCAAATGCTAGCATTTCATAGTTTATTTTTCAAGATCTCTGAAGGCCTACCATTTAGATCGTCATGTATAAACTCAAATAAAGAACTAAATTTATTCTTACTAGTGCTTATCACGCTCTGCAAATTTTTCAGAAGAGAATAAAATATATAATAATGCACAAATGAACTTGAACACTTGGTTCTTTGTCTAGCATTCCTCTAGAATACCTTGACATTGCTGTAGATGGATGAATGCCAAATCATGCTTTCCACCCACCCACCCTATTTTCCAGTATACCCTTTGGGGATATAGTTTTTAGAATAAAAAAGAAATTGGTCTTATTTGTGTAAGTTTCCATGAAGAAAATAATTAATACTAGATTTAAAAACTTTCAGTTTTAACTTACAGGTGCCAGAAGACAATTCCCTTGACTTTCTATTCCTATTTAAAAGTTCTGAGAAAATCCGCGGCGTGAGCCATGCTTTTTTTCCCTTGTAGGTCACTGTGCTCCTCCATAAACCACGGGCTAGTTGGTAAATACAAGCGTCTACACGAAAATACAATGTGTTACAAGTAAACTGGTGAGTCTGTGGACAAAGGTGGAAAATTACGAACGGAGTGAGAAAGTATTTAGACAGATTAGTAACTTGTTCCATGTCTAAGTCAGAAGAATTTTAAATTTCCTGACAGAAAGTGTTTCAAAAAAAAAGAAAAGAAAAAAGCTAGATGGGCATCAAAAAGGAGACGGTTTGGGGCTGCATCGATGGATGTTGTTAGTTGCTATGGGGTTGATTCCACGTGTGTCAGATTAGAATTTTGTTCCATAGGATTTTCAATGGCTATTTTTCTGAAGTAAATTGCCAGGCCTTTCTTCCAAGGCACCTCTACCTAGACTCAAACCTCCAACCTTTTGTTAGCAGCCTAGCGCATTAACCATTTCTACCACTTGAAAACTCCTTTAAGCCCTATAACTTTCTCTTCCAAATGGCATAACTTATACCAAATGGTTGGAAACTACAGGGAAACAGATTTCGGCTCTGTTGAAGAATCTGTGAGAGGCAGAATCTTCTATCTGGAGAGATGTCTGAAGACAGCATGGTTTGCCTTGAGCGGTGAGTGCTGGCTTTGCAGGTACCCTTGAATGGGGTACATCAGGAAAGCCTGGGCACCACGTGGTGGGAAACAGCAAAAGCCACTCAGGGAGTGAGCGGATGGAAGTAAAAAAACGTCTATTAGTCCATGTAACAAAGCCCGGTTGTTGAGTGAGAACGTTGATGTACACACCTACGTATACTTTCATAGTCAGGTGATGAACATTTCCTTCTGTAGGGCTCTCCATGGGCTGGGTAGAATAGAAGGTTCTCTGTCTCTTGAGGAAGTCTCTGAGAAAGCAAAACTACAAGACTGGAAGAAACATACTTCCCTCTTTATATAGTTCTGAAACCGTTACAAAGATTTGATTGTTTGAAGGAGTGAAAATTACTGCTTAGCTAAGGATGGCAATGTGGCCTAAGGAAGGGGAAAACACAGCTAATGGGCTGTCCCAGGCTGTGGTCTTTATTATTTAACAGCTTGAAACTGTAACTCGCACCATTTAACATGTAAATCCCTGCACTACAGACTCTGTGGTATGTTAAAGATATTATCTTTTTGCGTGATTTGAAATATGGTATTGCTGATATTTCAGCGAAGTGAGCTACTGTAACATAAGTTACAGAGTCATTATACCAAAAAGAATTAGTCAATGTTCAACCATTTCAAGAGGTGGCATGTGATCCGATGGTACTGAAGGAAGAAGTCCAAGCTGCTCTGAAGGCATTGGTGAAAAACAAGGCTCCAGGAATAGATGGAATATCAATTGACATGTTTCAACAAACAGATGCATCGCTGGAGGTGCTCAATCGCCTATGCCAAGAAATATGGAGGAGAGCTTCCTGGCCAACTGATTGGAAGAGATCCATGTTTATGCCCATTCCCAAGAAAGGTGACCAAGCCGAATGCGGAAATTATCAAACAATATCATTAATATCACATGCAAGCAAAATTTTGCTGAAGATCATTCAAAAATGGCTGCAGCAGTATATCAACAGAGAACTGCCAGAAATTCAGGCTGGATTCCGAAGAGGACTTGGAACCTGGGATATCATTGCTGATGTCAGATGGATCCTGGCTGAAAGCAGAGAATACCAGAAGGATGTTTACCTGTGTCTTATTGACTATGCAAAGGCATTTGACTGTGTGGATCATAACAAATTATGAATAACATTGAAAGAATGGGAATTCCAGAATACTTAATTGTGCTCATGAGGAACCTTTACATACATCAAGAGGCAGTTGTTCAGACAGAACAAGGGGATACTGATTGGTTTAAAGTCAGGAACGGTGTGCGTCGGGGTTGTAGTCTTTCACCATACCTGTTTAATCTGTATGCTGAAAAATAATATGAGAAGCAGGACTATATGAAGAAGAACGGGGCATCGGGATTGGAGGAAGACTCATTAACAACCTGCGTTATGCAGATGACACAACCTTACTTGCTGAAAGTGAAGAGGACTTGAGGCACTTACTAGTGAAGATCAAAGACCACAGCTTTCTGTATGGATTGCACCTCAACATAAAGAAAACAAAAATCCTCACAACTGGACCAATGAGCAACATCATGATAAACGGACAAAGATTGAAGTTGTCAAGGATTTCATATTACTTGGATCCACAATCAACAGCCATGGAAGCAGCAGTCAAGAAATCAAAAGACCCATTGCATTGGGTAGATCTGCTGCAAAGGACCTCTACAAAGTGTTGAAGAGCAAGGATGTCACCCTGCAGGCTAAGTTGTGCCTGACCCAAGCCATGGTATTTTCAATCATATCATATACATGTGAACACTGGACAGTGAATAAGGAAGACCGAAGAATTGACGCCTTTGAATTGTGGTGTTGGCGAAGAATATTGAGTATACCGTGGACTGCCAAAAGAACAAACATATCTGTCTTAGAAGAAGTACAACCAGAATGCTTCTTAGAGGCAAGGGTGGCGAGACTGTGTCTTACATACTTTGAAAATGTTGTCAGGAGGGATTAGTCCCTGGAGAAGGACATCATGCTTGGCAGAGTACAGGTTCAACGGAAAAGAGGAAGACCCTCAACGAGGTGGATTGACACAGTGGCTGCAGCAATGAGCTCAAGCATAACAATGATTGTAAGGATGGCTCAGGACTGGGCAGTGTTTCGTTCTGTTGTGCACAGGGTCGCTATGAGTTGGAACCAACTCGATGGCACCTAACAACAACAACAAACGTAAGTTAAACAAGTACTTAGTATTCTCGAAAACTGGAATGTAACATACAAAAATTTTGTAAAGTCTGAAAAGTGGTGTCACTCTGGTGCTATAGAAAAATATTCTTCAATTTTTTGCAATTATTGCTGTTAGCATCATTTCATGTCTTTGGGAGGATTAAGACTTGGTTGCTGACCTTCTTAGTGGCAAATAATCCAATTTGCCTAAGCAGACAGACACCCTTAGATTTTACTTATCCAAAATTTTATCCTTAAGTTTTTTGGGGGGTAGAAATAGCTTCTTTTTTTGTTTGTTAGTTGTGTTTTGTTTAAATAAATTATCATGGCTGACTCACACAGTATATACACAGGTACACACCGAAATGTCGAACATTTCATTATGACTCTGATAATCACAGGTCTTATGGAACCTGCCATAGTATGGCAAGGAGCACTTTTTGGTTCCCCATCATCCAATACATTCTGAGTTCTCTTTTCATTTCTCACATTCTGCAAGCTGTTATTACCAAACTCATGTACCTTTCACTTCTGGAGTATGTTTTGTTCCCTTTTCCTGCCTTCTAAAAAGTGCTAGCACGTGTTCTGGAATTTCCTTCTCTGTATGCTGAGATCCTGTCCATGTATCAAGGCTGAGCTTAAACCTTGAGCCTGAGGACATCTGAGCATCTTCCTCTCTCCACCCAACCAGCATAACAGGGAGTCATTCAATTCCACCCCTGACCACCTGATGCTGAGAAAGTCAGTTAATCTCTTCAGCCTCAGTTTTCTCCCCTGAAAATCCTCTCAAGGTTGTTTGCAGATTGCAAGAGATAAATTAAAAATATTGATCACACTGCCTAGGACAAAACAGGTGACCAACTGACCAATCCCCCTTCTGAGCTGGATGATGTCTTAGTTATCTAGTGCTGCTGTGACAGAAATGCCACAAGTGGATGGCTCTAACAAAGATAAGTTTATTCTCTCACAGTCTAGTAGGCTAGAAGTCTGAATTCAGGGTGCCAGCTCCAGGGGGAGGCTTTCTCTCTCTATTGACTCTGGAGGGAGGTCCTTGTCATCAATCTTCCCTTGGTCTAGGAGCTTCTCCACACAGGAATCCTGGGCCCAAAGAACACACTCTGCTCCCGGTGCTGCTTTCTTGGTGGTATGATGTCCCTAACTCTCTGCTCCCTTCCCTTTTCTTTTATCTCTTGTAAGAGAAAAGGTGATGTAGGCCATACCCCAGGGAAATGAATCAGTGATGTGAACTGAGTAAGGGTGTTACATCTTTGACATAATCCTCTTTAACATAATCTAATCTTGCCTTATTAACTACAGGCAGAGACTAGGATTTACAACACATATGAAAATTACATCAATCACAAAATGGAGGACAATCACATAATACTGGGAATCATGGCCTAACCAGGTTGACATATAGTTTTAGAAGACACAATTCAATCCATGACACGTGGCTTGTATTTCTTGCAGAACACACATTCCAGCATACCTCACATTGTCATTATGCCTTATGAGGAGACTGGAGCTGAGTGAGTTTATCCAACTCCTCTCCTCTTTACCTACTACCTGTCCTTCACCTAATGCCTTTGCTTCCTACCTTTCATTTCCTTTTATCTTAGAGGAAGAAGTGCTTCTCTTTCATTCTAAGGTCAAATTCTCCAACTGTTAATCTTGGCCACTTCCACTTCTGCTGGGACCTTAGTCTAGCCATTTCCCCTTCTGGAAAATATTTTCAAAACCACGCTCTCTGCACCTTTTCTTGTACTAAAAAGCACAATAAGGTCTATCACCATTAAAACAAAGAAAGAAAATGGTACTGTGCTCTGCTCTCTACTACCCTACTTATTTTTTACATGGTCATTTTTTTTCGAAGACCTCTTCTAATGCCTCGCCGCTCATTCTAAATCATGTCGAATCTGGTCTCATGTCTACCACCCACTATCCTTTCAAATTCACCAGTGATTTCTTTGTTATAAACCCCTGCTACTGGATATCATCCAGTGTAACGGTCTGTAGCACTTATTCTACCATGAACTGCTTAATGAACATCTGTACTGGCTCCTTAGATTAAAACATTTAAAACCAATATCACCTTTCCCTTGAATCTCAGTTTATCTTTCAATTTCCCACGCTAAACTTAGATGCTAAATGCTCATCTTTGATTTTTCTCTTCCACCATATCCACGCTGTTGCTCTATTCTCCTTCCCTTACCCAACGATTTTATTTATTGAATCTATATAACCTATGTAATTTATTGATTCTCCTGCCACTGCATCAGACTTGAAGAGGCTCTCATCACTGACTTGTTGGCTGGGCTATTACAGCACGTGTTCTCCTACTACGTATCCTGCCTCTTGCTTTCCTTCTTTCCATCCATTGCTACACAGTCTGTCAGATAAATTTTTTTTAATGAATTTATTAACGTATCAATTCCTTTGCACAAATTGTCCCTAATGGCCATCCATTTCCGATTTAGTCGAGTATATTCAATGTACCTCAACTGACATTGGAGACTCTTTGCAATATAAAAGTTGTTACCTCAGTTAACAGTTATTGATCTCTTACTGTGTGCCTGGAACTATGACAAGAACTTCACACACATTATCGCACTTAAGCCTTACAATTATCCTATGTGTCAGGGACCACTAGTGTTTGGATGTTACATATGAAGATCCTGAGAGTCTGTCAGAATTAGACCCAGGTCCCTCCAATGAGAGAGCCCGTGAGAGAGGCTGTCCCTAACTCCTGCTCCACACACACACCCTTCCTGAGTTCCAAACAAGCATCGGTCTTTCCTGCTTACACACCTGATCACATTCTCCCTCATTTTGTCATCTCTGCCTATGGAACATGTACACATCCTTAAGGCCTGCCCCAAATACTAGCTCTCTCAAGAAGTCTCTTTTCCCCTGATGGATGCAGACCTCACCTCCTTCAAGTCTCACTAGACACATGCCTCACCATGCCCTTCGCAACGACACAGGGTGCCTTTCCCCACTGTTAGGTGGTACGCTCACTGCTCAAGGGTACCACTTCTCATCTCTGTATCTTCTTCAGTACTTAGCATACTTCCCTGAGCATACCCACTACTCACTGCCATTGAGTCAGTTCCAACTATAGTGACCCTATGGGGCAGAGCAGAAATTCCCCACAGGGTTTCCAAGAAGGGGTTGGTGGATTTGAACTGCTGACATTTTGGGTAGCAGCCAAATGCTTAACCACTGCACCACCAGGGCTCCATAAACACCGTAGTGATAAATAATTGTTGAATTCCATTGCCTAGATTTTCTGTCTTATTAGAAGACAGCGTCCTGAAGGGTAGGGACAAAATGATAAGCGACTTTGTGTGTTTTATAATGTTGAGCACAGGCTATTATGCATAGCTGACATTCAATAAAGCTTGAATGGATGAATGAATAGAATGAAAGGAATAAATCATGTAAGCTGTCTTGGTTTCTTCAAGTGTAAAATAAAGATGTTGGAAGAATAGACTGTCTCTAAGATTCTTTCTAGATCTAAAATGTTGAGTTTGAGTTTCTGTATATTTTGCTATGTCCCTTTTTGTATCAGTAAACAGTAAGTGAACTTTTGTATCTCCTGAAATTAAATCTGGGAAATTATCCCAATAATTTTTATAATAATGTTAGATTTGATGCGAAGTTATTTTTTTAACTTCTGTTTATATGCCAAATTTTTAAGCATCAAAATAAACTATAATATTTCAACTGTTTTAAGAAACTAACCTAAGTATGGAGAAGAATCAAAGATTTTAAAGAAATCATCCAGCTTTGAATGAGTTTTGAAGTTTTTAATGTTTTAGAATTGTGTTGTGTAGCCTTAAATGGCAATGGTTAGACATACTCTAAAATATTCATCCAGCCGCATTTACTTTAAAAAAAGATTATTTTAATGTATTTTTGGTGAACGTATACACAGCAGAACAGGTTCCCATTCAACAATTTCTACTCGTAATCTTCAGTGTCATCGGTTATTCTTCAGTTTGTGTCAACATTCTCATTATTTCTGTTCTAGTTGTCCCACTCCTATTAATTCAGTGTTACTTCCTCCCAAACTTCTAGTCTTTGCTGTAGAGTAGCTGTTGTCCGTTTGGTCTCATATGGATAATTTTTAAAAGAGTGAAGTTCTCTAGGGTGAAATTCTTTACTTTTTGCAAACATTCAGTAATCAGTGTTAGTTATTTCTCAGAGCAATGTCACCATTCCAAAATATTTGTTTTTATTAAGAAAGACTTTGAGCAGAAAAAGGGAAAACTGTAGTATCAAGAAACAAGAGTGAGGGAAATATATATGTTTGTTAAACTTCATTGTTCTGTATGATTCAGCACCTGACACACAGGTCTTATGAAAGTCTGCAGACTGATAAACCAAACCAAACCAAACCCATTGCCGTTGAGTAGATTCCAACTCATAGTAACCCTAAAGGACAGAGTAGAACTGCCCCATAGAGTTTCCAAGGAGCGCCTGGAGGGTTTGAACTTCCAATCCTTTGGTTAGCAGCTGTAGCACTTAACCACTATACCATCAGGGTTTCCTGCAGACTGATAGGATCACAAAATATGCATATTTTTAACAAGTAAAGAAAGTGTGGGGACATACTGAAAAAGAGGATATGAAAAAGAACACAGCGAAAGAATCAAATGAGAAAAAAAAAATGACGGCAGGAGGTGTTGGGGAAAAGTGGGAGCAAAACTTGCCACCTGGTTCATGGCCCCCAGCATATCAGCTGTCTTAGTTATCTAGTGCTGCTATAACAGAAATACCACAAATGGTTGGCTTCAACAAACAGAAATTTGTTTTCTCACAGTTTAGGAGGCCAGACGCCTGAATAAAGGGTGCCGGTTCTATGGGAAGGAAGACTTTCTCTGTCAGCTCTGGAGGAAGTCCTTGTCTCTTTGATCTTCTGCTCCTGGGCAATTTTCTTATGCCTGGCATCTCCCTTCCCCCTCTCTGCTTGCCTAATCTGCTCTTTTTATCTCTTGTAAGAGATTAACTCAAGTTACACCCTAAAGAAATCCAGACCCGTTAACAGAAAACTAATTCCCAAATGGGATTATAACCATCAGCATGTTGCTTTTGGTAGGTGACTTCGAGTCTTTTCTTTGAGTCATAGCCACTCAACGCACAACAGAACAAAACACTGACAGATCCTGCACCATCGTCACAATCCTTGCTATGTTTGAGCCCATTGTTGCAGCCACTGTGTCAATCCATCTCACTGAGGGTGTACTTTGTTTTTTGCTGACCCTCTACTTTACCAAGCTTGATGTCCTTCAGGGACTGGTCCCTCCTGATAATGTGTCCAAAGTATGTGAGATGAAGTATTGCTATCCTTGCATTTGAGAAGCATTCTGCCTGTACTTCTTCCAAGACAATTTTTTTCATTCTTCTATCAGTTCAGGTATATTCAATATTCTTTGCAAACGCCATAAGTTGAAGGCATCAATTCTTCCTCGGCCTTCCTTATTAATTGTCCAGCTTTTGAGTGCATATGAAATTGAAAACACCATGGCTTCAGTCAGGTGCACCTTAGTCCTTAAGCTCGGGTCAGATGCACCTTAGTCCTCAAAGTGGCATCTTTGCTTTTGAACACTTTAAAGAGATCTTTTGCAGCAGATTTGCCCAATGCAATATGTCATCTGATTTCTTGACTGCTGCCTCCATGGGTGTTGATTGTAGATCCAAGTAAAATGAAACCCTTGACAACTTCAATCTTTTCTCCTTTTATCATGATGTTGCTTATTCGTCCAGTTGTGAGGATTTTTGTTTTCTTTATTTTAAGATATAATCCATACTGAAGGCTGTAGTCTTTGATCTTCATCAGTAAGTAATTCAAGTCCTCTTTGCTTTCACAAGCAAAGTTGTCATCTGTACATCGAAGGTTGTTAATGAGCCTTCTTCCAATCCTGATGCTGCGCTCTTCTTCCTATAGTCCAGCTTTTTGGATTATTTGCTCAACATACAGATTGAAAAGGTATGGTGAAAGGATACAATCCTGACACACACCTTTCCTGATTTTAAGCCACACAGCAGCCCCTTGTTTTGTTTGAATGGCTGATTCTTGATCTATGTACAGGATCCTCAGGAGCACAATCAAGTATTCTGGAATTCTTATTCTTTGCAATGTTATCCATAACTTGTTATGATCCACACAGTCAAATGTCTTTGCATAGTGAATAAAACGCACATGAACATCTTTCTGGTATTCTTATTTTCAGCTGAGATCTATCTGACATCAGCAATTATATCCTTTGTTCCATGTCCTCTTCTGAATTCAGCTTGAATTTCTGAAAGTCTTCTGTCGATGTACTGCTGCAACTGTCTTTGAATTGTCTTCGCAAAATTTTACTTGCATGTGAGATTAAAGATATTGTTTGATAATTTCCACATTCTTGTAGATAGCTTTTCTTTGGAAAGGGCACAAATATGGATCTCTTCTTGTCAGTTGGCCAGGTTGCTGTCTTCCAAATTTCTTGGCATAGACGAGTGAGGGCTTCCAGCATTGCATTCATTTGTTGAAACTCCTCAATTGGTATTCCTTCAGTTCCTGGAGATTTTTTCATTAATGTCTTCAATGCGGGCTGAACTTCTTACTTCAGGACCATTGGGTCTTGATCATATGCTACCTCCTGAAATGTTTGAATGTCACACAGTCTTTTTGCTGCTTCCTACATCGTTCAGTAATTTTGCCTATAGAATACTTCAGAATTACAACTCTAGACTTGAATTTTTCTTTAGTTCTTTCAGTTTAAGAAATGCTGAGTGTGTTTTTTCCTTCTGGCTTTCTATCTCCAGGTCTTTGCACATGTCATAATAATATTATTTTGTCTTCTTGAGCTGCCCTTTGAAATCTTCTGTTCAGCTATTTTACTTCATCATTTCTTCCTTTTGCTTTAGCTACTCAATGTTTAAGGGCAAGTTTCAGTCTCTTCTGACATCCATTTTGGTCTTTTCTTTCTTTCCTGTCTTTTTAACGATCTTCTGCTTTCTTTGTGTATGATGTCCTTGATGTCATTCCACTCATCATCTGATCTTTGTTAATTAGCGTTCAGTGCATCAAATCTGTTCCTGAGATGGTCTGTAAATTCATGTGGGATGTACTGAAGGCTGTATACCACAGTCAAAGAGGTTAGGATTTGCAACACATATTTTTGAGGGACACGATTCAACCCATAACATTGGTATAGAATTAGTATTAAATTTTAACTAATTTTCCAACATATTATTTGGGCTCAAAATAAGAAATATGAAAAGGTAGTTATTTTTACTATTGGAAGTCTTCAGAAATAAAAAAAATAAGAAACTCTCTGAATATATTCCCAGTTCCCCAGATATAATCTCCAGCTTCTTTACAGAATAGTTTTAAACTAAAGCATTTCTGTCTATAACAATTAATCCATGTTACACATTGAAGACTTGACCAAGGGCAGCACAAGCACACAGATGCCTTATCTCACAAGGTACCCATTTTCCCCTTCAATTGTTTTCCTGTCAGTATCAATACCTCTCTGGGGTTTGCTTTTGAGACCCAGCCAAGCAGCTATTGTGCTGACATAGCTCAGCTCATGCCAGATAGAGCTGCCGCCTCAGTTCCCATTAAGGGAACAAAATGCACAGTTGTGCCAGATATGTCACCCCACTGCTATGGCAAAACATTGCTCCAACTTGAAAACCATAGACTGTCAGAGAAAAAAGGGGGCCTGGAGGCCATCTAGTCCCATTTTCCTGAAGAAGAAACAGGAGGGGATGGTCACTCAGGGGTAGTTACAGAGCTTGGACCCACTCATATCTTCTGATTCCCAGGCTGGTTCTATGTCCACACTACCATGTTTTCCACGGTGTCAGTTTTTACATGACCCCTCCAATCTGATCACATTGCTTTGCAACTTCACCTTAACTTTAAATTTAATAAAATAGAATTTACCAGTTGTTCCCAAGAATCCAAAACATAAAAAGCCTGGCCACTGAGCAAGATAGCAGCCACTGGCCAGATTACTAGGGCTCTTGAATGGTGTGGAGCTACTACTAACTATTACAGAACACCAGATGCCACCCCTAGAACCATAGCTCAAGACCAGAAACATGCCCCTGCTGTGCCTATTGCCCTAAGGAGGATGAGTTAGGGCAATAAGCCCACTGGGGAGCACAGATGGTCTTGAGCCAAGTGCTTGTGAGCAACAGACTGATGCAAAGGTGACCGACTACATCCAGACACAGTGGGCATTGTTTTGGCAGAGCACCATCTTCTGAATTCAATGTCTATGTCTGAGCAATTCTCTACTGTATGAACCCTAACTCCATCGAACCATTCCAACAAAGACTGCAAGGTACACACTTGGCTCCACCCTTGAACTGAACAAATGACCCAAAGAGGTGAGGCCAGTGAAGTCAGGGGTGAGAACACCCAGCCCTCAGGCTAGTGTGGCTGTGGTTCCAGGGGTGGCATGTGGTATTCTGTAGTGGTGGCACCATACCAGTAAAGAGCCCTAGTATTCTGGTCCCACACCTGGCTGCTTTCTTGCCCAGCGTCCAGGTCTCAGTGTTGGTGGTCCCAGATGGTACTTCAAATGTGATTGGCCCAGACACAATAGAGGCAAATGAACGACAAGGATTCTCCCTGAGAGCATTGCCTTAACAGTAAGAAACACTGAATAATAATTACTTCAGCATTCTGTAACATTAACAATTTTTTGTGAGAAATAAAATGTAGGCAAATTATAGCTTATCTCAAAGAGCCTAATTTTTAAATAATCCTGGGCAACCCCCTTCATTATGTTCTTTCAAAAATATGATTTTTAAGGGAGTTTGGTCACAAATTCAAAGCACAAAGCCTCAACTGGATTACAATTAGTTAGAAAGAATAGCCAGTAAGGACCAATTAAAAGGAATACATTACAGTGATGAACATTAAGGTCCAAATGAATGGTATGGTCATAGTTATTCATCTATGAAGAAAGGTCAAGTGATCACTAGCCAGAAAAGCTTTGGGTTAAGCAAAATGATATCATTTCATAAAGTTGGAAAAAAAGAAATATTCCTATGGATTCTATAGAGATTTTATTACAGAATTTGTTATTGGTAACAGGTAGAAAAATAGATTCCAATCGATTTAGGCATAAAAAAATACTCTTAAAGAAAATCGGTAATGTTATGCATTGGCAGGCTCTGAATTAGATACAAACACTCAGGGTAAGGATTTAGACACCTTTGCTGCTGTTAGTACACTCAGCAGGTGTCAAAACAAGTAGGCTGCTAGATTAAAGAGGATAATAGCAGTCAATGATGATTATATGTACTTCCTCACATAGAACACGGATTGTCTCCTGAACTAGTTCTCACAGCACTAGAAGGCTGTCATAACGGCTGAGCTCCAAATCAAAAACCCAAACCCGTTGCCCTGGAGTCAGCTCTGACTGCTATGGACCATGCAGGACAGAGTAGGACTGCCCTGCAGGGTTTCCAAGGCCGTTCCCTTTATGGAAGCCGACTGCCACGTCTTTCTCCTGTGGAGCCACTGGGTCAGTTCAAAGTGCTGACCTTTCATTTAGCAGCTGAGTGCTTAACTACTGTGCCACCAGAGAGCTGACCTCATGGGGCTAGAAACAGACCAGGGAAGAGGAATTGCCAATAATGTTGTTTTCATTTAATTATGAGCACTAACATCAAAAGGTAATTGTCAAGAGTCCTGGCAATAGTGGAAAAAAGAAGGGCTGTACAATTACAAAAAGAAGAAAAAGAACAACAGCTCCATAAAAGGTGGAATATCAGAGAAATATCTGCAAGGCTATTTATGCCGAGTTTACCTAGAACCATAATATGCTGATAAAGTAAAGCTTTACACAGTGAAGTTTTCCTGAGCCAGCTTCTTTTGGAAATGGACATAAAATTTAACTTGCAGGACAATGTTTGATGCTGTATACGCTGAGACTGCACAGTATAGAATAATTTTGTTTAAACAGAAAATAACCGTGCTTTGACATATAAGAATTTCTTACTTCTTGCTTCCATTTACCGCTCTTTCTCCAAACGCAGAACTACTGTGTGGTGTGCTAAAATGACAGACGAGAGGGGTTCTGTGAACCCCACTGAGTGGTGCTGGTGCCCCTCTTGTAGGCACGTGGGTCTGCGGTGTGTGACCACTAATGAAGAGCCCACATCTTCTGAAGATGGTGCTGTCAGAAGGTTCTTTGAAGGGAAGCTTCCCTGAGGTGTAGTCTCACTGTGTTGATGCATTTCACTCGCCAGGTCTCAACTACTCCAATGGTACTCGTCCTCCATCACAAGCAGTACTTACCTGTGGGAAACACTTTTATCATGTGTCAGGGATTATTGTGAATTACTGAGCCAAAGGAAAAGCCGTGGTCATCCATTCAGTTTTTCAACTGAAGGCTAAAAAGGATATGCCCCACAACCCAGCACACGTAGCCATGAATTACATAAAGACATAGAACACAAGACTATCATGTGTTTAAGCCAAGATAATGAGGGAGTTCAAAAAGTCAAACAGTTTGACAGTTCCGTAGCAGGGTTATCATTCTACCTAAGCATGGTGACTATAATATTACGGCTTTTTGACAGGTAAATAATCTGTGTATTTAACAAAGATTTCCTGACTAACAGCCATTTCTGCATGCAAGTAGAACAAAACTGATAGGGCAAGCTTCTGATCATACTTCTACTTATGTGATATCCAGAGAAACTCATTCATATCCTAAGCCATTGGATGTTTTAAGATTTACATTGCCAATAGATCATTCTATCAACTGACAAGAGGAAAAATGGGAGAGGGCAAGATTAGAAGAGAGGTTAAAACCTATCGCCGCATGTCGATTCCCACTCACAGTGACCCTATGGACAGAGTAGAGCTGCTCCGCAGGTTTTCCAAGGACTGGCTGGTGGATTTGAACTGCTGACCTTTGGTTAGCAGCCTGAGTGCTTAACCACTGCACCACCAGGGCTCCAGAAGAGAGATTAGGAAAGAAAATATTTCAATAATCTGTCAAAGATGAGAAAGGCCTGAACTAGGGACACATCTGTAAGCAAGGAGAGGAAAGGAAAAGTCTAATAGTATTTGAAGTTAAATCGACCCAACTTGTTGACTTATTGGATGATGGGGGACTGGGTGACAGAAATGAAAACATCGAGAATAATTCCTGGGTCTTGCAGAGGCCATCCCACCTGGGGTTAGTCAGTGAATGGGCGGCAAATAGAAACGGAACAATGACCACAATAACAAAAGTAAACACACTTGTGACTACACTCTGCATTTTAGCCTTATTGCTTTGTCTTTATCTCTGGAAACAATAAAAATGCAGTAGGAATAAAATGGGTAGTGATGTGGAAAGGTTGTCACCTAAGCATGGGGTGATACACGAATCTTCAAGAAAAGCCAAGATGTAGGTGCTGTGAAATTTTAGTGAAGCCAAGGCATTGTGTGTGTCAATAAAAGTGCATGAAGCATAAATCAAAGCAATGATCATGCTGGTAAAATTCACAATGTGTTGTGTGTGATGTGATTGAATGATAACATCCCAAACCACTCCTGCCTAAGGGGTGTTTAATGGGGCTACACAAAAAGTATTACCTCTTGGCTCAACGAAGGATCCTTTTTTAGTTCACACTTCAAACAGGAAGAAGCTCTTATAGATTAAAACCAAAAACCAAATCATTGCTCTCGAGTCAATTCCGACTCTTAGCAACCCTTTAGGGCAGAGTAGAGCTACCCCATAATGTTTCCAAGGAGCGGCTGGTGGATTTGAACTTCTTACCTTTTGGTTAGCAGCCTTGGCTCTTAAGCACTGTGTCAAAATACCCTCCATTATCACAGTGCACAAAGAAGACACTAGTTTCCAGAGCATCCTGCTGAGTCCAAACAGAGAGGACCTACGTCAGAGAGGTTTCCAACAAGAGGGCTCACAATGGAAAGAGATGATGCTGTGCTGGACAGCCGGTCTCAGGATTCACGAGCAATGACCTAGGGGTAAGAAGCAGTCAATCCAGTCCAGAAGAGGTCATCTGAGACATAATGAAGATGGCCCAGGCTTAACCAGGTCAGAAATCACTCTCTTAGCCATATGCAAAGGGTAACAAGTGGTCTCTGGTTGCTGTTTTCAGGACCCCTTTGTCTCCCTTACCACTCTCTGTGTTTGCGCATGCACAGTGATTTGGAGCCAGCTTTCACGTCAGAGTGTGGATTCAGTTATTCTTAACAAAATCTTTTCATTCTGTGAAGAAGAAGTGGTTTGAAAACACCTAGCAACCAACCAACAGAAACTTTTAGTAATGCCCAAAGCAAAGATTATTTAGGAGAGTTAAGGGTTTGATATTCAGAGCTGGAGAAATGAGATAAAGAGCTCTCTTTAACAAATCCTGTCTGAATGAGTAGATTCATGCTTGGAAGAGCTAAACGTTAGGTTAGAGTCCTACAAGAGCAATGCCTTGAAGGTTTGATACAGTGTTTGCAGCTGTATAAATGCAATGATTCATTCTACAAGTAGCCATCAAATGCTTACTGTGTCATGTGCTATGGAAAATGCTCGGGCATAGAAGCAAAAGACCCAGGCTCTGCTGTGAAGTGGCCCCTTACGTCCAGTACTGTGACAGAGATATGCCCAGAGAAAGGCAGGGGAGCACCTCACTTAGCAGGGAGGGGGTACTGGAAGGGGGCCAGAATTAAGAACATGTTTGGAGAAGGCCCAGGCAGGGAAAAGAAACTGGGGAAGACAATGGATATATGGGGTCAGAGAACAGAGAGCATGCTTACCAGGGGAAATACATGGTCCATATTCCAGAAAAGCACTAAGTAAAATGTGTTTCTAAAACTAGAAGCTCCAGAGGAAAGTTTAAGTAGGGGTGTGCTGCCGTTGGACTTGTTTTAGAAAGAGGTAAAATCACCATGAATAGTGAGGTCTTAGTGGAAAAGGGGAAGATGGAAAAATGGAAACCAGTTAGGATACTGCCATAATGCAGAGGAAGATAGATGAGGGGTGACGATCTAAGCTAGAGCAGTGGAGTTAAGAAAGGAGGAGATAGACAAGAGAAATACAGGGGCAGACAGCACTGCCTAGGTTAAAAATGCATTGCTATACAGGACAATAAGAGATTAATGAATAGATCCTAATTTGTGAAAGTAGCAGATTTTCTCATTACATACAGAGAGCCCAACAGATAACCAGACAGCCTCTAGGTCAACAATGAGAGCTTCTTTAGCAAAGACAGTAAAACACAAAAGCCTCTTCTTCACTTTGGGGACAATGGTCTTCCTGATTATCCTTAGGTAGCACCATTCAGCCAGGATAAAACATTGAACCAAGAGATTCTAAAATACAATCACCAAATCCCTATTCAAATATATATATATGTATTAAGTCAAGTTAATATGTTAGAAATATTTTAAGCAATGCTTTTATCATATCATAAATACAGTCAGATTTGGTAGAACTATGAAGAATTATGTGGAGATGCTATTTAGCTGACACTCAGTTTGATAAATAAAGCTAGCAGTTGCCTGTTGTTGTTGTTAGGTGCCGTCAAGTAGGTTCTGACTCATAGTCACCCTGTGCACAACAGAACGAAACACTGCCCGGTCCTGCGCCATCCTTACAATCGTTGTTATGCTTGAGCTCGTTGTTGCAGCCACTGTGTCAATCCACCTCGCTGAGGGTCTTCCTCTTTTCCACTGACCCTGTACTCTGTCAAGCATAATGTCCTTCTCCAGGGACTGATCCCTCCTGACAATGTGTCCAAATTATGTAAGACACAGTCTCGCCATCCTTGCTTCTAAGGAGCATTCTGGTTGTACTTCTTCTAAGACAGATATGTTTGTTCTTTTGGCAGTCCATGGTATATTCAATATTCTTCGCCAACAGCACAATTCAAAGGTGTCAGTTCTTCGGTCTTCCTTATTCATTGTCCAGTGTTCACAAGCATATGATGCGATTGGAAACACCATAGCTTAGGTCAGGGCACCTTAGTCTTCAGTGTGGCAAAAATGGTTAAGCATTCAAACAGAAGCCTGGGCCAAAGTGGTTAAACATTTGGCTGCTAACCAAAAGGTTGGCAGTTCGAATCCACCAGTTGCTCTTTGGAAACCGTATCTCTGTCCTACAGGGCTTCTATGAGTCGGAATCGACTCAGCGGCAACAGGTTTTTTTTTTTTTTTGAGTAGCCAAAATGTTGACATTTAGAACCCACCTAGAGGCACCTTGGAAGACAGGCCTGGAGATCTGCTTCCGAAAGTTCACAGCCTTGAAAACCCTGTGGGCAGTTCTACGCTGCACACATGGGGTCTCCATAAGTCGGAACTGACCTGATGGTAACCAATAATAACAACGACAAGCGAATCCTTTCATCAAGGTCTCTAAAACAGAGAAACATTTAAAGAAATGCTAACTCTCACCCGTACTCTACCCAGTTGATTTTTCTACTGCATTTCTGTTTCCATTAGTCAACATTTATTGATTCAACATGATGTCTGTTTGTGTGGCTAACATTGTCAAATGACTGGAAATTCTAACACACAACTAGTATGTGAGTCAAGCCAAGCTCCAACCAAACCAACCTGGCTCCACATCCATGCCCTTTACCACTGCTGGCCCTGCTTTCTGCAATATAAGCGGAAAGTGCAAATCACAGCAGTAGAACAGGACTGGAGCTGATGTGAAGTGTTTTGGTATTAACCAGGATCCCTGGTGGCACAGTGATTAAAGTGCTCTGCTGCTAACCGAAAGGTCAGTGGTTTAAACCCACCAGCCGATTCATGGGAGAAAGATGTGGCAGTCTGCCTCCGTAAAGATTTACAGCCTTGGGAACCCTATGGAGCAGTTCTGCTTTGTGCTATAGGATCGTTACCAGTCAGAATTGACTCACAGCAATGGTTTATGGTATTAACTGAGGATAAGAACCAGACCATATCCTACTCCCATTTTCAATATGTCTTGTGTGTTTTCAAACTCTTACTGAAAAGAAATGCCGATTAGGTAATAGAAAAGCCTAGTCAATCCTTTGAAAACAAAACTCGTTTTAAACTCTCCCAGGTCTCATGATTACCCCAAATTCTAGACTCTTTTTTTTTTTTCTCCTATTCTTCTATTACCCCCGTCCCTTTATTCTTCCCTCTTTCTCTCTAACATCTCCTTATAATCTAGAATGCAGATGGAGCTTAAAAATCGTTGCTGCTGGCATAAAATTTTCCTTATATGATCTAAACTCTGTGTGTATGTTTATACGTAAAGATATAGATAGATACCGAAGATAATGAAAAATAAACTAAAATATTCATTAACAATTCTTCCACCTCAGTAAAGCAAGATTTAACATTATTCCAAATTCATTTCCAGTCTTTTTCAAACGCATGGTTTCACTTAAAAAAAAAAATTTTTTTTTCCACTTAGTAAGGCTTATTTCATATACACAAGATAGTATTTGATTTTTTAATTTTCCATGAAAAAATATTAAAGCTCTTACACATTAAATGGTTTAATCTTCAGAATAAACTTCACAAATGAATGTATTCATGCCTCCCATTTTACCTATTAGGACGTACCCAGGGAAATTAGTTCAGTAGCTTGTCAAAGTTTATAAGCACAAAGTAGCAAAGAAGGGATTCAAGTTTATGACTTTTCTGAGTTACATTTCCTTTCTTACATCTTATAACATAAACCTAGCTTCTATCTCTCATGATTCTGCACACTGATGATAATTTCCATTTTAAGTCCACACATTTTCCTCTAGTTGGATGCACTTACCTGTGTTGTAACAGTTCTAAGATGCACAATTAAAAGCATTTTACCATCTCTGAAATAAAGATGTGTCTCACAATCAAGGGCAGCTGGCACTTGCCGTCAGCCATGTAAGAGTGAAGACAGAGTTCTAGCGCCCTGCACCCAAATAAACATGGTTCTATTGCCAGTGACTCCCTGATGTTCAGTCCACAAATCACATAAGGAAAGACTAGGAGTCCTGGCTGTGTTCTGAAAACTTTTTTGCTAACTACTTCTTGTAAGATCAAGAAATCATCAGCTTCAAAACTTGCAGAATAGGGGTTGGCATCTCTGAAGAATGGGCATCTCCATGGCACAACGGGAGATTTATGGACACTGATGACTCACAGCGAAGAGTGATTCCAAAGAGATGAACTCCGAATGAGGGAAGATTTAGGGATAACTTAAGCGATTGTTTCACTTACGTTTTTCTTTTTACGCACTCAGATAAAGATAGGAGATTAAATTTCTATTAAAATAACCCTCTAAAGCTTGTTAAATGAGCGTTATCATTTAATTAGTAGTGCATCCTTTTTTCTCAGTGGTATGTCTTATAACAGATAAGGCTAACGTAGTTAGAGTTAACTATTATTGTTGGACATTCTTGTTATTTCCACGTATGCTATTGAAAATACACAGAGATTTAATAAACCTCTGTATGTATTTATAGTTTCCCTCTTCTGAACTATACCCCTGGAAAAAATACCCAGATGGTGGATCACAGGATCAAAATAAATAAATATTTTTAGAGTTATTTGTGAATAAAATCAAATTTACACTCCTATCAGCACAGCACTCTAGTTCGACAACTGAATTAATACATAGTCAACATTTTAAAATGGTTTTTAGTTTAAAAGATCAAAATTACATCATTATTTTAACTAGAATTGCTCTAATGATAAATAAAGGTGTATATTTTCCCACAGGTTTATTCATCAATCACATTTTCTTCTGTTAAAATTGTCCTTTTTTGTTCCTTTATTTACTTATCTGTAGGAGATGAAGAGCTATATTTGCAATTTTTTAGATGTTATCAATACAAACTATTCATCTATCGTATTTTAATAAATATTTTCTAGTCTATTTTGTTTATATTTCCATGGTACAGAAGCTATAAAATTTTATATATAGTTATATATCTTTGTAAGTTCTTCTATCATTGCAAAGTTTAATAAACATTTAGTTTTGTTTTTACCTCTTATAATTTGAAATTTATGTTGGTATATGATATGAAATACAGATCTAAATTATTTGTTTTCAAATAACTAACATTATCTTACTTATTAAAAGTCTTTTTATTAAGTAGTTTCTCCCTAATTGTTTTGAGATACTGACTTTATCATGTATTTCTCTCATAAGCAAACTAAATTATTTCTTGTTTGTATATTCTGTTCCATTGATCTTTTTTGTTTGTTAAAAAATATACCCTGCCTTTTTCCATAAAAAAAAAAAAAAAGCCCATAAAAGATTTCATGAATTAAAAATATGACAAAACAGCATGAAACTGAAATGGGTTTAAGGAAAGCAAAAATATAGGAAGTAAACAAACCATGGTTGAGAATAAAATGGAGCCAGAATGAAGCTAGACGAGTATACATAACACCCTCACAGGTGCTGTGGGCAGGTTATGTGTACTCAGCTCACCTTTCTAGTAGGCCGTATAGAAAAGAGATGCTTATCACTTACACAATTCCCCGTGTCCTTGAGATGGAAACAGAGCAAATGTTCAGAAGACATGCGTCTAGTCAATGTACTAGATCCGGGGTCGGGGGGACTTCTCTCTGGACTCTTTAGAATGAAGGCATTCTGGGGTGTAATAGGTAAGGCACTGGACAATATCTTTACCATAGATGCAACCATGACTTCCAGGAGGCTCAATAAGCTGATGGGTCTCCAATAAAACAAAGAGTCAACAAAAGGGATGCTGTCAGGAAATGTTACGTATCTTGTTCATTGCTGCAGCCACGTTGCCTGACGCAGTTCTGAATGAATGAAGGAGTACAACACTGAGCAGCACATCCGTAAGATTTTCCTTCCTACAAAATGCTTACAGTGTGATTGTACAGTATGACTGGTTCAGTGCAGTCCCGTATGTCTCAGCACTTAGCTGATGTAGCTAGCAATCAGCTTTACAGTCCTTAGTGGAGGTGGTAGGTAAGTAACATGTGCTAATACCACACCATTTAATTTATCATTGCTCTATAATGCAACTTTTAAATCTGATTGGGGAAATATTTCACATTATTTCTTTTCTTAAAATGTTTTTTCCTATTATTTTCCTCTGAACTTTTCAGTTCAACTGATCACTAAGATGGGGTAAGTCCAGTATCTCTATTTAGGGTGCCCACAAATCCTGCCTTGCCCAGGACAGTTCAGTTTATGCCTGCTGTTGATGGTTTTTTTGTTGTTGTTGTTGTTTCCTTGCATAGTGGTAATAGGGGCCATTTTCATTCTCAAAAGTGCCCAGGTTTGGATGATCTGTTGTGTGGTCACCCCACGTATGTATTTCTCAGTTTTGTCCACTTGCTCATTCCTATGGCTATTACAACCGTCTAAACTCATCTCCAAGTTGACCAAACAGCCACCACCTGTGACATTCTTCTCCCACGTCCATTCTTGCTCATCTCCAAGCCATTCTCTACGTGGCAGCCCAAATACATGTCCCCTTTCTTCTTTAAATAGTGAGACTTGTATACTGACCATGAGTCAGGAACCAACTCGATGGCAGTTAAACAAAAACTAAAAAAACTAAAACCATTGCCATCGAGTAGATTTCAACTCATAGTGACCCTATAGGGCGGTGAAGAACTGCTCCGTAGAGTTTCCAAGGAGCGGCTGGTGGATTCGAACTGCTGATCTTTTGGTTAGCAGCTGTAGGTCTTAACCACTACACCACCAGGGTTTCCACAACAAACAACACTGAATGAATTAACAAATAAGTTCATATATAGTTTCCCCAAAAGTGTTTTATAATCATTTTCTCAAACTTCAAGAAAAATCTTGTTGGGATTTTGTGCTTAATTAGTCTGGATAGTGGTATACTTGATGTATTGTTCTCAGTCCTTTAACAATTCCTTTTATATATTGAAGCATCATTTCAATTCTGCTTCCCCAAAACTTTACCTTTCAAATTGTATCCTGAACTGAGAAGCCTATGTGATACTGAGTGTATATTTATCGAACTACGTAATTGTGTGAAACACAGTTATGACTATGAGTTAAGAAAGAAAAGCATGGATTTTTTAATTTTCTATCTCAAATCAAAGGATTGCTCACTGTGGCAACAAGTTGGTGTGCCTCTTTGTGTACTTTATGATAAAGCCAAGACAGTATAAGACTTTCATACTTAGAGGCCTTCCACCTAAATCTACATTGTCATCCTCACAGCACACCTACTTGGCAGATAGATGTCTTTCTCCTCAATAAATGGATGAGGAAAATGAAGACTGTGGATTTTGATCAAACAATAAAACTGTATGAAAATCAAGTGTAGAAACTTTTTGTCTTGATTTCTAGCTAGTCCTAGTCATTTAATTCCTTTGTGAGACAGAACAAATTAATAAAGAAGCCACATTTGACATTTTTAGTGATAAATATTTATCTTCGTAACCCTAAAAAAATCTTTGTTGTTTTAATGAAGAACTAGTTTTGTTCTTACTTAGAGATTAACCGTGTCACTTTAAAAACAGTTGGCCGTCAGTAGCATGGGTATAAAATGATTTTGTGTACTTTCTCTTTTCTCGACTGAGGGCAAGGGAGAAACTGATGTAAGTAGGACAAAGCCTGTTAAAATAGAATGCTAAAATGTGATCCCTATCCGCATGTCCAAATAGTCAGGAGAGACAGGCTTTACCGTTACAGACTATAATTTTTCTGTAATGCAGTTTACTTGATATACTCTGGGTAATTTCTGTCTCTAAGAGCTCCTGTTTTGTCAAAGTTGAAGAAAAATCTGAAGGTACCCGAAATGAGGATCTGCCCGTAAATAGAAAAAATGTGATTGCCACTGAGACCCTGGCAGCTGCTTCTGCTAAGTCCTCCGTTTCACCAGAGTGATTATAAAGAGCAGTAAACTTGCCTTTTTTTGCTCTGGAGAATATCAAGAAAAAATGTGATCCACTGTCTAAGCTCTTGGTGGTACGAGCAATCGGGATCGTTAGACAACAAATAAAAACACTAAGCACTAAGCTGCTGACATAACGCCTATTCTCGTGTTGCATTAGTTTTATGGGTACAATAAACCCTCTCGGATGACGAGCATTTTGTGATTCAAAGGCTGACTCATGGAAAATACAGTTTTCATTTGCTGAAGTGCAGTAGGATGGAATTTGGAAATGTCTCTCTGTGTTGAGATTCATTTGGCAATCCAAAAGCTACTGTAAATTTAAAAATGTATAAGCATGTTTTGCTTCTTTCATCCATTTTGGAAAACAGAAGCAAACAAAAATAATAACGATCCTGGGAGCCATTGCACAGTTATGTCCTATTACATAAACAAGCATTACGTAAAACAGGATCATGATTACCACAACTCTTTATGGAACAAATAAACATGAACCAAGTAGAGCTAATTTTTAAAAGATGTTTGATGGCCTTCAATAAAGCATTATAAGTGAGGTTCATTTTATCCAAAACTTTTAAAACTGTTTGTGTACCTTGATTTAGGTTGACCTAATTGGAGCCCTAATGGTGAAGTGGTTAAGAGTTCGGCTGCTGACTAAAAGGTAAGCCGTTTGAATCCACCAGCCACTCCTTGGAAACCCCATGAGGCAGTTCTACTCTGTTCTACAGGGTGGCTGTGAGTCAGAATCAACTCGATGGCAGTGGCTTTTTTTTTTTCCGATAGGCAAACACGGGTCTCTGGTTGGCACAAAAGGTTAAGCTCTCCACGACTAGCCAAAATGTGGGTGCGTCAAACCCACCCAAAAGAGCCTTAGAAGACAGGCCTGGTGATCTGCTTCCAAAAGCTCGCGGCCTTGAAAACCCTATAGAAGAGTTCTGCTCTGCACACATGGGGTCGCTGTGAGTCAGAGTGGACTAGGCAGCAACAGCAAAAATAATAGGCAAACATCTGGATTTTTAAAAAACTATATGCTCAGCTTTACCAAAGGATTTGCCAAGGAATTCCTTTAAAACTGGTCTAAGCCAATACGATTAGGACAGAGCTCAGTTTAAACTTTCTCTGATCTCAATTATTGGGTTAAAACATGAGCCTTAAGCCAGTTACTGACCACTAATAATTTTCTCATTAGCTTAAACTTCATTTCTTCTTGAGGATTCTGTTAAATCAGAGTCTGAAGAGAATGATGATTAACTGGGCATTTCAACCATGGCAGTATTTAGAGGAAATAATTTCTTAACAGCAAAACATACCTTTCTTTGGAATCTTAAAACTAGGGTAGATTCTCGTCATTTCGGATCTTAGGGCGTATGAATGACTTCTCAAAGACTCATTCATTGCACTGGTTTACTTTGAACATATTCCCAGAAAAACAAATTTATTTTACCTTTGAAGATCAAAATTTTAGAAACAGCTCATGTAGAAAACAGAATTTAATCTTTATAACACCCCCAATGTCAGACACTGTTAACTGTAAATTGCATTCGCCCTCCTTAAAGTTTTCTGCACAAAGACCTTCAAACATGTACAACTGTTTACATATGGTTAAAAAAGTGAAAGGGAGAAATTTTGGAGTACCAAAATAGGTACGTTTTAAAGCATACCCTTTGGTCTGAAACTTCACGATTCCGTAACTGGGTTATGCTTTCTGTATGCGATAATAAGTTTGATCTAGCTTTGCCAAAGTTGCAACATCTAGCTACATACAAGTAAACACACAAAACACAGAGACAAAAATGCAACGTTAGATTGTCCATTTTTTCTTAGGCAACTTAAAGTGAGTGTGTTTTCCCTCCTTTTAACTTCTGAAAAGAGAAATAATCTTGTATAATTGCGTTGGCCCGTGCTTCTCTAAAACTCAGGTGAAAACTTTGTTACCCTAACATTTCCCCATTCTAGTGTAATTTAAGTACAAAATGCTTTCATTTTTTTCAAGCTTTCTTAAAAATATATTTTTAGAAGCGAATCTACAGAGTTATCACTCTACTAGCGTTGCCTTAGAGAAGCTACTCAAACGCCTTGTTTTATAAAAAGTCAGATAGGCACAGACTGGAAAGTTACTTACCAATTGGTTTAAAAGTTGAGAGTTTATAAATGTGCAAATATCTGAGATTTGGGGATGAAAGGTACTATTATGTTATTACGATGAACATACTATTACTGTAAATACGGTAGTAACCCAGGCCTGAAAGAATCTATTAAGTTAACATTATGCATTCTTTGGGTTTTGAGGTTTCTGAAAACCATGCAACATTCAGTACCAACTGACATAAATACCACAAAGTCTGACTGTCAGGCAGCTTCATTTCGTGTCTCCACCCCTCCTTTTCCTTCTTCCTGTCCTACCATCTTTATCTAACCTCTGGAACCAATCACGACTTGTTTACCTTTTGAAAAATACTGTTGGAATGTTTATACAGAATCAATTTGTAATTAATAGTTGTTTTATGTTAGCTTCATACCAGTCTGAAGTATCAAGCCATTTTATTGATTCCTGATGGTAGGAGGAAACCTGGGTTATGTCTTACAGATTTTTCCCATCTCCTTCAGTAGCAATGGTGGCAAATGGATTGTAAACGAAGATAGACTGTTTAATGAATTATGACACCGAAGGCTGATAGAAAAGTTAGGGAGACCAAAAGGCTTTCATCCGAAAGGACGTTCTGTAGATCAAGGTCACTGATACCGCTTTTCAATTTTTCATGTTATTATAGTTTTTTTTTTTTTTTTAACCTTAACATACTGCTTTCAACAACATTTTTATATAATTCAAAGAATGATGACATTACCAGAAAGATCTGACTGGATCTGAAAGCAGCATTTGTTTTTGAAATAGGATGGCTGCCAGGTAAGAAGCAACTTTTGCTGTGCTGAGTTCTTTGTTACATGAATCTTCCTCCAAGGGCATTGCCATAGATGGGCACATACAGGTTTTGTCTAATACCTTGTGAAGGATTTTCCTAAAATGTAAGTCTTGGGAACATTTTGCCTATTGGTTAGAATTCCAAATCATAAGTAACTCAAGAGATCACATTAGACGCCATATAAGAATCATTGTGCATTGAGAGAAAAAGCCAACTACGAAGGTAATCTCTATAGGACCCGGAGAGTAAGGACAAGCAGGATGAACTGCAGCCACACAATGACAACTTGGTAGCAATTTCTTTTCTTCCTCTGCTTTTCTTTTCTTCATTCCTCCCATTTCCCTCCCTCACTCTATCTCTTGCCTTCCTTTCCTTTCTTCTAGAACCACTAAGAATTTTCTATGTACTAAAAATGGAGCCCTGGTGCTGCAGTGGTTAAGAGCTATGGCTGCAAACCAAAAGGTCAGCAGTTCAAATCCACCAGCCACTCCTTGGAAACCCTGTGGGGCAGTTCTACTCTGTCCTCTAGGTTGCCATGGGTAGGAATCGACTAGACAGCAATAGGTTTACAGGAGAACAAAACAACAGGCTGTATATCCATGGAGCTTTAGGTCTAATGGAGGACACACATTAATGAAATAATCACTCTACTGAATGTATAATTGTAAAGCGAGACAAATAATCTAAATGAAAGGAACATATCTCTATGAGAGGATTAAACAACAAAATCTAACCCATATTGAAGTCAGGAAGGCTTTTAAGTAGAAGTAGCATTTGAGGTGGAACTTGGAGAATGTGGAGTTAACTAGATGAGAGGAGAGTGGGTGAAGAAACACCAGTATGTGCAAAGGCCCTGGGGAGGGAGGTTATGTGCATGAGGGTAATAAGACAGCAGAGAGTGAAATAGAGACTGATTGAAAATGAGGCTGGATAAATGAGCAAAGGCCACCTCCTGTAGGATCTAGTGGGCTTTAATCTTCAGAACCATAGGAAGCTACTGGAGAGTTTAAGACGAGACCGTGACAACACCTTATCTGCATCTTTAAAAGGCCACTCTGGCTGCAGTACAAACAGCTGATTGGAGGGAAAAAAGAATGGATGCAGAACAACTAAATTACGAGGCAGTTTCAGAATCCAGACAGAAGACAATGGACTTCCACTCCAGATCACGGGAACTAAATAAAAAAATGGAGGCATCAAGATATTCCTTCGCCTATGTCTACCTAGGAAGTGTTTGTATAGATGTTGCTTCCCCTCTAGGCAGCAAGCAGAAGCTGGAGTTGGGAGTCGGCTCGCAGAATTGTTCTGAGCTTGTCAGTCTCCTTGCTTGACATGCCCAAGGTCACCTTCCAGTCAAGTCTCCCAGCCACTTGGTCGGGGAAGCACAGTGAGGCTATTCTTTGCAAATGATTCATTGCAGATTAGATCAGGGTGGCTACCTGATTCAAGGTTGCACTTTTTATAGGTTCATTCTTGAAGTGGCCTCATATGGAGAAAAGCCTGGTATGTAAATGGAGAATTTAACTTGGAAATAATCCAAAAGAGATATTGGTAATTAGACCAACAGGAGTAGCTTCTTCTGAGTTTTCAGTGTAGAATATAATTATTAGTAACCAAAGCAGGCCAATCAACACATGACTAGTGAGCAGAAAGGACAAATGTCTACTGTATGACACTCCCAGTAAGTTTCACTTCAACAGTGGCACTTCATGGGGGCGATTTTACCCTCCAGGGACATTTGCAGCATCTGGAGACATTTTTGATTGTGACAACTTGGGGGAAGAGGGGGCTACTGGAAACTACAGGGTAATGGCCAGGAATGCTGCTGAACATCCTACAATTTGCAGGACAGCCCCCACAACAAAGGTATTCTGCCCAACATGTCAATAGCGCTGAGGCTGATAACCCTGGCTTTCAAGATCAGAACTGACGAAGGCTTCCTTGTATCCTCAATATGGCAGGAAAAAGGCAATTCTTACTTTAGCCATGGAAACTACATCAGAAACCTGATGTTCAAGGGCAGCAACTGAGGCATTATTCTAGGTATTCATTCAACCAACGCTTACTAGGCATCAAATAAACTCAAAATACTCATTAGAAAGGAAGATGATACTGAAGATGTTTTCACAGATTTACTAATGTCCAGCATTTCTTTAAATGTAGATATTTGTAAGGCCTTTTTTTGCAGGAAGTAAAATTTTAAATCCCCAAAGTTCACTTGCAATTTGATTCCGTTGGCAGAATATGTAACTTATTTTCTTGCTCATAAGTTTTTATCGTTACAGAACTTGAGGAAAAAAAAAACAAAAACATTGTGTATAATGCTGTTTGTTTGTAGTCTTAACATTGAATAATTCTGGGTTAAATTCTGTTTAGAAGCAATTTCTTTTATACCTATATGATATCTGTCTTCTGTTTGTCCCTCCAGATACATGCTCCATCTTTCTCCACCCAGCTCCATACCCAGGTGCTGATCTTTATAGACCACATCAACAGACACCCTTGGCCTCTGGTTTTGAGTTGAGCAGGCCAGTGGGGATGGGGAGGAGAGTGAAGCGAGGACCCATGTTTCCTCATTCCTGCCCCGTGAAGGCACAGCAGTCAGTGGTATCCCCCACAGCTCCAACCAGGCAGCACCTGACACAGATCTCTCTGCCTCTGCTCCCCTCTTCCAGCCTAGGGTTGAAACGGAGGCCCTGGGTACTACACAAGCTTTGTTGTTTCCCTGAACCATGGCCACACCATTGAAAGTAGACACGCTGTTGCACTCTCATCAAATTATTTTAACTTAATTGTTCTGTTTTCTGCTGATACTTGATGAATACAACATGTAGTATTATGGCTGACATGTTTGTTAAGATTTATGAAGCCTTCATATATGATTGGAAAGTAGCTTTCACTTGATACACAGTTGACACGTATAGTTTAGCCAAATAAGTTTGAATGAACCTACAGATGGAGCATTTGATGTGCAAGAATCTTCACAAAGTACAGACCAGAGAAAACATCGTGTAACTCCTCAGGTAGTATATGGTTGCAGACTTCAGACACAGCTTGCCTGCAGCCCTCTTAGAATGAGGGATATTCAGGCCTTTGGTGGCACAGTGGTTAAGAGCTATGGCTGCTAACCAAAAGGTTGGCAGTTAGAATTTACCAGCCACTCCTTAGAAACTCTATGGGGCAGTTCTACTCTGTTCTATAGGGTCACTATGAGTCGGACTCAACTTGATGGCAAAGGGTTTGGTTTTGGGTTAACTTCTTTTGGTGGTGGAGTGGTTAAAGCACTTGGCTGCTAAGCAGAAGTCAGTGGTTTGAACCCACCAATCACTCTGTGGGAGAAAGATGTAGCAGTGTGCGTCCATAAAGACTACAGCCTTGGACATCCTATTGGGCAGTTCTACTGTGTCCTGTAGGGTCACTGTGAATTGGAAATGGCGCGACAGCCTGGGCTGATGAACTTCTTCACTATAGTTGAGTCTCTTTCCTTAGGAATCAGCACAGCCACCCTGTCTGCTAAAGTATCAGTTCCTTAGCATCAACTGCAAAGAACCAGCTCACTTGGAGACTGAAATACCTCTCAGACATTTTACTACGTAAGTGTTCTCCCAGGAAACTGTCTCAAGTCTGACCCTTCCCACTATCGCAGGACGCACGGCTAAAAGCAGGCAGTATGTGTCCCCTAAAGCTAGTGGGCAGCTCTGCAGGGGGATGAGAGTAGGTTCTCCATCCAGACAGCCTTTGCTTCAGTTCTCATCTCAGCCGCCTCCTGCATCTGTGATTCTGAATAAACTTCCTAACCTTTCTGACCTCAGGTTCATGATCTCTGGGCAACGGGGTTCATATTACCACTTCCCGAGGGTTTGATAATAGTCAAACGAAATAACACATTAAAGCATATAGGACCAGTGCTTGTCTGTAGAGTTGTTGTTATTATTTTCTGATTCTCTTTAATTTCTGATCTCCAAGATGAGGAAAGTAACCCCACGCTATGAAAGAAGCAATCTGACAAGCAGATATCGTTAAACCACCAGGAGACTCATTATGGGTTAATGTTGCTGGAAGACAGCTGATACGACGGTCTTGCTCCTCTCTTTACTAGCAGTCTCCTCTTTATCTTACTTTCATTTTTATTTCAGGGGCATCTTATTCCCTTCCTGTTGTCTTTCCACGCCAGGCATCACAGGGAACCCTAGCCCCAGCGGAAACATGCTGGATGCTCGATCACATGGTAAATTACAGACACCAAGTCCTCCCTTTCTTACATGGTCACAGTGACACCAGCTACTTATATCACAGTGTCGCTAGGATCACATCAAACACCTTTTACTTAATATAACTCCTCAGTCAGACTCCTATAGACTCAGAAAATAGTTAGGACATTAGTCAGGCAGATGATTCCTGGCTGTGTGAACACAGAGGTCAAATTAAACCACCAAACCAGAACCAAACTCGTGGCCGTGGGGTCGATTCCGACTTGTAGGGATGCTATAGGACCGAGTAGAACCATCCCATAGGCTTTCTAAGGAGCAGCTGGTGAATTTGAACTGTCGACTTTTTGGTTAGCAGCCCAATGGTTAACCCCTGCACCACCAAATTAAACTACAAAATGGATAAAAAGAAACAAAATCTACTGCTATTGTGAAGTATAATACAAGGAAGTGAATTAACTGCTCCATGCCATCTTCCTCATTAATATTCCTCACTAATACTGACAGTCTGAGGATTTCCATTTGAGGAAAATGTAAACTACATGTCATTAAAACCCAAAAAGAATCAAACCCGTTGCTGTCCGGACGATTCCAACTCATAGCGACCCTATAGGACAGAGCAGAACTGCCCCATAGAGTTTCTAAGGAGTGGCTGGTGGGTTCCACCTGCAGCCCTTGCGGTTAGCAGCCGTAGCTCTTAACCTCTACCATCCAGGGTTTCCACATGTCATTAGCAGTGGGTAGAAAGCAATTCTAAGGGCAAACATCAGAAAATCTCTGTAAAAATGCTGATGGGCAAATTAGATTGTAATCTCAAATGCTTTTTAAAACTAAAGTAGAAAAACCTTAAACTCAGAGTTCTAAAGTTAGGATTTGTAGGTGTTCAGGGTGTTTATGTGGTCCTCCTTGTTTCTACAAAAAAAGGACTTTTAAATTCACTCTTTTTACCGATCTTGAATGACCAGATAAAAATCAGAGCTCAGACCAGTTCCCACCACCTCTGATGTGAGTGCCCATTTTGTGTGCCGATGACTTAATGGCTGTCTGCGGCGGATCAGTTTACGGTGGCACAAGGTGTCTCTGTCCCAGGGTTTGTGTACCTGCATTACCAGCGAGCCCAGTCATATGTTACACACCTACTTTGGCGGTAACTGGAGACAGCTGATGTACAATGGTGCTGACAGAAGTGTGCCTTTTCAGCCAGGGAACCTGTAACAGATCCTGCTCCGTCTACCACCTCCACACAGGGTTCCTCCATTCCACCCTTCCTAAAATCACTCGGGGATTGAAAGCGAAAACGCAGAGCAGAATGGAGGGTATGTCTGAGATAGTCTGGGGTTTAACACTCCCGATGTGGTGTAACTTAAATCTTGAATGCATTTATTTTTTATTTTAAGATTGGCCACTTCAAGAAAATTGTGTATCTATGAATTTTCACAACTTTTACTCAAGAAGGTAGCATACCACATAGACCTAATACAATAAGTTGTGGAATTAATCAAAATTTATCTTACTGATACAAAGGCAAAGTGAGAGGGCAAGTAAGAGAAAATGTTACCATTATCCTTCTTTTAACTGATAAGAAAACTGTAACAGAAGTTACCTGCACAAATCCACAGAGTAGGGCAGTCATAAGTACAGACTATCAAAGTGCTTTTTCAGTGACTTGTACAAGGAGACCTCCTTTCGTGAGGGCTTCAATATTAAGTATGCAAGAACACTGTGGGATTTCCATATATGATGGGATCCCTGAGCACATGAGGGACAGAGGGCTTGGAGTAGACTGCTGGAATCTTCCTTGGTAGAGAAGAGCAGAGAGAGGTAGCAGAAGCAAACCAGGCAGCTCTTGGCTTAAGCAGGCTTTCTGTATTATTTGTGGGTTTCGATTTTCCATGGTTCTCCATCCTCATAGACATTGTACAGTTACCCTTTAATCTGCTCATGGGCAGCTTTCATCATCCTTCACTCAGACATTTCTAAATTGGGGATAACACCAATACCATGAGGATTAGCTAAGCGTATTTTCAGGTACTTGACAAATCACTGGAGCTGTTTTTTTAATGTCACTTCAAAACTGGCTCTCTTATGGTCCTAAGTTAACTGTCTCCTGATAGTGAGATATTTATGGAAGTGAAGAAGAGCAAATCAAGCACATTGGATAACGGCTTTGGAAAAACATTATTAAATGGCTCCCTAACACCTTGGAAGAAAATGTCTCTCACAACGAAGTCTGGAGAGACAGGGAGAGGAAAAGAAATGGGATCTACTTCAATGGCTATACTAAGTGGTAAGTACGTCCATGAGAAGAAGCTGGTTTACAAGATCCCGAGTTCATAGGCCACCACAATGGGATTGCCAATTACTTTTCCATGACATGGCCCTATCTGCCCACCACCAAGCTGGGTTGCTATTTTTAGCAAATTCTTGTAGGCAGGATGTTTGGAAACCCGCTAGAATTTCAAAGAGGAGCCTTGGGTCATCTTGTACAGAAGTATTCCTACATTCCTCAGCACTTCAAGCATCAACGTCTTCAGAGCCTTCACTCCCGGGGTGACCTTATTCAGGTTCCTCTGCTTGGTTGCTAACTGAAAGGCTGCGGGTTCGCATTCACCCAGTGGTGCCTCTGGTGCCTCAGGAGAAAGGCCTGAAAAATCAGACACTGAAAGCCCTATGGAGTTCAGATCTACACTGACACACATGGGGTCACCATGAGTAGGAATCAACTCAACTGCGACTGGTTTTCTTGTAGTGTTGGCTTTCGAAGGGGTCAATTCTCTTAGCCTTAAAGGTCATGGTTGGAATGGCTGTGTTGTTTGTTGTCATTATATAAACAAAAATTCTGAAATATCAATTTAATTCTATTCTGACAGCTTTTTGCTTATGGCAGTTTTCTCCAATCCCTCTCTCTACTCCCCACCCCCACCACAGTCTCTTTCTTGAAACGGTCTATAGTGCACTCATGGTGATGAGGGTGAGGGTCAGGGCCACACAGTACTGAGAAGCCAGGAGTCTTGGTTCTGGTTCTGGCTCTGAAAAAGCCACTGAACTCTCCAGGGCTCAGTTCCTTCTTAGAAGGCCTCTTCTAGCTCTTACATTTTGAATTCATAGAAGTGAGTCATGAAATTGAGTCCCAGAAATTAATCATATTTGGTGATTTTCTCGTTTCTTCCAGAACCCATCAGGTTCACACAACCTATGATTTTTGGGGATGAATGAGGTAACCTTTCTGCGCTTTCCTTCTTGTTTTATCATTTTCACTCAATGAAAGTTTCAATCTCCTTGTTCCTACATAAAATGTGATTGATTATCCTTTCCTCTTCATTTCTAGAAAATCTTTTTATTTTAAATGTTTTATTGACTTTCTATATTTCCTAACATCTAGTCGTTATAAGGAACACCAAAGAATTGATGCTTTTGAATTATGGTGTTGGTGAACGATATTGAGTACACGATGGACTGCCAGAAAAGCGAACAAATCTGTCTGGGAAGACATACAGCCAGAAAGTGCCTTAGAAGCAAGGATGGAGAGACTTTGTCTCATATACTTTGGACATGTTATCAGAAGGGACCAGACCGTGGAGAAGGACATCGTGCTTGGTAAAGTAGAGGGTCAGTGAAAGAGAGGAAGACCCTCAATGAGATGGTTTGACAGTGGCCGCGACAATGGGCTTAAACATAGCAAAGATCAGGAGAATGGCCCAGGATTGTTCTGTTGTACGTAAGGTTGCACAATTTGGAACCGACTTGATGGCACCTAACAACAACAACAGTCATTATTATAGTTCTCAGAGTACTTTATGAATTACAAAGTAGTTTCACATAAATTTTTCTTTAAAGATTGACATCCTTATGTGAAATATGCATTATTATTCTCATTTACAAATCAGCAAAGGGAGATCTAGGAAGTATACTAGCTTGCTTAAGGCTTCAAGCTTGTAAATTGATGGAGTTGAAACAAAAAAATTATCACCTGACTTCTAAGTCAAGTAATCAGGACACAAACCCTGGCAGAAGCAAACTAAGAGCCTTTGGGACAGCTATTTAATCTCTCTGAGCTTCAGTTTTCTCATCTATAAAATGGCAACAATAATGACTAACTCACAATGTGGTCGTGAGGATTAAATGTAATATCCTTTGAGGTGGTTAAGACAGAGCCCAGCAGATAATAAGGTTGGGTCTCTTCCCTCTATTCTACCGTGTTCTTTTCTGGTCGACCTTGGGTCTACGTTCGCATTAGAACAGTATCTCCTGCATCTTTCATGAATGATTTATTCTCTGGGTCAGTCATCTGACTGTTGGGGAACTACAGTTAAGGTCTGACTGGCAATGAATGCTCATTTCCATGGTGGTGATTACCCTGGGATGTAGGATTCTCAACACGCTGCTTCTGTTAATAGAAGGAAAGGAACACCTTTCCACTACTTCCTTCCTTAGATACGGTATTAGAGTTCTAACATTAATTTTTAAATTAAAAAACCTAAATTTTATTTAAAAGAACCAAGAATTAAAACAAACAAACAAACAAACTAGTTCCTTACTTTCCTGAGCCCTGGAATGTTTGATTGTCAGGATAAGAATTTCCAGCCGTGGATGGAAGCCATTTGTTCCTCCCACAGAAACCATCCTGACGAGGCTGTCAAACGACTACTCATGGCATTAAAATGATACACGGACATATTACTGCTCCAAAGATGCCACCGTTTTAGTCTGTATGGACGCCGAACCCCTCCCAAAACAAACAATGAACGTTTGCCTCAATATAAGAACTTGGTTTCATTTGCCTCTGTGATTTTCTAATTGTCTTATTATTTTTCGTTTTTTAGTAAGCTGTGTGATTTTCTCAGACCACTGTGACTTTTTTTCCGAAAGCAGTCATTCTGTTTTCTGAGAATTAATCTGTGGCAGCAGGGTTTCGGGAATAATGTCTGAAAACCAAAAAAAACAAACCTGTTGCCGTCAACTGGATCCCCACTCACAGGGACACTATAGGCCAGAGTAGAACTGCCCAATAGGGTTCCCAAAGCCATAAATCTTTATGGAAGCAGACTGCCACATCTTTCTCCTTTGGAGCAGCTTGTGGGTTCTAACCACTGACCTTTTGGTTAGCAGCTGAGCACTGTAACCACTATGCCACCAGGGCTCCTTCACTAACAATGTTACCGGTTCTTAAAAATGTCTATGTACAGTTGGATTTGAAATTGACAGGTACAGGATCTGCGAGTCCGAGCCCCAGAGGGAGTTTAGGGTTTGATGGCTGGTTAGAACTGAGATTAGTGAGAAAAATTACCACATTAGTTGGTTTTCGTGAAAGAGCTCCACCTTTCAAGATCTCTATTTCAGCAGCTGAGGGAACACTTTCAAGGCCATGGTCCAAGCTTCCACAAGAGCTAAACGGACTGTTGTGGGTCAGTTCCCTCCAGCTAACATTCAGAGGCTGTTAGTCCAGTTCCGAGGGGCTTAAGGAACCCATGTCACCTGATGCAGAAAGTTCAGCCTCTGAGTCACTCCCCCTCCTTCTTCACAGTCTTGGAGTTGTTTCTGAATCAGAGCAGAACCAGACGCCTCTCTGTGGTCTACCAAATGAGCACCTTAGTAGCCAGCAGGTTGATGGGGTGCCAAGATCAGGAGGAAATGAGACTGTGAGCAGTAGCTGGACCACCTACCTAAAGGACAAAGAAGGATCTGCCTGGGGGGAGCAGAGAAGAAGGCACTGGACACAGGAGGGGGAGATGCGTTGACCCCTGAGATCTCGAGAAGTCTCGCAGTGGATGTTGGAGTCTCAGGTAGGGTGCTGAGTCATCTTTTAATAACCTAGCCCACAAATAACCTTTTCACAGTGTCGGCTGTCACTTGCCAGTAAGTAGGAATGGCTGTAATTCATGACCTTCTTGATTCTGGATGGCAAGGATGATGGCTTGCAGTTTGGCTGTGACTACTGTTGCCGTAAAATAATAAAAATAATAATAAATCCCTACATGTTAAATACTAGAGTGGCTAAAAATAGACCTATGCACCTAAACCAAATCTGCTCTTGTGAAAATTACAGCCAAGAAAGCCCTATGGAGCAGTTCTACTCTGTCACATGAAGTGACTTTGAGTCGAAATTGACTCAACGGCACCAACAGCAACTTCATAGCAGAATTATTATGGCTGCAATAGTCATTGTAGCAGAGCAGTGAATGAGCAATCTCTGTGCCCAAGAGTGATGCTATGGTGAAAGGTTATTGTCAGCTGCCTTTGAACAGATCCCCAACTCACAGCAACCCTGGACCGTTGTGATTCACAGAGTTTTCATTGGCTGATTTTCAGAAGTAGATTGCCAGGTCTTTCTTCCTAGCCTTTCTTAGTCTAGAAGCTCCACTGAAGCCTGTTCAGCATCACAGCAGCTAGGCAAGCTTCCAGTGACAGGTGGGGGCTCCACGAGGTGCATTGGCCAGGATTCAAACCTGGGTCTCCCGCATGGAAGGTGACAGTTCTACCGCTGAACCACCAAAACTAGGCCACTGGAAATCACGACCCTCCTGGACAGGACTGTAATGCTTAGCTATAAACGCTGACCTTTGACTGACCCTTACCTCTCTCCATCTGACCTGCGAGGCTGCCGGCTTTCCAGGGATTCTTGTTTTGTCCTAAATTGAGTCTCTTCTCAAAGCATTTCTCCTCACTGGAAGAAATAACATCTTGGGGGAAGACACAGCCTCAAATCTCGCTTTATTCGGGGTCTCTTTTGAGGCCCTCTCTCTCTGGCTGGTGATTTTGCTGACCGTTTTCTCTTAACCCTTGTATCTTTCCCCTCATCCCCTTGCTGGGTAACATAACAACTCAAGAACTATTTGAACGAGGGTCTAGAGGACTAGAGGTCTTTGCAGCTTTCATTCCTTCATTCATTTCACAAACTGTTTTCAGTACCACTCTTCACGGTGTGACCCCCACAGGCGCTGATGGACAAACACAGGAATAAGGCCCCATTCTTGCTGTCAGTGGGCTTGTAGTCTACTGGTAAAGTCAAAAAGGATACCCATCTAGAATACAGGTATCTGGCTTGCTTTAGTTTAGGAAACTTTCACCCTTCCACATAGCAATGTGACATTTTTATATAGTAAAAAGAAAAGAGTTTGAGGGAGAACAAGGCAGTTGGTATTGCCTGATACTGACCAGATATTCAAAAGTAGGTTGCTTTTCCTGAAAGTTATCTTATATCCACTACACACATCCCGGAGCCCAGGTGGCATAGTGGTTACACATTTGGCTGCTAACCAGAGGGTCAGCAGTTCGAATCCACCAGCTGCTCCTAGGTAACTTTATGGGACAGTTCATCTCTGTGCTATAGGGTCGCTGGGAGTCAGAATCCACTTGATGACAATGGGTGTTGTTTGGTTTTGGTTTACGTACATCCCTAGACAACACTGAGTAGAACTTGTGATCTTGACTTGTTGTAGTCAGCCACTTTGAATTTTATGGCATTTTAAGTGTTTTGGTAGCACCCTGTATATATCAAAGATGTTATATCTGTCTGTCCTTCTATCTCAGATTAAACTGTTAAAGGTATCAAAACAAACTAAAAACTAATAGCAACTGTTACTCTTTCTCCAATTTTCGAGAAAAGTGCAAAGAAACCCAGTTCATACCCACAAAACTCTGGGCAACATTCCAGTTGCCCAATGGGTCATATAATAAAACCCACATGAGATTCAAAACAAGGAGTCTTTCTAGTCTTAAAGGCCTAAGGGGTTTAATCCAAAATCTCTACTATTTCCAGGTGCCCCTGTCCCACCACACAAGGCCTGAATCTCTATCATCAATTCAAATTTTTCTGTTTATTGTTTTGTGCTTAAACACTACTTGTGTGTGTAATGGGAAACTCAGATAGAAGCCATGGGAGATAATGTGGTTCAGAGATTCCTTGAGTTTTGTACCAGTTTGCCTTGTCCTCACATGCGTGTGGAAATTTACAGACAGCAAAACAATAACAGCAAATACTTAAAATGTCCCCAGAGCTTCACCTATATTAAAATATTTAATCAGCACACAAGGCCTACAAAAAGAGAGAGAGAGGGAGGGAGAAGGGATAGGGAGAAAGTGAGAGGAAGGAAGGAGGGAGGGAGGGAGGGAAGGAGGGAGGGAGGGAGGGAGGGAGGGAGGGAGGGAGGGAGGAAGGAAGGAAGGAAGGAAGGAAGGAAGGAAGGAAGGAAGGAAGGAAGGAAGGAAGGAAGGAAGGAAGGAAGGAAGGAAGGAAGGAAAAGAAAGTATTTTAATCAGTGAAAGCCACTGCTGACAGCCAAGCACTAGTTGTGTAGACATACCAGCTTTCACTCAGGTATCAATACAGTTGATTATCATCCATTACAAACTGCCCAGAAAATACCAGTGAGGTGTGCGGTGCTGTTTTTGACATATGTGTAGAGGTGGGAAACATATTTTATTCTCCATAGACACCAGCAGTCAAATTGAGATAAACTTGGTGATGAATGCAAAGCAACATTCGGGATTCTCTCTTGTCTTCTCTTCAAAGAGTTCTTCCATTACCGACCTGTCTGAAAATGCTGCAACTATTTAGTCTCTAACTTGGTGGTTCTCAACCAAGGATGATTTTTTTTTCTTCCAGTGGACGTTTGAAAATATCTGGAGATCTTTTTGGTTGTCACATCTTTGGGGTGGAAGATGCTTCTAAATGCTGCTTAATATTTTACAACGCACAGGGAAGCTCCCCACACCAAAGGATTCTGTTACACAGCCCAGTGTCGACGGTGCTGAGGCTGAAGAGCCACGCCTTTGCTTAGCTTTATTGTTATCACAGCACTCACCAGTATAACAACAGCTAACAGCTCCTGCACCCTTACCATATTCCATGCACCGTTCTAAAGCTTTTCTCTGTTTCTCTCAGTAATCCTCACACTAACCGTATGAGGTAGGTACGATTACTTTCTTCATTGTATAAATGAGAAATTGAGGTTCAGAAAATAAACACATTGCTTGAGGTCAAGTTGTGGAGTTGGGATTTGCATGCAGGCTGTCTGGATCCAAAGCCTGCCCCTTTAACTATTACATTCTAGGGCAATGAGATACGTTTTTGACTACGCATTTATTATCTGTCTTCTCTCACCTGTGTATTATCCCCATGAGAGCAGGGGCCTCGTCTGTCTTGTTTAATCCTGGATCATCTGTGTCTAGACATCTAGTAGAAAACAAAACAAAATAACAACAACAGTCGCTGTGGAGTTGATTCTGACTCATGGCCCCATGTGTGTCAGAGTAGAACTGTGCTCTATAGGGTTTTCAATGACTGATTTTTCAGAAGTAGATTGCCAGGCCTATCTTCCGAGGTGCTTCTGGGTGGACTTAAACCTCCAACCTTTCAGTTAATAATTGAGCACGTTAACTGTTTGGCACCACCCAGGGACTCCAGACATATAGGAGGCACTCAAAAATCCTGAATAAATGGGGAAGGATTAGTCCAAAGGACTGACAGACTGCATCTACCACAGCCTCCACCAGACTGAGTCCAGTAAAGGTAGATGGTGCCCAGCTACCACCACTGACTCTTCTGACGGGGATCACAGTAGCGGGTCCCAGACAGAGCCTGAGAAAAATGTAGAATAAAATCCTAACTCAAAAAGAAACACCAGACCTGCTGGCCTGAAAGAGACTGGATTAACCCTGAGAGCATGGCCCCTGGACACCCTTTCAGCTCAGTAATGTAGTCACTTATGAAGTTCACCCTTCAGCCGAAGATTAGACTGGCTCACTAAAGAAAATGAGACTGAAGGGACACACCAGCCCAGGAGCAAGGACTAGAAGGCAGGAGAGAACAGGAAACCTGGTCATAGGGAATCCAAGATTGAGAAGGGAAAGTGTTGACATGTTGTGTGGGGTTGTTAAGCAATATCATAAAACAATATGTGTAGTAACTGTTTAATGACAAACTAGTTTGTTCTGCAAACCTTCATCTAAAGTACAATTAAAAAAATTCTTGAATAAATGAAGTGGGCTATATACATTTCCAGCATGACTTCCTATGATTTTCTCAAATAAAACCTATTTCCCAGGCAAAGACATTATATCTATACTTGACACATTTCTCTTTCTAAGTTCTTTTGCTCTGACTTAACCCAAATTCTTTCCTACTTCTGGTTTATCCTCCTTATTCTTTTCCTCAATACTTGTACAAATTGTACCTATTTCCCAAGCCTCCCCTCAGATCTTACCTAATGCATTATAGGTCCATAAACCCATACAGCTGTTCTGTTGGAAAGAACTTTAATGATAATAATTTTTAACTATTTATTTTATATACACCCACTCCTCACTTACTGACATGGTTAGGTTGCAAAGACCAAGTCACTATGAGAAAATTGATATTATGAAAATATGGAGGATAACCATATCAGAGCACAAAATGGAAGATGACTACATCATTACATAACTGCCAAATTATATTGTTGCATAACTGCCGAACCACTGAGAATCATGGCCCAGCCAAGTTGACACGTAACCTTAACCATCACAGCCAGTGTTAGTCTTGTCTTGCACCTCAGTGCTTTTTACAGCCAGATGGATAGTAGATTTTTTGCTATTGTCATAAATGCAAAATGTCAGATAACAAGACAGTTGGTAAGTGAGAAACAGGTGTATAAGAAAAATAAGACTCAATGAAACTAAGCAAGATACTAACAACAAGGTCAATTTCTCTTTATTTTCTCTGGAATTTGCACATAACTTTGAAATGCTTGTGGAAAGAGAATTTGTAGAAGATCCTAGGAGAGCAGGTTGCCCTTAACTTTTTCTCCTCAAATCAAGTACTGCCTTTGTTTAAGTGACTCCATTTTCCCGTGTCTTCATACACCCGCATACATTCTTTATTCTTAACCCTCAGAACAACGTGTCTGCCTGTTCTCGTCTAGAATGATTCTATCTTTTGCCCCTGATCTGATTCAAGAGAAATCAGAACTATGGTTTCTGCCTTTAGGGACCTTAGAATGTAGACAGGAAAAAAAGACAATGCCTGTCTTCATCTTAGGTCTCCCCCTAGGATCAAATTGATTCATGATCTGGGGAAATTCCTGGAAGAACAGGTCATGACTTTCCAAATTCTTCAGGTTTCTGGGAGTGTAACCGAAGAAACACGGTTTACACCCATATAATGAATAGTCGGACACTTAATAATTAGTACAAGAGAAAAAGCTCTACCATTAACTTACGGCATCGTCTAAATTTTATGTAAAGTAGATGGCTCACGTCAACAAGAATTTTTAGGAGGCTTTTTCACATCTCTCCTGGTGGAAAAGAACCTGGCTAACGCCATTTTGGTGGAAATAATTCCTTCATAGACCACCATCTGAACACATTCAGAAAAATACATATCTAGGAAATCTCTTTAGGCTATTTAAGGCCATTTCAATTTGGACAAACCTAATAGTTGCTTGGGAACAGAATATTCTACGTAGTAACAAACTACCACCCATCAGATTGCCTAATAGTTGAAAAGGGGAAAATCTTTCTCTATAATGGAAAGATACGGTATTCACCACCTTAATCAAATAACCAAATACAGCATCCCTCAGGTCTGACATCATAGAATCATGTACCTCCAGGCGTGACATTATAGTAAGCATCAGCTACTAGCATTCTGGCCAAAAATATATAGCCAGTATCTACTCAAGCTGTTAGAACTAATTTCCAGTGTACAGGAAACACAGGGAATGAGACGCAAGGTAAACAAACAAGCACATCGTAATGTGATCATGGAACATTTTACAAGACAACTGGTCTGCACTCTCTAAAAAGTCAATGTTATGGGGGAGAGATGTGGAAAATGAAGGAAATAGATTAGGCTAATAGAGACTAAATGCATGAGTCTCAATCGTAATTTGGTTCAAGAACAAAATAATAAGACAATTAAAAGGGAAACAAAAAATATTTGAAAATGAAGAGTACATTAGATGATATTAAGAAACTTAATTTTCTTAGTTGTATTATGGAATTAAGGCTAATAATGTGCTTATTCTTGGGATATCTAGCATCTGGGATGATGTGTCAGGATGTCTGCAACTTATTTTCAAACACTTCTGCAAAATACACAATGGACATATAGCAATATGACAGGAGGTCAGTAATTACATCTAGGAAGTATACGTTTTATGTACCACTGTTGCAATATTTCAACTTTTCCATTTGTTTGAAATGCTGGATATTAGTCTGAATGTTGAATGTAAAAAATTAAAACAAGTGATGGTTGCGCTCTAGAAAATTACCCGCCAAAGCTATTTCACACGCGCTTTTGCCGTTACAGTTGCCTCATATGCATGTTAAAGCAGGACAATAAAAAAGAAGACAGAAGAAGAGTGGACGCATTCGAATTATGGAGTTGGTGGAGATAACTGAGTATACCGTGGACTGCCAGAAGAATGAACAAATCAGCCTCACAAGAAAATTCAAACAGCATGTTCCTTAGAAGCGAGGATGGCGAGATTTCATCTTGCTCACCTTGAACCCTTCATCAGGAACGACCAATTGCTAGAAAAGGACATCATGGTTGGTAAAGTGGAGGGTCAGCGAAGGTGAGGGAGGCCAGTGGTGAGAGGGATTGACACAGAGGCCAAAACAATGGACTCAAACATAGCAACAACCATGAAGATGGTTCAGGACGAGGTAACACTTTGTTCTGTAGCACACAAGGTCACTATGAGTCAGAGCCAACTCGATGGCAACTCAAAACAACAGCAACTCTTAATAGGAATCCTATTATGAAAACTCCCTGCTCTGTAACGTTCCTTTATCGTACCTGCTCCACACGAGAAGTTCCTCGTACAGTCAGACACCTAACTGGCCATCTCCCTCCTTTGTCCGAATCTGCTGCAGATGACTGGCAAGAAATGCGTCTGGGGACCCCAAATGGAGATACTAAGTATCCAACTAGAAGCCCTTGTGTGGATACAAGCTTGAGGGAAGAGAGACCTAGATTCCATCACTTAACCTCTCATTAGCTTCTGTATGATGTTGGCCAAGCTGCTTAAATACTTTCATACACTGTCAGCTTCATTTCATTTTAAGGTTTCTGGGTTGCATAAGTTTCTAGTTTTAACAAATGAATCCAAGCTATGAATTTGTATATTACAGTAAAATTAGCTACTCAGAGACATGGCGTATCTAAAACACGGGTCTGAAATGCATAGTGCAGAAATCACGCAGTCCTTTGATGCATTTATACTCTTCACACCACAGAGAAGTTGAAATGTGGTATAAAATCCTTACAAATATTTATTAGGAAATGTTGGTGAACAAAAAGAGTTCAGCAACACACGTTTGTGAAGCTTCATCAAGAGCAGGCATCCGACTGGTAGATGAGGTGAGTTTACATCCTGGAAACTGAAAACGAGTATAAAGGGATAAAATTCTGTGAATTTCACAAAAGTCATTGGTTGTTGTTGTTAGGTGCCGTCCAGTCGGTCCCTATGCACAACAGAATGAAACACTGCCCGGTCCTGTGCCATCCTCAGCATTGTTGTTATGCTTGAGCCCATTGTTGCAGCCACTGTGTCAATCCATCTCATTGAAGATGTCCGTCTTTTTTGCTGACCTTCTGCTTTACCAAGTATGACGTACTTCTCCAGGAACTGGTCCCTCCTTCTAAGGAGCCTTCTGGCAGCACTTCTTCCAAGACTGGTTTGTTTGTTCTTTTGGCAGTCCGTAGTATGTTTGATATTCTTTGCTAACATTGTAATTCAAAGGTGTCAATTCTTCTGTGGTCTTCCTTATTCGTTGTCCAGCTTCCGCATGCCTATGAGGCAATTGAAAACACCATGGCTTGGGTCAGACACACCTTAGTCTTCAAGGTGACATCTTTGCTTTTTGACACTTTAAAGAGGTCTTTTGCTGCAGATTTGCCCAATGCAATGCATCATTTGATTTCTTGACTGTGGCTGCCATGGGAAAGTCATTGGTAGGCCACTAAATGTTATGGTAAAATGATGCTCTCTCCCTCTAACCCCACAGCGTAGGTAAGTGGGGGACCAGTGTCACTGTCAACAACTGAAACACTTGTGTCAAACACCTGCTACCAACATCCTCTTTCTGAATTCCTCAGCTGCACAATTCACAGGGAAAAGGGTGTTAGTTTCACGGCCTTTCAGGATGTTCCCAACACACTATCGTTAGCGCCCTGGGACCTTTGAGGCTTACGCATCACATGAAACAAAGTGGCCGTATATTCCAATGCTCTCTACTTTGGAAGCCCTGGTGGCGTAGTGGTTAAGTGCTGTGGCTGCTAACCAAGAGGTCAGCAGTTTGAATCCACCAGGTGCTCCTTGGAAACCCTATGGGGCAGCACTACTCTGTCCTATAGGGTCGCTATGAGTCGGAATCGACTCAACGGCAGTGGGTTTGGGTTTTTCTTGGTCTCTACTTTTTACTCAAAGGTCAGTATGGATTTGGAGAGGGGCGTTGAACATTAAATAAAATATTGATCTTAAACAACTATAAAATAAATGTTACAACAGCACTGTGATTGCTTGGAAGCTGTTAAGGACTGAATTGTACCTCCGCAAAAGATATGTTGAAGTCATGTATCTGCGAATGTGACCCCATTAGCAATAAGGCCTTTGAAGATGTTGTCAGTTAGGTTAATATGAGATCAACCTGGAGTAGGGTGGGTCCTAATTCCATTACTGGGTTCCTTATGAAAGAGGAGAAGATACACAGAGACAGACTGAGGAAGGACGCCATGGGACACTGCAGATACACATCAAGGAACACCAGGAGCTGCCAAAAGCTAGGAGAGAGACAGGGAACAGCTTCTCTACCAGACCCCTCAGAAGGAATCGACAAGGCCAATACCCTGATTCTCTCAGCCTCCAGAACTGTGAGAGAATAAATTTCTGTTTGTTTAAAGCTAACTACTTTGTGGCATTTTGTTAAGACAGCCTAGAAAACTAATCCAGAGACTTAACTCACCTATTTGAGTCTGTTACCTAGTTGCTACAGCAACTACTTCAATACCAGGTTGACAATTTTGAGATGTTTATGAACCTCATCAGCTCTCTTCTCACAGAATAATGTTGAGTAAATGAGGAAACCAACAAACCAAATATATGGACAAAATCATCCACACAGAAAAATATACCATGACACTTAGGTAACTTTTTAACCGTGTCCTTGAAATTTGACTCCAGTTATGTCATAGGGAAGCACATTTCATAAACAGCATTTACAGCAAGAACGAAAAATGATGCTTATTGAAAATCCCAAGTGTGTCCTGAATATTGTATAACTTGGTATATCTTTGTTGTCGTTAGGTGCCGTCGGGTCGATTCCAACTCAGAGCAACCCTATGTACAACAGAGTGAAACACTGCCCAGTCCTGTGCCATTCTCAAAATTGTTGCTGTGTTTCAGCCCATTGTTGCAGCCACTGTGTCAATCCATTTTGTTGAAAGTTTTCCTCTTTTCATTGACCCTCTACTTTACCAAGCATGATGTCCTTCTCCAGGGACTGATCCCTCCTGATAACACATTCAGAGTATGTAAGATGTAGTCTCACCATCCTTGCTTCTAAGGAGCATTCTGGCTGTACTTCTTCCAAGACAGATTTGTTCATTCTTTTGGCAGTCCATGGTATATTCAATATTCTTCTCCAACATCACAATTCAAAGACATCAATTCTTCTTCAGTCTTCCTTATTTATTGTCCAGCTTTCACATGGTATATATTTAGAAAGCATATTTGATTCCATCTACGTATACGTTTTTAGTGTTCTACTGACTACATTTTAATAAAGCATATTTTTTCTTTGCCACTTTCATTATAGAGGATTCTTGCTTTTGTTGTCATTCGTTTATTCAACAGACATTTATTGGGAGGCAGATGAACATAAATAAAACATGTCTATTCACTAGCAACATGAGCAGGGTGCTAAGTGAGCTTAGAGGAAGGACATCTAATCCATGTGGTGTAAGCGTGCAACCACGGGCATGCTGTAAGATGGGGCACCTACACTGACACAGGGGACATTGCTGGTTCAGTGGTAGAATTCTCACTTTCCATGCAGGAGACCTGGGTTCGATTCCCAGCCAATGAACTGCATGTGCTGCTGCTGCCCATCTATCCGTGGAGTCTTGCCTGTTGCTATGATGCTAAACAGGTTCAATGGAGCTTCAAGATAAGATGGACTAGATAAAAAGGCCTGGCAATCTATTTCTGAAAAATTAGCCAATGAGAACCCTACAAAGCACAGCAGTCCAATTCTGTTGTGCATGGGGCTGCTATCAACAGGGGGCTGACTTGATGAACGGAGGTGAGGACAACATTCTAGGCAGAAACAATATTTAGAAAGGGTGGGGGTAATGAATAACCATGACATGTTTGGCAACACAAGTAGTTGAAATGGTGGGGAGTATAGATAAAGTAGAAGGGCAGAGGTGATTGTGGAAGCTCAAGTTCCAAGAGGTGGTCAAGAAAGACTTTGTAATCTGTGAGGGAAGCTGGGCTTTATCCTGAGAACGAAGAGCTGTCTCAAGAGAGTTCAAGAAAGTTGCTCACATGAGTAAATGTATGTTCTATAAAGAGAATTGTGTCATTTTTGTGACTGGAGGGGCCAGCCTGGAGATCTGTTACAAGATTGTTGACATTAACTGAAAAATAAAAAATCGTGTGATTTAATATGGTCTTGATGAGAAAGGAAGAGAAAAAAGGGGTGAGGGGGGAGAAATGGGTTGAAAAGAGTAATCCCACAAGTATGTTTTGTAAATTTAGCTCTTTAAAAGAATCTGAAAATACACCAGGCGTAAAACATGTGATGAGAGTTATACATGGGTATGAATTTCAGAAAAATCAATATATGGTATTTCTTGAGCACGGTTACGCTTGAGAATATTTTCCCTGGTAGATACTGTTCTAGTCAAAACATAAGCAAAGGGAACACAAATCAAACAAAACAAAACAAAACTTCCATCTCCTCATCTACTTTATTTCTCCCCAAATAATGGACCAATTCTTTAAAAATATGTATCAATGGAATAAACTGGGCACAATGTGTATCTGAACCTAATTTTGTAAGCAAGATATATTTTAAAAGCTCACATCTTTAAAATGTGAAATGTAAAATGCCAAATAAGATAATAAAACCTGCCAAAAGTGTCAGTCAGCTTTCTATTTTTACCAAACAGATAAGGTATGTTTAATTTGATTACATAACATACAAAAGTATGGACTGCTGGACAGCTCCCAACTCCAGAAACCATCCTTCGTCAACGACTACCTCTGCTAGGTGACAAAATCAGATACCCCTCCCTGGGAAGTAACCCAACACATGGGTGCCAGGCCCATAACTTGGCACAGCCACTCCCCCAGTTTCTACCCCCAACCCTCAACAGTCACACCAATTCCTGGGTAATTGTCAAGTTAGGAGAGAAAGGAGGATTTTTGCCTCCAGTTTTCATAGGCCTGGCATTTATAGCTTTTCCCCTTTCAATTTTCTTGAATTCACTTCCTCTCCCCTCCATACACTACATGATCCAGAAAAAAGCATCCTACCCACGTGGTTACTCTTCAGCGTCCACAGTAATTTCTCTACCACAGTAAGAGGACCCTTGGGGCTCGTTAGATAGGGGTACCTCGTGATCCTCAGCTTGTTTGGCATGGAATGGAAGACTTTTTCTCTTCTAGTTCTTAAATTTCCTTTATTTTCAATTTCTCGATTTTCCTCCAGCCCCAGCCTTCGTGGGTGATGTCATGACTTTTCTTTCGAAGTATTCACCTTTCTTCTAGCCTGAGCCATCACCACCATTTACTTCAAGAGGCAGGACAGTAGAGTAATGAAAAGCATGGGTGTTAGAGTTAACCAAACTTGGGTTCAAATTCAAGCTTTCCAATTTCCAGCTCTATGGTCTTAGGCAAGCCTGGCTACATCCCTGTTACCTCATCTATAAAATGGAAATTACAAAATCTCTTCTTTCTTGAGTTTCTTAAATTGAGCTTACCTGTGTCAACTAGTTGATTCTTATAATGTGCTTAACATAAGCCTTAACACTAAGGAAGTGATGACCAAATACATGTTATTGATGCCTGAAGAGACAGGCTCTTTTCTTTCTTGCTACTCTAGTTAGTTTCTTCAGAAACTGAAACCCTTACGTAATGCAGGCCTAGACTTTTTCAGAAATTCTCTCATCCAGCTCCTCTTCTCTTCTTACTTTTAATGTTTCTTAACGTCCTTACCTGAACCTCTACAAGCTCTGTCAGATCATTCTGATTTAAGTTTGCTTGTTTTGCTTTCTTTTTATTTATTTGTTCACACCACATCTTCTCTAAGATTCTTGGGCTTCCTTATAATTCTCTCCCCTAAAATATTGGCCCCTTCTCAAGGGAACATTTTCAGTCTTCCTTATCTTCTTCTACCCACCTGTCCTGCTAGTCATTCATGTATTCATCCATCCATCCATCCATCCATCCATCCATCCATCCATCCATCCATCCATCCATTCATCCATCCAACCATCCATTCATTCATTCATTCACTCAAGCTATGGTAATCACTTGTTTCTATGCTTAAGTAGTTCACAGGGGTAAAAGGTAATATATTGTGGTGAATAGAATACCACCTGGCATGTAGTAAGGCTCATTAAATGTTAGATATGTTATTATTAGGTATAAAGATCAATGAGAAGAAGCATATGATTCTTGAGCTATGTATTGAATGGTGAACAGAATAATATCCAGAAAATAAAGCCGGTCAAGACAACAACATAAGTGCATGCAAGCAGGAGCAATGCAGACTCAAACAGCACTCAGTGTTTGGAAACTCCAAGAGCTGCTGGAGTAGAAGGTGTGAGCTGGAGGAGGAAGCAGTGGATTGGTAGGGGGTGGGAGGCAAGGCTGCTAAAATATACAGAGGTCAGACAATGAAAGTCTCCTTCACTCTCTGCTTAGAATTGAGTCCGGGTTTGACTCTGAAGCAGAAATAATTACCTTCAAATTATTAAATGCCTGCTCTGCAACCAATGCTGTCTTAAATACCTGACATTGATGCTATTTGAACTCCAATAGCCTCATGTGCGTGTGAAAGCTGGACAATGAGTAAGGAAGACTGAAGAAGAATTGATGCCTTTGAATTAGGGTGTTGGTGAAGAACATTGAATATATCATGGACTGCCAGAAGAATGGACGAATCTGTCTTGGAAGAAGTACAACCAGAATGCTCCTTAGAAGCAAGGATGGCAAGATTTTGTATCACACACTTTGGACATGTTATCAGGAGGGATCAGGCCCTAGAGAAGGACATCACTCTTGGTAAAGTAGAGGGTCAGCAGAAAAGAGGAAAACCCTCAATGAGATGGACTGACACAGTGGCTGCAACAATGGGCTCAAGCTTAGCAAGGATCCTGAGGATGACGCAGGACCGGGCACTGTTTCATTCTGTTGTATGTAGAGTCGCTATGAGTTGGAACCGACTCTGCAGCACCTAACAAAAACAAACTTGAAATGAATCTACACGGTAGGTGGATGTCATTCCCATTTCATTGACATGGAAATCACAGTGTCAGCCATTAAAATGGTGCTGTCAGAATTTGAACTAAGGTCCATTTGATTGCAAACTCCACACTGTTCTATACCACCCTTTGGAAAGGATCGGTGTGAGGTGGTGGGAAGTGGCACTCCTGATGTGTCTTAAGCAGCAAAATAATGTGACCAGATTTGCTTTTCAAAATCATAACCCTGCAGCAGTGTGGAGACTATACTGAAGAAGGACAAGCTAGAAGTAGAAGAGCCTATTAAAATGTATGATAGTAATGTGGGGAGAGGTGTAGGATCCTAAACAAAGACAATGTGAAATTCAAAGAAAATCGTGGGCAAATCTGAGGCATGTTTGGGAAATGCTGACTGACATTTTACCACATGAAACTTAAGTTATTGAGGGTCTACCATCTCATCACAGTAATCAGTGATCTAGAAGAAGATGGGAAGGGAAGAACAAAGAGATTTTGCTACAACTGGTAATTAAAAAAAAAAAAAACCAAACCTGTTGCTGTTGAGTCGATTCCAACTCTAGCAACCCTATAGGACAGAGTAGAACTGCGCCTAGAGTTTCCAAGGAGCACCTGGTGGATTTGAGCTGCCAGCCTTTTGGTTAGCAGCCGTAGCTCTTAACCGCTATGCCACCATGGTTTCCATAACCGGTAATAGGTCCTTTCAAAATATTTTAAGGATAAGATTTTAAAAATAACATCAGGCTACAGCTCAAAACTGAATCTGTTTTACATAGTCATTTAGGAAGCAATCTCCAAGCAAACGAATAAAAAAAAAAAAATCAGAGGCAGGTTTAAGTACAAATGTTTGAAGACCCACATTCAAGAAACAAAGTATGGTTTTGCGACAGTTAGTGAAAGGGGAGGCAGGCTGGGCTACAGAAACTCTATGTCACTGTGCAGGCTGACTACTTTTATAATTGGCCTCAGGGAGATCCTTTGTTTGACTCAAATATTGACCTAGTGCCCCTGTGTGCCCAGCGTGCATCCCGCAGTGATAAATGCTCATTCCAGGGCCCCGGCAACGATCTTTTAGAACATGTATTTTGAACTTTAAGAAATACAAGACCATGCTGGGAACAATACTTTTAATTCTTAAAACACACTTTGACATGTTGAGAGTCTGGTTTTTATTAATGTTGCCTGTTTTCCCTCTAAGCCTAGGCTCAGTGTGCTTTAGAGGGATACGTCAGAAACTGCACAGCAGTGGATGTCCATTCTTACGGTCCTGGGGAAGGAGTGTGAGCAACCCGTGAACAGAATACAAATGGCACAGAGTGCCCAGATGGCTAAAGAGGAAGCTTGAATGTCCATCAGATGAGCTCACAGGAATGATTCCCTTCCTGGATTGTAAATAGTGAGAAAAAAACCAATGCTTGAGTTTAAAGAGTGTTGGGAAGGATGATATCTTAGATTGATTGGGTTGTAAACCCAGATGTTACCTGCAAATGACCTAAGAATGACATCACACTGAAACAAAACAAGATACTTTTTGGTCCCATTCCTGCAGAATAGCATCATTGTTTTCCATGACCTCCTTGAAGGGAGTCCGTAACAACATAGCTCTGGCTGTTAACAGTTGTTAACCTTCACAACGTCACTTAGGCAAATCGTGGAAAACTTTTACTTGCCTTCTTTTCTCAGACCATGCAAGAATTTTGAATAGTCATGAGAAAAGTCAACAAACTGTGGGGATAAATGGCACTGTTCATAAATGCCTAGGAGGCCCAATGGCTCAGTGGTTAAGAGCTATGGCTGCTAACTGAAAGGTCGGCAGTTCAAATCCACCAGCCACTCCTTGGAAACCCTATGGGGCAGTTCTACTCTGTCCTGTCCTGTCACTATGAGTCAGAATTGACTCGATGGCAATGGTCTTAATAAATGTCTGCAAATGACTTTCTATGCTCTCTGAGATGGTCCCAGTTGATCATCCGCCTGTTTATAGTGCCCTCCGTCTCATTCTCGTAGCCCAGCTCACTGCCCAGCTGTGCTGCTGCCCTTTGTCTCCCTCAGAGGCCAACCCCACTCCAGGCGCACGCAGATAGCTCTGCACCTGTTCTCACCAGCCCTGCCTGACACTGCACGTTCTGGATTTGGCTCCTGCATTACTGAGAGTGACTTATCTATCCGTGTGGATATACCAGGTGAGCTTGAGGATAAACACAATTCCTACATGTCAGCAGTGCTACGGGGATGCCCAAGGGTGTGCCGTTGCTCAGGGACAATGAAGAAAGGGACTTTTCTCCTGGTTCACAGATGAGATTGTGCAGTCAAAGTGAGGTTTTTAATTTGACCAGTTTATCCTTCCTGTAACCTAAGTAGCTTGGTATGTCAATGTGTATACATGGGTGAATTTTTGGGAGAGCAACTGGGCTAATAACCTGAACAAATACTTACATAGTGTTTACTATGTGTGAGACTATATGATTGGCCAATGATAAATTTGAAGTCAAGCTCTTAACTTTTTCCTATAAGAACTCCAATTTGGTGAAGGCAGCAAACATGTACCCCCCAAAACTATAAAAAGAAAGTGGAATATCAAAAGTGGTAGAAGAAAGAAAATTAAAACAGTTATTTCTCCCATATGTGTTAACACTGCAGTAGATTTAAATGTAGAATTGAGGGCCAGTGGGTGGGTCTGACCTTGGGCACCACACGACCCTCCCATTAACCACACTGCGTGGCAAGGACCTGGATAGTTGGTCCTCTTGCCACATGCGTCTTTATCTAGCTCTATCCACTCCCAAATGGTGGGACAACCGTGGCAAGTGGCACCTGACGCTGATATCCAGTTTGAGAAAACCAAGAGGTCGCAGTCGAGCTGCCTCGAATGGAGAGAGTTTGAAGCGTTCACAAGTGTGAAGATCATTCTTGCTCAGGGGCCGTGTTGGTGCCTTTGACCAGTTCTGGGTCTAGCATGCATACAGCCAGATTAGTTTTCAGTGAATCCATTCTCCGCATACCTCCCCATATGCACCCTGGCAGAAATTTCTAGTCTATAAAAATAAAGCTTTTGCTCTGTCCTTTAGATTTAATTTCATTTTCCTCTTGTTTCTTCTTCCCCTTCAAGCCAGTTTAATAAGTTTTTCCTACAAACAGCATAAAATCCTCCTCTCACAGTAAACATCCTCATAACCAAAAACAAAACAAAAAAAAAACCTCTCAAAACCTTTGCCGTTTAGTTGATTCCGACCCATAGTGACCCTATAGAACAGAGTAGAACTGCCCCATAGGGTTTCCAAGGAGTGGCTGGTGGGTTCAAAATGCTGACCTTTTGGTTAGCAGCCGAGCTCTTAATCACTGGCCACCAGGGCCCCAAGATCCTCATAGAAAACCGAAAAAAAAAAAAAAAAGAAGAAGAAGAAAGAGAAACACCAACGTTTGTATTCATCATGTTTCTCACCAAGACTATTGCCTACCTAGGCTTTCAGCTTAGCTTGGACCCTTACCTAATTTGATGCTCTTGTTAACCTAGTCTCTGTGTGGGCATTTATTAAGTGATCTTGGTCTAACAGGATGTCTTCCCCAATCTCCAGAGTCTCCAATCAGCTCTTCCTCCCTCGACAGCAGCCCTTTTGCCTGGTAGCCCCTCCCCTTCCTTTTTAATCTCTGTCTTACTCATCATTTCCCCACCAACATCTGCTCTCAGGCCCTCCGAGCACACCAAGGTGTAATAACATCTTAAAGTATCCTTCCCAAGGCCATTTGCATTTAATAGGATTCAGTGCATTAAACCAAAGACAATGTTCTCCAAAGGTAGAAGTTAAGACATTATTTGAAAGATGAGAAGAGGACCAGAAAGCTAACCTGGACTTTTCCATTGCTTCCACTTTTGCCCATCTCTTCTTCTGAGTGTCAGGCATAATCACGACTACACCCAATCAGCCCCAACCAGGCAGGAATCTATTTTGTTATCCTATCTTTATAATTGCAGCCTTCTCACATTTATGTGAACTACATATAATTATGTGAGCTCCTTATAACTCTACCAGGCAAGCCAGGTAGGGCTAGTTTACCCAGCTTACACATGGAGTAGGTAGAAGCCTTGGGATTGAAAGCAGGTCTGTCTGGTGCCAAAGGCCAGTCTTGGTCCATTATCTCATCACTACATCGCCTCAGAGGGAAACGCCCCTTCTTTTTGGTTTAGTCCATTTCCTTTAACCTAGCTCTTGCTGCCCAGAAATGCTTTATTAACTCCAACATTATTTCCTAATGTGGCATTTTTCCCTGTTCTTTTTATTCTTGTTTCAGTAGAAATACATTTTACATCGTTTAAAGTATAAGAAGACTTCTTGTGGTTCAAGTACAAGATATTGTCCTTCTGTGTATCCTCTTCTGCAGAATAATGTGAGTTTCTGTATTTCCATTGCCATTTATCAAAGTTGCTGAAGACTCTTAAGACCATTTAATTAATTGGTTAAGTTTACCTACTCAAAAGCAATGTTTTTTAAACATGGAAATAAATAGTAATGATTTTACATCCATGGAAAAAATCTTATTTTTATTTTGTAGTTGATTTTAAAATCTTAAGACTAAATTTTTTTATTTTATTATAATGAACCATATAGTATATTGCATATAACTGAACAGTGATTTTTAAGTATTTGTTATACGTATCAGTTCTCTTTGTTTATATGATATTTTATGAACAAAATCATACGCATTATAAACATTTTGAGAAACTGAAAACCATAAACTTAATCATAATAGCATAATTGATCATGTTACAGAGGCAAGTGTACTCAGCTCCACCGACCATATTTAATAAATAAATGAATAAAAAGCACGACTGGCCTGATAATTTAGAAACTGTCATCAATTCCTTAAGAATTCTCCTCTGTGTTAAATAACTAGACACTGAATCTGCATGACTTATGAGAGCGTTCAGAGATGTAATATAAAAATGTCAACCCTGGTAATTAGCCATGAAGATTAAAATTTTGATGGGCCATGCCTTTTAGAGAGACCCAGGAAATGAAGCAGAGAACTCCTTCCCTCCATTCCTGTCTCTGGGAAAACAGTTTATCTAACTTCACTCAGGCTACCTTTCAAACGTCCCTCAGAGGATCATGAGCACCTTACCGGTGAAACCTTTCCAGAGAACTGCAATTTAACGCCCTTGGACGTAAATGAATCTTGTCTAATGCATGGAACAAGCAGTGGTTTTAGTGTGAGTGTATGGTATGTGATGGAAGCCCTGTTCAACCCACACCTTCTAGCAGATAATTGATGCAGAGGAGAAACAAAAGAAGGGGCTCATCCTGAAAAAATAAACCTTCCACGAAGCAATCTCACGCCTCACCTAATGCAATATGCTTCCATGGGTCTTTTGTTGCTCTGTACATATTAAATTATCCTTCCAATTACCTTGGCAACTATAACAAGGACCCCTAATATGCTGATGACTGCTGGACAATTGCACAAGCTGTCAGTGTTAAGTGGTAATTCAGGCATCTTAATTATTAAGCACAAGGATAACGTGCAGAGTGTTTATTTATTTTTTTGTAAAGCTTGTATCATAAGCATACTGACAAAATTCTGTCTCTGCCTTGGATCAACAATGTGTCCCTTTTCTCTCCTAGGCTGGTAGATAGCTGGATAAACTGTAGCAGCCCTTGCTACAGGTACCCTCCCCTCTCCCCCCAGCTCATTCCCCCTCTTGTCAATTATAAGTGTAGCAGAATGTGATGATGTAAAGCTGCACTTTAAGCCAGCTTACACTCAAAACAAAAGCAACCTTAACAAAGGGTCCACCCTAATAAAGCGTCTGCGCCGCCGTCAGCTTCGGCGGGGTAAAGTGCTCCTTTTCCTGCTTATTACCATCTCCCCCAGAGGTTAACCATTTTAAAGCTGGCATTTAGACTGAACACAGAAACAAAGCATTACTAGAAAGCAGAGAAATCCTCCTCCAGCACCAGCATCTCCACTTTCCATAACTGTTAAGAAATACAGGAACTCAGAGAAAAAGAACCAATACCTTTGGCTGAGGACATTCCAGCAGGGGAACACCGTTATCTCACCGGCTGCTGTGCAGGATAAGCTGCCTGGACTCCTGTCTCCTTAGCTACTGGACCTGCCCGGTAGCTGCTGCCAACATAGGGAGCAGTTATGACACGTATGTTGTGTACATCCTCATCAAAGGAGACTAACTAGCTCAGCTTGGGGCTGCTTGCCTGGAGGCATCAGATCCTTAGACTCTCTCCATCTGATTGGCTGTTTGCTAGTCTCACTACACTCCTCTGCCTTAACCTTCGACTGTGTTCAATATATTTTCCCTAGGGATAAAGTCAGACAATTGCCGGCTAGGGAATCAGTAGCAGTTTAAAATGAGCTGGTCTTAAAAGCCAGCCACGTGATTTTCTATGAACACATCTAAGCCTTCGTCTTCCAAAGTTCTATGTAAGCTGAGTAGGGGAAGAGCAATAAAATGCATGTAATTTAACAATTCGGTTTTATGTTTGCCCTCTGAGGATACTGTTAGTTTAATTTATGCATCACACAGTCCTGAAGTGATCAGGTGGCTTCTTGCAGCCCCGCCAGTCTGTATAATCAACCTTAAATCAAAGCAGATGGGAATGACAGACTATATTAAGAGGGTTATTAAAAATGCCAGGAGACGCAGTCAAATAAGGCTACCGAAGCCATCTCGGAAAGTGTCATGAATCACTTACACACAATGGTCTTAGAGTATTTATGGCTGATTTATATAGCTAGAATAATGAAAATATAAAGATGAGTGTCAGACAAACTGTAGAGCTGTAGTTAACGCAATGGATTACCTAATAAGCAAGGTACGCACAGGCCAGTCGTGCTTCCCACCATCCTGCAGTGCGCGCTTTCACCTGTCCCCACCTGGTCAAAGAGGTGGTGAAACCCATGTGAAATTGCTCATCACAGATTAGCCAGTAAATGCAATTAAGCCCATGCGTACCTGCTCGATGTAAACCAGCGCACACCATGCTTACTGGTTAATCCAGCCCTGAAACGTCTCTAGAAGAAAAGTAATAGGAAGAAAGGTGAAATTTTTATTCTATGAAAGCATACAAAACAAGAAAAGGTACGCCTTATGATCTCCAAAAAAAAAAAAAATTTTTTTTTTTTTTTTTATGATCTCCTAGTCATATATTGAATTCAATTTACTTTGGTGGAGGGGAGTCCCTGGGTGGTGCAAATGGGAAAGTGCTCCACAACCCAGAGATGTCTCAAAAGAAGGACCTAGCAGTCTGCTTCCAAAAGTTCACAGCCTGGAACACTCTGGGGAGCGCTGCTCTCTGTATACTGGGGTCTCTATGAAGTGGAACGACTCGATGGCAACGGGTTATTTTGGGGGGAAGGGTCAAGAACTCATAACTGAGAATTAAGAAATACCTGTTGGTATTTTATTTTTAAAAATGAGAGCCTTCAAATTAAAGATGGTGTATCGTCCACATACATTTAACCTTTTTTTCATTCTTGAAACTGCACTAAAATAACAAAGTTTTTATTTTAAAATAACGATAGAGGTTTTCATTTAAAAAACCATAAACTCACAAAGACAAAGAAACAGGGGAAAATAGCAACCAAATTTAGAAAACTAGAAAGTAGATGGATAAGCAGTAAACCAGCAAAGAAAGCCGAACCCTAAATAGCAATGGGGAATGTCAAGAAGCAACACATTTTACAGCCTGCTAAGCCTAATAAGCTCAGGAATTGTTGGTGCAATGGACCTCTGGAAGTGGAGATGAAGGTGGGACTGAAATCAGCAAGGTGGTCAGACTGCCCATCCTTCACCCTCGCAGAACACTGAAGGTTTATTCTCTGAAGAGACTGAAACAGAAGGACTGGCATTATTAAAAACGAAGATACCATACTGAAGACATGGAAATTAATAGGAAATGAGTATTAAAACCCTGGGCTTTCTTTTCCCATTCACTTCTACAAAACAGGTGGCAAAGTGAATGCTCTCCAGAACGGAGATTTGAAGAGGATTCTCTGGGGAATCTGACCACCCCAAAAGATCAGACCTAAAGGCATTAATACTGAATGCTCTCTAAGAAATGATTCAGCAGGATCACAGGGTAGAGAAGTCTTCACTAACAATCTCTTCCCATCTGCACTGAGCTGTTGTACATAGCGTCGCTATGAGGCAGAACCAACTGGAAGGCACCTGACAATGACAACACCTGCCCTGAGCTTCTCATCAGTTTTTAAGGCCCCACTCATACCTATGAGCAGACCAGTCATATATCTAATCTCAAAGCAGAGACACAAACAAACAAAAAAGCAACAGACAAACACAAATATGGGGAAATAAATTGGAGGAAACAACAGGTTTGCAGGAAGAAAAGCACCTTTAACTCTATCGTTAATGCCCTTGGTGAAATAAGAGATGATAGAGGCAGATCTCACTTTGCATGGTTCCAATATGCAAGAATATCGGTTTCACTGTTTAGCCGACTAACACCAGTCCCCCAACAACAGGTTTCAAGTTTACCACGATGCATCAACTGTGAATAATTTCATAAAGTAAAAATTTTGCTGCTAGCTCTTCAGCCTACAAGCCACTATGTAATAACAGACACACATTACGATCAGTGAGAAACCACATCATTTCTTACAAAATCTGTCAGTAGTGGGTCACAGTGCCTCTATGGCTCAGCTCGTGCACGGACAGCAAAGTGTGCATTTGTGTTGCCTCCTTGACTCCAGTGATAAAACTACATGACATTTTACAAGAAAGAATAATCGTAAGAGAGAATTGGTCGACAAAGATGAAAATATAGCAAGCACTGGGTGTGAAATTGGATCTGACTAGAAGATTTGAAAATGATGATTCTAAAAGAGAGACGGGAAGGAGTCTGATCCTTGTATGAAGTTACTGTATAAACCGTATTTTTAAAAGTCCGATGAATATTTGAAAAACAAGGTAAACTCGTTTCAACATAATTTAGGTTAAACTGCACTAGAAACAGAAAGTCATTTATAATTGGATTGAAGATTGTAATTTAAAAAATAATAATAATTTGACTAGCTTTCAGACCAAAGTGTTGAAATTAGCAGCCACACTGAAAAAAAATGTGACGATCACAAGGAAATGGGAGAAGCAGTTTTTATTGCCAATAAAAGCTGGCTTCATTGCTTACGAAGTCAGCATGAAGTGATTAATACTAAGCTGTCTGGTAAAGTCACCAGGGAAGAAAAAGATGCTGCCATGAAATTTGCACTCGGAGTCCAAGGATTAATTACAGAAAGTGGGTATGATATTTGTAAAATATTTAATGTCAATGAATGTGTTTGTGATAAAAAGGATGAAGGTGTCCCAGAGAATGTGATGCCAAAAAATAATTTACATTGAAGGAACCCCAGGAGGTATTTCATGACGCTGAAAACACAAAAGATAGATGGTTGAAAGCTGATCCAAATTTAGAAAGAAGGCCTGGTTGCTCTGTGGTTAAGCACTGAGCTGCTAACTGAACACTCACCGTGGTTCCAACTCACCTGTCGCTCCCTGGGAGAAAGACGTGGGAGATTAATTACAGCCTGGAAACCCTATGGGGCAGTTCTACTCTATCCTGTAGGGTCGCTAGGAGGTGGAATTGACTCGGTGGCAATGGGTTTTGGTTTGGTTATGCCAATTCGTCAAAACATAGAAAAGATACTCCCTCAGTATTGCAGGTTATACAATAAGAAGGTAGCAACCACTATTCCAAGGATTATGATAAGTCTTGACAAAGAAAAAAAAAACTCTTAAACTTTCAATATTTTTAGTGTTTTAAATTATAATGTACTAAATAAATATTCAAAAAATTCCATTGCCGTCGAGTTGATTCCGACTCACAGCCACCCTATAGGACAGGGTAGAACTGCCCCATAGTGTTCCCAAGGAGCGGATGGTGGATTTGAACTGCCGATCCTTTGGTTAGCAGCCACAACTCTTTAACCACTGCGCACCTTAGTTTTATTATTTTTTAGAATTTATCTCTACATGTATGGAAACCCTGGTGGCGTAGTGGTTAAGAGCTACGGCTGCTAACCAAAGGGTCAGCGGTTCCAATCCACCAGGCACTCCTTGGAAACCCTGTGGGGCAGTTCTACTCTGTCCTACAGGGTCGCTATGAGTCAGAATCTACTTGACGGTAATGGGTTTGGTTTGGTTTGGGGATAGATGCATAGCTGACAGCATGAGTTTTTTTTGTTTGTTTTTACTGTTTGTTGACCAACTACATGAACTTTTTATTTTTACCTTTAAAATATTTATATACCAAACATATTTCTTTCACACCTTTTTTGGGGGGGAGCAGAAATAGTCTCTTCATTTAAAAAAATTTTTACTGTGTTTTAGGGGAACGTTTCCACGGCAAATTGGGATCTTATTTAACAATTTTTAAACAAATTGCTCTGTAACATCAGTTACAATTATCGCAGTGTGCCTGCATTCTCATTATTTCCATTCTGTTTGTTCTGTTTCCATTATTATAGCTTCCCTTTCCCTCCTTAGCATCTCATCTTTGCTTTGGGGTAAATGTTGATCGTTTGGTCTCCTACAGTTGATTGTTTAAGGGAGTATGTTACTCAGGGGTGATATTATTTGTTTTATAAGCCAACCCACTATTTGCCTGAAAGGTGACCTCCAAGAGTAGCTTCAGTTCCAAGTTCAAAGGGTACCTTAGGGTGATAGCCTTGGGGGTTCCTCTAGTCTTTATTGGTCCAATAGGTCTGCCCTTTTTTGGAATTGGAATTTTGTTCTACATTTTTCTCCCGTTATGTCTGGGACCTCGTATTGTGTCCCTGGTCAAAACGGTCAGCAGTGGTAGCGGGGCACCATCTAGTACTTCTGGTCTTTGTTAGAGTAGGCCATGGCTTGTGTGGGCTATTTGTCCTGCAAACTAGTTTCTTCTTTGAGTCTTTGATTTCCTTCATTCTCTTTTGCTCCGGATGAGTAGAGACCAATGGTTATAGCTCAGATGGCCACTTGCAAGCTTTTAAAACCCCAGACACTACTCCCCAAACTAGGATGTAGAACATTATCTTTATGAACTAAGTTATGCTAATTGGCTGAATTGTCCTCTGAGACTATGGTCCCGAGTCTTTTAACCCAGTAAACCAATCCTGCCAGTTACTTGGATATGTCTAGGAAGTCTCCATAACTGTGCTGTCTAAGTGCTTTATTTTACACGTATGAACATATATACAGCACACACAGAAATTTATGTACCTAGGCCTACAGATACACCTATATGTGCTCATTCATGAGCTCACATATGCCCTCTTGTACACATATATGCACACGTACCTACCTGTGTAACTACACACATTTTTGGATGCTATTACTGTTGTTGCAGAGTTGTGTATGTTATAGTATTTACCCAATTGTCCCTTTTTCTTGTGTACTTCTTACTGTCTTCATTTACCTTGGTCAAGTTGTGCAGGCCTCACCCATATTTGATATTACTTTTCCCATCACCAAAATGACAAATGTCTACTATCTAAAACGTGATTCCCCTCCCTCCTCTTCCTGTCCCTGGTAACCACCAAAGAAATTTGCTTTCTGTGTGTGTATATATTCTTCCCTTTTTATAGAAGTGTGACCTTACAATATTTGTCCTTTTGTGATTGACTTGTTTCACTCAGCATAATGTCCTCCAGATTCACCCATCTTGTTAGATGTTTCACAGACTCCCAACAGCGTGAGTTTTTTTTTTCAATAATTTTTATTGTGCTTTAAGTGAAAGTTTACAAATCAAGTTAGTCTCTCACACAAAAACCCATATACACCTTGCTACACACTCCCAATTACTCTCCCTCTAATGAGGCAGCCTGCTCTCTCCCTCCACTCTCTCTTTTCGTGTCCATTTCACCAGCTTCTAACCCTCTCCACTCTCTCATCTCCCCTCCAGGCAGGAGTTGCCAACATAGCCTCAAGTGTCCACCTGATCCAAGAAGCTCACTCCTCACCAGCATCCCTCTCCAACCCATTGTCCAGTCCAATCCATGTCTGAAGAGTTGGCTTCGGGAATGGTTCCTGTCCTGGGCCAACAGAAGGTCTGGGGGCCATGACCACCAGGGTCCTTCTGGTCTCAGTCAGACCATTAAGTCTGGTCTTTTTATGAGAATTTGGGGTCTGCATCCCACCGCTCTTCTGCTCCCTCAGGGGTCCTCTGTTGTGTTCCCTGTCAGAGCAGCCATCAGTTCTAGCTGGGCACCATCTAGTTCTTCTGGTCTCAGGATGATGTAGTCTCTGGTTCATGTGGCCCTTTCTGTCTCTTGGGCTTGTAATTGCCTTGTGTCCTTGGTGTTCTTCCCAACAGCATGAGTTTTTAATGTTTGATGATACCAAAGGTCACAGAACAGTTGTAATTTTTACATTTATTGTTAAGACTGCTTTGTACAATTTTAGCTTTTATGGTCATTTTTACGGTCCTCCATTAGTGTACAAAGTGAAGACTGGCTGTATTTTACCTCTGAAACAAGAACGGGCAACTATAAGAAAGAAATACATGGAACATAAAAGACTCTTGGAAAACTCAGTAGGAGAGTTAAAAGAGGAAATGTCCTAAAAAGCAGAGCAAAAATGCAAAGAGATAAAAATACTGAGAAAAAAATAAAAAAATTAGAGGCATAGTCTAGAAAGTACAACATCTGAATAGCAAGAGAAAATTAAGGAAACAAAGGAAATGAAGCCATCAATAAAACAACACAAGAAGAATTTCCATGAGTTTCCAGTTTGCAAGTGTGCCATTAAGGGATTTCAGAATATTTGAGACAATTAAGATCTTTTAGAAAGAAAACCACGAATTTCAGACAAAAGATCAAGAAGTAGAATCGTGTCATTTTCTCAATAGCAACACAAGAAGCTGGAAGACAATGGAAAAATGGCTTAAAAATTCTGAGAGAAAATGATCTCCAACTTAGAATTCTACACCTCGGTATATCTCTCTATGAGTGAAGATAGAATAAAGACTTTTTTTAATACAAAAGGTAATTTAAAATTTTCATCTCAAGAATCTTTTCTCAGGAGCCTACTGGAGGATATGCTCCACCAAAAGGAGAGTAAAACAAAAAAGAGGGAGACACAAAGTCCAGAAATCTGGGGATCCGACACAGTAGAGAAGTGAAGGCAATGTTGGAGGGAAATTTCAGAACAAAACCTATGTAGCCAACCTAGATAGCTACCCATCCAGACCGTAGCCGACCTAGAGGGCTACCCATGCAGACCGTAGCCGACCTAGAGGGCTACCCATCCAGACCGTAGCCGACCTAGAGGGCTACCCATCCAGACCGTAGCCGACCTAGAGGGCTACCCATCCAGACCGTAGCCGACCTAGAGGGCTACCCATCCAGACCGTAGCCGACCTAGAGGGCTACCCATCTAGACTGTAGCTGACTTAGGCCGCTACCAATCCAGACTGTCACAAGCAAAAATCTCCAGGAGAGTTTCAGAAAGATAAAATTGATTGAATATATTATATATTTGATGTTTTGAGAGAAGATGTATACAACTCACGAGTGTTTTTGGTTGGATTAATTTTAAGAACATAAAAACTGAGTAACAAAAAAAAGACAATTTTATTGTATATGAAAAGAAAAGTTGTCACAGTATACAACATTGTTCAGATTCGAATCTTGGAGGCAGAGGGAAGAACCTACAGAGACCTAGAGAAATCCTGCTGAATGTTTTTGACACACTCAGTGAAATTGTAGGCGTGGCCACAGGCTGCCCAACTGACTTCCGGGTTGTGTGTAGAAGTGATGAATTTGTTATAATTTCGATGTCCTGAAACCTAAATTCTAATGCTTCTTACTTTACCACCTGAGTAACTTTGGATAATTCAGATAAACACTCAGGGTCTCAACTTTTCCAGCCCACCTACCACACCACCAACACTGTGACAGTCAGATGTCTGTGAATCCTACAGCATTTTTAGCATGAAACAAACCCAATAAAATCTTATTGTGACACTAAATATTATGTAATTCTCTCATTCTCTAGATACAGTTCCCTCAAGAATTGCTTTTTTGTATCTTATGTAGTGGTTGTTTCTTTTTCTGTATTTTTTTTGATACTTTGCTTAATATTGCTAATTATGGGAAGTAATAAAAGTTCTCAAAATCTGAGCATTTTATTACTCAGTTCCAGCTTAATTCCCACGGTCACGTCTGGTTTCCGTGGTAAAGTTTTTGAATTCTCCTTGGAATCCCCCACTGAATGTATCTTAGTGGACGGTATCTTTCAGACCCAACAGTTTCAATCACTTTCTTACTAGAGACACTACAAAGAAAATAACAGGTCTTAACAACCACTGTAGGGCAGAATGCAGCACTCTGAAGGGATGGAAAAGTGAAACAAAAATAAAATAACATTTAGGAGGAATATATAAATACGTTCAACATATTTTCCTCCGACATATTTATAATTATTTTTTTTAAAACTTAAAATTCACTTATGAATAATTCTTACCACTTTCCCACCAGAAACATTTTGTGAAATTTTAAAACAGTTAAAAATTTTACTTCTCAGTGACTTTCAAACAAAGGAGGGCAAAGTTAAATAGAGGTTTTAAAATGCCCATTTCATGCATGTTGAGGAATTTGGAGAAAATGAAAGGTGTTTAATCCAATTCCAGAGATTTTCGAGAATTTGGAAGCCACAGCAAATACCTTCCGGATCAACCTTTTTGAACAGGAAATAAAGTTGCATCCTCTCAACCTGTGCCTTTGCCTTGGGAATGTCATCTACGAGACTGACCGTTTTTCACAGCTGATATTCCATTCAGTAATTTATCCATCCATTCACTGGTTTCTCAAACAGTGAGTATTGCACTCACATCAGTGCCCAATATTTGTGGGACTGTGGATTTCAAGATACAGAGAGAGAAATTAGAGGACACAAGTATTAGAAGGACGAGACTGAGCCATCTATAGTATAGTCCAGCCCGTACCCTCCACCCCAAGTGACATACCAGACACGCTGGAGGCAACCCCTTTACATTTCCCTCTTCCTGAGCCTAGGCCTGGCGGCGCAGTGGTTAGGTTAGGTTCCGTTCTGTCCTACAGGGTTACTATGTGTCTCAGAACAGACTCGACAGCAGCGACTTTTGGTTTGTGCCTGTACCATCCATACAAGCAGATACTTTTCACAAATCTAATTAGCTTTCATTTGTGTTTGCCATAAGTAATTACGGGTTTTTTCTTTTTTTTTTTCCTCCTGAAATCTTTGCTTTTGGAAAGTAATAACAACGTGACTTCTTAAACTGTGTAGAAATGAAAACAGCTAGTTTAAAATGGCAGAGTGCCTATTAAACTATTTGAATTTGTGTATTTTCAACAGAATATTTACAAGGAAGTAAGGGAACCTCTAAAGTTTCGAAATAGAAATGTTAACTGCCAGTCCAATTCCAAAGACAGAGATACAAAATACACTTTAGATAATTAACCAGTGGGATAAAAAGGCAGCCTCTCTCCTTCCTCAGTACCCACTCGCACTGTTCACAGTGGCTCAGCTCTTCTGAGTCTGTCATTGCTTTTGTCTGTTCGCTTCAAAGCCATATTCAGCAGCCGATCTCAGTCACAATACAGCGGGCTGGTGTCTGCTTACTGGAGCTGAAACGCTTTGTTCCAGAATTGCCTTAACAGCTAACCTTACTTGTCTAGGTTTACCACCCCAACCTACTTCACTTATTTTTTCTGAAAACGGAGACTTCTCTTGCTGATCCTCCATTAAGCTAGAGCTCAGATAAAAATAATTATTCTGATAAATTGGCCCTGTTATGGTGGCTTTTTTGGGCAATAGCAGAAGAAATAAAATCCTTATATCTCATAAGTAATCCTGGGGAGCACAGAGGTTTGACTTTAAAACATGTTTTAAAGTGCCACTTTAATCTCTGATAAAAATAAATCATCTTTCAATTAACTTCCTATTGTCACCATCACCCGGACATGTCTGAATCACAGCTTTCTTCTCTTGCTATTTGGCCCCATTTAAGTAAAGGACTGTGCTAGGGGGGTGGGGGAATTGAGCTGAACGCATTTCATTCAAAGCATTTTCCTTCTACTTTGACTCAATAGAAGGGGATGGAGAGAAGTCAGCATCGGAAGTTGCTTAAAGAAAACTGAGTCAAGCATTTTCCTGAAAACCAGAGGCAAAGAGTAAAACTTCAGTAGTACATACATCCTGGGGGAAGGTGGTAAAGACCAAAACTCAACTAAACTGTTCTTGAGGATTAGCACTGCCTTATTCCACTCACGCATACACACGCACAAAGCCATCGCTGACCAGTCAATTTCAACTCAGAGTGACCCTATAGGAGAGAGTAGAGCTGCCCTGCAGGGTTTCCAAGGCCATAATCTTTATGGAAGTTGACTGCCACATCTTTCTCTTAAGGAGCAGCTGGTGGGTTCAAACAACCAACCTTTTGGTTAGCAAGTCAAGTGCTTAATGACTTTGCCACCAGCGGACCTTGTTATCCACAAGGATCCCTTTTGTTGTCTCCCCAGGATGGAATTCATGACCTAAAGATTATGAATACCAAATGAGTCGCATGTTGTTATAGACTGGATTGTGTCCCCCAAAATGTGTGTCAACTTGGCTAGGCCTTGATTCCCAGTATTGTGTGGTTATCCTTCATTTCAAGATCTGATGTAATTTTCCTACGTGTCATGAATCCTAACACCTATGATGTCAGTGAAGCAGGATTAGAGACAGTTATGTTCATGATGCAGGACGCAATCTATAAGGTTAGATTTTACCTTGAGTCAATCTCTTTTGAGATATAAAAGATGCGATCAGAGAGGAGAGGGACTTCCTACCACCAAGAAAGAAGGGCCAGGAATGAAGCATGCCCTTTGGTCCTGGGGCCCCTGAGCTGAGAAACTCCTAGACCCACGGGAAGATTGATGACAAGGACGCTCCCCCGAAAGTCGACAGAGAGAGAAAGCATTCCCCCGGAGCTGGCACCCTGAATTCAGACTTCTAGCCAACTAAACTGTGAGAAAATAAATTTCTGTTTGTTAAAGCCATCCACTTGTGGTATTTCTGTTATAGCAGCACTAGATGACTAAGGCAGAGCCCTACAATTTTCTGACGAATCCAAGTGCCTGGGTAGGATTAGGAGGATATGGGCGGTGGACCTGGAAAAACTCCAGCTTTTTGTGAAATCTATTCAACCAGAACAACTATGGATGTATCTCTTTCATAAACCAGAGTGGCTGGCAAGGTTTCATTTGAAGAAAAGAGGTTTGAAACCCACTACTCTGAAATAGTACTGGAGACTGTAGGTGGTACAAACAGTTAATATGTTCGTCTGCTAACCGAAAGCTTGCAGGGTCGAGGCTACCCAGAGGAGCCTTGGAAAAAAGGCCTGGTGATCTACTTCCAAAAAATCAGCCATTGAGAACTCTACAGGGTACTGTTCGACTCTGACACACACGGATCCCCACGGGTCAGAATCCACTTGACAGCAATATTTTTTTTCAAGCAATACCAGCAATGGAATCTGAGTGAAAAATACCCGTTTTCCAAAACTATTAATATGACGCCCCCAAAATGGCAGGACTATGTCTCACGTGCTTTGGACACGTTATCAGGAGGAATCAGTCCCTGGAGAAGGACATCACGATTGGTGAAGTAGAGGGTCAGCAAAAAAGAGGGAGACCCTCAACAAGGTGAGCTCAAATACAACAACGATTGTGAAGATGGCACAGCCCAGGCAGAGTCCGTTCTGTTATAACGGGGTCACTGAGTCAGAGCCGACTCGACGGCACCTAACAATAACGACACCAATATGACATCAAACGATATCTTCTTTCTTTCAAATGTACGGTTATAATTACTGCATTTATCTATAAAAGTCAAACCATTTATACTCTGTACCATTCCAAAGATACTTTCAGTCAGTTCATCTATTTTTACTCTTTTATTTATTTCGGTTGGTCTGAATTAATCTTCTCCATTAAATTTAAGTGCAGTAACAATAGATAATGCCTCCTGTCTAATAAGACGGCGGAAGACAAACCAGTGAAAAGTTTTAGAATCACAAACATTTTAGATGTAGAAACTTGTATTTTAGATTGCAATACACAGTTTGATAGTATAACTTCATTTTTACCAAAAATAATGTTAGTAGATGCATAGACAATACCAGAAATAGAAACCTAACTATTCACAATGGTTATGTTTTGAGGATGGAACTACAGAGACTTTTATTACCAGAAGCGCCCTGGTGGTACAGTGGCTAAGGACATCATACATGAAGAAATCAAAAGGTCATTTAAAAGACAGGGAAGAAAGAAAAGGCCAAAATGGATGTCCGAAGAGACTCTGAAACCTGCTCTTGAACTTTGAGTACATATTCCGAGAGGTAGTCATTCAAACAGAAAAAGGGGATACTGCATGGTTTAAAATCAGGAAAGGTGTGCCTCAGGGTTGTATCTTTTCACCAAACCTATTTAGTCTGTATGCTCAGAAAATAATCCAGGACTCTGGAGTACGTGAAGAACACGGCATCAGGATTGGAGGAAGACTCGTTAACAACCTGGGACATGTAGATAACACAACTTTGCTTGCTGAAAGTGAAGAGGGCTTGAAGCACTTACTGATGAAGATCAAAGACTACAGCTTTTCTCTGTTTATCATTACATTAATAAAGATCAGCAGGGGTCCTAAAGGCAAATTCCTTAAAGGTGATAGATGACGTAGGTGTTTGAAAAAGGCAGGTATCAGACAACAGAGAGGACTATGTTGTCATTAGGTTCTGTCGACTTGATTCCGACTCACAGCCACCCTGTGCACAACAAAACGAAACACTTTCAGGCCCTGCACCATCCTCACAATCGTTGCCATGTCTGAGCCCATTGTTGTAGTCCCAGAGTACTATTAAAAAAAAAAGAGGAAGAAAGCAAACCCGTTGCCTTCAAGTTGATCCCGACTCATAGCGACCCTACAGGACAGAGTGGAACTGCCCCATAGGATTTCCAAGGAGCACCTGGTGGATTCAAACTGCTGACCTTTTGGTTAGCAGCCATAGCTTTCAACCACTATGATAAACAGAATAAAAATATATTGAAATTGTACTTCTAAAAATACTATGAATTTGTTATTCTGGGGGGAAAAACATGTCTCCAATAAAATACTTTAAAATACCAGAAAAAATAAAATAGACGTTTAAGTGCTTAGTTAAGCATTTAACTGGGGCATGGCATTTTGGTGTTTTAGCAAGGGCTGAAGCAGTGAAGCCCTGGAAGTGTTTGCTGGCACCAAGAAGTTAGTGTCTTGGGCCCTAATGGTTGTAAGGTCTTACATCAATATATGGTGGTGAATTGGAACTGAGATTCTTAAATAAATCTAAAATCCTTAAAATGCTACAACCTTGATAAAAGAATAGGCTAGAAAGAAAATCTAACTATTGTCAAAGAGAAGGATGCTCTTCGTTCTCAGCCTTAGATCCAAGTGGGAAAAAAATAATAAATGTAACTATACACTGGATTTTATAGAAGATCGTGCTTCTTGCATGATCCATAAAACCCCCAACTGAGAGCTGAACATAGTAGTGTAGGATCTATAATATCCTGAGACACCTGTTAAAAGTAAATGGTTTCTGGAGGAATGGTCCCTCAGCCAAGGCCTCCAAACATTCACTAGAGGCATGTTAGTTCATAGGCCAGAAAAGGCACTCTTCCTCTTAAAACTATCTGGAAATTGCTGATCTGTAAAACGAAGCTATTGTGCTAAAATATTTTTAAGGTCCCTTCTAATTAGGGTTTCCTGTCTATCCCATGTAGCTTGTGTCACAAATCTAAGATTTTTGGAGGCTAATATTGCAGACCCCCACACGCCTGTCAGTTTGTTGTACTGCGGGGGCTTGGGTGTTGCTGTGATGCTAGAAGCTAAGCCACCGGTATTCAAATACCAGTAGGGTCACCCATGGAGGACAGGTTTCAGCTGAGCTTCCAGACTAAGACTAGGAAGAAAGACCTGGCAATCTACTTCTGAAAAGAATTACCCAGTAAAAATCTTATTAATAGCAGAGAACATTGTCTGATATAGTGCCAGAAGATGAGCCCCTCAGGTTGGAAGGCACTCAAAATTCCACTGGGAAAGACCTGCCTCCTCAAAGAGTCAACCTTAATGACATGGATGGAGTCAAGTTTTCAGGACCATCATTTGCTGATGTGATATGACTCAAATTGAGAAGAAAGAGCTGCAAACATTCATTAAAAATTGGAACCTGGAATGTACAAAGTATGAATCTATAAAAGTTGGAAATCATCAAAAATGAAACACATCAAGATCGATATCCTAGGCGTTAGTGAGCTGAAATGGACTGGTGTTCGTCATTTTGAATCAGACTAACATATGGTCTACTGTGTGGGAAATGACAACTGGAAGAGGAATGGTGTCACACTCATCATCAAAAACGGCATTTCACGATCTATCCTAAAGTACAATGCTGTCAGGGATAGGATAATATCCATAGGCCTATAAGGAAGGCCAGTTAATATGACTATTATTCAAATTTACGCACCAACAACTAAGGCCAAAGATGAAGAAATTGAGTATTTTTAGCAACTTCTGCAGTCTGAAACTGATTGAACATGCAATCAGGGTACACTGATAATTACTGGTGATTGGAACGCAAAAGTTAGAAACAAAGTAGAAGGGTTGGTAGTTGGAAGATATGGCCTTAGTGATAGAAACAATGCTGGAGATCGCGGGATAGAATTTTGCAACACCAACAACTTCTTTGCTGCAAATACCTTTTTTCGCCAACGTAAATGGCTACTATACACATGGACTTTGTCAGATGGAATACACAGGAATCCTATTGAAAAGCCCAATATCATCAGTCAGAACAAGGCCGGGGACTGACTGCAGATCAGATCATCAATTACTCACATGCAAGTTCAAGTTGTGGAATGACATCATACATGAAAGCAAGAGGTCATTAAAAAGACAGGAGAGAAAGAAAAGACCTAAATGGATGTCAGAAGAGACTCTGAAACTTGCTCTTGAACATCGAGTAGCTGAAACAAAAGGAAAAAATGATGAAGTAAAAGAACTGAACAGAAGCTGTCAAAGGACAGCTTGAGAAGACAAAGTATTATGATGACGTGTGCAAAGGCCTGGAAATAGAAAAGCAAAAGGAAGGAACATGCTCAGCATTTCCAAGCTGAAAGAGCTGAAGAAAAATTCAAGCCTTGAGTTGCAATACTAAAGGGTTCCACTGGGAAAATCTTAAACAATGCTGGAAGAACCAAAAAAAAAAAAAAAAAAAATGGAAGGAATACACAGAGTCAGTATACCAAAAAAGAACTGGTTGCTGTTCAACCATTTCAGGAGGTAACGTATGATCAGGAACCAACGGTACTAAAGGAAGAAGCCCAGCTGCACTGAAGGCATTGGTGAAAAACAAGGCTCTGAGAACTGACAGAATAGCAATTGAGAGGTTTCAACAAATGGATGCAGCCCTGGAAGTGCTCACTCATCTATGCCAAGAAATTCGGAAGACAGCTACCTGGCCAAATGACTGGGAGAGATCCATATTTATGCATATTCCCAAGAAAGTTGATCCAAGCAAATGCAGAAATTATCAAACAATATCATTAATGTCACATGCTAGCAAAATTTTGCTGAAGATCATTCAAAAGTGACTGCAGCAGTATATGCACAGAAAACTGTCAGAAATTCAAGCTGGATTCAGAAGAGGACGTGGAACCAAGGATATCATTACTGATGTCAGATGGATCCTGGCTGAAGCAGAGAATACCAGAAGGATGTTTACCTGTGTTTTATTGACTATGCTAAGGCATTTGGCTGTGTGGATTACAATGAATTATGGATAACATCGTGGAGACTGAGAATTCCAGAACACTTAATTGTGCTCTTGAAGAATCTGTAGGTGGATCAAGAAGCAGTGGTTCCAGCAGAACAAGGGGATACTGCACGGTTTAAAGTCAGGAAAGGTATGTGTCAGGGTTGTATCCTTTCACCATACCTATTCGATCTGTATGCTGAGCAAATACTTTGAGAAGCCAGACTATATGAAGAAGAACAGGGCATCAGGATTGGAGGAAGACTCATTAACAACATGTGTTTACAGACAACTGTAGACTGAAAGCGAGGACTTGACGCACTTACTGATGAAGATCAAAGATCACAGCCTTCAGTATGGTTTACACCTCAACATAAAGAAAACAAAAATCCTCACAATTGGACCAATGAGCAACATCATGATAAATGGAGAAAAGATTGAGGTTGTCAAGGATTTCATTTTGCTTGGATCCATAATCAACACCCAAAGAAGCAACAGTCAAGAAATCAAAAGATGATTTGTTTTGGGCAAATCTGCTGCAAGAGATCTCTTTAAAGTGTTAAAAAGCAAACATATCACCCTGAGGACTAAGGTGTGCCTGACCCAAGCCATGGTATTTTCAATTGCCTCATATGCATGCAAAAGTTGGACAATGAATAAGGAAGACTGAAGAAGAACTGATGCCTTTGAATTGTGGCGTTGGAGAAGAATATCGAATATACCATGGCTTGCCAAAAGAACGAACAAATCTGTCTTGGGAGAAGTACAACCAGAATGCTCCTTGGAAGCAAGGATGGTGAGACTGCATCTCACATACTTTGCACATGTTGTCAGAAGGACTCAATCACTGGAGAAGGACATCATGTTTGGTAAAGTAAAAGGTCAGTGAAAAAGAGGAAGGCCCTCAACGAGATAGATTGACACAGCGGCCGCAGCAATGGCTCAACCATGGCAACAATTGTGAGGATGGTGCCGGACCGGGCAGTATTTCGTTCTGTTGTGCATAGGGCTGCTATGAGTCAGAGCTGACTCAACCACACCTAACAACAACAACAATAGTGCAGAAATCCAAAGTCATTGGAAAACACTTAAGTGAATGTTTCAGATCCCTCTTGTTTTTCAAAAATATTGCAAAATACGTTGCTGCTCGATACATGAAGATTAACTTAATAGAAATATTAACTTGATAGGTTTGTTCAGTAAATTCCATATTAACTAAGCAGCCACTCCCCACCCTCCCATTAATGAGAAGCTTATCCAACTAAGAAGACGATCTAAAACATAACTGAAGAATCAGCTACCAAATTATCAGTTTTATCTGACACATTTTATGTAAGGAATCCTGATTCTCAGTCCAACAGAAAACAGAAACAAGCATGTTTGGAAGGCCAAAGAGCAGAATGGAGCTCACAGCAATCTCTTACTTACGCTTGACAAGCTGTGGACGCCAATGTCTCTACAATGATCGAAATCCCAAGTGGTCGAATTCATTTTACTTCAGTTTCACCAGAGTTTTATGGGCTGAAAATGCTTCCATATGGATGGAAATTTTAATTAACACTGACTAATTTTAATGCTTTCTTCACTGAAAATCCACATCTAAGTGTCTAAAGCATTTCTGGCACTATTAATAGACAAAGTGTAAGCAAGCTATTCAGGCTCCAAAAATCTAAGTTTTAAGATGAAGCAGGACTGAAAGGAAATGAAAGAAACCAAAGACATTGTCATGGATTGAATCGTGTACCCCCAAAATATGTGTGTAAACTTGGCTAGTCCATGAGTCACAGTAGTGTGTGATTGTCCCCATATTGTCATCTGATATGATTTTCCTATGTGTTGTGGGTCCTACTTCTACCATGTTAACAAGGCAGGTTTGGAGGCAGTTATGTTAATGTGGCAGGACTCAATCTACAAGATTAGGTTGTGTTTTAAGTCAATCTCTTTTGAGATATAAAAGAGAGAATCAAGCAGTCAGGAGTGGGACCTCATACTACCAAGAAACAAGAGCCAGGAGAATAGCACGTCCTTTGGACCTGGGGTTCCTGCATTGATAAGCTCCTCTACTGGGGAAGATTGATGACAAGGATCTGCTCCCAGAGCAGACAGAGAAAGAGAAAGCCTTCCCCTGGAGCTCGGACCCTGAATTCAGACATCTAGTCTCCTAGACTGTGAGAGTTTAAATTCCTCTTCATTAAAGCCATCCACTTGTGTAGGTAGCAGCACCAGATAACTAAGACAGATATTTAAAAAAAATTGGAAAACAGGCAAAATTCAAATAATTCTAAGAAACTCAAATTTCAGGAAGAATCTTCAAATCTACATAGAGATAGCAATTTCTATTTTAGAAAAGGCTAGAACATAATTTTCCACTAATTGCTTTAAACTGGACTGGTCGATCACTCCCTTGATTCATTTAAAAAAAAAAACACCACAAAATTTTACAATTCATTCCTACTGGTATACTAAGGCATGTTGATTTTCCACTTATGTCATTCTCTAAGGCCTCGTTAGGTGGTAGAATGAAATCAGGCCTAAAGCTTATTAGGGCCTTGGGGAGGGGAGAGTGTATGTTGAGGGCACCAAGAGAAAGAACCATTTCTTTCTACCCTAACACAATACTCAAAGGTTTGTTGAGTTGAATTGAGCAGAGTTGAGCTGAGTCGAATTCAATTGAATTCAATCTAAACGACTCAGTTGCAGGTCATTCTGCTGATTTTCAAACTAAGAGTATATTTCAGAAACAGTCCTTGAAACTTGTCTTCCATGAGGGCTAAGAACATCCATCTATAATTTCTTTCTGGGAACAGTTAGCATTTTAAAAGGTTTAATTTAGGAGTGGTTTCCTCTAGGTATTATGCAATAGCAGTTATCTTTCATATCCATTGCTTTCAGTCAGAACCACAAATCAAATAATTCTTCTGGCTGCATTTTTGCCTCCACTTCTATTGTTAGCATCTGATTCCACAACTGGGCTTTAAGATCCAGGAGGACAGGGACCATGTGTGTTTTGTTCATTACTCAGTCCCCAGTACTAGCACGGTGCTTGGTATATAATTGCACCTCAGTAACCATTTCATGTAAGCGTGAATTAATAAATGTGAGAAGACAAACAAGCTAATCAGAGTTATGTAATTACCATTGCACCTGAAGGAAAATCTAGACGAAGTAATTTTTTATATTTATGAGAAACAAGTTTACTGTGGAAGTTGTTTCTCTCTATACTAACCCACTACCTCTAGCTCTAGGTCTGTAATAAGTAGCTGATTTCTTGAAAATGTTTCATTGAGTGTTGACATTGCTATCTGCAGCAGGAACAACCTCATTTAAGAATTTGCCAGGTGTTAGGGCACCAAATAAGTATAGTGAAATAAAGGGAATAGAACTGAGTTTAATCAGCCCTGACAAAAGGTCAAGCAAATTTTTGTTTAATTTTTAATGTAGATACCACATTTTCATTCAGCAAACGAAGAAACCGAAGCCCAGAGAGGTCAAGGAGCTAGTCCAAGTATAACCAACAGGGCTAGTGTTCAGGCAGATATATTTGTCCTATGTATAGGCCATCAAATGCTGTGCTTTTTTGACACCTGTGCCATTGTTGTTAGGTGGCGTCAAGTCAGTCCCGACTCTTAGCGACCCTGTGTACAACAGAATGAAACATTGTCTGGTCCTGTACCACCCTCGCAATGGTTGCCATCTTGGAGCCCACTGTTGCAGCCACTTTGACAATCCATCTCGTTGAGGGTCTTCCTCTTTTTCCTTGATCCACTACTTTACCAAGCATGATGTCCTTCTTCAGGAAATGGTCCCTCCTGATAACATGTCCAAAGTTCACGAGAGGAAGTCTCACCATCTTCAATTCTAAGAAGCATTCTGGTTGTACTTCTTCCAAGACAGATTTATTTGTTCATCTGGCAGTTCATGGTATATTCAATGTTCTTTGCCAACACTATAATTCAAAGGCATCAATTCTTCTTCAGTCTTCCTTATTCACTGTCCAGCTTTCACATTCGTATGATGCAGTTGAAAATACTATGGCTTGGGTCAGGCATACCTTGGTCCTCAAAGTGACATCTTTGCTTTTCAACACTTTAAAGAGCTCCTTTGCAGCAGATTTGCCCCCAATGCAATGTGTCCTTTGAAATCTTGACTGCTGCTTCCATGGGTGTTGATTGTGGATCTAAGTAAAATGTAATCCTCGACAACTTCAATCTTTTCTCAGTTTATCATGATGTTGCTTATTGGTCCAGTTGTGAAGATTTTTCTTTTCTTTATGTTGAGGTGTAATTCATACTGAAGGCTGTGGTCTTCAATCTTCATCAGTAAGTGCTTTAAGTCCTCTTCACTTTCAGTGAACAAGGTTATGTCATCTGTGTATCAAAGACTGCTAATGAGTCTTCCTCCAATCCTGATGCCCTGTTCTGCTTCGTACAGTACAGCTTCTCAGATTGTTTGCTCAGTTTACAGATTGAATAAGTATGGCAAAAGCATACAACCCTGACGTACACCTTTCCTGACTTTAAACCATGAAGTATCCCCTTGTTTTGTTCAAATGATTGCCTCTTGGCCTATGTACAGGTTCCTCATGAGCACAGTTAAGTGTTCTGGAATTCCCATTCTTCGTGATGTTATCCATAATTTGTTATGATTTGCACAATCAAATGCCTTTGCAGAGTCAATAAAACACAGGTAAACATCTTTCTCGTGTTCTCTGCTTTCAGTCAAGATTCATCCAACGTCATCAGCAATGATATCCCTCATTCCATATCCTCTCTGAATCTGGCTTGAGTTTCTGGCTTTTCTGGGTCTATGTACTTCTGCAACCATATTTTAATTATCTTCAGCAAAACTTTACTTCGTGTGATATTAATGATATTGTGTTGATAATTTCCACATTCTGCTCAGTCATCTTCCTTTGGAACAGGCCATTACTGATTGTTAAAAATTGGGAATATTACCCCTGCACAGAGATAGGGTACAAACAAAAACATGACTCCAAAGCCCATGTTCTTTCCAATATTTCCTATTGCGTTTCACTACATTTGGAGTTAGGAAGCCTGAATATGATCCCAGATCTCCTTTAAATTAACTGTATGATATTCCATAAAGCATTTATTTCCTTTGAGCTTCAGCTTCTTCAATGTAACAATGAGGATAATAGCATCCTCTTCATCACATTATTATGAGGGTTGAACAACAATAAGAAAAAAAAATCTTTGTGAAAATTGACACATTGGTACTCCAAACAACATTCAAAACACAATTTCTTGTGAATTCCATATATCCTCTCAATAGTCGATATTTGATCCAAATTTTCCAGATATCACCCTGAAATACATAGTCTAGTGCTTTCTCCAACATTGAAGCAGTTGGGATCTACAAGGTAAATTTTGCCCCTTTCACTGTCTCCCAAAATTCCCTCGTAGAACTGAGCCTCAGTTGCCTATAGTGGTCACTTCTTGACAGCGCTCAATTTATTATCTCCCTTCCTTCCAGAGAGTGCTTTCCCATCTCCCTAGAGTGCCTCCTGGGAGTCCACAAATAAACTACTTACATTCAAACTACTTGTCTCAGGGTCTGCTTCAGTGGAAGGCAATGTAAGCGTAGTCTATCTTCTCATACTGCCTCCTCTTCTCTCCTGGCAGATTCAAGATCTCTCTCCCACATCAGCCTCACAACTCTCTGTGTCCTAGGGTGAGGAAGACCCTCAACGAGATGGACTGACGCAGTGGCTGCAGCAACGGGCCCGAGCATAACCGTGATTGTGAAGACGGTGCAGGACCCGGCAGTGTTTCATCCTGTCGTGTGTAGGGTTGCTATGATCTGGAGCCAATTCCACAGCACCTAACCAAAACAACAGGGGGAGAGAACTGTTTTCACAGGTGGTATGCTGGAAACCTCTGACGGGGCTGCTTTAGTGCCACTGTCTCTGAGCTTTTATTAATTTCCATCCATCTCCATATTCTGAGTCTAGTTTTCCTTGCCCCTTCGGCTGTGGTCCTGCTCCCTTCTCCTGTGTTTGCCCTCCTTTGCTCTGTGACCTTACTCCATGCCTCCAGCACCGCCCCCGCCAGCTGCCATCAGGTGGATCCTGGCTCACGGCCACCCTCTGTGCCACATTAGAACTTTGCTCCGTAGCGTTTTCAGTGGCTGATTTTTCAGAAGCAAATCGCCAGCCCTTTCCTCCGAGGCACCTCTGAGTGAACTCGAACTTCCAAGTTTTGGCTGTCAGCCTGATCTGTTAACAGTTCGCACCACCTGAGGACTCCAGCCAGTGCCTTGTCGTTGTCAGGTGCTGCAGAGTCGATTCCGACTCACGGAAGCCCCGTGTGTGTCAGAGTAGAACGGCTTCCGAGGATTTTCAAGGCTGCGACCTTTCGGAAGCAGATTGCGAGGCCCGTCTTCCGAGGTGCCTCAGGATGAGTTCAAACCCACCTTTCAGCTAGTGTCGAGCACTTAACCACTTGCACCACCCAGGGAATCCCTTTAGCCCATAGAGAGGCCTAATTTGCTGCCACTCAGGGTCCCAGGCAATAGCTCGAAGGGTACTCGAGGGAGTATTGAAGTTTTGTTCTATAGAAGTCTGTGTACTGTGGAAGCTCTCTACAGCGTGTGGGCATCCCGGGCGATTCAGAAGGCAAACATGGCCTATAAAGGAGTGCTGGACGAAGGCCTGGAAAGCGAACCCTGAAGGCAGCGGGCAACCAGTCAAGAGACAAGGAAGCACCAGGTTCTAGGCAAAACGGGATCCTAGAGCAATGGCTTTCCCAGCCTCCTATAAGGCTATGTGACCGAAATCCGGAAGCAGATGCATCTGGTTCCTTAAGTTGCTTATTCAGCCTTGCTTACAAGACACTCATGATCCTAAAAGGTAAAACAAGAGCCAATATTTACCCGCTATAATAAGTGGCATCATCTTCATATTAGCACTGCTGCCAACATGAACCCCAGTGATACATTAACTTTTCATACATTCATCCAGCAAATTACAACAGCGAATACGGACAAGCTTCTTTTATGGTCCAGGAGCTGTGCTAGGTGCTGAGAGATCAAATGATGACTAAAAAGGAATATCCTCACCCACAGGGAGTTTATGGATTGGTGGGGGGCAAACAACTAGATCATCACACAAGTGAAGGTGTAACTTCCATGTGAGAAAAGTACTGGAAGAAAACATACCAAATTTTACGAGACCATAAAAAGGGAACTTTAGTAAGACTACAGCTCAGGGCAGGCTTTCTTAAGGAAGTAACCTTGAGTAATCTGAGATTGAGCAGAGTGAACTAAGTGGAAGTTAACCAGATGTGATGGCTCATTTTATGCGTCAACTTGGCTAGGCTATGATGCCTAGTTGTTTGTTTGGTCAAACGTTAGTCTTAAATTGCTATGAAGGTATTTGGTGGATGTGATTGGCTTATGTAATCAGCTGGCTTTAAGAAATTACCCTCTATATTGTGGGTGGATTTCATCCAATCAGTCGAAGGCCTTAAAATAAAAAACAAAGGCTCTGGGGAAGATGGAATTCTGCCTCAAGATTGTAACATGGAAACCCGCCTGAGTTTTTAGACCGTTGGCTTGCCCTACAGATTTTGGACTTGCCAACACCCACAACTACATGAGCCAATTTCTTAAAAGAGAGAGAGAGCCTATTGGTTCTTTTTCTGGAAAACCCTAATACACCAGATGAAACTGATGCTATAAGGGTACTAAAGAAAGGACTTCAGAGGAGAGAGCGTACTTCTTCCTTCAGAGTAGGAGAATATTCATCATGGAAGAGATACAACCATTTTATCCTAAAAGGTTGCATCTTTATAGATTTTACTAAACTGTATTTGTTGTTTTTGTTACTAGCCTTGGAGTCAATTCCACCTCATGGTGAGCTGGTATCTGTCAGAGTAGAACTGTGCTCTGTAGGGTTTTCAAAGCTGTGACCTTTTGGAAGAAGATGGCCAGGCCTGTCATTCTAGGTGCCTCTGGGTGTGTCCAAACCGCCAACATTTTGGATAGCAGTTGAGCACTTATCCATTTGTGCCACCCAGGTAAACTCCACGAAACAAACCAAAAACATACCAACAAAATGAGCATTGAGAATAGCACAGGACCAGGTAACATTTCATTTTGTTATACATGAAGTCGCCATGAATCTGAGCCAACTTGACAGCTATTAACAACAACAAAGCTCTATGAGGACTGTTTACCACTGTTTTTCTGGTGTATGGCACGACACCTCCCTCTATCACCAGTCCATGAGGGTCACAAAGACAGGGACACCGGCTTTGATGCTGACCCCAGCATCTTCCAGAGGGGCTGGCACGTAATAGGCACTCAATAAATATGTGTTAAATGAATAAGTGATGGCATAGCTTTAGAACACATCCTCATAACCTAAAATTAGGAAACCACACTTTCGCTGGGTTTCCCTGCTTGATGTTAGTAAAGACGGAAACCAGGCGGACAGCATTTACTCCTCCCTGACGGAAAACTGCCTCCTTAGGCTTTTCCTGCGTAATGAAATAATCAGTGTTCCACAATAAGATTTTAGGGAACAAGGTGGAATTTACCAAGATGACCAAAGAACGTTGCTTCTGAAGTATATTTTCCTTTAAAAATTTTAATGCTAATTTCTTAAAAAAGTTTGGTATATGCTAAGGTATGAAAAGATACATTCCACCCAGTAGTCATCGCGATAACAGAATCTAATACACTAATGCTTTTTGTTGTTAGTTACCATTGACTCGGCTCCAACTCAGGTGACATCATGTACAACAGAACCAAACCTTGTATGGTCCGGTACCATCTTCATGATCTTTGATGTGTTTGAGCCCATTGTTGTGGCTATGTGACAATCTATCTCACTGAGAGTTTCCCTCATTTCAATGACCCTCTGCTTTCCTAATATACTTGCCTGAAAAATTGCTTTACTAAAAACTCACTTGTAACTTGAAGTCTAGGACAAATTTCCAGAACTTGAACATGTGAATATAAATTGGCATTGGGCATACTGTGCTTTTATTTATTTATTTCAAAGACCAAGTTACCAAAATATTGGCACAATAATTTTAACTTCTAATAGGAAAGGCAAAATAAACATGTCTGTTATGTTAAACACACACACAAAAAAACTTTACATTCCTGAGTGATTTTAGGATGTTTGAAACACAGTTATAAGATTAACCGCCATATAAATCAAAAAATAAACAATTCTAGAGTCAGACTGTCCTAGGTTCCATTTCCAGTTTCATGATCTACATGCTGTATGATTTTGCAGCAGAAGTCAGGCCAGCACCCTACAAGCCTTCTGGAGAAGCCATGGATACAGCTCGATGTCTGAGCAGCAGCGTATCAATAACTGACTAGTAGCCTAGCACCTAACTTAGTATCTAATAGGTACTCACTACATGTCATATTACCTCACAAGCTAACTGAATGTATGAATAGCTACCATTACTTAGGGTAAAGACTTAGTTATGGCCACAAAGAAATACTAAAAAACCTAAGAGTTCATTTCTCTCTCAGATAGCAACTCTTAGGTGAGCAGCATGGGCTGGCAAGGAAGAAGCCTCCTGCCATCTTGCTGTGAGCATTTTCTCTTCATGACTGAAACTCGGTCAACGGCACCTCTTGTACCAGGCTGGGTGGAGGGAGATTGTAGAGAAGTACATGTTTGATGTTTTAAGACCCTGATCCAAAACTGCAAATATTACTTCCCCTCAAATTCCTACAGGTGCAACCGTCACAGGTGTTAGGGATTTGATTTTGCCTCCCCCAAAATATGTGTAGAAGTCCTAACCCCTGTACCTGTAAATATGACCTTTTTGGAAAGAGGGAGTTTGTTTTGTTATGTTAATGAGGTCATGCCAGAGTAAAGTGGGTCCTAAACCTAATCACTTCTAAGTAGTGTCCTATATCAGGAGAGACACAGCCAGGGATAAGGCTGATACTATGTGAAGTCCAGTCTACAAGCACAGGAATACCAAGAATTCTGGCACACCCCAGAAACTAGGAGAGAGACTTGTGGAAGGAATCAACATATTGGAGACCCTGATTTGGGTTTTTAAACTTCAGAACTGAGACAATAAATCCTGCTCTTTAAAGTCTCCCACTTGTGGTATCTTTCTTAAGGTAGCCGTAGGAAATCTAAGATACAAGGCCACCATTACTTGCAAGGAGGAGGAAAATGTCATTCCTAAAAGGTCAGCCCTGAGTCCAGATATGATATGGCAACATTACTCAGGAAAACCATGAAACAAACTTTGTTGTGTACCTAGCTGTCTCCTCTTCATTTGCAATTTAGGAGCAAAAGGGCAAAATTCCAAGTATTCCTAGGTTTTCATAAGTAGCCTATTTATATTTAACTCTAGTTCATTCATTAAATATCCCAGATTTGGAAGTCTCTAGAGCTTAAAACTTTAACCAAACTTATTTAATGCAAATGGTTTTCACCATTATTTTTCATACCCATTCTTACTTTTCTCATATTTCAATAGTGTACTTTCTATCTTTGATAAAAATTATTGTTCTCTTTTGTCTCTGTACCCATAAAACAAACAAAAAAATTGTTGCCTTCTAGTCGACTTCGACTCATAGTGACCCTATAGGACAGAGTAGAACTGCCCTATAGGGTTTCCAAGGAGCAGCTCGTGAATTTGAACTACCGACATTTTGGTTAGCAGCCGTGGCTCTTGACCACTACACCACCAGGAATTCCAGGGCTCCACAAAATGCCACAATCTCTATTTCTGCACTAGTAAGGGATTCCTGGATTTCCCTACCAAAGGGAAACCATTTTCTCTCTTTATACTTCCTTTTCCTCTAGTGCCTTAAACATATCTTATACTTTTCCATATTGTACATAAGAGTTGAAGGACCATTTTAAGAGGACTACCTTTCCATGTACCCTTTGCTGTCTTTTCTTGCTTTCAGAAAATTACTGAAACTTACCTAATCATCATCATCTTTAAGTACCTTTTTATTTCCTTTTAGGAGAGAAGCATGAACATTTCTTTTTGAAATGGACTCCAGTCTCTCTTTGCCTCCAATGGGGCTAATGGCTGATCTGATACTTTGCTTTCCTGGGCATGAGAGTTTTCCAGCATTTTTCCCTACTCACATAATTAACTTTGGGGCTTAGGGACTTACTAATTGGAGACTTGATAATCTCCTACTGTTAGAGAGACTTGGTTTGGCAAAACCACTAATTCACAGGAGTAGTTTTCACAGGAGAAGGATGACTTATGCTCTCACTTTTTTGGGAGGGTGTTGGGTCTCAATCCTTAGTACTTATTAATCCTTCAACCTTCCAAGCTTTGGTTCTACCATTAAGAATGCAAGAAGCACCAACTGCCTCCTGAAATCTTGATATGAGTGGTATAACAAGTACAAGGCAATTGTGTACATGGAGATGCTGTTTTCATGTACTTTAGCTTCCCTGGAGGTGCATTACCTAGTCTTGAGGTCAATTAACTCTCCCAAGAAGCTAGCATAGCATTCAGACTAGGTCACTGCTGCAGTTCCCTGGAGGTCATTGTACTTTATAAAAGTTAGTTTTCAAAGTAGGAAATCTTTGGGGCAATCTGACTCACTGTCATGCTAAGAGAGAAAATCACTTTGCATAAAAAACTGCTTCAGGTTGTAAATGTCGATTTCTTAATGTATGGTGTAGACATGAATTTATGAGATTACTAAGCATGAAATTAACAATTAACAAATGAAGACTGAAAGGCTCATTTTTACAAAAGAGTTATAGCTACAGTGAAGGTGACATCTGAGGGTACTCTTCTGACCCTCCTGTTTTATTTCATGAAATATTATCAGAAGTATGGTAGTGTCTTTTTTTTTTTTTTTTTGGGTTTTCCTAATACGGTATATAAAAATAAAGCCTTTCATGAAAATTAAAATGAAAGAGTCCTTTGAGTTCCCAAAATATTACCCAATTCAGCCAAGATTAATATGGTCAAAGTTTCCATGAAAAGCATAATTTCATGGGAGTTATGTCTAGTCAGATGTATTTAAAAAAAAAAAAAACTACTTAGCATTCCTTTCTGCTATAAACACCAAGGGAAGATTGATTTGATTTATCATACTATCCATATTATCACTGGTTTTGTTACTACAATTTTTATCCTTGTTAGAAAGTTGAAGAATTTTTCTAGTTTAACATTAAACGTAACAATAATCTACAACTGCATAAGTCTTTATATGTTTATGTAGAACATCCATATGTCTGAGGCATGTTTGGTAGGTGTTACTATGATTTCTTTTTCAGTTTTTACCAATGACGAAAGTGAAGCTCAGAGAACGAAAGAGACTTAGCCAAAAGCATATAGCAAGTAAATGGCGTATCAAAATTCAGCTCTTCGGATTCCCAGTCTGAAATTGTTTCTGTCTACTGAAATACCTCTCCCATATACTATTATTGTAATAAAACCAAATAATATGAAACGATGAGTTGAAGTTAATGTAGCTATAATCAGAGACCTCTCCTTTTTCTAAAATTATGCCTTGATTTTTCTGAGCCGTCACTGAACACTCAGATGGTAAAGAAAACAAAGCTCTTGGAAAACAAGGTCACGTGTAGACTTGGAGCCTCTGGGTCTGCCCATGGAGCTTCAAGAGGAGAACATTTGTGGTAACTGTGCTGCCTTTGAGAGATAGCATCTTTGTAACCAATACGGGGTCTCATTAGCGCACATTCTCATCTGGCTTTGTGCGAGATTTTCCACTCAGTCCTTGGTGATTGTCCTTTGGTGGAGAGATCTGGCAAATGATATTTGAGTGACCTCATTCCTCTGAAATGTGGGTGTAAGCCAGAAATCGAATTCTACAAAACGGAGATGGCTTGAGGGGAAAGGAAAATATGGAGACCACACTGGTCAAAGAAGCTGTTAGAGTGAATAAATAAAAAATCATTGTCTCGTGATTTAGTTTGGCATCCCATTTTAGGATCAATTAGCAGTTGGTATAGTTCCAGCTGGACTGACTACAAAAAGAATGTACCAAATAGAGAAGTGTTAGAGTTGGTGGGCTCAAAACCAAATTAACTCTTATGAAAACCAAATTTCCCATAAAATGGTCATTTAAGTGTGACACAGAACTACACAAATGTGACTCAGACTTGCATCATATTCTACTTGAATGTATTTGCAATGAATTTTCAATAATATCTGTAGGTAAAATAAACTTCAAAAATCACAGCAGTATATTAACTTAAGGCTAGAGTAAATTATATCCTGGAAGAACTGGGATAATAATACCGCAATGAAATAAGATTTACCCCGTGATGTCTCATATAGAATTGGATCAAAATTGTCAAGCCAAAAGGGTCAATTTATCTGAATACTTCACTGCTGTTAAAATCGGGAACACATATACACAAAGTAACAAATAAGTCTAGAGCATTTATTGATATATGGAAAAAGTAACATAGTATTTGGAAACCCTGGTGGCATAATGGTTAAGTGCTACGGCTGCTAACCAAAGGGTTGGCAGTTCGAATCTGCCAGGCGCTCCTTGGAAACTCTATGGGGCAGTTCTACTCTGTACTATAGGGTCGGTATGAGTCGGAATCGACTTGTTTGGGTTTTTTTTTTTTTTTTTTTCCGTTAACATAGTATTTATGATCTGTGCTAAATTTATACCTTAATGTACAACAATATACAGAAAATAGGTTTTGTTCTTGTGAAGAATGACAACAAAAAAGAAGTGTTTAATGAGTTGGAATCAACTCGACAGCACACAACAACACTGCTCCTTGGTGAGCATCATGGTGGAGCAAAGAGGAAGTAGGCTAGCAATCCAGCTGGACCTCAGTTCAAATCTCAGGGCTGTGAATATCTATATGAGCTAGAAAAAATTCTTACTCTTCCTGAGTCTCAGTTTTCTCATCTGTGTAATAGGTTGGTGTTCCATAGACTTTCAGTAATGGTATGTCCCTTCCCTATCCTTGGTATGGCTATTGCATGCAATAGAGTTTTGACATCTGAGATGCATTTCACTAGCAGGTACAGACTTCTAACCAAAACAGAATTAGTTAGTGTCCTATAATATTTTTAAAAAGCATTAAGTTTTACAATTTTGAAATTTTATGGGATGTAAATTTACATTTTTAATTGCTTGTCACTTTTTACCATATGTTCTCGGAATGACTCATCTTAAACTACTGAATTTTTGCCTGAGTCAGAAATTTTCCAAAGCTTTGCAAATTATCTGGAAAAAATAACTGTTTAAAAACATTTTTGTTTGCCCACTAAATTTCTAATACTTTCAACCAGTGCTGTTTTGTGTTCAGGTCATAAGCCCCTTATTCATTTGGCAAAGACGGACAGGCGGCATGAAGGGACATGGTGATATAACCACGCAGAGGAACACACTCATTTGATGACAGTGGGACACCAACTCACATTATAGAAGCACATTCTATGAGCTGAAAGTGTAATTGCTTAGAGACTATAAAATAAGGATTCAGAAAAACAGATTACCCATAAACACAAGATTTCAGGCTCTGAATTTTGCCCTTTGAAGCATGGGTTGGATTACATTAACATGGGGAGAACTGTCAGGTTTTAGACTCTTGGTCACCCACATTCTTGTCAAAATTAATGTAGGGATGAATTACTTCCAGCATAATCTCACCAATCCGATCAAGCAATGAAGGTGTGTTCTAATGTCCTCAGGTTCCTCGTGATGGCTCGCATTTAGAACTTACAAAGCCATTTTGTTCGCATTAACATGTAAAACTTCAGGAACTATTAACCAGTTTTCTTCATGCCCATAAAAATCCTAAATATTTTTCCTTCATTTCCTAGGTCAGCTAATGTATTTATACATCCAATTAAATATATTGACTCTTTAGCTTCATTATTTATAGCATCATAATATCCATTTAAAGGAGCCTTGGTGGCACAGTGCTTAAAGCACTAGGCTGCTAACCAAAAGGTTGGCGGTTCGAACCCACTAGCTTTATTCAAGGGAGGAGGACGGGGCAGTTGTCTTCTGTAAAAGATTAACAGCCTTGGAAGCCCTGTGGGGCAGTTCTACTCTCTCCTATAGGGTTACGATGAGTCAGAATCGACTCAGTGGCAGTGGGTTTGATTTGGTGAACACTGATTTGACCAGTAAAATCTGCCACTTTCTAATGAGCATTAAAACAAAATAATAAGCAATCACTTACCAGACTTTTGGAGCCCTGATGGCCCAGCGGTTAAAAATTCAGCTGTTAACCAAAAGTCGGCAGTTCAGATCTACCAGCCGCTCCTTGGAAACCCTATGGGGCAGTTCTATTCTGACCTATAGGGTGACTGTGAGTTGGAATCCACTCGACAGCAAATGGTTTGGTTTTTTTGGTTTGATATGAGACATTTTGGATTTTTCATTGTTTACAATAGCAAGTTATTCTAATTGTTCATGAAGCAAGGTTAAATCTAAACACACCAACCAGACTGACTTCTCAATGAGGAAAAAAAAGACCTGTTGTTTCTGTTTCCCGGTATTCAATCCTTCTGCTTTGCTAACAGCACCTGATTTTCTCTGACAGCCCACGGCGTCCCTCCTCACTTAGTCCAGGCTGTTTAGGGATTGCTGACACTGTCCTGGGTTCCAGGTGTGAAGTTAATCTTGGTCTGGGTCACCTGCATATCCCACACCTCTGGCTGCAGTGACCGGTTTCACGATGGTCACACACCCAAGCTGTTCCAAGGAGAAATGACTATACTGCTTTTGTTGGAACTACTGGGAAAACTGAGCTTTCCTGTGGGGTTGCTGAGCTGCTGTAAGGTACCCAGCGGGGTGTGAGCCACCTCTTGCCCCCGTGTCAAAAGAACTGTCCCAGAATGAAGCCCACAGCTTAAAAAACAACTGAGATACAGAGACAGGTTCCTGGCAACAGCATTTAATCTGAGTTGCTTAAAGTAATACCTATTTCTGGACTTTCCAAATATATGAGACAACATAATCCTTTTTTTTTTTTTGGTTGGTTAGTTATAGCAATTTTAGTTGGGTTTCTGTCACTTACATCCAGAATAACCCCGATCAATATCACACTCTTTTAAGAGATCTGAAAGTAATTGTATTCCTCAGAATCTCTAAGCAAAGATCAAGTAATAACATAAGGAAAATTATAGTAATTTAATTGCTACCTCTTTCTGGGCTCAATCTAAAATGTCGTGGTTGCAGCCTAGTTCAATTCCTAGCACACAAAAATACTCAATAATACCTTCCCCCAAAATTACACAGATTAGGGTCCCAATCTTTATCACAGACTTGTTCTACTCTGGTTCCCTGACCTAGTCCAGCCTGTTGCTCAAAAATATCAGACACCGGGTGTTATGCTTTGCTTTCACTTTCTAAGTGGACTTTCCTTGCTTCCTGGCCCTTTCCAACCTCTTTTCCCAAGACGCTTCCTGCTCATTAATGTAGTTGTAAATGATAGCTGAATTTTAAGAAGCAAACCTTTACTACACGTTGTTAAGTAGATACAGTGATTTAACTTCATGAAATTCATGTTTTATTACAGTAACAATTGTGTCTATTAGAATTCTGGTTTGGGGACATCATATGATATTTAGGTGCCGCCCTTGAGTGTTTTAAAAAGCCCTATTGGTGTGACTAACCGAAAGGTGGATGATTCAAACCTGTCCAGTAACTGCATGAAAAAAAGCTGGTGATCTGATCCTGTAAAGATTACAGCCTAGAAAACCCTATGGGGCAGTTCTACTCTGTCACGTGGGATCACTGCGGTGTGCCCTACCCTAGGGGACAACACTTTCTTCCTTCCAAGGGTAGTATAGTCTGGTGCCGAAGGTGAGAGGGGCTAGACCCCAGCCTGGGCCTCAGAGGATTAGACCAGCTGCTCACAGTAATCAAGGTGAATTAAAAAAAAATTGTTGTTGAGTTGATTTCGACTCGTAACGACCCTATAGGACAGAATAGGACTTCCCCATAGAGTTTCCAAGGCTGTCATCTTCACAAAAGCAGACTGCCACATCTTTCTCCTGCAGAGTAGCTGGTGGTTTCAAACCACCAACTTTCTGGTTAGCAGACGAGGGCTTAGCCACTGCTACCTGGGCTCCCTCAGAAACAGTTTGTATTAATGGGTTGTTTTGTTGTTGCTTCCTGTATATCGGCTATATACTTTCTTGTGTCTTTGCATGTCTCCTAATTTTTTGTTGAAAAATAGACATTTTGAATACTTAGATTATTTGAATTAGATTCCCACCCACCCCTCCTCCAGAGTTTGTTGTTGTTTCTTCTTATAGTTGTTGGTGTTTGTTTAGGGACTTTTCAGGACTAATTTGTCAAGTCTGTATTCTTTATCGTGTGTGGCTGCTGAAGTCTCTATTCTGTTATTTTAATGGTCAGCTAATGATTAGGCTGAGATTTCTTTGAAATCCTGGGGAACAAATCTCCCAGTCTTTGGAGATGGGCTCTATGTAGTGTTGTAAAATGCCTTTAGCATGCAGCCAGACATATGCAACTCTGTCTTAGTCTTCACTGTCTGCTGCAGAGCCTAAAGGTCAGCCAGAGGAGAGTGCAGACAGTCTTCACAGGGCTTTCCTGAGTATGCACCCGTTCTGGGCATGCCTGTGGAATTCTACATCCAAAGGAATATGTCAGAGCTTTTCAAATCCCTTATTTCTCAATACTCCTTACTCTCCAGGCTTCCACCCAGACTTTTTGGTTCCTATTGTTTGCCAAGGTCCTTGGGTGGTGCAAACAGTTTACACTGGCTACTAACTGAAGGGTTGGCAGTTTGAATCCATCTAGCGGTGCCATGGAAGAAGGGTCGGTTGGTCTGCTTCTGTAAATATTATAGGCAAGAAAACCCTATGGAGAAATTCTATGCTGAAACACAAGGGGTTACAATGAGTTGAACTGACTCGTCATTTTTTTTTTAATTGACTGTCCCATCTATTAAGGATTGCCCTAGGCAGCAGAGACTGATAAGTACATTTGCCTTTTAATATTTTTAACAAATACCTTCTGGGTAGCCCTCAGAACTGGGAGAGTTCTGAATTAGGTGAGATAAAAGCAAGCCCTTTGGGGCGGTTCTCTATGGAGTCACCACATAGGCTAAAACAAAGGACCTCACTTCTTTGAGGAAAAGTCCATTCTTTACAGAAGAATGTCCACTAGTACCGGTACCTACACCAGTAATCCAGACTTTCGTTCAAGACCAACATCCGGCTGGGGAGTGGTGAATAGGACCGGAGTAAGTTAAAACACCACAAAGCTTTCTTACTGAGATTCAGCTCTTTTTTTTATCCTTTTTCTTTTCCTTTGATTAAGCATTCCACTGGTTGCTGCGTGCTTTTAGTTTCCAGGATTGTCAACTAGCCTTAAAAACAGTCTCCACCACGTGTGAATATAATGGCTACACTCACAATCTTGAAAGGGCTTCTCCCTAATCACTAACCGATATAATTACCCTAATGCATTAATTCTGCAAGTTTAACATGTGGCCCATATGTATTCAGACTTTACTTCAGGCTTTTGCAAATGGAAACTCTGGATTTGAGGGCCTCCATACAAGTGACTTTGACATAGCCAGGGTGAGAACCACCCAAATGAGCTTCGTAAAGGAGTAATTCCATAAACAATTCAGCACAGCTTAGCTTCCCACTCTGAGCTCCAAAACTGGCTGCAATTGGCAGTTGGCTTCCCTGGTTTAGCGACAGCCCAGGTCTGTGGACACAGGACAGGCTGCATCCTGAATTCCCTGAGGGCTTTCAAGAAGCACTAAGCAGGGCCCTGCCCTACACCGCACTTGCGTACCAATGGTTCTCAGTCTTCACTCTGCATCAGAACTCTCTGTGGATAGTTTAAAAACTATGAATGCCTGGGCCCCACCCTCCAGAGATTCAGTTTCAAATAGTCATGGGTGGGTTCAGTGTTATGGATTAAATTGAGCCCCCCCCCCATATATGTATTGAAGTCCTAGCCTCTATACCTGTAGATGTGATCCCATTTGGAACTCGGGTTTAAGTTAATTAAGTCATAGGGGAGTAGGGTGGGTCCTAAACATAATCACTTCTGAGCTATAAAAAGAAGATCAAAATAGGCATGGGGACGCAGAGGGAGGGGGGAAGACAGATGACAGAGATAGATGCATCCATAAGCCCAGGAATGCCAAGGATAGCTAGAAACTACTAGAAGCAAAAATAGACAAGGAAGGACCTTCTCCTAGACTGATGCCCTAAATTCAGGCTTCTAGCCTACAGAGCTGTGAGAAAATAAATTTGTATTCTTTAAAGCCACCACTTGTGGTATTTGTTATGACAGCACTAGGTAATTAAGACAGTCCAGCTATCTGTGTATTTTAAGAGCTGGGTAGGTAATTCTAATGAGCAACCAGCTTTGAGTGACAGCAGTATGTGTTTGTGTGTGTGCATATATGCATAAATGCATGTCCAGTGTAAATACATGTGGCAGTGTGGGTTCTATTAGAGCCCAAGCTGAGAGTAAAACATGGATGTGCACGGCTAGCACGCTGCCAGGGCTACCAGAGCCCCAGGTTATTTAAGGGAGCCAACTGTAAGGGAAGAAGGAGGCAGGTAAGCCAGCTCAGACCTGTAGACAAAGCCTTATTGACGGGGCTGGAGAGTGAGGCTGAGTGCAGCCAGGTATCCGCCGTTCCGCTCTGTTCTTGCCCCAGTTCCACAGACTTGGTCCTGAAAAAGGAAAAACTTTAAAGATAAAAGGAAAACGAAATGGCTATTTCAGGTTGTACTGGCAAGCAGAATGAAACACACAGCAAGGAAAGGGGCGTCCTCACCACTTTCTGCAGAAAATCTTTTATTTGCCTAGTGCACAAATGAGGGCATTAGAGTGTTGCAGTGGAGTCGGGGGAGGTGGGGAATGACCACAGCTCCTGGTACATGGAAGCACCAGCAAGGTGTGCCTGGTAGAGGACTCAAGGTGTCTGCCTAGACAATGAAACCCACCGCTCTCCTCTTTCCCAGCCACACGCACCTCGTGACTTTGAAAAGTGCCTTGAAAGAATCTGACGGGATGCTTATGTCCCATGTCAGGAGGCAGAGCTAAGGGCTAGTGACTCTGCTGGTATTGCTGTTAGAGTGACCCTACCTGTTTCTTAGGCTCACAAGGCTGGAGGAATAAACATGCCAGCGAGAATGTTTCAGTGAGGGAAGGTGTGTGCAGGTTTGCCCTTCTGAGGACGTGAGAGGCAAGAACGTAAATCTGGAAGCTGTCCCCAGAGACCTGGTTCACATGCCCCTTCTGAAACCACAGTAAGTTTTATGATGTGGAAATGGATGAAGCCCCCAACACCAACACCAGAGTCATCTCTTATACTGAGTCTACACAGACACCCCACACACGTGCACACACACACCACATTTGAGCACACACACACCCGCTGCACATGTGAGCAGACACACACACACACACACCCCCCCCCACAAAAAATAGGAGTCTGTTTCTGGTATTGACCAAAATTCCTCCTCTCTAAGAGCTGGTGACAATTGTATCCAGGAATAAATTTGTAACTCCGTCTATATACATGTATTTTTTTGTTGTTTTCTTTTCTATTCTTTTTTTAATTCTTTGTCATTTCTGATCAGTCTACGATGGACGACTTTCCTGATAAAGACATTTATCATAGCTATTTTTTTTTTATAGAAAATCTAGTATCTGTCTACAGTTACTAAATCTTTTGCAAATAACGCCCACCTTCTGCATTTGACTGTCAACCGCTCCCTACCCATCCCCCCTGCCCCCCAGGTGTTTTCATAAGAGTCACTATGCCTTTTTTTTTTTTTTACATATTGCTGTTTAAAAAATTAGCACAGTGCACTTATGAAAATACCATTTGGGGGGAGAGAGCGGTAGGCAAACAATGTAGAAGGCAGGGATTGTTTGTGCAAAAATACAGTAGCGAAGTCACAGCTCCAGCACAAAACTCGAGCTCACGAATTTGACTCTGCTCAGGTTTATGTAATGCTGAGACTAAAGCAGGTCGACAGTTTTCCAGAGCACACCACAAAAATAAATGCCTCCCACAGTGCTAGTTTGTCAGAAACGCCTTCTCTCCACGTGAACGGTGATGAGCGGGATTACATACATGTAGATGGTTCTAAATTGTAGAGAGAGGAAAGATGCACACTGTTAAATGTTTCTGCAAACTTCTCTCCCTCTTTGCAGAAGTTATTACTTGTCATTTCCTAAATTTTACTATCAGAAACCCTGGTCATCCCATCCAAGTTTTGCTTTTCTTTCTTTATTTTTTAAGTTTAATTTTAGTTTGATTATAAATGTAGAGAAAAAAAAAAAAAAAAAACCAAACCCGTTGCTGTCGAGTCAAATCTGACTCATAGGGACCCTATAGACAGAGTAGAATTGCTCCACAGGGTTTCCAAGGGGTGGCTGGTGGATTCGAACTGCAAATCTTTTGGTTAGCAGCCAAGCCCTTAAAAACATCGAGAAGGAAATCAGAATTAAAGGATCACCTCCTTTGAGACATTTTTGGAAGAATTAAATTCTATAAGAAACTTTGAAACTTTACAACTAAAGGTATCAAGTCTATAAATTTACACATTCAGGATTAACCTCTCCAGATACGTGGGTGTGGCTCCAAACTTGTTTCCCAAGTCTCCTGGAAAGGATGTGTCACACATTCAAAGTTTTTATCATGGGATTTTGTTTATTCAAGAAGCAGCAGTTTAGGAAGCTTTCAGAAAATGATTTCAAATGGCAAAGAAAACTGATTTATCTTGTGTTTCCTTATTGAGTAAACCCTTGTTGCTTCCTGTTCTTACCACAGAGACTTTGATATCCAATTGCATACCCTGCTAAAAAATTTTTTTTTGTCTGAGTTCATGAAAATGACTCACTAGTTGTTCCAGCCTTGAGGCTCAGTAATAGTTCCACCATCCATGAAATTTATACTGGGTCCACACAGACTCCACCACATCTTCATTGCGATTCCCCTCCAAGGCCAAAGGTTACATATGAATATGCCATGTGAATCCAACCAACTGGTAAACCACAAGAACATGACTTTGCTCAACTTTTGTTTCCCCAGATTAATTCTTTTGAGAACTTGGAAACATAGAATATGCTATTTTGAATGACTGTGGGTTAGATTAGTTCTAAAGTTCAAAATGCAAAAAAAAAAAAAAAAAAAAGGAACTCCCTCCCTCTCCTCTCTCTCTCTTTGACACACACACTCACACTCCTTCAGCTCCATTTTACTGCACCTAAACAGATGAGAAATAGATCAAATGATACCTAGGATCCCTCCTAACTCTGAGGGTCTGCAAGTTGTTGATATCTGATCATGATAGATGTGCAATTCCACCGGAATGAAACATAGAATATAGCACTTTATAATCAACAATCTTAATTGAGAGCATACTATTTACATTTTCTAAGTACTAGAATTTTTATTCTCTACTTATTGATAAAGAAATATCATGGCAGTAAAACTGTAAGAGAAACTTCTATGAGAAGAAAATCCAAAACCTACTATTTGTCAGATATGTGATCTTATGTTGTTAGGTGCCATTGAATCTATTCCAACTCATAGCAACATGTGACAGATTAGAACTACCCCATAGGGTTTTCTTGGCTGTAATCTTTATGGAAGCAGCTTACTGGGTCTTTCTCCCACAGAGCTGCTGGGTGGGTTCAAACGTACGACCTTTGCATTGGCAGCCGAGTGCTTAACTGTTGTGTGCCCTTCTCCCCCCCGCCCCACACAAAAAAATAAAAAACCCCTTGCCATTGGGTTGATTTGTACTCAATAGCAACCCTATAGGACAGGGTAGAACTGCCTCATAGGGTTTCCAAGGCCGTAAATCTTTACAGAAGCGATTGCCACATCTGTCTCCTGCAGAACGGCTGGTGGGTTCAAACCACCAGCCTTTCACTTAGCAGCCAAGTGCTTAACCACTGCACGAGCAGGGTGCCTTCTAGGATCTGATCAGCTTGTAAAAAAAACTATTGCAGAACCACAGACTGTAAAAATTTATTGAGTGTGAGATCACCTATTTCCACTCTCTAATTTACAGACAGGATAGTAAAGACTAGGATAAAGTGAATTACTGAAGGTCACCTACTGCTGGATAAGGTCAGTGCAGATCTTTAAAGACAGCTATTTCTTCCACATTGGATTATCTGGCCACAGTTTACCTTCCACTTGATGCTAATGAAACATCGTCACATGGAATATCCAAAAAAGAATTAATCATCCTTAGCATATTATACCCTGGTGGCGTAGTGATTAAGTGCTACGGCTGCTAACCAAAGGGTCAGCAGTTTGAATCTGCCAGGCGCTCCTTGGAAACTCTATGGGGCAGTTCTACTCTGTCCTATAGGGTCACTATGAGTTGGAATCGACTTGACGGCACTAGGCTTGGGCTTGAGCATATTATACTATTAGGGAGAGAAGGTTATTAAAAGTCTTAACTATTTTTAATAAGGGAATAATGGACAAGGATTGTCCAGCAATGCAATGTTAAATAGAAAAATCAATCAGAACACATACCTCCAAAGTATGCCAGTTATTTCAGGTTGGAGTCTTCATAGGTGAGACGCAGCCGTCAGCCTAATTCACTGAAGTCTCAGACAAACAAATGGCTGGAAGCCGGCTGGCTTTTTCTTTCTTTGTGTTGGTCTTCTTCCTTCAGCTTGCCTGTCTGTAATGTCACCACACCACTGTTAAATGTATATCACCATTCCTCTCCTTAGATGCAACCTAGCTACCTTGGGCTAAAGGAGGCTTGGCGGTGCAATGATTAAGCGCTCCTAAATGGTGATCTCCTCTCGTAAAGATTACAGCCTACAAAACCCTATGGGGTCATTCTACTCTGTTATACGGGCTCGCCATGAGTCTGATCGAGTTGACAGCAACTGGTTTACATTGGGCTAATGGAGTCACAAAATGGACAATGCAGGCAGCTGGATGACTCTCTCTTCCTGGGTCCTTCTCTCTGTCCTCCCAAGGAGATCACCCACATTTGTATTTTCATCAACCATTAATTAGTACCAACTCAGTTAGTTCAGCATTAGAGTGCTCCTTTCTCATACATGCTCATTCAATAGATGAAGAGCTTGTTGGGTATCTACTGTGAGCTGGGCACTTCTCAGTTCCGGGTTACAGCAGTGAATCAAATAGAGAAGTATCCATGCCCTGACACACTTGCATTCTGGAGAAAGGAGACAAAAATACAAACCTAAAGATAGAAAATGTGATTCACTGCACATTGGAAAGTGACAAGTACCATGAAGGTAAGTAAAGCAGGAAGGAGTATAGGAATGTGGGTGAGAGGCTGCAATTAAAAACAGGCCTGGAAAGGTCTCACTGAGAAAGTAACGTCTTATAATTTCTTGCCTTTATCTTAACCTCATTTTCAAACCTTTCTTAGTTTTTGGGAAGTAAAACTATCTTGCTTTATTCCTATTTCTCTCTCCATGTCTACTCTTTTCTTCCTTACCCCATCACTTAATTTCCTTGAAAAGCCCTGTACTGTCTTCGTCAGTATTAATAAGAGAAGGACAGAGGTGAAACAGATTACAGACTTTGTACCCGGAAATTGAGTTTAATATTCAAGAGAGATTTTGATGGATAGCTAGAAATTTTATACCTTTTGTCACACTACTGATCTTATAGAGCAGCTTGAAAGTTTTAATAAAAGGTTTATAGAAAATTATGCCACATATGCCTGTGAAAGCTGGACAATGAAAAAGGAAGACAGAAGAAGAATTGATGCTTTCAAACTGTGGTGTTGGTGAAGAACATTGAATATACCATAGAATTCCAGAAGAACAAATAAGTCAGTCTTAGAAGAAATACAACCAGAACGTTCCTTAGAAGTGAGGATGGTGAGTCTTCAACTTGCTTACTTTGGACACGTCATCAGGAAAGACCAATCGCAACTGCAGAAAGTTAAAAAAAAAAAAAATAGCTCAGAAAAGTTCTGAAGCAAAAATAGCAGTTCCCATCCACTCTTACCCTGCCATCACCTGCTGCATAGGCACAAACCCCCTTTACTCTTAACCAAATGCACTGCCGTAGACTTGATCTGGCTCCTAGCAACCCTACAGGATAGAGTAGAACTGCCCCATAGGGTTTCCAAGGAGCTGATGGTAGATTTGAACTGCTGACCTTTTGGTTAGCGGCCTGAGTCCTTAACCACCGTGCCACCGGGGCATAATAGCTTCTAAATAGACAGTAATATGTTTATACTGTTATTTTTGGTTCACAATTTTACTTTTGGTTTTCAAAATCTATCTCTCAGCTCTATTAAACGTTTCCCTTGGGCTGGGTCCTAAGGATGGGTGAGGAGAAGTTGGAAATTACAGTTTGGGCCCCCTCCCCCTTAGCATCCTACACCTCTGTTATCCTCTGTCCATCTCCCTTTTCCTCTTCTTCAAAGTACAGGTTTGATTCTTCCTAACCGATTTTGTCGTTGAGGTAGTTGTTGTGTTTTTGTTTATATGCCAGAACCACAGTTACGGAAGCCCTTAAATGCCAAGAATGACCTCCTACGTCTCCTACACTCTACAGGGTCAAATAACACTTGGGCAGTGGATAATTCACATCTAGTCCCCCCAATGGGAAAAGTGTCACAGGAAAAAAAGGGAAAAATTGGGGACATTTGATAGAGAAGAACATGCCCTTAAACACTCTCCATGTTTGGTATCACGGAGCTTGGCATAGAAGCATGACCATCACATTTTGTTGGTAGGTATCTTGTTAGAGAGGTCCTCTCAGTATGCTGGTCTACGTTTGTTAAAGTTCTCTTTAGTTTGGATGTTGGACACCACTGACAGATTAAAAACAAAACCTGTTGCCATCGAGTCAATTTCGACTCACAGCAACTCTGTAGGATGGAGTAGAATCAGCCCATAGGATTTCCAAAGAGCAGCTGGTGGATTCGAGCTGCTGACCTTTTGGTTAACAGCCAAACACTAAACCATTGCACCACCAGGGCTACTCCTTGTCAAATTGTTTTGAAATCCTGAAATGGATCATCTTAGATGTTTAACTAATTCCAGGGCTTTCCATGATTCCAATTCCAAAGGACTTCATTTCAAAGCATTTTTTTGGTTTATTTGGCTACTTGAGAAAATCACATTTAAACAATCTCTGGAGATTTTAACAGTTGGTCAGCTATTTTGGGCTGTCGTGGCACCATCCATAAGTGAAATTTGACCTTCTATTTTCCTAAACTGATGAAAATATAGCTGAAGTAAAGCAAATAAACAAGTATCTTAACTGACCAATCTGGGCAAAATGTTGTGTTAAATACTTTATTATTCATTTATTCGACATACTGATTTTTGATCATGTGCTTGGCAGTTTTTTAGGCATTGAGGATACAGTAGTGAACAAAATGGGCCAAAGCTCTCTAATGAAACTTATTTTCTAGTCGAGAGAAAAGGGCAATAAATAAAGTGAAAAAAATGTGGCGTGTCATGACGCCACGGAGTAAAATGAAGCAGAGAAGGGGGAGGGGTTTGCAGTTTAAATAATGTAGGAAGAAAAAGCCTGTGTAGGTGACTTTTTAGCAAAGACTTGAAGGAGGTGTTTGAATGAGAACTGTTGGAGTTAGGAAACTTGAGGGAGTGAGATGGAAATCAAAGGGCAGTGTTGGTAAATTAGAACCCTTGAAATTGAGATTATGGAGATAGTATGTAATAGCAATAAGGGGAACAGAAATGCAAGATCAGATCCCTTATGGTCTCATTAAGGAGATATGGTTTATTAACATAAAATCATTTGGGAATATGTAATTAAGGATGGATTTGTTATACGGCTCAGACAAGCAAGTGAACTCTATGTTAAAATACTAAGTGATATATTGTCATTGTTAGGTGCCCTTGAGTCGGCTCCAACACATAGTGACCCTATAGGACAGAGGTAGAACTGCCCCATAGGGTTTCTAAGGAGCAGCTGGTGGATTCGAACTGCCGACCTTCTGGTTAGCAGCTATAGGTCTTAACCATTGTGCCACCAGGGCTCTACTCAATGATATATCTTAGTGTTTTCCAAGATGAACTTTAATCAGATAACTGGTTTGACAACCCCTTAAAATAAGGCAAATTCTCACACTCATCACCACCACTCTCACCAAGCATTTCCTCGGCACCTACTGTGTGCAATTTACTCTGCTGAGTATCAGGAACCGGCAGAGCTGTGGACATGAACTTCCTGAGTGTGGGTGCCTTGTGGTGTCTGTCACGCTTTAGGAGGAGGATCAACATGAGGCCACCCTGGAATCTAGAGATGCCTGAGGCACCTTGTGGGGAGGAGCCTGACTGGAGTTGATTTTCGTGAGGCTTGTGGGAGAAGGAGAATGACCAAGGGGTCTTTCATAGATACATGAGTATAAAGAGAGACCACGGGGAGAGTTTGGCTTTGATCTGTTGGCCCCTCAACCTAAGATCCATGCAGACTTATGTAGACAGAAGTTGTGGAAGACAGCAACAATCCCTCATTTGTCACAGATCCCCGGGAGGGTCAGCAGCTCCAACTCTCTGGACACAGTTTCCTTGGCACTCTGCTCCTCTGTGGAGTTCTGGTGGCACAGCAGTTAAGAGCTCAGCTGCTAACCAGAATGCTGGCAGTTCAAATCCACCAGCCACTCCTTGGAAACCTTACAGGGCAGTTCTACTCTGTCCTATAGAGCTGCTATGAGTTAGAATCTACCTGACGGCAATGGGTTTGGTTTTGTGGCCCTCACGGGGCTTTGAGGATAGCAGATGTGAACAAAGAAAGGTGTGCAAGGCAGAATACAGGAGAATGTTGGTGAGACATCCCAAGGATTCCTGGCAACAGCTGAGCCTGTGTCCGCAGACAGAAGCAAGAGCCAGCGAAACAGACCGTCGTGAACAGGATGTTGGAGGAACGCACAAACAAGTTCGTTCTATGCAAACCAGGGTTCTGAAAAATTATATTTTAGTATAAAGCCCCGTGCTATGTATGTCATTCAGTAAATCTTCACGGAATTGAAACAAATTATCTAGTTTCTCTGGGAATCAGTTTAGAAGAAAACATAGCAGATGACGAGGGCCAGAGGGATTCAGACATTCGGTGCTCACAGAAGTTCAGAGGAGGAAGAAACACTGAACAGCAAAATGCGAGTGAAGTCTTCACCTTCACCTAGGCTTGGTCTTGTCACAGATGTTTCGCAGGTCAGTACTCATTGTCCCTCGCGAGAATTGTGAAGAACACCAGCCACACAGGCCAGACAAGGTGAGACCATCAGGATTTTCCACAGGGAAAATTGTCACAGGCTGTTTTTACATCCTTTAAGAAGCATGTAATTGTCACACAATCGCCAGAAACACATTACCACCTGTGCAGTCCCAGGGAATACCAGTCAAGGTGCCTTTTATTTAAAGAATTCCAGTTCCTGTCGACTCTGACTCGTGGCGGTCTTACGTGTCGGAGTAGAACAGTGCTCCACAGCGTTTGGAAGGTTGGCTTTTTGGAAGTGGGTCACCAGGCCTTTCTTCCAAGGTGTGTCTGGGTTGAGTGGAGCCGCCAACTTTTCAGTTAGGAGCCGAGCGCATTAACCCTTTGCTCCACCCAGGGGCTGTACGTTATGCTTAGGAGTGTGCAAAATTCTTTTTATTACAGTAGTTCATCACAGGAGTAGAGAACATCTTCTCTCCTCCTACCCACCCTTACATTTCTTTGATAGCTAATAGCATGGTCCAACCAATATGCCCTTATTTTCCTTTCTTTAGAGATTAAATAAATCAGGTTCAGAATCTGTGAAGCTGTCTTCATAGATGAGTAACACTAACTCACTTATGAAGAAGCCTCTGGGTGTTAAAGAGTTAGGGAGCTCCAATGCATGGAGCGGTTAAGGAAGAGAGGCTGCCTCCTCACTCCCCACAGGGGACATTCCCTATGACACAGGCCAACGACCTCTTAGTGCTTCCTGCTGGCAAATCGTACGCTGTCTACAAATGGAGGTTCAAAACCACGTTTCTGACATTACAGGGTAGGTAACGCTGTCTGTGTGTGGGATACATTTATTCATTTCTTCTAGAATGGATCCTGGGCAAGACATGCAGAGAACAATGGTGTGCTCTGGTGGTCAGAGTTCAGAACTGAAAGTCAAGAAGCTTGTTTTTTTTCCCCCTCCTAATACTTCCAGTGATTCCCAGAGCAAGCCACTGTCACCAAAGTGAAGGAAACGATTGATACAACTTACTGGATAAAATCCAGACCCAGATAATTCCGGTTTTGTCTGAAATATCTGGGTGATGACAGCTGGATGGTCTGATACAGCCCCTGGGGCAGTGAGCCATGTATCCCCTCTATTCATAATTTAGCTTCTCTAACAGCAAATTCAAGATGTTTCCATCTATACTAAATACGTAATTTTCACCAGCTACATGAGGGAACAATAGCTTCCTGTCCACCTCATCCAGGACTTAGGATAACCTGTCACCGTCAAGTTGATTCTGGCTCATAGCAACCCTATAGGACAGAGCAGAACTGCCCCACAGGGTTTCCAAGGAGCGCCTGGTGGATTCAAACCGCCCACCTTTTGGTCAGCAGCCAAGCTCTTAACCACTGCACCACCAGGGTTTCCAAATAATATACCACTTAGATTGGCTGGACTTAGGATCAAATAAATGTATATGAAAGCAGTTTAAAAATATAGAGCCCTGAACAAATGTGTTATTATTGAGGGAAATGCATGGTTATCTGTTATCATCTAAAATCCATCTTTAATTCAGTCCCGTGTTTAATTTTCCCCTAGATATAAAACAACAGAATGAATATATATGTGTATATACATATACACACATGCACAAGTAATGAAAAGATATTTACATTTTATGCAATTACCTCTCTTTCATGATGAAAAAAAAGAAGTTCTCATCATGACAAAAATGTTTGTGACTTTACACTTTGGAAGCTAAATGCCCTTACCCTTTTATGATTCTCCCATGGGGACTCGCTTCAAGGGTTGCATAACCCACACAGTACAGTTGTCTTTGCACAACCATATGACAAGCCTCCATGTATTTGGTGTGGATGGAAGTCAACAGTGGAGAGTTATCCCCAAGTCAGCAAGGGCAAAGTCTCCTGCTGGGTATCACCACCAGTTGATCTGGCTTGAAATCACCTCCTGGTCTTTCAAACGCAAGGAAAGGGATGGTCATAAAAAACCGCTTTTATTGCTGAATTTTTAACCCTGTTAGGATAAAAACTTGGTGGCGATACTTGCGTTCAAATTCTATAGTATCATGGTAATTTTTATCACTCTCACCAGGAAGATATTTTCATTGAAGTATAAGATTCAGGAAATACAGTCTTATATAGTACCGGTAAGATGGGATATGAGGGAACATTTCAAAGAAGAAAAACTTTTACTTGAAGCTAATTTTTTTCCAGTTCTTTTTCAATGGCTGTCAAGATATTTAAGGTCATTTCTGGTGAATGTTGACAACTATTTTAACTTCATGCTCATCTGAAAAATCAAAATAATAGCAAAGGAAGTAGAAGGTGTGCTGAGAGGACCAAGGAGGGACCAGCTGTTTAACTTGCATGTGGAATTAACTCAAACAGTGTCGCTCAGCATACCCCATCCCACCCCTGCTTTGGTGGGCCCTTAAATACCAAGGAATGAGGACACTGATGGGTCAATATGTACTGTGGCAAACTGGAGCTTTCTACAACATCAATTTTGCCTCCTCTTTTTTTTTTGACAGCCTGATAGTCTCTCTCCTCACCAGTGTCTTTCGTTAGTCAGTAGGTAAACAAAAGAGGAAGCTTCTGTCTTAGTTATCTAGTGCTGCTATAACAAAAATACCATAAGTGGATGGCTTTTACTAAAAGAAATTTATTCTCTGACAGTCTAGGAGGCTAGAAGCCCAAATTCAGGGTGTCAGCTCCAGGGGAAGGCTTTCTCTCTCTCTCAGCTCTGGAGGAAGGTCCTTGTCATCAGTCTTCCCTGGTTGAAGAGTTCTCAGCACAGGGATCCTGGGTCCAAAGAACGTGCTTTTCTCCTGGCTCTTGTTTCTTGGCAGTGTGAAGTCCCACTCCTCTCTCAAAAGAGATTCAAAGGCATCATAGAGGTAGGATTTACAACACTCAGGAAAATCACATCAGATCACAAAACGGTGGACAACCACACAACACTGGGAATCATGGCCTAACCAAGTTGACACACATTCTCGGGGAGAAAGCAATTCAATCTGCAGGACCTTCCAACCATAGAAACATTTTGATTTATTCCTTAAAATGGAGCCCTTGTGGCTCAGAGGTTAAGAGCTTGGCTGCTAACCAAAAGGTCGGCAGTTTGAATCCACTACCTGCTCCTTGGAAGCCCTATGGTGCAGTTCTACTCTGTTCTATAGGATAGCTACGATTCAGAATTGACAGCAAGGGGTTTGGTTTTTGTTTTATTTTGGTATTCCTTAAAATAGAATGGATTTTGTCTTTAATATAAATGTTTTCTGTTTTTTCAAAAATTAGCTTTAGAGTGCATTGTCATCAAGTTTAACATCTTAAAGTGAATTCGACAACATCATGAGCACATGGACTCGTGCACACCGACGTACTCTGGCTCAATACTGTTTTGATTTACAGTTATGGCATGTGCTTTATTGTGTGTTTAATGTAGTTTTCTTTCATAAATGATATTCACACAGTCATTGGAGATGGAATGATGAAGCTGAGTGTGAAGCCTTTAAAAACACTACTGGTTTTGGTCACTGCTCTCATGAAATCACCTGTGCCATTTAGCTTCTTATCCTGGTTCTTGTTCCTGTTCTTGTCTATCTCACCAGCTTCTCAACTTGGATTTGTCCACAGACTGATCATCGTGCTCAGATACCTGGGAGTCTACATCTTCTGCTCTGTTAATCCCCTCTCTAAACTGAGCCTGCCCCAGCCCAATCTTTCATATCAAGGACTCAATGTTGGCCGACATCCCATGTTCCTTTGGGCATCTGACTCCAGCAAGTCTCTGTTTTCCTACACTATTCCTGTCTTGGCACTGACATATTGTACTATCCTGGCTAGGCTAAGGGGCCAAAATAGGAAAGCTTTGGAAACTGCATAGCATGACTTTTCTTTTCAGAGCAATGCTGACGTACACTCCCAGTGGCTCAAACAAACTAATATCCAGATATTCACCCACTTGAGATACAACAAATCTAGAGATCAATGAAAACATAAAGAAATCAAGTGTGAAAGACAGCATCTTAGATATTGGCATCAAATGTTTTTTGTTTAAGAAAAAAAATCTACTGGTTTTGGTAAAAAAAAAAAAAAAAAAGGATATTAGAGACCCATTTGCTGAAACTGTTGACCTACAACCTATTGATCCTGCAGGAGTGCTGAGTTCACCTGGAGGACTCAGGAACATAGCTGACCATGGCTATGAATTGGTCTACTAAACCTAGAAAAGAGCTTTCTGATCCAGGTAAACCCTGCCAGGAAGGGAAATCATATTAGTGAATGAGGAATAGAAGCAACGTTTTTCTGTAGATATTTCCTTACCTCTTCTATCTGGAAAACTCTTACTCAAAATTCCAGATAGAACTTAAAAATTTTCACCTCTTCACTGCCCCTGTGTCCTAACTATTTGGTCCCATGTTCACATAATGTTTTGCTCTGTTCCTATTATGGCATTGATCACATACTTTATAACAGTTGTTTATGTATCTTTCCTCTGTCTACATGATGAGCAGCTATAGAACAAGGGCTGAGTCTCATCCATCTTTGTAGTCTCAGCCCTTTATATAGTGATACGCAAATAGTAAATAATAAATGTTTCATGTCTGAAACTTTTAGTGATATGGATGTTTTCATCAGTCACAAGGCACACCACAAAGCAAGTAAAAGCAATCCATTATCAAGAGATACAGTAGTAAACAGAGCAAAGATCCAAACCACCAATGTTGGGGCTCTAAGCAGAAACAGAGAATTCTCCTTCCACTTTGGATGTAGATAGCTTTCAGAGGACATCACTCCCATATTCACAACAAGAAAAAGCCAAGTAGTCTATGAAATTCTAAATTTTCTTAAGGACATTGGAAAGGTGAGGTTGCAAGGTAATCAAGTGACCTGAATTCCAAAGTGACAACCCCTTTAGGAAAGGTGGGATCCATGGGAAGAGGGTGTAGTCACCATAAAAGCCAGCTGAAAGAAAAGAACCAGAATTCCAGCAAATTCTTAAAGACCAAGTGTAAGCCAGAGAGGTAGTTTAGGAAGTCTGGGCACCTCAGAAACAAAGAGAATCTGCTAGCTTTTTTCCACAGGCTTCCATTGTGTGCTCACGAGAAAGATTGGAAGCAGGGCAGGAAATTCTCCATCCACCAATCCCTGAAACGAGTACATTGCTGTTGAGGGAAGAATACAAGCAAAAGCTGTTTGCTCCTGGGAGAGAGACTGGGAAACATTTAGGTGAAGCATTCTGCATCAATACAAGGAAGACTCTGTTACCACTGGGAAAGAGGTAGGAAACTCTCCCACTCAAGACTCCTTACAGATACAAGGCAGGTATTGGTTGCCATGGGAGAGAGAGGCAGGAATACCTAGAAGGATCCACCACCCAAGACTCATGTATAGGGTCATTCTAAGACTGAGACTAGAACCAGAGAGTTGAAAACCGCCCCTGCCCCCAGCCCAATACAGTGAACCTAGAACCGTGTAATAAACAATAGCTGTCTACCTCTGGGAATGGCACAAAAGCATAGAGTAACTCCCTATATGATGAGTGTGTGAAGAATCTGCTGAAAGCTTGGAGTGGAATCAGAAAACTGAAAAAACTTTGTTTCTTCAGACTCCACACTAACAAAAGGTAGTAGCAGCCTATCACTAGAGGAATCTGAAGTTTGTGATGAAATAAAGATAACTACTGTGAAAGCAAACTCAACTACAACTACTTAGCGGATTGACTTACTCCGCCCACCGTCATCTCCCTCCCCAGCTGTCTATCAGAAGAAGAGATGTAGCCATGTCCAGGAATAAACACTTTGTATTTCAGTCTGTTTTATTTCAGTCTCTACCATTCTTCTATGTACAATGTTCAGCATTTAATGAAAAATTACAGGACATCTAACAAATCAAGTAAAAGCAACCCATTGACAAGAGTTAAAATAGTAAACAGAACCAGACCCAGAGATGTCCCAGATTTTGGAACTACCAGACAGTGACTTTTAAATAACTCTAATAAACATGCTAAAGAATCTAGTGGGAAAAAAACGGACAACATGCATAAACAGATGGGAAATTTAAGCAGAGAAATTGAAACCGTAAACAAACTCGGTTTCTGCTGCCTTAATAATGGCTTCAAAGTTCTGTGAGGGGCAGAAAGGAAATGCTTAGTTTACTTACAAATATTTGGCCACTTCTTACCTAAAGATTTGCTAAATCATCATCTGTAAGTGTCCTGGGATCTGAGAACACTTGGAATTTCCACTGGGATAAATAAATGTGTTTTCTTTTAGAAGGTTCACTATCTGCTTTTGAAAGGCTTCTCAAAGGTTATATTTATTCTGGTTTGAATTTGTTCAATAGAATGTGAGAAAAATGAAACAGCACAAAGTTCTCTGTCAATCTGGGAATTTGTTCTTATAGACTCATTGTATGGCTTTGCCATTATCTATGCTCTGCTACTACTAAAGGTGCTATTATTTTTATCTTCAAGACAGTCTTATTTCAATGATAATACCAAGAAACAATAAACAATTCTTTCAAGGAAGAGCTTTTCCTGCTCTTTTGTATTGTTATTTTCCCCCTTTAGGAGGGGTTGAAAAAGAGCAGTGACTATTTTAGTCAATGTTTATGTGTTCTTGACAAATACAAAGGTCAACCACAAATACCTTAAAGTCGCTCATTATCAATCAAGATTCTCACATGGTGGAAGGTAGGAGCTCTAAAAAGCAATTTTAAAACTACCTCAGATTGACATTCTCCTGGATTTAGGTTCAATGAAAGAGCAAGAATTGTTGGGACATTTGGAAGCTCAGGAATGACGGTGCTTATGTTACATCATCTTACGTATGTTACACCACGTTACAGCATGTAAATAAGCACAATCTTAGTTTTATTTCATATTTTCTGTGTCAAGTTCAATTCACTTAAAAATAAGACTTTTGCTTCTCTCTAGCTTTTTTCAAAATAAACCAAAAACCAAACCCAGCAACGTCGAGTTGATTCAGACTCATAGGGACCCTATAGGACAGAGTAGAACTGCCCCATAGAGTTTCCAAGGAGCACCTGGTGGATTTGAACTGCCGACCCTTTGATTAGCAGCCATAGCACTTAACCATTACGCCACCAAGGTTTCCATATTTAAGAAAAAAATTCTGGACATTCATATAAAAAGAATGGCTAGATTTACTAAGAATAAAGCAAAAGAAAAGTATAGCTGAGATAATGGGTATTGGGTAGAAAGCAAAAGATGCCCTTGCTACTCAAGCAAGATTCAGATAAACTACTAGGCTCAAGGTAGAGGGAAAATGAGGTGTCAGGCTATTGACAGGCAATTTCAAGAAGCCTAATTTACTCATTCAGTAAGTCAAGCGATATGACTAAGGCATAAACACTAAAGGTATTTATTGATGATTCTGTGGTTTAACTCCCTTTGGGGTTTTGGTAAAGGCTGCCCTTTCTGCACCAACTTTTTAAAAAAATTCCTATATTAGCTTTTTCTTAGTTCTTTGGTTATAAGCATTTGTTGATAAGGCATAATGTTAATATAAAAAGAAAATTAAAAAAAGGTACTTTTAAACAAAATCTCCAGGAGGTTGTATATCAAACTATTAATAGGTGTTATATCTGGAGAATGAGATTTGAGGTGCATTCATTATTTTGTAATTTATAACCTCCTTTGGCATATATATATAGAGAGAGAGAAAGAGAACAGTATGCATGTGTTACCCCTTTATTTATATATTTAAATGTTTTGTTAAATAAATGCTTTGATTCCAAAATTTTTATATTTACAAATTTTGTACATTACAGAAAAATCTTTTCAAGATACAGGAGGAAGTAAATAAAATCATTCTTTTAGCCAAGCATATTAAACATAATTTAAAATTCACCATATTTTTCAAAGGCACAGATTAACTAAAGATAATCTCCCATGAGCACCAAGTTTTTTCTTTCATGAAGGTAGTTTGAAAAATAGATCTAAGCTTTACTACAAGTTGATATTTATACAACATGTTTTGGCCAAAAAAGTCCTTTGAAATATTTCAAAACATAGTCATTAAAATAGCAACTGTTCTAAAGAATTCTGTGAGGAGAGAACAGACATATGGGTTTCTCCTCACCTTCCTTCCCACCTGTTCCCCTTTCCTTCTCCCCCACCACACAAAAATTCAGTTTAATCAAGGCTGCTGCTTCTCCGACTCCCAGGTCTCAACTCAAAAAATATGACCTCATTAAAGAAGCCTTTTCTAATCGAAATCTAAAGTACCTCATTGAACTGTTCCAAGCTCTTCGTGACAAATAAATCCACTATAGTTGGTTTAATCCGACAGGAATTTTCCAGGCTACTAGGTAGCTTCAGAACCTGAGGAAAGCCAAGGATTCAGATATGGAACCCTTGCTGCCAGGAACAACAGCAGCTGGGAGAACAGACACACTGTAGGTGGTCCCAGGAGACACCTCACTGCGACCTGCCCCTCAGCACCTCCAGCACTGAAGACCAGGAAAAGAGCTTCTGGCTGAGCTATCTGGACAAATCCAATGCCTCAACCACCAAGCTTACCAAAAGCTCTCTCCTCATAAGTGTCCACTGCTTGATGTGGCTCATTTCCTTCCTCCAACTCTCACAGGGGCAGGTGATCGGCAGAGCCTGGACCACGGTCAAAGCTCTAGCTACAAAGAGTCTGTGGAGTGCAATTAAATTAAATTAAATTATTTATTTTTGCTTCTGCAATTCAAGAACGTATACTAGCAGCAGGTCAGGAAGAGATTCTAGAAAGGTGTTGGAATAGGAGTTGAAAAAGCCAATCCGTAATGTCGCTGCACTTACCTCCCAACCACATACCATTACATCAGCCTGGTTATTTCTTCCATCATGCCACAGCACTTAAACAAGACAGAGTTTATGCGGTGGTTTGTTTATTTTTACTTGATTGATGTTGCCCTTGATGCTATGTATTTATAAGTTCCACCCATATAAGGCTTTGTCCTCTTTGTTCTTTGCTTTCTCTCCACTATAAACTACAACGTTTGGCATATAGTTGGCACTCAGTAAATGTCATTGGATGAGCAGACCCTTTGTGTATCAGATAAAAACAGACAACAACAAAAAAAAGATTGCCCTTTCCATGGAAATACATGTATCTACCAAACCTGTTGCAGTCAAGTCAGTTTCAACTCATAGTAGACCCTATAGGACAGAGTAGAACTTCCCCACAGAGTTTCCAAGAACTGCCCCATAGGGCTTCCAAGGAGCAGCTGGTGGATTCCAGCATTTTGCTCAGCAGCTGAGCTCTTAACCACTGTGCCACCAGGGCTCCACATATATGTACAGGTGCATATATTTACATTCTACTTTTCCAGGTAGCTATAAAGTGCAATGAGGAAACTGAGATGATGTGTGCCCAGTTGTCACTGTTGTCAAGTCAATTGACCCATAGCAGTCCTATAGAACAGAGTAGAATTGCCCCACAGGGTTTCCTAGGCTGAAATCTTTATGGAAGCAGATTTTGAGGTCTTTCCCCCCCTGAGAGGTTGGTGGGTTTGAACTGCTGACCTTTCGCTTAGCTGCTGAGAGGTTAACCACTGCACCACCAGGGCTCCTTGTGCTCTAGTTAACTGCCTTAAAAATCAGCAATTTTGATCATGAATTTCTTAAAAATTAAGTGTTCCCTTCACCCTCAAAATAATAATGTTGAAAGGAAATATTTAAAAGGTTTCTGCAGATATGAAAACATGTGTCACCGGCAGGTCACTCCCCTAAAAGTAGAAGCCATAAACTAGAACGGTGTTTGGAAGTGTCTGGACAGCCTGCAGTAACCGCACAGCACATCTCCAATAGGCATTTACACAAATTCCTGGAATCTGCCAGCTCACTTTTCAAACTGACTCACTAGCAATAAAAAAGGAAGGACAAAACCCATGGTCTTAGGGTGCATATTTTTCATTCTCTTTCTAAGCTTAGAGGGGGCTAGAAGCCTAAGAAGGGACTCACAGTAGTTGAATAATAGCCAAAAAAAAAAAAAAAAAGGATTAACAAAAAACGAAGGTACGTGAGCTTTGGAGAGCTAGAGAACTTTACTTGGTTTTAGTCTGAGAAGAATTTAGAGTTCTGTGTCTGTGCGTTCAGTTAGCTAGCTTTATTGGTATTATCATCCAGCACGTGGCCCAGAAACCCCCACTTACCTTCCCTTTTCCTTCACCATGAGGGATTAAAGCTAGGCCAGTTATAATGACGCAGTTTCCCGGACACACGCTAGAGGGTTAGGGCAAGAGACTGGGTCCCATGCTCACCTCAGGCTACAACTGGGAAGCAAAAGAGAGGCTGCTCTGTTCCCCTCTGGCTCCCCACAGAGAACAGCGCATCTCCTGGAGCTGTGCACAGAGAACAGCGCATCTCCTGGAGCTGTGCACAGAGAACAGTGCATCTCCTGGAGCTGTGGAGCACCAAGGCTTGGCGGGAAGACATGCTCCTTTCAAGTGATTAATTTGTCAGATTTCCATATTTCAAAGCTGAGGCAGCGACAAAAAAGCAAACAAATGTGCAGCAAATTAATAATATTGTTCTAGAATTTTCAGCAACGTATCAGCTTTTTTCATTTGTTTGTTTTTCCAATGGGAATTCACCTATATGACCTTCCCTCAAGAAGCTGTGTAATTTGGCCAAATTTTCCACCTTTCGACGCATCACTCACATATGAACTATAAAGATAAGCATTAAGGAGGGCCAGAATAGAGAAAAGAAAATTCCTCACATTCATCGCTCTTTATGTTAGGGATGGCTCCTAATGGGCACTATATTGTTTGAAATGTATTTGCAGTTTATTTCCTTGCAAATGTATTTCCATTTCCTGTAAATCTTCATGCCCTGGACATCCCAACCAGGAAACTAGGAATTTCAGTGCTTCAAGGGAAAAGTGGACCCCTGCTTGTATCTCTGTGTTTAGAAATCAAATTTGGTATTTGCTGTTGTCCGTGGGTAAGAAAATAAGCATAAAGACTAGATGTTGTGAAGAGAGAGTGAGAAAAAGGAGAAGAGGAGAGTTGCAGGGAGGAGAGAGAGAGTGTTATGAATCTCTTAAGCATATATGGCACCAAACCTGGATGTCTGAGACCCCAGAGTTTCTCCCCTGATGGTGGGGAAGTTGCCCCTTGTGCCTACAAGGACGTGGTGAAGGTAGCACAGTGCTCCAGGATAGGAGGGATGCGATGCACGTGAGGGGGCTGGGTGAGGGAAGTAAACAGTGTGGATCTGCTCTCTTTGTACTGGGAGATTGGAGGAAGAAGAGGGAGGTAATCTGGGAAACCAAGAAATAAAGCAACTGAGCATTTACTGAAGGAGGGATTTTAAATTAAGAAACCAGATTGAACTAAATCTCAACACCCAGGCCTGCTCCATCACCAACTCCAGCAGGTTTAGGCTCATGAGTCAGATCTGATCGGCCATAGAGACATTGAGGAGCTACACTTTCTTTACACACCTGAGTGTAACGTGAGGAATTTTGCTAACCAGCTACACACTTACACGTAGCCGGTTACTGCCTGTCTCTTTTCTTTATGGAAGAATCCTGTGGGAGGCAAAAGGAGACCGTGAAGTGACACCTGAGGTGACATAAATCACCAAGTGCTTTCTGAACAGGAACCTTTTGTTCTTCTTGTCATTGCTGTAAGACACTGAGGCAGTGGTTAGAAGGAAAAAAACATATGTATACATATATGTACATATATACATGTGTGTATATATATACGTATGAATATATACACATACATTGGGCACATCAGTTTCCCCCAAACCCACATCTCCTGCAGAGGTAGAGGTTTTTACCCATCTTGACTCCAGTTAAGCCCAGGTGAGTTCAGCACCTTGACTTAGATCTGAAATGATGGAGCTTTCTAAGGGTGGTTAGTCAACTTCCAGTATCTTGCTTTTAAGAGCCCCCAGGCTTACATTAACCAATAGAAGAATCAGCATTCAATTCATTACTGACTGCTTTGCCGTGACTTTCAGAAGCCATAAAGGCTAAAACACCTACTTCAGAAAACAAGAACAGGAAATTCAAAAAGGTGATTAACATACCGTGAAGGAAATGGAGCTAACTACCTGGAGCAAAGCTCTCACACTTGCTAAAGAACTTAAACACCTGGTAAGGAAGGCAGAAGAAAAACCCTCTAAAGGAACAGGAAGAGAAAATAAAAACATCTGTCATTCCTAAGTTGAGTTTTATTTTATTTAACAAAACAGCATCTATACTCATAAAAATTGCTAATACTTGTACACACAAGGTATTACTTGCTCTGTGTACAGGTGACCCTAAGAGCACGCATAGTTTACTAAGAGCCTTGCAATAACTTTGTGGTACATTTCCTTCTTACCCTTGTCCCCAACCCTCCACGGAAATGCTTCTGAAGATTTATGATAATATTTTGGAAAAGAAATATTTCCAGCAATTTTTCCTAATTAGTACTTAAATGTCTATCTATTCTTATGTATTATTGCAATTAAAATAAAAGCCATTATAAAATAATCTGTATAATTAAAAAAAACCTTTTACTTACAGCAATTTTTTGATAAATAATTCTTAAATATACATATTGCTGTGTTGTTGTTAGCTGCGGTAGGGTCAGTTCCAGCTCACTGGGACCCTACGCACAACAGAACGAAACACTGCCCTGTCGTGCATCATTCTCACAACAGTTGCTATGCGTGAGCCCATTCTTGCAGACCCTATGTCGATCCACCTTGTTGTGGGTCTTCCTCTTTTTCGCTGACCCTCTACTTTACCAAGCATAATGTCCTTCTCCAAGGACTGGTCCCTCCCGACAACATGTCCAAAGTACATGAGATGAAGTCTTGTCATTCTTGCTTCTAAGGCCCATTCTAGCTGTACTTCTTTCAAGGTAGATTTGTTCGTTCTTTTGGCAGTCCATGATATATTCAATATTTTTCTCCAAAACCGCGATTCAAAGGCGTCGATTCTTTGGTCTTCCTTATTCATTGTCCAGCTTTCACATGCATATGATGTGATTGAAAATACCATGGCTTAAGTCAGGTGCAACTTAGTTCTCAAAATGACATCTTTGCTTTTCAATATTCTAAAGAGCTCTCTTGCAGCAGATTTGCCCAATGCAATGCATCTTTTGATTTCTTGACTGCTGCTTCCATGGCTGTTGAGTGTGGATAAAAGTAAAACAAAATCATTGACAACTTCAATATTTTCTCTTTTTATCATGATGTTTGCTCATTGGTCCAGTTGTGAGGATTTTTGTTTTCTTTATGTTGAGGTGCAACCCATACTGAAGGCTGTGGTCTTTGATCTTCATCATTAAGTGCTTCAAGTCCTCTTTACTTTCATCAAGCAAGGTTGTGTCATCTGCGTAACACAAGTTGTTAATGAGTCTTCCTCCAATCCTGATGTCTCGCTCTTCTTCATACAGTCCAGCTTCTCAGATTATTTGCTCAGCATGTAAATTGAATAGGTATGCTGAAAGGATACAACCCTGATGCACATCTTGCCTGATTTTAAACTACTCAGTGTCCCCTTGTTTTGTTCAAATGACTGCCTCTTGGTCTATGTACAGGTTGTAGGTATATTAAATAAACTTCAACCAATTTCTATTACTGGCTTAGTATGATTTTTATTTTAACACTTATTTTCACATATAAAGAGCAAGTTTCTTTTTAATGGGTCTGGCACATATTAAAGAGAAAAACTCCAAACCCATTCCCATTGAGTCAACACCAACTCATAGGGACCCTACAGGACAGAGTAGAACTGCCCCATAGGGATTCAAACTGCTGATCTTTTGATTAGGGGCTGAGCTCTTCACCACTCTGCCACCAGGGCTCTCTGGCCCCTGTTGGGAGAAACTTTGCTACTGACACTCGAAGTAAGTGATGGGAAAGGTAGAGAAAATGCCCTCTGCATTGCAGAAAATCAGTTATTGATTTCTAAAGGCTGGAATTGACTGGGTGAATTTGAACAGTGGTCTCAGCTCTACTTCTTTGTGCATCTAAGACTGTTGTGAGTCTGAGCAATTAAAATGACACAGCAGGGAAGCAATTGGATGTTCCAAAGACCTGGAGCTCATTTGTTTCTTATGTTTACCTGATACTCCCTAAGCCTTAGGGCTACAGCTTCAGTTTTATTTTTGTGCTTCTGAGATTCAAATTTCATTTGCAAGTTGAGGTGAATCTAAATCTGCCACTTCAATAAATACATCAATAAATATCTCAGTCAGTCCATTTTAGTGAAGCAGAAACACAATGCACATAGACCAGAGATAGATGAGAAAAACAGAATACAAAACAATAGCCATTAAAATGACAGAGCAGGGAAGCACCTGGAGAGCCCCAGAAGAGATCACATGAATGAATGAACTTGTGAGGGAGGAATTTGAACGAAGGCCCGAAATTCAATTACTAGCAAAGGACAGTTAACTGATAAGAACAAGCAAATAGAATAGGGGAAAAGAGGACAGGAAAGGAAGTGTTGAAGACAGGGGGATGAGGTCAAGCAGGGTATTCATTCACTTATCAACTCATTCATTTAGTGAACAAGTGCTTATTCAGAGCAAAAGTGGTGTAAGTTTGTGTGGGAGATCAAATGCAGAGAACAAAAGAGAAGAAGAGAAAAGGGATAAACTGGTCCTGACCAAGAATGACAAACTCTTTATAGAGGGAAAGCGACTCTAGAGATAAGTGGATTCAATTTACTTACTGCATATGTAAGGGAACTGACTAAAGTTTGTGTTCTTTTAACTCAGGAAGGCTGGGGAATAACATAGTGAAGCAACACCCATAATATAGACATGTAGACACCATACAAGGAGCCCTGGTGGGGCAATGGTTAAGTGCTCAGCTGCTAACCCACAGATCAGTGGTTCCAACCCACCAGCTGCTTTGAGGGAGAAGACCTGGAGACCTGCTGCTGTAAAGATTATAGAAATCTAGAAAACCCTCTGGGGCAGTTCTACTTTGTCCTTTAGGGTCGCTATGAGCTGGAATCCACTCAACAGCACACAACGACAACAACAGCACCCTATGTGCTGGGTTAACTATATGGGGGAGGGTTCTAAGGGTAGAAGTGGGAACCCAGACTCCTTAAGTCCAACATACCAGCCTCCAGAGCCTAGAAGACAAGCAGCCAAACCTACGGATGTAACACCATTACCTGCCTGTTTCCATAAAAAAAAACAGTTGCCGCTGAGTCAACTGGATTCCAACTCATGGTGACCCAGTCACCACGCTCACCTGCTAACCGAATGGTTGGAGGTTCCAGTCCACTCAGAGGCACCTCACAGGAAAGGCCTGACAATCTACTTCCAAAAAAATCAGCCACTGAAATCTATGGAGCACGGTTTACTCTGACATACTTGGGGTTGCTTATTTCCATACACATAGAAACTTCATTCCTGTGCGTCTTTTACCTACACCTGAGGACCAGCAAGAAACCCTCTCCCTTTCCTAGACTTGTGAGAAAGTACAAATCTCAAGGCATGTTGAGGTCCAAAGAGAAAAAGAGAAGACAAAGGAAAGGAAGAATGGGCAAACCCAAGTGCCTAACTCTTCTAATCTTTGATTAGCCTACTTTACTCACCTATTCAAGTAAAGCCATTATGGAACACTTTACAGTGTTAAAAAACAGAACAAACAAACAAACAAAAAAACCCTCACTTTTCCTAGAACTAAAAGTTAACCACTCAGGTTAACCACCCAGTTTAACTTTTAGAATGAAATTTTATTCTAGAAGACAATTTTACTTTGCTCCTAAGCCCAGTGCCGTTGAGTCAATTCTGACTCACAGCGACCCTGCCCCATGGAGTTTCCAAAGAGCGCCTGGCAGATTTGAACTGCCGACCTTTTGGTTAGCAGCCGTAGCATACGCCACCAGGGTTTCCTGGAATTGCCCCCATAAGATTTCCAAGGAGCAGCTGGTAGGTTCAAACTGCTGACCTTTTGGTTAGCAGCTGGGTTCTTCACCACTGCACTGCCAGGGTCTCACTTCGCTCCTAAAAAAAAAAACAACCGAACCCACTGCCATCGAGTCAATTCTCCTACTGCATTTAAATTGACTTCAGGACATAAATGAAAAATATTGATCTTTTTGCTCCATCTAGTGTTTCACCTTGAAATGACACCCTCTTGACACACGTCACAGCCCAGAGGGACTGCGTGTTACACAGCCAGAAACGGAACGAGGAGCTTGGTGAGGTCAGCCGCTCTTGCTGCATGACCCTGAAAATGGTCCAAAGCAGATTTTGCATCCTAGTACCAGATGAGTTTTCTCGATGGTCTTCAAAGAAATCCTTCAATCTAGGGCAAAGCAGGCATTATGATCTAGTTGCTGACTGTAAGTTTAGACGTAGAACACAACTCCGGCTCCCAATACAATGAGGATAAACATAGCTAAGAAGGACAGCCCCACCAGTTAACTTTAACTTCAGATCTTTTGACAATTAGATCATAGACTGTAGAAGTTTGTGGGCACTTCTAGGAGCGAAGAAGCGAGGGAGGAGGGAAGGAGGAAGGAAAAGAGGGAATAGAGCTTATCGTACCCATGTAACCACTGTCTTCATGAATGGGCATAAAAGAGCTTTGGGCCAAAGTAACATTTTCTGGTCTCCAAAGAACAGTTTGATTTTGAGATAAAGTGTGTTTTATTGCTAAAGTAAGGAGCCCTGGTGGTGTGACAGTTAAGCGCTTGGCTGCTCACTGAAAAGGTTGGCAGTGGGAACCCACCCAGCAGCTCCGAGGGAGAAAAGACCTGATGACCTGCTCCCATAAAGATTATAGCCTGAGAAACCCTATGGGGCAGTTCTACAGTGTCACATCAGGTCCCGATGAGTTGAAATCGACTTGATAGAACCTAACAACAACATTGTTAAAGTGATAAAGCTTGATACTAGAACTATTATACAAGAAAATGTTTAAAAATTCTCATCTGCCTCTTCTCCAACTTTATGGCTGACTTTTCTCACACTTTAAAGGTAAAATCAGGAGGAAATTCAAGTTAGCCTGAAAACAAGGAAAGGTTTATTTCTTTAATACCCTAGGAAGAAATGTATCTTCAAAAGTAGAAAGCTCAACAAGAAACTTGGTCCAATGGACCCCTTTACCAGCAAGGTTCTTAATGTGAAGCCGTGTGGCAAATATGGGGCCAACAGAAGTCAAGGTGGCTTCTTGAATTGCCTCCCACGGCTGCCTGTGCAACAGGCCAGAGAAACAGTCCTCAGAGCTGAGCTCCAGTGTGAAAGCCAGCAGGAGAGTCAGCTGAGGAGATCAAGTACGCCAGCCGGAGAGAAAAAGAACTGGGACATTGCTGGGAAGAGAAAATAGATTGAGGACGGAACCAAAAAACCAAACCCATTGCCACCGGGTCGATTCCGACTCAGCTACTCTGTGGTTGTGAGATGTGTCAAGAAGTGTGTCATTTCAAGATGAAACACTAAATGGAGCAAAAATAGATTTAAGATGGAACAACAAATTCTAATTCTTAGAGCTTTCTCCTCCAAATTCACTGATTTGCTCTGATCCTGTACTTCTTGACTCTCCTTTCTCGATCTTGACTTCCTCTGGCCTCTTCTTTCTCCTATAGATGCCACTGTTCTGGGGTTGTTGTTGTTGTTAGGTGCCGTCGAGTCAGTTCTGGGGAAGTGGGGCATTCCCAGGTGCCTTTTCCAGAGTCTGCTCTGCTGCAGGTTGCCAGCATTTGTTAGATCTCTGCAGTGTCTCTAAGTGGGTCCTGTATTGTTGTGTGTGTGCATTACAAAGAACAGAGATTCGAGTACATATTTTGCCATTTCTCAATTTCTGAATTCAGTTGATAACATAAAAAATAGCCCCTATGTAAGTTCCACGTAGTATGGAGCCCTGGTGGCACAGTGGTTAAGAGCTCGGCTGTGAACCAAAAGGTTGGCAGTTTGAATCCACCAGCCCCCCCTTGGAAACCCTATGGGGCAGTTCTACTCTGTCCTGTAGGGTCTCTATGAGTCAGAATTGACTCAAAGGAAGCAGGTTGGCTTCTCTGATTTATAGAAACTTTACATTCAATGGGTCAATATTTCCCTGCCTCTGATCAGAAATTAATCTTTTACTAAAAGCTGTGTCAAATGTAAAATTAAAAAGATTGAGGCATGAAATTCAGTAAATACTCATATTTGGTGCTGAAGATTATTTAGAAAGCTATTCAAGCAATGAGAATGCTGCAATGTTAAACAGAGATTACGCTAAGACGTGATTTTCTCAAGGAAAGTTCTGCCTCACCAAGTACTGCTCCAAGGATAAACAAATTAAAACTGGAAAAAAAAGAAAAGCATTGTGTATTTGATGAAAGTTAACCCTGGGAACTTTTGAGAGAAATTGCAGTAAAGTGAAAGGAACAGAGAAGTCAGATTTCAATGGACTCAAGGACAACAAGTGGGAGTGAAATAGAGTGGATGTCAGAAGAAGTTAGTACACACTAGTTTTTTAAAAAAAACAAAGAGAAAGTTAGCATGATCAAGCATTTTTAAGAACTAACGGAACCTGCATATGTTTGTAAAAATAAGGGGGGAGGGTCCTAGTGTTTGGAGATTTGGTGAACTTCACCGAAGGCTGGATAGCAAGAATCCAGGACCATTTTCACCAAGCACGTTCCTTCTTCCCGAGTATATGATATCAGGGGTAATTATCTGCCAAGCTCTACTCTGGTTTTTAAAGTTAATCCAGGATTCCTACACAAAGCCTGCACACACACACAGAGAGAAATGCAGACACACGTTATTGCTTTGCTTTCTTACCTATTTTAAGTAGTCCTTTTGTTTTTGGGTCACAGAAACCTCATTTCAACTGGTCTAAGTTGTCAGAAAAGTTATTTAAAAATAGGAAAAATAAGCACAAAAGATTATTGGGTATTTTTTTCAGTGTAGGACTAGCCTAGAACTTTGATTGATTTTCTATGGATTGGACTATTTTACAACTCCGTAGTGGCAGGTTTAACTTTTAGATTTTTGAATGATTTCTGTCCAACGGAAAAGATAATCACAAAGTTTATGGCTTCTTACCCGGTTGGAAGTTAATCAGTTTTGTGTTAACATATTTCAGTATTTCTTTATTAAATTGCATTAAAATATCTGGTTTTGAGTTGGTTTTAATATTTTATTAGTTCCTTCGCTAATTAATGACTTGAATAAAGCCTGATATCTGTTTATTTTATATTTTCATGAAAGCCATAGTTTTAACTTCTTGAAAATAATTTTTAACAAAGTCGATGGCGGAATGCAGTGAACACTTACTGAGGATCTACTATGTGCCAAACTCTTCACATGACTGAGCAAAAGAGAAAAAGACTCCATGTGGAATGTGTCTATAGTCTGGTGGGACAGGCCAACTGTAAGCTTGATAAGTGCCCAGCGTGAATCCCACACGTTGCCAGGAAAACCTGTACCCAGTGGGGGAGCAGAGCTAGAATTAGGAAGGCATGAGACCTTGGGAGCTGTGGGTCCCATTCCTGCTATGTGCACAAGAAAGGGACACTAGGTCTGCATAGAGGAGACTGGGCTCACTTGCGGGACAGCAGAGGGGGCCTGGGAGTGTCTGAGTTGGGTCCTGAGGACTCTCCTGTCCCTGTCCCAGTGCTTGCTGATGTTTGGTTGTGCTCCTTGAGTCCCAGCCACTCTTCTTCCAACCCATCACAGTGGAAGAATATACTTCTGATTAGCTAAAGTCAACTCCCTGGTCTGTGTTTAGCAGGCAGTAGTTTCCAAAAGCATGAATGGCAATCAACAAACCACACTGTCTGGATAATTTGTTCTCAAACATACTCCTTCTTACAGGCCAGTAGATACAAAATGCAGTGTTATGAGAACGCTGGACTGGCTTCTAAAACTTAGGTATTGTTTAGGCTAAGCAAACCAGGTTCTTTAAGAAATGGTCAGTGTAGACTTCAAAGTCACAAAGCTCCCATATGTAAAATCGGTGCCGTTGATATAAATCAAGAAATAGATTCAAACGTACGCAGTCATTTGGTTTATGACAAAGGCACCAAACAAATAAATGGGCAAAGAAAGTCTTCTCAGAAAACGGTGTTGGGACAAGTAGATGTCCATGTGGAAAAAAAAAAAAAAAAACGCATCTTGACCCTTACTGCCCACCACTAATTAATTTTAGGTAGATTATAAACCTAGACATAAAAGTTGAAATTACAAAGCTTCTAGAAAATAACATAGAAGAACACCCGCTTGACCCTGCGTGGGCGAAGCCCTGTTACACAAATAAAAGAAAGCACTAACCAGCAGAGGAAAATTTGTTAAATTAGACTTCATCAACATTAGAAATCTCAGCTCATGAAAAGATGCCATTAAGAAAAGAAATAGGCAATTCACAGACTGGGGGGAAATATTCGTGAAAGGAAAGATTGGCGTCCGGGATTTACAAAGAGGGCAAAGGCTGTTCTATGTGAAATGAAAACGTTATTTTGAAAAGACAACCTGGTTATCCTTAGCGTCTACTGTCACTTGGGTCACTTGTAAGTTATTCCAGTAGTCCACCTTGTGGTGGAATTTGGTACAAAAACTAGTGTCCCCGAAATTGAATGTAGGAATTGCCCAATTTTTAGGTGCATTGCATTACAAAAGTTTTTCTAAATTAGTTGCTTGAGGCTCAGAACCTGTATTTCTGGCTGAACTATGCCGAAAGCAGTGGTTATGTAAAAATCTATGTGTGGAATGAACAATTCTGGCCATCACCATTAATATAGATATACAGCTTTCTAGTAGGGTGTTGGAGGGCCCTGAATGGAGCAGTTGGTTTGCACTTGGCTACAAACAGAAATGTTGACAATTCAAATCCACTCGGCCGTGCCGTGGGAGAAAGGCCTGAAGATCTCAGCCCGTGGAGCTCAATTCTGTCCCGACACACACGGGTTGCCGTGAATCAGAATCAACCCGACAGCCGTGGGTTTGTTTGCACAGGCTGTTTGGGAACAATCGGAGGATACAGCCCTTACTTCAGAAGATTGTTTTCCTGTGCTGTATAGAGTGTGAAGAGAAGGCGGACCTGCTCATATCTTGAAAGAGAGTTTTTTCCCCAGAAAAGAGGCCATTCCAACTCAAAACTGATCAATAGGTCTGAACGGCTTGAAAGAATAAAGAAAATGAGGAGGCGTGGGAGGGAGATGGCTATTAGTCTACTTCTATTTTATAACTGTTGGGAACTGATATCCTTTTTCAAAATTAATTAACTTGAAGACCTAAATTTTGAAGCATACATTCATAGCTTGGCTGCTAACCAAAAGGTCAGCAGTTCGAATCCAGTCGCTCCTTGGAAACCCCATGGGGTGATTTTACTCAGTCCTATAGGGTTGCTATGAGTCGGAATCAACTCAATGGCAATGGGTTTGATTTTTTTTTTTTACAGGTTAATGTAAAAATTACATCAATAAATAGACAAAAGATTTTTTAAAAGAAAAATCATGTGGTGTCTTCTTGCAATAAATATTAACTCTTTGTTATTTGTCCCTTAGGCTGAGGAAACATAGCAACCCTGACATCGACACCCCCACCAAACCATTTGGTTAAACCGTATCTGTGGGGGGCAGGAGTATGGGCGAGCAGTTTTTCTTTATTTAGTGGCTAAAATACGATGGGAGGAAAAGTTTCCCACATAGATTTTATGACTCCAGGAACCTGGTAGTGCAGTACTTAAGCACTCAGCTGCTAACTGAAAGGTAGGTAGTTCGAACCCACCAGCAGCTCCTTGGGAGAAAGATGTCACAGTCTGCTTCTGTAAAGATAACAGCCTTGGAAACCCTACGGGGCCGTTCTGCTCTGGCCTATAGGTCTCTATGAACTGGATTTGACTCGACAGCAATGGCTGTGGTTTGGTTTTGTTTGGTTTGAGCAGTCTTCGAAAGCTGCCTCGTAAAGATGGATAGTATGCGCTAGGCTCATCTCCTACATTTCTTGCCCCAAACCTGGATCCATCCATTTATTAGAAGCCCCAATATCTTTTAGTGAGAAATGGCATACCAAAACCACAACCTGGGAACTAAGAATACTTATTAATTCCAGACTGCTCTTTGTTGCTAAGCTTTTCACTAGGCAGAATTCATACTAACATTCCCAATCCACGTTCAGGACTGCATAGCTTTACTTAACTCTCCCATATTACGTGTGTTTCTTCTTTCCCCCACAACAGGATGGCAGCTGTCAGTGATAACAGGAGGTGACACAATTGGGGGATCTAATAATTCCATGTATCCTCTACCCACATAATACATAGTACACAGTCTCAAAGTAGCAATACTAATACTACTATCCTGAATATGATTACAGAAAAGTTAACAACTTTGACATATTATTCTTATTATGACCCATTTTTTAAAATAGCTGTATACAATCACTGCAGACTATGTTCTTTCCCTTTTTATCTTCAGTCGCCTTATTTCTTCAACAACGGTATACTTAATGTTCACCGTTAGTCTTTGTATAGATAATTTTTTGCAGTCATATTAGTTGTCTGAAGCTCATTCTGTAGTATAAGCCTCAGGAAAAATATTCCCTAAGCCCTTGCATGCTGATAACAGCTTGTGCCTTTTACATTGGATAGGCAGTTTCGATGGGTAAAAAAATCCTTGGTTCACATTTTCATTGCTTAAATTACGTTTCCTGAAATATGTTAGTCCGTTTCCTTTGGCGTGGAACACAGAGGGGAGAGATGTCCTGAGTGGGGGTTACCCTCCACAGACAGACAAGGCCTGCTGGGCCAACCAACGATACCACACTCACTCCCAGGAAACTACACAGATTAAGATACAACTATTGGTCCAGAGGAAACCCTGGTGGCGCAGCGGTTAAGAGCTACGGCTGCTAACCAAAACGTCGGCAGTTTGAACCCACCAGGTGCTCCTTGGAAACTAGGAGGCAGTTCTACTCTGTTGCTATGAGTTGGAATCCACTTGATGGCAGTGGGTTTGATTTTTTTTTTTTTTTTTTTTTTTGGTATTGATCCATAGCAAAAGAGAAAGAAGAAAACCAAAGACTCAAAGAAGAAACTAGTCTACAGGACAAACAGTCTATACAAACTGTGGCCTCATCTACCCTGAAACCAAAAGAACCATTGTACTTTATGGAAATAACGCGCACCCTCTACATTTGTTTGCTAGTCCTCCCCAATCGAGGCATTTCCATCAGTATGCTATGCTAATTTTTTTACAGCAACATGTAAAAAAAGGAGCATAGTGGCACTCACAAAAATACCTCAGGGGAAGAGGGGGAGGACGTGGTTGGCAAACAAATTTTGTTGTTCTGTCATTCCTTGCTGTGATTTTCTTAGTGTCTTAGAGCTGTTTTCAGAACAGCAGGTTACAGCTCTGATCTCACTGTGGGCAGGTCTTTCTGGTATATTGTCTTTGTCTACAGGACGGTTACTCTTTCCTTCTAAGTTTTCCTTAAAACAGCTATGAATGGGATTTGATCTCAATACTTTCTTGTTTAGATTTTTACAAAAATAGTTTTTCTGAACTTTTGGAATGAAGTTTGGTTCAGCATAGTTTTTCTAAATTCACAGAGCTTTTTCTTCTGTAGTTTTCATGTAGGATTCAAGAATAATCATGGTGCATTTTCTGAGATTTCTTCATTCTGTTCCCCTCTCTCTCTTTTACTGTGACATTTTCTCTTTTTTCATCTCTGCTTGGAGTCCACTTCCAGCTATTTCTCCTCAGCGTGGGGCCCTGCTCTGGAATTAAGCCCTGGGTGGTCGGTTCTGATTGTTATTAGGGACAAACTGTCTTAGCCCCTCAGATCACACTGCAGGCCTCCCACTCACACAGGCTATTGGACTGCTGGATTGGGCAAAGCCCGTTGCAGTTTTAAACGCTGTGCTCAAATGACTCACCATGCTTTCTGCTGAACATTTGTTGTCTGTTTGGGGGCTCTCCTGTACTCAGGCTTGTCAAACACTACATCCCTATAATTTCTCCTACACGGATGCTGATACGATGCTGGTCTTGTGGCTTTTGGTGTCTTGTACCCATCCTCTGATAGTTTGGGGTTCATGAAGACACTTTACCAACTAGCCCTGTTTCTGATTTGCTACCTAGTTGCTCTGTCTGTTTTTGGTGATTCAGGGAGATTCAAAGATTTTATGCTCTGCCGACACACCTTTAAAGCTTATACCTCTCAATATTCTTTATTATAAAAACAGCACATGACATGACAAAAACTCAAACAACACAAAAAAGTTCACTAGAAAAATTAAATCTTGCCTCACATACTTGGAGTTTTCACTGTCCAAAGCCCCAGAAGTAACTACTGTTGACACAGACTCGTGTATCTTTCTAGAAATTTTCCAAGCATATGGTTTATGTATAAACCCTTTCCCTTTTACGTAAATGAAGTAGTATTATACATTGTTTTGCAATTTGATTATATCATTTAACAATGTAACTTGAAAGTGTCACTAAAAAGTAAATATATACCCACCTATATATTTTATGTTTAAGCTACTCTACTGGGTGTTCTGCTTTCTGAGTTAGCATATATTACTGACCAACTCTCTATTGGTGCAACAACAATTCTAGAGCATAGCTTTTTCTCATTTTGGAGAGTATATCTATGAGACAAATTCCCTGAAATAGAATTGTTAAGCCAAAGGATATAGACAACTTGAACACTATAAACAGATGGGTAAAATGTGGTTATATTTATTTTTTTTAACGTTTTGTATGACTAAAAAGAATCACTCAGAAAATATCAAAAGATAAATAACAAGTTAGGTAAAAATCACTGTCTATATGACAAAAGCCTAATTGTTTTAATATGAAAAACCTTTACAAACAGTAAGAAAAAATATTAAAACACAGTAGTAAAACTGGACAAATGACATAATTAGGCACTTTAATGAACAGGAAATACAAAATGAACAAAACAAAGAATAATGTGAAAAACATGTTCAGCTTCACTCATAATATTTAAGATATTCATTCAAACAGCATGGCTTTATCAACTTGTCAAAGACTAAGTGTCACTGTGAAGACAGACGGGGCAGGCACAACAAGAACTACCTGTGGGAACGTAATCTGGTAGTTGATACAACTTTTGGATGACAACTGAGCAATAACCATCATAGTCACAATTAAAAGCATACTTTATTTTTAAAACTTATGTTCTTTTTTATGTTTTTTTTCCTTGCACTTCTTTTTTATTGTGCTTTAGGTCAAACTTACAGAGCAAATTAGTTTCTCAGTCAACAATTTATACACAAATTGTTTTGTGATATTGGTTGCAATCCCTGGGATGTGTCAACACGTTCCCCTTCTGCACCCCAACTCCCCATTTCCACTGGCCCATTATTCCTGTCCCTTCCTGACTTTTTGTCATTGCTTTTGGGCAGGTGTTGCCCTTTTGGTCTTGTATACATGATTGAACTAAGAAGCACGTTCCTCACGTGTGTAAAACAAATATTCTTAAGTCTCTTAAAATCTTTAGATGGAGACTCTGCCCGTTGTATCACTTAACCAACCTCCGCTTCTGTGTGATACTGGTGATGTGCCCTGGGCCGTGTGGGCACCCGGCTGTAACCGCACCTGAGTGCCACCGGATGGTGATTTTACAGTTAAAATCAGCTCCTATTTCCTAGTCTGCATCTACGGTTACTCCTTAAGAAACACTACATCCGTAATCTGGTGCATTTTTTTTTTTTTTAATGCTAACAAGGCATTGTATTTAACTGATTTTTTTTTTTTTTTCCTCTGCTTGGAGTGTTTAAAATTCAGAGGTACTGTGTATCAAGTTTCTTACAGGAATTACTTGATTTATCTTTGAAGTAATAAGAATAGCTACAATATATTGAGTACATTCTATGTGCCAAACATTTAGTTGACATTAATCTAATCCTCACAGCTATTCTGCAAGGTGGCTACATTGTCTCCAATTGACAGAAGAGGAAATTCATGCTCAGAGAGCAAAAACAAGTTGTGAAATGTTGTAAAGCTAATAATTGGCTGAATCATGATTTGAATCTAGGTTTGTTTAGCTCCAAAGTTCATGGTATTTCTATTAACTCATCTGACTTTCTCAATTGTTAAGAGTCGTGTATTAGAACTCAGATGCGGAAACAGATCTGTTTTTATCATCAGAACGTTGTAATTTTGTTGTAATGCATATTACGTTGTTGTTAAGTGCTGTCAAATCAGCTTTGACTCATAGCTACTTTATGCATAACAGAAGGAAATGTTACTCAGTCCTTCCCATCCTCACAATCATTGCTCTGTTTGAGCTGATTGTTGCAGCCACGGTGTCAATCCTAGAAGAAAGCAAAACATTGTGTTATGACAAAGTGAGTTCCAGGGTTGGCAAATGATTTGTCAAGTTTGTTTAAATTAGAATGACCTTCTGAGATCACACCCTAGTACTGTGGACAGTGGGGCCTCAATTCTGTTATGATCAGCTCTACATGGTCACGACTCCCAGACTGCAGCACTGTCATCTGATGAGTTTTTGTATAGTTAAAGTGATAATTAAAAAAAAAAAAAAGGCAAACAACATATGAGGTAAATCATGAAACACAAGTAGCTAAATGCTTATTCCCATAAAAAAAAAAAATACCAAGCCAAAAAAAAAAAAAAAACCTCTTACAAATCAGTAATAAAAATATGAAAACCCAGTAGAAAATTGGATGAATTACATACACAGGTAAGTAAAATAAAAATAAATTTTATTTCTTTTGTTGTCAACTGTCATATAAGCCTATTCCTAGATAAAGTAAAGAATAAGACTGTTATTCTAAACAGGCTATAAATGCTGCCCTGGACCTTCCTTTCATTAGGATTACCTAGTTTACCTCTGAAGCCCTGGTGGCGTAGTGGTTGAGAACTCAGCTGCTAACCAAAAGGTCAGCAGTTTAAATCTCTGCCCTGTAAAGCCACTATGAGTCAGAACCGACTCAACGGCACTTAACAACAGCAAAAATTATCTCTAAATGTTTAGGATCGTAAACATCCCTATTCCCACTTTTCTTCCACTATTACTTCTCACCTTTTAAAGACCAGTTCTCCTGTGTTTGGGAGCCCTGGTTTTGCAATGGTTAAGGTGCTCGGCTGCTAATTTAAAGGTCGGCTTTCAAATCCCCCAGCTGCTCCGAGGGAGAAAGATGTGGCTGTCAGCTTCTGTAAAGATTTACAGCCTTAGAAACCCAATGGGGCAGTTCTACTCTGTCCTATAGGGTCGTTAGGAGTCAGAATTTACTTGATAGCAGCCAGTTTTGTTTTGTTTTTGGTTACTCATATTTTTGTTACAAGATCATCCCATGATACAGACAAAACTTCCTCTTAGGTGAAAAGAAGAAGAGTGTTCAGAAGAAACTGCCATCCAAATCTGGGGTCTCTTTGAATTTCCCCTGTTGATTCAAAATTCAGTTTATAAAATGAAAGTCACTTTGCGTGATCATTAACCCTCACCAGTGATCAGTTCAGTCTGACTATACTACTCATTGTTTGACACTTTCTACCTTTTTTTTTTTCTATTAAGGGTGACTACTTAATGGTTCAGTCTGACATTTATGGCTTCGTTCATTGGATGCCTCGTTGATCATTGGCTTATTAATATTTAATCAGGATGTTTAAAATGTAGGATGATAGTGAAGCTTGATTTTAATAAATGGATATCAAACTCAGGACATGAGGTTTGAAGAACCCTTGGCCGTATCATGGGACTGTCAATAAAGAAGAACGAGACTCGGTTCACCCCAATCCACTTCACAGATTCATAAAAGACAGCAAAATACCAAGAATTTTTCAACTAATTTGTAAAATACAAAAATAAGAAATAAAGTTCAGGCTAAACCAGAAGCTCTGTGTGGTGTGTACTGGTTTCTTTTTCAGAGGGAAGTCGAAGTTCAATCCCATTCAGTAGACACGACAGGGAGTAGTTGGCGGGACGTGATGCTATTTCCTCTCTTGAAGCTCTAGCTGAGTTCTGTGTCTGGCTGAGCCTCGAGCAAACTGGCTGAAACCCCATAAGCAGAAACGAAAGTGACATCGGATAGAGGAACTGCACCCACTTCGGAGACCGAGGTCCGAGTGTTAAAGAGAAGCCTTCTAGAATTTCATATACTACAGACGGCAGCTGTATTATCCTGGATGGTGGCTGTGAAGCAGACCATTGGGCACAGTTCACAATGGCTATCTGTCTAACGTTGTGAGGGAGATCTAACTTGGTCCATATTACATCCATCACATTAAGCTCCCATGAAAAGTTTCAATGATTCGTAGGTATAGCCCCGCTTTGGCTTCCTGCTGGCACAGGGAGGATTGGTTAGTCCATTATCCTTGCTTCCATTAGTAAAAGTTTACTTTTGAAATTCTTTAGAAGCCATTCCAAATTACACTTACAGATGATATTCACTCTTTTCGATACCTAGTAGCTCACCAACAACTGAGTATTCAGTCATGGCACAAATTTAAGAATTCCTCAGCAATTAGAAAAAAAAAGCCCTTGCTGTCAAGTAACTCCAACTCATCGTGGCCCTATAGAACAGAGCAGAACTGCCCCATAGGGTTTCTAAGGAGTGGCTGGTGGATTCCAGCTGCCGACCTTTTGGTAAGCATCCAAGCTCTTAACTGCTGCTCCACCAGCCGTCAGCCATTAGACCTCCCTTTATTTCACCTGGAAAACCCGATGGTGCGGTGGTTAAGAGCTTGACTGCTAACCAAAAGGTCGGCAGTTGGAATCTACCAGGCATTCCTTGGAAACCCTATGGGGTAGTTCTACTCTGTCCTACAGAGTCACTATGAGTTGCAATTGACTTAATGGCAGCAGGTTTTTTTTTTTTTTTTCACCCTCACTAAACCTCACTAAACCAAAGCAAACCTCTTGCCACCAAGTCAGTTTCAACTCCTGGTGACCTCACGTGTTACAGAGCAAAACTGCTCCATAGGGTCTTACTGACTGTAACCTTTATGGAAGCAGTTCAGCAGGACTTTCTCCTGAAGGGCTTCTGATGGGTCTGAACCACCAACCTTTAGGCTAGCAGTCGAGGACAAACTGTTTGCATATCCAGGGGCCCTTTTCACACTCACAGAGTCTGACAAAAGTATAAGTATTGTATTGGTCAATATGAATCTGTCTTTTCAGACAGATGCTTTGACAGGAAAGCTTAATGTTGACCCCATAACTTCAACTCTGTCTTTGTGTTCAGAAGCTGCAATGATGTATGTGGTTATCATGTTTACATCAATCCATACTGAATACTGCAAAGACAGGCCCCTAAAGCCTTCAGTAGCCTAGAATTACGGACGTTGATGATGACAATAATGAAAACCATAGTCAAGAATTTCCTTAAAAATCTTCTCATAATGAAGTGAATACACTTCCTGGTGTTATACCTTAACTTTGACCATAAAAGTATTTTCCTATAATTGAAACTATTACTATTGTCATTTAAAAACCATGGCTAGATAATTAGGGATTATTATCGGGAGCATTCAGAGAAGGATAGAGGCTCTATAGCTTAATAAATATGTATAAGAATAAATTCCTAATTATCACCTGCTTACCACTTTCGGATCTAGGAAAATTGGAAATACTCAAAAATGAAATGGAGACACACTTCTGGCAGGGCCAAGATGGCTGACTAGATGGAAGCTACCTCGGATCCCTCTTGCAACAAAGACTCGGAAAAAGAAGTGAATCGATCACATAATGACAATCTACGAACCCTGACCATCAAACACAGATCTGAAGAGTTGACCTGAGTGACAGAGACTGAGAACGAACAACCACGGGGAAGCAGCGACTGTTTTCGGAGCCTGGAGCCAGCACCCCAGTCAGGAAACCTTGGCACCGGGCTTTGGACTGGGCGCAGGGGAGCTGATATGGTATCCTGAGATGGCACAAACATGGGACGCAGCCCTAGCCCCCTGAAGTGACCCCAGGGGAAGCCCAGCCAGTGCGTGCAGGTAGCACAGTGACGCGGCTGACAGGAGGAGAAGTCACTGGGAGGCAGCGACTGATTTTGAAGCTGGGAGCGCGGCGTCCCAGCCAGGGAACCTTGGCGCTGGGCTTTGGATTGGGAGCGGAGGAACTAACCACGGCTTCAGGGACGGCGCAAGCACAGGACGGGGGCCTGACCCTCGGGGGCAATCTCTACCCAGCCAGCGCACACAGTTGACTCACCCCTCGGGAATCTCAGATAAGACAATCATCCCAAGCAAGATAAGAAACTTTGTTTATATTCCGGGGTGCGACTCTCTCCTATTTATTTGAACCCTCCCCTCCCCTTCCCAGGCGGCTTCATTAACATTGGAATTTCCTGAGCCAGAGAGTGAACTGCGCTGCAGTTTTCATTTCTTTCTTTCTTTTTTTTTTGGTCTTTTCCTAACCCATTCTCCTGGCCTGAGAGAAACACCTACAAGAAACCCAGGGATGAAAAATCCTTCCCTAACTGGACTAAAAACACAGAACCAGCTCCAGCCAAGCATATGTGATCCACAGTCTTGGGCTTTCATCCCCATAGGGAACAAGGTGGCTATTATAATGCAAAGGCAATTCTGATAGTGATCTGACTGTAATTGTTTTAGCGGATTACTGGAAAGACAAGTTTCCCAGGTCTGATATCCCTGCTTATTCAACAGAGCCCTCACTGACCCACAACAGGGAACTGAGGGCTGAAGCTCCCCCCAGACCACCTAGCCTCCTGCCTTAGGGGTCTAAGGAGGGTGACACCTATCAATCTGTAGAGGTACTTGCATTGGGGGCCTAAGGTACAGCTGCAGAGCCCACCCACCAAAGTGCTTTAGGAATAGAGACATGCCTACCTCACTGACACTTGGGGGAAGCCTGTCAGCATTCTGCCCCCCTGGAGTGTGACCCCCTGCTGCTACTAGAATCTGGTGCACACAACTATCACCACTACTTCTCAAGGTGGATAGGTGACAACAGTCTGCACCACACACTTGATGACCCAAAATCAGATTCTACTCAAGAATAGTGAATGGACTCAGGCTTATATACCTGGTAACAGCCCAAACCAGCTGGTAATAGGACATAAGTGATTCAAGGGCTACATCAATCAAGACAGTGCAATCTAGTAGCCCATCTACGTATATTGAAAGAAAACAAAACAAGATAAGACTCAGTGAGCAAATATGGAACAAATCACTACAATATCTTAGTGATGGCTCGGAGACAGCAGTCGATATCAAACCACATAAAGAAGCAGACCATGATTGCTTCTACAACTGCCCAAACTAAAGAATCAAAATCTATCCCAAATGAAGATACCATCCTGGAATTGCCAGATGCAGAATATAAAAAACTAATTTACAGAATGCTTCAAGACATCAGGGATGACCTCATAAATGAAATAAGGCAATCTACAGAAAAAGCCAAGGAACACACTGATAAAGCAGTTGAAAAACTCCAAAAGATTAATTAAGAACATAGTGGAAAAATTAATAAGCTGCAAGAATCCATAGAGAGACAGCATACAGAAATCCAAAAGATTAACAAATAAAATTACAGAATTAGACAACGCAATAGGAAGTCAGAGGAGCAGACTCGAGCAATTCGAATGCAGAGTGGGAGCTCTGGAGGACCAGGGAATTGGCACCAATATAGCTGAAAAAAAAAAAATCAGATAAAAGAATTTTAAAACATGAAGAAACCCTAAGAATCATGTGGGACTCTATCAAGAAGAATAACTTGCATGTGATTGGAGTTCCAGAACAGGGAGGGATAACAGAAAACACAGAGAGAATAGTTGAAGATCTGTTGGCAGAAAACTTCCCTGACATAATGAAAGACGAAAGGATATCTATCCAAGATGCTCATCGAACCCCATTCAAGATTGATCCAAAAAGAAAATCACCAAGACATATTATCATCAAACTTGCCAAAACCAAAGATAAAGAGAAAATTTTAAAAGCAGCCAGGGATAAAAGAACAGTCTCCTACAAGGGAGAATCAATAAGCTCAGACTACTCAGCAGAAACCATGCAGTCAAGAAGGCAATGGGATGACATATATAGAGCAGTGAAGGAGAAAAACTGCCAGCCAAGGGTCATATATCCAGCAAAACTCTCTCTAAAATATGAAGGCGAAATTAAAATATTTACAGATAAACACAAGCTTAGAGAATTTGCAAAAACCAAACCAAAGCTACAAGAAATACTAAAGGAAATTGTTTGGTCAGAAAACCAATAATATCACATACCAGCACAACACAAGGTCACAGAACAGAACACCCTGATATCAACTCAAATAGGGAAATCACAAAAACAAATTAAGATTAATTTTAAAAAGAAAAAAAAATGCTCAAAACAGGGAATCATTGAAGTCAATATGTAAAAGATCACAATAATCAAAAAGAGGGACTAAATACAGGAGGCACAGAACTGCCATATGGAGAGGGATACAAGGCGATATAGGACAATACAAGTTAGGTTTTTACTTAGAAAAATAGGGGTAAATATTAAGGTAACCACAAAGAGGTATAACAACTCCATAACTCAAAATAAAAACCAAGAAAAACATAACGACTCAGCAAACATAAAGTCAAATACTATGAAAATGAGGAACATACAATTTACAAAGAAAAACGTCTCAGCACAAAAAAGTAAGTGGAAAAATGAAATTGTCAACAACACACATAAAAAAGGCATCAAAATGACAACACTAAACACATACTTATCTATAATTACACTGAATGTAAGTGGACTAAACGCACCAATAAAGAGACACAGAGTCTCAGGCTGGATACAGAAACACGATCCATCTATATGCTGCCTACAAGAGACACACCTTAGACTTAGAGACACAAACAAACTAAAACTCAAAGGTTGGAAAAAAATATATCAAGCAAACAATAAGCAAAAAAGAGCAGGAGTAGCAATATTAATTTCTGAAAAAATAGACTTTAAAGTTAAATCCACCACAAAGGATAAAGAAGGACACTACATAATGATTAAAGGGACAATTGACCAGGAAGATATAACCATATTAAGTATTTATGCACCCAATGACAGGGCTGCAAGATACATAAAACAAACTTTAACAGAACTAAAAAGTGAGATAGACACCTCCACAATTATAGTAGGAGGCTTCAAGACACAACTTTCAGAGAAGGACAGGACATCCAGTAAGAAGCTCAATAGAGACATGGAAGACCTAAATACAACAATCAATGAACTTGACCTCATTGACTTATACAGAACACTCCATCCAACCACTGCAAAATATACTTTTTTTTTCTAGTGCACATGGAACATTCTCTAGAATAGACCACATATTAGGTCATAAAACAAACCTTTCCAGAATTCAAAACATCAAAATATTACAAAGCATCTTCTCAGAACACAAGGCCATAAAAGTGGAAATCAATAACAGAAAAATTAGGGAAGAGAAATCAAATACTTGGAAACTGAACAATACCCTGCTGAAAAAAGACTGGGTTATAGAAGACATTAAGGAGGGAATAAAGAAATTCATAGAATGCAACGAGAATGAAAATACTTCCTATCAAAACCTCTGGGACACAGCAAAAGCAGTGCTCAGAGGTCAATTTATATTGATAAATGCACACATACAAAAAGAAGAAAGAGCCAAAATCAAAGAACTGTCCCTACCACTTGAACAAATAGAGAGTGAGCAACAAAAGAATCCATCAGGCACCAGAAGAAAACAAATAATAAAAATCAGAGCTGAACTACATGAATTACAGAACATAAAACAATTGAAAGAATTAACAAAGCCAAAAGCTGGTTTTTTGAAAAAATTAACAAAATTGATAAACCATTGGCCAGACTGACTAAAGAAATACAGGAAAGGAAACAAATAACCCAAATAAGAAACAAGATGGGCCACATCACAACAGACCCAACTGAAATTAAAAGAATCATATCAGATTATTACGAAAAATTGTACTTGAACAAATTTGCAAACCTAGAAGAAATGGATGAATTCCTAGAAAAACACTACCTACCTAAACTAACACAATCAGAAGTAGAACAACTAAATAGACCCATAACAAAAAAAAAGATTGAAACGGTAGTCAAAAAACTCCCAACAAATAAAAGCTGGGCCCGGATGGCTTTAATGCAGAGTTCTACCAAACTTTCAGAGAAGAGTTAATACCACTACTACTGAAGGTATTTCAAAGCATAGAAAATGGTGGAATACTACCTAACTCATTCTATGAAGCCACGATACCCCTGATACCAAAACCAGGTAAAAACATCACAAAAAAAGAAAATTACAGACCTGTATCCGTCATGAACATAGATGCAAAAATCCTCAACAAAATTCTAGCCAATAGAATTCAACAACATATCAAAAAAATAATCCACCACGACCAAGTGGGATTTATACCAGATATGCAAGGCAAGGCTGGTTTAATGTTAGAAAAACCATTAATGTAATCCACCATATAAATAAAACAAAAGACAAAAACCACATGATCTTATCAATTGATGCAGAAAAGGCATTTGACAAAGTCCAACACCCATTTATCATAAAAACTCTCAGCAAAATAGGAATTGAAGGAAAATTCTTCAGCATAATAAAGGGCATCTATACAAAGCCAACAGCCAACATCACTCTAAATGGAGAGAGCTTGAAAGCATTTCCCTTGAGAACGCGAACCAGACAAGGATGCCCTTTATCACCGCTCTTATTCAACATTGTGCTAGAGGTCCTAGCCAGAGCAATTAGGCTAGACAAAGAAATAAACGGCATCCAGATTGGCAAGGAAGAAGTAAAATTACCTCTATTTGCAGATGACATGATCTTATACACAGAAAACCCTAAGGAATCCTCCAGAAAACTACTGAAACTAATAGAAGAGTTTGGCAGAGTCTCAAGTTTTAAGATAAACATACAAAAATCACTTGGATTCCTCTACATCAACAAAAAGAACATCGAAGACGAAATAACCAAATCAATACCATTCACAGTAGCCCCCAAGAAGATAAAATACTTAGGAATAAATCTTACCAAAGATGTAAAAGACCTACACAAAGAAAACTACAAAGTACTAGTGCAAGAAACTAAAAAGGACCTATATAAGTGGAAAAACATACCTTGCAAAAAAAAAAAAATTTTTTTTTCACGGATAGGAAGACTTAACATAGTAAAAATGTCTATTCTACCAAAAGCCATCTATACATACAATGTACTTCCGATCCAAATTCCAACGACATTTTTTAATGTGATGGAGAAACAAATCACCAACTTCTAATGGAAGGGAAAGAAGCCCCGGATAAGTAAAGCATTACTGAAAAAGAAGAAGAAAGTGGGAGGCCTCACTCTACCTGATTTTAGAACCTATTATACAGCCACAGTAGTCAGAACAGGCTGGTACTGGTATAACAACAGGCACATAGACCAATGGAACAGAATTGAGAACCCAGATATAAATCCATCCACATACGAGCAGCTGATATTTGACAAAGGCCCAGTGTCAGTTAATTGGGGAAAAGATAGTCTTTTTAACAAATGGTGCTGGCATAACTGGATATCCATTTGCAAAAAAATGAAACAGGACCCATACCTCACACCATGCACAAAAACTAACTCCAAGTGGATCAAAGACCTAAACATAAAGACTAAAACAATAAAGATCAAGGAAGAAAAAACAGGGACAACCCTAGGAGCCCTAATACAGGGCATAAACAGAATACAAAATATTACCAAAAATGACGAAGAGAAACCAGATAACTGGGAGCTCCTAAAAATCAAACACCTATGCTCATCTAAAGACTTCACCAAAAGAGTAAAAAGATCACCTACAGACCGGGAAAGAATTTTCAGCTATGACGTCTCCGACCAGCGCCTGATCTCTAAAACCTATATGATTCTGTCAAAACTCAACCACAAAAAGACAAACAACCCAATCAAAAAGTGGGCAAAGGATATGAACACACACTTCACTAAAGAAGATATTCAGGCAGCTAACAGATACATGAGAAAATGCTCTCGATCATTAGCCATTAGAGAAATGCAAATTAAAACTACGATGAGATTCCATCTCACTGCAACAAGGCTGGCATTAATCCAAAAAACACAAAATAATAAATGTTGGAGAGGCTGCGGAGAGATTGGAACTCTTATACACTGCTGGTGGGAATGTAAAATGGTACAACCACTTTGGAAATCTATCTGGGGTTTTCTTAAAAAGTTAGAAATAGAACTACCATACAACCCAGAAATCCCACTCCTCGGAATATACCCTAGAGAAATAATAGCTTTTACATGAACAGATATATGCACACCCGTGTTTATTGCAGCTCTATTTACAATAGCAAAAAGCTGGAAGCAACCAAGGTGTCCCTCAACCGATGAATGGTTAAATAAATTGTGGTATATTCACACAATGGAAAACTACACATCGATAAAGAACAGTGATGAATCTGTGAAACATTTCATAACATGGAGGAACCTGGAAGGCATTATGCTGAGCGAAATTAGTCAGAGGCAAAAGGACAAATATTGTATAAGACCACTATTATAAGATCTTGAGAAATAGTATAAACCGAGAAGAACACCTACTTTTGTGGTTACGGGAGGCGGGGGGAGGGAGGGAGGGAGGGTGGGAGAGGGTTATTTACTGATTAGTTAGTAGATAAGAACTACTTTAGGTGAAGGGAAGGACAATACTCAATACATGGAAGGTCAGCTCAACTGGACTGGACCAAAAGCAAAGAAGTTTCTGGGATAAACTGAATGCATCAAAGGTCAGCAGAGCAAGGGCAGAGGTTTGGGGACTATGGCTTAAGCGGACTTCTAAGTCAATTGGTAAAATAACTCTCTTATGAAAACATTCTGCATCCCACTTTGAAATGAGGCGTCTGGGGTCTTAAATGCTAACAAGTGGCCATCTAAGATGCATCAATTGGTCTCAACCCACCTGGATCAAAGGAGAATGAAGAACTCCAAGGTCACACAATAACTATGAGCCCAAGAGACAGAAAGGGCCACATGAACCTGAGACTTACATCATCCTGAGACCAGAAGAACTAGATTGTGCCCGGCCACAATGGATGACTGCCCTGACAGGGAGCACAACAGAGAACCCCTGAGGGAGCAGGAGAACAGTGGGATGCAGACCCAAAATTCTCATAAAAAGACCAGACTTAATGGTCTGACTGAGACTAGAGGAATCCCAGCGGTCATGGTCCCCAAACCTTCTGTTGGCCCAGGACAGGAACCATTCCCAAAGACAACTCATCAGACATGGAAGGGACTGGACGATGGGTTGGAGAGAGATGCTGATGAAGAGTGAGCTACTTGTATCAGGTGGACACTTGAGACTGTGTTGGCATCTCCTGTCTGGAGGGGAAATGGGAGGGTAGAGAGGGTTAGAAACTGGCAAAACCGTCACGAAAGGAGAGACTGGAAGGGCTGACTCATTGGGGGAGATTAAGTGGAAGTACGGAGTAAGGTGTATATAAGCTTATATGTGACAGGCTGACTTGATTTGTAAACGTTCACTTAAAGCTTAATAAAAATTATTAAAAAAAATGAAATGGAACACATAAAGATCAACATCCTAGGCATTAGTCAGCTGAAATGGACTGGTACTGGCCATTTTGAATCAGATAATCATATAGTCTACTATGCCAGGAATGACAACTTGAAGAGGAATGGTGTTGCATTCATCTCCAAAAAGAATACTTCGAGATCTATCCTGAAGTACAACACTATCAGTGATAGGATAATATCTATAAGCCTGCAAAGGAAGACCAGTTAATACGACTATTATTCAAATTTAAGCACCAACCACTAAGGCCATGAGTGAAGAGACTGAAGATTTTTACAAGCTTCGGCAGTCTGAAATTAATTGAACATGCAATCAGGATGCATTGATAATTACTGGTGATTGGAATGTGAAAGTAGGAAACAAAGAAGAAGGATCAGTAGTTGGAAAATATGGCCTTGGTGATAGAAACAATGCCTGAGATGGCATGACAGAATTTCACAAGACTAACGGCTTCTTCACTGCAAATGCCTTTTCTCACCAACATAAACAGCGACTATACACGTGGACCTCACCAGATGGAATACACAGAAATCAAATCTACTACATCTGTAGAAAGAGATGATGGAAAAGCTCAATATCATCAGTCAGAACAAGGCCGGGGGCTTACTGTGGAACAGACCATCAATCGCTCATATGAAAGTTCAAGCTGAAACTGAAGAAAATTAGAACAAGTCCATGAGAGCCAAAGTATGGCCTTGAGTATATTCCACCTGAATTTGGAGACTATCTCAAGAACAGATTTGATGAGTTGAACACTAATGACTAAAGACCAGACCAGTTGTAGAATGACATCAAGGACATCATACATGAAGAAAGCAAGAGGTCATTGAAAAGACAGGAAAGAAAGAAAAGACCAAGACAGATGTCAGAGGAGACTCTGAAACTTGCTCTCGAACATTGAGCAGCTAAAGCAAAAGGAAGAATTGATGAAGTAAAAGAACTGAACAGAAGATTTCAAAGGGCGGCCCGAGAAGACAAACTAAAGTGTTATAATGACATGTGCAAAGAGCTGGAGATAGAAAACCAAAAGGAAAGAACATGATCTCCATTTCTCAAGCTGAAAAAACCGAAGAAAAAATTCAAGCCTTGAGTTGCAATAGTGAAGGATTCTACGGGGGAAAACATTAAATGATGCAGGAAGCATCAAAAGAAGATAGAAGGAATACACAGAGTCATTATACAAAAAAAGAATTGGTCGAGGTTCAACCATTTCAAGAGGTAGCATATGATCAGGAAGTGATGGTACTGAAGGAAGAAGTCCAAGCCGCACTGAAGGCATTGGCGAAAACAAAGTTTCAGGAATTGACAGAATACTAATTGAGATGTTTCAACAAATGGACGCAGCACTGGAAGTTCTCACTCGTCTATGCCAAGAAATTTGGAAGACAGCTACCTGGCCAACAGAGATCCATATTTATGTCTATTCCCAAGAAAGGTGATCCAACCAAATGTGGAAATTATAGAAGAATATCATTAATATCACCTGCAAGCATAATTTTAATGAAGATCATTCAAAAGTAGCTGCAGTGGTATATCAACAGGGAACTGCCAGAAATTCAGGCCAGATTCAGAAGAGGACATGGAACCAGGCGTATCATTGCTGATGTCAAATGGATTCTGGCTGAAAGCAGAGAATACCAGAATGAGGTTTGCCTTTGTTTTATTGACTATGCAAAGGCATTCGACTTTGTGGATCATAACAAATTATGGAAAACATTGCAAAGAATGGGAATTCCAGAACACTTAATTGTGGTCATGAGGAACCTTTACATAGATCAAGAGGCAGTTGTTCAGACAGAACAAGGGGATACTGATTGGTTTAAAGTCAGGAAAGACGTGCATCAGGGTTCTATCTTTTCAGTAGACATATTTAATCTGTATGCTGAGCAAATAATCTAAGAAGCTGAACTCTATGAAGAAGAATGGGGCATTAGGATTAAAAGAAGTCTCATTATTATTTTTTTTTTTGCGCATATTACACAACCTTGCTTGCTGAAAGTGAAGAGGACTTGAAGCACTTACTGATGAAGATCAAAGACCACAGCCTTCAGTATGGATTACACCTCAACATAAAGACAATAAAAGTCCTCGTAACTAGGCCAACAAGCAACATCATGATAACCAGAGAAAAGACTGAGATTGTCAAGGATTTCATTGTACTTGTATCCACAATTGATACCCATGGAAGCAACAGTCAAGAAACCAAAAGAGGCATTGTATTGGGCAAATCTGCTGCAAAAGGCCTCTTTAAAGTATTGAAAAGCAAAGATGTCACCCTGAAGTCTAAGGTGCGCCTGACCCAAGCCATGGTATTTTCAATAACCTTGTATGCATGTGAAACCTGGACAATGAATAAGGAAGACCAAAGAAGAACTGAGGCCTTTGAATTGTGGTGTGGGCAAAGAACACTGAATATACTATGGACTGCCAAAAGAACAAACAAATCTGTCTTGGAAGAAGTATAACCAGAATGCTTCTTAGAAGGAAGGATGGTGAGACCGTATCTTACATACTTTGCACATGTTGTCAGGAGGGATCAGTCCCTGGAGAAGCACATCATGCTTGGTAAAATAGAAAAAAAAAAAAAAACAGAGCGTCAGCGAAAAAGAGGAAGACCTTCAGCAAGATGGATTGACACAGTGGCTGCAACCATGGATTCAAGCATAACAATGATTGTGAGCATGGCGCAGCACCAGGTGTGTTTTGTTCTGGGTACATAGGGTTTCTATGAGTCGGAACTGACTCAACGGCGCCTAACAACAACAACAACAGCAATGGATAATTTCCTAATTATCACCTGCTCATCACTTCTGGAGCCCGGGTAGCACCGTGGTTAAGAGCTATGGCTGCTAATCAGAAGATTGGCAGTTCGAATCCATGAATGGCTCCTTGGAAACTCTATAGAGCAGTTCTACTCTGTCCAATAGGATTTCTATGAGTTGGAATGGACTGGACTGCAGCAGGTCTGGTTTGTTTTTTTGTCATCACTCCTATCCTCTGTAACTTGCCATGTTTTCTTAAGCCATTCTTCCAGACCCTCTGCATATATTATGTCATTCCATTCTCTTAAAAATATACCTTCTTTGGGTTGAATGAGAAAGCTTATTTGCTTTTTTAAAAAATGTAAGAAATTAAAGGGGCTTAAAACCAAAAAAACCAAACCTGTTGCCAGCGAGCTGATTCCAACTCATAGTGATCCTGCAGGACAGGGTATAACAGCCCTATAGGGTTTCCAAGGAATGGCTGGCAGATATGAACTGCCAACCTCCTGGCTAGCAGCAAAGCTCTTAAGCACTGTGCCACCAGGGCTTCTAAAGGGGCTTGTTGCTGTTGTTGTTAGGTGCATTGAGTCAGTTCTGACTCACAGTGACCCTACCCACAACAGAACGAAACACTGCCCAGTCCTGCGCCATCCTTACAATCGTTGTTATGCTTAAGCTCATTGCTACAGCCACTATGTCAATCCACCTCATTGAAGGTCTTCCTCTTTTCTGCTGACCCTGTACTCTGCCAAGCATGATTTCCTTCTCCAGGGACTGATCCCTCCTGACAACATGTCCAAAGTATGTGAGATGCAGTCTTGCCATCCTTGCTTCTAAGGACCATTCTGGTTGTACTTCTTCCAAGACAGATTTGTCTGTTCTTTTGGCAGTCCATGGTATATTCAATATTCTTCCCCAACACCACATTTCAAAGAAATCAATTCTTCTGTGGTCTTCCTTATTCATTGTCCAGCTTCCACGTGCATATGACGCATTTGAAAATACCATGGCTTCGGTCAGGCGCACCTTAGTCTTCAAGGTGACATCTTTGCTCTTCAACACTTTGAAGAGGTCCTTTGCAGCAGATTTACCCAATGCAATGCATCTTTTGATTTCTTGACTGCTGCTTCCATGGCTGTTGATTGTAGATCCAAGTAAAATGAAATCCTTGGCGATTTCAGTCTTTTCTCCGTTTACCATGATGTTGCTCATTGGTCCAGTTGTCAGGATTTTTGTTTTCTTCATGTTGAGGTGCAATCCATACTGAAGGCTGTGGTCTTTGATCTTCATTAGTAAGTGCTTCAAGTCCTCTTCACTTTCAAAAAGCAAGGTTGTGTCATCTGCATAACGCAGGTTGTTAATGAGTCTTCCTCCTATTATGATGCCTGGTTCTTCTTCATACAGTCCAGCTTCTTGTATTATTTGCTCAGCATACAGATTGAATATGTCTAGTGAAAGAATACAAACCTGACGTACACCTTTCCTGACTTTAAACCAATCAGTATCCCCTTGTTCTGTCTGAACAGCTGCCTCTTGATCTATGTAAAGGTTCCTCATGACCACAATTAAGTGTTCTGGAATTCCCATTCTTTGCAATGTTTTCCATAATTTGTTATGATCCACACAGTCGAATGCCTTTACATAGTCAATAAAACAAAGGCAAACCTCATTCTGGTATTCTCTGCTTTCAGCCAGAATTCATCTGACATCAGCAATGATATCCCTGGTTCCATGTCCTCTTCTGAATCTGGCCTGAATTTCTGGCAGTTCCCTGTTGATATATTGCTGCAGCCATTTTTGAATGATCTTCAGCAAAATTTTGCTTGTGTGTGATATTACTGATATTGTTCTATAATTTCCACATTCGGTTGGATCACCTTTCTTGGGAATAGGCATAAATACGGATTTCTTCCAATCAGTTGGCCAGGAAGCTGTCTTCCATATTTCTTGGCATAGATGAGTGAGCACCTCCAGCGCTGCATCTGTTTGTTGAAATATCTCAACTGATATTCCATCAATTCCTGGATCCTTGTTTTTCGCCAATGCCTTCAGTGCTGCTTGAACGTCTTCCTTCAGTACCATCAGTTCCTGATCATATGCTACCTCTTGAAATGGTTCAACATCAACCAATTCTTGTTGGTATAATGACTCTGTGTATTCTTTCCATCTTCTTTTGATGCTTCCTGGTTCGTTTAATATTTTCCCCATAGAATCCTTCACTATTGCAACTCAAGGCTTGAATTTTTTCTTCAGTTCTTTCAGTTTGAGAAATGCTGAGCACGTTCTTCCCTTTTGGTTTTCTATCTCCAGCTCTTTGCACATGTCATCATAACACTTTAGTTTGTCTTCTCGGGCAGCCCTTTGATATCTTCTGTTCAGTTCTTTTACTTCATCAATTCTTCCTTTTGCTTTAGCTGCTCAATGTTCGAGAGCAAGTTTCAGAGTCTCCTCTGACATCTGTCTTGGTCTTTTCTTTCTTTCCTGTCTTTTCGATGACCTCTTGCTTTCTTCATATATGATGTCCTTGATGTCATTCCACAGCTTACCAGGTCTTTGGTCACTAGTGTTCAATTTGTCAAATCTATTCTTCAGATGGTCTCAAATTCAGGTGGCATATATTCAAGGTCATATTTTGGCTCTCGTGGACTTGCTTTGATTTTCTTCAGTTTCAACTTGAGCTTGCATATGAGTGATTTATGGTCTGTTCCACAGTCGGCCCCTGGCCTTGTTCTGGCTGATGATATTGAGCTTTTCCATTGTCTCTTTCCACAGATGTAGTCAATTTGATTTCTGCGTGTTCCATCTCGCGGGGTCCATGTGTATAGCCGCTGTTTATGTTGGTGAAAGAAGGTATTTGCAATGAAGAAGTCGTTGGTCTTGCAAAATTCTATCATTTGATCGCTGGCATTGTTTCTATTACCAAGGCCATATTTTCCAACCACTGATCCTTCTTCTTTGTTTCCAACTTTTGCATTCCAATCACCAGTAATTATCAATGCATCTTGATTGCATGTTCGATCAATTTCAGACTGCTGCAGCTGATAAAAGTCTATTTCTTCATCTTTGGCCCTAGTGTTGGTGCGTAAATTTGAATAATAGTTGTATTAACTGGTCTTCCTTATAAGTGTATGGATATTATCCTATTACTGACAGTGTTATACTTCAGGATAGATCTTGAAATGTTCTTTTTGATGATGAATGTGACACCATTCCTCTTTGAGTTGTCATTCCCAGCATAGTAGACTATATGATCGTCCAATTCCAAAAGATCAATACCAGCCCATTTCAGCTTACTGATGCCTAGGATATCAGTGTTTATGCATTCCATTTCATTTTTGATGACTTCCAGTTTTCCTAGATTCATACTTCGTACATTCCAGGTTCTGATTATTAATGGATGTTCGCAGCTGTTTCTTCTCATTTTGAGTTGTGCCACATCAGCAAATGAAGGTCCTGAAAACTTACTCCATCCACGTCATTAAGGTTGACTCTACTTTGATGAGGCAGCTCTTCCGCAGTCATCTTTTGAGTGCCTTCCAACTGTGTTTGTCAGTTTGTCGTACTGTGGGGGCTTGTGTGTTGCTGTGATTCTGGAAGCTATGCCACTGGTATTCAGATAGCAGCAGGGTCATCCATGGAGGACAGGTTTCAGCTGAGCTTCCAGACTAAGAAGAAGGACCTGGCAGTCTACTTTTGAAAAGCATTAGCCAGTGAAAACCTTATGAATAGCAGCGGAACATTGTCTGATATAGTGCTGGAAGATAAAGGGGCTTAGACTTCTAGAAATCTGTAGAGCTTAGCTCTTCGGAGGATAGTGCAGTATCACCTCTAATTTGAGACTGGCCAATCTACCATATTACACAATACCAGTAAATACTAGATTTGTTATTTCACGTTTATGGACATATACCATGAACAGTGTTGATTTAAATCTCTTGAAAAGAGAAAAATGAACTTTTTCTCTGTGGCACCTACTATCATAATAACTAAATAAGGTAATGCTTAATTAAGGCATGCATAGTGGAGAAAAACCAACTTGTGCTATATTTTAAAACGAGCAGGAATTGAGGGCTAATTATATGAAGGTATCTGGATGTTAACTGAAATTAAGCCTGAAGTGATTATTGCATTATGAGGCTATCAATGAAAAATTATTTATTGGAGGCTTTTCATTAGTTCAGACAATATTATGGAAAGCCTAACACGTGCAGAGTTGTAAGGCATAAGAGATATGACGGACTATGGAAGCAACATGTTTAGTTGTCTAGCACTGCATAACATAGCACTCCACGTTTTTGCAGTTTATAACAACAGCGATCATTTATTTGCACCCTGTTCTGGAGTTCTGGGAGGGCTTGATCAGGATAGCTCAGCAATGCTCCATGTGACATCAGCTGGGGCAGCTCAGCTAGGACTGGGAGATCCACTCCCAATACAGTTGCCCCATGGCTGGCAAGTTGGTGCTGTCTGTCTTCTGGGAGCTCAGCTGGGGCTGTTGGTCAGAGCCTTAGCTCTTTACGGACCCTCTCCTCACGGCTGGATTGGGCTTCTGACTGGGTGTTGACATGTTCTACAGGAAACATTCCAGGAGCCAGTGTTCCCAGAGAGTGAGTCTCAACAGGCGAGTGTTTATCGAGTCTGTGCTGCTTCATGTTTGCTAACATGCCAATGGCCCGAAGTAGTCAGCCGGTCAAGTGCAGCGTCCTGGTGGAAGAGGAGCGTGGGAGGAGGAGCCTGCTTCACTGGAGTCCACAGTAAACTCTACCACAGAAGGATGGCTGGAAAGCCATAATACAAAGACCACACCACGTCTTGCCCTCAAAGAGCTCGCAAAGGAGAAACATTTTGAACACCAGTAGTGTTTTCCTGGAGGCCCTGGGTGGTACAAGATGTTAATGTGCTCAGTTGCTAACTGAAAGGTTCAGATCTTTCCAGAGGTGCCTCCGAATAAAGGCCCAGTGACCTACTTCCGAAAAATGAACCACTGAAAATTCTATGGAGCCCAGCTCTACTCTGACATACGTGGGGTCACCATAAGTTAGAACGAACTTGTTGGCAACTGGTTTAATGTTTTAATGCACATCCCCATGGGTAGATATGGGCAGCAGTAGTTTACTCAGGACCTACATTTTGTATTGCTTTGTACTATTATATTATTAAATTACAGAAGTAAGAACTAAAAATCAGAGAAGTGTAAACAGGAACCCAGGAACCACAGAGTGGTCCAGTTAAGGCTGGGGCCCAGGTGAGCACCTTCCCTTGCACCACAATGCAAACTGATTTCTTACTCTCAGTTCTGCAGTCAAGTCAAGGTAGTGGCATGTTCCATCTGTCCTAGGCTGTTTTATTTCTTTATGTGAGCACTATGGCATCTTAATAACACCCTTAGGCAAACCACTCTCACATCTGTAGGTTTCCTTTAACCCGTTTGTGAAAACAGACACAAAGAAAATGAAACCTCTAGATGTTAGAGTGGTTGTCTAAGGGGGCAGCTGGATCGGGTGGTCCCCACAGTTTCTTCCAATTGTTACATTCTACTATACAACGATATAGCTATAAAATCACACATATTATACCAAAAAAGAAAAAAAAAAAGCGAGTTCACTTCTTGATAAGCACATTCCCTTAGCTAGGTGGAGTCGGCAAAGCTAACTGAAAACTAGTAGTGAATCTGAACCTTCTCTCCGCACACCTACTTGTTCACCAACAGGTTGTGACTGGAAAATGGAGAAACAGGAGTTAGGATTGGTCAGAACCTTGACTTTGCCATGGCCAGCTCTTTCTCTCCAGCAAAACGTGGTCTCTTCTTTGATCAAAAGATTAATTTCTGCCAAGCTTATTGTTGCAGGGTTGCAAAGAATATAAAGCAAGACATGTGGTGTGTAAAAGGACTTTTGCTTTAAACAGTGATTTTTTTTTGTCCCTCTGACCACACACTGCTCAATTCTGACAGTTTTGGATCCATCTCTGGCAAAAAAAAAAAAAAAAAATAGAGTAATTCATTCTCTGTCTAAAGTCCTAGCCCCGCCTATGCAATGGGTGAAGTCCCACCCTTTCAGCTTCCTCTGTTGCTTCATCTACAGCCCTTTCCATGAAATCAGGACACCGTACCTGAAGAAGACAAGGCCAGGCATTTAAAGAAGCAAGTCAGAACACCTCTCACTGGCTGAGATTGTTTGTTTTTGCCCTCCTTACAATGCACCAAATATTGAAGTTTTTTTCTTTCTTTCTTTTTTTTAACTTTTTAGTTTCACTTTCGAGATTGCAGCCAACTTGCTGGTGAAAATTTCCCTGATGAAAGCCTTTGGATTGGGACTAATGGAAAAAGGAACAAACAGCTATGGTCAGAATAAGTGAAGGTACACATTTTACTTTCTCGCTGGGGTGGGGTTTCTCAAGCTGAGTAATGCCAGGACAGGACGTACTTTGCATTTTTGCATCCTTCGGTCTTTCTTTACAGAAAAACTCCAGGGCACTGGGGTGGGTTAGTCTTTCTTTAATCTGGTGCTTGAAATCTAGTCAGGATCATTCAACATGGCAGGGGGAAGGGGGGATGATGTAGATACGGAGGGAAACTCAGAGCCCGAGTAACAGCAAAAATTTATAACTAGCATTACGAAACAGTTTATGCAGCGATTTCTTAAAATTTCCTCTTAGAGTTCTGTACCTGGAAAAGTACAATAAGGAAGTTATGGAAATAATTTTGCACCAATCTTAAAAAAAAAAAGCACACCTATGCCCTGAAGCGGTGATGTCTCACCAGTTTAAAAGTTGGTCTCCTTTTCTCGGTTTTGTAAGAGGGAGAGGAGACAGGGCCTGGCGTGTTATAATCTGCTTAGAAAGGAGAGAACACTTAAGATGTTCCCTGGATCCAGTCAATAGCTTTCCTTGGCTTAAAACAGGAAAAAAAAAAAATAGAAGTAGAAAGACCATGTAGAGGAAGATCACACATCAGCAAATGTGGGTCGCTGAGGTGAAGACAAAATCGGTCTGGACTAGCACTAAAGCTTCAGGGAATTGATTTCCAACTTCACAATATGAGTATAGATTGGTGAGTGTCTGCATGTAGGTATACTGCTGTGTACTGTCGAGTCAATTCCAACTCATAACGACCCCACGTGACAGAGCAGAACTTCCCCATAGGGTTTTCTACGCTGTGATCTCCATGGAAGCAGATTTCCAGCTCTTTTCTCCCACATAGCCCCTGGTGAGTTTGAACTGCCGACCTTTCAGTTAGCATTCTAACTCTTAACCATTGTACCACAAGGGCTTACATATAGACATATCTGTATAAATTCAGAAAATAATATTAAGAAATTTACCAGCCAAACTGTAAATAGTGGTTAACTCCAGGTTACCTGGCTATAGGCTTCATGTCCTAACCATGATGCAATACTGTTGCTCACTTGGACAAAGAACTGTAATCCTATGTGCCCTGAAAGGCTTTGCAAAGTTGCAAGGCCCAGTGAAGCTGTTTTTAATTTCTTTTTATCTTTCTTTGTACTTGTTAGGCCTCATTCTACAGTAACTTTTTTTCTTCACTTTCATTTCATCTACTAAATTGAATTTTTGTGCGTTTTACTGAAGCATCTACCTAGTAGAATAATTTTTTTCATCTTGGTTGCACGGTTGGTGAGTTTAGTGAATCCTTGTTGTTGTTAGTTGTTGGGTCAGCTCCAACTCATGGCCACCTTACGTATAACAGAACTAAATGTTGTCTGTGCTTGCGCCATCTTTCAGCACCGTATTGGACAATATTGTGATACACAAGGTTTTAATTGGCTAATTTTTGGAAGTAGATCAGTAGGCCTTTCTTCCTACTCGGTTTTAGCCTGGAAGCTTTGCTGAAATCTGTCCACCATGGGTGGCCCTGCTGGTATGTGAAATACCAGTGACATAGCCTCCAGCATCACAGCAACGTGCAAGCCTCCACAGTCCAACAACCTGACAGGTGGTGGAGTGACTCAGTGCATACGTAAAAATTCTTTTTCTCCATCTTTAATTGTCCAGCTGCATATGAAATTTTATGTTCCTAATAATTTCTCCTCAATGTTTTGAAAACCTATCTCCATTGTTTTCTAGCGGTTCATGCTGCTGATGAAAAGTAGGACACCAATCAAGTTCTCTTTCCTCTGGAAGTAATTATTTCATGTTCTCTTTAGAAGCTTTTGAATATTTTGTGAACACTCACAATTCTGGGATTTCATACGATTCCAGCTTTGTACTTTTCTTTTTTACTCACCCTGTCAAGCACTTGGTGGGCCTTTTCCATCAATGAAGTGTGGCTTTCTTTAGATCTAGGAAATGTCTTTCAGCTCTTTAGGGATATGCTTTGTAAATGGGTTAGCCCATCTCAGGGAGTCTCGAGCTCTATGTGCAGCTCACCCAGAGAAGGAGGGGGTAAGTCACTGAGAGAAGGAAGAGAACGTACTGCAGGGACTATACCTGTGAGTCGGTAAGTGGAGGCAGAGAGCCCTATGGCAGCAGAAGGAGGAAAGAATGAGGCAAGAGCAGGGTGGGATATCCTAGGAAGGAGGCTGCTGGAGAGGTCTGAAGGAATCTCAGAGTGGAGTGGGGAGAGCTGGTCTTGGTATTTAGGGTGTATCATTTCCAGTCCCATATTGTGCACATACTTGAGCAACTGGGTAATGTCATGGCAAAAGATGGAAAATGTTTGAGGAAAGGGTCTGTTCAGCCTGCCACCCAGCCCATCATGGTGCACAACAAGCAGGATATAAAGAAAATTTCACTTGTTACATATATCTGATTTGTACCTGTTAAAGTCTAAGTTAAATAGACTTAACTTTGTTTTCTATGACTGATCTCACCTTGTTGACAGCTGGGAAAAAGAGATCCTGAAATAGAAGCAACCACAACCGTTCCAGTTTAAAAGAGCGTCTTTTAGGTATTTAAAAGCTCGATTCCCTGTTGGGTGCCTTAGTTAGCTAGTGCTGCTATAAAATAAATACTACAAGTGGGTGGCTTTAAAGAACAGAAATTTATTGTCTCACAGTTAAAGAGGTTAGAAGTCCCAATTCAGGGCACCGGCTGCAGGAGGAGGCTCTCTCCTGGCTCTGGGGGAAGGTCATTGCTCCTTCAGCTTCTGTTCCTCAGTTCCTTGGTGATCTCCGCGTGGCTTCTGCGTCCCCCCATTTGTGCTCTGTGTCTCTGCTGCGCCTTATAACTCAGAAGTGGTTAGGTTTAGGACACACCCTTATTAACATAACAAAGAAAACCTATTCACAATTATAGGGCTAAGATCCCCACACATATTTTGGGGGAACATAATTCAAACCATAACACAGAGGTTTTTCTATTATCTCTAAATATTTCATCTCTTCTTTCAAAGACGGTGGCTGGATGCCAGAGCAACTGAGATACTCACAGGCCTTGAGCAGCATGGTGTCCATTGCATCCTTGCTGGTCTGTACTGTGACATTTCTCATGGAGCCCTGATGGCGCAGTGGTTAAGACCTATGGCAAGCTACAGCTCCTAACCAAAGGTCAGCAGTTCCAGTCCACTAGCTGCTCCTTGAAAACCCTATAGGGCAGTTCTACTCTGTCCTATAGAGTCGCTATGAGTTGGAATCGACTCGACAGCAACAGGTCTTTTTTTATAAATTTTTATAAAAATTTCATGTAGCTCTAAAAAATTTAGTGCCAGTATTGTAAAGGCCACAATATGGGAATGTTAATTTACAGAAGCTGGGTTTTTTTTTTCCTCTAAGAACTAGATTAGAATATAAATAAAATCACTACATTTTTAAACATATTAGGATAATTCTAAATATTCAGATTAGTTTGTTTTGCTAGAATTAATCACCTAGGATAATGTTTTTCTATAAGTCTTACCTGGAAATCTTCTTGTGTAGTGATGTTTAGATCTTATAGCAAATCTATTTGGATGTCATTGATGCATCTCCATACTTTGAGGGCGGATTTGGTTTTTCTTTAAATACCTGAAGTCCCTTGAAACCAGGAAAACTGGCTAGATAATCATATCAGAGAGTACCCACCAAAATAAAGCTGTGATTATTATGGATACGTGAAGATAGGAATGGTTTTCTTGAGCTGATTAATTTCACATGGAATGTTACTCATTCAACGCGTATTTACTGAGTACAAACTGTGTTTCAGGCATTGTCCTAGGCACAGGCAACACTGTAATGAATAAAACAGCCATGGCTTTACATTCTGGCAGAGAGGGGATAATAAGTAAACAGTAAAATTGTTTCAGGTAAAAAATGTTGAACAAAATTATAACTCAAAAGAAAGACCAGACTTGCTGGCCTGACAAAGACTGGAGAAATCCTGAGAGTATGGCCCCCAGACACCCTTTCAGCTCAGTAATGAAGTCACTCCTGAGGTTCACCCTTCAGCCAAAGATTGGAGAGGCCCATGGAACAAAATGAGACCAAAGGTGAACACCAGCCCAGGGGCAAGGACTAGAAGGCAGGAGGAAACAGGAAAGCTGGTAATAGGGAACCCAAGTTCGAGAAGGGAGAGTGTTGACATGTCGTGGGGTTGTTACCCAATGTCATAAAACAGTGTGTATACTAACTTTTTATTGAGAAACCAGCTTGTTCTGTCAACTTTAATCTAAAGTACAATAAAAAAATTATTTCAGGTAATATGAATTTATACTTGCTACTGCAAGACCTTCTACAAAGCTACAGAAATGAAGATGGCATGACGTTGGCATAAGAATTGACAAATATTTCAGTGGAGAACAGAGATTCCAGAAAGAGGCTCACACTTAAACATTCATTTGGCTTTCAAGGAAGGCACAAAAACAATCAAGTAGGGAAAGCAAAGTCTTTTCAAAAAATGGTCTGAATAACTGGATATGCACATGAAAAAAATAAAGCTCGACGCCTACTTCACTGCATACACAAAAATTAATTTAACGTGGATTAAAGACCTTACCATAAAAGCTGAATCTGCAAGTCTTTTTAAAGGAGAATATCTAAGTAACTTCTTTTTTTCCATCACGACAGAGCACCTGCTCATTCTTCGAGGGTAGCGAGGGCTGTCCTACGAGAATATCCCTGGAAAACCTTACCCTCACCTGCCCTACGGCCCTGATCTTGCCCCTTCAGACTTCTTTTTGTTTCCAAAATTCAAAGGACATTTGAAAGGAATACGATTTGAGTCCCTTGAGGATACCAAAACTTGTATAACTCAAAGAGCACAGAATTCTTTGGGGAAGGGCTAGAGAGACGGAAACACTGTCTTCAGAAGTGTGTAGACCTAGATGGAGGATATGGCAAGCAACAATTGCTTCCCATTTTGATATTTTTGTTTAATAAAGGTTTCTATAATTTTGCAGCAATACTTTTTGACTTATCCTTCTATTTTTGAAAATGGGTTTGAAAAACAGCCCTTTGGAAGGAATCTGCCCACTTTTATAAGAAGACTTTCTGTAGTTGTTCAGGGAAGATGCTGGTTACCTCCCAGCCTGCAAAGGCAGCCCCAGACTCTGCACTGAAACTCCACCACTTAACGCAAGTTTGAGTTAGTGAGGGGCTTCTTAAATTTCTAACAATCCGTGAATATCTTTCAATTCCAATTATTTTACACTCCTGACTCCCACTACTATTGCCATCTTGTTTACTAGCTAGCTGTGAAAGTCTCATGATATATTATGTCTTTTTTGGGGGGGCAGGGATAGATTTTCATTATTAAAGAAAAAATTTACATAAATAGAAATTAGTTATAATTATACATTTATAAACCATGGGATTATTGTGCTAGTTATTAATCATGGTAAAAACATTTGATATCACTTTGGGTCAGGTTGCACTAGGCTATACATGGTTTCTCTTCTTCCATCCTTAAAACAACCTATGGAGGAGCAGTTCAATTGCTCTCTGAGGCCTGAGAGAGGAATTAATTTACCAAAGGCCACCATGTGGAAGAGCCAGGATCAAAATGCAGGCTCTGTGTTCTCTTAATCACTATGCTCCTTTCACTGTTACTCGTTCTGGAGTGGATACGTACGCGGTCGTAAAACTGTCAGTGCCATTTACTGGCTTTAGATTTTCCAAATGAAACCAATATAGACCGGGCATGTCAGGCTACATCATAGTCTCTGGAGGAAACGGTATCATTTTAAGTCTTGACAATGCCATGCAACGTTAAAACTGACAGGTTTTGAAAATTGTGAGGTGGGGTGAAGTGTGGAGGGAAGTGGAGGGGTTTGCATTTCCCATATCACAAAGTGAGAAGTCAAGAGATTCTGTCTAAAGTTGGTAGATCAAGAAATAGAACCGTAGGTGTAGTTTTTAAAATTATAGATGTAACAACACCCATTACCATTGAGTTGAACTCTGACTCATAGCAAACTTTTGGACAGAGAAGACCTGCCCCATAGGGGTTCCAAGGCTGTAAATCTTTACATAAGCAGACGGCCACATTTTTCTCCCGAGAGTAGCTGATGGGTTCAAATCGATGACCTTTTGGTTAGCAGCCGAGTGCTTAACCACTGCACCACTAGGGCTCCTTAGATGTAACAACAGATGAATTAAAATGAAAGATAATAAGAGAAAAGTTGAGGAGAGGACAAGGGAATAGTATAATGAAGTTACTTATCTGTATACTGGGAAGATACAGCTTAAAGCCAGTAAAGGAAGAATTAGGCGGACGAGCATATTGTTTCTGGTTATGGAAGTGACCAGGAGAACCAGAAACACAAACTCTCAGGACCACAAACTCTCAGGACAGGTTACTGTGGGGCATTGCAACTGGGGTGAAAGTGAAGACGGTGGAAGGAGTTTGTGTATTTAATTTTTCCTCTTCTGTACTGTTTCGGTTATTTCCATTTGATAAAGTGCTTCTATAATTTAAATTTTTATACTGTAAAGACTATGAGGAAGGGAGCATATACAGATCGTATTTTTTAGTATATTTGACAAGGAATGTAGCATTGCATATGGAGGCATGTATTGTGATGTTTTTGTGTTTCTTCTACAGGCGAAGTCATGAGCCAGGGTTTGCCTTATCGCATCTACTCCTTTTGGGGGCTGTTGCCCCTTTGGATGCTGTGTGCTTCCTCTGCCAACAAATGCGTTGTCAGACGTGAAGTAGCTGACTGCAGTCACCTCAGGCTGACCCAAGTACCGGCTGACCTCCCTGCAAACATAACAGTGCTGAACCTTACCCACAATCAACTCAGAAAACTGCCACCCGCCAATTTCACAAGATACAGCCAGCTTATTATCCTGGATGGAGGATTTAACTCCATCTCAAAGCTGGAGTCAGAGCTGTGCCAAAAACTCCCCTTGTTGAAAGTGTTGAACCTTCAACACAACGAGCTGTCCCAACTTTCTGACAAAACCTTTGTCTACTGCGTGAATTTGACAGAACTCCATTTAACGTCCAACTCAATTCAGAAAATTAAAAGCAATCCCTTTAAAAACCTAAAGGTAAGGTGAAAGTGTACATTTCAATACACAAAATGAAAAATAAATGTTATCAAATGTCATCTGTCCTTAGACTTAGTATCTGTATATGAAAACAAAGAACAAGAAATCTTACCTCCCTGGTAGAGAAATCCAGTGCTAAGCAGTTTTCTAGCCACTTGTCTGTCCTGAGACTTAATACCTCAGTATCAAGGTCAGGAACAGAGATCTAATCTGCTCCAGTGAAACACGCGTGCACACACACACAGACATACATACACACGCACAATGCTATTGTGATTGAAAGTATGTTTTCCAAAGAGAAAATACAGTCTAAATCAGGAGCCCTGGTGGTGACTGCTGACCAAATCAGTTTTAACTTTAATTTTAAAGGAATCCATCACTCTAGCTTCCTGCCATTAGAAACAGAACTGAGACAGAGGAGAAAGACGTTATTACCATACAACAGTAGGACTATCCCGTAAGGAACGTGGAAAGAAGCTCTCAAGGCTGCTGATTTAGTGCTTGATTTGAAGTAATGAAAAAAATGTCAAGCATCCTGGTAGTTTCTGAATACTGACTTCAAATAAAGTTAGCAAACTGAGACACAATGGTAAAATAAACTTCCACTAAGAATCACTTTCTCTTGTTTTAAAAAACTGGTTGCCATTGAGTCAATTCCAATTCATAGTGACCCTGTAAGACAGAGCAGAACTTCCCCACAGGGTTTCCAAAGCTGTAACCTTTACAGAACCAGACTTCTGCAGAGCGGTTGGTGGGTTTGAACCACTGACCTTTTGGTTAGCAGTCAAGAAGTTGAACCACTACACCATCAGGGCTCCTCTGGTTTAAAAAATTCCTCACAATATTGATTTTCCGACAACTTCCATCTGTTCCTTTTCAGCAACTTTACTTGAATTTTAAATCAGTGAGAAATGTGTGTTAGCATCTCTAGCTATAAGACAATTTTTAAGTGCTTTTCTTAAACCAAAGCCATTTTCAACTTTCTGTGTTTTTTTCATTGTATGGCCTAGTAAAATATTGAACATCCCTTGACCAGGAATAATATGAAAATTAAAAAATGCTTCAAAAACATTTATTAAAAAGCTTTGCTCACTAGCTCTTGTAAACTATTTCTTAGGCCTTCTTAGCTTCTCATGTGGACGTAACGTCTTTGGACATAAAGACCTCAGACCCAACGTGCTTCTCTGAGTGAAATGTAGTTTTCCTTTTTAAAACAAACAAAAGTCTTACTCTCTTTCATAGAGATTACATAAGATTTCTCTGTGACAGTTACCAGCTTTTCCTTACCTTTTACCTGACTGAAGTTTATTGTGTTCCAAAGTAACAGTGAAAAAAGATGTAGAATATTTCTGTAACCTTAAAAACTCCATTATTCCACTTCTCAGTCAAACTCTGCCAATTCCCAGTCCACTCCAGTAACCGCTGTTCTGATTTCCTTCACCACTGGTTGGCTTTGCTTGATGGAGAACTTCAAGTAAACGTAATCATTCAATTAAAAAAAAAAGTAACATATTGCTGTCATCCCACAGTACTGACAAAGCAAACAAACAAAATTTAATATGATCCGAAAGTCACATAACTGTGAATCTTTCAGCACGTAAAAATCTTTTTAGGAGTGCACAGCAGCAAGGTTCTACTCATACTTTTTCAAAAAAAATTTTTTTTCTTCTTCTGTTCTTTATTTTTTGTTGTTTCGAGGCCAATGCGTGACCTGATATGTTTGATAAGCCACAGGGATATTCCTCACATGGTAAACAAATGCTTACTGTAAGTGCTTTTGTTCTTCAAGTAGGAAGGGAGATACTTGCCAAGATGGCATTCTTTTCATGACAAAGGTTGTTATTCCTACTGGTAGTTTCCTACATTATAACAGAGGGGTAGTATTTTGCTGTTGAGATATTTCTAAGGTATATGTATATGTAGTGGAAATATTTTTTTATGGCAAGACTCTAACTTACATAATTATTTCTTTTCCCCTCAGAACTTAATCAAATTAGATCTAGCTCATAATGGTTTATCATCTACAAAATTAGGAACTGAACTCCAGCTGGAAAATCTCCAAGAGCTTTCATTGTCAAATAATAAAATCCACGCTTTAAGACGTGAAGAACTTGATTTCTTGGGCAATTCCTCTTTGAAAAAATTAGAGTTGTCATCAAATCAAATTAAAGAGGTAAGAAGTGAGGTAACATTGTGTGTGTGTGTGGTCTACCTTCAAGTGTGGGGAGTCCCTTTCTCTGTCACAAAGCTAGGAATCTAAAGACCCCAGAGGAAGGAGCAACAAGTGTTGCTCTGTCTAGCAGAGACCCTTTGCCCTTACTGCTTGGGGCCAATGGGCAATCCTACAGAAAAGAGTATGGGAAGTGGCTCAGAGCTTGCCTCTGCTTTCACACACAAGTAGGGTAAGACCCTTTTCCATCACAGGCCAGTTCTTACTTTGGGGAACTTACTTAACCTCACTCAGTCTGGATTTCCTCTCTTTTAAAACGGGAATAATAGTAACCAGCTCACAAAGTCGCATGGTGGGTGAGAACACAGGCTGAGTCAGGTTAGCTGGGTCCCTATCCCGGTTTCATCTCTTAATAAACAAAATCAAGCAAATTATTCAAGTCCTCGCTGCCCTATCTCCCCAGTTTAAAAAAAGAAAAAGCCATTGCCATGGAGGCAATTCATAGGACAGAGTAGAACTGTCTCATAGGGTTTCCAAGGAGCGGCTGGTGGATTTGAACTGCCTACCTTTCAGTTAGCAGCCGAGCTCTTAACCACTGCACCACCAGTTTTAAAAGTGGTATACTACTACTACTACCTCATTAAGACTGTGAGGTAAAGAATTTACCACGGCGTCTGGCATATAATAAGCTCTAAAAAAATGTTAACTGGCATTATACTATTACAAAACCCTTCCTTTAATGGAGGAGGCTGAATTCCCTCAACCTTCTCTTCTTGGATCCATGATCTTAGATTTATTAACTATTTTTATATACATGTAATCTGTATTTTGAAACCCTGGTGGTGCAGTGGTTAAGAGCTTGACCACTAACCAAAAGGTGGGCAGTTGGAATCCATCAGCTGCTCCTTGGAAACCCTGTGGGGCAGTTCTATTCTGTCCTTTAGGGTTGCTACGAGTCAGAATCAACTCGACGACAACTGGTTTGGTTTCTTTTTTTTTTTCTTTTAGTCTGTATTTTACACACATTTATTCTTTTACAGACTATAAGGATACTGGAAATTCTTAACTAAATCAGGTTTTTAAAAGTTGCCTTATCTTTTCACATGTAAAAATAGGTTGTGTACAAACTCTTGTCCTGAGATAATAACTATTCCGTGGATAGGAGCCCTGGTGGTGCACTGTTTAGAGCTCAGCTGCTAACCAAAAGATTGGCAGTTGAAATCCACCAACCGCTCCTTGGAAACCCTATTGGGCAGTTCAACTCTGTCTTCTAGAGTGGCTATGAGTCTGAATTGACTAGACGGCAACAAATTTGTTTTTGTTTGTTTTTTGGGGGGTTATTTTGTGGATGCTACTTATTTTATTTCTTAAACAGCATTTTTGTTCTGTTAGAACATTGACTGTAGAAATCTAATAAATGAGCAAATGATGATCAAGCAAATAAAGTTCAGCCAAAAGCCCACAATCCAGAGACAAGCACCGTTAGTATTTGTGTGTGTTTTCCTCCAAACAAATAATAAGAAGAAAACAACGACCGCAGCAGCTGACATTAACAGAGTTCATAACTGAGCGCCAGGCACTGTGCCAAGTTGTTTTTAATATTTATTTATATAATTGTTTTAACCAGCTTATTCCTTATGTCATTTTACACAAGAGGAAGTGGAGATTAAGAAGGATTAGGTGGTTTATCCGAGGTCTCACAAGTGGCCTGCTGGTGACGGAAGTGGGATTATGGCAGTGCGAGACCAGACCCTCTCTGAGGATGATGGCGTACCCTGCTTTTCAGAATCAATATCATATTATGAGTTTCTCCTGTCCTTAAGATTTATTTGACAACTTAATTTTAGTGGCTGCAAAATGTCTATCATGTAGATTTATCATAATTATTTTAATAACTTGCTGCCTTACATTGTGATTCATTTTATTTACAATGAAGCACACTTTTCTATGCTTCACTTTTCTTCCATTAGCCCTAATATCTGACAGGTGACACATTAGAAATTGGAGCCTTTATGCTCCCCTGATGGGTTTTATTGCCGAACATTGGCTACTCTGCCCTCTCCTCTTCCTGCCTTCTATGTTCTTGCTCCAGCATCACCCTTCTGGTAAGAGGGCGGGGGCAGAGTGGAAGCGTACTGTAAGCACCGTAATTAAATCAAGTCAGTGGAAACCTTACAGAAGAGCAAAAAAAATTCCTGCAATCACCAAGGTTTACAGAAGGGAAGGTGTGAGGCACTGTTTTACAATAAAACTCACCCATCTATTCCTTCCATAATGTTCCCTGAGAACAGCGGTGACCAAGACAGAAACAATCTCTGCCCCAGTGGTGGTTTCCCAAATAGTTCATTAATTATAATTGGACTCAATGTGATGAAATAAAAAGCACTAGGAGCCTTAACTTATACTGGTAGTTCACGGAAAGGCCCCTGAAGAAGTGACATCTAAACTGAAAGGTAAATGCCGAGTATAAGTTAGCCTGTGGCTAGGGACAGTACAGATTCACGGAGGTGCTACAGACAGACCCAGTCAGGAAGGAGCTATGCAGTAGGGTAACGGGGAGAAATGCCGTGCACCCAGGCAAGGCAGTAAAGAATTGTGTTTAAGCTGTGCAAGGGTTATACGTAGGCTGTTATGTTTTGGTTATTAACTTCTCCTTTTTTTTTCTTCACCTTCAGTTCTCTTCAGGGTGTTTTCATGCAATTGGAAAATTATCTGGCCTCTTTCTGAACAACATCCAACTGGGCTCCAGTCTCACAGAGAAGCTGTGTTTGGAATTATCCAACACAAGCATTCAGAGCCTATCTCTGAGCAACACCCAGCTCTATAGAACAAGCAATATGACTTTTTTTGGACTGAAGGAGACAAATCTCACCATGCTTGATCTTTCCCATAACAGTTTAAATAAGATAGCTAATGATTCCTTTGCCTGGCTTCCACATTTGGAATATCTCACCCTGGAGAATAATAACATAGAGCATTTGTCTTCTCGCTCCTTTTATGGGCTGCTCAATGTGAGATACCTGAATTTGAAGCGATCTTTTACTAAACAAAGTACTTCTCTTGCTTCACTTCCCAAGATTGATGACTTTTCCTTTCAGTGGCTAAAGTATTTGGAGCACCTTAACATGGAAGATAACAATTTTCCAGGAATAAAAAACAATATGTTCACAGGATTGATACGTCTGAAATACTTAAGTCTATCCAGCTCCTTTACGAGTTTGCCAACTTTAACAAATGAAACATTTTTATCACTTGCAAATTCTCCTTTACTCATACTCAACTTAACCAGAAATAAAATCTCAAAAATAGAGAGCGGTGCTTTTTCTTGGTTGGGCCACCTAGAGGTACTTGACCTTGGCCTGAACGAAATTGGGCAAGAACTCACAGGCCAGGAATGGAGAGGTCTAGGAAATATTGTTGAAATCTACCTTTCCTATAACAAATACCTACAACTGACTAGCAATTCCTTTGCCTTGGTTCCAAGCCTTCAACAACTGATGCTCCGAAGGGTGGCCTGTAAAAATGTGGATATCTCCCCCTCACCTTTCTGCTCTCTTCGTAACTTGACCATTCTGGATCTCAGTAACAACAACATAGCCAACATAAATGAGGACATGTTGGAGGGTCTTGACAAACTAGAAATTCTGGATTTGCAGCACAACAACTTAGCCAGGCTCTGGAAGCATGCAAACCCTGGTGGTCCTGTTCATTTCTTAAAAGGTCTTTCTCACCTCCACGTACTTAACTTAGAGTCTAATGGCTTTGACGAGATCCCACAGGGGGCCTTCAAGGACTTGTCTGAATTAAAGAGCATTGATTTGGGACTGAACAATTTAAACATACTTCCACCGTCTCTGTTTGATAGTCAAACCTCTCTGAAGTCATTGAAACTTGAGAAGAACCTTATAACATCAGTTGAGAAGAATGTTTTTGGACCACCTTTCAAGAATCTGACTAATTTAGATATGCGCTTTAATCCATTTGATTGTACCTGTGAAAGTATTGCCTGGTTTGTTAACTGGATAAACGGCACCCACGCCAACATCTCTGGTCTACCAGATGATTATCTCTGCAACACTCCACCTCAGTATCATGGTTTGTCGGTGACATTTTTTGATACATCAGCCTGCAAAGACAGTGCCCCTTTTGAACTCCTGTTCGTAATAAACACCAGTACCCTATTGTTTTTTATCTTCATTGTACTGCTGGTCCATTTTGAAGGCTGGAGGATATCTTTTTACTGGAATGTTTCAGTACATCGAATTCTTGGTTTCAAAGAGATAGACAGACAGCCAGAGCAGTTTGAATATGCGGCATATGTAATTCACGCCCATAAAGACAGGGATTGGGTCTGGCAACACTTCTCCCCAATGGAAGAAAAAGACCAATCGCTCAAATTTTGTCTGGAAGAAAGGGATTTTGAGGCAGGTGCTCTTGAACTTGAAGCAATTGTCAATAGCATCAAACGAAGCAGAAAGACTATTTTTGTTATAACACAGCACCTATTGAAAGACCCATTATGCAAAAGGTGGGTTAAATTTTAAATACATGCTTGTTTTTCAATTAAACTTTAAATTATTACTACTATTTTTATATCACACTAATACTAATGTAATACTAGGTTTTTATTACTAAAAACTAAAGGATTTTAAAAATAAAGTTAAGAAAAAAATGAAAGGGCCAGATTAAAGTAAATTCTAAACAGAATTTAAGATTTTGGAGTTTTGGCTGTTAAAAATTGTATGTTGGTTATTTAACTTAATTCTATATATTTTTTCTAACTCAGATTCAAAGTGCATCATGCAGTTCAGCAAGCTGTTGAACAAAACCTGGATTCCATTATACTGATCTTTCTCGAGGAGATTCCAGATTACAAACTGAACCACGCACTTTGCTTGCGAAGAGGGATGTTTAAATCTCGCTGCATCTTGAACTGGCCAGTTCAGAAAGAACGGATAAGCGCGTTTCATCATAAACTGCAAGTAGCGCTTGGATCCAGAAATTCAGTGTATTAATTTATTTAAAGATTAAGTTACAAAGGAGTAACTTTCCAAGTTTAAAAGCTCCCCGGTAAATTAGAGTTTTCCTTGAAGATAACATCACCCTACTGACTCGTGTTTATCGGTGGTGACACCACATCTGAACGGTAACTCTTCTGTTGAAATGCGTCTATTTCAGGCCCCTGGTTGCTAATTGACATAATTTACCCAAAACAAACATGTAATCACATAAGGACGTTGGCACTACTGAATACACGATTGATCACACAATAGATCACGGTGGCCTAGGACAATTTAAGAAAGTTTTAAAACATTTCTCATTTAGAGAAAAATGAGAGTTGTGTGACGATTTATGCAATTGTCTTTAATTTGGGGAATGCACTCATAATAAAATGGAAGGTAATTGTTTTAATAAGTATGATCTTACTTCAATTAGAAGAGAGTAAAATATATACCCATACTTGAAATTTTTAATTACGGTATTTTTTTTTTTTTTTAGTTGAAAAGCTTTCTATTTTGTGGTGCCTTTATTTCAGCATGAATTTTGTTAAATGCTAAGTACCATTTTAATACATCCAAAGACAGAAAACATTTGTAATTAACTTTCATTACTTAGTTAAATAAACAGTTTAATAAATACGAATATTTTCTTGATATTTGGGTTTCTGCTACAGAGATTGATGGAAGAAACAATTCTCTAACTTAAAAGTATTGCAGAAAAACATGTTTCCTGAAGCTTAATCAGCAGGTTGACTTTGTGGCACCAAAGAATTTTCCCTTGTCACAGACTCAGGAGACGACCTCGGCCAAATCCCTTGGTCCCACTGGAGCTTTCACACCTGATCTTTAAAGTTATGATGGTGAACAGTCTCTCAACATTCTGTGGTGATGATCATGGTATAATAAATTCACACTGCACATATTCCTGTACCGTAAGCTAGCCCTTCTCTAGAGAGACTATTAAGTTTTATTTTTGGTTTACAATAAAAACAGCCTAATTATCGGAAATGGAAATGAATAGCTTTTTAAAATATCTGTAGTTCTGCTGTTCAAATACAAGAGGGAGTGAAAGTGTAATGCTGGGTTCATTTCCGTATGTGATGTACTCATTTGCCTACTGAATTTAGGGAGCGTCTGAGATCATATTTGGAAGCTTTGATTGAAGTAGTTCAATATTCTCAGGACTAAATTCACATAATGCTGAAAAAGGCAATGCCATCGTGGGGCTGGTTCTGAGACTCTACAGTCGCCCAACAGCTTCACCCTACAAAGGCACCGACACCTGAGACGCTTGTTTTACAGCACCTCTGCTAAAATTTGTCTTCTAACTATGAGATAATCCTGTTTTATGCTGGCATCATGAATAAAAATCACAACTATTTCTTTTCTTGATGTGCTTTGCGTGTTATCCACCTATCAAGATTCTCAACTCTTCGTTAAAATATTTCTAAATAGATTGGTAATATGAATTCATTAGTATACCATCTGTTTATGAAAAGCAGGTCAGAAAATATTTGCTTTCATTCCTTGTTTAGTTGCTTATAAGATAGCTTAACAAATAGCCACAACTTAAATTGAGTTCAAATAAAATAAATTAAAAAAATACATATTTTTAAAAAGTTGTATAATATTTAAGAGGTTAGGATTGACAAGGAATGACCCATTTAGCCAAGTATAAGTAAAACTAATAAAGAGTGTAAGCCTTGCCTTGTGTTTGACCCACACAGGAAGCAATATTCTGAACTTCTGCAGGCTGTCCTTTTTAATTGTTCTCTGGAGAGGCCTGTCTCTCTGGGGCTCCAGACACAGGGGGTGCAGAGAAGGATGTTTGTCTGACCTTTCATTTAATTTCCACAAGTGAATTGACTTTCTTGAATACTCTCAGGCACCATCATGTAATCAGTTCTCTCCAGCTTCCTGTTTTTTGCTCTGCAGAACAAAGCAGAGAAGAATCAAAGACAGCGAGTTTAAAATAAATTCAGATATTTAGATTTTACCTGAACAATACCATTTATATTATAACAAAGGTAGATGCAATCACTATGCTTATTCAATGCCATTTATTTAGCATTGCCTGGTTATCCAAATGTCTGCCTTAGATCATCAATAGAAAGCAATGGGGTCCCTTAAAAAACATGTAAGGAAGCTACAAATGGAGAACTTAGAAAGTATTTCTAGAAATCTGTAGACAGAAAGTGGCTTGGTGGTTGTCTGGGGCTGGAGAGGGAATGGGGAGTGAGTGAAAAAGGGCACAGGGAAGTTTTTTTTGGTATGGTAAGAATGCTCTAAAATCCTGTGATGATTGCACAACTCTGTAAAATTACTCAAAACCATTGAATTATGTACTTAAACTGGGTGAATTTATGAAGCCACGGGGGCCCAGTGGTTAAGAGCTCAGGCTGCTAACCAAAAGGTGGGCAGTTCAAATCCACCAGCTGCTCCTTGGAAACCCTCTGGGGCAGTTCTACTCAGTCCCATGGGGTTAATTTCTGTCACAATTGGTTCAATGGCAACTGGTTTGGTTTTGGTTTTTATACTACACATCAATAAAACTGTTAACAAAATAGTACTTTTTGAGCATCTAAAACGTGCTAAATACCTTGAGGTGCAAAGGGATGTGAGGTAAGGTTACGGGTGCTGAGAAGAGGAGGGAGGTTGGCAAGGATGGAGCCACATTGCAAAGAGCGTGGCAGAGGAGTTTAGTTAATAAGCTAGGTATTCTGAAGCTATTATTTTATGGAGTCGAATTAGCAAAACCAGAAATTATAATAAAATTAACTCCCCGGCTCTATGACTTAAAAAAAAAAAAAAGTAAATGACGACTAGTTAAAGAGAGAATAATTTATGACTTCACAGTCCAAGCAGTCAGGCTTATGATTGAATCCCAAGTAAAAAAAGGGCTTTGAAGCATGTAATTTTTCCTGCACAGATAAATCTGTATTAAAATAACAAAACATGGCAATCGGTGGCTCATCAGGTACTTATCACACTAGGTGATTGTTACCACCCGTTGTCATGGATTCCGACGCAAGGCAACGCCACGTGTGTCAAAGTAGAACTGTGCTAAACGGAGTTTTCAATGCTGATTTTTTTTCAGAAGTACATCTCCAAGCCTTTCTTACCAGGTGCCCCTGGAGGGACTCGAACCTCCAACCTTTTATGGAGTCCCTGCACCACCCAGGGACTTTCTCAACTCTCGAAACCTTCTAGATTTGGTTCAGATTCCTGTTGAAAGGGAGAAACTGACTCTGTCCTGAGACTTCCACCACCCGTTTAGCAAACCGTCCTTTGTGTGCACTGGGTGGGAGACACTGACTTTCTCAATGATCCAAATTTTTAGTTGTCTGGGAAAATTTCTGGGCAGATAGTTTTAGTATTTTTAGCCCCCTTTTTTATCCTACTGGGCCACTATGAGTCAGAATTGACTTGGGCAAAGTTTTTTTTTGGTTATTCTAAGTCAATTCCCCAGGAAATAGGCTCTGGGATGGAGATTTACATATAGGGGATTTTCTAGGAGAGCTCTCCGAATTAGGAAAGTGATTTTACATATAGGGGATTGTGCGAAAGTACTCTGATTTAGGAGAGGACTCTTCCACAATCCCCTATCCCAGAGCCTATTTCCTGGGGAACTGACCTAGGATAAAATGGGGCTGAAACTATTAAAACTACCTGCCCAGGAACTTTCTTAGAGACCTGGACAGCTAAGATGAGCCTGACCAAGCCATGGTGTTTTCAGTCACCTCATATGCACGCATAAGCTGGACAATGAATAAGGAAGACCAAAGCATTGATGCCTTTGAATTATGGTGTTGGTAAAGAATATTGAATATATCATGGACTGCCAGGGGAACAAACAAATCTGCCTTGGAAGAAGTACAGCCAGAATGCTCCTTAGAAGTGAGAATGGTGAGACTTTGTCTCACGTACTTTGGACATGTTATCAGGACAGACCAGTCCCTGGATAAAGACATCTTGCCTGGTAAAATAGAGGGTCAGTGAAAAAGGGAAAGACCCTCAACAAATGGACTGACACAGTGGCTGCAACAATGGGCTCAAACGTAGCAACAACTGTGAGGAAGGTGCAGGACCAGGCGGTATTTCCTTCTGTCCATAGGGTCTCTTTAAGTCAGAGCCAGCTCAACAGCGCGTAACAATAACAACTCTGAATTACAACACCCCTAAGTGCATGAAATAAGCCACCCTGGGAAGAGAGAATGGTGAACTGTGACGCAATTGCAAATGAAGGATTAACTAACCCCACGGGGAGCTCTGCTTCAGAGCTGACACAAATCTAGGCAAAGGGGCTGAACCTTTCATACTCTCCTGTCAACCAGGCATTGGATGCAGGCAGCCCAGAGAGGAAGTGTGACCTCAAGCCAGCCCGTGGAGAGCAATGCCAAAGGAGGGGTTCAGCTGCAAGTCACCGGAAGCTAAGGGTGCAACTGTAGCCTGAGTGCTTCGATCCTGAGGGGCAGATCCTGGTGACCGACCACAGCAACCACTACACCTGCTAAGGCGTTTAGGAACTGAGATGCACACAGCTCAGCTGGCTTCCTTAGGCACTCCTGCAAGATTCCAACACTTTTCTTTCTTTTTTTTAACAAGGTCTCTTCCAGAAACTCTAGGAAACAAATGACTTCATAAAAGTCAATTTCTTTCTTTCTTTTTTTTTTTAAATAAGGATGCTTTACCAGTTCCAATGCCCTCCAAAGACCTCCAGGAACATGCCTGCAGTTGAACAGGCTGGGTTTATTTCTCACTGAAGCAAGAGAGAGCACACGCCATGGGGAACCGTGGAGTGTCTCAGTACGAAGGTACTTGAAAAGAACTTAGTGTATAGGATTCAGCCTTCAGTTGGGCAATATGGAGAGGGTCTAAGGAAGCAGGGTTCACTCTAGACTGGATGCTGTCAGGAAGGGGGATAATTCTATAATAGGCTAGCTCAGTAAATCTTATCTATAGGAAGGGGAGACCAGAAAGGGGTTCAAGTTTGAGTTGGTGAAAGAGGTAGAAGTAACTTTCAGTCAAGGTAGGAGGGTGTCTGGTACTTTGCAGGTAGCACAATAACCTTGTTTTCATCCATCCTTCAGCAAGATTATAAAGTGACCTTGGCTTTGTCTTGTTTTATGGTGTCAGAGTAACCTTATCAGACGTTGGTATTCTGGGCTATGGTTCATGTCCATGGCTTATCTTTGAGTGCCAGGCCAGCTTCCAAACGTCAGAGGCTGCTCTCATTTTCTTTCTCCATATCTTTCGCGGCTTGTTGCAAAGATATCCTTTTATCTCAATGAGGCATTTGGTTGCAAATGACAAGCTCCAAACTACTTAGGTAAAAAAGGGAGAATGTTTTTGGTTTATAATCTCTGGGAAAAGGGTAGGGGCTTAGCTGGGCCTTAAGAAGAGCTATAACTAGTGGCACAGTCACCATCCCTTGCCTCTACTTCTCTCTCGGTGTTGGTTCATACCAATGGAAACATAGTGGCCCAGGATTTTTTAGGCCCCCATCTCACACGGACAAGGAACTGTCCCTCTCTTCTAGTCCCAGTTGAAAAAAGAAAAATCTCAGGCAAGGTCTCTGAGTAGCCTTGCTTGGGGTGTGTGCTGGTTCCATGTTCACGAAGTGGGGATCCTGTGATTGGCAGCACCCATGAGATCCACATGGGTGCAATGGTGGGAGGAGCAATTCTCTCAAAAGAAACCAAACAGAAAAACCAGTTGTCATTGAGTTGATCCTGACTCATGGCACCCCCACGTGTGTTACAGCAGAACTGCACTGTGTAAGGTTTTCAATGGCTGATTTTTCAGCAGTAGATCTCCAGGCCTTTCTTTCACAGCATCTCTGGGTAGACTCAAATTTCCAACCTTTTAATTGGCAGCTGAGCACATTAACCATTGCAGGGACTCTCTCCCAAAGAAATAGAGGGTAGTTTCCTAAAGAAAGAGGGAAGCTGGACAAACAAGAACAGTTTACGTCCACCATATTGGTTGTGTAACTGGTGTATTGAACAAGCTAAACTGAAGAGGTCTAAACAGAAACCTGGGCTACTCTTTCTTCCTATCTCAAAGCTCTTTTTTTTTTTTTCCCTGCCTCTTGGATAAAACCCTAAGCCTAACAGTGATTTTAAGACACTCTTATATAGTAAAAAGGATGATTTAGCCTCATAGTCACAAAACTCCAGTCCAGTAGTAACAACAAAAGCCCAAACTCTTGTCCAAGTAGAGTTCTTCACTTCCCCAGCTACGGCTTGCTGCTGCCTGTTCCCTTTGATGAGGGTGGTGGTGTTGACTTCAGCCTGCTGGACACCCACATTGATGAGGGTAGTGGTGCTGACTTCAGCCTGCTGGACACCCACATTGATGAGGGTAGTGGTGCTGACTTCTTTTCTCTCTCCTCACTCTACTTGCTCTTCCACTCACTAGCTGATACTCTGGGCACCTCTAGAGCCTCAAGAGTTCAAACCTTGGAAGAGAGAAGAGAGGTAAAGGACAGAGAAGGCTTTACCAGACTGTAAGGTAGAATCTGGCTTGGGGGCCTTTGGCAGTGCAGTGCTCAGTTGCTGGATCTTTCTTTCACAGGGGCTTTCGTCGATTCTTCAGAGATCCAGTATATCCCAACTCACAGGCTGAGCACATCTCTGGTCAGTCACTCACCACACGAATTCCTTCAGTGGCTGCCTTGTACCTAATGAAATGAATCCAAGGCTTTCCATCACGCTGCCTCATCAACCTGGTTTTCCAAACTTATCTCGCATCGTTGCTCTATACATCTAAGGTATTGATTAGTGTTGCCCAAATTGTGTTTTGTAAAACACTGATCTTTCAAGATGTTGTTGATGTTAGGCATCATCAAGTTGGTTCCAACTCATAGCGACCATATGTACAACAGAACGAAACACTGCCCAGTCCAGCACCATCCCCGCACTCGCTGTTATGCTTAAGCCCATTGTTGCAGCCCATGTCAATCCATCTCACTGAGAGTCTTCTTTTTTTTTGCTGACTCTCTACTTTACCAAGCATGACGTCTTTCTCCAGGGACTGATCCCTCCTGATAACGTGTCCAAAGTATTTGAGACGTAGCTCACCATCCTTGCTTCCAAGGAGCAGTCTGGTTGTACTTCTTCCAAAATGGGTTTGTTCATTTTTTTGGCAGTCCATGATATATTCAATATTCTTCACCAACACTACAATTCAAAGGTGTCAATTCTTCAGTCTTCCTTATTCATTGTCCAGCTTTCCCACATGCATAGGAGGTAATTGAAACACTACAGCTTGGGTCAGGTGCACCTTGGTCTTCAAGGTGACATCTTTGCTCTTCAACACTTTAAAGAGCTCCTTTGCAGCAGATTTACCCAAGGCAATGTGTCTCCTGATTTCTTGACTGCTGCTTCCATGGCTGTTGATTGTGGATCGAAGTAAAATGAAATCCTCCACAACTTCAATCTTTTCTCTGTTTATCATGATTTTGCTTATTGGTCGAGTTGTGAGGATTTTTGTTTTCTTTATGTTGAGGTGTAATCCATACTGAAGGCTGTGGTCTTTTGATCTTCGTCAGTAAGTGCTTCAAGTCCTCTTCACTTCAGCAAGCAAGGTTGTGTGATCTGCAGAACACAGGTTGTTAATGAGACTTCCTCTAATCCTAAGGCCCCTTTCTTCTTCATAGTCTAGTTTCTCGAATTATTTGCTCAGCATACAGATTGAATAGGTATGGTAAAGGATACAACCCTGATACACACCTTACCTAACTTTAAACCACGCAGTATTCCCTTGTTCTATTCAAACGACTACCTCTTGATCTATGTACAGGTTCCTCATAAGCACAATTAAGTGTTCTGGAACTTTCTTGAGAGATAATTCCCCATAGAAAGGTCCCCTGGCAAATAAATTTGGGAAGCACTGTGTATATCTCCACCTTTCAAGGATACACAATGCATATCAGCATATTAAAGGGTCTAAGAAGTGCTGTTGTAAAGAAAGCTATTAAACTTTCATTATTGAGGTATTTCCTAAGCTAATTTAAACGTAGAACATTTCTTACTATGTAATTCTTATTAGCATCCTGCTGAATGCGTGTTCTGGGTACACACTTTGGGAAGCACTCTGGATAACTTTACTATTTTGTTCTCCTTACACTCTCTGAGAAATCTCTTCTTCCCACCTTCACCCACCTTAGACTTCATAGCTTATTCTTCATTATCTTCCCCTCCACTTTGGCATCCATATGTTAAAGCTCCATCCCTGCTAGCAACTTTCTTTGGCCAGCATTACGGTAACACTTTCTGTCCCTCAGAGTCCCTGGGTGGTACAGATGGTAACACATTCGGCTACAAACTGAAGGCTTGGAGGTTCGAGTCCACCCAGAGTCACCTGGGAAGAAAGCCTTGGTGATCTCCCCGATGGCACACAGTTCAGCTCTGATATCTTGGGGTCACTGTGAGTCGGAGTCCACTCGATGGCAGTTGGCACTGACTCTCTCTCTCCAGACACAAGATGCAAATGTCCTTGACTTAGGGTGGACCAAAGCAGGAGGTTGCAAACCTAAATACAAGACTAAGGAAATTAACCAGTGGAAAATGAAAATGTAATAAAGATGTTTTCATAGTAGAAGAGGTACGGTTAGAGCTGGGTTTTAGGAATGGTGAAAGAGTGGAACTACTCAGGAAAATAGCCCTGTCCCTATTTACATAAGTCCAAGTTCATATTACTTAATATCACATTCAAGACCCATCACAACTTGGTCAAATTGATCTCCCCATCTTGACTTTCTGCCACGTCTCCCATGCTGTCTACCAGCCTCACTGAACCACCGTATTCCCACGTACTGTCGCAATCACTGCTCCACGCACTAGGTCTGCCCTCCCTCTGCATGCAGTACCCTTTCCCCTGCAGCTGGAAAGAACCAGCTCCAGTGGGAATTCTTCCTCGATGGGATCACCCTCCTCACGTTGCAGAATGTGTTGTTTCATTTCTCCTGCATCCATAGTACTGTGCTAACCTCTAGTCCATTAGCACGTAGCGTTTCTGATACTGTTTTTATCTGACTCATCCTGAAGCCCCAGGGTGTGAGTACCTTCTGTCCGCCTATAAATGCAGCTCTGTTTTTCCTCCTGACCCTTCTCCTTTCCTTGGCTAAATGTGCACCCTGCTAAGAGCTTGGTCAGGTATCATCTTTTCCTATAAGCCTTGCTGAACCTCCCGGGAGTGAGCACAGGAAGCTCCACCATGTTCATCTTGATATCCTGGGTACCAGGAGCCCTGGTGGTACAGCAGTTAAGGGCTCATCTGTTAACTGAAGGTTGGCGGTACAAACCCCCCAGCTGCTCCATAAGAAAAAGATGTGGCAGTCTGCTTCTGTAAAGATTAGAGCCCTGGAAATCCTATGGGGAGGTTCTATTCTGTCCTATAGGGTCAGTATTAGTCAGAATTGACTCCATGGCAATAGGTTTGGTTTGGATCCTGGGTACCTAGAAGAAGCGACTGAAACATAGCAATTTTTCAAATAAGAGCCTATTGAAAAATATTGTTAGGTCGGGTTGTGGCAGTGAAAACAAAAGGAAATAGAAATGTAAGATTTTGTGGAAATATATTTTCACCATCAGGAAATTTCATAACCAGTAGTTCTGCTTCTGGGAGAGAAGACAAACCACAAAGAATAAGGATGACAGCTCTGCAGTATCTATTCCAAGTAGCGGTGGTATAAGAAGTTCAGGCCCCCGCTTAAAGCCTTAGTTTATATTCCAACTTTTTGTGACCTTGCTCTCTTGCTTCATCTCCAGCCAAAACGCATCTGCATATTTTGACGAATCTGCTAATAAACTTTCTAAGCAACCACTTATTGAAGATCTACTTTCTACTCTTTGTGCATTATATATTTTGATAATCAAAGCTCTTTTATTGGAAAAGAATATTACAGATAAAGGAACTGAGGGTTAACCAAGCGAAGTGACTTACCTAAAGTCAAACAGCAAGTATGTGCAAAACGAAGGTTTTTTTGGTTGGGTGGGCTACAAAGTCATTCATCTCTCCTGCGATAGTTTCCCTAGCCTGGGAAGACCCATCATTAGACGAATTCCACACTTTCTAAGAACAGACTGAAGAATCAAGGAAAATAGTTTTCATGAACAGTTGACAAATTTTCAGGCATGATTACATTTACTATTAATTCTATTATTTTTTATTATTGCTGTAAAAGAATTTCTAAGAGTAGAAACAAAGTTAAAGATAATAGTAAAGGCTTTTTATTTGCTCATACAATTCAAGAGTTGGACAACACATAGCATGAGACTGAGCGTTGCACCTGAGGTGAGACCAAAAAAACAAAGCCATGGCTGTAGAGTCGATTCCAACTCAGAGACCCTATAGGACAGGCTAGAACGGCCCTGTAGAGTTTCCAAAGAGCGCCTGGTGGATTTCAACTGCCAACCTTTTGGTCAGCAGTCATGGCACTTAACCACCACGCCACCAGGATTTCCTGAGTTTAGACAATATGGGTTATTTATAGTCCGAGGGACAAAGAAAGCCAGGGAAGTCCAAACGGTTGCGATGAGTCTTTCGGATATTTACCAAAATGTCTCTTAAAATCCTTTCTTCTTCGGAATTGTGTTTGGCTAAGAAGACAAACAACACAGGCGGAGCGGGAGGGCGATGGTCAGAACCTGCTGAGCAGGCCCTCAGATAACCAGGCCTCTGCTTGTCTGGAATGCAGGAGTTAAAGAGCAGGAGCTGTTGATTATACATCAATCCACAGAAACAAGCTAATTACTATTTCTAAAAGTTAGGTTACTTATCTTAAAACCCTGCCCTGTGAAACCAGGTAGCGGCTGTGCTCTTTAGGCTGGACACAAGTGCTCCCTCTTCTTTTCAGCTTGGGCCACCATGTCGCTAACACTTTAAAGAGCATTTATTATGTGCCAGGCACTTTTCTAAGCCTTTGTCATGTATTAACCCCTTTTATCCTCACAGTCTAGTAAGTTACTATTATTGCCTTCCTTTTATAGATGAGGAAACTGAGGTACAGGGGTTGCCTAACTACCCAAGGTCAACCATCTGCTACTTGTTGGAGTCAGAATTTGATCCCAGCCAGTCTGACTCCAAAGTCTTAACTTTAAAATTACTAAAATACTATGAGATATGTCATTGACAGTGTCATCTAGAAACATACAGGTTGAGTGTGAGAAGGCCTATCACTACATCTTTAGTGATAACATTTAAAATGATGAAGAAATACACAATGCATGGACTGTACCCACAGAACATAAGGGGTAGCTGCCATTTTAGCTTGGTGATAATAGCCAAACCCTTTGTTGTAGTTCTCCACCGTAGCAGCCACTGCTATAGAGATACTACTACCCAACGGACACCCAACTGTGGAGAGCAGGCTAGCTGAAAGCTAACGAAGAAGTGAACAATATCTGAAGAAAGGAGATAAAGAAGATGAAACCTAGAAGAGAAAAACAACTTTATCAACAGAAGAACTGGCACCAACTTAGTCACAAACAAGGACTTATCAATATCAACCAAACGGGCTCAAAGAGCTCCAGCTACGTTGTAAACGAGGTCCTATCAACACCAACCAAAAGGGCTCAGAGAGCCCCAATGTGTATAAAAGAAGAGACACTAAGACTCAACTTTGCTCAGAGCATATCAGAGCCACCCTCTTTCGGACAGTGGAGAGGCGGTATGAGACCCTTCACCCGCCAGAGGATTCTCTGTGCAAGAGGTTGATCGACCGAGGTCCCAGAGCCAGCTGAGTTTGGAAGTAAGGGCGTTTGGCCTTTGAGCCAAGCCGGTCTCTACTCAGTCTGAAGGGAAGTTGATCCCTCTGCAACCCTAGCTTGACAAAAGTCTGATATAGTGCTTCTGAGCCCAAGGGGACAACATGATCAAGAGTGACAGAAGTGTCTGGACTTTGGACTTTGGAGTTTGTTTGCGGTAAGCTTGCTTGCTCTCTTTCTCTCTCTTACCTTTTTGGTGACTGAGGCCTCTGGCGTCCAGAGTAGCCAAGAACCTATGTGCTTAATAATTAATAAAGACATTGTGGAAAGACACAAATTGTTTGTAGTAGTCAATAGCGACCCCCTCCTCTCAACACCCCACCTCTCGTTCTTTCTTGACTACAGATTTCTAATTTCGTTAAGATGACAACATATTTACAGAAAGTGGGTCCTCTCTCTAACAACGGGGAATGCATCTTGCTTTCAGAGCTTGGTAATTCCGTTTCCCTTTGCTGACGACTGGTTTAAGGATAGGCTGAGCTAGTTCTGGCCAATGACACTCGATGGGAAGTCATCCTGAGAAGCTTCTGGAAAGTATTTTGTTCCTTAATGAAAAAGAGAAAGACAGCCGTGCCCATTCTCCTTGCTTTGAATGCAATTATTTGAGGAAAAGGCGGTTGGTGCTGAGGGCAAGGTGCCGTCTTGGGACCACAAGGAAACAAGCCATGATACACTGACAACAATGAATGAACAAAAAGAGAGAAAGGTCACGAGTCCCTGATGACATTGCTAATTCACTGCACCAACCTGGGAAACAGCTAACTGTGGGCTTCTTACTCCAGGACACACTTAAGCATCTTGAGGGCTTAAACTACTGTTAGTGAAGGGTTCTCTACCTCATCTGTCTGGTTCTCTACCCTTTCCACTACCCTGTATCTCCTACTATAAATAAAAAACAAACTCATAGTCTATACTCATAATCTCTGTGATCTAAAGCTGCTTTTTCATCAGCTTAAAATTGTTCTTCTTCTTGTTTTAATATTTTCCCTCAATAAAATCCAGAGTTCTTAATCAAATATGAAGAAAATTTTCCAAAGGTTTTGTGGAGATTTTGATTTGTTTTATTATTAAACCCAAATAACACATATTTATTTGAAAATACCCAAACAGTACCAAATGAATAAAGTCGGAAGTAAGTGTAGCTATAATTTCCTTCCAGATCTTTTTCTCTGGGTGGTCATCAGCAGAATCCGGTGTCACATGTACTAAAAGCTAACATCTACTTAGAGCTAACCGTGTGCCACTTTTCTGATCTAATTATCTCACACATGTTGATTAATGTAACCGCCACGACGAGCCATTATTTGAGGTAGGTACCATTATTGTCTCTGAATTACAGTTGAAGGAACTGAGGAACAAAGACAGCCTGGGTGTGGCTGAGTAGTAGAGACAGAACAGGAGCCTGGGCTGCCTGCTCCAGAGTCCACCACATTGCAGTGCCTCCAAGTGGCACATAGTAAATATTTGTCCAATCAGTAAATGTCTTTCATTATTCGAAGTTATAAATATATTATAATCAAATTTGATAGTCTTTTTTTTTCTTTATAATTTCAGGCTTTGGTGTCATGCTAAGTGAGGCCATATAACTGCTTATATAGATTAATTACACCGGTTATTTGTTTTAGCTTTCATGTTTCCATAACATAGCATTTCCCCATAGCAACATGGCCATAACTTCCTAATGCTTTTGCAGTAACGTAGCCAAGCATTTTTGTAAACATCAAAAAAGCAATTGATCAAATTGTACATTAACCGATACCAGCAGGAGAATTTAATCACATCTCCGGTAAACTCCATCTGAAATAAACACTGCCACATTAAACAGTGACTTACTGTATTTACTTTCATTTTATTAACCCGCTTGAGCCAGGCCATACGGCATATCATCTGAGACTCCTGTTGGGGAATGACACGCTCCTGGTAATTAACAGGGAAGCTCGGTGGCATCTAATATCTCTCTGAAGGGCTGTTGATGGATGAACAATGTGCACAAAAGACCTAGCATCTTGGTAAGAATCGCTTACCATGTTCGCAATTATAGGACGTTTTCAAAGGACCTTCAGACAAAAGAATCGGTCATTCATTGTCTCTTCTTCTGGAGACTGGCTGGTGGGAATGCTGCGTCCACTACCAACAACGAAGGTTTTCCTCACTGCTTCGCCTGATTGTCATTCTGTTGTAGCTTTGAGACAGTTACGATAAGAAGTTGATTATCCCGCGCTGAGGGAAGAGAACACCTTTTTCTTTGCATCTCAGTGCTTTACATGATCTCGAAGCAGAAAAAGTCCAGCTAATTTTGTTGGTAGTTGAATGCTGGAAAGGGGCCAGGACAGAAGGTGGATATCATAGGCGGAAGGCTGGTGAGCTGTCTCCAGGAAAGCTCAGGGCACGGCCTTACAGTGGAGATTCACCATGGCTAAGAACCCAGTTTGATCAGCCTCTGGAAACTAAAACACACAATCCCGAAGGTTTGTTTATTCAATAACAGACATGTCCATCCCCTTTCCCTGCCCTAAATCAGAAAATACATCTCTTGAGATCAAAACAGAAAGCTTCCTCCAAACATTGTTGTTGTGGTTAGGTGCCCTTGAGTCTGTTCCAACTCACAGAGACCCCACATAAAAAAAAAAAATACAACAGAACAAAACACTGCTTGGTCCTGCGCCATCCTCACAATCATTGCTGTGTTTGAGCCCACTGTAGCAGCCACTGTGTGAATCCATCTCATTAAGGGTCTTCCTCTTTTCCCCTGAACAGTAATGGATAAATACTGTCAATATCTTAGTTTTTAACCTTGCTCAAAATTGACACCGTACCCTTCCAGGCATTTACACTCACACTCTTTTCCTTTCACGTACATTTCTCCAGAGGAAGTAAAAAGCAGCTTAATCTGCTTAGTAAAAAACAAAGCTTCATACTTGTCTTCGGGCTTTTGTATCCAGTTAGTTCGATTGTAGTTTGGGTTTCGGTTATAAAGTCTCCAGGTTCACTCCAATAGATAATTAAACATTTACACTGCCATTTGAATTTTACTAGCTTGCCTCTTTTTTTTGCCTCACAGATCCCAACCTCCTTTCTAAGTTCTTGAATGAGGCACCTCGCGGTTGTTCTGTAGGTCGTCTACAGCGGCACACGGAGAAGACACTGGGATGGGGGAACTGCGCCGCTGTTTGAAGCCCTGGTGGCGCAGTGCTTAAGACCTTGGCTGCTAAACCAAAAAGGTCAGCAGTTCAAATCCACCAGCAGCTCCTTGGAAACCCCATGAGGGCAGTGCTACTCTGTCCTACAGGGTCGCTATGAGTCGGTACCGACAGGACGGCACCAAACAACAACGATCTGTATACACCTTTTATACTCACCTCCCATCATGTCCGAGAGCTGGCCATCTCTCTGACCCTGGCACATTCGACTTTGTCAGACTAGATAAATTCCAGAGCCTTTTGGAGTCAGGATAATCTTTCCCACCGCTATGCCCAAATCCCTCCCTACTCAGCGGAGAGCCTGGCGAACCTGGTGACCCTCAAAGAGAGATGGGGAAATTGGAAGACTGTTCCTTTAAGGCCTGAATCCAGGAGGGGAGCCGGTATCTACTGTGGGCACAGCCCGGAGCAGCAGTCCGCGGCCCAATTAGCAGTGAGCTTAGCAGGGTTTTTGTTTAGCTTAGCAACCGCCCGCGCGTCCCCGGGGCCCGTCGGGGTGGCTCCTGCCGAGCCGCTGTCTCGGCTCCAGCCGGGTGCGCTGGCAGCCACGCACGTCGCCTCCCCGGGCTGCCGGACCCTTGTCCCTCGGGGCACGGGAGGGCTTGCTCCCCCGCAGGGTGGCCTGCGCGCACACAGCCCTCCGGAGCGCACGGGCGGCGGGGAAGGTCAGTCCGGGCCGGTGCGGGGCTGCGGCGCCCCGGGTGGAGAGACAGCCGGGGGTGCTTGGGGCTCCCGGCTCCGCGGCGCGTGGGGGGCCTGCGACTCTCGCCCCTGCCCAGGGCCGCCGCGCCCCTGTCCGGGTGCATGGGGCCCCGCCGCCGGGCTCTCGGTGGTCTTGAGATTCCGGCAGCAGCGGGGACATTTCCAGGGCCGAGGCATGAAGGTCGCTGTGTTGGACCTTGGGTCTTTCTTTGCCAAAATCTTCAAGACCTCGACGGCGCCTCCGGCGGTCCCCTCGCCGGTCGCCTCCTCCAGCCAGTCCGGGGTCGGGGCCTCCGCAGGGCCGCTGGGCTCTGGCCCCGACACGTCCCGGAGCATGGCCCCGACCCTCACGCCCTTTCCGGCCCTGGTGCCCGGCTCCCCCTCGGTCTGGCGGGAGCCTCCCGCCGCGCTCCGTCCTGCGCTCACCGCCTCCGGCCTCAGGGCCTCGGCCGCCAGGCGCGCGGCAGAAGCAGTGGGGGCAGCCCTCTCTCTGCCCAGTAGTCCGAGAGCCGCCAAAGCCCAGCCCCTGCCCGTGCCCCTGCCGCAGCCCCTGCCGCAGCCCCTGCCCCAGCCCCAGCCCCTGCCCCTGCCCCTGCCCCTGCTCCCCGCCACCGAGGGCTGCAGCGCCACGGGCTCCCCCGCTCACCTTGCGGCCTTGGCGCGGCCAACCCCGGGAGCCGGCGGGGTCTGGGCGGCGCTGCCGTCCCTCGAGGACGTCGCGACCACCACCACCATCATCAGCAGCAGCAGCAGTTTAGCCACGAGCCCACGGAACCTCCGCCAGCCTGGCTGCGGAGAGCGAGACCCCAGCTCTTGGTTGCCCCCCGGCACCGGACCCAAAACCCTGTTCTTCACCCTGCCGGACATCGGCGAGGAGTGGGCCTCAGACAGTGACTCCGAGGATGGCGGAGAAGGGTGAGTAGGCGCAGGGTCCAGGGAAGTCTGTTTCTCTCGGGGACCTGCCACCCCTCGGTCTGCCACATCCACCTTGCCAGGCGCCCGCTGGAAAATCCGCTGTTTGCAATTCTTTCCAGTGACCACTCTGGGCGCCCTGCTGGCAGTTTTCCAGGGTCCTTATTCTTTGGCTTCCCGGTCTTTTCAAACACAAACTGTGACACCCGTTTGCTCAGTTTTCTGAGTTAATGCTCTGCTGTTTACCAGCAGAGAGGGAGGGGAGAGGAGGCAGGACTTGAAGGAAAGGAGGACAGAATTTTGTTTCTCTTCCAGCTGAACCAGGGACGCTTAGGTCGCTTGTTAGTCTGACTTTCTCAAGGACTTTTAAAGGAGCCCTAGACCCCTTCCTCCGCCGCAGAATATGGCAGGTGTGTGGGGTAACCGAATACACACGTTGGCAGCTGTGATTTTGGGACTCAGTGTGCCTTTCTCCTTTCGGAGGACCAGTCTCAATTCTTATAACAATGGAATGGGCTTGCTTTGTGCGACAGCTAGTTCATTGACATATACATAACGTCATCTGACACAAATGGAATTTGTAATCCTTAGGATGCCGTGAGTCAGAATCCACTGGAAAGCAGTGGGTTTGTGTGCTCATTTACCTCCAGGTTCTTAAATTCTTGCTAGAGCGCCCTTGGGTCCTCTAGAAACCTTGGCTGATTTGGTTGAAATGGTTCCATTTGGGATTGGAGCATACTTCCCTCAAGACACACACACACATATTCACACACAAACACACATGAGCACACACACACACCCATTCCCACACATACATACACCACACACACGCCCATTCCTACACATACACACATCACACACACACGTACACACACATACACACACACACGTACTTGCATACACATCCATACACACACAGACCACACACAGACACACGGGAACACACATCACACATGTGGACACACACGCACATACATTCACACACAAACACACATACACACACTCACACATGTACATGCATACACACACAGACCACACACAGACACACAGGAACACACATCACACGTATGGACACACACATACACATACACACTACCTTTTCTTCAAGAGCAAGGATGAGAACCTCACTGATGGGAAGTGTGCATTCTAGAACTGAGGTGCACACATTCGTAAGTATAAGCAAACTTTTCATCCTTCTGAATCTACAGAAGATAGTAAAATGGTCAAAGCAGACCAGACAGGCCCATTCCCAGGTGAAGTTTCTGCGCTGTAATCTGGTGAGGGAAAATTAACCAACCCTAGTAATAGAGACAACCCCCTCCCCCCAAAAAAGCCTTCCTAAAGAAGTTTCACATTAGTACTGACACTCACTCATTCACAATGTAAGTGATCACATTTTCACAGAACTGCTTGCCTGGCCCTCGTCTTAATGCTGAAACAAGCAGTTAAGTAATGGTAAGTTATTTATTTTCATTTAAAGCATTGTATTATGAAGTACATTTATTAACTGACTTTTTTCCCTAAGGAACATCAATTGCATTTGGTTAAGTGGCTAGAATATCTATGCCTCAGGAATTAGTCCTTTGTTACCGGCTACTGGTCCTTAACATTTATACAGTTAATGTTTTATGAGGAAACAGCTCTACGCGCTGACCTTAAACTCTAGTCTCAGTGCCTTTTACAAATATCGGCACAGCCAGTAAAAGGACTGGTGCTGGTTTCAATTCTTGACCACCTCAGCCCATTTTAAAAATTGTTTAGTAGCTATCTTCTGAATAGCACTGCATTTAGCATTATTCACATAAGAGACTACTCTGCATTTTAAAAACACTTTCATTCTTGCTGAGAATGGAGGCATTGACTCTTAGGTAATTGGCATGAGAGGTATCAGGAATATTCCTGACTCTGTGTGTGTGTGCACAGCGGGCCGCAGACAGCGGGGCCGCAGACAGCGGGGCCGCAGACAGCGGGGCCGCAGACAGCGGGGCCGCAGACAGCGGGGCCGCAGACAGCGGGGCCGCAGACAGCGGGCCGCAGACAGCGGGGCCGCAGACAGCGGGGCCGCAGACAGCGGGGGCCGCAGACAGCGGGGCCCGCAGACAGCGGGGCCGCAGACAGCGGGGCCGCAGACAGCGGGCCGCAGACAGTGGGGCTGCAGACAAGCCCTCCAGAAAGCATTTTTTCTTTTTAGATACACGAATACTCATTCCCGTTTTCTCCTTATACCCCATTCATTTTTTTTTTTTAATCACTAAAATTTATAAAGAGACAAGCCGGAAAGAAGGAAAAATTCAAGTGATTTTCCTCAGTCACTGTAGATTGTTTGCACGTAGAATTATGTCGATTCCCTCCTGAGTCTCTGTGGTGGTGATTTACAACACTGAATAAACAAACATCATAAAGACAGCAGACTTAAAGTATACCCGTAGCATCTCATCTTCAGTCAGCAGAGGACGCTGCGGTTAGCCTAAAAACAAAACAAGCAACGACGAAAACCTATTGTCATCTAGTCGATTCCAACTCATAGCGACCCTATAGGACAGAGGAGGCCTGCCCGCATAGAGTTTCCAAGGAGCGGCTGGTGGATTTGAACTGCCAGTCTCTGGGTTATTGGCCAAGCTCTGAACCCCTGCAGCACCAGGGCTCCATTGCTAAGGTCACAGTGGTGTGGAAGCATGGCGTGGCTCACTGCAAAGCTTGCCTGCTGGCTGGCAGTGCAATGAACTGGAGGGCTCACCTCTCAATTCATCTGACGTTCGGACAGCATAGAACAGTGGTTAAGCCGGTGGACTTTGGAATCAGACTAATTAGGTTCTAATCTCAAACCATCGGTTAGCTATGTAATTTATGGCAAAGTATTTAATTTTTCAAAGCCTGAGCATCCTTCCTAATACAATGGAGATGATAATAATACTTTCCTCATAGGGATGTGTCTTAGTCACCTAGTGCTGCTATAACAGAAATACCACAAGTAGATGACTTCAACAAAGGGAAGTTCATTTCCTCACAATAAAGTGGGGCAAAATTCAAATTCAGGGCATCAGCTGCAGGGGAAGGCTTTCTCTGTCAGCCTCGTCAATCTTCCCCTGTGCAGGGACCCTGGATCCAAAGGATGCACTCTGCTCCTGGTAGTGCTTTCTTGCTGGTATGAGGTCCCCAACTCTCTGCTTGCTTCCCTTTCCTTTTTATCTCTTGAGAGAGAAAAGGTGGTACAGGCCAAGCCTGAGGGAAATGCCCTTTACATTGGATCAGGGAAGTGACCTGGGTAAGGGTGTGACGATCCCACCCTAATCCTCTTTAACGTAAAATTACGAACACAAAATGAAGACAACCACACAACACTGGGAATCATGGCCTAGCCAAATTGACACGTATTTTTGGTGGGACACGACTTAATCCATGACAGGATGTTTCAAAAACTACCATATTACTAAATGAAGTGCCTAACACTTGAAAAAACACTTAAAAATGTTAGCTATGCTTGTTATGGAGCCCTGGTGGTGCAGTGGTTAGGAGTGTGGCTACTGACCAACAGGTGGGCAGTTTGAATCCACCAGCTGCTCCTTGGAAACCCTATGGAGCAGTTCTACTGTGTCCTATAGGGTCGGTCCTATAGCTGGAATCGACTCTGCTTATTGGCACAGAAGTGAAAATTGAGAGCACGTTTCATTAAAAGGAGCTTTCTTGGTAAAGAATAAGAAAAAATGATTCCTTTATCTTTGTAATGTGACTGTAATAAATGACATCTTTTAGTTCAGTTATTTAGGAGAACAAATTATAGAACTCTTTAATCTTTCATCATTGTGGTCCCTCCATGATTTATAGAAGATAAAGGTTGGCTCAGTTAGCATCACCAATGAGTGCTATATTAACAGTTAGAAGAAAATGCATCAACCACGGTCGGACGTAACCTAACTTTTAGAGACGATACAGAATAATCGGTGTATCTCAGACCATACATAATGGACCCTTTATACAGCTTTTGTCCTTTCCTACCCCTAATCCTGGGATTTATATTCACACCTTATGCCGTTTACTTCACTGTAAATGCTTTATTTTCCTCTGACACTTAGGGCAGCGCATGTCACAAAAGGCGTTTAATAAGTATTTATTAAATGAATGAACGAACGAGTGAATGAATGAAAATATTTTCTTCTCCATGTACTCCACCTTTCTGGCTCCAACTCCCTAATCTCGTAAAAATCTAGAGGCAATTCTGCGTGTCCTTCTTTGGGAATAATTGTCTTGGGCCTTTTTGTTTCATTGTCTTTGAGTTTTCCCAAAGTCAGTAGTGCTTTCTGCTGGGACGTTGCATTCCCCCAGGGATGGCTGGTAAGCTCAGTTTGCAATTCTGTGTGACTACTACTTTCTGTTGTGATCACATGACTGTTCCTGCCATTAACAACAGCGATGAATTTGAACTGTCTGTCCATGTCTAACATTTGCTTAAACCCATGAAAATAATTTTGTTTTATTCAATAATTTCTTAGCTTTAAATTACCCCCTTAATTTTGATAACTTAATTTTGGTATATTATTTAAAATTATTTAAAATCTCAAAAATTATATCCGGGCTAGTAATCGTATTTTTTTTTTTTTTGCTGTGTATATTTAAATAACACCTTTTTTTCCCCTAATAGCCAATGTTGTATCAAAACAAAAAACAAAAAAACACCTTTGCCATCAAGTCAATTCCGACTCATAGTGGCCCTATAGGACAGAGTACAACTGCCCCATAGTATTTCCAAGGAGTAGCTAGTGGATTCGAACTGCTGACCTTTTGGTTGGCAGCCAAGCTCTTAACCAAGGCCAGCCAATATGTATAACCCATTAAAAAAAAAAAATTGCCATCAAATTGATTCTGACTCATAGCAACCCTACAGGACAGAGTAGAACTGCCCCACAGAGTTTCCAAGGAGTGCCTGGTGGATTTGAACTGCCGACCTTTCGGTTAGCAGCTGTAGCCCTTAGCCACTATGCCCCTAGGCTTTCTGCCAACATGTATAAAAACCAAAAAAAAAAAAAAAAAAGATCCAAACCCACTGCCGTCGAGTTGATTTCAACTTATAGTGACCCTATAGGACAGAGTAGAACTGCCCCATAGAGTTTCCAAGGAGTTGACTTGAGAGCACAGGGTTTTTTTTTTACAGTGTCTCTATGAGTCAGAATTAACTTATTGGCAACAGGTTTGGTCTTCATAGTTCTATAATCGTAATTTATTGTTGGTGTGGTTGTTGTTAGGTGCTGTCAAGTCAGTTCCAACTCACAGAGATGCTATGGACAACAGAACAAAACACTGCCCAGTCCTGTGCCATGCCCACAGTTGTTGTTATGCTTGAGCCCATCGTTGCAGCCGCTGTGTCAATCCATCTCATTGAGGGTCTTCGTCTTTTTCGCTGACCCTGTACTTTACCAAGCATGATGTCCTTCTCCAGGGACCGATCCCTCCTGACAACATGTCCAAAGTATGTAAGACGCAGTCTTACCATCCTTGCTTCCAAGGAGCATTCTGGCTGTAATTCTTCCAAGACAGTAATCATAATAAAAAAAATCATAAAAGCTAGTCTGAATTAGTAATCAGAGCACAGATTTGGAATCAGGTTGATTTTGATTCAAATCTCACCCTATAATTGAAATTACAGAATACTAAGAATACCTATTAACATTAACTTTGGGTACTTAACCTCTTTAAGCCTTACTTTCTCAACCTGTTCAAAATGATAATTGTAAGGATTAAAAGAGATGATATATATGAATTTCTCTCTATGGTGCCTGGCACATTGGCACTCAATAAATAATACCTGTTACTATTATTAAGATTCCTGGGGAGCACAAGTGGTTTCTCTCAGCTACTAACCTAAAGGTTAGCAGTTTGAACCCACTCAGCGACTCTACAGAATAAAGGCCTGGACATCTGCTCCCATAAAGATCACAGCCTAGAAAACCCTATGAAGCCCTTCTACTTTGTAACACGTGAGACCCCCATGAGTCAGAATCAATTTGACGGCAGTGGGTTTGTCTAAAAGGCTGGTTGCTATTGTTATTTATGATGGTAATTACTCTAAGTATATTTTATATATCACCCATAATCAGCATCCTTTGTACAAAGTACAGTTTGTTTCTATGACTTGCAGTGAAGGTTAGTATATTATTTTCCAAACATTTATTTTCGGCCTGTATTTAGCAAATATCTATTATAAGGCATAAAACTATGTTTTTTGAGTGATCAGAGAAATAAATGGAAATGAATTTTATTATCAAAGAGTAGGAAAAATAAGATGAATCCCCAGGAGAGATTTCAGACGAATTGCCATGGGTGAGTAGTTCAGACAGAAATGAGCAGAGATTATGCTGCGGGGAAGGGGGGAGTGCGTCAGAGGTTTGGATTCTGTGTTTGTTTTCTGGTGCAGTTGTAACAAGGTACCACAAACTGAGCGCCTTACAAGAACAGAAACTTATTTTCTCACAGTTCTCAAGGCTAGTAGTCTGAATTCAGGGCATCAACGGGGCCATGCCCTCTCTCCAAAGGCTCTGGAGGAAGATAGCTTCTTGTCTTTCTCAGCTTCTGGTCACCTCAGACGTTCTTTTATAGGCAGCTGTAGCAAAACTCCGTAGTCACATGACTGTCTTCCCTCTGTGTGTCTCTTCTCTTTTGTATAGATACAGCTATGACTGGATTTCCCCTCTGTAACACATGGGGTCTCCATGAGTTGGATGTGGCAACAGGTTTGGTTTTTTGGTTTATGATGGATTAGGACCTACTCTACTTGGATAACCTCATGTTAACTTAACTGATAACATCTTCAAAGATCTTATTTTCAAACAAGATCATGTCCACAGGTACAAGGGGTCAGGACTTCAACATATTGTTTTTTGGGGACATGACTAATTCCACACCAGGTCCTGACAAATGTATAAAATGAGGACACACAGAGATTTAGGTTGGAGCTTGGGAGGACACTCTAGGAGAATAGAACTGTGTGAACAAAAGCATGGAGGTATAAAAACACATGTCATGTCAGGAGTTCAACTTTTTAGGAACACAGAATTTGCAAAAAGGGCTTATGAGAAAACCGAGGAGAGCCTTGGGTACTAGTCTCTGTTTAGTAAACACAGGAAAAGCCACTGAACATTTTAAGGAGAGAAGTGGCTGAGCAGAACTGAGCTTTAGAAGTGTTAAACTAATGCATAAGAGAGAGGAAAAGAAGAGGGGCAGTAAGGATCCTCCAGGAGTACAGTAGATGAGAGATATAGAACCCAGGAACAAAGATTGAGGAAATAGATATTGAGAAGATAAATATCACAGGATTTGGCAACACCTTGGTGAGATTGAAGAGAGAAAAAGGAAGGAGAGCTTAGGATGATTTTATAAGTAGATTTCCTGTGTTTGGGAGGAGAATGCCATCAATAAATTGGAAAACATAGAAGTGAGTTTGTCAGGTACGTAAGAAATTTACTCTGGGATACGTTGAGTTGAGGTCATAAGAAAACTTTTTGAGAATGTGTCAGGAAAGGAGCTAGATACTCATGAGTACAATTTGGGGGAAAAATGAGGACTGGAGATATATATAAATTCGTCAGCCTTCTATATTCAGCTGATGGTGAATATGTGTAGCAATTACAAATTACTGTAGCAAATTTGAGTGTTTAAGATACATAGTTTTTTTTTTTTTGGTTGCTACTGTGTTTTAAGATCTTCTAAAATTGGCTGTGTCTCCTCTCTCTACACTAGACCAGTGCTTCTCCACAAGTTAGTTACCTTCTATCAGTTACCTTTTACCAGTTCACGTTAAGTACAGAAAGTGAGAATGAGCATTACCACCACATAGCAATTGACAAAGTAACTTTGTCTATTGAATATAATAATAATTGCATTTGTACTTTGTAAATCTTTTTTTCTCCATTTTATTTTACTAGTGATTTATTTTTACTGTATTTTTTGAAGTATCTATCTAAAATGGGTTGGATTAAAAAAAAATGGTCTGATGCTACAGACAATTTGAAAAGCACTGAGGTAGATTTCACTTGGATCCCTTTTGACCACAAAGAGCAAAAAATTTCCAGCCACCAAAAGAGAAGAAACCAGACATATGATTAAACTGCCTTTTCACTCTCCTTAAAATACAGGGCTAAACAATATTCAAATGGTGTCCTATGATTGAAGACGAGATTTATTTAAATTGCTCAAATGATGCAGAGCTGAGAGCGATGTCTGTGTGCCAAGAATCCAGTTTCAAAGGAGATGTTTCTGGTGCTTATTATTGCTTTTCTCAGAGTTAAAATTGTTAACCAGCAACTGCATCGCATCACACCTCTCATAATTCATTCACAATCCTCAATGGTAGCTTCTTGCGTAACTTACCAACAAGGATAAATTCTAAACAAAGATGAACTGGTAACAGGAAACTTATAAACATGACATACTATCTTCTCTTTTGGCCAGTCTATAATCTATCCTTAGGAAGGGTCCTTTGCTTAAGGTTACTAAAAAAAAAAAATACTAGGTGATCATAATTTATTAATCCTTTCTGTATACCATAGATGAGATCAGTGGCCTCATGCCCTATGAGGGGATCTTCCCATATTTAAATTTAATTTCTATGTCAAGCTCACATTCCCTAAAGGTATTAGAAAATAACACTTAGTTACCTGGAGATTATCCCAGCTTTATGTTGAACGTGCAGACCTGGTGGCACAGTGGTTAAGAGCTCAGCTGCTAACCAAAAGGTCAGCAGTTCAAATCCATCAGCTACTCCTTGGAAGCCCTATGGGGCAGTTTTACTCTGTCCTATAGGGTTGCTGTGAGTTGGAATTGATTCTACACCAATGAGTTTTTTTTTTTTTTTAAATATTGACTTGAGCCCCATTCTGGTGGGCTTACCTAGGGCCAGGACACTCAGTGGTGGGGAGAGCCCACTGGTTCCGTTGCCTCTGTCCCTGCTGGCATCACTGAATCATCCATGACCCCATCTTGTCTTTCGTCTCCTGTACCTATCCATGAGGAGGGCCCTTCAAGCTAGGAATCTCCCCCTTCCTTCCTGGTACTTGTGGGGGCCCCTGGAATCAGCCTGCTGCTCCCATGCCAATGTGCAAGGACATGGGACCTCCAGGAGGACACCCACAGCCCTGTGTGCTTTACACACATGGATCCCACCACCTTATCCAAGCTCTACTGAAGGACCACGACACAAGTCTCCTGATCCCTTATCCACAAACCTATCTCAGGTCGGCCTCCACCTACCACCCCAGCTCACCTGGATTTTGTGCCTGTAGGAGGCCCTCTAGGAGCTCCCTGGCTCTGAACAGCTGACCCAGGACCCGGCTGGCCCACAGGGCACCGCTGCAGGATTGGAAAGGATGTTCCATCCTCTAGGAGGTCCATTCCTGTGCTGTGGTGCATACCAAGAGGAGGGCTGGCTAGATTTCAGCCCCCAGTGGACCTCTTGGCAGGGCGCAGTGGGTAGGACACCGTGGTCTCCATGGAGTGTTTTCTCTTGCAGTAGACTCTCAAGGCACACACCCCATTCCCTAACCTCCCAACCTCAGTTCAACCCACAGAGCCCAGATTCCCTTTCTTGGAGACCTAGAAAAGCCTGTGCCCACAGAATCTCTCCACTCCAGGGACTTCGGTTCTCTTCTGAGGGTAGTGATGCACGTTCCCTCTCTCGTGCATCCATCCCTTCCTCTTTGTTCTATGCAAAAAAAAAAAAAAAAAAAAATCACACAGCTCCTGTAACTTTAGCTTTTTTAAAAACATAAAAAGCGGGGGGAAAATCAACCCTGTTTTCTGAAGTAATAAACAAAAGAAACAAAAACTTTGCATTACTAAATGTGAGAAGGGATAGAGGAAAATGAAAACACTAGGAAAAATTAAACAGTTAACACTGAAGACACACTAACTCGTATCCTTCACACACAGAGCACCCTTGCTTCTCCCTTATGAGCACAGTGCAGATACTTCACACGCACAGAGCACCCTTGCTTCTCCCTTATGAGCACAGTGCAGATACTTCACACGCACAGAGCACCCTTGCTTCTCCCTTATGAGCACAGTGCAGATACTTCACACGCACAGAGCACCCTTGCTTCTCCCTTATGAGCACAGTGCAGATACTTCACACGCACAGAGCACCCTTGCTTCTCCCTTATGAGCACAGTGCAGATACTTCACACACACAGAGCACCCTTGCTTCTCCCTTATGAGCACAGTGCAGATACTTCACACACACAGAGCACCCTTGCTTCTCCCCTATGAGCACAGTGCAGATACTTCACATGCACAGAGCACCCTTGCTTCTCCCTTATGAGCACAGTGCAGATACTTCACACACACAGAGCACCCTTTCTTCTTCCCTATGAGCACAGTGCAGATACTTCACACACACAGAGCACCCTTTCTTCTTCCCTATGAACACAGTGCAGATACTTCACACACACAGAGCACCCTTGCTTCTTTCTTATGAGTACAGTGCAGATACTTCACACACACAGAGCACCCTTGCTTCTCCCTTATGAGTACAGTGCAGGTACTTCACACACACAGAGCACCCTTTCTTCTCCCCTATGAGCACAGTGCAGATACTTCACACACACAGAGCACCCTTGCTTCTCCCTTATGAGCACAGTGCAGATACTTCACACACACAGAGCACCCTTTCTTCTTCCCTATGAGCACAGTGCAGATACTTCACACACACAGAGCACCCTTGCTTCTCCCTTATGAGTACAGTGCAGATACTTCACACACACAGAGCACCCTTGCTTCTCCCTTATGAGCACAGTGCAGATACTTCACACACACAGAGCACCCTTTCTTCTTCCCTATGAGCACAGTGCAGATACTTCACACACACAGAGCACCCTTGCTTCTCCCTTATGAGTACAGTGCAGATACTTCACACACACAGAGCACCCTTGCTTCTCCCTTATGAGCACAGTGCAGATACTTCACACACACAGAGCACCCTTTCTTCTTCCCTATGAGCACAGTGCAGATACTTCACACACACAGAGCACCCTTTCTTCTCCCCTATGAGCACAGTGCAGATACTTGACACACACAGAGCACCCTTTCTTCTCCCCTATGAGCACAGTGCAGATACTTTACACACACACAGCACACTTTCTTCTCCCTTATGAGCACAGTGCAGATACTTCACACACACAGAGCACCCTTTCTTCTCCCTTATGAGCACAGTGCAGATACTTCACACACACAGAGCATCCTTTCTTCTCCCTTATGAGTGCAGCAGTGCAGGTATTTGTCTCATTCAGCAACAGCCAAACCATATACCTCTTTGAATGTACAACTTTACAACCTTTAGGCAACAGTTTCAAAAGTTACACAGACCCTTCATGGTACTGATAATATTATGTATTATACAGACACTTTTTTAATAGAACATGATTCATTAAATACTATGAGACAAAACACACAAAAGTTGCCCCATTTTTCTTGAGATGTAGAAATAGTCAATCAAGACAACATGCTCAGTGAAGCACAAAAATGAATAAAGCCTTTGCAATGATTAAAGATCCAGGTTAATTCCCGTTTTTAGGGAACTCAGAAAAGAAGCTGATGTTCTTTGGATATCATAAGAAAAACATCCAGACTAGGAGTTTCCAAAGTGTTTAATGAGCAGATTATGAAAGCTAAGTTGAATTAAATAAAATATTCCCCTCATAAGTAATAGATGTAAGCATATGAGGGGAATATTTTATGTAATTCAACTTAGCCTTCATATCTATATATTTTTTCTTCACAGAATCATTGTCCCCTTAAATTATTTCCAAATAGTGTGGAAGTTCTTTATAATGCCAGTAATGAGGAGGAGGACAGACCGCACCTGGGAAGCTCACTGTTTATATCATATTACTTTCACTATTTCCTGTTTGGAAACCCTGGTGGTGCAGTGGTTAAGAGCTATGGCTGCTAACCCTATGGAAACCCTATGGAAACCCTATGGAAACCCTATGGAAACCCTATGGAAACCCTATGGAGCTGTTCTACTCTGTCCTACGGGGTCGCTATTAGTTGGAATCAACTTGATGGTCGTGAGTTTAGGTCTTGGTTTATTTGCTATTTATTACATCATTACCACTAATAATTACATTTCAGGGAATGTCACCAGGCTCACAGAAGATTAAAATAGGTATTTATGTAAAATGCAACATTTAATTCAAATTCCTAATATTGTATAGCGATTTTGTAAAAATGATCCGTGTATAAGCAAGACACTTTGAAATCCAGTTAGAACAAGAGTCAACATTAAATAAAGTGAACCACCCCCCTGCCTAAAAGACAGTTTATTTCTAAATTAATGCTTAAAAAATAAATCCCAGGGAACTTTAATTTTAGTATGTGAAATAAACATTAAAGAAATAGGTGATATATTATCAAGATAAAGTTGACCTCAGTCAGATCTTTGCATTATTTACCAGTTTAGACATTTTTGTCGACATGTTTCACTGGCTGATGTGAGCTTTGCTCAAAGACGTATTATTCTACAAAGCCAACTTTGTGGGCATTTAAAATAACAGCTGATATTTATTCAGGGCTTACTACGTGCCAGATGCTGCTTCAGTGTTCCATAGACATTATCATGAATCCCCAAACTACCATATAAGATAGGAATTTTATTTCCATTTTACCAATTTGGAAACTGAGATTCAGCAATGAATTTAGAATTAGCCTAAATCCACAAAATGTGAGATTCAAACCTAGAACAGCTTATCTACTGTATTTTTGTGCAGATAATGCACATTTTCTATGTTTGTTTGCCAGCTGTGCCCTCCCCTCACAAGGTTTTTCATAATCGTGATGTTAACTTTTTTATTTTTAACAGCAACATGTAAAAAAATTGTCAGAGTGGCACTTGTGAAAATACCTTGTAGGGGAGGGCGTGGTTGGCAAGCAAATGTAGAAGATGTGCATTACTTGTGTAAAAATATGGCATAGCCTCTACACGTATGTGCAGTCAAGTTTTTTTTTTTTTTAACACATTGGTTAAGAGGATAATGAGGATTAAAATCGACTTATAAGGTAATTATGGTATTTCTTCCTAGAACAAACCTACCTTAAGGAATTATACTTCTTGTAGTAAAAATATGTTTTAAAAATAAACATCATGCTAATAAGTAATCTAGGAGCCTTGGTGGTGCAGTTTTTAAACATTTGGCTGCTAACCAAAAGGTCAGCAGTTCGAATCCACCAGCCACTCCTTGGGAACCCTGAGTGGCTGTTCTACTCTGTCCTATAGAGTCGCTATGAGTAGGAATCAACTTGATGGCAATGGGTTTGGTTTGGTTTTTAATAAGTAATCTAAAAGTATCTTCCTCAGAATAATGCTGTTATGGGCTGTACTTACAGTTCAGCTTTGTCATTCTGAGGTGCAGATAGCAAATGAACTGCAAAATCAGGACTTTGAAAAACACAACATTCATTTCATCAACCCTCTTCTAGTGTCATTATATAATTATGTTACTCATCAATTGTTTTGTGTATGTTCAATGGCAAATTGAATATTTTAGTCAGACCAGTAAGGCATGTAATGAACAAGCACTATCTTAATAGACAAACAGGAGAAGCAGCAATTAGATATGGCACTTGTGGGAGGAAAGGCTATATACCTGCACACTAGCATTTTTAATTAGAGGTTTCCACGTAAGGGTTTAGAAGAGCCTTATGATTAAATATTGACAACTATAATCGTTGCCAGGCACTAAGATTCATGTTTATCTAAAGAGTATGTGTCTTTCACATAACATCTAACATTTTGGACCTTTCTTGCCTAGTCTAGTGATATCTTACACAAGTGATGTAATTTCAAGGATTTAAGAAAATCTAGCAAACAGATATTTGTTATTTTAATGTTTCACTGAAGTGATAATTTTTAGATTAATTATTAACCTCAATTCCTTACAAAGAAATTCCTTGTAATAGAGTATATCAAAATTAAATTGAAAAATATCATTGGACTCTATTTTTAAAGAAACAAAAGAAGGACTGCTGACAATTACTGAATTCCAGTGTATGCAAACATTTATTGTGACCATTTTAACAGGCTGCCTTATACACACCCTACTCGGTCTCTAGTTACAGAAATGAACCTTGTGTGGCTGTCCTATGCCCAGCAGTTGTCTGAGAAGCTCTGGATCCCTTCCTGCCCTTGCTTCTCCCTCATTGAAGATGTACTTCTGATCCTTTAGTCTTTGCCCTGGCCTCTGTAGGGTTGCTATGAGTTGGAATTGACCCAACCACAATGGGTTTGTAGTGCAGTTTAAACTTGGACTTGATGAGTAAATTTGGCTTTAGATTTAATCCTCAAAGCCCTGAAAACCTGGCTTAAACACCCTTAGCCCCTGTGCTTATGATTTCTCCTCTTGGATTGTCTGTTAACTGTGTTGACCAGCCTAGAACCAGCCCCTGTGGTCCTACTGACCTCTTTGCTGATGCCAGAGGACTAGGTACAAATGCCAGTTTTCCTTTTTTACCCTTCATTAAATGACCACTCATTTCAATGATACCTTCATCTTAAGTGGCAATTCTGCCATAACAGAATCCAGTTGTGCTGGCTCACAGGAGCCGACTGTGTGCAGGTCCTTCCACTCCACACTTAGTGGCATCACACTGGTAGCTTAAAATCTACCCTGGTGGCAGTATTAGCACCCTGTTGTTGTTAGGTGCTATCGACTTGGCTCTGACTCATAGCGACCCTGTGCACAACAGAACAAAACACTGCCCGACCCTGTGCCATCCTCACAATCGTTGGTATGTTTGAGCCCATTGTTGCAGCCACTGTGTCAAGCCATCTCGTGGAGGACCTCCTTCTTTTTCACTAAGGGCCACAGTGGACATAATATCCATTATGTTTCCAGAGATCGTGGTTTTTGTGAATTCAAGGTTGATACTTCAGTCAGGTTAGAATTAGAATGTTTGTTAGCTCATTTGGTTAATACTGACAATTTGAGTTCAGTTTCTAACGTTGTGGTGTGTATGTGTGTGCATGGGTGAACCTGAACGCACCTCTCAGCCCTGTGTCTGCTGTCCTGGTTGGAAGCCTCTGTTTTTGCACCAAGCTGACCATGACGTAGGATGCAGCCTGCTCTCACCATGAAGAATTAGTGAATTATTCTTGTATTAAAGCATTAGGAAAACGTGTGTTTTACTGAAGGTTCCCCCTCAGGAGATGCATGGAGACTTTTATGTCATACACTCACAATATTTCCCTGCAAAAATCTGCCTGGTTTTATTTCCAGCAGTGGCATACTGGAGTGTTTCAGACCAACCTCTAGCTGAGAGCAGCTAGAAAAACTGGACCAAAAAATAAATAAGTAAATAAATAAAGGAAAAAGGAAACTACTGAAGCCCAGTTTTAAACCTCCTCAATTCTTGATTAGATTAAGGTGATCTGGTATTGTTGTAGCCCCTGGCCTAGTTGGCTGTAAGAAGCAAATTTAATCCCCTCTGAGTTTAAGCTGTCACCAACAACTGAGTATTGTTTACAACACACAATTTTTTTTTTTTTTTTTTGACTGTAAAGAACAAAAGTTTATTTTCTCACAGTTCAGAAGGTTAGGACTCTGAATTCAGGGCACCAGCTCTAGCGGAAGGCTCTCTCTGTCAGCTCTGGGGGAAGATAAGATCCTTGTCTATTTCCGGCTCTGTAGCCCCAAAGTTCCTCCTTTTCTTGGTGATCTTCATGTGGCATCTATCTTTCCCCGTTTATGCTCGCTTGTCTCTGTGTCTGTGCTGCTCCGTGTAACTTGATCAGGTTTGAGACACACCTTGTACTGAGACGGCCTCACTAGCATAACAAAGAAAACCCTATTTCCAAACAGGATTACAGCCACAGGTATAGAGGTTAGATTTCCAACCCACATATTTTTGGAGGACACAGTTCAATCCATTACGGCGTGTAGAGATGAGACTCCAACTTAGCCCTCCGCCAACTCCGAATAGCGACTCAGCCGAGTCCTCCTCAGCGGCTTGTAAGCTGGGCCCACACTGACTCTGGGACTAGAGGCTGCTTTGCCTGTTTGGTTGGTTTGTGGTGTTGATGTTTTTATTTTTTTAGTATGAGAAAGTTAGTAAAGGGAGATGGCTTTCCTTGTAGAAAACAAAACTGAAAACCGAACCACAACACACACAATTTAAATATAAAAATAAAGAAACATTCAAAACAGAAGTGTCTGTACATGTAAACATTAATTAAAAGAAAGCTGGTGTAGTTTTTTTAGAATCTGAGTAGACTTTAAGAGCATTTGTGGAGATAATGAGGACCAGTTCATCAAGATAAAAGGGCAAATCTACTAGGAGATATGAAAATTTTAAATTTATAGACACCAATAACACAGTTTCAAAAACATGCAAAGCAACAATTGATGGAACTAAAAGAAGAAATAAATCCAAAATTGTAGTAAAAGATTTTAACATTCAGCAGTAACTGATAGAAGACATCCAGACAAATTCGAACAACACAATAATTAATTGATATCAAATTTCATTATAAAGCTACAGTAAATAATACAGTCTGTTACATAGTTCAGTAACACATAATAGAGAAGCTAGGAACAGACCTGTGTGTAGGGATGGTTGATTGATACAAAGTTGGCATTGAAGATACAGGTGAAAAGATGGTCTTTTCAATATGTGCTGGAGAATCAATTTTATATCCATAAAGAAATGAGAAGCTTGATCACGTATGTAACGCTATACACAGAAATCTATTGCATGTGGGTTGTAGCTTGTGAGTCAGTTAAGGGGAAGGTAAAACAATGAAGCTCTTAGGAAACATCGGAGATTATCTTCATGGCTTAGGGCAGGCGAAGATCTCTTCGATAGGGCCAAAAAGTGCTATCAAAAAAAGATGGATAAATTGTGCTGAATTAAAGTGAAGAACTCCTGTTAATTGAAAGAAACCGTTGACTGGTAGATTTATAATTACCCCAAGCAGGCTTCATGAGTCCAGCTGGCCTTGGAATTGAAATTAATTATTGGAGAAGAGGTCCTTTGGACTTAGTTTTTGAGTTGAATTTTGCTTCTGTTCTGGCTTTATTTATTATCTCTGTAAAAGGTTGGAACGCAGAACCTTAAATAGCTTCAGGTTAAGGGTGAAAAATACAAACAGTGTTTTCTCAGCAGAGACCTAGTGATGTTAACTATTCATCAGATTACCTTGAAACAATATCATTTTCTTATTTATGCTGCATCTTAACAAACGGCAAATCTTTAAAGCCCTATTTTCCATTCTGGAATATTAAGCTATCACTATTGAAAAAAAAACTTTATTTCAAAATCAGGAGTTACTGAATTTGATTTACTCTCAGATGCTATTAATTGTAAGATACTATTATTTTGTATCCATTTAAAAAGAAAATGTTGCCATTTGATCTACCATCCAATGCTTTCTTATCACTTAGCATTTTATTCTTACTGAAAGGGCTTTTTAGATTTAATCAGATTTTTAACTCTGTGCCTATATGAAAAGAAAAATGTAGGTGAAATAAATTCCTAAAACTTGTTAATGTTCAAAGACTGACCCCTTTGAATCACTTTTTTCTCAGTATTGTTGAGGCCTTTGATTTTCCAGGTAGTATCATTTCCTGTGCCTTCAAAGCACAGCTGAAGCAGAGTTTTTAGTAAGAATCCATTAAGTTAACAGAATGTTATTGGTGCTGAGTTTTTAAGGTGGCTTTGCAGGCCCTCTGGGTGGTGTAACAGTTAAGGATCTAGGCTGCTAAGCAAAAGGTTGGAGGTTCAAGTCCACCAAGAGGTGCCTCGGAAGAAGCACCTGGCGACCAGCCATTAAAAACCCTGCGGAGCACATTTCTACAGACATGAGGTCGCCTTGATTTGGAGGAGGTCTTTTCATTAACATTCCCTAAGCAGGAGTTGGAGCCGTGGTGGTACAGTGGTTAATAGCTTGGCTGCTGACCAGCAGGTCTGCAGGTCCAATCCACCAGATGTTCCTTGGAAACCCTATAGGGCAGTTCTACTGTGTCCCGCAGGGTTGCTGTGAGTCGGCATTGACCCCGCAGCAACAGGTGTGTTGTGTGTGTTGCAGGAGCCAATGAGAGCAATTGTGGTTTGGTGATAGACCCAGGTAGTGGAACGAAGATACACTAAACACTAAATCTAGCAAAAAAACATTTCTTGCATCAAAATCCATTGCAGCGAGTTTTTTTTTTAAAGGTGGCAAAAGAGGGTAAAGGGTGCCATCTAGTCTCATAAAGGCAATATTACATGCCAACGTTTCAATCCCAAAGAGTCAAATATGGTGGCCCAATGGTTAAATACTGGCCTAAAGGATGGCAGCGACTGGAACCCAGCCAGAGACACCCTGAAAGGCAGGCTTGGGGATCTGCTCCTGAAAGGTCACACCCTAAAAAACCCTATGATGCAGTGCTACTCTGCACACGTGGGGTCACCATGAGTCAGAATGGATTCCACTGCAAATAACACCACCAGCGTGTACCTTGCTTTACACAGATTGTGCCTGTGAGAGGTTCATATAAGTCAACTTGATGTTATTACTTAATGTCAGGTATTAGTTACTATTATTTATTGGAATCCCGTAAACAGTTTCCTTATAGATTTCAGCACTTAAGTAATTTGTTCAGTTTTATGTTAAAATAATAATTCTATACTTTTTATTATTTTATGTAAGCTTCAAATTTCATAATTTACCTAATACTTTGTAAGTTTTTTATATGCTTACATTAAAATAAGAAAGCATGACATGGATTTATTGCCTTTTTCTGAAAGCAGTAACTGATTTATAAAATATATTTGTGTATATTAAAAAAGAAATAAACCAGTTGCCAGCAAGTTGATTTTGACCCATAGCAACCCTATAGGACAGAGTAGAGCTGCCCCCTAGGTTTCTACAGAGCAGCTGGTAGATTTGAACTGTCGACAATGTGTTTAGCAGCCGAGTACTTAACTGCTGCACAAAAGAGCTTAAAGCAAACATTCTTAAAATAAACTATTTATTGCGGAATAGTTTTAGATTTTCAGAAAAGTTGCAAAGCAAGTACAGAGAACTCCCATATACCCTACACTCAGGTTCCTCTATTGCCACCATCTTATGCTGCTGTGGTAATTTATTACAACTAATTAACCAACATTGATAAACTATTAACTAAAAGCCACATTTCATTCCAATTTCACCAGTTTCCCCCATTGTCCTTCCTCTGTTCCAGGATTCCATCCAGGACTCCATACTACACTGAGCCCTTATGTCTCCTTAGTTTCCTCTGGTCTGAGACAATTTTTCAGACTCGCTTTTGATGGCCTTGACATTTGGAGCCCTGGTGGCTCATCGGTTAAGAGCTCAGCTGCTAACCCAAAGCTCAGTGGTTCAAATCCACCAGCTGCTCCTTGAACACCCTCTGGGGCAGTTCTATTCTGTCCTGTGGGGTCGCTATGTGTTGGAATTGACTCGACAGCAACGGGTTTGGTTTTGGTTTTTTTCTGGTCATGAATTTTGTAGACTGTCCCTCATTGGGGTTTGTCTGAGTTTTTCTCATAATTAGACTGAGGTTGTGGGTTTTTGAGGGGAAAGTGACAGAGATAACATGCCATTTTCATCACATCACATCAACAGTACCAAAAACCAAACCTGTTGCCAACAAGTTGATTCCGACTCATAGCGACCCTATAGGACAGAGTAGAGCTGTGCCAAAGGGTTTCCGAGGGTGTAATCTTTACGGCAGCAGACTGCCACATCTTTCTCCCTCAGAGCGGCTGGTGGGTTTGAACTTAACCACTGCACCACCAGGGCTCCTACTGATATGACTTGTCACTGTTGATGTTGACCTTGATCACCTAGTGTTTTTCAGGTTTCTCCACTGTAAAGTGCCTTTTCCCCCTTGTGAAGCACAGCCCACACTCAAGGCTGGAAGCAGGGGTACTAAGCTCCACCTCCTGGAGGCTGTGGGCTAACGCAGAGACTCTTATCCTTATTTCAGGAGTTGAGATTAAGGTCTCCCCCGAAATTACTGTGATTACTAATCCCAAGGCCCTTCTGTTGGAATGCAAAACACTCAAACAATATTACAGAAATAGTTACTTGGCTTGTTCAGACTTCAAAAAGATTTAAAGGTGCCCCTCACAGATGCTCTCAGTTAAACAATGCCTTTAAAGATCTTGAGGGTGTTGTCCTACAGCAGCCTCAAAGGTGCCCCCAGGTAGAAAGGGCTAGTCTCAGGAAGAAAGTGACGTATGACCGATGGAGCTGACAACAACAAAATTCAGAGAAAACCACGGAGTTTGTCAGAGAATTACACGGTGGAGTGTTGGAACACAGACTTCTGGACCCTTCCTTCCCAACCTTCTCAGGAAAGAAGCAGGCTGAGGAGGTCGCTCTTTGGCAAACATGGGCCACCTCTTACTCCTGAGGGTGAGTCAGAGGGTGGGCCCAAGAACCCAGAAGAGATAGCTAAGCGCTGGGAGGGGCAGGGAGCAGACGTGGGCCCTAATCGAGGAAAACAACTTGAGTCTGCTTGGATTCCTTGGGCCTCCCGCTGCCCCCGTTTTTGAACAGTGTATCAGTCGCAGTTGTCCGGCCGCCCTCTCCGCTCGGTTTGTTGGAGGTGTGGGAGGTAGCTGCATTGCCCCTTTAGTTCACAGGACTTCAGATCCAGGGGAGGAGTCCCTGAGGAGCCACATCTGCACGTGATTTAGGTGGAACGTTTAGGGTTCTTGAGAGGACTGAGTGCTTTATGCATGTGGGAGTAATGAAAATAATTTGTGGGGCAGGTTATGACGGATTGAAGATGGCTGCAAATTATTTGACATGCTTCCCATTGAGAAACAAACAAACAAAACTCCAACTAGTTACCATCAATTCAACTCGGACTCAAGGTGACCCCATGTGTGTCAGAAAAGAGCTGTGCTCCATCCGTATGTTTTCCAATGGCAGATCTTTTGCAAGTAGATTGCCAGGTCTTTCTTCCAAGGCACCCCTGGGCAGACTTGAGCTACCAACCTCTCGGTTGGCAGCCAAGTGCTTAATTGTTTGTGCGACCCAGGGAAACTTCCCATTGAGAGGTGGGATCAATTTTCCTTCCCTTTGATTCTGGGGTGGGCCGTGACTGCTTTGACAATGAAGTGCAGTGGACCTGACAGGTCCAGGTCGGCTTTTACAAGGACTGGCAGCTTCCGCCTTTGTCTCTTGGAGTCCGGAGCTGCCATGTTGGAATTCTGACCACTCAGCTAGAGGGACCACTTGGGGAGGTCTGAGACCGCCTGGTGAGGGACTGTGTCCTGGCTGAGCCCGGCCTTCCAGCCATCCCCTCCAAGTTGCCAGATGCCTGAGTGAAGCCTTCTTGGACCCTCCAGCCCAGCCCAGTGGCCAGCTAAATACACCCACTGGCTTTAGCCCACGCCACGTGGAGTGGAAGGATCACTTATCCAAGTTTCGCCCAAATTTCTGGATTCTGTGGATTGGGAACAAAACAAAATGATTGTTTCAATCCACTAAGTTTGGGGCAGTTTATTATTTAAAAATAGATACCTGCAATAAATCACATCCTAGGTGTGTGACCTTGGACTTGTTGCTTACGGTCACTGACTTTCAGTATCTTCATCTATGTAGCACTGGGTATTAAAAAATTAAGCAAAATAATGTATGTAAAACTGTTGGTGTTATGTTTGGATCATAATGTCTTTTTCACTTTCTTGTGTTTTCCCATCACCTCCCCCCTCCCCTTTGCAATATAATGTTATAAGGTGTGTGTTTACTTCAGGTACTATCAGTTTTATATATGCAAATTAATAATAATAAATCAATGAGATTAAATGTTCACACATGTAATCTCATTATTTTTAGAATGTACAACCACTGATGTATAAAAACAGTGTATAAAACTGATTATTTATAAAAGTGGTGAAAAGCCCAGTATCCTTAGTTCCAGAAACAGATTACCGTTTTTGTTATGGGTGGTATTTACTTATCGTCATTTTAGCTGTTATTCCAGTTTGTCCATAGAAGTCACATGCAAAGTAAGTTAACTGGATTTTTCACTAACAAGTCAGGTGATTATGGTTCGCTTCTGTAAATTAATGCAGGTGCTGAACGGGAGAAATAGGTGGGCTTCTCTGTACCTGGATTAGACTTAGGTGGCCTCAGGTCCCCAGGCAGAATGTATATAGCAGGAAGGGGCTGGAAAATGTACTAGCATACATGTTACGAATTATAAATACCATTCCGTGGGGGCAAAGCGTGTCATGTGCAGCGTTAGCCCCTAGATACAGTCATTGAAAATGTGTACTTGGGGCAGTAGCAATGACCACAATCTCCCCCCTCACTATTTTTTAGTTTATGGAAATGATGGTTGGTGACTTTGCTATCCCACAAGGCAGAGTACAATGACTGTGGTTCCCGGTATACTGTAATTGTAAACAGGCACTTATTAATAAAACAAAATATTTAAACCAAGTAAGCTCTCTGTTTGCTGAAAAGTTGTCGAGTTGTATGAGATGACATCTATCTGAAGATGGAGGGTAGGACATGGAAGGATATGGATTTTTCGTGCATAATTAAGCCTAGATTTACCGGTAATGTAGTTTGCACCTTGCGCTCACCACTCCCAGGCTTCACTTACTTTATTTTTTAACCTCAATCTCCCAAACTCAACCTACAAATGCTTTGCTAGTATGGGGAGGGGGAGGGTGAAGCTAGGTGAAATCGTTGTGTATCTTCGCCTTTTTTTCCTGTGAATTAATGTTCTATTTAGAAGAATTAAGGGCGGCAAACACCTGCCTGGATAGACCCTCTCGCCCAGACAGACCCTGAGCAAGGGGTGGGAAGGTCAGACCCGCGCGCTGGGGGTCCAGACGGGGCTGGCGGGCGGGCACTAAGAGGCCGGCTGACCTCCGGCCAGAGCTCGGGTCAGTGGAAATCTGGCCTCGGGCGGGGAAGGTGGAAACTCGTGCTTTTCCGGAGGTCTGGGCCTGGGAAAGCCGCACCCGGAAAGAAGGGAGGGAGACGAGCCGAGGTTTGGAGGAGGGGGAGCCGGTGACCACGCAGCCGCCCAGCCCAGTGGCCAGGGCGCCCTAGCCAGGGGAGGGAGAGGAAAGGGGAGCGCCGAGGGGACGCGAGGGTAGCCTCAGCGCCGGAACCTGGCCTTGGAGAGGCAGCAGGATCTGGGGGGACGGCTTGCGGGGCGCCCTGCCAGCAGCCGCGCCCATGGGCCGCGCAGACCCGGCGGGGAGCGCCCCCGGCCGCGCCCCTGGAGGCTCGCGGTTCCCAGGCCCGGCTGGGCTGCCTGTGCAGAGCTAGCGGGGCTGGGGGCGCAGGGCCGGGCCGGCGAGGGGCCGAGCCCCCGGGGGCGCGGGGGCGCCCGGCCACCAGCTGCCTGCGTGGGGCCCGCGCACGGTGTCCCGGCCCGGGGGCGCCCAGGCCTCGAGGCGCGGAGAGGGGCCCCGGGGACGCGAGCCAAGGCCTGGGGCTGATGGTGATTGGGTAAGTGCTGGTCTGGGAAGTCGGTGGGATAAGCAGAGGCCCTGGATTTTCTGTCATGTCCTGTATTTGTAAGATGGGTGCCTGCTTGGTGCCTGCCTGCAAGCCGGAGCGCCTCTGGTCTGGGTTTCTGTGATGCATTCATGAAATCTTGCGAGCTGACATCATGGGGCCTGGCCTCAAGCGAAGTCACTCACTTGCTCTGAGGAGCCTTCACGGTGTCTGAATGACTCCTCCAGTCCTGAGAGTCTCGGTTGCTGGTGGTCGTGTTTGCATTAAGTCAGATCAATACTAGTGTTTTACGTGGAAAAGAGCGCGTCCTGTGGTCGCTCTGGGGTGCCCTCAGCGCTGTAGGCCACACAACCGGGAAAACCATCCTTCCCCTCAGCCCCTTCTCATTAGAGAACACATTCCAGAGTCAGGGCGTCCTTTCCAGCAGAAATGCAACATTTTGAAAACCGTGGTCGCGATTTATTAGTTGAATTGGTGTAGGGCAAAGTGTCAGAGGGTGACCGTTATCAAGAGGCAAAGAAAGTAAAACTGTATGAGCAGCCGGCTCCTTGACAAACAGAAAGGCGTGGTGCTGGGACAGTGTGACCCAGCCTCTGCTTTGATGCGCCCCAGGAGTGGTCAGATGTAGGTCAGAGGTTGTGTCTTCAGTCTAGAGGTAAGGGGACCAGGGGCCTGTCCCCAGAGGAACAACCTTAAATGTGCTGACTTGCAGTTTTTAATTTCATCTAAATTTACGCGACATGGAAGAGAACTCGTATAAAGGTGATATATGTCTATGCCTTATGTAAAATAAAATAAGCTGAATAGACATCAGAAACTCTGGTGGTGTAGTTGTTAAGGGCTCCTGCTGCTAACCAAAAGGTTGGCAGTTCAAATCCATCAGGTGTTCCCTGGAAACTCTATGGGGCAGTTCTCTGACCTATAGGGTCACTATGAGTTGGAATCGACTGGACGGCAACGGGTTTGGTTTTCTTGGTTTTTAATAGACATTACACTGCACTAGAGTTTTTATAAAGTATTTATAGGGCCCATCCTGTGCAATGTGAGTGCTTTCTTACACTGTATGGCTTGTAGAAGAGTTGGTAGTTGACAGGGAATTAAATATTTTCAGCATTACACACGGAGTAACAAACAGCACGATGCTTGGTTAGAAGATGGAGAAACCAAAGGACCAAAGCAAGATATTAAAAAATAGAAAAAATGTTAACTTCATAGCTTCTGTTTTAAATCCACAGTGTCAATGACTTGTGGTTCCTGAAGAGACTTGAGGTCCAGGTGGCCTGAGTCCCAGGACCATCTCCACCCCTAACTTTTTGTGATCTCGGGCTGTCATTGAGCTTTGGGGCTCCGTTTCTTCTTCACCCAGTTTCTTCGGAGTTACTCTGAGTTACTTTTTGAAGACAGTAACCTGTGTTATTATTCAGTCACATGTAAATTTTTTCTGTGATATCCTTTCTTGACCTTAGAATTACCTGGTTGTACTTAAGACATGTAAGCAATAAGAAGAGGAAAAAATAATATATTTCTGTTATTCTCTCTTGTACAAGACATGTCTGTGCAAGGCAGAGGTTCCCACTAACCTCTGTTCGTAGTAATTAATTTCTTTTTAAATATGCCTTTGTTATAGCATACTAAACGTGTATAATTAAGCGTAGAGCTTATTCTCTTGTGTTAATAGTTTTTAAAACTCCATTTAGATGCAAAAATACAAATGCTGAAAATCAGGTACCATTTTAATTGAAAGCAAAAGCAGACTTTTTTTTTTTTTTTAAATGCGTACTGGTGTGTCTTTCTTAGGAATATTCACTAGAGGTTCTTCAGTTTGCTGCCTTATTGTATTTCCCATACAAATAAAACGTATCTTAAAAAGTTAATATACGTTTCGTTTGTATGGGAAATACAATACCTATTAAAAGAATAGAAATTGTTTACTGTCAAATGTTAGGAAAGTATTTTGTCTAAAGGGAAGTAAATGTTTTAAGGGTTCATTGAAAGGGCACTCTAATGATTAACACTAACTGGGTTGACCAGCAAAGTTAATAGTTTATTTTAATCTAGAGAGTTATTTTGTTTTAGTTGCCATTAATTTTAATATTCTGAAACTCTGTAAAGCTCAGGATACATATCACACATGTGCAAACTGAGTTCAATGCCTGCGTGGCTTCAGTCACTTCCTTTATTATGCGCGTTTAGTGATTCAGAGGAATTTGATATACCTCGGAATTTATGTGGAACTAACAGTTTTTCAGGGAGAGCAGGTTGGTTTGGCAAATACAGAGTACAAGAGTGCCTGGTCATGGGGCAGGTGGGAGCCAAAGCCCACCTGTGTTGTCCTTGCCGAGCCCAGAGCTATGGATGGAGGCCGTGTGCACCTGGTGTTTTGCACGACTTTTCCTTCTTTGGCAAAGTCATGTACCATTTCACAGAAAGTTTTTGTGTTTTGTTTTAATTCATGTAAAGATGCATGTAGGTTCATGGCAACCTTGATTCTAAGAAAAATAAAACTGGTGAGATCCTAAGGCTCAGTTTCTTGAGTGTATAAGCGTTGTGTGTGTGTAGTATGTATATGGTGTGAGTGTGTGTGGTGTATGTATGGTGTATGTATGTGGGGTGTGTGGGGTGTATTGTGGTATGTGTGTACTTAGGGTGACGTGACAGGAGGAGAGGTGCAGCTTTATACAAAAGGAAATTTTAAAAAGCACTGACGAATAAAATTTTATTATCACATTAGAGAGACTCTTCATATTTCTGTTATTTTATTTTTCAGAAGAGGACTGTCAAAAGGGTCTGGAAAGCACAGTTTTGCTGTGAAAAGCAAAGATCCTTTACCTGTACATTTTACAAGAAATGTGCAGAAAGCCATTGATAAATATACATGGTAAGAATTAATCCATTAAATGCTTCTGATTACAAAATTAAAAAAAAAAGGCCGTAACTAATATTGAAGAGGCCCTGCTGGCACAGTGGTTAAAGCGCTCTCCTGCTAACTGGCGGTCAGCGGATTGCTCCCACCAGCTTCTCCACAGAAGATGTGGTAGTCTGTTTCTGTAAAGATTTTAGCCGTGGAAGCCCTGGGGGGCAGTTCTGTTCTGTTCTGTAGGGTCGCTGGGAGTCGGAATGGACTCCGCGGCAATGGGTAATATGGGAAGCACAATCAGGGATTGATTGGCCGTGGATTTTTAAAATTGAAAAGTGGTTTTATTCTTAGCCTAGGGAAAAGTGTACTCATAAATATTTTAAAATTAGTATACTGTGAAATCCACAAATGTGTTTAAAGAAGTAAGCCAGTTACAGTATAACCTCTCCCTGGTGGTCAGTGTTCCTCTTGTACACTAAGGCTTGTCCCTGCAGTGAATCCGTGTCATCGCTCTCCTCCAGTGGAGCTGCCACGCCCACAGACGCACACCACTCCTGGTCTGGGACACAGAGTTCTACCACTGGCTTGTCTACGGAAAGAAGCTCGATTTACTCTTGGAGAGATGATGTATGTATGATGTTACCAATTAGAAAAGCAAAGAGTTTTTACTGTTAGAAAAAATTTTACATGAGGAAAACATAAAAGGAAAAAAATCACTCATAACCCCATAACCCCTTGTTGTAGCTGTCAATAATTTTTTTTCCTCTCCCCTCACCCCAGCATCCCCAAGTATTTTATATATGATTTCTTATATGCTTTCTATGCCTGGAAATTCAGGATGTTGTTGTTGGTTAGTTGCCATCAAGTCAATTCTGACTCATGGAAATTCAAGATAGACCCAACAATGAGGAGCTCAAAAGTTTTGGGAAAGTAAAAAGTGTGAGATATCACCATGATTGGGTCTATTTTCCCCACTAGTCTAAGCCAGATATCTTACTTTCATCTTCTAACTCTTGCTGAAGCTATTAACTTTAACCCGTCTTTTGTTTTTTGTGGGAGTGGGATTCTCACCTGGGTGAACTTCAGTCCACCTCTCAGGCATTTGTGAGGAGCTGCACTGAATTCATGGTCTCCTCTCTATCCAGGGACGTTTCCCTGAGAACCCTGGGTGGGACTCAGCCTTGTGTGGGCCCCTGTCAGGGGAGCCTCTACTACAGCGAAGCCTGCTATTTTAACACCTTCTCGTTTGCATTCTGCTTTTCTTTGCCTTCTTTTTTATTTTTTAAATAATTTTTATTGTGCTTTAAGTGAAAGTTTACAAATCAAGTCAGTCTGTCACATAAAAACTTACATACACCTTGCTACTTACTCCCAATTACTCTCCCCACAATGAGACAGCCTGCTCCCTCCTTCCACTCTCTCTTTTTGTGTATATTTTGCCAGCCTCCAAGCCCTTCTACCCTCCCATCTCCCCTCCAGGCAGGAGATGCCAATATAGTCTCAAGTGTCCACCAGATCCAAGTAGCTCACTCCTCACCAGCATCCTTCTCCAACCCATTGTCTAGTCCAATCCATGTCTGAAGAGTTGGCTTTGGGAATGGTTCCTGTCCTGGGCCAACAGAAGGCTTGGGGGCCATGACCACCGGGATCCTTCTAGTCTCAGTCCAACCATTAGGTCTGGTCTTTTTGTGAGATTTTGGGGTCTGCATCCCACTGTTCTCCTACTCCCTCAGGGCTGCTCTGTTGTGTTTTCTGTCAGGGCAGTCATCGGTTGTGGCCGGGCACCATCTAGTTCTTCTGGTCTCAGGATGATGTAGTCTCTGGTTCATGTAGCCCTTTCTGTCTCTTGGGCTCTTAATTACCTTTATTCTCCTTTGATCCAGGTGGGTTGAGACTCATTGATGCATCTTAGATGACTGCTTGCTAGCGTTTAAGACCCCAGACGCCACTCTTCAAAGTGGGATGCAGAACATTTTCTTAATAGATTTTATTTTGCAATTTGACTTAGATGTCCCCTGAAACCATGGTCCCCAAGCCCCTGTCCCTGCTTCGCTGACCTTCAAAGCATTCAGTTTATTCAGGAAACTTGTTTGCTTTTGGTTTAGTCCAGTTGTGCTGACCTCCTCTGTATTGAGTGTTGTCCTTCCCTTCACCTAAAGTAGTTCTTATCTACTATCTAATTATTAAATATCCCTCTCCCACCCTCCCTCGCTCCCCTCTCTCGTAATCACAAAGGATTGTGTTCTTCTCAGTTTAAACTATTTCTCAAGATCTTATAAAGGTGGTCTTATACAATATTTGTCCTTTTGCAACTGAGTAATTTCACTCAGCATAATGACTTCCAGGTTCCTCCATGTTATGAAATGTTTCACAGATTCCTCACTGTTCTTTATCGATGTGTAGTATTCCATTGTGTGAATATACCATAATTTATTTATCCATTCATCTGTTGTTGGGCACCTTGATTGCTTCCATCTTTTTGCTATTGTAAACAGTGCTTCATTAAGCATGGGTGTGCATATATCTGTTCATGTAAAGGCTCTTATTTCTCTAGGATATATTCCAAGGAGTGGGATTGCTGGATCATATGGTAGTTCTGTTTCTAAAGTGGTTGCACCATTTTGCATTCCCACCAGCAGTGTTTAAGTGTTCCAATCTCTCCACAGCCTCTCCAACATTTATTATTTTGTGTTTTTTGAATTAATGCCAGCCTTGTTGGAGTGAGATGGAATCTCATTGTAGTTTTGATTCGCATTTCTGTAATGGCTAGTGATCGAGAGCATTTCTTCATATGTCTGTTAGCCACCTGAATGTCTTCTTTAGTGAAGTGCCTGTTCATATCCTTTGCCCATTTTTTAATTGGGTTGTTTGTCTTTTTGTGGTTGAGTTTTAGCAGAATCATGTATGTTTTAGAGATCAGGTGCTGGTCGGAGATGTCATAGCTGAAAATTTTTTCCCAGTCTGTTAGTGGTCTTTTTACTTTTTTGGTGAAGTCTTTAGCTGAGCACAGGTGTTTGATTTTTAGGAGCTCCCAGTTATCTGGTTTCTCTTCAGCATTTCCAGTAATGTTTTGTATTCTGTTTATGCCTTGTATTAGGGCTCCTAACGTTGTCCCTATTTTTTCTTCCATGATCTTTATTGTTTTAAACTTTATATTTAGGTCTTTGATCCATTTGGAGTTAGTTTTTGTGCATGGAGTGAGGTATGGGTCCTGTTTCATTTTTTTGCAGATGGGTATCCAGTTATGCTGGCACCATTTGTTGAAAAAACTATCTTTTCCCCAATTGACTGACACTGGGCCTCTTTCAAATATCAACTGCTCATATGTGGTTGGATTTATATCTGAGTTCTCAATTCTGTTCCATTGGTCTATGTGCCTGTCATTGTACCAGTACCAGGCTGTTTTGACTATTGTGGCAGTCTAATAGGTTCTAAAATCAGGTACAGTGAGGCCTCCCACTTTGTTCTTCTTTTTCAGTAATGCTTTACTTATCCAGGGCTTTTTTCTCTTCCATATGAAGTTGGTGATTTGTTTCTCCATCTCCTTAAAAAAAATGTCATTGGAATTTGGATCGGAAGTGCATTGTATGCATAGATGGCTTTTGGTAGAATAGACATTTTTACAATGTTAAGTCTTCCTATCCACTAGCAAGGTATGTTTTTCTACTTATGTAGGTCCCTTTTGGGACTTTGTAGTACCTTGTAGTTTTCTTTGTATAGGTCTTTTACATCTTTGGTAAGATTTATTCCTAAGCATTTTATCTTCTTGGGGGCTACTGTGAATGGTATTGATTTGGTGATTTCCTCTTCCATGTTCTTTTTTGTTAGTGTAGAGGAATCCAACTGATTTTTGTATGTTTATCTTGTAACCTGATACTCTGCTGAACTCTTCTATTATATTCAGTAGTTTTCTGGAGGATTCCTTAGGGTTTTCTGTGTATAAGATCATGTTGTCTGCAAGTAGAGATACTTTTATTCTTCCTTGCCAGTCTGGATGCCCTTTATTTCTTTGTCTAGCCTAATTACTCTGGCTAGGACCTCCAGCACAATGTTGAATAAGAGTGGTGATAAGGGGCATCCTTGTCTGGTTTCTGTTCTCAAGGGAAATGCTTTCAGGCTCTCTCCATTTAGGATGATGCTGGCTGTTGGCATTGTATAAGTGCCCTTTATTATGTTGAGGAATTTTCCTTCTATTCCTATTTTGGTGAGAGTTTTTATCATGAATGGGTGTTGGACTTTGTCAAGTGCCTTTTCTGCACCAATTGATAAAATCATGTGGTTTTCGTCTTTTATTTATATGGTGGATTACATTAATTGTTTTTCTAATATTGAACCATCCTTGCATACCTAGTATAATTCCCAGTTGGTCATAGCAGATTATTTTTTTGATATGTTGTTGAATTCTATTGGCTAGAATTTTGTTGAGGATTTTTTCATCTATGTTCATGAGGGATATAAAAAAAAATTTTTTTAGGGGGGGATATCGGTCTGTAATTTTCTTTTTTTGTGCTGTCTTTAGCTGGTTTTGGTATTGGGGTATGGTGGCTTCATAAAATGAGTTAGGGAGTATTCCATCCTTTTCTGTGCTTTGAAATACCTTCAGAAGTAGTGGTGTTAACTCTTCTGTCAAAGTTGGGCAGAACTCTGTAGTGAAGCCATCTGGGCCAGGGCTTTTTTTTGTTGGGAGTTTTTTGATTACCTTTTCAATCTCTTTTTTTGTTATGGGTCTGTTTAGTTGTTCTACTTCTGTTTGTGTTAGTTTACGTAGGTAGTGTGTTTCTAGGAATTCATCCATTTCTTCTAGGTTTTCAAATTTGTTAGAGTACAATTTTTCATAGTAATCTGTTATGATTCTTTTAATTTCAGTTGGGTCTGTTGTGATATGGCCTGTTTCATTTCTTATTTGGGTTATTTATTTCCTTTCCTGTATTTCTTTAGTCAGTTTGGCCAATGGTTTATCAATTTTATTAATTTTTTCAAAGAACCAGCTTTTGGCCTTGTTAACTCTTTCAATTTTTTTTCTGTTCTCTAATTGATTTAATTCTGCTCTAAGTTTTTATTTGTTTTCTTCCAGTGCTTGACAGTTTCTTTTGTTGCTTTCTTTCTATTTGTTCTAGCCGTAGGGACAGTTCTCTGATTTTGGCTCTTCTTTATGTATGTGTGCATTTATTGATATAAATTGACCTCTGAGCACTGCTTTTGCTGTGTCCCAAAGGTTTTGATAGGAAGTGTTTTCAGTCTCACTGCATTCTATGAATTTCTTTATTCCTCCTTAATGTCTTCTATAACTCAGTCTTTTTTGAGCAGGGTATTGTTCAGTTTCCAAGTATTCGATTTCTTTTCCCTGGTTTTTCTGTTATTGATTTCTACTTTTATTGCCTTATGGTCTGAGCAGATGCTTTGTAATATTTCGATGTTTTGGATTCTGCAAAGGCTTGTTTTATGACCTAATATGTGATGTATTCTAGAGAATGTTCCATGTGCACTAGAAAATAAAGTGTACTTTGGAGTGTCCTATATAAGTCTATGAAGTCAAGTTGGTTGATCATAGCAATTAGATCTTCCGTGTCTCTATTGAGCTTCTTACTGGATGTCCTATCCTTCACCGAAAGTGGTGTGTTGAAGTCTCCTACTATAATTGTGGAGGTGTCTATCTCACTTTTCAATTCTGTTATAGTTTGTTTTATGTATCTTGCAGCCCTGTTATTGGGTGCATAGATATTTAATATGGTTATATCTTCCTGGTCAATTGTCCCTTTAATCTTTAGATAGTGCCCTTCTCGAGCCTTTGTGGTGGATTTAACTTTAAAGTCTATTTTGTCAGAAATTGATATTGCCACTCCTGCTCTTTTTTGATTGTTTTTTGTTTGATGTATTTTTTTCCATTCATTGAGTTTTAGTTTATTTGTGTCTCTAAGTCTAAGGTGTGTCTCTTGTGAACAGCATATAGACGGATCGTGTTTTTTTTATCCAGTCTGCAACTCTCTGTCTCTTTATTGGTGCATTTAGTCTATTTACATTCAGCGTAATTATAGATAAGTATGAGTTTAGTGCTGTCATTTTGATGCCTTTTGTGTGTGTGTTGTTGACAATTTCATTTTTCCACCTACTTTTTTGTGCTGAGAAGTTTTTCTTTGTAAATGCATGTTCCTTATTTTCATAGTAGTTGAATTTATGTTTGCTGAGTCGTTATGTTTATCTTGGTTTTAATTTGAAGTATGGAATTGTTAGACCTCTTTGTGGTTACCTTAATATTTACCCCTATTTTTCTAAGTAAAAACCTAACTTGTATCGCCCTATATAGCCTTGGTTTCCTCTCCATATGGAAGATCTATGCCTCCTGTATTTAGTCTCTCTTTTTTTTTTTTTTTTTATTATTTTAATCTTTTACGTAATGACAGCAATGATTCCCTGTTTTGTGCATTTTTTAAAAATTAATCTCATTTTGTTTTTGTGATTTCCCTATCTGAGTTGATATCAGGATGTTCTGTTCTGTGACCTTGTGTTATGTTGGTATCTGATATTATTGATTTTCTGACCAAAAAATTTCCTTTAGTAATTCTGGTAGCTTTGGTTTGGTTTTTGCAAATTCTCTAAGCTTGTGTTTATCTGTAAATGTCTTAATTTCACCTTCATATTTGAGATAGAATTTTGCTGGTTATATGATTCTTGGCTGGCAGTTTTTCTCCTTCAGTGCTCTATATATGTCATCCCATTGCCTTCTTGCCTGCATAGTTTCTGCCAAGTAGTCTGAACTTATTGATTCTCCTTTGTAAGTGACTTTTTGTTTATCCCTGGCTGCTTTTAAAATTTTTTCTTTATCTTTGTTTTTGGCAAGTTTGATATTAACATGTCTTGGTGACTTTCCTTTGGGATCTGTCTTGTATGGGGTTTGATGAGCATCTCGGATAATCCTTTCATCTTTCATGATACCAGGAAAGTTGTCTGCCAACAGATCTTCAACTGTTCTCTCTGTATTTTCTGATATCCCTCCCTGTTCTGGAACTTCAGTTACACATAAGTTATTCTTCTTGGTAGAGTCCCACATGATTCTTAGGTTTCTTCATTTTTTTTTATTCTTTTATCTGATTTTTCTCCAACGATTTTTTTATATTGGTGTCAATTGCCTTATCCTCCATCTCCCCAACTATGCATTCCAATTGCTCTATTCTGCTCCTCTGACTTCCTATTGAGTTGTCTAATTCTGTAATTTTATTGTTAATCTTTTGAATTTCTGAATGCTGTCTCTCTGTGGATTCTTGCAGCTTACTAAATTTTTCACTATGTTCTTGAATAATCTTTTTGATTTCTTCAGCTGCTTTATCTGTGTGTTCCTTGGCTTTTTCTGTAGATTGCCTTATTTCATTTCTGAGGTCATCCCTGATGTCTTGAAGCATTCTGTATATTAGTTTTTTATATTCTACATCTGGCAATTCCAGAAATGTATCTTCATCTAGGAAAGATTTTGATTCTTTGATTTGGGGGTTTGTAGAAGCAATCGTGGTCTGCTTCTTTCTGTGATTTGTTATCAACTGCTGTCTCCGAGCCATCTATAAGATATTGTAATGATTTCTTTTATATTTGCTCACTGAGTCTTATCTTCTTGTTTTGTTTTGTTTCGATACGCCCAGATGAGCTACTAGATTGCGCTATCTTGATTCTTGTAGGCTTTGAATCACTTATGTCCTGTTACCAGCTGTTTTGAGCTGTTACCAGGTATATGAGCGTATGAGTCCATTCACTATTTTTGAATAGAATCAGCTCACGTGTCCTCATAGTGGGTCACCTAGTGTGTGGTGTAGGCTCTCACCTATTAACTTAGAGGAGTAGTGGTGATGGTTGTATGCACCAGTTTCTAGTAGTGGCAGGGGGTCACACTCTGAGGAGGGCAGGCTGCTGACAGCCTTCCATAAGTGCCAGTGAGGTAGGATTGTCTCTATTTTCTAGAGCACTCTGGTGGATGGGCTCTGCAGCTGTACCTTAGGCACCCAATGCTTGTACCTCTAAAGATTGGTAGGTGTCACTATCCTCAGACCCCTTTAGCAGGTGGCTAGGTGGTGTGGGTGGAGCCTCAGCCCTCAGTTCCCTGCTGTGGATCATTGAGGGCTGTGTTTAATAGGTAGAGAGGTATCTGACCTCCAAAACTTGCCTTTCCACTGCTCGGCTAAAACAATTATAGTCAGATCTCTTTCGGAATTGCCTTTGCATTGTAATAGCCACCTGGTTCCCTGTAGGGGTGAAAGCCAAAGACTGTGGATCTCTTCTGCCTGGATGGAGCTGGTTCTGTATTGTTATTCCAGTTTAGGGAAATCAGGGAAGGATTTTTCCCCTGATTGTTAATTGCTGCTTTTCTCAGGCCAGGAGAATGGGTTAGAAAAGAAAAAAAAGCAAAAAAATCTGCAGAGCACTTCAGTCCCTGCCCCAGGGAATTCCAATGTTAATGAAGCCAACTGGGGCAGGGAGGGGAAGGATTAGATAGCTAGAGGAGAGTAGTGCAGCAACATAGACAAAGTTACTTATCTTGTTTGGTGAGGACTGTTTTATCTGAGATTCCAGAGGGGTGTGTAGCCTGTGTGCACTGGCTGGGTCCCCGCCCAGATTGCCCCAGAGGGTTAGGGCTGCATCCCATGCTTGCGCCATCTCAGGAAGCCATGATCAGCCCCTCCGCACTTTGTCCAAAACCCAATGCCAAGGTCTCCTGGGTGGGTCGCTGTGCTCCAGGCTCTAAAACCAGTCACTGCTTCCCTGTGATTTTTTGTTCCCCTGTCAGCCACGTCGGTGTGCCGCCTGTGTGCGCTGGCTGGGTCCCCACTGAGGTTGCTCCAGGCAGTTAGGGCTGTGTCCCGTGCTTGCCTCATCTCAGTAAGCCGCGATCAGCCCCACCACTCTGGCACCAGGGAACCGCAAGGGCTCTAGGCTGTGGCTCAGCGTGCCAGCTCCGGAAGTGGTCACTGCTTCAGCGTGTGGCTTTTCGCTCCCCTGTCACTCAGGTCAACTCCTTAGTTCTGTGTTTGATGGTCAGGTTTCATAGTTGCTCATGTATGAAATTGATTACCTTGTTTTTTCAAGTCTTTGTTGCAAGAGGGATCAGTGGAAGCATCTGCCTAGTCAGCCATCTTGGTCCTGGCTCTCTTTGCCTTCTTTAAAATCATCTCTCCACTTCTCATAGTCCACCTGGGTCTACTTTCTCTTTTAGTCCTAACGGTGATTCTCAAATGGTCATAAGGGGAGTCTGGAAGGGGATCAGTTCAGAATCACTCAGAGGAGGTTTTTAAACTACATGTGACTTCCTTATTTCTGACAAACTGCTTCTATTCCACACCCTCAGCCCACTCACACCCTTATTTCTCAGGGATATTCTGATGGGAAGAAGACTGAAAACCATTATTTCACACTGTCCAAATTCTATAAATTTTCAATGTAATTACTCAGGGAGATTCTTATGACTTGCATTTGTAGCATCTAAAATATTCCAGACATCATAATTGCTTTTAATTTTTTATTTATTTTTTGATAGGTAATATTTAAAAAAAAACCAAAATGCTGAAGGTGGAGAAATGAAAATACCACCTCTCCCTTGCCCCAGCCACTCAGTTCCCTCCAGGACACACATGGAGTTATTAAAAAAAAAAAACTTTTTTTTTTTTTTGGAGTTATTAGTTGCCCCTTATTTGCATTTTAAAAGAGAGCATTCAACTCCTTTGTAATCTGGAAATTCAGTTTTTTATCAATTTGAGGAAAGATGTAGCATAGGAAATATTGAAAAACATTTCGATGAAAATTAGCCTGAATTGCCTATTTGGGTCACATCTGCTAGACTGAATATTTGCTTAGTTGTCTGGAGTCGTGGAGTAGATTTCAGGTCTCCAGGCCTGTGCAAGAAAGCTTGGCTGGGGTCCGTGCCTGCGTGGTGCTGGCTCTCCAACTGTAGTAATGTGTGTGTACTCCTCATGGGCTGTGACTTCCCTGAAAGGCCTGTGGGACTGTTACCTTTCAGCCAAGGAGAGCATCTAGACAGGCCAAAGGGTTTTCTTACCTACAGTTCACTGCAGCCCAGAGCAAGAGCCTCTTGAGGCCTGACAGGAAAAATGAACACTCTGACTTCATCCTAATCATTAAGCTATTATTTACTAATTATATTTCAATTTATATATTGTATCATTTAATTGATTCATAATTATCATAAGTATCAAGCAATCTAAAGTTATTAAGATAATTGGGGATTACTTTCTTCATTGATTCTTCATTCTACAAAAGTAATTACCTTCTCATTGGTGTTATCACAAGAAAAAAAAATACCTTGTATTCTACAGTCATGCTTAGGTATGCCAGACACGAGTCTAGGAAGGACAAGTGTGTGTGTGTATGTGTGTGTGTGTGCACATCTCACAACATGTGGTGGAAATTACCTCTTTTTCACAGTTAAAGAAACTGAGGCTGAGAGTGAAATGCAATTTATTGTAAGAGTAGGAATCTGAACACTGTTGTATCTGATTGCAAAGTCCACATTCTTTTCATCCTGTCATGCCCCCTCCTATGTAATGGGTTACATTAATGTGTAAGTGCCCTGATCCGAAAGCCTGTATTTCCAGTTTTCAGTCTTGTGGCTAAATATGCATTTCCGTTTCAGGAATTTGACAAAGCCAACACACAGAAAGTGCAGCAGCTCTTCTGGGAGGTCGAGGAAATGTTATTTGAAGGGAGAGTAAGCGCTCAGACCCAGAACCTCCTGGGTGAATGCAGCGAGTGGGCCGCAAGGTCCCTGCACCTGAGGTAGGGAACAGTTAGTAGTAATTCTCTGGTGTGGGTTTTGAACCACCCACGCCTGACTTGGATTTATAATCAATACATTGTGACTGAAAGTACAGTCAAAATATGCAGCCACTGAGAAATCACATCCTTTCTTAGGGTGTCTGAGGAAATGTGAAACATTCCAGTACTCAAGAGCATTTTAATTTCTGAGAAATAAATCTAGCTCATCCTCTGAATGGCGTTGCGTAGGTAACAAAAGCAAGAGCGACAGAATGAACTTATGTGAACAACAGATGCTGGTCCTTGGTGCTGAGAGCAGTTTAGGGGAGAATGATTGGACAGATGACTCTTACATTCCTTATGTAGGGAGCATAATGTACGATCCTTGTGTAGGAGATGCCATGTTTTTGATACCAAAGATAGAGAACGGAGATTTGGCATAAAGGGAAGCTTTTATTCCTTCAATTGGCTAGCCAACCTACTTAGGAGAAAATCCATCTCAGCTGTGCGAAGGTTCCATGTCTTATATTTGGGTGAACAATTTAGAACACTCATACAAATACAGATGAATGTTCTCGTTGGTTACCTCAACCGGGTAACTTTTTTTTTTTTATCTTGACTATGTACTTTTTCTTCTTTTTAATCCTGCCATAAACTCCCTGCCTTAAAGAATATAGCATGTCTGGGGGTTGTTCAGTGAATACTAATTGTCGATGCTTACTTGTCTGAGAATAACGTGTTCACCAAAATGCGAGGGTCAGACCTGCCCTGTCAGAGTTGTCTTACCCACTAAGATAAAAATGAAGGGGTGAGGGTGGAAAAAGAAAGATGGCAAGGTGCAGAAGCCCAGTGTATGTATTAATATCCTTTTCTTCATTATGTGTAACATTCGATAACATTTATAGAGCACTTCTGTGTGCTCATTATGGCCCAGACATGTGACATACCTTCTCTCTACGTACATCCTACCAGGTAACTATATTATTATTCCATTTTGCAGACAAAACCAAACAAACAAATGGAAACAGTGGCTAAGAGGAGCAGAGAGCTTTGCCTACTGTCAGTCAGTGTTAGGGACTGTTGGTAACAGGTCTGTTTCCCCCCCACAAAGCCTGTGCTGTCTGTGTGACACCACCTGCTTCTCATGGACCAGTCTGTACCTTATCACTTCACACATGCCATCAGAATCATTATTTTATCCTACTTTTAAAATCTCAAGACATCTTTCCCTTTTCCAGTCAAAATCATTAGTAGCTTTTTTTTGTCTTTTTACCTTGCAGAGTGTTAGGAAGACAGCTCATCCCGCCAGCTGATGAAGGCTTCCAGCATTTCCGGGGCTGTGGGCCTAGTAGTCCTGTAGCCCACAAAGCCTTGCTTGAGGCCTGTGAGCGCAGCAGCAACATCAGAGAGTACGTCTCACGAAAAGTGTTTCTAACCGTATTTATTTATGCTTTTTCATGTTTTTCTCACCCACAGCCTTGTCTCTGCCTATTTTGTTTTTTTTTTAGTTTTTATTGTGCTTTAAGTGAAAGTTTACAAATCAAGTCAGTCTCTCACATGAAAACTTATATACACCTTGCTGCATACTCCCAATTACTCTCCCCCTAATGAGACAGCCCACTCCCTCCCTCCACTCTCTCTTTTCGTGTCCACTTCCCCTGCTTCTAACCCCCTCCACCCTCTCATCTCCCCTCCAGGCAGGAGATGCCAACATAGTCTCAAGTGTCCACCTGATCCAAGAAGCTCCCTCCTCACCAGCATCCCTCTCCAACCCATTGTCCAGTCCAGTCCATGTCTGAAGAGTTACCTTTGGGAATGGTTCCTGTCCTGGGCCAATAAAAGGTCTGGGGGCCATAACCACTGGGGTCCTTCTAGTCTCAGTCAGACCATTAAGTGTGGTCTTTTTATGAGAATTTGGGGTCTGCATCCCACTGCTGTCCTGCTCCCTCAGGGGATCTCTGTTTTGTGCCCTGTCACAGCAGTCATCGGTTGTAGCCAGGCATCTCCACCTGTTTTTAAACTTAGATTAAAATGAAGGGCAGGTACATAGCATTTTTATCACAAGCTGCTTCTGATTCTAAATTTATCATAGATGCTAACTTTTGGTCACTTACCCAGTGTGCCACCGGGGCTCCATATGCATATATTTATTTGCAAAGAAGTTAACGTCATCTTCCATTCCAAAGGCGCTGTGAAAGGCAGGCTAGGTGCAGAATCAAAACCTGCCTCCTTGTGATGAGTCCTCAGCCTCAAGGCAGTAAAGGAAGAAGAAATAAGGCTGAGTCCTGCTTTCCTTTGCTCACTTAGAGATTTCGATGGATCTCTCTGTACTTGCACACACTTGTTTCCTGGTTTCCATCACTGCAAAGAGGATACGAACTCAGAATAATGTATGCTTTCAAGAAATTCAGTCATGTCTGTGTCAAAATGTTGTTTTTAAGGATGTGAATTTTGTCAAAAGTAACATTTAATGATTTTTAATTTGGGGTGCTACAATGTTTGCGTAATTTAAAGATCAGCCACGGCGGTGGTGATCCTATGTGATCACTGTGATGCTCCACAGCCTCCCATGTAGAACCCGCTTCCCCCCACAGACTCTGCATCTCCGGCTCACAGATCCTGCTGGCGGCACCCTCAGCTCCTGCTCTGCTGGGGGCTGAGAGCACAGGGATCCCTGACCTGGGGGTGTGTTCACTTCTGGAAGAAGAGGTTTATGATGTGGATGGAAAGATTGAGGAGTATTTCGCTTTTGATGGAAAAGAAGAGTAAGTAGAATTTGATTTGATGTTATTTTCTGATATAAAAGTAATATTAAGTTACTTGGCATTTATTTTTATTATATGCTCATTGAGGGTATTGTGTATCTTTTACTTACACAAAAGTCCACTCTTTTGAGTGTAATGTCCTCCTGAGAGTTTTTAGATTACCAGCAGGAAGTATATATTCGAGAGCACTGCATCTCCTCCTTTTTGACAACATGGCACAGAGAGAAAACGAGAATATGTGCCACCATGCTGGTGTCAGGGACTCAGGGACACTATGCCTGGCTTGAGGGCAGAGGGAAATTCCAGTCTTTGCACTGCTAAGTGAATATTTGGTTCTTAATCAGAATCTCTGAATATTTTTTAATAAAAATTTGCCACTTGATTGAAAACTGGTGTATTAAATAACAAGTTTCTAATTTAAAAAATAATGTATTTATTTACATGTATAGATGTATGTATGCGCATGCGTGTTAGATAGCTCGATTGACAGATAGCATTATTTTAACTTTAACCATTGATACTTTTAGTGATTAGAATGAGTCTTTATCCTCAGTGACGATGAACATCTTGGGCATAAAAAAGTTCACCGTGGAAGAAAGTGGTGTAAACATGGGCTTCCTCCCATCTCCCCTCACGACTGTGTCAGAGATGCGGTAGCTGCAGAGGTCTTTGATCATGTCTGGAGAAATGTGGTAGAGTTACTGGAAGGTCTGGTCAGAAGCCACTGGGAAACCACACTGCCAGGTACTTACATGTAGGATTTGGCAAAGAGAAAAGAAAAAACAAACCCTCCTCCTCAGCTTTTGCCATCCACCTTGGACTTGTCCAGGACATGATCGGGATGAGAAAGGAGGCAGGTTTTCTGATTAAAGATTCACAGCCCACCCTGGGGGTGCAGTGATAAAGAGCCGTGGCTGTGAACCAAAAGGTCAGCAGTTCAAATCCACCAGGTGCTCCTTGGAAACCGTATGGGGCAGTTCTACTCTGTCCTATAGGGTCACGATGAGTCAGAATCACAAAGTGATCTTTAATCATGTCGTAAAGACATTATTGCTTTTTTGAATTATAAAAAAGATACATATTCACTCGGAAAAATCTGTATGGCGTAGAAACACGTAATAAAGAAGAGAGAAGTCGCAGCCGTCTTCCAGGTGTAACCATGTTAACATTGTACGTCCTAAGCTCTTTAATAATATGTATTTTGACATGATTGAGTAAAATTGTACATATCATTGTGTAACCCACTCTTCTTTCTTAAAAAAAATTAATATTTAGTGAATGTCCTTAAACAAGATTTTTTAAAATGGCTAGATAATATTATATCATCGGAATTTATTGTAACTTGCCTAACTAATCCATAATAATGGGACATTTGTTTTTAATTGTTCATGGTAATTAATATTGCTGTAAATACTGTAAAGACATTATTTATAAGGCAAAATGCAAGCATAACTAATTTGATAATCACTTCATTTCAGCTTATTGACTGTTCTGTAAACTACTTAAAATTGAGCAGAAACCAATTTCACTCAGCGTAATGCCTTCCAGGTTCCTCCATGTTATGTTTCACAGAGTCATCGTTGTTCTTCATTGATGCGTTGTATTCCATTGTGTGAATATACCATAATTTATTTATCTGTTCATCCATTGATGGACACCTTGGTTGCTTCCAACTTTTTGCTATTGTAAACAGTGCTTCAGTGAACATGGGTGTGCATATATCTGTTCATGTAAAAGGCTCTTATTTCTCTGGGATATATTCCAAGGAGTGGGATTGCCGGACAGTATGGTAGTTCTATTTCCAGCTTTTTAAGGAAGTGCCAAATTGATTTCCAAAGTGGTTGTACCATTGAACAGTGAATTTTTTGAATGTATGTATTAGATAGCCTGATGTCTAACCTGATCTGTTTATCAAATGTTTAATTATAATATTTATTTTTATGTTGACACAGAAGGAAAAAAACAGAAAGAAAAATCAAAAGTAGCTGAAAATAAATCTCAACATATACTCATTTCTCGTTTTAACACTGATACACCAAGTGTTCCCCCATCCAGAAGTTCTGAAACTCGAAGCGTGTCTCATCTGATCCCACCTCAGGTAGATGCCTTTCCACTAGTCTCTCTTTCCCTCAATCATTATATCCCTTGTCTCAACCTGTCAAGAGAATTATTCTACTAAATTCTTTTTTAAAGATATTTGGGTCTATTGACCAAAAAGGCCATAATTTATTGTGATTATTTCGTGATGTTTAATAGAATTGCCATATTCTTTAATGTAGCAGGGACCCTCGAATTCGAGATTCTCTGCCTGTGTAGAGCTATTTCACCATTTTGGGTGAGAAAAAAAAAAATTGTTTCCTCCTAATATTTCTAGCCAGTTCAAAGATTATAAATGTTCTCCCTTCCTTCCACCAAAATGATAAAGTAATCGGTTAATAAGTATATATGAGGCTTATTCAAAATGGAATGTTTCTATTAAGTGTACTGAATTAGGTGTTTTACAATGGAAGCATATAAATGAATAAAACAGAAAGTGTAACCAAGGTCAGATATAATACATTCAGTGAGAGATGTGCAGAGAAGTGTTGTAGGACAATCAAGGAGGGAGTGGTTAGTCCTAACCAGAGCTCCAGGTTTGACCTTTTAGATTGGAGGTGAAAGTTCAGCGAAACATGAAGAAACAAAGAGAGATTTCATGGGTGGCAGAAGTCCGCAGAGGTCATTTCCGGCAGAGCAAAGGCTTGGAGGAGGGAAAGATGGAGGATGTCTGGTGAACAGTGATTGGCCTGAAGTGTTAGAGAGCAGCACACTGGGAACACCAGAGGCCTGGTGGCAACAACAGGGGATATGGAATCTGGAGACGTATGTGGAGTATTATTTTGGGCATGTTGTCTAACTTTTTCTAAAATTTCGCTTCCTTGCCTGTAAAATGAAGATAGTAACACTTAGTCCAAGTGATTGTTGTGAGGATAAAATCACATAAATACATGAAAGCTCCTTGCAGAGAATCTGGCATTTAGTAGACAATACATTTTCCTCACATCTCATCCACATTCAAAGATCTTTGAGAAGCTGGGGCTGGACAGAATGGGCTTGCACGTGGGAGGCTCCAGTGGTGCTCGGGAGTTGGACTTTTTGTTTTGCACAACCCATCTGATGTGGGGGAATGAAGAAAAGGGATTAGACAGGATTCCTGGTCTTGAGGTGCATACAGTCCAGTTGGCGGAATATGACTGGAGGGGCAAGCAATACCAAACAATGCAAGTTGCTACACACAGCCCACACACACCCCAAAAGAGGCAATGTAATAGTGTGGACGAGAGTCGGCTGTGGATACAGACTGCGGGTTTCGGAGCCTGATGTAATATTTACTGACTCGATGATCTTGAATCGGTCCCTTTCTCTCTCAAAACCTCAGTTTCATCATTTGTGCGATCTGTGAGGTAGGATGCTATGAGAACTAAAGGAGGTAAGGGGTTTGATAAAGTGCGTATCGTATAATAGACACTCAGTAAGTGTATTATTATAATCAGATGTCACTTAAGTTATTATGGGTTATATAATATGCTTCAGATCGTAACTGCTGTGAAGTTCAGAGGAAAAATAGTGTACCCTCACCAAGCGGGATAAGATGTGAACTAAACCCTAAGTAATAGGCAAGATTTGTCTAGATGAATGTTGAATAGACTTGTTTTTTACCCTTTAGGGCAAGGGCTTTACAATAAGTCAACTTCCCTTTTCCTATTCAAAAAAAACATTTTACAATTGTATTTTTGGATCTCATTTAAGTTTCTCTGATAGGTTCAGTACAGTGTTTTCCACTTTGTTTAATATGCAGTACAAATCTCATAAAAATGAGCAATTGATAACAATATGCAAAAGGATTTTAAATACCAAGGAAAATAAGCAGATCTGAGAAATGTGGATTTTTACAAGCTAAGAAGGTTTCTATAGCTATTTTATTGGTTTTCAACTATTTCATTTGGATAAATGTTATCTTGTTGTTAGGTGCCATTCAGTCAAACCAACTCATAGCAACCCTATGTACAACAGAACGATAAATGTTATAAGAAAATGAATAAACAGCAAAGTTAAAAGTAAAAGCAAAATAATCATAAGTGTATTTTGAAATAGTCAAAACTTTCTAATGGTAAGTATGTCGTTGTTAAGTGCCTTTCAATCAGTTCCACTCACAGCGGCCCTGTGTACAACAGAACAAAACACTGCCCAGTCCTGCGTCATCCTCACAGTTGTTATGCTTGAGCCCATTGTTGCAGCCACTGTGCCCATTCGTCTGATTGAGAGTCTTCCTCTTTTTCACTGATCCTCTACTTTACCAAGCATGATGTCTTCTCCAGGAACTGATCCCCGCTGATAACACATCCAAAGTACATGAGATGAAGTCTCACCATGCTTGCTTCTAAGGAGCATTCTGGTTGTATTTCTTCCAAGACAGATTTGTTCATTCTTCTGACAGTCCATGGTATATTCAATATTCTTTGCCTACACCATAATTCAAAAGCATCAACTCTTCTTTCGTCTTCCTTATTTATTGTCCAGCTTACGCAGGCATTTGGGGCAATTGAAAATACCATAGCTTTGGTCAGGCACACCTTAGTCCTTGTCATGGATTGAATTTTGCCCCCCTCAAAATGTGTGTCAACTTGGTTAGACCATGATTCCCAGTATTGTGTGGTTGTCCTTCATTTTGTGATTGTGATTTTTTGTTAAAGAGGATTTTAGAGTGGGATTGTAACACCACCCTTACCCACGTCACAGTTTCCCTGGGGTATGGCCTGCACCACCTTTTATCTCTCAAGAGATAAAAAGGAAGGGGAAGTGAGCAGAGAGGGGGACCTCATACCACCAAGAAAGCAGCACCTGGAGCAGAGCATGTCCTTTGGACTCAGGGTTTCCGCTCGGAGAAGCAGAAGACTGATGAAAAAGACCTTCCTCCAGAGCCGACAGAAGGAGAAAGCCTTCCCCCGGAGCTGATGACCTGAATTTGGACTTCTAGCCTACTAGACTGTTAAAGCCATCCACTTGTGGCATTTTGTTATAGCAGCACTAGATGACTAAGACAGTCCTCAAAGTAACATCTTTGCTTTTTAACACTTTAAAGAGGTCTTCTGCAGCAGACTTGCCCAGCACAATGTGTCATTTGATTTCTTGACTGCTGATTCCTTGGGCATTGATTGTGGATCCAAGTAAAATGAAATCCTTGACAATTTTAATATTGTCTCCAGTTATGATGTTGCTTATTGGTCTAGTTGTGAAGTTTTTTTATTTTCTTTATGAAAACTGTGGTCTTTGATCTTAATCAGTAAGTGCTTCAGGTCCTCTTTGCATTCAGCAAGCAAGGTTATGTCATCTGCATATTACAGGTTGTTAATGAATCTTCGCTAATCCTGATGCCGCCTTCTTCTTCATATAATTCAGCTTCTCAGGTTATTTGCTCAGCATACAGCTTGAATAAATAAGATGAAAGGATACAACCCTGATGCGCACCTTTCCTGATTTTAAATCACACAGTAATCTCCCCTTGTTGTGTTCGAACCACTGCCTCTTGGTCTATGTACATGTTCCATGTGAGCACAATTAAGTGTTCTGTAATTTCCGTTCTTCTCAATGTTATCAATAATTTGTTATGATCCACACAGCCAAATGCCTTTGCATAGGCAATAAAACACAGGTAAACATCCTTCTGGTACTCTCTGCTTTCAGCCGGGATCCATCTGACATCAGCAATGATATCCCTGGTTCCACGTCCTCTTCTGAAACCAGCCTGAATTTCCAGCAATCCCTATTGATATACTGCTGCAGCCGTTCTGAATGATCTTCAGCAAAATTTTACTTGTGTGTGATATTAATGATATTGTTTGATGATTACTGCACTCTGTTGGATCACCTTTCTTTAGAATGAGCACAAATATGGATCTCTTCCAGTCAGTTTGCGTGGTAGCTGTCTTCCAGATTTCTTGGCATAGAAGAATGAGTGCTTCCAGTGCTACATTCATTTGCTGAAACATTTCTATTGGTATTCTGGAGCCTTGTTTTTCATCAGTGCCACTTGAAATTCTTCCTTTGGTTCTTGTTCATATGCTACCTCCTAAATGGTTAAACGCAGACCAATTCTATTTGGTACAGTGACTTCGTGTATTCCTTCCATCTTCTTTTGTCATTCAATGTTTTGTCCATAGATTTTTTCAATATTGCAGCTCAAGTCTTCAATTTTTTCTTCAGTTCTTTGACTTTGAGAACTGCCTAGAATGTTCTTCCCTTTTGGTTTCCTAACTCCAGGTCTTTTCGCATTTCATTATAATGCTTTACTTTGTCTTCTCAAGATGCTTTTGAAATCTTCTGTTCATCTCTTTCATCATTTCTTCCATTCACTTTAGCTACTCTATGTTTAAAAGCAAGTTTCAGAGTCAGTTCTGACATCCATCTTGGTCTTTTCTTTCTGTCCTGTCTTTTTAATGGCTTTTTGCTTTTTTCATGTATGATGCCCTCATGTCATCCCACAACTTGTCTGGTCTTAAGTCATTAGTGTTCAGTGCATCAGATCTGTTCTTGAGATGGTCTCTTAATTCAGGTGGGGTATACTCAAAGTCATATTTTGGCCCTTGTAGTCTTGTTTTAATTTTCTTCAGTTTCAACTTGAGCTTGCATATGAGCAATTGATAGCCTGTTCTGCAGTCACCCCCTAGCCTTGTTCTGACTCATGATATTGAGCTTCTCCATCATCTCTTTCCACATATGTAGTTGATTTGATTCCTGTGTGTTCCATCTGGCAAGGTCCACATGTATAGTTGCCATTTACCTTGGTGAAAAAAGGTATTTCCAATGAATAGGTCATTGGTTTTGCAAAATTCTCTCATGCTATCTTTGGCGTCATTTCTGTCACCAAGGCCATATTTTCCAGCTACTGATTCTTCTTTGTTCCCAGCTTTCACATTCCAATCACTGGTAATTATGAATGCATCTAGATTGCATATTTGATCAATTTCAGACTGCAGAAGTTGGTAAGAATCTTCATTTTCTTCATGTTTGGCCTCAGTGGTTGGTGCATAAATTTGAGTAATAGTCATATTAACAGGTCTTCCTTATAGATGCATGGATATTATCCTATCACTGACAGTGTTGTACTTCAGGATAGATCTTGAAATGTTCTTTTTGACAATGAATGTGACACGCTTGGTCTTCAATTTTTCATTCTTGACATAGTAGATCACATGATTGTCTGATTCAAAATGGACACTACCAGTTCATTTCAGCTCACTGATGCCTAGGATATCAACCTTTAATCATTCCATTTCACTTTTTACAACTTCCTATTTTCCTAGATTCATACATCGTACATGCCACATTTTGATTACTAATGGTAGTTTGCTGGTATTTCTTCTATTTTGAGTAATGCCACATCAAAAAATGAAGGTTCTGAAAGCTTTACTTCATCCAAGTCATTTAGGTCAACTCGTTTTTAAAGAGGCAGCTCTTCCACGGTCATATTTTGAGTACATTCCAAACAGAGGGGCTCATCTTCTGGCACTGTATCAGCGTTCTGCTGCTGTTCATAAGGTTTTCACTGGCCACTTTTTTTAAGAAGTAGATCATCAGGTCCTTTTTCCTAGCCTGTCTTAGTCCGGAAGCTCTGTGAAACCTGTCTACCATGGGTGACCCTGCTGGTATTTGAAATACGGGTGGCATAGCTTCCAGCATCACAGCAACACACAAGCCACCACAGTAGGACAAACTTATAGATGAGTAAAGGATGATGATTATAATAGGCCTTATTTTTTTCCTCTAGCATTTGTTTCTATATATTTTTAATATGATTGAATATGTGATGTGTGGTTGCTACGTCTATTCACTAAATAGAAATAGAATTCTTGTTTCAGAAAATCCTGTTCACCTGAATAGTAAATACTATCAGTTGTAATGTGGAACTGAAGAAGCAGTTAATTAGCCCACATATGTTATGTCATTTAATTCTCATAATAACTATGAAGGAGGCATCATTATCCCCATTTTAAAGATGAGGAAGTCAGAGCTCCAAGAACAAAGTAATTTTTCCAAGATCACCAGCTAGGTAGCAATTAGAACTGGGATTTAGCTTTAAGTCTTGTGGATCTCATGCTTGGGTTATTTCACTGGGTATTGTGCTGCTCGTAGGAAGGTAACTTGGGCAGCTGTGGAGGGTAGAGTGGGGAGAAGAGTCCCGAGGCAAGCAGACCTTTAGGAGCTGCGGTAGCTCGTCTTGCTCCTCCAGGTCCTCTCTCTCCCTTCTTCACCGTGGGTGTACCCTGGAGGCTGACACACATTGACTACATCAGAAGGCTTCCTTGTCCTCCGTCTTCTGGTTGGGTGTAGGAGCTCAGGGCGCGGGGAAAGAATGAATCCTGGTTATAAATCCCCTGTCCCCTCCCTGCCAGGTCACAGTGGGTTGGTGCCATTTCTTTCCATGTAGCTACCCACCCCCCACCCCCACACGTTCTAGGAACTTCTCCTGACTCTTCAGGCCTGGGCATGGTAATGAGCCTCTACTGTGACAAGCCCTGGGGGATTAGGCTACTCCTTATTGGCTTTTCTTCCCCTGTCTTTATTAAATATAGTCCCTTTATGAACTTTTCCTCAGATTAGCCAGTCTGAATGTGCCACTGGTTTTCCTGCTGATTCCTCATAAGTGTTAGTCATGGGAACAGCACTGGATGCTTTTTAATTTTAATTTTTTTCACTTTTCTCAGATTCATCGCTTCTCCAACAATTTTTACAGTGATTTGAATGGTGTGATGACAATTCGAGCTAAACCACTTCAGCAGAGACCTACCTACTTTGCAGATAGAACACAGTATGTATAAGAAATAATTACCATGCCTCTTCCCAATCCAGGAAAACCTGAGCACTAAAGACTACAAGGGTCACGGATCTCATTTAATGCCATGTTTAAGATGGGCCCCAGCACCTCCTAGGAGAGGATAAATCTATGTTGAAGAATTCAAACGTAGTGTTCTGATAGCAGCCATTAAACAGTTACTGTTATTTACTAGGCTGGGGGAGACGAGAAAAGGAAAATATAACTGTGAATTCTTAATCTTGGGGGCGTTAGTAGTTGATTGCTAACAATGAGAAATTTCCATTTTTTTCCTGTGAATACTTCTTAATTGAAATTGAAGTGATTGTCCATTCAGTCAGTAGAAACTGAGGAATGTCTTCCATGTGTCAACACTGTTCTAGATTGTACTTGTTGTTCTTGTTAGGTGCTGTAGAGTCAATTCCGACTCACAGCGATCACATGTGAGGCAGTAGAACTGCCCCTTACGGTTTTCTAGGCTGTAATCTTTAGGGAGGAGCCCTGGTGGCACAGTGGTTAAGCGTTAGGCTGCTAACCAAAAGGTTGGCAGTCCGAATCCACCAGTTGCTCCTTGGAAACCCTGTGGTTTCTGTCCTGTAGAATTGATATGAGTCTGTTGCTATGAGTTGACTGGACAGCAATAGGTTTTTGAATCTTTATGGAAGCAGATTGCTATGTTTTTTCTCCCATGGGCCTGTTAGATGAATTTGAACTGCCAGCTTTTCAGTTAGTGAACAAGCACTTAACTGCCTACCACCAGGGTTCCTTAGGCAGTACAAAAAAAAAAAAAAAAACCTTTGCCTTCATGTTGGTCCCAACTTGTAGTGACCCTAGGACAAGGTAGAACTGCCCCATAGGGTTTCCAAGGAGTGGCTGGGCAATGCAAACTGGTGACCTTTTGGCTACCAGCTGAACACTTAAACTACTGAGCCATCAGGGCTCCAGACAGTACCTGGTGATCGACGTGTGTGTGTTCCCTGTTCTCACCGCACTGACGTCTGAGTAACTAACTTGATTTCCCTCCCACGGCAGTGAACAGGAGGACAGATCGATGGGTATAGTGGCCCGTGCTCCTTCCTCAGCACGGCACCAACCCAGAAGAACCTCAGATGCTCGCGGACTGCAAACTTCTGCCAAGAAAACTCCCACACACAGGAGGCTGCCTTCTCTCACTTCAGATTCACAGAGACTTAAAACTCCCAATGTGTACAGTGATGAAGTTCTTAAGGGAACAAAACTGTAAGTCTTGTTTCTCTCATGGTAAACTAAAAGTTACATAAGACAGACGCTTGTCAGTTAGGTACTACGGATTATTACGGCCCAAAGAGCCTCTAACAAATTGTATGTGGACTCTTTGTAATTAATTCATTTGAGTATTGAACATAATTATGTTTTAGTAGTATACTTAGCATATAGGGTCAGGCAGTGTACCTGTGCTGGTTTCCTACCAAAAAACCAAACCTGTTGCCATCAAGTAGATTCCAATTCATAGCGACCCTACAGAACAGAGTAGAAGTCCCCCATAGGGTTTCCAAGGAGCAGCTTGTGGATTCAAACTGCCGGTCTTTTGGTTAGCAGCCGAGCTCTTAACCATTATGCCACCAGGGCCCCTACTGGTTTCTTAGGCTTGTTATAACAAATTACCACAAATCGGATGGTTTAAAACACCAGAAATTTATTCTCTGACAGTCCTGAGGCTAGAAGTCTGAAGTCAAGGTGTCGGCAGGGCCACGCTCCCTCCAAAGGCTCTAGTAAGAATCCGTCTTTGCCTCTTCCAGCTTCTGGTGATTGTCGGCAATCCTTGGCGTTCCTTAGCTTGCAAGTGGATCACCCAGTCTCTCCCTCTGTCATCACATGACCTTCTCTCTCTGTCTGTGTCTGCATTTTCTCCTGCAAAGACAGCAGCCATTGGATGTAGGGCCCACTGTAATCTTGTATGGGGCTCTGGTGGCACAGAGGTTAAGCATTTGGCTGCTAACCAAAAAGGTTGGCAATTGGAATCCACCAGGCACTCCTTGGAAACACCATCCAGCAGTTCTCCTCTGTCCTATAGGGTTGCTATGTGTTAGAATCAACACAACAGCAACAGATTTGGTTTCATTTTTAATTTGGTATGACTTCATCTTAACTAATTATATTGGTAAAGACCTTATTTCCAAACGAGGTCACAGTACTGGGGGTTGGAATTTTGACACATCTTTTGGGAGACACAGTTCAACCCACAACAATACCTGTAGCACCGGCAGCTAGGCTAATGGAACTCTAATGACTGGGTGATCTTGGCTAGGTCACTTAAACTTTCTGAGACTCAGTTCCCTCATTTGCAAAAGTGGTAACTAATTAACACTTTTTAAATTAAATAATACTTTTATCCTGATATTTACATAAAATAATTATATAAAATGCTTGTAAAAATAAAAAGAATATATACCTCTTAGTTTTTATGTATATCTAAGGATTTTTCATTCTATGCAGGGAGCTTCAAAAAAACTTCTGGCTTTATGGATCATTGCCCAGTTAGAAAGGAATTTGTCTCTTTTCTTACAGAATTATGAAGGAATCTTCTAGTTTTCTAACTTATCCAAATATCAGGCAATGCTGTTATTGTTAGGTACTGTCGAGTTAGTTCTGACTCGCAGTGACCTCATGTACGACCTAAACACTGCCCTGTCCTGGTCCTGCACCATCCTCTCAACCTTTGCTTTGTTTGAGCCCATTGTTGCAGCCACTGTGTGAATCTAATGTTGGCAATACTAATATTAATAATAGCAGCTAATGTTTATTGATTGCTTTCTATGTTACCAGCACAGTGATAAGTGAATTTTATTTATTATCTTATTTATTCCCTACCACAAACCTTCTGAGTTGACACTGATATTATCCCAAATCTAAGATGAGGAATTGGTGACTGAAGGAGGTTGAATAACTTACCACAGCTGATCCCACCAGTGAGGGGCAGAGCTGGAGCTCACTCACAGTGTCCTCTAGCTGCAAAATCCACCCCTTTGACCACTCCACAAGAGGGTGGAGTTATTGGAGGGGCTGGACTTCTGTTCTCTGCTGGGATGGGAGGAGTGACCAGCTTCCAGTGGCTAAACAGTAACTGGACTTTTTCAAAATGTATTCATAGCACCATGTTCAGCTTTTTGGTAGGTATATGTCTTTGTTATTTTTTCCCCGCGATTTAGGACTAATATTACCAGCTATATTTGAGTTTGTTCTGTTCATTTTTTCAGAGTGTCTCCCCCTACTCCATTATCACTGTGACCAGTCTAGGTTGGACCTGTTCACCCCCTGCCCCTGTCCATTTTACTGGCTCGCTCCTCCTTCTCCCAGCCTACCTGGGCTCCGGTATCAGACTTCCATCAACCTTTTCTCTTTCCTACTGAAGCAAATTCAGACTCCTCCAGCCATACCTTCCCTGCATATTATGGCCCCTCCCTCTCAGTAGACCAGTGTTTCCCAACCCTTTTTTCATTATGCCACACAAGGAGCATTTTCTGAATTTTTTTTTTTTTTTTTTTTAATCACTCCTCCACCCCTGGAATTGTAGTGCCACAGATATGCTGTATATCTGTGTTGATATTTACCGTGTATCTGTGTGGATAGATGCTGTATATCTGTGTGGATAGCTGCTGTATATCTGTGTGGATATGTACTGTATATCTGTGTGGATATATACTGTATATCTGTGTAGATATGTACTGTATATCTGTGTGGATAGATGTTGTATATCTGAGTGGATAGATGCTGTATATCTGTGTGGATATGTACTGTATATCAGTGTGGATAGATACTATATATCAGTGTGGATAGATACTGTATATCTGTGTGGATATGTACTGTATATCTGTGTGGATAGATACTGTATATCAGTGTGGATATATACTGTATATTTGTGGATAAATACTGTATATCAGTGTGGATATATACTGTATATCTGTGTGGATATGTACTGTATATCTGTGTGGATATATACTGTATGTCTGTGTGGATATATACTGTATATCTGTGTGGATAGATACTGTATATCTGTGTGGATAGATACTGTATATCTGTGCAGATAGATGCTGTATATCTGTGTGGATATACACTGTATGTCTATGTGGATATATACTGTATATCTGTGTGGATATACACTGTATATCTGTGTGGATATACACTGTATGTCTGTGTGGGTATACACTGTATATCTGTGTGGATAGATGCTGTATATCTGTGTGGATATACACTGTATGTCTGGATGTGTACTGTATGTCTGTGTGGGTATACACTGTATGTCTGTGTGGATGTGTAGTGTATGTGTGGGTATACACTGTATAGCTGTGTGGATATACACTTTATGTCTGTGTGGATGTGTACTGTATGTCTGTGTGGATATATACTGTATATCTGTGTGGATAGATACTGTATATCTGTGCGGATAGATGTTGTATATCTGTGTGGATATACACTGTATGTCTATGTGGATATATACTGTATATCTGTGTGGATATACACTGTATGTCTGTGTGTATATACACTGTATGTCTGTGTGGATGTGTACTGTATGTCTGTGTGGGTATACACTGTATGTCTGTGTGGATGTGTACTGTATGTCTGTGTGGGTATATACTGTATAGCTGTGCCGACATATACATAAAAAGAGTAAGATACTTGTGTTCCTTTCCAAGAACCAGTTTGACCCTCTTGGGGGATCTAGCACCCCCTTTGATTATGTATCACCCGCCTTCGCATGGTCAGCCTTATCTTCCTTCTGACCCCCAGAACACACTGGCTGTGCTGCCTTACTTCCACGATTTTGTTCGTGCTCTTCCTTTCACTTTTTTTGAAATAAGGTGTTTTTCTAATTATCAAAGTTACAAGTTGACTGGAGTGCCTCAGTGGTGGAAATGGTTAATGCGTTCTGCTGCTAACCAAAGACTGAGGGGTTGAGTCCACCCAGTGATGTCCAGGAACAAAAGCCTGGCAACATACTTCTGAAAAACCAGCCCCTGAAAGCCCTCTTGAGCACATTTCTGCTCAGACACACATGAGATCACAATGAGTCGGAGCTGACTAGATGAAACTGGAACTGGGTAAGTTTGCCATGGAACATTAGGGCAACACCAAAATATGAGTAGAAATCAGAGATCACCAGTGTGCCCATCACAGAAAAATAGGAAATGTATACCAACGTACCGTTGGTATATTTCTTACCAATTGTCTCTATGATTATATTTTTTCTTTTCTTTCTATTCTTACCCTTGTGTAATGTAACACTTTTTCATATACTTTTTTCATTTATCACGACATATTTAAATTATGTCATTCATATTTTCCATGTAATTAAATATTTTGGAAGCATAATTTTAATGACTATAAAATAATCATACAGGTGTATGATAATTTATTCAGTAGTCTCCAGTTTACTGAAACTTTCCTTTTTCCTATCTTTTCACTATTATAATTTTAGATAAATCTTAATAAGGATGTGATTAAATTGTTTCCTGGTGGTACAGTCTTAGAAGTAAAGCTATCAGGTCAAAATTATGAATATTTTTAAGGCTCTTGATCTCTTTGGCAAATTGCTTCCCAGAGTGGTATACTAATTTATAATCCCATGGGCAATACTTGAAATTATCTCTTTATTTGCACCCTCTAAATTTTAGGTACTTTGTGAATTTCAAAACTGATAGTTTCATAGGTCAAAATAATGATATATTAACTTTCAAATACTTATTATTAATGAATAAATGAATTAGAATCTGTTTCTGGAATATCTACTTCTACTCTTACGCAAGAACCAAACACTTTGATTTTTGTTACTTAATATCTGATAGGGGAGGCCTGAGGCCTCCTACCATTACTTCTCCTTTATTACAATTTACTCTCACCCATCCTGACAAATAAGCTTTAAAATCAATTTTGTCATATTACAAAAAAAAAAGGCATCTCAATGGGCCTCATTTGCTTTTATCACATTAATCTATTAAAAAAAAAGGAAAAATTAACATCTCAACATTTAATATTCTCATTAAAGAATATATTTTTCATCTATTATTTATATCTCCTTCAGATCCTTTGTAAAGTTTTATTTTTTTCTCATCTAGTCCTTGCACAGTTATTATTAATTTTATCCTTATATATTGTGCCTTCACTGGAAATTCCTTCCCCTTTCTCCATCCTCCATCTCCAGAATCCTCTGTTTTTTTCTATCCCTCACTGATGGTACCATTCTCTAAATTTCTACAGTGCTTACATTCAGAACTGACACATAGCATTTTAATATATACTGTGTTGTATTGCTCTCTAGTTACTTTATGTGTTTTAGTCTTGTTTTCAATAACTCAGAAACTCCTCCAGAGCAAGAACTAGGTCTTCAGTTACTTCTGTGTTCCATACTATTCTGAGCAGAGCTGAGCACTCAGTAATCCTAGACTGACAGTCACTGCTCAGAGCAAGAACTAGGTCTTCAGTTACTTCTGTGTTCCATACTGTTCTGAGCAGAGCTGAGCACTCAGTAAATCCAGACTAACAGTCACTGCTCAGAGCAAGAACTAGGTCTTCAGTTACTTCTGTGTTCCATACCATTCTGAGGGTACCTGAGCACTCAGAAAATCCAAATTGATAGTCACAGCTCAACAAGGAGAACAGGTGGGCTCGTCCTCACATTTGTCTTCCTGATGCTTTGCTCGTTCTACTTTAGTATTTCTTTCTTAAGCCAATTGCAACTAATAGCCCAGATCAGGAGCTTTGGGGCAGGGTGTATCTCTCTGCATCTGGGTGCTCAGTTACATATTGTTGTGCTTACAGGCAAACTGGCACAGACCACACGCCTTCCCAGGTTCAAACCTCACGGAGCAGGTTACCCCCAATAGGCTCAGAGACCGGTGAGCAGAACGCAGCAGCTCCAGGATCCCGCCCTGTTTCTGTAAGACAGAGTTCATTATACTTAAGTGTGCCACTTAGCTAGTCAGCTGGAAAACAGACAGACAAGATAATGGTGGCACTTCCAAGTGAAATCAATAACGTAAAAGAATGATCTGATTCACCATATTCAAAATTCCTTCATAATCAGCCTTCTATAAGTAAATAGCTGGTGTGAATTTACAGGGGGAGGGGGACTAGTTCAGTTTTTTGTGAAATAAAAACATGGCTTGAACTAAATTGGGAAGTCCAGGTGTCAGGGGAGTATGTGATGAGCAGGACCATGTAGGGAAGAACAGATGTAGGTTAGCTCAGGAGGTGGGCAAGACCGTATGGAGAAGGACAGACGTGGGTTACCTCAGGAGATGAGCAGGGCTGTGTGGGGAAGAACAGATATAGGTTAGCTCAGGAGATGAGCAGTATAGTGTAGGGAAGGACAGACGTGGGTTAGCTTAGGAGACGGGCAAGACTGTGTGGAGAAGGACAGATGTGGGTTAGCTCAGAAGATGGGAAGGTCTATGTGGGGAAGAACAGACGTGGGTTAGCTCAGGAGATGGGCAAGACTGTGTGGGGAAGGACAGACATGGGTTAGCTCAGGAGATGGGCAAGACTGTGTGGAGGAGGACAGACGTGGATTAGCTCAGAAGATGGGAAAGTCTGTGTGGGAAAGGATAGACATGGGTTAGCTCAGGAGATGGGCAGGACTGTGTGGGGAAGAACAGATGGGGGTTAGCTCAGGAGATGAGCAGTACAGTGTAGGGAAGGACAGATGTGGGTTAGCTCAGGAGATGGGAAGGACTGTGGGGAAGAACTGATGTGGGTTAGCTCAGGAAATGAGCAGTACAGTGTAGGGAAGGACAGATGTGGGTTAGCTCAGGAGATGGGCAGGACTGTGTGGGGAAGGACAGATGCAGGTAAGCTCAGGAAACGAGCAGTACAGTGTAGGGAAGGACAGATGTGGGTTAGCTCAGGAGATGAGCGGTTCAGTGTAGGGAAGGACAGACGTGGGTTAGCTCAGGAGATGGGAAGGACTGTGGGGAAGAACTGATGTGGGTAGGCTCAGGAAATGAGCAGTACAGTGTAGGGAAGGACAGATGTGGGTTAGCTCAGGAGATGGGCAGGACTGTGTGGGGAAGGACAGATGCAGGTAAGCTCAGGAAACGAGCAGTACAGCATAGGGAAGGACAGATGTGGGTTAGCTCAGGAGATGGGAAGTTGTGTGTTTGAGTCCTGCCACACATACTTTACATGATTTGGTACCAGTTACTTCAGTCTCTCTAAGCCTTCATTTTCTCATCTATGAAAAAGAAGTCATGATTTCTACCTCAAAGAATTATTATAGGTATTACATGAACTAATACATGCTAAATAATTCTGGGCATAAATAAAGAGCTCAATAAATTACCCTTTTCATTTTCATTAGCTCTTATGTTTAAAGTCAACCTGCCAGGTTTATGTAATGCAGAACCCTGGTGGTGCAGTGGTTAAGAGCTCAGGCTCCTAACCAAAAGGTCAGCAGTTTGAATCCACCAGCTGCTCCTTGGAAACCCTCTGGGGCAGTTCTACCCTGTCCTGTAGGGTTGTTATGAGTCAGAATCAACTCGATGGCAATGGGCTTGGGGTTTTTTTTTTTTTTTTAGAGGCAATATCTCCTTTACCCACAGTCAGCTCAGCCAGGCAATCAATCGTGAAAGGTCTGGGGAAAGTATGATGCTGGTGTAGACATAACCATGTCTCCCCACATTTGCAACGACACCTCACTTTACTGCCATACAGGTATCCTCAGTGCGTCTTACAGAACGAAGGAAGACCCCAGCTGTGGGAACATGAAGTCCTAGAGGGAATGCCCTCTAGGCAAGGTTTTCTCTTGCCTTTCATTTGCCACTGTCGAGCTTGCACTGGAAAAACTGTTAATGGCAATAGAGCCCATTTCCAGAGGGCGAGAGTTGCCAAGCGTTAATGTTTAACGTCAGAATATTGTGGCTTGGAGTGAAATAATAAAAGAAGGCCAACATCACATAAAAAGAGACTGGTGCTTCACTAGTGCAGAATTACATTTCTGTTACAATTCAGTATTGAGAATTGATTGGGCTTAGATTGTTTTTTTTAATTCCTATTTACATTTTTATGACATTGCCTTTTTATTGGATTCTATAGTGTTGCATAATTAAAATATATTTATATATTTGTCCTTCGTAAGCCTTATACTTAGCAGCATCTAAATTAATATTTTCAAATAAATGAGTGAATGAAGCCTATGTAGATTTTTTTGTCTTTTTAAGGATTGCATTTCTTTTAAACAAGACTGTGTTGTCCCTCATTTAGTACAGAGGGCGGAATCCACAAAATCGCATGCTAAGTGCAGTTCCTGACAGTATAGAGCGGTCACCTCTCAGAGAAAGAACCATCACTGTGGACCAGTTTTCAAGGCCCAGCACAACCCATACGTTCCGGGTAGGTCCTCTGCTAGCCATCAATCAGATTTTAGAAAATATTTGGGCAGGGGGTGGGGGGGGAGTCATTCCATTATTTTATTTTCCTTTCAACAGTTGGATACGCCTCGGAAAAGTTCACTGACGCCAGTGGAATTTGCTGGTCACACGTGGACTGGTCAAAGCTTTCTGACAGGTCAGCATTTCTTTCTTTTAAACAAGATGATGTTATTTGTGAGATCTCAAGTTTATGAAAGAGAAACAAGGTTTTCTGTTGTGACAGACCTCTTTTTGACCATGAAAGGTGAGGTAGCAGGAATTTGAGGTCTACGGCCAGACCTCAGACGCCTCTACGAAGAGCAAAACCGCACTGACAAGCACTTATCTGCTTTTGCGTCACCAAGGGGAAAATGCCGCCATGCTCTTAATTAACCTGGGGGCTCAGGCTCCTACAGGGAAAGGGTGTCTTATGGGAAGTCACTGTCTTTCTACTACAGAGTTTACAAGCTTTTCTGCGACATGAAATTCTAATATTAGATTCTCTCCAAAAATCTAATTATTAAAATGCATGAGAAGGTTACTAGGAATTCACTGATTCTTTTATTACGTGTACACCACACCTGTTGCTATCAAGCTGATTCCAACTCACAGAGACCTTATAGGACAGAGTAGAACGTCCCCATAGGGTTTTCAAGGAGCAGCTGGTGGATTCAAACGGCCAACCTTTTGGTTAGCAGCCAAACTCTTAACCACTGCACCGCCACGGCTCCTTTATAACACAAGTTTACAGAGAAATACTTGTTCTCAGCCTGGTGTGCTGTTTGGAAAGTAAAGTCCTAGTTTGCATACAGAGCAGTTACCAACATTTGGTTCAAGGAAGCAGCACAGCATGGGCGCGAGGTGTGCAGCTCTGGAGTCAGAAGCCCGGTTACGATCCCGCTCTACCACTTACCGGCTGTGCAATCCTTAGGAATGCCTGATACTCTCTGTGCCTCAGTTTCTTCCTTGAAGATAGGGTGGGCAAGTAAAATAATTATTGGAATATGTATTGAAAAGGATCTAGCTCAGTACTGGGCATATGGTTCTTGTTGTTAGTTGTCATTGAGTCAGTTCCAACCCATGGCAACCCCAGTGTGTAGAGTAGAACTGCTCCATAGGGTTTTCAAAGGCTGTGACTTTTCGGAAGCAGATGGAGGTACCTCTGGGTGGGTGTGAACCACGAACCTTTCTGCTAGTAGTCGAGCACTTAACCATTTGTGCCAGCCAGGGAACACCAATCATACATTACTCAAAAATTGTGAACCATTTGTATTATAGATAACTGGAAATTTAAAGGATATTTACTGTTTTGATGGAAATTTTTAATATATTATGATTAAAAATAAATTTAGTAGAATTTAAACATTTTGGTAGCTCATGTTTATCACTTTTTATGTCAGTCCTCATCCTGTTCTATAGTATGGTGATGTACGGGATTATTTAGCCCTTTAAGATTTCCCCCTTAAGCTAATAGCTCCAGACAGCTGTACCTTTTTGTTGTTTTTCTCTTGTATGTTTCCTGGCAGTGTTAGCTGTCATGTCGGTGACAACAGTTCTTTCTCTAAAAGTTAGTCATGATACATCATCATGTATGGCTCTTACATAATTGTGTATTGGAGGTGGGAATTAGGCAGCCAAGTTTGTTTATTATTCACTAACTGTGTATCAAGTGCTTACTCTGTACCAAGTTCTGGGCTGAGCGTGGGATTCAAGAACTGTGGAAAGTATGATCTTTGCCTCAAGGAATATTCAGTCTGGTGGAGACGATTGAAAGGGGTGATGAGAGTGGCTAGCAGGACCACCCAACTCAATATTCAGGTGGTGAAGTAGGTAGAGAGGCTTTCTGGAGGAGGCCTGAACCATGGATTTAGGATGAACATCACCTGGGATATGAGAGAAAGGAGTGAAGGCTGACGAATTCTGTGGATGGTCAATAGATGGTGGTACTGAAGGGAAGCTGAGGAGCTTTGGTGAATTCCATTTTGGACACGTGGAATTCAGCATGCCAAGCGGAGATGTCTAGTAGGTTGTTGGGCTCACAGATGTAGAAGTTTGGAGAGGGAACTGATGTTTAATTTGTGTTAAATCTGCCGTCCTAATTTTTCACCAGATACCACTTTCATAGCCCTGTTCAATCTTCTCTACCAGACTGAATGTTCCTTGAGGCAAACATCATACCTTCCTTGGTTCTTGAATCCCACTCAATGTTTTCTCTTAATTATTTTGTGACAACTGTTATTCTTGATTCTCAGAGGCCATTTTTAATTTCTATAAAAGCCGCCCAGGGGACACAAGGGACACGTTCCTATATTTCTAAGGATTTCTTTTCCTTTCCTCTGACAAGCAGGCATGTGGCCTCTTTCCTGCCTTTGCTTATAGGTCAAAAGCACCAGTAGCTACTGCCATATAGGCATTTGTTGTGTAGCTGAGGAAAACACTGAATAAACTGAGAGAGTATTCTGAACAGTGGAGAAGAGCTCTTAAGATAGCTACCATTGTCCCTGCTCCAGAGTTCCCTTGCTCATCATCCTGGGCTTTAGGGGTAAAAGATGTTACCTCTGGGTAAAAGATTCCTATAAATCTACCAGCTGTAAGGGAATACACGGCCAGCACCTCGGCTTTGGGGTAGAGCACCATTCTTTCTTATCTGGGCTCACAATGGCAATGTTTGCATATGATGTTTTTTGGTTTGTGTGCAAGTGACATTAAAATAGATTGATTTTTCTACTTAAAAGTATCATCCTATGGAAGATAGAAAACAACCATTTTGAGAAGTTGCATTTTTAACCATTTAATGAGAATTGCTTTTCGGTTGGTGTTTTAGGTTCACAGTATCCACCTAAATCATTTCAGAGGACAACCTTGACTTCAAGAAAGAGATTCCAAGTGGCGTCTTGATTTTACTTCGCTGGAACTCTGAACTACAGCATTGATTGGTGCGTTAGAAAAAGAAGCACACCGTGTATCGCTTGAAAAATGGGAGGACAAGTATTATCCTATGCATCTGTTCATCTAACAGTCCGAGATTTAGATTGTATCTACCTGAGAGAAATGTAAACAAATGAACAACTTCATTTTGAACCTGGGAGTGAAGTAGCTTTGCACTATAAAGGGAATACAAGTCAAAACATCAGCCTTCTTTGCTGGAGGCGTCCCCAAGGCTCTTGTGACTTTACACAGAAGATGCTAATATGTGTTTATGATTCACCATTGCGGCAATTATACACACACGTAATTCCACTGTGTATGTATTCACACACTAGAGTATACTAGCAAGAAATATCTCCTTTTTGTAACTTCCTGTCTCAATGATTTTTGTACTTCTTTCTATTAATAACGCCATCAAAATTCTAGTCCCTAATAGTTATTAGTTCCTTCTTCAAAAAACAGCACTAATCTTTGATACGTCAGTTTGAATAAGGGCTCAGATTATTCTAGTCATTACGCTGATTTATATATACATTTTTTTTTTTAAACAGTTCTTTAGTCCTGAACGCTTTGAGAAATATCAGTGGGTAATTCTCCCAAGTTGACTTTGTCTTACTAGTTTTCATTTTCAAATTCTGGCAATCCATTTAAAATTATCCCAAATCTGTTGATATTTGAAGTTGAATATAAACACCAGGAGTGAAACATAGGACATATGGTTGCGTGCTTGTTGTTACAGCTGAAGTATTCGTCTGCTTGCAGCAACCCCTCCTGGTGTCATCATGGTCTGATCTTCACAGAAATGTCTTCTCTGCAGTGAAGCCGTTCCTGACCCTTCCGTCTAAGCTAGCAGCTCTCTTCTCTCTCTGTCCTTTTGCCCTGCTTTTTTTATTCATTTTTTTCCATAGCATGTATCCTTTCTGACATTGATGTAGAAAATGGAGCAGAGAATGTGGAAGAAAAATTATCAATCAGAGGCAAAGCTGTAGGTGATTTCTTTTGTCCTCCATTGTTTTCTTCATAGTGATTTAAATCCTGAGACTCATTGTGATGCTCTCAGTTCACCTGGTCAGCACGCTTTCTGCCTTTCTATCAGATAAATTCCTGTATTCTATCAACCCAAGTTTTACTAATCCAAAATGAAAACGTATACATGTATACCGTATAAGTATGTAACAGACTATTTCCAGGCTTACTTCCGGCTGTAAGAAAAGGAATCATTGACTACTTACCGGTGTCTGTAAATTCAAAAGTGTGTTGGGACTAGAATTTGTGTTGTTCTTTATCACAGAGGGGCAGAACAAAAATACCCTAGGGTTTTGTCTCTGATTGATAATGTCTCCTTACGTCCCCTACGCCGTTTTCTAAGTTAAGGAGACGTTTTAGGGAGTAGGCGTCAAGGTGAGCACTGTCCATACCTCTTTTATCAGCCACAGCCCCATAACACTAGGGCATATTTCTAATGCTTAGCTACCCACACACAGTACAGACCAAAGCATTTTGAGAATTTCCTAAATTATTCCAAAACATTGGAAACTTTTAAAGAGAAAAGGCCACCTTAATTAGCAGTTATCACACTTGGCGGGGGTGGGGGGGTTCTTGCCATATAAGCACTCCAGAAGCCCTGCTCCTCAGGGTTACCAATAAGGTGATTTCTGGTCCATAATTCCTGCTAAACGTGCCCTTTCTACCCACTCTGCACTTTCAGAGATGTTTAGGGTATTTATATCAATTTCCAGGGCCTGTCCGGATCCTTCCTTATCAGCCCAGACTGCTTAGAAGGGAAAATGACTGACATGCAGCCTAAACTAGCATGAAGTTAGGGTAAACAAACAGAAAAAACCCATTGCCATCAAGTCAATTTCGATTCATAGCAGCCCTGTAGGACACCGTAGAACTACCCCATAGGGTTTTCAAGGAGCGGCTGGTGGATTCCAACTGCCGACCTTGTGATTAGGAGCCAAACTCTTATCCAAGATAAATTATTTTTCCTTAGAGGAGGACCACTGAATACATTTCTATGGTAGTCTTACTTTGTTTGACTTGAGTTTTGCAAATATAAACCTATCATTATATATATTGTTAAAATGATAGTTTAAAAAATGTAACCAAGTACAGTGATCTTGAATCATATATTCTAAGCATCTTTGATGGAGAGATAAAATACCATCTTATAGCGTGCATAGGGACTTGGCCCTGCCACTGATTTTAAAAATGACTTCCTCATAGCACCTACCTGGACACCCATATTACGAATAATTAATTTTTAGGTTGAGATGGTGCTATTAAAACTGATTAGGTAAAAATTAGGACAGTATTTTTTATAATAATCTGCTTTGACAAATGAGTCTGATCTGAGAATTTTTCTGTTAAAAACTGAAAATATCAAATTGAATTATATCTGAAATCAGTTTTTAAATTCAAGTTGTGACTACATTGATTAGAATGTTTGTTATTTCATCCAAAAATAAGAATGAAGGAACTTAAAATTAATCTGGCTAAGAAAATGTAAAATACCCTAAGAAACTGCAAGATTTTGCAAATTTAATATAAAAGGAAGTATCCATGTTAATGTTATTATGAACTAAGATGGGATTGCTATACAATTAAGGTGTACATTATGTAATATAATGAATCATTTGGGTATTATGTTTTTTATTGTCAGCGTTTTTTTATGGCTACAAATCATTGTTCAGGTTTTTAAGTATTTTTTTATTTTTAATAAAAGTGTTTAAAGAGTTTTCAAAAGTTAATTGCATTAATATAAACTTCCTTAGATAACTAATTTTTGTATAATTTTGTGAAAATGTCTCTCTTCTCTGCAGTGTCTAATACATGGGTTAGTCATTCATTTCTAACTTGCGCGAAGACTCTCAAAGAAGATGAATTTGAGCCATGTAGATGTTGGGGAAAATCAATTCTAGGTAAAGGAAAAAACACACAGGCCTACAATAGGAATATTGCTGGAAGATCTGAAAAACAACAAAGATGCCGGGGGGACGTGGAATGGGATCAGCAAGGGGGTGAATAATAGGGTTGAGATCAGCAAGGTAACTGGATCCAAGGGATTAAGGTCTTTTACGGCCTTGTGGGAAGGAGTAAGTAACCTGAAATAGGAAGCCACGGGAGAGTTTTGAAGTGATGCTATCTGACAAGAGCCGACCGCGTTTCACACCAGATGGTGGCGGTACAGGACGTGAGAAGTCAAAGGGTTTGGGGTAGGGTTAGGGTTAGAGCCAAGAGATGTGCTGTTGGATTAGATACGGAGCATGGATAAAAGTAAAGTCAAGAATGACTCCAAGGCTTTTGGCCTAAAAACTTTGGAAGGATGGAGTCGACTTTATCTGGAATTGGAAAGACTGTACAAGAAGCAAGTTTGAGGGCGTTTTGGGATATGTTGTCTGAGTTGCCTGTTAGATGTCTAGGGCAGTGATGGTTCAGTGGTGGAATTCCCTCCTTCTGATATGGGAGACCCGGGTTCAATTCCTGGCCAACGTGCCTCATATGCAGCCACCATTGGAGGTTTGCGTGCCACTACGATGCTGAACAAGTTTCAGTGGAGCTTCCAGACTAAGCCATATTAGGAGGAAAGTCCTGGCATTCTACTTTCAAAAAACCAGCCAATGAAAATCCTGTGGATCACAACAGTCTGATGTTCTGTTGTGCATGGGAACCTCTTGAGTCAGGGACCGGCTCGACAGCAGCTAACAACAAAAAGTGGAAATGTTGAGGTATTTGGGTATCTGAGCTTAGTGTTTAGAGAAGAGATGTAGACTGGAGATATAAAGTTGGGAATTGTCAGCATGAAGATGGTATTTAAGTGAGGAGACAGATTTCATCACCAAATGAATATAGAAAAAGGGAGGAAAAAAAAAGTTCTGAGCCCTGGGCATCCTAGCATCTAGAGGCCTGGGATGTGAAGAAATACCAGGATAGCAGACTGAGAAAGAATGGCATGTAAGGAAGAAGGAAAATCAAGAGAGTGTGGAATTCTCAAAGTCAAATGAAGCAAAAAGTGTTTCAAGGAAGTAACCGAGACTTTCAAATATGTTGAACGCTGTTGACAAATCAATTTAGATAAGGTCTGAGAATTGCCCTAAAGATCTACCCACATAGCCTTCATTGATGACCTAGACAAGATCATTTCCAATGGAAGGAACAAGACAAAAGACCACTTGTGATGATTTCAGGAAAGAATGAGAGGAGAACAAGTAAAGACAGGAAGTATACACAAATATCGTAAGGAATTTTTCAGGAATGGGGAGCACAAAAATGAATCTAGAGGGAGATAGTATTCAAGAATAGACTCCAGATGGGAGAAACTGCAACATGTTATATTCTGTTGGGGAAAATCCAGAAGAGTGGAAAAATTGATAATACAGGAGAGGGGAAAGTTGCTAATGTTCTCTGGAGAGCCCAAGTGGACGGGAGGATTTGAGATAGAAACATGTTCAGTTGAAAACCAAATTTGAATCATTTACAAGTCTTTTTACCTAAAAATACGATAATTACTTGTTCTAACATAACTGGGGGGGATGGAAGCTTTATACCCCACCTCACATATCTTTTCAGTAGACTCTCCCTTGAAGCTTTCTATAGAGAAACTTCAAGTTTTAGAAATAGAACTCTCCTATGATCCAGCAATCTCAATTCTAGGTATATACCCTAGAAATCTAAAAGTAATGAGACGAACAGACATACGCACAGCTGTGTTTATTGCGGCTTCATTCACAATAGTAAAAAAATGGAAACAACCAAAGTGTCCATCAACAGATGAATGAATAAGCAAAATGTGGTGATATGTACAGTGGAATATCATGCAACCATAAAGAACAATGATGAGTCAGTAAAACATGCTGCAACATGGATAGACCCGAAGGGCATAGTGCTAAGTGAAATAAGTGAAGGGCCTAAGGACCAGTATTGTATGATCCCTCTTTTGTAAGAAGACAAGAATAGGTATATAGAGAGACTAGTGTTCACTGATGGTTACCAGGGAGAAGTTATAGTCTAATTTAAAGATCTTTTTTACACTGGAAGTAATTCTTGACCCTATTACACTCTTGCCAGCTTCAGAGTATTTCTTGGCTCCTGTCATCACCTGTGCCTACATGGAGCACATCCTTTTCTCTGCTTCTCAATGGCAGCAGTTGCATTATATTCCTTCGCTTTGCCCACAGATATTAGCAGGGAATAGGATACAAATCTAATACTTTTATAGCTGTAACAGACCTTGTAATGGAGCCTTGCTGGCGCAGCAGTTAAGCACCCAGCTGCAAATCAGAAGATTGGTGGTTTGAATCCACCCAGCCACTCCACGGAAGAGAGATCTGGCAATCTGCTCCCGAAAAGATTACAGCCAAGAAAACCCTATTCTGTCACATGGGGTTGCTATGAGTTGGAAATCAACTCAATGCCACATAACAACTACAATGGACCCTTCAGAAAAGAGGAAACTAAAGCCCAGAAGATACACCTAAAGGTATTAAATAAGTATATTTGTTTAGAAAAAGGTTAGATGTAAAGTGATTAAATAATACAGAAGTGACTGAAGTACAGATTCTCTTCTTTGGTCTCAATCCAGATTTGATCAGCATCTTCCCAGACTTTTGTCTAGCTGTAGAAAAATGTTTTCTCCTAAAGGTGGCATTATGTTTTACATTCTGTTCTGCGACTTGGTTATGTTTGTTTTCACTTAATATTTCACCAACCTCCTTCCCCGACAGCATGTACACATGATTTTAAAAATTCAGTAGAAGAAAAGCCCTGGGCTTACTTTCCTCTGCATCAAAGAGGCCCTGGAGGTAGATGGCTGTGAGCAACCCAAAGAGTAACTCCCAGTAAGTTAATCTATTAAGCAAAGCGGGGATCAAAGCCTTCTCGTGGCTTCCATCTTCCAGGTCACTTTAGCTACAGCTTTGTTGTTGTGTGTTCTCCAGTCTAATGTGAGTCATAAAAAATCCAAAGCCCACCCACTGGCCTCGGGTCCATTCCGACTCATAGCGACCCTATAGGACAGAGTAGACCTGCCCCACAGAGTTCCCAAAGAGCGCCTGGTGGATTCCAACTGTCAATCTCTTGGTTAGCAGCCACAGCTCTTCACCACTACACCACCAGTGTTTCCGGCCTTACCATCCCCACCCACCACTGCCCTCGAGTCCATTCTGACTCATAGCGACCCTATAGGACAGAGTAGAACTGCCCCACAGAGTTCCCAAAGAGCGCCTGGTGGTTTCCAACTGTCAATCTCTTGGTTAGCACCCATAGCCCTTAACCACTATGCCATCAGGGTTTCCTTCCAATTCATAGCGACCCTCTCTGACAGAGTAGAACTGCCCCATAGGGTTTCCTAGGCTACGATCTTCGTAGGGGCATATAGCCAGGTCTTTTCTCCCACAGAACAGCTGGTGCTTAGGGACCTGCTATTAGGAAAGGGACCCTCCTTGCCTAGCCGCTTTGTAAGAAGTATCACCTGTAGACAACACAGCCGACTCAGGACCGGGCACCTCCACCTGGAGAGGAAGAAACTGGTAGTCAGGGACACAGCCCCCGGGCAGAACTAGGGCATCCTTCTCACTGTCGTTTCCTTTTCTAAGTGGTTTGTCTTCCTAGAAGAGGGCGCTCGCGTTAATTACCGGCTTCTTATCAAATTCTCGGCTCACAGCACCCCCCCCCCCGCCCCCTTTCAGGGACCCTAACCCTTCACCCTGTCTTAGCGTCCCTTTCTAGTTCTCTTAGGGCCTGCCTCTACTTGGTCCCTAGGAAATTTGAAGGGCATCTCGATCACAACTACCTAATTTAGCTCTCCGGTGTCTCAGTCAGAGTCCTCTGACACCACATGAGAACTGGGTTCCTTGGGGTTGTGTACTCAAGGCTACACTAGGTCAAAGCAGGAGACTGCTCAATGGCCCTGACACAGACTCCCGGCCACAAGCCTCCGGGCCCAGCACTGCCAACTGCGCGAGCAAGTGTGAGGGTAGATGCGCAGCTGGAAAAACAGGCTTCAAAGGCTGACTTTCAGTCCAGACGCCTCTTTATCTTAATTTTAAAGCGGACTTCTCACCCCAGCTGATGTTCCCCATGCCCAAGCTCAGCACCCCAGGCCCTTGGGGCGCCCGAGGCTGGCTGCTTGCGAGAAGTCCTAAGCCCACCCCAAACTGCCCCAACATTTAACCTCCCTTCTCCTCCCGGCCACCCCAAATGCCTTCATTTGTGTTCACCACGGCCCGTGGAGCCGCAGAGGCTGCTTTCGCTTTCGCTTGGAGCGAGCTCCGAGGCCCGGGCGCAGGGCCCAGTAACTCCCCCGCGGGATGCGTCCTCCGCCAGCCTGCGTGGCCAGAGCCTGTCCCCAGGGCCGCGGCAGCCCCGGCAGCCCGAGTCGCGGGTCCCGAGGCTGCGCCCACGCCAGCCCCTGGATGGAGGCGTGAGCGCGCCTGGCGCCCCCGGCCCCCGAGGGCCAGGACTGCCCGCCACCCGCCACCTGCCACCGCCCCGCGCCCGCCCCCGCGTCCCGGCCACCGCCCCGTGATCATCACGGAGCCCGGGGGGCCGGACCCTGCCGCCGCCCCACCCTGTCCGGGGTCCCCGCCACCCTGCCCCGTGCCCGCCCCTGCGTCCAGCAGTCGCCCGACGCCCGCCCCCGGGTCCCTGTCCCCGCGCGGAGTGGGCCGCGACGCTATGGTGGAGCCCTGGCTGGTGCCCCTGGGGCAGAAGCTCCTGTGGGGCGCAGCGAGCGCCGTGCTCCTGGCGGGCGCCACCCTACTGCTGACCCTTCTGCAGATGCTGGCGAGCTACGCGCGGAAATGGCACCAGATGAGGCCGGTCCCGACCGTGGCCCGCGCCTACCCGCTGGTGGGCCACGCGCTGTTGTTGAAGGCGGACGGGAAAGGTAGGGACCACGCCCGCGCGGGGAGCCCGCAGGCCGCCAGGTGCCCCTTCTGCAGCCGGGTCCGCACAGTCCCGCTCGCCTTCTTACCCTCCCGCAACCCTGCCACTTGAGGTGTTAGCTGCTAGCAGAGGGAAGGTCTGTTACTTGTGGATTTTGCTAGGGCCACCCTCGCATCCCCTCCCATTCCCTCCCATCCCGTCCCATCCCGTCCCATCCCGTCCCGTCCCGTCCCATCCCAGACTTTCTCTTTGTGTATACCAGAGAATTGCAGTCTTTCCAAACTTGTCCATCTCCTTTTCCCAACTCATAGTTGTTCTGGTCTCAGAACCCTGCCTGCCTTTTCTCCTCTGTTGGCTTTAAACAAAAAAACCTTAACCCCGGAGCCTTTCTGCAACACAGCAAATGCTTTAATACTTAGTTTTGCTCTCCTTCCCCGCGCTTCTACTTGTGAAGGTAAGGGACTCACATCCTTTGGAGGCCCTTTTTTTCCCCAAGACATCACAAGACCTGACCACCACTTTCATTTCTTCTTAGCTTTCGTATTTTAGTCTTAAGGAGATTGCAATATAGCAGTGAATAAACCATGCTGGCAGGACCTTTTGCAAAATTAAATGACAAGTTTCTAAAGCCTTATGTACTGAAGAGTGATTTTTTTTTAATTGAAATTATCTTTTTGAAAGAGATAGACTTTTACTGTGTTTTGGTGATGAAAAAAAAATCACTTTAAGTTAGAGAGCTCTCAGAAGTACCTGATGTTTGCATTCCCGGTCATGGAGGAAGAATCCCATCACAGTTCTTCATTTTCGCAGTTGTGTAAGTTGAATTAACACAGAGCTGAAAAGATTTGCCCAACATTCATATTTTAAAATGGACCCAGGACCAGAACCCAGTTCTTCCTCAGATTAATTACTAATAACTCCAGCATTAATCAACAGCATTAACTCTAGAGCTTGAATTATTTGACACTTTCCCACTTCTGTTCCCCCAATAAAAATAATGCTATCATTTCAAAGATGACAGGAATAAGATGAGGGCTTATGGGAATGTGTTCACAAAAACATTGAAAATGTTTTCTGGGAGAAGAAATCCAAATAAACTTTTCACCAATCAAGCATGCATATGACTCAAGTTTCCAGTGATCCAGCAACACATTTAGAAATACAAGACTCACGTTTGTAAAAGTTATCTTGCTTAATTAACACTAAAAGCAGGGCTAACCTCCCTTTGTAGCCTGAGTCTTCACGGTGTTAAAATACAGCTGTGTAGAATTATAGGTATCCCCCCCACCCACCCACCCGGGAAGTGATATTCCTAAGAAGTCTCATATTCTTTGGGGGAATTTTTTCAAGAAATATCTAGTGAACAAGACTTGTCTCAAAACCTGTGAGCTGGTGGGAGGATCTAAACTAATTCTTTTCGGAGTTACTTTCTGAGTGAAAAGGATGACAGTAGACTCTTACAAAGGTGGACTTTTCAGCAAGTACTGGGTTTGGGCATCAAGACAAACCCTTTGCTCAGCTTCCAGCTTTGCAACTAACGAGATGGTTGACTTTGAGCTAATAGCTTAAAACTGCCTGTCAAAGTTTTTTTTCCTTACTTGTAAAAGTAACTGTACTGCAGAGTTATTTTAAGGATTAAATTTAAAGTGTGTAAATTTCCCAGACCACTGTCTAGAACTTGGTTAGAACCAGTTATTTAGGTTAATTAATTAGGTTAATAAATCAAGCATTTATTGAGCCTCTGCTTTGTGCCCCACCGAGCAAAGTTAGGACATGAGAATATTTTAAGATATATTCCTTGTCTTCAATAGTCTAGTCTCTTACACAAGAGACCGTGCCCATCATTTTACAGATACTGTTCAAATTCTGTCCTCAATAATCTCACCTGGAATATTAACACTGGCTTCCAGTTGGCCTCTCAGACTCCATTCTCTTGGTCCTACAGCCCATCGTGTCAGCTTCTGCCTTCCCCAGCTGCTACCAGCTGTAAGACCTGACATTTTCACACCGCTGATTCAGACTCCCCTGTCCCCTGACAGACAAGACCAAGGAAGGCAGCCCATTTGCATGATGCGGGATATTTTGACACTGGTGAATTTAACCAGCTATTTTCACAGCAGTGTTGACTACTGTCTTGACCAGGAGACAGTATGGTGCAGTGGCTAAGATGGCAAGTTCTGGCATCTGATTGCCTTTAGTACAAAACCAGTCTCCACCCTCTGCTAACCCATTGCCCTTGAGTCGATTCCAACTCATAGTGACCCTAAAGGACAGGGTAGAACTGCCCCACAGGGTTTCCAAGGAGTGCCTAGTGGGTTTGAACTGCTGACCTTTTGGTTATCAGCTATAGCTCTTAACCACTACGCCACCAGGGTTCCCCCCACCCCGCCGCCACTAGCTGTCTGCTACTGGGCAGTCACTTAACTGTGCGCAGTTTCCTTAACTGTTAAATGACGTTGATAATAGTACCTTGCATATGGCTGTGGTGAAGCATAAAAAGTACAAACCAAAAAAAAAAAAAAAAAACCATTGCAGCTAAGATGATTCCAACTCATAGCAACCCTATATGTAATAATAATGCATCTAAAATACTTAGCACAGAGTCTGACATCATAACCAGCCACAGCAAAGAAATGTGACATAATAAATGGTAGCTCTTACAGGATGTGAACTCAAACATACCAGTGATTATGAAGAGGACTGGGTAACACTTCCTTCTGTTATACATAAGGTCGGCATGAGTTGGAGCCAACACTAGCAAAAATTATTATTGGATTTTAATGTGCCAAACTGTGCACTTCTTTTTGCCATTGTTGTTTCTTTATTATGTGCAGTAGTCATCCCTGAGTCTCAGCCCATCTCCCTCTGTACTTTGAGCAGCCTTCCTGAAACCCAGGGTTGAGGAACAGGGACAAGGTAAGCTTGTCTCTTGTGCACATTTATTGATACTGAAAGAGGACTGAAAATTTTAATGTTAAAAAAAAGAATACAATTTTTTTAATGATTTTTATTGTGCTTTAAATGAAAGTTTACAAATCAAGTCGGTCTGTCACATATAAACATATGTACACCTTACTACATACTCCCATTTACTCACCCACTAATGAGACAGCCCGCTCCCTCCTTCCACTCTCTCTTTTCGTGTCCATTTTGCCAGCTTCTAACCCCCTCTACCCTCCCATCTCCTCTCCAGGCAGGAGATGCCAACATAGTCTCAAGTGTCCACCAGATCCAAGTAGCTCACTCTTCATCAGCATCTCTCTCCAACCCATTGTCCAGTCCAATCCATGTCTGATGAGTTAGCTTTGGGAATGGTTCCTATCCTGGGCCAAAAGAAGGTTTGGGGACCATGACTGCCGGGGTCCTTCTAGTCTCAGTCAGACCATTAGGTCTGGTCTTTTTATGAGAATTTGGGGGTCTGCATCCCATTGTTCTCCTACTCCCTCAGGGGTTCTCTGTTGTGTTCCCTGTCAGGGCAGTCATCGGTTGTGGCCGGGCACCATCTAGTTCTTCTGGTCTCAGGATGATGTAAGTCTCTAGTTCATGTAGCCCTGTCTCTTGGGCTCATAATTACCTTGTGACCTTGGTGTTCTTCAGTTTCCTTTGGTCCAGGTGGGTTGAGACTCATTGATGCATCTTAGATAGCCGCTTGCTAGCGTTTAAGACCCCAGACACCGCACTTCAAAGTGAGATGCAGACGGTTTCTTAATAGATTTTATTTTGCCAATTGACTTAGATGTCCCCTGAAGGCATAGTCCCCAAACCCCTGCCCCTGCTTTGCTCACCTTTGAAGCATTCAGTTTATTCAGGAAACTTCTTTGTTTTTGGTTTAGTCCAGTTGTGCTGACTTCCCCTGTATTGAGTGTTGAATACAATTTATTTTTAGAGCAGTTTTAGGTATAGATAAAAACTGTTCAGAAAGTACAGAGAATACCCACATATCCCTTCTTCCCCTTGCTCGCAGTTTCTCCTGATATTAACATCTTACCTTAGTCAGGAGGGATCAGTCCCTGGAGAAGGACATCATGCTTGGTAAAGTAGAGGGTCAGCGGAAAAGAGGAAGACCCTCAATGAGGTGGATTGACACAGTGGCTGCAACAGTGGGCTCAAGCATAACAATGATTATAAGGACAGCACAGGACTGGGTAGTTTTCGTTCTGTTGTGCATATTGTGCATATGAGTCTGAACTGACTCCAGAGCACCTAACAACAACAACAACAAACACAACCTTAGAGGGGAACATTTGTTACAGCTGATGAACTGATACTGATACATAGTTGGCTGAAATCCATGGTTACATGAGGTTTCACTGTTGCATTGTAGAGTCCCGGGGGTTTTGACAAAGGCACAGTGTCATGTGTCCACCATTATAGTATCATGCAGAACAGTTTCACTGCCCTTAAAACGTGCAGCTAAGCTAAGTCCACTTTCAAATAGCAACGCACAGCTTCAAGGGCAGTGCAGGTACCTTATAACAGAACATTTCCAATTTCTCCCTTCTGTCCCTAGTAACATTTCTGTCATACATTTATTTCACTTATCCATAAGGTATGACCGTCTGCTGTATTATTGCTACTGTGATGGTTTGCTTTTCACGCTGTGTCAGTGTGTGCCTGGTGCCCAAATTACCATGTCAAAACAGCCCTGTCAAAATCTCAAGTACCATTGTAGTGGCTTCACCATGGGATTGGAGTTAGCCTTGTTCTTTGCCTGGAGAAACCCTGGGCACCCATACGCCTACCAGTCACCCCTCCCTGCTAGATTTCACCAGCTGTGTAGTGAGACTTCTGCCCTGTTTCCTAATGTGTTATCATTTCCCCGGCTCGGGCTTGAATCCTCCCTTGACCTCAGTTTGTTTAACTTGGCCCTGGACAACCTTTCTAACTTTGCTAGGTCTTTCCTCTGATATCCGGACCTGTACCCCAGTCCTTCAGTCTCTGGGTGCTGTCGTGTGTTTCCATCCTGGTGGCACTAGTCGGTGCAGCATTCTCTGATTGGGAGTGTCCCCATTGCTTCACCACACCCACTGCCAAGCTGCACCCCCAGAGGAGGCCTCATGCATGTCAACACAGAAGGACTTGATGGCCGACTTTTCTACACCACTGTGGTTGCTCTAGTTGGGAATGACGGTCACCATTTCCCCACACCCAACACCAGGGCCAGCCATGACATAGGAACAGGGCCATAACCTGTCTGCATTGAATCCCAGCCTTTTTCTTACTCACAGAAGCCTTCGGTGGTCCCAGCATACCCAAATTATATGCATTGTCTTAGACAGTTTAGTGTCTTGCTGCTCCTCAACAGAAAGTTTCAGCTATTCTCCACAGACGATAAAAGAAACCAAACTCCCACAGCCGTGCCATGCTCCAGCTTCGTCTCCTACTGTTACCCCTCCTGCCCCACTCCTACGCTTTGGCCACGTCACACTTATGGTGACATTTTAGACCTTCATGCTTCTGCTCAGCTGTTTCTGCTGCTAGGTTTGCATTCTCTCCCCAACCCCGACTTCCCTTTTGCTGCCTGTCAAAATCCAGATGACATCTTCATTGTGAAATCTCTCTAGTCCTCTCAGTCAGAACCAATAACTCCTCAGACTTAAACTTCTACTCCTGCACCCATTTCATTCTGTCTGGTATTGTGATGAGTTACGGATATGACTGTCTCTGGAGATTTTAAGTTCCTTGGGAGTAGGGATCAGATCCTTTAGAGGTTCTCGTTAGATGTTAGTGGAATGCATGTGTGACCTAAGGTACTTCTGTCATAGTCATTCTTGATTTCGGGACATGTAACAGAAAACTTGTCTGATTAACTTTAATATTCCTCTTATCTAATCCCTATATTGCCTTCCTTGTTACTCGGTAACCCTTTTTGGCTCAATAATTCTTACATTCACGTCCACGTTTTTGTTATATTTCCAAAGCCTCAATTTTACCTCCTGAAGTCTTAAATTATGAACTTTTTCCCCCTGTGTTAAACAGAATAGAGAGACCAGCCAGTCATTTATGTATTTGTGATGTGTGTGCTCCCCTACAACTTAACATGTTTTTTAACTTACTGCATTCTTCCTACCCTCTAGCTTCAGAAAAACAAAACTCCCTTCTTTATAAAAACATTTTTTGTTTGTTTTGAAATAATTTTAGATTTACAGAAAAGTTGCAAAAGTAGTACAGAGAACTCTTGTATACCCTTCACCCAGTTTTCACCAACCCGAACATCTTGCATAACCATAGTACAGTTATCAACAGCAGGAAATTAACGTTGGGACATATACACATAATATAAATAAACAAATAGAGAAAGCTCTTCCTTACAGGAGAATTGCAATTAACAATTGTAGGCAAAGTGAAAGAAATACAAAATTACCACTAGGTAAACACTACAGGATGCTTGGTTCATTTTATTGGAGAACAGTTTGTAACATCCGAGACCTGGGTGCTAGCACAGGACAAGGAGCCAAAAATCTCGTTTGTAGTATCAGAGACGTCTTCCTGGGGAAACCATATTTAAGATGACACTTAAAGAATCAGTAGGTGTTATTAGACAAAAAGCAGGGAGAACAGAGTTTTCCACAAAGAGAAGAGGTTCTACAAAGGCTCCGAGGCCCTTGAGAGGTAGAAGATAGATAGTTGTTGTTGTTAGATGCCATCAAATCAGCTCTGACTCAGAACGACCCCATGTACAACAGAATGAAACACTGCCCCATCCTCCATCATCCTCATAATTGTTGTTATGCTTGAGTCCATTGTTGCAACCACTGTGTCAATCCATCTTGTTGAGTGTCTTCCTCTTTTCCGCTGACCCTCTACTTTATAGAGAGTTGAAGAGAAGCACGTTCTAAGGCTGGAGTCGGAGGACGGCATTTTCCTTCTGTGGAAGGACAGCATAAGGCAAGGCCCAGAGAAATGAACCAGCCCCAGGGGTTCCTGGGAAATGCACACAACGCCATTGCTACTGTCATAGCATCGTCCCCTCACCAAGCTGCCAGTGTTTGACATTTTCACAATTAACCAGCTATTTCATGCATGCTATCTCATTTAACACTCATAATTAAATCGTTTGATAAGGATCAGTTGGTTTACCTTTAAGACGTGAGAGACCTGGGAGACATTAAGTGATTTACCCAACGTAAGTGTCCTTCCTTTCTTCCTCTTCCTTCCTTCCTTCTTCCCTCCCTTGCTGTCTTCCTCCATCCCTCCCTCCCTTCCAAAACGCATAATAAGGAACTTCGTACAAAATTATCACCTTGATTGAATTTAAAATTGAATTCCTCCCAGAATATTTTCAGCAGATAATTCAGTACTCTGAAGAATACCGATACATGCCACTGCTGAAACTCTGGATGGGGCCAGTGCCAATGGTGGTCCTTTACAAGGCAGAGAACGTGGAGGTGGGTGTGTGATGAATATGGCCAGTATTTCACCGGATATTAGGTGCTGTGAGAATCTCATCAGAATAAATGTTTTTAAAATGTCTTTTTATTTAATTGAATTCAGGATATAGAGCTTTTCATTAAAAACTTTAGGCGATGTAGGTGTCATGCAATGCTTTCCAGACGTTGTCCGAATCCTGGAGAAGATAACACCTCCAGATAACCTGTGCACATTTGTTACCAGGTCCCAGTATATTGTTTTCCTTTTGGAAAATCTGCAAAAGGATATAGTTTTATGAAACCATAAATAAACTATAAACAGATTATTCTACAAGGTGAGACTATGCCATGTTACAAGCACCATTTAAGGCTTCAGAAATACAAGATTACTAAGACGGGGTGTTTCCCTCAAGGTACCCAGAGTCTATTATTATACCCATTATAAATTTATTGCTACAAATTAATTTTGCCTAAAGGAGAATCCTAATCTGATATTAATAGGACAGGTATTGTTAATTCATGCTATTGAAATTACTCCACAAAAAAATGCATTTCTTAGAGTAAAAAAATTAGTATTATAGAATATAATCTTAATATATATCTTGCATATATTTCTCAACTCAGAGAAAACTGTATGCTTCATTGCATGCTTTATCTAATGAGCTGAAGTATGATTTGGAAAGTTAGAACATTGAGCAAAAGAAGAGATTCATCATGTTCTCTTCATCATCATTATGCCAGGTTTCTCCTAGGAAGAAACACTTCTTATTTGAATTATTGTGACACTGGGGAAATTATTTTGTGGTCTGATGAGAAAAGGATTTGAATCAGGGGGTAAAAATGAGATAAACAGAACTTCTCTTAGTGGAAAAAAGTTAAAAGCAAAATTTCCTAGGGAATAATCTTTCCAGTTATGGTGGTAAAAGTGTTGGGGTTTCTCTTGTACAACACTCCAGAATCCCAATCCCGAGAAGATGGTGAGGGGACTAGGCATAGGATCTCAGCTACTGCTGACCCCGTATAAGTCAGGTAGGTACGTGTGGGTAGAGCAGTGTCCAGAGTAGGGCACTCAAGCCAGATGCCAGGAACGTTCTGTGCTCAGTCCTGGATGTGCATCTCTTCCCCACTTCCCTTTGACTCCAGGTGGTCCCATCCACACCCATGGCTCCCAATGGTATCTGTACACTGGACCCATGTGAATGTTTATCCCCAGCTCAGGGCTTTATCCTGAGCTTCTGTCCTACTTTCAAATTGTGACAACTGGAATTCCTGAAAATCAACGTACCTGAAAATGAGCTATGATTTCCGTCCCCCCAGATGTGATCATCTGCCAGATTCACTTCTACCTACTAATGGTCCGTTTCCTAGTTGTTCCCTAGTTCCAGTCATCTTGGACATTTTTTGTTCTCACATCTTCATTTTGCCCCCAAGACTGAATGACAGTTGTATGTTCAAAAACTAATTGAATTTCTTTTAGATGCAGAAATAAAAATGAATCTCAGAGAAAATACTGTCTTCAAATTCATTAAGAAAATTTTACCTTAAAGTAGTTGTATTCTAGCCAGGTATGCTTATAACTGAAGTCTTTTTTTGCTATCTGCAAATCTCTCAAATTAAAAAATTTTTCTTTTCTTTTTCTAAGGTAATTTTAACTAGTTCAAAGCAAATTGACAAATCGTCTATGTACAAGTTCCTAGAACCATGGCTTGGCCAAGGACTTCTTACAAGGTAGGCCAGCATAAATTTGTAAAGCTGTCTCTTGGAAACAATTACTTCCATGTGTAACCAGATGAAGTTGACACAGGTGGCTTTCCTGTAGCATGACTGTGCTAGCCAGAAGTAGGGGAGACGTTGGAGGAGACGTCTGGCAAACAGTGGAGCTTTGACAGGGAGTTTAGACAAGCTGGAATCCAGGGTGTTTGGTAATCTCCAGCCACTGGATTCAACGTGATTACTACCAGTGCTCAGAATTAGAAAGTCCTGATGTATGAGTGAAGTAAAGCAAAGGAGAGTTTGAAGCAGGGAAATCTTGAAAACCCAAACAAAAAGGTAGTCAGCAACAGAGAATTATACTAAGCACAGTGAACTCAGTCTTTGAGCTGGCATCCAGAAATAGGACTCCATCCTCTGAGAGAAGATCTAGCAAGAGAAAGGCCAGGACCCTCCTAGGGAATCTGGAGAACTCCAACTCAGTGGAGATCCAGGTAGAGTTATGGAGCATATGGGTCATGATTCATGCTTCTAGAAACTTACATACTTAAATTCTTTAGTTGCTGTGAATGTTATTTTCAATATTAGTAATATAGAACAAAGTCCAAAATATCCACATCCTGTAACTATATGAATATTGTATGTGTGTTCTTTTGTCATTCTGAGCAAAGCATTTGAGAATCTGTAGATCATACCATTTCAGGAAAATTTGTTGACTTGGATATATTTATGCTTTGCTTGCTTTGGATGTTGTGTCTTTTTTTTTTTTTTTAATTTATAAATGCGTATTTTATTTCTAGTACTGGAAACAAATGGCGCACCAGGAGAAAAATGTTAACACCCGCCTTCCATTTTACAATTCTGGAGGATTTCTTAGACGTTATGAATGAACAAGCAGATATATTGGTTAATAAGCTTGAAAAACATGTTAACCAAGAGGCATTTAACTGCTGTTTTTACATCACCCTCTGTGCCTTGGATATAATCTGTGGTAAGTCTCATTGTATGGTTTCTAAAGCTACGGTGTAAAGATAAAATGGCCCAAATAGAAAATAAACGTTGGCAAATGAGGAGACCTGGATTCTTCAGGGAGGTCCCACCACTAAGTCAGAAGTCTGAGAAGCAACAGCCACTCCTGGGGGAACGGACAGAGCAGGCACAGGGCCAAAGTGCCAGGGAAGAACAAAGAAAGAAAGAACAGAAATAGGGAGCAGGAGAGGCAGAAGGTACGAGAGGGAAGAGCGGGAAGAACAATTATAAATATATACAACCAGAACAGAGTTCATGTCTTCTTAAAAGTGCCTGCCACTGCAAACATAAATAAAGATATGTGCATGAGTCAAGTGAATGCCTCTCACCTGTGTTTTATAGAAACAGCTATGGGGAAGAATATCGGTGCTCAAAATAATGGTGATTCCGACTACGTCCGTGCTGTTTATAGGTAAATGAAGTTCTTTCAATTATTTTTTAAATTATTATTGATATGGGCTTTAAAAAGTTATTGCTGATAATTTTTGCCTGAGTAGTGCCTTTTTTATTGCTTCAAATGAGATATTAGCCTAGTCATTTAGGAGTATGTTTTAACAGTGGAGAAATGGTAACGTAAATTATGGCATGTGCAGAATACACTGTAATTCAAAATGACTATTTTGTAATATATTCAGAAGTACTTAGAAGGTGGGGCCAAGATGGCTGACTAGGTAGAAGCTACCTCAGATCCCTCTTGCAAAAAAGACTCGGAAAAACAAGTGAGTCGATCACATACATGACAATCTACAAACCCTGACCATCAAACACAGATCTAAAGAGTTGACCTGAGTGACAGAGACTGAGAACGAGCAACCACGGGGAAGCAATAACTGTTTTCGGAGCCTGGAGCCAGCGTCCCAGTTAGAAAACCTTGGTGCCAGGCTTTGGACTGGGTGCAGGAAAGCTGAGCATGGCATCCTGAGACGGCGCAAACACGGGACGCAGCCCTAGCCCCCAGAAGTGACCTCAGGGGAAGTCCAGCCAGTACACGCAGGCAGTGCAGCAACGCGGCTGACAGGAGGAGGAGTCACTGGGAGGCAGCGACTGGTTTTGGAGCCTGAAACGTGGCATCCCAGCCGGGGAACCTTGGTGCTGGGCTTTGGACTAGGAGCTGAAGAACTGACCACGGCTTCTGAGACAGCACAAGCACAGGACGTGGGCCTGACACTCGGGGACAATCTGGACCCAGCCAACACGCACAGGCTACACATCCCTCGGGAATCTCAGATAAAACAGTTATCACCAAACAAGATAAGTAACTTTGCCTATATTCCGGGGTGCTACTCTCTCCTATCTACCTGATCCCTCCCCTCCCCTTCCCAGGCGGCTTCATTAACTTTGGAATTTTCTGAGCCAGAGAGTGAAGTGCTCTGCGGTTTTTGTTTTATTTTTTTGGTCTTTTCCTAACCCATTCTCCTGGCATGAGAGAAGCAGCTACAAAAAACCCAGGGACCAAAAATCCTTCCCAGACTTCCCGAAATTGGACTTAAAATACAGAACCAGCTTCAGCCAAGCATATGTGATCCACAGTCTTGGGCTTTCATCCCTACAGGGAACAAGGTGGCTATTATAATGCAAAGGCAATTCTGATAGTGATCTGACTGTAATTGTTTTAGCAGATTACTGGAAAGACAAGTTTCCCAGGTCTGATATCTCTGGGTAATAAACAGAGCCCTCACTGACCCACAATGGGGAACTGAGGGCTGAAGCTCCCCCTAGACCACCTAGCTTCCTGCCTTAGGGTTCTGAGGATGGTGACACCTACCAATCTGTAGAGGTACATGCATTGGGTGCCTAAGGTACAGCTGCAGAGCCCACCCACCAAAGTGCTTTAGGAATAGAGACACACCTACCTCACTGGCACTTGTGGGAAGCCTGTCAGCATCCTGCCCCCCCGGAGTGTGACCCCCTGCTGCTACTAGAATCTGGTGCATACAACTAGCACCACTACTCCTCTAGGTGGATAGGTGACAGTCTGCACCACACCCCTGGTGACCCAAAATCAGATTCTACTCAAGAATAGTGAATGGACTCTTAGGCTTATATATCTGGTAACAGCCCAAACCAGCTGGTAAGAGGACATAAGTGATTCAAGGGCTACAACACTCAAGACAGTGCAATCTAGTAGCCCATCTACGTAAATTGAAAGAAAACAAGGTAAGACTCAGTGAGCAAATATAAAATAAATCGCCACAATATCTTATAGATGGCTCGGAGACAGCAGTCGATATCAAACCACATAAAGAAGCAGACCATGACTGCTTCTACAACTCCCCAAATTAAAGAATCAAAATCTTTCCCAAATGAAGATACAATCCTGGAATTGCCAGATGCAGAATATAAAAAACTAATTTACAGAATGCTTCACGACATCAGGGATGACCTCATAAATGAAATAAGGTAATCTACAGAAAAAGCCAAGGAGCATGCTGATAAAGCAGTTGAAGAAATCAAAAAGATTATTCAAGAACATAGTGGAAAAATTAATAAGCTGCAAGAATCCATAGAGAGACAGCATTCAGAAATCCAAAAGATTAACAATAAAATTACAGAATTAGATGACACAATAGGAAACCAGAGGAGCACACTCGAGCAATTGGAATGCAGAGTGGGAGATCTAGAGGACCAGGGAATTGACACCAAAATTAAAAAAAAAATTTTTTTTTTTTATAAAGCTGAAAAAAATCAGATAAAAGAATTTTAAAAAATGAAGAAACCCTAAGAATCATGTGGGACTCTATCAAGAAGAATAACTTGCGTGTGATTTGAGTTCCAGAACAGAGAGGGATAACAGAAAATACAGAGAGAATAGTTGAAGATCTGTTGGCAGAAAACTTCCCTGACATAATGAAAGATGAAAGGATGTCTATCCAAGATGCTCATCGAACCCCATTCAAGATTGATCCAAAAAGAAAATCACCAAGACATATTATCATCGAACTTGCCAAAACCAAAGATAAAGAGAAAATTTTAAAAGCAGCCAGGGATAAAAGAAAGGTCTCCTACAAAGGAGAATCAATAAGAATAAGTTCAGACTACTCAGCAGAAACCATGCAGTCAAGAAGGCAATGGGATGACATATACAGAGCACTGAAGGAGAAAAACTGCCAGCCAAGGATCATATATCCAGCAAAACTCTCTCTCAAATATGAAGGTGAAATTAAAACCTTTACAGATAAACACAAGCTTAGAGAATTTGCAAAAACCAAGCCAAAGCTACAAGAAATACTAAAGGAAATTGTTTGGTCAGAAAGTCAATAATATCAGATACCAGCACAACACAAGGTCACAGAACAGAACATCCTGATATCAACTCAAATAGGGAAATCACAAAAAAAAAATTAAGATTAATTTTTAAAAAGAAAAAAATGCTCAAACAGGGAATCATTGAAGTCAATATGTAAAGGATCACAATAATCAAAAAGAGAGACTAAATACAGGAGGCATAGAACTGCCATATGGAGAGGAAAACAAGGCGATATAGGACAATACAAGTTAGGTTTTTACTTAGAACAATAGGGGTAAATATTAAGGTAACCACAAAGAGGTCTAACAATTCCATAACTCAAAATAAAAACCAAGAAAAACATAACAACTCAGCAAACATAAATTCAACTACTATGAAAATGAGGAACACACAATTTACAAAGGAAAACGTCTCAGCACAAAAAAGTAAGTGGAAAACTGAAATTGTCAGCAACACACCCAAAAAGGCATCAAAATGAAAGCACATACTTTTCTATAATTGCGCTGAATGTAAAAGGACTAAATTCACCAATAAAGAGACAGAGAGTCTCAGACTGGATAAAGAAACACGATCCGTCTATATGCTGCCTACAAGAGACACACCTTAGACTTAGAGACACAAACAAACTAAAACTCAAAGGATGGAAAAAAATATATCAAGCAAACGACAAGCAAAAAAGAGCAGGAGTAGCAATATTAATTTCTGACAAAATAGACTTTAAAGTTAAATCCACCACGAAGGATAAAGGAGGACACTACGTAATGATTAAAGGGACAATTGACCAGGAAGATATAACCATATTAAATATTTATGCACCCAATGACAGGGCTGCAAGATACATAAAACAAACTTTAACAAAACTGAAAAGTGAGATAGACACCTCCACAATTATAGTAGGAGACTTCAACACACCACTTTTGGAGAAGGATAGGACTTCCAGTAAGAAGCTCAATGGAGACACGGAAGACCTAATTGCTACAATCAACCAACTTGACCTCATTGACTTATACAGAACACTCCACCCAACAGCTGTAAAGTATACTTTTTTTTTCTAGCGCACATGGAACATTTTCTAGAATAGACCACATATTAGGTCATAAAAGAAACCTTTGCAGAATCCAAAACATGGAAATATTACAAAGCATCTTCTCAGAACACAAGGCCATAAAAGTGGAAATCAATAACAGAAAAATCAGGGGAAAGAAATCAAATACTTGGAAGCTGAACAATATCCTGCTCAAAAAAGACTCGGTTATAGAAGACATTAAGGAGGGAATAAAGAAATTCATAGAATGCAATGAGAATGAAAACACTTCCTATCAAAACCTCGGGACACAGCAAAAGCAGCGGTCAGAGGTCAATTTATATCGATAAACGCACACATATAAAAAGAAAAAAGAGCCAAAATCAGAGAACTGTCCCTACAACTTGAACAAATAGAAAGTGAGCAACAAAAGAATCCATCAGGCACCAGAAGAAAACAAATAATAAAAATTAGAGCTGAACTAAATGAATTAGAGAACAGAAAAACAATTGAAAGAATTAACAAAGCCAAAAGCTGGTTCTTTGAAAAAATTAACAAAATTGATAAACCATTGGCTAGACTGACTAAAGAAATACAGGAAAGGAAACAACCCGAATAAGAAACGAGATGGGCCACATCACAACAGACACAACTAAAATTAAAAGAATCATATCAGATTATTAAGAAAAATTGTACTCGAACAAATTTGCAAACCTAGAAGAAATGGATGAATTCCTGGAAAAACACTACCTACCGTTTTTTTTTTTTTTTACCTAAACTAACACAATCAGAAATAGAACAACTAAATAGACCCATAACAAAAAAAGAGATTGAAAAGGTAATCAAAAAACTCCCAACAAAAAAAAGCCCTGGCCCGGACGGCTTCACTGCAGAGTTCTACCAAACTTTCAGAGAAGAGTTAACACCACTACTACTAAAGATATTTCAAAGCATAGAAAATGATGGAATACTACCTAACTCATTCTATGAAGCCACCATATCTCTGATACCAAAACCAGCTAAAGACAGCACAAGAAAAGAACATTACAGACCTATATCCCTCATGAACATAGATGCAAAAATCCTCAACGTAATTCTAGCCAATAGAATTCAAGAACATATCAAAAAATAATCCACCATGACCAAGTGGGATTTATACCAGGTATGCAAGTCTGGTTTAATATTAGAAAACCCATTACTGTAATCCACCATATAAATAAAAGAAAAGACAAAAACCACATGATCTTATCAATTGATGCAGAAAAGGCATTTGGCAAAGTCCAACACCCATTCATGATAAAAACTCTCACCAAAATAGGAATAGAAGGAAAATTCCTCAACATAATAAAGGGCATCTTTATACAGAGCCAACAGCCAACATCACTCTAAATGGAGAGAGCCTGAAAGCGTTTCCCTTGAGAACGGGAACCAGACAAGGATGCCCTTTATCACTGCTCTTATTCAACATTGTGCTAGAGGTCCTAGCCAGAGCAATTAGGCTAGACAAAGAAATAAAGGGCATCTGGATTGGCAAGGAAGAAGTAAAATTATCTCTATTTTCAGATGAGATGATGTTATACACAGAAAACCCTAAGGAATCCTCCAGAAAATTACTGAAACTAATAGAAGAGTTTGGCAGAGTCTCAGGTTATAAGATAAACATACAAAAATCACTTGGATTCCACTACATCGACAAAAAGAACATCGAAGAGGAAATCACCAAATCAATACCATTCACAGTAGCCCCCAAGAAGATAAAATACTTAGGAATAAATCTTACCAAAGATGTAAAAGACCTACACAAAGAAAACTACAAAGTACTAGTATAAGAAACTAAAAAGGACCTACATAAGTGGAAAATCATACCTTGCTCATGGATAGGAAGACTTAACATAGTAAAAATGTCTATTCTACCAAAAACCATCTATGCATACAATGCACTTCTGATCTAAATTCCAGTGACATTTTTTAAGGAGACGGAGAAACAAATCACCAACTTCATGTGGAAGGGAAAGAAGCCCCAGATAAGTAAAGCATTACTGAAAAAGAAGAAGAAAATGGGAGGCCTCACTCTACCTGATTTTAGAACCTATTATACAGCCACAGTAGTCAGAACAGCCTGGTACTGCTACAACAACAGGCACATAGACCAATGGAACAGAATTGAGAACCCAGATATAAATCCATCAACATATGAACAGCTGACATTTGACAAAGGCCCAGTGCCAGTTAATTGGGGAAAAGATAGTTTTTTTAACAAATGGTGCTGGCATAACTGGATATCCATTTGCAAAATAATGAAACAGGACCCATACCTCACACCATGCACCAAAACTAACTCCAAGTGGATCAAAGACCCAAACATAAAGACTAAAACGATAAAGATCATGGAAGAAAAAATAGGGACAACCTTAGGAACCCAAATACAAGGCATAAACAGGATACAAAACATTACCAAAAATGACGAAGAGAAACCAGGTAACTGGGAGCTCCTAAAAATCAAACACCTATGCTCATTTAAGACTTCACCAAAAGAGTAAAAAGACCACTAACAGACTGGGAAAAACTTTTCAGCTATGACATCTCGGTCCAGCGCCTGATCTCTAAAATCAATATGATTCTGTTAAAACTCAACCACAAAAAGACAAAAAACCCAATCAAAAAGTGGGCAAAGGATATGAACAGGCACTTCACTAAAGAAGATATTCAGGCAGCTAATAGATACTTGAGAAAATGCTCTTGATCATTAGCCATTAGAGAAATGCAAATTAAAACTATGATGAGATTCCATCTCACTCCAACAAGGCTGGCATTAATCCAAAAAACACAAAATAGTAAATGTTGTAGAGGCTGTGGAGAGATTGGAACTCTTATACACTGCTGGTGGGAATGTAAAATGGTACAACAACTTTGGAAATCTATCTGGCGTTTTCTTAAAAAGTTAGAACTACTGTACAGCTCAGAAATCCCACTCCCCGGAATATACCCTAGAGAAATAAGACCCTTCACACGAACAGATATATGCACACCCATGTTTATTGCAGCTCTGTTTACAATAGCAAAAAGCTGGAAGCAACCAAGGTGTCCATCAACGGATGAATGGGTAAATAAATTATGGTATATTCACACAATGGAATACTACACATCGATTAAGAACAGTGACGAATCTGTGAAACATTTCATAACATGGAGGAACCTGGAAGGCATTATGCTGAGTGAAATTAGTCAGATGCAAAAGGACAAATATTGTATAAGACCACTATTATAAGATCTTGAGAAATAGTATAAAGTGAGAAGAACACCTCCTTTTGTGGTTACGGGGTGGGGGGAGGGAGGGAGGGTGGGAGAGGGTTATTTACTGATTAGTTAGTAGATAAGAACTACTTTAGGTGAAGGGAAGGACAATACTCAATACATGGAAGGTCAGCTCAACTGGACTGGACAAAAAGCAAAGAAGTTTCTGGGATAAACTGAATGCTTCAAAGGTCAGCGGAGCAAGGGCAGGGGTTTGGGGACTATGGCTTAAGGGGACTTCTAAGTCAATTGGCAAAATAATTCTATTATGAAAACATTTTGCACCCCACTTTGAAGTGTGGCATCTGGAGTCTTAAATGCTAACAAGTGGCTATCTAAGATGCATCAATTGGTCTCAACCCACCTGGATCAAAGGAGATTGAAGATCACCAAGGTCACACGATAACTATGAGCCCAAGAGACAGAAAAGGCCACATGAACCAGAGACTTACATTGTCCTGAGACCAGAAGAACTAGATGGTGCCCGGCCACAACCGATGACTGCCCTGACAGAGAGCACAACAGAGAACCCCTCAGGGAGCAGGAGAGCAGTGGGATGCAGACCCCAAATTATCATAAAAAGACCAGATTTAATGGTCTGACTGAGACTAGAGGAATCCCAGCGGTCATGGTCCCCAAAACTTCTGTTGGCCCAGGACAGGAACCATTCCCGAAGACAACTCATCAGACATGGAAGGGACTGGACGATGGGTTGGAGAGAGATGCTGATGAGGAGTGAGCTACTTGTATCAGGTGGACACTTGAGACTGTGTTGGCATCTCCTGTCTGGAGGGGAGATGGGAGGTTAGAGAGGGTTAGAAACTGGCAAAACCGGCACGAAAGGAGGGACTGGAAGGAGGAAGTGGGCTGATTCATTAGGGGGGAGAGTAAGTGGGAGTATGGAGTAATGTGTATATAACCTTATATGTGACAGGCTGACTTGATTTGTAAACTTTCACTTAAAGCACAATAAAAATTATTTAAAAAAAAAAAGGAGTACTGAGGCGGAGCCAAGATGGCGGACTAGGCAGACGCTACCTCGGATCCCTCTTACAACAAAGACACGGAAAAACAAGTGAATCGATCACATACATAGCAATCTACGAACCCTGAACAACAAACACAGATTTAGAGACGGAGAACGAACTAATACGGGGAAGCAGCAATTGTTTCCAGAGCCTGGAGCCAGCGTACCAGTCAGGTACGGCACAAGCACAGAGACCTGCTCCACCCCCCTGAACTAACCCCGGGAGGGGGACCAGCTGGTTCCACGGGCGGCGTGGGACGCAGCCGGTAGGAGAAGTCCCCGGGAGGCAGTGACTGATCTTGGAGCAGAAAGAGCAGCATCCGAGCCGGGGAACCGTCCTGCAGGGATTTGGACTGGACGCAGGTACGCCATAAACACGGAGAGTTGCTCCACCCCCCTGAACTAACCCCAGGAAGGGGACCAGCCGGGTCGCACGGGCGGCATGTGACGCAGCCGGTAGGAGAAGTCCCCGGGAGGCAGCGACTGGTATTGGAGCGGGGAGAACAGCGTTCCAGCCGGGACACTCGGTCACGGCACAAGCACGGGGAGCTACTCCACCCATCTGAACTAACCCCGGGAGGAGGCCCAACTGGTTCTCAGGGGCGGCACGGCCACGTGGCTGGAGGGACGAGAAGTCCCCAGGAGGCAGCGACTGATTTTGGAGTCGAGAGTGCACCGTCCCAGTAGGGGAGCCTTGACGCTGGGCGTGGGGCTGGAAGCGGAGGATCTGACCGTGACTCCAGCAGGCCAGACCCCCTGGGGGCAATCTCCACACAGCCAGCACACATAGGCGACGCGCCCGCGGGAATCTCAGATATAATAGTCATTCCAAGCAAGACAAGCAACTCTGGCTATATTCTGAGGTGCTACTCTCCTATCTCTCTGTTCCCTCCCCCACCCTCCCCAGGCGGCTTCATTAACATCTGAAGAGCCTGAGCCAGAGGGAGAACTCTGATAGGGATCTGACTGCAGTTTTTTTTTAGCGGATTTTCTGGAAAAACTAGTTTCCCAGTGATGGCTCGGAGACAACAATCCATATCAAACCACTTAAAGAAGCAGACCGTGACAGCTTCTCCAACCCCCCAAACAAAAGTATCAAAATCTTTCCCAAATGAAGATACGATCTTGGAATTATCAGATACAGAATATAAAAAACTAATTTACAGAATGCTTAATGATATCACAAATGAAATTAGGATATCTGCAGAAAAAGCCAAGGAACACACTGATAAAACTGTTGAAGAACTCAAAAAGATTATTCAAGAACATACTGGAAAAATTAATAAGTTGCAAGAATCCATAGAGAGACAACATGTAGAAATCCAAAAGATTAACAATAAAATTACAGAATTAGACAATGCAATAGGAAGTCAGAGGAGCAGACTCGAGCAATTAGAATGCAGACTGGGACATCTGGAGGACCAGGGAATCAACACCAACATAGCTGAAAAAAAATCAGATAAAAGAATTAAAAAAAATGAAGAAACCCTAAGAATTATGTGGGACTCTATCAAGAAGGATAACCTGCGGGTGATTGGAGTCCCAGAACAGGGAGGGGGGACAGAAATCACAGAGAAAATAGTTGAAGAACTTCTGACAGAAAACTTCCCTGACATCATGAAAGACGAAAGGATATCTATCCAAGATGCTCATCGAACCCCATTTAAGATTGATACAAAAAGAAAAACACCAAGACATATTATCATCAAACTCACCAAAACCAAAGATAAACAGAAAATTTTAAAAGCAGCCAGGGAGAAAAGAAAGCTTTCCTTCAAGGGAGAATCAATAAGAATATGTTCTGACTACTCAGCAGAAACCATGCAGGCAAGAAGGGAATGGGACGACATATACAGAACACTGAAGGAGAAAAACTGCCAACCAAGGATCATATATCCAGCAAAACTCTCTCTGAAATATGAAGGCGAAATTAAGATATTTACAGACAAACACAAGTTTAGAGAATTTGCAAAAACCAAACCAAAGCTACAAGAAATACTAAAGGATATTGTTTGGTCACAGAACCAATAATATCAGATATCAGCACAACACAAGGTCACAAAACAGATCGTCCTGATATCAACTCAAATAGGGAAATCACAAAAACAAACAAATTAAGATTAATTAAAAAAAAAAAATACACATAACAGGGAATCATGGAAGTCCATAGGTAAAAGATCACAATAATCAAAAAGAGGGACTAAATACAGGAGGCATTGAACTGCCATATGGAGAGTGATACAAGGCGATATAGAACAATACAAGTTAGGTTTTTACTTAGAAAAATAGGGGTAAATAATAAGGTAACCACAAAAAGGTATAACAACTCTATAACTCAAGATAAAAACCAAGAAAAACGTAACGACTCAACTAACATAAAGTCAAGCACTATGAAAATGAGGATCTCACAATTTACTAAGAAAAACGCCTCAGCACAAAAAAGTATGTGGAAAAATGAAATTGTCAACAACACACATAAAAAGGCATCAAAATGACAGCACTAAAAACTTATTTATCTATAATTACCCTGAATGTAAATGGACTAAATGCACCAATAAAGAGACAGAAAGTCACAGACTGGATAAAGAAACACGATCCATCTATATGCTGCCTACAAGAGACACACCTTAGACTTAGAGACACAAACAAACTCAAACTCAAAGGATGGAAAAAAGTATATCAAGCAAACAATAAGCAAAAAAGAAGAGGAGTAGCAATATTAATTTCTGACAAAATAGACTTTAGACTTAAATCCACCACAAAGGATAAAGAAGGACACTATATAATGATAAAAGGGACAATTGATCAGGAAGACATAACCATATTAAATATTTATGCACCCAATGACAGGGCTGCAAGATACATAAATCAAATTTTAACAGAATTGAAAAGCGAGATAGATACCTCCACAATTATAGTAGGAGACTTCAACACACCACTTTCGGAGAAGGACAGGACATCCAGTAAGAAGCTCAACAGAGACACGGAAGATCTAATTACAACAATCAACCAACTTGACCTCATTGACTTATACAGAACTCTCCACCCAACTGCTGCAAAATATACTTTTTTTTCTAGCACACATGGAACATTCTCTAGAATAGACCACATATTAGGTCATAAAACAAACCTTTGCAGAGTCCAAAACATCGAAATATTACAAAGCATCTTCTCAGACCACAAGGCAATAAAACTAGAGATCAATAACAGAAAAACTAGGGAAAAGAAATCAAATACTTGGAAACTGAACAATACCCTCCTGAAAAAAGACTGGGTTATAGAAGACATCAAGGAGGGAATAAGGAAATTCATAGAAAGCAACGAGAATGAAAATACTTCCTATCAAAACCTCTGGGACACAGCAAAAGCAGGGCTCAGAGGCCAATTTATATCAATAAATGCACACATACAAAAAGAAGAAAGAGCCAAAATCAGAGAACTGTCCCTACAACTTGAACAAATAGAAAGCGAGCAACAAAAGAATCCATCAGGCACCAGAAGAAAACAAATAATAAAAATTAGAGCTGAACTAAATGAATTAAAGAACAGAAAAACAATTGAAAGAATTAACAAAGCCAAAAGCTGGTTCTTTGAAAAAATTAACAAAATTGATAAACCATTGGCTAGACTGACTAAAGAAATACAGGAAAGGAAACAAATAACCCGAATAAGAAATGAGAAGGACCACATCACAACAGAACCAAATGAAATTAAAAGAATCATTTCAGATTATTATGAAAAATTGTACTCTAACAAATTTGAAAACCTAGAAGAAATGGATGAATTCCTGGAAAAACACTACCTACCTAAACTAACACAATCAGAAATAGAACAACTAAATAGACCCATAACAAAAAAAGAGATTGAAAAGGTAATCAAAAAACTCCCAACAAAAAAAAGTCCTGGCCCGGACGGCTTCACTGCAGAGTTCTACCAAACTTTCAGAGAAGAGTTAACACCACTACTACTGAAGGTATTCCAAAGCATAGAAAATGAAGGAATACTACCCAACTCATTCTATGAAGCCACCATCTCCCTGATACCAAAACCAGGTAAAGACATTACAAAAAAAGAAAATTATAGACCTATATCCCTCATGAACATTGATGCAAAAATCCTCAACAAAATTCTAGCCAATAGAATCCAACAACACATCAAAAAAATAATTCACCCTGATCAAGTGGGATTTATACCAGGTATGCAAGGCTGGTTTAATATCAGAAAAACCATTAATGTAATCCATCACATAAATAAAACAAAAGACAAAAACCACATGATCTTATCAATTGATGCAGAAAAGGCATTTGACAAAGTCCAACACCCATTCATGATAAAAACTCTTACCAAAATAGGAATTGAAGGAAAATTCCTCAACATAATAAAGGGCATCTATGCAAAGCCAACAGCCAATATCACTCTAAATGGAGAGAACCTGAAAGCATTTCCCTTGAGAACGGGAACGAGACAAGGATGCCCTTTATCACCGCTCTTATTCAACATCGTGTTGGAAGTCTTAGCCAGGGCAATTAGGCTAGACAAAGAAATAAAAGGTATCCGGATTGGCAAGGAAGAAGTAAAGTTATCACTATTTGCAGATGACATGATTATATACACAGAAAACCCTAAGGAATCCTCCAGAAAACTACTGAAACTAATAGAAGAGTTTGGCAGAGTCTCCAGTTATAAAATAAACATACAAAAATCACTTGGATTCCTCTACATCAACAAAAAGAACACCGAAGAGGAAATAACCAAATCAATACCATTCACAGTAGCCCCCAAGAAGTTAAGATACTTAGGAATAAATCTTACCAAGGATGTAAAAGACCTATACAAAGAAAACTACAAAGCTCTACTACAAGAAATTCAAAAGGACATACTTAAGTGGAAAAACATACCTTGCTCATGGATAGGAAGACTTAACATAGTAAAAATGTCTATTCTACCAAAAGCCATCTATACATTTAACGCACTTCCGATCCAAATTCCAATGTCATATTTTAAGGGGATAGAGAAACAAATCACCAATTTCATATGGAAGGGAAAGAAGCCCCGGATAAGCAAAGCACTACTGAAAAAGAAGAACAAAGTGGGAGGCCTCACCTTACCTGACTTCAGAACCTATTATACAGCCACAGTAGTCAAAACAGCCTGGTATTGGTACAACAACAGGCACATAGACCAATGGAACAGAATTGAGAACCCAGACATAGATCCATCCACGTATGAGCAGCTGATATTTGACAAAGGACCAGTGTCAATTAACTGGGGAAAAGATAGCCTTTTTTACAAATGGTGCTGGCATAACTGGATATCCATTTGCAAAAAAATGAAACAGGACCCATACCTCACACCATGCACAAAAACTAACTCCAAGTGGATCAAAGACCTAAACATAAAGACTAAAACGATAAAGATCATGGAAGAAAAAATAGGGACAACCCTAGGAGCCCTAATACAAGGTGTAAACAGAATACAAAACATTACCAAAAATGATGAAGAGAAACCAGATAACTGGGAGCTCCTAAAAATCAAACACCTATGCTCATCTAAAGACTTCACCAAAAGAGTAAAAAGACCACCTACAGATTGGGAAAGAATTTTCAGCTATGACATCTCCGACCAGCGCCTGATCTCTAAAATCTACATGATTCTGTCAAAACTCAACCACAAAAAGACAAACAACCCAATCAAGAAGTGGGCAAAGGATATGAACACACATTTCTCTAAAGAAGATATTCACGCAGCCAACAGATACATGAGAAAATGCTCTCGATCATTAGCCATTAGAGAAATGCAAATTAAAACTACGATGAGATTCCATCTCACACCAGCAAGGCTGGCATTAATCCAAAAAACACAAAATAATAAATGTTGGAGAGGCTGCGGAGAGATTGGAACTCTCATACACTGCTGGTGGGAATGTAAAATGGTACAACCACTTTGGAAATCTATCTGGCGTTATCTTAAACAGTTAGAAATAGAACTACCATACAACCCAGAAATGCCACTCCTAGGAATATACCCTAGAGATACAAGAGCCTTCATACAAACAGATATATGCACACCCATGTTTATTGCAGCTCTGTTTACAATAGCAAAAAGTTGGAAGCAACCAAGGTGTCCATCAACGGATGAATGGGTAAATAAATTGTGGTATATTCACACAATGGAATACTACGCATCGATAAAGAACAGTGACGAATCTCTGAAACATTTCATAACATGGAGGAACCTGGAAGGCATTATGCTGAGCGAAATTAGTCAGAGGCAAAAGGACAAATATTGTATAAGACCACTATTATAAGATCTTGAGAAATAGTAAACCTGAGAAGAACACATACTTTTGTGGTTACGAGGGGGGGAGGGAGGGAGGGTGGGAGAGGGTTTTTTTTATTGATTAATCAGTAGATAAGAACTGCTTTAGGTGAAGGGAAAGACAACACTCAATACATGGAAGGTCAGCTCAATTGGATTGGACCAAAAGCAAAGAAGTTTCCGGGATAAAATGAATGCTTCAAAGCTCAGCGGAGCAAGCGCGGGGGTCTGGGGAACATGGTTTGCAGGGACTTCTAAGTCAGTTGGCAAAATAATTCTATTATGAAATCATTCTGCATCCCACTTTGAAATGTGGCGTCTGGGGTCTTAAATGCTAACAAGCAGCCATCTAAGATGCAGCAATTGGTCTCAACCCACCTGGAGCAAAGGAAAATGAAGAACACCAAGCCCACATGACAACTAAGAGCCCAAGAGACAGAAAGGGCCACATGAACCAGAGACCTACATTATCCTGAGACCAGAAGAACTAGCTGGTGCCCGGCCACAATCGATGACTGCCCTGACAGGGAGCACAACAGAGAACCCCTGAGGGAGCAGGAGATCAGTGGGATACAGACCCCAAATTCTCATAAAAAGACCAAACTTAATGGTCTGACTGAGACTAGAGGAATCCCGGCGGCCATGCTCTCCAGACCTTCTGTTGACACAGGACAGGAACCATCCCCGAATACAACTCATCAGAAATGAAAGGGACTGGTTAGCGGGTGGGAGAGAGACGCTGATGAACAGTGAGCTAATTATATCAGGTGGACACTTGAGATTGTGTTGGCAACTCTTGTCTGGAGGGGGGATGGGAGGATAGAGAGAGAGGGAAGCCGGCAAAATTGTCAAGAAAGGAGAGACTGAAAGGGCTGACTCAAGACGGGGAGAGTAAGTGGGAGTAGGGAGTGAGATGTATGTAAACTTATATGTGACAGACTGATTGGATTTGTAAACGTTCACTTGAAGCTTAATAAAAGTTATTAAAAAAAAAATTGAAATAAAAACATATAATCTGTAATAGTATCAAATTAATGCAGTACTTAGCAAAACCTCATAAAAATGTAAAAGGCTGCATATTATTAAAAATTCCATAATATTGCTGAGAAAAATTTGAGAATAATGAGGTAAAAGGTATATATATTATTAAAGAGTCAGAAGACTCAGTATTGTTGATATGGCAATTTTTCCAACACAGATCTATGGATCTAATACAATTCCAACTAAAATCCCAGAAGGTTTTTTTTTTGACAACAACAACAAAAAAAAAGGAGTACTTATATCATGATGCTAAGTGATAAAAGAAAGATGTAAACAATTTTATGGAATATGACCACTAAGTATAAGAAGTATTCATAGAAAAAAGATGGGAAGATACCATACCAGAATGTTAGCTGTGATTGTCATTGATTTGTGTATATACTTCTTTTTCATTGTGTATCATTTGTTCTTTATTCTACTTTCCTGTATTTTCTATACTGAGTATATATTGTTTTTGTAATTTAAACAATCAATTTTACTTTAAAAATTGTTCATAGTTATTCAGGTATTAAGAAACAGGGCCAAATATCCTATCTTTGAACCCTCTCCTCATTTTACTTCATTTCAATAAGTATTTATTGAGTATCTAAAATGTGCCAATCATTGCACGAGGTAGTTACTAGTTGTTGCATTGATTACGACTCATGGAGACCCCATGTGTGCAGAGTATAACGCTCCATAGAGTTTTCAAGGCTCTGACCTTTTGGAAGCAGATCACCAGGCCTAACTTCCAAGCCACCTGCGGGTGGATCACCAACCTTTCTGCTAGCAGTTGAGTGCTTAGCCATATGCTCCCACGTACTCTACTAGTTATATGTTGTTGTGTGCTGTTGAGTCAATTCTGACTTACAGCAATTCCAGGACAGAATAGAACTGCCCCATAGGTTGTAAATCTTTACGGGAGCAGATCACCAGGTTTTTTCTCTCACAGAGCCACAGGTGGGTTCAAACCCACTGGTTAGCAGCTGAGCCCTTAACTATTGTGCCACCAGGGCTCCTTCCAATAGTTACATAGTGGTACATAAAACAGACAGAGTAGTGTGGGAGATAAGCAATAAACAAATATATATAAACTTACAAATTGCAATAATTGCTTAGAAAGAAAAGACCAAGTTGACATTAGAGAGAAAACCAGGAATAAGTCATACAGGTTGTGTGGTGTGGGGAGGCCTCTCTGAAGAGCTGGCTTCTAAACTGGTGCTGAAGGAGGAGACCATGCAGGTTCTTCCTGCTCCGTCACTGGAAACGATGAGGGAGGACTAAGGAAGGCCATGGGACAGGTAAAAGAGGGCAGCCAGGCGTTTTCTTTCACTCCAGGAAAGAGACCAAAACAAATGAATGTGCATTAGAAAGAAGTGAATAAGGCAATCACAACATGACAAATACTGTATGATTTCACTAATATGAAGTACCTGGAATATGCAAATGTATAGATATCAGAGCTTAATAGTGGTTACAGGGGAGGAGAAATGGAGAAAGGGGGAAATCGTTGTTTAGGTAGCATGGAGTTTTTGTGAATGGGGGTGGAAAATTTGACTACTGATATTGGGGATGGTTGCACAAGGTAGATAATAACTGTCTTATTGAATTGTATGCTTGAAAAATGTTAAATTGGCGAACGATGTGTTATCTATATTTTTATGACAACAAAAAGAAGTAAATTTCGTCTTGATCTTTGGTCCGGGAGCCCTGGGAAGTGTTTGAAGGTGTCATTGAAGAAACAGAAGCAGAGATCAGGTGGCTAGCTAGTAAGGATGGTTTACAAAGGACTCTTCATCCTTCTAAAGAGCCCATTGTTTTTTTTAAAGCTTTACGGCTAAGCAATAGCACGTGCCCTCGTTGCTGAGCATCCAGCATGGGGCTCCTTGTAGCCTCTAAGACTCGTCATCACCATTCCCATATATTACTTTTATAGAAGCCAAGCACCAAATAGTAGAAATACACATTTTGATGTAACAGCTAATGTATTTTCACCGTATTCATAGGATGAGTGACATGATACTTCGAAGAATAAAGATGCCCTGGCTTTGGCTTGACCTTTGGTACCTGATGCTAAAAGAAGGAAGGGAACACAAAAGGAGTCTGAAGATCCTACACACTTTTACGGACAATGTGAGTCCATGATTTTTCTGTTTTGTTAACATACCCTGTGTAGAACCACAGAGCCTGTGTCTTACAAAATAAAAGCTTAATTGAATAATAGTGGAGAAAACTGAGAAACAAGATTACATTTAAATTATTTATTCAACAACTATTAATTTATCACTTAAAACCAAAAAAACCCAAACGCATTGTTGTCAGGTCAATTCTGACTCATAGCAACCCTATGGGACAGAGTAGAACTACCCCCTAAGGTTTCCAAGGAGCAACTGGTAGATTCAAACTGCCGACCTTTTGATTAGCAGCCAAGCTCTTAACCACTGTACCACCAGGGCTCCGAAGCTGTATTACAAACCAAAAAAAAAAAAAAAAAAAACCCCAAACCTGTTGTCCTAGAGTCGATTTGGACTCATAGTGACCCTGTAGGAGAGAGTAGAACTGCCCCCTAGAGTTTCCAAGGAACAGCTGGTGGATTTGGACTGCCGACCTTCTGGTTAGCAGCTGAGCTCTTAACCAGCTATGTTTGGTCTGCTCATTTCATGCACTAATTATGTCTTATTAGCTCCAAACCCTGAACCAAGGATTGGAAGTAATGAGTAAGAAAAGTATGTTTCTACCCTAAAAGAGGTTTGTCTGGTACAGAAATTTGTCTATAAATCAGTAAGATACAAAATGTACTACAAGCTATGAATACTCCCTAACAGTGCGCTGTGTTAAATGAAGAGACAGGGATCTGTACTGTAAGAGCGTTCTGAAAAATGGATTAAGCAGTAGTTTTCAAAGGCAAAGGGCATCTTTTATAGCAGTATCTTAACTTGGAAAAAATTAAAGTTTTACTATTTAATAACAAAAAGAAATTACTATTCTATTTCCCATTCAAGAACAAACAAACGAGGAGATAGTTGTTTTGTATATGGGATATCAGTCTCTGTACTAAAGGTCTGTTTATGAAAAAGCAAGATTCAGTTGAAAAGATGTCAAATTATAATTAAATTACTATTAAAAGTACCTATTTATATATATTTGCTGTAAATTTTGGTTTAAAATATTTTGGGATTGCTTCCTTACAGTGAAGAACACCTACCAGCAACAGATCAAGTGGTTAGTCAGTGGATGTTAGAGCAACGAGGTGCTGGTTGTGTTGGCCACGGTGGGGCAAAACCTGGTGGTAGGAGAATAGCCAACAGTTTGTATGCTATGAACATAATTGCATTTTTCCTCACATTTTGTGTATTTAGTATCAACAATTAGTAAATTCCAGATTGAATGAACAATACTATTCATTTAATAAATATTGACTAATTGTGCACCAAGAATTCCACCCAAAATAAAACATGGTCTTTTTGCCCTTAAAGCACTTAGGATCCATTTCCCTTAAGTAACTTAGTTGCAGATTTGGTCAGTTACCTGATTGTTGTTGTTGTTGTGGTTAGGTGCCTTCAAGTTGCAGCTGATTCATAGCGACCCTAGGCACAACAGAACAAAACACTGCCTGGTCTTGCACCATCCTCACAACTGTTGCTGTGCTTGAGCTCATTGTTGCAGCCACTGTCAATCCACCTCATTGAGGGTCTTCCTCTTTTCTGCTGACCCTGTACTTTACCAAGCATGATGTCCTTCTCCAGGGGCTGCTCCCTCTTGACAACACGTCCAAAGTATGTAAGACGCAGTCTCGCCATCCTTGCTTCTAAGGAGCGTTCTGGTTTTACATCTTCCAAGACAGATTTGTTCATTCTTTTGGCAATCCATGGTATATTCAATATTCTTCGCCATCACCAGAGTTCAAAGGTGTCAATTCTTTTTCAGTATTCCTTATTCATTGTCCAGCTTTTTCATGCATGTGAGGCGACTGAAAACACCATGGCTTGGCTCAGGTGCACCTTAGTTCTCAAGGTGACGTCTTTGCGTTTTAACACTTGAAAGCAGTCTTTTGCAACAGATTTGCCCAATGCAATGTGTCATTTGATTTCTTGACTTCTGCTTCCATGGGTGTTGATTGTGGATTCAAGTAAAATGAAACCCTTGACAACCTCAATCTTTTCTCCATTTGTCATGAGGTTGCTTATTGGTCCAGTTGTGAGGATTTTTGTTTTCTCTATGTTGAGGTGTTATCCATACGGAAGGCTGTGGTCTTTGATCTTCATCAGTTGCCTGATAGGAGGAAAAAAGTTGAAATGTATAACCAAATTAAGTTTATGGACTTTAATTCTTTTATTCACTTAACAAAATCTATTGAGCATTCTTAAAATGCCAGGCAATGTTCTAGAGGCTGGAAATATATCATGAACAAAGCAAACTCCTTGCCATGTGCACAGCCCATTCAAGTTGGAGTAGAAAGACATTAAGTAATAAATATATGTCAGGTGGTGATAAATCAAATGGAGAAAAATAAAACAGGGTTAGGAAGATAGAGAGTGCTGGCGACTAGGGTAGCAGGCATCAGGGAGGTGTCTCTGACAGGTAAGCAGAGACCTGAAAGAGGGGAGGGAGTTGGCCAGGCAGGCACCTGAGGATGGAGCATTTTAGGCAGAAGAAACAGAAAAATGGAGAAAATGACTAAGTGTTCTTGTTGTTTCTTTCCTGCAATGCAACATGCAACTAAGAGTGGCCTATAATAGGTCTATGATATAATGATTGCATTCTCTCCACTACTTGAACTTTTTCCTCAGTACCCATCTATAGGGTACTATTTAGAAGACTGTTACTGTATTCTCACATTGGAAAGACTGCAAGAATAGCACTTGGAAATTATGAATTTACCTGACATTAAATTTGTTTTTTCAAAGTTTCACCATATTTGGTGGAATGCTTTGGAAAAGGATTGGGAGGGTGGTTGCACAACTTAAAGACTGTAATCGGTGTCACTGAATTGCACACGCAGTCGTCGCTGAGTTAGCATATGCTTTGTTATGTATGTTTTCACCACAATTAAAAAAGAAAGTTTCACCAAATCATGCTCTGAACCTTAGTAGGAAGCTTTACTATATTTTTGTAAGATCCTAAGTTATTGTTGAGATAGGAAGGACAGGGAAAGTTTAGAAAAAGTAAATTAAAGAAGCTAATATGTTTTTCTTGGGAAAGATGTTACTAAGCTATACCCTATCCCAAGTGAAAGCACGTGCCTGTTGTCTAATCGTATCACACAGGTCATCGCTGAACGGGTCAGGCAAATGAAGAGCCCTGAAGAATGCAAAGACCGTCATGAGAGGGACTCTCGCCCCACCAAAAATAAACGCAGAGCTTTTCTTGACTTGCTTTTGAATGCAGCTGGTGATGATGGGAACAAGCTAAGTCGCGAAAACATTCGAGAAGAAGTTGACACCTTCATGTTTGAGGTAATTTATATTACCGTGTTATTTTCAGGTACCATTAAACAAATTCCAGGTGTTTATAGAATCTGTCTAACATTATTTTTGAAATATATAAACAAATTTTAATGTAGCTTAATATAACAGGATGATTCATTATATTAAGAAATTACAGAAAATTTAAGAACTGGGTTAAGTACCAGACCAACTTCCTTCTTTGGAGTAATGTTTTGACCAGTGTTGGGTACAGCGATAGACATGTTTTCCCGCAAGAAATCTCAAGTCTGTCAGACTTTTTCCAAGCAGAAAATCAGCAAGAAATTACTCTCAGTTTTCCTTATCATTTCTTGCTTCCTTTTAACCTCCCAGACCCACAAGTCTATTTCTCACTTCCTCCTCTTTGAAGTTCTAGCAGATAAGTGCTTAGCTGGGGCTGAAAAAGAAGATAATAAAAACCCTCCGATGAAGAATTTAACCAGTTTGTGTTCTAAAGGGATTTCTGTTCTTCAAATAAGAAGTAGTTTTTACAAAGGTAATTATGAATATTACACTAAATATTACAAAGAGTGACTCTCAATATATGTGTTGTTGCTAGGTTCCATCATGTCGGTTCTGACTCATAGCGACTCTGTGTACAACAGAACAAAACACTGCCCGGTCTTGTACTATCCTCACTATCATTTTTGTGCTTGAGCCCAGCGTTGCAGCCACTGTATCAGTCCATCTTGTTGAGGGTCTTTTTCTTTTTCATTGACCCTGTACTTTACCAAGCATGATGTCCTTCTGCAGGGACTAATCCCTCCTGTTAACATGTCCAAAGTATACGTAGGTTACCAAATAAAGTTAAAGAAGTATTTTTAAAAAGCAATATGTGGTAATATCCTCAAAGTGGAGGACAGTGAAAGACAGCCGTGGTTTTTGGTGGCTCACTGCACGCTGGACCAGGTGTTAGCTGCTCTGCACACAGCAGCCTGCTGCAGCGCCGGTGCGTTCCTCCTGGGGGAGTGAGACTCCACGATCCAGTACAGAGCAAGCGGGGCAAGGAGTCTGGACCTGAGTTCTAGGTCTGGCTTTGCACTCATCAGCCGTGTGACCTGCTCAGACGAGGCCCCTGTCACAGGTTCCCTACATGCAAAGAGAGAGATGGGCTAGTGCAGGGGTTTTAAACTTTTTTAAAAAAGCAAAGTACTTCATTGAAAATAAATTTTATGCAGAAACTGAACACCTAAGCTAGCTAAAAAGTGAAGTAATGCAGTGTTAAGCAGCTCTGTGGTGTGCTAGAGGTGTGTGACCTGGGCACCTCAGCAGGCCTTTCTGGGGCTCCGTGTCCTCATTGTCGCATCACAGGCCTCATGGAATGGTGGTGACGATTAGACTAGATAAAAGGTGAACGTGTGCTGAGAATCGTGCCAGGCACACAGCAAGCTTGTAGCAACTATCAGCTATTATTATTTGATGTTGGAGTGGAGAGGCCTACTCATATGCCTGCTCTGTGTGCAAGTGTGTAGACACTACACACACACCACGTACACACACACACTCACATATGCAGGTGTATACATACATGCATCCATACACACATACACATGCATACGTACTTACACACACACAGGTGTACAGACATCTCCAAAAACCAAAACCGAACCAGCTGCAGTTGAGTTGACTCTGACTCATAGTGATCCTACAGGACAGAGTAGGGTTTCCAAGACTGTAATCTTCATGGAAGCAGGCTGCTATGTCTTTCTCCACAGAGTGGCTGGTGAGTTCAAACTGTTGACCTTTTGGTTAGCAACTGAGTGCGTAATCGCTGTGTCACCAGGGCTCCTCTACAGACATATACATGTGTGTATATAAATATATATATACATACATACATACAAATTCATATACACATACACAAACCCGTACACATACACACACACAAAAACATAAGCATATACACATACATGCATGCATACGTACACACATGTACACATATACACACACATCCAGGCACACATACACACACACACATACATTCTGCACACATGCACACATACATACACACACGTACATACACATATGTACACATAAGCACACGCAAGCACAGGCACACACATTCACACATGCACACATGCACACGTACACACAAGCACACATATACACACATACATACACACATGCACACATATACGTACACACGCACATACATACACACACATATGCACTCACACATACATGCACACATATACGCACACACACGCACACGCACGTACATCCCCCAGGAGTGACCTCCTACTCCCATGAAAACGACCAGACTAGATGATCTCTTTCTCCTGGCTTTGAGATGTTAACCTTTTCCCTTTACACTGAGTGGAGGCATGTGGTGTAAAGCTGTAACGCTGTGCCTTCCTCCACCACAGGGAGATGTAGCTAATATTAACCTACCCGTCATGCCCCGGGTCCTGGTCCCCAAATATTAAGGTTTTCACCCCTCCACTGCGCCCGCAGTGTGCTTCGGTAAACTGCTTTCTGTGTTTAGCAGGCACAGTGGAATAGTAAGTTCACTGGGCTTCTCTCACGTGTTTGGATCAGCCTTCCACTCTTAAATTCTAGAAAAGCTGTTGAAAACCATTTAGCAGGAGAATTTCCTTATGTGACTCAGTAAACAAGTGAAAAGACACCTGAATATAACTCTGCTTTTTAGGCTTTTTTTTTTCTTACATTTTCAGGGCCATGATACGACAGCAGCTGCAATAAACTGGTCATTGTACCTCTTGGGGTCTTATCCAGAAGTCCAGAAAAAAGTGGACATGGAACTGGATGAAGTCTTTGGTAAGAGTGGCTCCTTCACCAGTTACACTTTGGTCCCATGTCCACCAAAGCGAATGTCGGCCTTGCTCGTTAAGGATAAGCAGTAGGATCTGTTCTAAAGACACCATGATGAGCAGCAAGGCTCCCATATGGGATCCCTTCCAGTTCCAGTCTCCTTGGCAAGACGTCATCCATGTGTTTTTCTAATCTAAATGCCTGCATCCAGACATTTACCAGCCACCCGACGTGGGAGTGCACTGAGCTAGATGCTGCAAATACAGGGTAAATGTTATTGTCCTCAGGGCCCTAAGTGCTCAGCAGGCAAACCAGACACAAGTACAGGAAGCGTTCCATCGTGGGGTATGTTTGAGTGGATGAAGAAGGTGCTTTGGGGGCGCACACAGGAGCAGGTGAAGGTAGTTAGGAAAAAAAAACCAAACCCGTTGCCATCAATTCCAAGCCGTAGAGACCCTATAGAATAGAGTAGAACTGCCCTATAGGGTTTGCAAGGAGTGGCTGGTGGATTCTAACTGCTGACTTTTTGGTTAGCAGCCAAGCTCTTAACCACTGAGTCACCAGGGCTCCGAAGCTGGTTAGAGGGGTCAAGAAAAGCTGTTTGATATAGGATTGCATCTGGCCACAGATGAAAATAAAAATGGATTAAGTTGATAGGAGATAAATTTTTTTCATACAATAAGCAGTCTGGAGATAAGGAGTCCTGGCCTGGTACTTAGAGTTCTTACCTAGGGCCCCAGGCTCTTTCTTTGTTCTCTCTATCATCTTTACCAGACAGCCTTTTGTTTTCTTGATTGTTGTCACAAGTATCAGGTTCATCTTCAAGCAAGAAGAGAGGAGGAGGGGATGGAGGTTGTACTCGTTTCTGTGGCTGCTGTAACAAGTTACTACAAGCCCGGGGGCTTAAAACAAAAGAAATTTATTCTCTCACAATTCCGGACACCGGAAGTCTGAAATCAGCTTCACTGAGACTAAGCCAATGTGTCAGAATAGCCACACTCCCTCTGGAGGCTTCAGGGAAGAAAGTTCCTTGTTTCTTCTAGCTTCTGATGGCTGCCGGCATTCCGTAGCTATGGCTGCGTCGATCCAATCTCTGGCTGTCTTCATGTCACCTCCTTGTGTGTGTGTGTGTGTGTGTGTGTGTGTGTGTGTGTGTGTGTTGAGTCTCCCTCTGTCTCCCTTTTCTAAGGACACTTATGATGGCTTTGAGGGTCTTACCTGCGCAGTCCAGGAAAATCTTCCCATCTCAAAATCCTTAACCACGTTTCCAAAGACGCTTTTTCCAAATAGAGTAACATTTATAGGTTCCAGGGATTAAAACCTGTTGCCATCCAGTTGCTTCTGACTCATTGTGACCCTATGGATGGGGTAGAACTTCCCCATAGCGTTTCCAAGGCTGTAAATTTTCACGGGAGCAGACTGCCACATCTTTCTCCTGCGGAGCAGCTGGAGGGTTAGAACCACAGACCTTTAAATGACCGCTTAACCATTGCACTACCAGGGTGCCTTCCAGGGATTAGAACCTGTAGTTAGTTAGAACCCTATATGTTTGGGGCCATCATAAGCCTACCACAAGGGTGTCTTTCTTTTTTTAAATCCCATGTTACATGGCTCCCCATAGCTAGAAGGAGAATAGGAAGAAGGGGCTACGGTTTGATTCAGCCCACTGACAACGTGGTATCGAATGCATCTTCATGAAGAGAAGAAGGAAAGGAGTAAATATAAAGAAAAAAAGGAGGAGAAGGAAGGCATTGTAGAGAGGAGGGAAACTAGATGAACAGTGGCACATCTTACTGTCCTAATGCTACAATACCACAAAATACCACAAACTGGGCAATTTGTAAGAACAGAAATTTATTGCCTGCAGCTCAGGTAGATAGAGGTCCAAATCAGGACATCTTCTGTGTTGATTCCTTCTGAGGCTCTGAGACAGGAACTGTCCTATCTTCTCTTCCAGCTTCTGGTGGCTCCAAGCACTCCTTGGCTTTCAGCTGCATTGTCACACAGCGTCCTTCCTCTGTTCTTTCCATTTCTGGGTACCTTCTCCTCTTCATAAAGACATCAGTTACATAGGCTCAGGACCAACCCTACTTCAGTATAACCTCCTCTTAACCTAACTGATAATATCTTCAAAGAGTCTATTTCCAAAAGTCACATTCACAGGCACAGGGCTTAGGACTTCTTTTGGGAGACACAACTCAGTCCACAACAGAAATGGAAAGGTTTCCATTTTGGAGGGTGATAGGGAACCGTGAGGGGCAGCCAGAATGAAGGACATTTGGTAGAATGTATTGAGAGATGAGGCTGGAAACACAGTTTGATGTTCAGATTATGTGAAGGGTAGAATTTCACATCAAGAACTAAGACTATTTTGTAGAATGGAGACAAACTAAACTTTTTGGCTCCTTCCCTTTTATTTTTTTCTGTATCATTTTTAATTTCTCTCAGATTGTCCCTGGTGTGTAAATTTGTTCTTCTAAAAGCTCGGAGGTCTGTTAGAATAGGCTCACACCTTTTGCATCCTCATTACTGGTCTCGCAGATGCTCTTTGATCTCACATAATTAGCAGTGCAATAATTTACGACTACAACCTTTGTTCTGGGCTTCTCAGGTTTTATGCTTATTAGGCCTCAGTCTTCTACTCCCAACATTAGTTCTAAAATGTTTTGAGGCCATTAATCTTTGGATATTGAAGTGCGAGTATTGACTCCTTATGCTGTTTTTTTCCTTAATGAGGTAAAATTCACGTAACGTAAAATTAAACATTTTAAAGAGCACTGTTCACTGGCATTAAGTACATGCAAATTTGTTCCGTGTTACGTCTGTCTAGTCACAGAACATTTTACCCCCCCAAAGGAAACTTCATACCCATTAAGCAGTTACTCCTCGTTCCCCAGGCATTCCTCCCAACTTCTGGCTGCCACTAACCTCTTTTCGGTCTCCAAAAATTTACCTCTTCTTTGTATTTCATATAAATGGAATCATACAATATGTGATGCTTTGCGTATGGCTTCTTTCACTTAACATAGTGTCCCATGTTGTTTTGATTATAAAACCCAATTCTCACTCATGGACAGAGTAGAACTGCCCCATAGGGTTTCCAACGAGTGGCTGGTGAATTTGAACTGCTAACCTTTCGGCTAGTAGCCATAGCTCTTAGCCACTGTACCACCAGGGCTCCATTTTGATTATACATGTTAGAAATTCTCCTTTAGAGCTGTAGGTGTTTAGCATTTAGTTGATTAATGCATTCTGTGAGGCCCCCACCCCACACCTGAGCAGCTCTTGAATCGCCTTGGTCTTATGTACTATTTACTCAGGAAAGTCTGAGGGTCCTGCTACCTTAGAAGACCTGAAGAAACTCAGATATCTGGAATGTGTTATTAAGGAGAGCCTTCGTCTTTTTCCTCCTGTTCCTTTATTTGCCCGGACTCTTAATGAAGATTGTGAAGTCGGTAAGTAGTCTAGAATTAGAATATTAGGGAGAACCTATTTTTTAAAATATCTGCCTTGCTCCATTCTCATGGCATCTTGCCTGTTCGTTGACAGCGGGCTACAAAATTTCGAAAGGCACTGAAGCCGTCATCCTTGCCTATGCTCTGCACAGAGACCCAAGATACTTCCCAGATCCTGAGGAGTTCCAGCCAGAACGGTTCCTTCCAGAGAATATGCAAGGACGCCATCCGTATGCGTATGTGCCCTTCTCTGCTGGCCCCAGAAATTGTATAGGTTCGTATCCAGCAGAACTGGCTTGAACTTTGAGGCCTGCATGGGAGTGGGTTTCTCACAATAATTTCTTTGAGCTGTAACGTGACATTGCCCGTACATGACAGTCTTAAAAACAGTGTTCCTTTTTCTGCCACTGTACTATTCATTATAGTTTTAAAATATTACTATCACAAAGCAGTGATTGAGAGCTACGGCTGCTAACCAAAAGGTCAGCAGTTGGAATCCACCCGTCGTTCCTTGGAAACCCTATGGGGCAGTTCTACACTGTCCTGTAGGTTGCTATTCGTTGGAATAGGCTGGACGGCACTGGGTTTGCTTTCGTTTTTTTTTATCATAAAGCATAATCAGTTTCAAAGTGGAGTTTAAAATGTTTCACAGAGTTTGGACTGCAGGGGAGTGTAGTTTGTTCTGCTGGAAGACTTATTTGTACAATTAGGTTATGTCTAACTGAATTTTTTTCTTTTCTGCTTTTAAGGACGGCATTTTGCAAAACCAAAACAAAGACTGCCTACTGCATGGCCAACTGAAATACTTAAAACGAATGCACGTCACTGCCCATTATAAACACTGTGGGCTTTCGTGTCTCCAGCATTTTATTATCTATGTAAATTTATCATTCGTATAAAATGTAAATTATAAAAATGCAGACATTAGTAAAATGAGGCTAGATGAAATGGGTAAATAAGAAGTATATTTGGTGACTCTATAGAAAATTAAAGGCCCAATAAGAAAGCTATCTACAGTAGTGATTGTCAGGCTTGGGTGAGTCTAGGATTCATCCTGGGTACTGCTAAAATACAGATTCCCTGGCCCCTCCCCAGCTGTTTAGATACCTGGGAGAGATGGAGCAGGTGCTTAAGGATCTTCATTTTTAGCAAGCATCCCAAGTGATTCCGATTCTCCTAGGGCCTTCTTTTGAAAAAATAAAATTGCTTGCTTCCTCTAATAAGGCCTGTTATTTCTCACATTTGAGAAATATCTACCATTAAAATGATGGTATTTATTTTTATTTAAAGGTCAAAAGTTTGCAATTATTGAAGAAAAGACCATTCTTTCTTGCATACTGAGACGGTTTTGGGTTGAATGCAACCAGAAAAGAGAAGAGCTCGGTCTGACAGGAGAGCTGATTCTTCGTCCATATAATGGCATCTGGATCAAGTTGAAGAAGAGAAACTTCAGTGAATCCTAACTATTTTTTTTTGGGTTATGCCCTTACTGTGAAAACAGAGAAACTTGGCATTTAAACTTTATAGATCATTCATGCAGTACTCTTAATCCCTGACCTCATTTTTCATGTCCCTACTTACCTTGGAGTCAAGTCTACCAAAGCAGGCGTTCTTGTATTTTAATCATCGCCATAGTTGCTACCCCTGGTCTCAGCCCCGCGTGCTGAGTTGATTTAGCCGATCTCAGTATCTGGATAAGAAGATAACAGATTTCTCCGTAGCGGGATCATAGGCTATTTCAGTTTTACTTGAAGGACCCAAAGGATACAATTTAATGGAAGCCCCAGATCTTTCTTAGAGTATTCCGACTGACTCAGAAACTTATATATGTGTATACACATATTAACCCATTACCTTAGAGTCGATTCAACTCGACTGCAGTGAGTGGGTTTATATACATATTACATAAAATTTGAAAAGGATGAGTAATTAAGTATTTTGACTTAAAGCCTGAAGTTTCTTAATTATATCAGTGGCATCAGTTATGAGAAAAATGATTATTATAGCACTTTTCAGATTTTATTACCTAGAGCAGATGATTTACAGGTTGATTCATAAATTCTTTTCAGTTTTTCTTTTGACTGTGAACTTACAGCACTCATTTCATTTTTTGTAACATCACCTGTACCCATTGCCATCAAGTCTATTCCAACTCACGGCGACCCTGTAGGACATAGTAGAACTGCCCCATAGGATTTCCAGGGAGCGGCTGGTGTATCCAAACTCCAACCTTTTGGTTAGCAGCCTGAGCTTTTAACCACTGTGTCCCCAGGGCTCCCATAACATCACAGTTACCTTTATGTATCATATCTTATTGGGAGATGTTCCTTTTGGTAATCCCCACTCCTTCGCAGTGCCTCCAGGCTTTATTAATGGTTCCTGGAGCTAATCTGGGGCCTGGTGGTGCGGTGTTTAAGCGTTTGGCTGCCAACCAAAAGGCCAGCAGTTCAAATCCACTAGCTGCTTCTTGAAAATCCTATGGGGGCAATTCTACCATATCCTACAGGGTCGCTATAAGTTGGAATCAACTCAACAGCAATGGGTTTATCTTTTGTGTTGTTTTTTGGAGCTGATCTAGTTATACTTTTTTGCGTTAGAAGTAAGATAATGAAATCAAAGAGAAACTAAGTTTTTGCTCAAAGTAATGCCACTAGTTGGTGACTAACCTGGAATTAGATAGAAGTACATACGCTTAATCTCTCCACTCCAAATCTGATACACTTTCTGCAACAATATGCTGCTGCTTTGTAGAGCTCAAGCCTGTAACTAGATGTTTCAGTAGAACTTGGGCCTTTTGTCTCTGATCTAGCCATATTTCTTCTAGAATTTCTCATCTTTAAAGAGAAAAAGAAGCCATTCATCTATATTTAATAAATCCAATTATCCAGAACATGCTTATAAATCTGATAACTGGTACACATTCTTGGAATTTTAATTCCACAGACAATACCTCTATTGCCTCATTCAGTGGCTTTTAAATAACTTCTTTTAATCAACAATTCTAAGAAGATTGATTTTTTAAAAAATTTCCCAAGGCAATAGCAAATAGAACAGCAATAGTGTGGGATATGTGTTCTCTAATAGCTACCAAAGGAAGAGGTTAGGAAATTAAACCCACTACAGCCAGTGGTATCTACGACAGTCAGCAGCTTCAGATACTCCGTTGTCCCCAAAAGCCACAGTGCAGACGACCTAGTCCCAGAAATAATGATGAAAGTCGAGGAAGTATAGGATACAGTTGGAAACGTTTTCCATCAAATAGTTAACCTTGTTGTCTAGATAATGGATATATGTAGAAAATCTTGTTCCCAGGTGGTTTTGGATAATTGTGGTCTTATTGATGAAAATTAGTATTATTTCTAAGTTTTATGCATTTCAGTTTAACCTTTGCCTCTTTCTTTTTCTGTGACCCTACAGTAGACACTAAATTAAATCAAAATAAAGCATTACTTTGGGGTTGAATTTTTAGCCCCAGGATAACTTTGATTCATGTTTTAACTGGTAATTCATTTAAGCAGTGTCAAAATTAAGGTTGAAAAATTGTGTGATGTTCTGCAGTATCAAAATGCAGGTCCTGATTTTTTTTTTAATAAGAGGATGGTGAAATACCTGCTTGTGTCCCTTCTTACCTGTGCCATTCCTGCTTGACAGAGATCTATCAAGAAAAATAAGTTACATTTTAGACAGGGTGCTACATTTTATTCTAAGAATCGATGTCAGTTTGAAATACAGATAAAAGGTAGATTAATGGGTGGCTGATTCTTAATGGATAATAAAAGAAATAACACTTTTGAATGGATGTCACTGATGACACTCCAGCTTTCTTACAAAATGTTCCTTGTGCCTAGACTCTGAAGAAGAAACTAGAGAAAGAGAAGAAACACCAGAGCGTTTTGCTCAGCTCATAGCAGATAAAGGGAAATCCAGGGCTACCTGGGAATCCATAAAACCAAGAGCATCATTGGGTCCCAGCATTTGTAGTCAGGGGACTCCTCTGGGTGTTGGACTACTGAACTGGTGTCCCAGTCATCAGCACAGACAAGTGACGAATGTCAGTTTCTGGACCAACTGACCAGTTTCATAAATAACAGATGCTGATCGCAAAAAAAAAATCAATTTTTACCCTAGAATGTATATACAAAAAAAACCAAACCCATTGCCATCAAGTCGATTCTGACTCATAGTGACCCCATAGGACAGAGTAGAACTGCCCCATGAGGTTTCCAAGGAATGGCTCGTGGATTTGAACTGCCGACCTTTTGGTTAGAAACCAAGCTCTTAACCACTGTGCCACCAGGGCCCCTAGAATGTCTATAAAAGGTCAAATGTCTTTTTTCCCATCATCTAATAAGAAGAGTGAAGTAGGTACATTTTTAAATGCTTGGTCTACTGCAAAAAAAAAAAAAAAAGGTTGCCATCGATTTTGACTCATAGTGACACTATAGGGCAGAGTAGAAATGCCACATAGGGTTTTCAAGGCTGTAAATCTTTACGGAAGCAGACTGCCACATCGTTCACCCACAGAACAGCTGGTAGGTTTGAACCACCAACCCTTTGGTTAGCAGACGGGTGCGTTAGCTACTGTGCCACCAAGGCTCCTCTCCAGCATGTACATGCTGTAAATATGTAGTTATGATTGGAGCTACCAAGTTCTTAGGTTATCCCAACCTCTTAAGTTGACTGACCCAAGCAGGGTCAAATCAGAGCTCTTTCCCTGGGGTCTTCCAGCTGGCGCTGAAGAAGAGAGTTAATCTCCTTTGGTGGGAACTTCAGGCTGTGACGCTCTGGGGCAGCTGACAGGAGAGGGAATGCAACAGCTGAGTAGAGAAGAAGGAGAGATAAGAAATGAGGAGAATCCTCAAGGAGTCCGAGTGCCACGTGTCAGGTGACGCGGAGTTCAGCTGCATTTCTGACTTGTTCACTGTGCAGACATTCATTCCTAATTGGAACTCAAGAGCCAGTACAGAGCCGTTTTGCTTAAGCTAATTGCCTGTCACTTATAACCAAAACAGCTTAATGTAGGTCAGGTCTGCGGCAGAATGAAGACAGAGACCCCACTCTTCAGACAAGACTTTAGATCTGTACGTTCGTTTCTTTGTGCTGTTCAGTGGTGCTCCTTCAGACGGGTTATCAGCACATTCCCATGACTGCCAGCCATGTAAGTGCAGCGCAGTTCGAGAAAAGGCAGGGTTTCCATGCTTTCTAGACAGCAGGCAGATCAAATGCACAGTGCTTCGATTCAGAATACAGATAGGTGCAGCCTAACAAAACAATCTCATTTCTTAGACCCGCCTTGGTGTGTCCCCAGGTAATCAGTGGCAATTTCCCGCTCTAATTAAACCGGGCTCCTCCTGATTTTCCTTCGTACTGGCTGTATTGCAAATTTCAGGGACAAATCTCTCAGCTGTAATTACCGTCTGGTCGCATTCTTTTCTCAGTTTCTTGTCCAGAAATCCATCAAGTGGGTTATTTCTTTTTTGACCAAATTTAATTGATAGGTTAGGTCCCAGCCTTTAGCCACTCCTACTCCTGCTCGTCTTTATCTCACTGTCGTTAGGTGCTGTCTGTTTTTATCCTAGAAGGTACATGCTATAGGTGCTTGCTTTCTCCTTTACGTTGTTGTCCCTCCTCTATACCCATAATTTCTTCCTGTTGGGGTTCACATTTACTGTTCCCCATCCTTCCTGTATTAGTCAACTTATGTTTCATTGAAGGAGCCCTGGTGGCGCAATGGTTAGGTGCTCAGCTGCTAACCAAAATATCATTGAATCCATCAGCCACTCCATGGGAGAAAAGACCTGGCCATCTGTTCCCATGAGGATCACAGCCTAGGAAACCCTATGGGACAGTCCTACTCTGTCGTATAGGGTTGCTATGAATCAGAACTGACTCGACCAAACACAACATATTTCGTTGAAACTAAAATTCATATTTCTACATGATGACCCATGATAAGCTTTCTGATTTTCTTCCAAAAGGGGCTTATAGACATTACAGACCTAATCAGAAATTTTAAAAATCACAGTATTTAGACTTCATAAAGTGTCATTTCTAGAATGTTTTAAGTTTAAGATACTGTAACTAGAACCAGGAGAGAGATGTGGCAATCTGCTCCCTTAGAGATTACAATCTTGGAAACCCTGTGGGCAGTTCTACTCTGTCCCTGTGGCGTCGCTATGAGTTAGAATTGACTCCACAGCAACAGATATGTATAAAAACCGAAAAACAAAAAACAAAAACAAAAAAAACCCAGTGCCGTCGAGTTGATTCTGACTCATAGCGACCCTATAGGACAGAGTAGAACTGCCCCATAAAGTTTTCAAGGAGCACCTGGTGGATTTGAACTGCCGATCCTTTGGTTAGCAGCTGTAGCACTTAACCACTACGCCACTTGTAGGATTTATTTTCTTTCTCTCTCAAATACATCCAGATTTTTAAGTTTCGTGCTTAGGAAAGTACAGTAAATTAAGACTTTTACACCACTCAGGTGCAATTAATTTTCCATGTGGGCACATCGTGGTAGAACGTAATCGCGCTTGAGTGTTCTCAGCCTTACGTGCCTTGATTAATCATTGCTGCCACGGGCAGTGTGGACTGTGAACGCCAAGGATTGCAGTGCATCAAGCTGATGCAGGTGGATGGAGCCTCAAGAAGACCTCTACTCCCACCAACCGACATTCAAGGGAATTACGACCTGTCTGGCTTCTTATCCCCAGTAGTCCTTTTCAGTGTCATCTAAGACCCAGAGCTGATCTTACCTCCCAAGGCTGATTTTAACTCTCACACGATAAGGAGATGGCCCACTGCTGTAGGCAAAGGGACTCACCTGGCCTCAATCTGTTTTGCCTTTGTTTTGTTAAAAAACAAACAAACAAAAAACCTTCGAGTCGATTCTGACTCATAGTTTTGTAATATATCCTTTATATTTGTGGACAGTGACCCAGTAAGAACATTTAATTCATTACTCACTTTTCAGTCATCATTTCACGCACCTCATTCACTAAAACTGTGCCAGACTCTGTCCTGTGCCCTGGGGAAAGAGAGCACGCAAAGTGAACTTGCAGCCCTCCGGCTATAATCCTGTTTTTGCAAGGTGGTAGGAGTAGTGGGTGGCACAGAAATAATACATAAGTGAGCAAACAGCACTATGTCAGGTAGTGATAAGTGTTATTAAGAAAAATAAAATATGTTAAAGAGGGAGCATGATGGGGAGTGCCCTTCGGATGGGATATCTAAGGATGGCACCTCTGAGGGGATGGCACTGGAGCAGAGGTCACACAGAGCCAGCTGTGTCTCTGGAAGAAGGGCATCCAGGAGAGGGGACGTGCAGACCTGAGCTGGAGAACCTCTGATGGCTCAGAGCCGCGGGGAGGCCAGAGAGGCTGGATCAAGGCCAACGAGAGGGGATTGGGAGGGAGCAAAGGAAAAGAGGGAACCAAGTGTGTGTATGTGTGTGTGTGGGACTGTGAGTGCGTGTGACTGTGTGTAAGTGTGTGGGTGTGTGTGTGGGTGAATGTGAGTGTGTGTGACCGTGTGTGTGAGCCTGTGTGTGTGTGAGTGTGTTGGAGTGTGTGTGAGTGCAAGTATGCGCAGATGTGTCTAAGAGTGTGTGTGTGTGTGTGTGTAGTGTGTGTGTGTAGGGGCGTGGTCTAGATCACGTAGATTCTTATAATAATCACTGGGCTTTCTTAGAAGATTATTTAGGATTAATTGCCTGGACTTCCACTCCATCATGAGCATGTAAATATTATATGAATGAGGCTCACCAATCCCATTTCTTCTACCCCAAAACTCCAGAAGACATTTCACAGCCCCTTTTGCAGTCAGGCTGGGGTGACTGATTCCTGGCCATGGAATCTGGGCAAATGTGATGCAGGCCATTCCAGGCCTGGCGTGCTTCTACTTTGATTGTGGAGGCGAAATGTTGAAGGTGGTGGCATCACAAGGTAAAAGGAGCTTGACCCCCTGACTCACCGCTTAGAGGGAAGTCAACAAAGTGCCACCAGCCCATGCTGGATTGTGACACTGTGCAAGAAATAAATCTTTCCAAATTGAGTGAGATACCGTGGTTGTTACTTGTGGTTGTTTGCTGCTTACTCCAACATGGGATCCACATAGAAGGAATTATCAAACACCGTTTTCTCTCCCATCTTTTAAATTAAAAAAAAAAAAAAAAACTGTTTAGGTGACTTCACAGTTGGGATGCAATAGAGCACAGAAGGAGGCCCTGGTGGCACAGTGGTTAAAGCCCTCAGCTTTTGGCCACATTATTCTACATTTCTCATAAACACCGTTCTGTGTTGCAGTAATACACATAAATTATTTGTTTAAGAATCAACTCCCTAAACATCTGATTTCCTAACCAGGATGATGTACCAAATTTTGGAGACCAGTTAGAAACCAGAGAATATTTGTTTTGGTGTTATTATTGGCCAAGTGATTATGGTCTTTATATATTTAAAGAAGCACAGAAAGGAGAATATATTATTTTATGTGGATCTAGTAGGTAAGTCTAGGACTAAAGGATAGGAGTTGTAAGGATGACTTTTTCGTAAAAAAAAAAAAAAAAAAAAATAGTAATAATAAAGCTCCCTGAACAAGAGTTTGCTCCCTGGACAGCTATTACATTTCACCCCAGTTGAGAGTCCTGACAGGGAAGATTAAATCCAACACTAGGAGTGCTGTAGGTTAAAGGTCAGTCAACTTTTTATGTAAAGGTCCAGATAATAAATATTTTCATCTTTGTAGGCCATCAGTCTCTATTGCAACTACTCAGCTCCGTAGTAGAAGGTAAAAACAGTCACCAACAATGCGTAAATGGGTGAGGGTGTGTTCCAATAAAACTTTATTTACAAAAACAGGCACCAGGTCAGATTTGGTCCGTGGGTTGTTGTTTGCCCACCCCGATATAGCGCATTGCCTGCATTGGATGGGAGGAGAACCTAAACACTGATCAAGTCCCTTTCAAATCTAAAATTTCAGTGTTATATATTTCTTTGACTGGGGTCAAGGAGGGCATACCAAAAAAAGACCAAATCCAGTGCCGTCGAGTTGATTCCAACTCATAGTGACCCTATAGGACAGAGTAGAACTGCCCCATAGAGTTTTCAAGGAACGCCTGGTGCATTCGAACTGCCAACCCTTTGGTCAGCAGCCGTAGCATTTAACCACTATACCACCAGGGTTTCCAAGGAAGGCATAGATGGCATTTATTAAGAAGCACTTCTGAAGTGAACTATCCATACCAAAACCTGTTTGTGTTGAGCCAATTCCATCTTAGAGCAACCCTATAAGACAGAGTAGAACTGCCCCATAGGGCTTCCAAGGAGCGGCTGGTAGATTTGAACTGCTGACCTTTTGCTTAGCAGCCGAGTTTCTAACTACTACGCCACCAGGGCTCCATGCCCACCTCTTGGTCAGTTGTACTCCAGGTAACTCTAATGGAAGAACTCCAATTAGATGAGCTTTAAGCTGCATCACTCCAGATGACTGAGGATGTTAGGAACGTTGTAAAGAGTGGAAACCGGCTCGTGAATTGTTAAGAGCTCGGCTGCTAACCAGAAGCTCAGAAGTTGGAATCCACCAGTCGCTCCTTGGAAACCCTATGGGGCACTTCTACTCTGTCCCGTAGGGTAGTTATGAGTCAGAATCGACTTGACGGCAATGGGTCTGGTTTTGTTTTGATTCTCATCAAATAGTTAATCTATTAAAAAAGATCAATGAACACAGGGTTGGGAGGTTCATGGAATATGCTGACAGGACAAAATGCTGAAACCGTTGGCAGAAAACCAAAGTCAATAATGAAGCCAAGCAGATATTGCCCGCAGTACCACGTTAGGAAAGCTAGAAGACCATCCAGTTTTGAGTGGCGAGAAGACACTCTCACTCCAGAGCCACAGAAGCAGCTGTGCTTTCAGGTAGAGAATTTCTACTATTCTGATTGCTTCCAAATAAAGTGTATTTTTTAAGAATTTAATTTTTTACTTGATGAAGAAGCTATTATTTTATGTTCTAATTTCCTGAGTATTTAAAGAGTCCAGACGGAGCAGATTTTCCTATATGTGAAAACATTTAAGTATAAGGTATTTTAAAACCAAAGCTAATATGTGACCAATTTAAAAATTAGAAATGGGCTTGAATATTCTCAGAGCTTTGCTTAGGGGTTCAAGACTGTATTATTGTTAGTATTTATAATAATTTTATTTTTGGTAAAACCCAGTGGTTTCACAACTGTTTTCTTCCTCTCCACCCATTTAATTCCCTTCCCAAAATTACCAATGACATAGGACGCAAATCAACACAAACGTGTAGCAGTCTAGAGGTCTCAGTTTGCGTCTTGGGAAGCACTCTAAATTTTTTAAGTCTCTAGGCACAAAATATATGGAAAACTCTTCTTCATGACGCTGGTAATTGTGTACTTAGATTTGCAATTCAGACATTTATATATATTTAAAAAATCTATTACCTTAACTTTCATGTTAAACATGGTCTCCAACCAGCAGAATCATGTAGGTGTTGTTTTCTTTTTTAGGATGATTTCATTCTGGCAAACGGCTTATTTCATTTCCTTATTTGCTACAGTCTCCTGTGGTAAGTGGATTATCCGCAAGGTGTGGACGTAAGATGATTGCTCACTTACCTCTCAGATGCATGGCTAAAATAAACATCTCTTGGGTGAGGTTTACATTTGTAAGAGATTTCACTTCCTCAGGGAGAAGTTTTCTGAAGATTTTTTCCCCCTAAATCATAACTCCACTTCATTTGTCCCTCACTCCTAACTGCTCTTCTGAACCGTAATCAGCAAAATACAGACCCACTCAATGTTGAGAAGGAGTAGAAGCCAGGCATACTGTGGACTATGACCACTGCAATTCCGTTTCTTGGCAAAAAACCATTCATGATCATGCTAGGAAGATTAGTGCAAATAAGCAGGAAACAAGAAACTATGTGTTATCTGTAGTCCCCTAATGCAGAAATAGCCACTAATAAAAATCTTTTGTTTAGTCTTTCTGACATTTTTGTACATGTACCTATTTACACATTTTACAAAGATGTTAATTTTTTTATAACTTATGTTTTCCTGTTTATGACTATCTTTTAATGCTTATATACCTATATAGATAGAGATAGATAAATAGGTATAGAGATAGATAGAGTAAGAGATGGAGATAGGTATAGGCATAGGCATAGGTACAGGTACAGGTGCAGGTACAACTACAGGTACAGGTACAGGTATAGAATGCTTAGTGTTCTTCCATGTTATGGGTTGAATTGTGAACCCCCACCCACAAGGTACCTTTCAGTCTTAATCCCCACACCTATGACTGTGACCATATTTGGAAATAGAGTCTTTGCAGCTGTCATCAGTTAGTTGACACGAAGCTGTACTAGAACACAGCGAGCCCTAACCCAGCATGACTAATGTCCTAAGAAGGGAAGAGTCACAGAGGGAAGACAGCCACATGAAGATGGAGGCAGATTGGCTTTATGCTACCACAAACCAAGGAATGCCCGGGATACCAGATGCTGAGAGGAATAAGGAAGCGTTTTACCCTAGAGTCTTAGAAGAGAGTATGGCGTTGCTGACACCAAGGATTCAGATTTCTACCCTCCAGAACTGTGGGAGAATACGTTTCTGTTGCCTTAGCCCCCAGATGTGTGACTCCTTGCTCTAGCCGCCATAGGAGGCTAATACGTTTCTTCTTTTTGCTGTTTTGTATGCACATCCTTACACGTACACTCACTTATTTCTGCTGAATAAATATTTAGGGGGAAAATTTAAAAAACCTAGATATAAAGGTGTGGATATTTTGGAAGGTTTTATTACCCTTATCATGAAATTATCTTCCAGAAACGTTATTGCAAAGTTGACGTTCTTCAGCTGCATATGAGGTGCTCACTGACCCACGCTCAGGCCAACTCTCACAGCCTCTGTTGCTCTGTGGCCCAGCACACACCTGCCTTTCTGGAAACAATGTCCTGACTTACTTTTGGAAGCTGCTTGCTTCCCAGTTTTGGCCTTTGTGGTTCTGGTGGCCACACCCCACTACCAACTCTGAGGCTAGGGCAGTAGCCCACCAGCCTGAATGGGAGCACACATCCCCCTGGCCATGGTGACCTGATCAGAGCCAAAGCCTTTCAACTGGACTTTCGCTCAGACTTCTAGAAATAATTTTTTTTTTCCCAACTGAACTTAAAACATGAACGAATGCAGAGGCCTGGGCTCCTGCTACCATCTTGCTACTGCTTGGCATTTGAGAACAACAGCAACACGTACCCATTGCTGTCAAGATGACTCCTACTCTTAGCAACCCCAGAGGACAGAGCAGAGCTGCCCCACACAGTTTCCGAGGCTGTAAATATCTACAGAAATAGACAGCCACATCTTTTTCCCGCTGAGCGGCTCTTGGGTTAGAATTGCTGACCTCTAGATTAGCAGCTGAGCACCTAACTACTGTGCTACCAGGCTCCTTAGCAACAGCATGGAACAGAGCGAAAGGATGAAGACAAATTGCATTCTGTTGGGATCATTTGAACACTACAACCAGTCCAGTTACTGCGGAAGCCGGGTCCACCGTGGGCCTTTTGGTTTCTGAGCCAGCATATTTATTCATATCTTTTTAAGCCACTTTCAACTAGGTTTTCTACTATTTGCAACCAAAACCAGTCCCTCAACATTGGTTATTTATATAATTTTTAATTTTTGCTAGTCTTGTAGGTAATACGGCATCTAATTGTTTTAACTTGCCTATATTTGTGATTTTTTTGTACCAGTTTTCATATATTTGTTGTTATGTACCGTCAAATCAATTTTTGACTCATAGTGACCTCATGAGACAGAGTAGAACTGTCCATAGAGCTTTCTTGGCTGTAATCTTTACAGAAGCAGATTGCCAAGTCTTCCTCCCTCAGAATCCCTGGGTGGGTTTGAACCAGCAACCTTTTGGTTAGCAGCTGAGTGCTTAACCATTGTACCACCAGGGCTCCTTATATACTTACTAGTTACTTGCATTTCTTTTGTAAATCATCATGTACTTTACCCACTTTTTAAAAATTAGAGTGTTTTTCTTCTCCTTATTAAAAAAAAAAAAAGCCAGTGCCGTCGAGTCGATTCCGACTCATAGCGACCCTTATTAGTCATGTAATTATTTTCTTTAGAATATTTTTAGAATAACCCTACCAAAGTCCATGGACACTGGGGCCAGGTGAAAGCTGTGGACATTGTAGGAGAATTTATGGAACAGGGCTTTACACACACTCTAAAATACAGCACAAACAAGCCACCATCACCATTATCATCACCACTACCAACTCGTGATAAGCAAGAACATTCATTAGACTTACTTCCCAGTCAGCCCTGAAGCTGGAGTGTCTCTAGTCACGCCTCTGTCCCTGCTGATTCACATGGCAGTTCACCAAGGCTCAGCTGCACAGGGGGGTACTCCCAGGTGAGCCCTGGCAACTGTCTGTACACTTGTGTGTGCACTGGGGTGGGGGTGGGAAGTGGAGACTTGATTTTGAATCAGCCAAAAACACCAGTTGTCTACAAAACAGGTGTCTTTACAACTAGCATTGCCTCTGGATCAACTACTCAGTGTTTTGTTTACATACAAAATCTATATAACTCACTTGGGCAGTTGTATTTCTAGAAAATCCTTCCTGAAGATATCTGTGCTCTTTCCAAATATAAACCTTACCCAAGAGGTAGTCATCTTAGCCACACCTCTGAGAGAAAGATGAGAAATCCTGCTGCGCTCCGTAGTCACAACAGGGCTCCGGGCCAGAATCCCTGAAGGGGTAGAACTGTGTGGAGAAAATTTTAATGTGCAATGTTTAGTGACATACACGTCGAAGCTGTCCATTGCCTGGAAGGCATTAAAATTGAAGAGTGATTACTGCCATAGGGGACGGACAAGGTTGTCATTGGGATGTGGTGTGGTTAATGGACAGTCAGCTGTCTAAGGAGACTGTGGCACATGAATGGAAACTTTTAAAACACTTGCAGGTGGGTTTTTCAAGGTAAACCCAAATTCATCTACCAAATACAGTAAAAAACTAAACCAAATCCTTTGCCGTCAGGTCAATTCCAATTCATAGCGACCCTATCGGACAGAGTAGAACTGTCCCATAGGGTTTCCAAGAAGCAGCTGGTGGATTCGAATGGCCGACCTTTAGGTTAGCAGCCAAAAGCTTAACCACTGCACAACCAGGGCTCTAAAGATAACACTTAATTCTCTAATAACGTGTGGACTGCATTTTAGAACTGTGAATAATTCCAAAGAGCAAATAGTTTAAAAATTGTTTTTAATTTGGCATTAGCAGGCATTTACTTAAACTATCTAAAAAATGAGCTTATAAAAACGAGACATATACTCGCTCCCCATGTGTCTGTCAGTTTGTCTTACTGTGGGGGCTTGTGTGTTGCTGTGATGCTGGAAGCTATGCCACTGGTATTCAGATACCGGCAGGGTCACCCATGGAGGACAGGTTTCAGCTGAGCTTCCAGACTAAGACAGACTAGGAAGAAGGACTCGGTAGTCTACTTCTGAAAAGCATTAGCCAGTGAAAACCTTATGAATAGCAGCAGAACAGTGTCTGATATAGTGCTGGAAGATGAGCTCCCCCAGGTTGGAAAGCACCCAAAAGATGACTGGGGAAGAGCTGCCTCCTCAAAGTAGAGTCAACCTTAATGACGTGGATGGAGTACAGCTTTCAGGACCTTCATTTGCTGATGTGGCACCACTCATAATGAGAAGAAACAGCTGCAAACATCCATTCATAATTGGAACCTGGAATGTATGAAGTATGAAGCTAGCAAAATTGGAAATCATCAAAAATGAAATGGAACACATAAACATTGATATTCTAGGCATTAGTGAGCCGAAATGGACTGGTATTGGCCATTTGGAATCAGACAATCATATAATCTACTACGCTGGGAATGAAAACTCGAAGAGGAATGGTGTTGCATTCATCTTCAAAAAGAACGTTTCAAGATCTATCCTGAAGTACAACACTGTCAGTGATAGGATAATATCCATACGCCTACGAGGAAGACCAGTTAATATGACTATTATTCAAATTTACTCACCAACCACTAGGACCAAAGATGAAGAAATAGAATATTTTTTATCAGCTGCTGCAGCCTGAAATTGATCGAACCTGCAATCGAGATGCATTGATAATTACTGGTGATTGGAATGCGAAAGTTGGAAACAAAGAAGAAGGATCAGTAGTTGGAAACTATGGCCTTGGTGATAGAAACAATGCTGGAGATCGAATAATAGAATTTTGCAAGACCAACGACTTCTTCATTGCAAATACCTTCTTTCACCAACATAAACGGCAACTATAAACATGGACCTTGCCAGATGGAGCACACAGAAATCAAATTGACTACATCTGTGGAAAGAGACAATGGAAAAGCTCAATATCATCAGTCAGAGCAAGGGCAGGGGCCAACTGTGGAACAGGCCGTCAATTGCTCATATGCAAGTTCAAGCTGAAACTGAAGAAAATCATAGCAAGTCCACGAGAGCCAAAATATGACCTTGAGTTATCCCGCCTAAATTTAGAGACCATCTGAAGAATAGATTTGACGCATTGAACACTAGTGACCGAAGACCAGACGAGTTGTGGGATGACATCAAGGACATCATCCATGAAGAAAGCAAGAGGTCACTGAAAAGACAGGAAAGAAAGAAAAGACCAAGATGGATGTCAGAGGAGACTCTGAAACTTGCTCTTGAGCGTCAAGCAGCTAAAGCAAAAGGAAGAATTGATGAAGTAAAAGAACTGAACAGAAGATTTCAAAGGGCCTCTCGAGAAGACAAAATAAAGTATCATAATGACATGTGCAAAGAGCTGGAGATGGAAAACCAAAAGGGAAGAACATGCTTGGCGTTTCTCAAGCTGAAAGAACTGAAGAAAAAATTCAAGCCTCGAGTTGCAACAGTAAAGGATTCCATGGGGAAAATATTAAATGAAGCAGAAAGCATCAAAAGAAGATGGAAGGAATACACAGAATCATTATACCAAAAAGAATTAATCGATATTAAACCATTTCAAGAGGTGGCGTATGATCAGGAACCGATGGTACTGACAGAAGAAGTCCAAGCTGCTCTGAAGGCATTGGTGAAAAACAAGGCTCCAGGAACTGACTGAATATCAATTGAGATGTTTCAACAAACAGATGCAGTGCTGGAGGTGCTCACTCGTCTATGCCAAGAAATATGGCAGACGGCTTCCTGGCTAACTGATTGGAAGAGATTCATATTTATGCCTATTCCCAAGAAAGGTGATCCAACCGAATGTGGAAATTATAGAACAATACCAATAATATCATATGCAAGCAAAATTCTGCTGAACATCAGTCAAAAATGGCTGCAGCTTAGGGGGCCAAGGTGGCTGACTAAGTAGAAGCTACCTCGGATCCCTCTTGCAACAAAGACTTGGAAAAACAAGTGAATCGATCACATACATGACAATCTATGAACTCTGACCATCAAACACAGATCTAAAGAGTTGATCTGAGTGACAGAGACTGAGAACGAGCAACCACGGGGAAGCAACGACTGTTTTCAGAGCCTGGAGCCAGTGTCCCAGTCAGAAAACCTTGGCACCGGGCTTTGGACTGGGAGATGGGGAGCTGAGCATGGCATCCTGAGACGGCATAAACATGGTATGCAGCCCTAGCCCCCAGAAGTGACCTCGGGGGAAGCCCAGCCAGTTCACGCAGGCAGCGCAGCGACGTGGCTGACAGGAGGAGAAATCACGGGGAGGCAGCGACTGGTTTTAGAGCCTGGAGTGCAGCGTCTCAGCCGGGGAACCTTTGCACTGGGCTTTGGACTGGGAGCGGAGGAACTGACCACGGCTTCTGAGACAGCACAAGCACAGGACACGGGTCTGACCCTCAGGGGCAATCTTGACCCAGCCAACGCACACAGGCTACACGCCCCTCGGGAATCTCAGATAAAACAGTCATCGCCAAGAAAGAAAAGTAACTTTGTCTGTATTTCTGGGTGCTACTCTCTCCTATCTACCTGATCCCTCCCCTCCCCTTCCCAGGTGGCTTCATTAACATTGGAATTTCCTGAGCCAGAGAATGAAGTGTTCTGCAGGTTTTTTTTGTTGTTGTTTGTGGGTTTTTTTTTTTTTTGGTCTTTTCCTAACCAATTCTCCTGGCATGAGAGAAGCAGCTACAAAAAACCCAGGGACCAAAAATCCTTCCCTGACTTCCCGAAATTGGACTAAAAATACAGAACCAGCTCCAGCCAAGCATATGAGATCCACAGTCTTGGGCTTTCATCCCTACAGGGAACAAGGTGACTATTATAATGCAAAGGCAATTCTGATAGGGATCTGACAGTAATTGTTTTAGCGGATTACTGGAAAGACAAGTTTCCCAGGTCTGATATCTCTGGGTAATAAACAGAGCCCTCACTGACCCAGAACAGGGAACTGAGGGCTGAAGCTCCACGCAAACCACCTAGCCTCCTGCCATAGGGGTCTGAGGATAGTGACACCTACCAATCTGTACAGGTACATGCATTGGGCGCCTAAGGTACAGTTGCAGCGCCCACCCACCAAAGTGCTTAAGGAATAGAGACACACCTACCTTATTTGTACTTGGGGGAAGCTATCAGCATCCTGCCCACCCTGGAGTGTGAACTCCTGCTGCTACTAGAATCTGGTGCACACAACTAGCACCACTACACCTCTAGGTGGATAGGTGACAGTCTGTACTACACACTGGTGACCCAAAATCTGATTCTACTCAAGAATAGTGAATGGACTCTTAGGCTTATATATCTGGTAACAGCCCAAACCAGCTGGTAAGAGGACATAAGTGATTCAAGGGCTACAACAATCAAGACAGCACAATCTAGTAGCCCATCTATGTATATTGAAAGAAAACAAAACAAGATAAGACTCAGTGAGCAAATATAAAATAAATCGCCACAATATCTTATAGATGGCTCAGAGACAGCAGTCGATACCAAACCACGTAAAGAAGCAGACCATGACAGCTTCTACAACTCCCCAAATTAAAGAATCAAAATCTTTCCCAAATGAAGATACAATCCTGGAATTGCCAGATGCAGAATATTAAAAACTAATTTACAGAATGCTTCAAGACATCAGGGATGACCTCATAAATGAAATAAGGTAATCTACAGAAAAAGCCAAGGAACACGCTGATGAAGCAGTTGAAGAAATCAAAAAGATTATTCAAGAACATAGTGGAAAAATTAATAAGCTGCAAGAATCCATAGAGAGACAGCATTCAGAAATCCAAAAGATTAACAATAAAATTACAGAATTAGACAATGCAATAGGAAGCCAGAGGAGCAGAATCGAGCAATTGGAATGCAGAGTGGGGGAGCTGGAGGAGAAGGGAATTGACACCAATATAGCTGGAAAAAAAATCAGATAAAAGAATTGAAAAAAATGATGAAACCCTAAGAATCATGTGGGACTCTATCAAGAAGAATAACTTGTGTGTGATTTGAGTTCCAGAACAGGGAGGGATAACAGAAAATACAGAGAGAATAGTTGAAGATCTGTTGGCAGAAAACTTCCCTGACATCATAAAAGACAAAAGGATATCTATCCAAGATGCTCATCGAACCCCATATAGGATTGATCCAAAAAAAAAATCACAAAGACATATTATCAACAAACTTGCCAAAACCAAAGATAAAGAGAAAATTTTAAAAGCAGCCAGGGATAAAAGAAAGGTCTCCTACAAAGGAGAATCAATAAGAATAAGTTCAGACTACTCAGCAGAAACCATGCAGTACAAGGAGGCAATGGGATGACATATACAGAGCACTGAAGGAGAAAAACTGCCAGCCAAGGATCATATATCCAGCAAAACGCTCTCTAAAATATGAACACGAAATTAAAACGTTTACAGATAAACACAAGCTTAGAGAATTTGCAAAAACCAAACCAAAGCTACAAGAAATACTAAAGGAAATTGTTTGGTCAGAAAATCAATAACATCAGACAGCAGCACAACACAAGGTCACAGAACAGAGCATCCTGATTCAACTCAAAAAGAGAAATCGCAAAAACAAATTAAGATTAATTTTTAAAAGGAAAAAAGTTCTCAGAACAGGGAATCATTGATGTCAATATGTAAAAGATCACAATAATCAAAAAGAGGGACTAAATACAGGAGACATAGAACTGCCATATGGAGAGGAAAACAAGGTGATATAGGACAATAGAAGTTAGGTTTTTACTTAGAACAATAGGGGTAAATATTAAGGTAACCACAAAGAGGTCTAACAATTCCATAACTCAAAATAAAAACCAAAAAAAACATAATGACTCAGCAAACATAAATTCAACCACTATAAAAATAAGGAATGCACAATTTACAAAGAAAAGCGTCTCAGCACAAAAAAGTAAGTGGAAAACTGAAATTGTCAGCAACACACACAAAAAGGCGTGAAAATGACAGCACTAAACACATATTTATCTATAATTACGCCAAATGTAAATGGACTAAATGCACCAATAAAGAGACAGAGAGTCTCAGACTGGATAAAGAAACACGATCAATCTATATGCTGCCTACAAGAGACACACCTTATACTTAGAGACACAAACTAAAACTCAAAGGAAGGAAAAAAATATATCAAGCAAACGACAAGCAAAAAAGAGCAGGAGTAGCAATATTAATTTCTGACAAAATAGACTTTAAAGTTAAATCCACCACAAAGGATAAAGAAGGACACTACATAATGATAAAAGGGACAATTGACCAGGAAGATATAACCATATTAAATATTTATGCACCCAATGACAGGGTGCAAGATACATAAAACAAACTTTAACAAAACTGAAAAGTGAGATAGACACCTCCACAATTATAGTAGGAGACTTCAACACACCACTTTTGGAGAAGGATAGGACTTCCAGTAAGAAGCTCAATGGAGACACGGAAGACCTAATTGCTACAATCAACCAACTTGACCTCATTGACTTATACAGAACTCTCCACCCAACTGCTGCAAAGTAAACTTTTTTTTCTAGCACACATGGAACATTCCCTAGAATAGACCACATATTAGGTCATAAAAAAAACCTTTGCAGGATCCAAAACATGGAAATATTATAAAGCATCTTCTCAGACCATAAGGCCATAAAAGTGAAATCAATAACAGAAAAATCAGGGAAAAGAAATCAAATACTTGGAAACTGAACAATACCCTCCTGAAAAAAGACTGGGTTATAGAAGACATTAAGGAGGGAATAAAGAAATTCATAGAATGCAACGAGAATGAAAACACTTCCTATCAAAACCTCTGGGACACAGCAAAAGCAGTGCTCAGAGGCCAATTTATATCGATAAATGCACACATACATAAAGAAGAAAGAGCCAGAGTCAGAGAACTGTCCCTACAACTTGAACAAATAGAAAGTGAGCAACAAAAGAATCCATCAGGCACCAGAAGAAAACAAATAATAAAAATTAGAGCTGAACTAAATGAATTAGAGAACAGAAAAACAATTGAAAGAATTAACAAAGGCAAAAGCTGGTTCTTTGAAAAAATTAACAAAATTGATAAACCATTGGCCAGACTGACTAAAGAAATACAGGAAAGGAAACAAATAACCCGAATAAGAAATGAGATGGGCCACATCACAACAGACCCAACTGAAATTAAAAGAATCATATGAGATTATTACAAAAAATTGTACTCTAACAAATTTGCAAACCTAGAAGAAATGGATAAATACCTGGAAAAACACTACCTACCTAAACTAACACAATCAGAAATAGAACAACTAAATAGGCCCATAAACAAAAAAAGAGATTGAAAAGGTAATAAAAAAATTCCCAACAAAAATAAAGCCCTGGCCTGGACGGCTTCACTGCAGAGTTCTACCAAACTTTCAGAGAAGAGTTAACACCACTACTACTAAAGGTATTTCAAAACATAGAAAATGACGGAATACTACCTAACTCATTCTATGAAGCCACCATATCCCTGATACCAAAACCAGGTAAGACACCACAAAAAAAGAAAATTGCAGACCTATATCCCTCATGAACATAGATGTAAAAATCCTCAATAAAATCCTAGCCAATAGAATTCAACAACATATCAAAAAAATAATCCACCACAACCAAGTGGGATTTATACCAGGTATGCAAGGCTGGTTTAATATTAGAAAAACCATTAATGTAATCCACCATATAAATAAGACAAAAACCACATGATCTTATCAATTGATGCAGAAAAGGCATTTGACAAAGTCCAACACCCATTCATGGTGAAAACCCTCAGCAAAATAGGAATTGAAGGAAAATTCCTCAACATAATAAAGGGCATCTATACAAAGCCAACAGTCAACATCACTCTAAATGGAGAGAGCCTGAAAGCATTTCCCTTGAGAATGGGAACCAGACAAGGATGCCCTTTATCACCGCTCTTATTCAACATTGTGCTAGAGGTCCTAGCCAGAGCAATTAGGCTAGACAAAGAAATAAAGGGCATCTGGATTGGTAAGGAAGAAGTAAAATTATCTCTATTTGCAAATGACATGATGTTATACACAGAAAACCCTAAGGAATCCTCCAGAAAACTACTAAAACTAATAGAAGAGTTTGGCAGATTCTCAGGTTATAAGATAAACATACAAAAATCACCTGGATTCCTCTACATCAACAAAAAGAACATCGAAGAGGAAATCACCAAATCAGTACCATTCACAGTAGCCCCCAAGAAGATAAAACACTTAGGAATAAATCTTACCAAGGATGTAAAAGACCTATACAAAGAAAACTACAAAGTACTAGTGCAAGAAACTAAAAAGGACCTACATAAGTGGAAAAACATACCTTGCTCATGGATAGGAAGACTTAGCATAGTAAAAATATCTATTCTACCAAAAGCCATCTATACATACAATGCACTTCCGATCTAAATTCCAATGAGATTTTTTAATGTGATGGAGAAACAAATCACCAACTTCATATGGAAGGGAAAGAAGCCCCGGATAAGTAAAGCATTACTGAAAAAGAAGAACAAAGTGGGAGGCTTCACTCTACCTGATTTTAGAACCTATGATACAGCCACAGTAGTCAAAACAGCCTGATACTGGTACAACAACAGGCACATAGACCAATGGAACAGAATTGAGAACCCAGATATAAATCCATCCACATACGAGCAGCCGATATTTGACAAAGGCCCAGTGTCAGTTAATTGGGGAAAAGATAGTCTTTTTAACAAATGGTGCTGGCATAACTAGTTATCCATTTGCAAAAAAATGAAACAGGACCCATACCTCACACCATGCACAAAAACTAACTCCAAGTGGATCAAAGACTAAAACGACAAAGATCATGGAAGAAAAAATAGGGACAATGTTAGGAGCCCTAATACAAGACATAAACAGAATACAAAACGTTACCAAAAATGACGAAGAGAAACCAGATAACTGGGAGCTCCTAAAAATCAAACACCTATGTTCATCTAAAGAATTCACCAAAAGAGTAAAAAGACCATCTACAGATTGGGAAAAAGTTTTCAGCTATGACATCTCGGTCCAGCGCCTGATCTCTAAAATCTATATGATTCTGTTAAAACTCAACCACAAGAAGACAAACAACCCAATCAAAAAGTGCGCAAAGGATATGAACACGCACTTCACTAAGGAAGATATTCAGGCAGCTAACAGATACATGAGAAAATGCTCTCGATCCTTAGCCATTAGAAAAATGCAAATTAAAACTACAATGAGATTCCATCTCACTCCAACAAGGCTGGCATTAATCCAAAAAACACAAAATAATAAATGTTGGAGAGGCTGCGGAGAGATTGGAACTCTTATACACTGCTGGTGGGAATGTAAAATGGTACCACCTCTTTGGAAATCTATCTGGCGTTTTCTTAAAAAGTTAGAAATAGAACTACCATACAACCCAGAAATCCCACTCCTCGGAATATACCCTAGAGAAATAATAGCTTTTACATGAACAGATATATGCACACCCATGTTTATTGCAGCTCTGTTTACAATAGCAAAAAGCTGGAAGCAACCAAGGTGTCCCTCAACAGATGAATGATTAAATAAATTATGGTAGATTAACACAATAGAATACTACGCATCGATAAAGAACAGTGATGAATCTGTGAAACATTTCAGAACATGGAGGAACCTGGAAGGCATTATGCTGAGTGAAATTAGTCAGATGCAAAAGGACAAATATTGTATAAGACCACTATTATAAGATCTTGAGAAATAGTATAAACTGAGAAGAACACATACTTTTGTGGTTATGTGGGGGAAGGGGGGGAGGGTGGGAGAGGGTTATTTACTGATTAGTTAGTAGATAAGAACTACTTTAGGTGAAGGGAAGGACAATACTCAATACATGGAAGGTTAGCTCAACTGGACTGGAACAAAAGCAAAGAAGTTTCCGGGATAAACTGAACGCTTCGAAGGTCAGCGGAGCAAGGGCGAGGGTTTGGGGACTATGGCTTAAGGGGACTTCTAAGTCAATTGGCAAAATAATTCTATTATGAAAACATTCTGTACCCCACTTTGAAGTGTGGCTTCTGGGGTCTTAAATGCTAACAAGCAGTCATCTAAGATGCATCAATTGGTCTCAACCCACCTGGATCAAAGGAGAATGAAGATCACCAAGGTCACACGATAACTATGAGCCCAAGAGACAGAAAGGGCCACATGAACCAGAGACTTACATCGTCCTGAGACCAAAAGAACTAGATGGTGCCCGGCCACAACTGCTGACTGCCCTGACAGGGAGCACAGCAGAGAACCCCTGTGGGAGCAGGAGAACAGTGGGACGCAGACCCCAAATTCTCATAAAAAGACCATACTTAATGGTCTGACTGAGACTAGAAGAATCCCAGCGGTCATGGTCCCCAAACCTTCTGTTCGCCCAGGACAGGAACCATTCCCGAAGACAACTCATCAGACATGGAAGGGACTGGACAATGTGTTGGAGAGAGATGCTGATGAAGAGTGAGCTACTTGTATCAGGTGGACACTTGAGACTGTGTTGGCATCTCCTGTCTGGAGGGGAGATAGGAGGGTAGAGAGGGTTAGAAACTGGCAAAACCGTCACGAAAGGAGAGACTGGAAGGGCTGACTCCTTAGGGGGAGAGTAAGTGGGAGTATGGAGTAAGGTGTATATAAGCTTATATGTGACAGACTGATTTGATTTGTAAACTTTCACTTAAAGCACTATAAAAATTATTTAAAAAACCAACAAACAAACAAACGGCTGCAGCAATATATCGACAGGGAACTGCCAGAAATTCAGGCCAGTTTCAGAAGAGGACGTGGAACCAGGGATATCATTGCTGATGTCAGATGGATCCTGGCTGAAAGCAGAGAATAGCAGAAGGATGTTTACCTGTGTTTTATTGATTATGCAAAGGCACTTGACTGTGTGGATCATAACGAACTATGGATAACGCTGCGAAGAACGGGAATTCCAGAACACTTAATTGTGCTCATGAGGAACCTTTACATAGATCAAGAGGCAGTTGTTTGGACAGAACAAGGGGATACTGATTGGTGTAAAGCCAAGAAAGGTGTGCGTCAGGGTTGTATTCTTTCACCATACCTATTTAATCTGTATGCTGAACAAAGAATCTGAGAAGCTGGACTATATGAAGAAGAACGGGGCATCAGGATTGGAGGAAGACTCATTAACAACCTGCGTTATGCAGATGACACAACCTTGCTTGCTGAAAGTGAAGAGGACTTGAAGCACTTACTGATGAAGATCAAAGACCACAGCCTTCAGTATGGATTACACCTCAACATAAAGAAAACAAAAAGCCTCACACCTGGACCAATGACCAACATCATGATAAATGGAGAAAAGGTTGAAGTTGTTAAGGATTTCATTTTACTTGGATCCACAATCATCAGCCATGGAAGCAGCAGTCAAGAAATCAAAAGACGCATTGCATTGGGCAAATCTGCTGCAAAGGACCTCTTCAAAGTGTTGAAGAGCAAAGATGTCACCCTGAAGACTAAGGTGCACCTGACCCACGCCATGGTATTTTCAATCGCATCATATGCATATGAAAGCTGGACAATGAGTAAGGAAGACCAAAGAAGAGTTGACGCCTTTGAATTGTGGTGTCGGCGAAGAATATTGAATATACCATGGACTGCCAAAAGAACGAAAAAATCTTCCTTAGAAGAAGTACAACCAGGATGCTCCTTAGAAGCAAGGATAGCGAGACTGTGTCTTACAGGTTGTCAGGAGGTATCAGTCCCTGGAGAAGGACATCATGCTTGACAGAGTACAGGGTCAGCGGAAAAGAGGAAGACCCTCAACAAGGTGGATTGACACAGTGGCTGCAACAATGAGCTCAAGCATAACAATGATTGTAAGGATGGCTCAGGACCGGGCAGTGTTTCGTGCTGTTGTGCATAGGGTCGCTATGAGTCGGAACCGACTCGACGGCACCTAACAACAACAGCAACAACTGGGCTGATCTCTAAAGTGAAAAATACCCGGAATTATTACTTTGCTTGAATTAAACCATGGACGAAGAACAACATGAGCGCTGCACCTTAGAAAAAGTGACGGCAATTGGGAGTCTGAAGAGCTGGACCCATGTCCCAGGGCATTCGTTAGCTGTGTGATCTTGGGCAGGTTACCTTGAGACTCAGTTACTTCTTTAAAAAAAAATGAGAGCAGATAATAAAGTCTGCCTTTTTCTTTCCTTGGAGCTCTGGTGGCATAGTGATTAAGAGCTTGGCTGCTAACAAGAAATCTATCAGCCACTCCTTGTTCTGTCCTGTGGGGTTGCTATGAGTTGGAATCAACTCAGTGGCAATGGGTTTGGTTTTAGCTTCTTTTATGAAGTGGTTGTAAGAATCTATTGGGGATGTTTGTTATGAAAGAGTTTTGAAAAACAGATCATACATCATTATATGTAAGGCATGATGTTTCCATGGTTAGTTGACAGGGAGAAGCCAAGCTAAGGTTATGTTTACTTGGAGACAGTTTATGTGCAAAATTGTCATATGATTTAGTAAAAATCAGCCAAGTTTTTCAGACAGAAACACCCAATGACATTAAATATTATTTGAAGTATTGCCTTGATGTCTGTTTCATTCTACCTGTAGTGTTAACATCGTGCTGGACATTCAGCGGATGAAAATTCAGAACACAGACCCATTTCTGATAAAATTATTAATTGCATCCATTACAAATTATTGGATTAAAAAATTTTGGATTCTTTTTTATGATTGTGTCGTAGGATGCATGACTCAGCTGTATAAGAATGCCTTCTTCCGAGGTGGGGATGTGGTCTCCTTGTATAGCCCAGATGCCCAGCACTGTCAGATGACATGCACCTTCCACCCCAGGTGTTTATTTTTCAGTTTTCTTCCTGCAAGTTCAACTAATGATATACACAAAAGGTAAGTTGGTATTTCATCGTTATTATTTTTTTCTTTGTGCTTTAGGGGAAGGTTTACAGGGCAAATTAGTTTCTCACTAAACAGCTAACACACATATTGTTTTGTGACATTGGTTGCCAACCCCAAGACATGTCAACACTCTCCCCTTCTAGAACCTTGGGTTCCCCATTACCAGCTTTCCTGTCCCCTCCTGCCTTCTGGTCCTTGTCCCTGGGCTGGTGCCCCCAGTGAGTCTTGTTTTATGGGCCTAATATTTGGCTGAACGGTGAAGCTCAGGAGTGACTTCAGCACTGAGCTATAAGGGTGTCTGGGGGCCATACTCTCAGGTTTCTTCCAGTCTCTGTCAGACCAGTAAGTCTGGTCTTTTTTTGTGAGTTAGAATTTTGTCCTACGTTTTTCTCCATCTCTGTTTGGGACCTTCTATTGTGATCCCTGGTATTTCATTATTGAGGAAGCCAATCGCTTTTCAAAATGGAACCATTCTTGTGCAAAAAGATTTAGCTTATCATGGGGTTACATTTCTCAGACGGGATTCTAGGAACAGTGTGGTCAGAATCAACTGAAGTGGCTTTTGCATATGCAAATTCATAGGCCCCACCTACCGAACCAAGGTCTCTGATGCCTGGAAATCTGCATCTTCAACAATGGCTGCATTCACTTAAAAGTAGTGGAAGGTAATTATTTTCTATCCAAGGACACAAGGATCTCAGGAAAGGGCCTGATAACAGGCATACGTTTCATGTGAACGAGGAAAAATACTACCGTCTCACCCACTATGAATATTTGTATATAACACAGTCCTAAGAAAATAGAACTTAAGACAGCATTTTGTTGAGAATGTAGGTGGGTGAGGTCTAGAACTTGTGACATTGGGAGACAGCAGCAGTGAATGGAGGCCTACTTGGTAGACCTAGGGTGTGTGTGTGTGTGTGCGAATATGTATGCGTTAACTTATAGGTTGGAAAAGTAAGACCACTGGAAAAATAGTTGGTGATTAAAACGTTTATTAGACCATGAGGATGCCTAGATACAGCCATAGTCTCATCTTAATTATCTTTAATTTTGATCAGTATCCAGAATGGACTATTTTTTGTTGTTTCCATTTATAGCTCTTTTGTTTTATCTTCACCCTGTTTGACTTTAAGAACTAGGAATCACGCAATCATTGCCTGACCCTGTGTGTTAAACTTGTACAGAAAACCCAGACATTACCTCAGAGGCACCGTGTTAAATGCTGAGTTTGGTTCTAGAATCCTGGTGAATAATGAATTTAACATTAAAATTGACATTAAATATCAAAAGAAGCATTCCATTAGGTGCAGTCTACGAATAGTTAATAAGCAAAATGAGCACCATAGATAGACTCAAATGTTCTGACTAATTTCATTTCTTAAATAAAAGAAAAAAAAAAAAAAACCATTGCTGTCCAGTCGATTCCGACTCATAGTGACTCTATAGGACAGAGCAGAACTGCCTCATAGGGTTTCCAAGGAGCGGCTGGTGGATTTGAACAGCAGACCCTTTGGTTAGCAGCCAAGGGCTAAAGCATTTAGAAAAATAATCACCAGGTGACAACAAAATTTCCTGGAAGTTCTGGAGCAAAGGAAAAATCATTAATTTTTCAATCTGGTTGATTTTCTGCACTTAAAAATGTGACTATAAAGAAAATCCACGTCCCAGTTTGTTAGGCATTACAGTGACGGTTAGATATTACGCAGTTGCCTCTAAGGATCTACTTTCTATCAAGTATCCAGGAAACTGGGTTTTTCCTTATCATTAGTGCATAGAAAATGCTAGCCATTACCTCGATGCCTGTTTGTTCTTCTACCTTCTGAGTGAAGCCAATTTTAAAAACAGGTTTGGTTGCTTCTTGAAAGAAAGCACGACAGGGATCCTTCCAAGGGCGCCAAAGGCTGGGGCAATTTCCGGACATTCCCTAAAGCACTGTGGACATTACATCAGTGGTAAGTTGCGGAAATTTTTAGCTAAATTTGAATTAATAATGGGTCTACCTTAGAGTAATTTTTGTTCAGAGTCTTGACTGTCACAGACTCTTGGAAGGGTGCCTTCAGAAAAATAACAGATACAGGGCAGTATTCTGGACCTAACAGAGGAAGCCATGTTCATCTTGACCATGCTCTTATCTTCACCAGGCAAGGCATGCTTAATGAGCCTGTATTATTTATACGGCGCCCTGGTGGCACAGTGGTTAAGAGCTCAGCTCCTAGCCAAAAGGTCAGGAGTTCGAATCCACCAGCTTCTCCTTGGAAACCCCATGGGGCAGTTCTACTCTGTCCTATGGGGTCACTATGAGTTGGAATTGACTTGACTACAGTTGGTTTGGTTTTGGTTAATAATCAAGACTCTCTCACAATCAGGTCCCAAATCAGGTGAGTTTATAGCTTTCAGCTACCCATGAATAAAAGTTGCAATTAGTAAATATCTCATGCCAATTATTAACCTATTTCATTTCCCACGTTCAGCAAAGTTGGAAAAGTATTTCATTTCCATAGTCTTCAAATTTCCATGTACATGAACCACTGCGAATAATCCACCCCTGCCCTCCTCCTCAGTATTTTGCTTTCCTGTTGGTTTTTTCTGTCTTTCTCACCTTAAGGATTTAAGATTGAGCATTATGAGTTCTTCAGTCCTGTCTCTCAGAAGTGGGAAATTGCACACAGTATCCTTTGTTCTGTTTATCTAGTTTCCTTAAACAAAAGTCTAACAAATTTGAGTCTTCAGTAAAATTAAAAAAATATATATATGTAACTCACTCACTTGGTTTGCTGTTAAAAGGATTATCTACATCGTTTTGTGTATAAGGTACATTTCAATAAAAAGAGTGCTTAAATCGAATTTAACAAACTTTTAAAGCAGGAATAGAAATGGCTTTATCACACGTAGACCAGAACTCTCCACCTTTTGTGACAATGATTTGACACGTGGATGTCAACGAGAGGGCTTACCATTGCAAGGATGCAATCAGATGGGAGTAGCTGAAAATGTTGAGAAATAAGACAAAGAAATTCCTCCACTCGGTTAAAGGGTCAACGCTAGCGTTCTAGAGGTGGTGGGGCAGGGAAGGGGGAGTCAGAATACGTTTATTTCAAGCGAGGTTTTATAATTAAAGGAAGCAATAAAAATTTTAGGGCACCCAAATAAAAGGAAAGTTGCCAAATAGGAACCTCCTTTCAAACCATCTTACCCAAACGTGTGAAGAGTTGACAGCCTACCTGTAGAAAAGAAGCTGACTAAATTGGCCCTGTGCATTTATTCCTGCAGCTTGCCACCCAGATACTTATAAAGGAATTGATATGAGAGGAACCAATTTCAATGTGTCTAAAGTTAGAAGTGTTGAAGAGTGCCAAAAAAGGTGTACCAATAACATTCACTGCCATTTTTTCACGTATGCCACACAAACATTTCCCAGTGCAGAGTTCCGGTGAGTAAAATTCACAGTGTTCTTTCTGGAGGTGCCTTTAGAATGTAATTGTATTCTTCATAACCTCTTTTCCTTTTTTTTCAATTGAAATCGAAAACAGGGTTTTTATACCTAACCACTCTTCTTATTTACTTACTCAGTTTTGATGTCATTTTTCCTGAAGAGACTAAGTCCACTTGGTCCACAGATAGGCTCTGCTTGTGAAATTAGGGGCTTTGAGATACCGGGGTTTTGTAGAATAAGGTCTCCCATTCCCACCTTAACCTTGCCTCTGCAGAGCGGAAGGATGTCTATTTGTTTCGTAATGCAAATCTCGAGCTTACTCATTAGCAGGGTCACTGTTAATTATTGTTTATTTTCCACTGCCCATTCATAATTCTGACGCTAAAATATTTTGTACTGCAGTGCACACCTTGAAGTTTAGGAAGCAAAATAACCCCTTTTCTTCATATTCAGGAACAATTGCTTATTAAAGAGTAGCCCAAGAGGAACACCGACCAGTATAAAGCTGCTGGATAATGTGGTGTCTGGATTCTCACTGAAGCCCTGTGCACGCTCAGAAATAGGTAATTGTAAGGCTACTGCTTCACTATGCAATGGTAATGGGCGGAATGAAGACCCCACACACACGCCTCCCTCCTCACCATCCTCCCCCCTACCCCAAAGATGTCTGTGACCTAATTCCCGGAACCTGTGGATATGTGACCTTACATGACAAAAGGGGTTTTGCAAGTTATGGATTTTGAGAATGGGAGGGTAGGGGGATACCCCTGGTTTATTTGGGCATGTCTGAAGTACTCACAGGGTCCTCATGAGATAAAGAGTCCCAGAGACAGATTTGAACACGTTACACTGCTAGCTTGAAGACGGGGTGAATAGCACGAGCCAAGGAAACTGGTGGCTTCTAGAAGGTGAAAAGCAAGGAAGCGGCCTCCTCTGGAGCCTCTTCTTTATCCCAGCAAACCCCACTGTGGACTTATGACCTGCAGAATTGTAAGATAATAAATTTGTAAGTCACTAAGTTTTCAGAAATTTGTTACAGCAAGAAGAAATTACTACCGTACAGGAAACTACAAGGTTTTTCTTGGTGATGTCTGTATCTAGAAAATGAGTCTATCATAGTGGATCAAAACCCTGTCATTTCAGACATGTATGTAATTTTATTTGAATCCAGAAAGTTGCCATGACATTCTACTTTAATTAGCATATCGAGGTGTTAATGACAAGATGTTGTTGAAACAAAGCCAATTCTATGCATTACCAAGTGCTTACCCTGTGCCAAGCCCTATACTGGCTTTTGGGCTATGGCCATTCTATGGAAGATTGGAAGTGGGCAACTTTCCTCTCATTTGTCTCTTCCTTCAGTATATTCCCTCCGCAGCGTGTGCCATATTTATTGCTTCAAATTCAGTGATTGCTACTAATAGTCCTTTTTATTTTTTTTCCCTGTGAGGCTTCTTGAAGATTTTTATTTAGAAATCTTCCTGTTCTTTACACAGCACTGTTGTTGAAGGCATTTGTTGCACTCTTCCAGGGAGCTGGCATGGTCAGGCCCCTCCCTCGGGCCATTCTACACTGCTATCCATGGTCTGAAAGAGCACCTCATATAGCCAATTTCTGTCCTCTGTCAACAATTATCCTGTCCTGTGCTTGGTTTCTTCATTAAATTGCAATGAGTTCACATATTACTTTAATTAAAAGGCCTTCACAGAGAGAGAAAAATCCTGGACATTTCAGGAAATGTTGTGCCCTGCTAAGGTTATTGTTTTTAGTGGTCACTTTTCAACATTCCTCAGGGAACATCTAGTAGCCAGTGGCATTCTATACCTATAGTAAGCCTCTGGAGCCGCCTGCCCACTTGAAAATCCCAAGTTAGTGATTTGTAGCCATTACTAGAAGTTTGTTCTGTTTCTTCAAGGACGTAATTTGATAGACAAGAAACATGAGGCTCATAGAGTTGAAATGTTGTGCTCAAGGACATACGGGCCAGGACTTCAACCTGGGTCTTTAGGTCACAAATTTCATACCCTTTCCCCCTTTTTAATGTAAAGTCTTCTAGTCTTAACCCATATATCAAACTAATTATATTTACAACTTCCTTCTCTTCTTGCCCAAATTTCTGTATGGATTTAAAAGTGCTCAGAAGAATCGCACTTCTCCAGTTAAGTTAAATAAATAAACTATTTGCAACTCAATAGTGGTAACTTTTATCATGTTGTTGTTGTTGTTAGGTGCCATGAAGTCCGTTCCCACTCAGAGCAACCCTATGTACAACAGAATGAAGCACTGCCTGGTCCTGAACCATCCTCACAATTGTTGCTATGCTTGAGCCCATTGTTGCAGCCACTGAGTCAATCCATCTAATTGAGGGTCTTCTTTTTCCCTGACCCTCTACTGTATCAAGCATGAAGTCCTTTTCCAGGGACTGGTTCCTTGGAATAACATGTCCAAAGTATGCGAAACAAAGACTCACCATCCTCTCTTCTAATGTGCATTCTGGCTGTACTTCTAAGACATGTGTCCATTCTTTTGGAAGTCCATGGTATATTCAATATTCTTCGCCAACACCATAATTCAAAGGCATCGGTTGTTTTTCTGTCTTCCTTATTCATTGTCCAGCTTTCACATGCATATGAGGCAATTGAAAACACAATGTCTTAGGTCAGGTGCACCTTAGTCCTTAAAGTGACATCTTTGCTTTTTAACACTTTAAAGAGTTCTTTTGCACCAGATTTGCCCAGTGCAATGCCTCCTTTGATTTCTTGACTGCTGCTTCCATGGGTATTGATTGTGGATACAAGTAAAATGAAATCCTTGACAAGTCCAATCTTTTCTCTGTTTATCATGATGTTGCTTATTGGTCCAGTTGTGAGGATTTTTGTTTTCTTTGTGTTGAGGTGTAATCCATACTGAAGGCTGTGTTTTTTTGTCTTAGTCAGTAACTGTTTCAAGTCCTCTTCGCTTTCAGCAAGCAAGTTTGCGTGATCTGCATATCACAGGTTCTTACTGAGTCTTCTACCGGTCCTGATGCTCCTTTCTTCTTCATATAGTCCAGCTACTTGGATTATTTGCTCAGCATACAGATTGAATAAGTATGGTGAAAGGATAACCCTGATACACACCTTTTCTGATTTTGAACTACACAGTATCCCCTTGTTCTGTTGGAAAGACCGTCTCTTGGTCTAAGTACAGCTTCCTCATGAGCACAATTAAGTGTTCTGAAATTCCTGTTCTTCACAATTTTATCCATAATTTTTTTATGATCCACACAGTCAAAGGCCTTTGCATAGTCCATAAGCACAAGTAGACACCTTTCTGGTTCTCTGCTTTCAGCCAGGATCCATCTGACATCAGCAATGATATCCCTCATTCCATATCCTCTTCTGAATACTGCTTGAATTTCTGGCAGCTCCTGGTGATGTACTGATACAACTGCTTTTGAATAACCTTCAGCAAAATTTTACTTGCATGTGATATTAATGATATTGTTTGATAATTTCTGCATTCTGTTGAATCGCCTTTCTTTGGAATGGGTACAAACGTGGATCTCTTTCAGTTGGTTAGCCAGGTAGCTGTCTTCCAAATTTCTTGGCATAGATGAGTGAGCACTTCCAGCCCTTCTTCTGTTTGTTGAAACATCTCAATTGGTATTCCTTCAGTTCCTGGAGACTTGTTTTTAGCCAATGCTTTCAGTGCAGCTTAGACTTCCTTCAGTACCATTGGCTCTTGATCATATGCTACCTCCTGAAATGGTTGGATGTCGGCCAATTCTTTCGGTACAGTGACTGTTTTTATTCCTTTCATCTGCTTTTGATGCTTCCTGCATCATTTAGTATTTTCCCTGTAGAATCCTTCAATATTGTGCTCAAGGGTTGAATTTTTTCTTCAGTTCTTTAAGCTTGAGAAATGCCGTGCATGTTCTTCCCACTCTTATCATAATACCCATCAATTCCTCTATTAAGATGGTAAACATACTTCTCAAACTAATAATAATAAAACACAAACTGGAAAACTATTTCTTCTTTTTGTCACCTCTCGATCGGAAAGGTAGTCTGGCAATTGGAGACGGATGATAGAATTGCAATTTCTGAGAAGAACCAGTTAGTATGTTTGAAATAGAGAATGTACTATAAAACAATAGGTTGCATAGCCAAAGTATCTATAAGTAGATGAGACTGATAGGAGGGAGGGCTAACATTAGATAGAAAAAGAAAATAAAAAATATATGAGGACATTGAGCTGAAATTATTTCATATATGTAGAGTGGGTAAGTGTAAGGCTTTTAAATTCATAAATACAGAATGGCAAATACAGGACTTAGTAGTGGTTCATAAGAAAGCCTGAAGGATACCTTTGACGGCCAACTGCCAGTAATCTATATTGTAAATGCTAAAAATCTAATGTCAATTTTCATCTACATTAATGGTATATCCATGTTTTACAAATTAGTGTCTGTGTTCCTTCATTTAACTCTGTAGGACTCCTTTCAGCGTCTTTTGTAGGGCAGGTCTGGTACTGATGAATTCTCTCCATTTTTGTTTATTTGGCAATGTCTCAATTTCTCCTTTGTTTTTTGAAGGATACTTTTGCTGGATATAGAATTCTTGACCAACCATCTTTTTTCTTTCATTGCTTTGAATATGTCATCTACTGCTTTGGCCTTCATGGTTTCTGATGAAAATTCAGCTGTTATTCTTATTGGGAACCTTTTGTGTGTGATGATTCATTTGTCTCTTGCTACTTTCAACATTCTCTCTTTGCCTCTGACTTACAGTAATTTGAGTCTGTTGTTTGTTGAAGTTGGGACATGTTTGTTCTTTTTTAACATTCTCTTTCCCTTTCTCTTCCCCTTCCTTCAGGGACTTCCTTTATGTGTATGTTGGTATACTTAATGAAGTCTCACAGGTCTGTAAAACCCTGTTCATTTTTCTTCATTATTTTTCTCTCTGATCTTAAGACTAGGTAATCTCAACTGAGCTTTCTTCTTTGTTTTTCCTTCTTCCAGCTCAAATTTGCTGTTGAGCCACCGTACTGAAATTTTTAAGTTATTGTGCATTTCAACTCCAGAATTCTATTTTGTTCTTTTTTTTTTTTTTTTTACTAATTTAGATCTTTTTAAAATTTTTAATCTTTTATTAATTTATATATAATTGTATTAATTGATATAACTTTTTATTAATTTGATTTATTGACTGATATTATCTATTTGGTGAAATATTGTGCCCAGAGTTTTCTTAGTTCTCTATGCATGGTTTCCTTTGTTTTTTTTTTTAAAGCCCTTTACTGTTGAGTTGATTCTGACTCTTAGCAACCCTTATGACAGAGTGGAACTGCCCCATAGGGTTTCCTAGGCTGTAACCTTTACAGAAGCAGACTGCCACATCTTTCTGCCATGGAGTGACTGACGGGTTCCAACTGCCAACCTGTCATTTAGCTGTCAAGTGCATTAACCACTGCACCACCAGGGCTTCTCTAGTTCTTCAAACATCTTTAAGATGGCTGATTTAAAATCTTGTCTAGCAAGTCCAACATCTGTGCTTCCTTAGAAACAGTTTATATTGATTGCTTTTTTTTTTCTTTGCAAGGGTCATACATACTTGTTTCTTTTCATGTCTTATAGCCTTTTTGTTAAAAAATTAGAACTCTTAAATAGTATAATACGGCAACTTTGGAATCAGATTCCGTCCTTCCCCCAGAGTTTTTGTTGTTGATGTTGCTGTTTGTTTAGTGGCTTCTTTGAATGAATTCTCTTAAGCGTATCTTCCTTGTTGTATGTGCCACGAAGTCTCTGCTCTGCAAGCTTAGTGATCTGCTTGTTACTGGACAGAGATTTCCTTAGACGCTTTGTACCAGTAAATCTCCTGGCCTCTGCCAAGTGTTGAGGTGTGCCTTTAATACCTAGGCAGGCAGTTACAACTCTGCATTAGCGCTCATGTCCTACCTTCACAGAGCTCAAAATCAGCCAGACATGCATGTTTAAGGCCTTCTCAGGTCTTTCCTGGGCATGCACACAACCTGGGTATGCATGTTGTTCCCTGGAATATCTCAGAGCTTTTCAAACCCCCTTATGGATATCTCATTCCCATAATTTTCCTTTTAAGTGTTCTCATCAGTTTGTTGTCTGGCCCCAGCTGTTATTGTTGCCTCAGTCAGTTGCAGTGTTAAATGGTTACCACTGATTTTTTCCCCTAAACATTCCTAAGGAAAAAGCTGTTAGCACTGAACAAATGTTGAGTAAAAAAAGAAAAAAAAAAAAAAATTCCTAAGGAAAAAGCTGTTAGCACTGAACAAATGTTGAGTAAGTTTAAGTAAAAACAAGACTTGCAAGTGGGATTTTCTAGAAAATAGCCAGATGGGACAAATTATGACAGTTATCTTGGAATGGGATTTTGGAATAGATCCAACCCCATTCTCTTCCTCCAGTGGTTGCTGGTTTTCACCATGATTTTGGGACTGTTGATTTTCAAGGATACCACTGAGTTGGGAAGAGAAGGATGGCAATAGAGCAAGTTTAAACACCACAAACCTTGCTTTTCTTCTTGAGACTCAGCCATTTTTCTTAAATAAATGTCCCCACACCCCCGATTGTTGCAAGCCTTTGGTAAAATGCCAGAATTTTGAAAAAGTTGACTTTAGTACTTTTTTTGCCAGTGTTCTCATTGCTTTTATGAAGGAGACAATTATTAGAAGTGCTGGGGGGTGGGGGAAGCTAGCTTTAAACTAGACGGTGTATTTAGAACAAAGATTTACCTGTCCTCTTGTCCTTTGCACTGGTCAGACCTTTTGTGCGTACCAAACCGAACCCACTGCTGTTGAGTCGATTCCAATTTAGAGCAATCCTGTAGAACAGAGTAGAACTGCTCCACAAGGTTTCTGAGGCTATAAATCTTTATGGAAGCAGACTGCCACATGTTTCTCCCGTGGAGCAGCTGGTGGGTTCTAACAGCCAACCTAGCAATGAAAACACTATAGGCCATTTCGCAGGATGGCAATCAACATGGTAGCATATGTAGAAGTCATGAAAAATTAAAAAAAAAAAAAAAAAAAACAGTTAAAGGAAGAAGTTAAAGATACTTAACCTGTAAAAGAGTCTGGATAGTTATCTTAATTTTTCTTTTTTGGAAAGGCTGACACAATAAAAAGATTAGACTAACCTGTGTGGTTCCATAGTGTATATCTAGGTAGATGCTGCCATGAAGAAAATAAGAAAAAATAAAAAACCCCTATCACTTATAACACTTAGAGGACCCAGAAGAGAATTGGACCACATTATTTTGACGAAGGTTCAAGTGAAAGCGTTCTCATGAGTGTCCTTGAGAGGGTGCAGTTGTCAGTTGGCATACATGACCCCAGCTTCGAGATTCTGTGATTTAAAAAGAAATTTAATTAGTTGATAACCAATTTTCTAGAGGTCAATATGAAGGCATTATGAGGGTGCACTCTCTTGACCCATCTGGGTCTGTCCTTCCCATAGTTTATGCTACCATTATTTTTAAGCTTCCATAATTTTAATAGCATTTATGTTTTATTGAATTGAGTAAATTGACTAAATACTATGAACACAAATAAAAATGGAGTTAAGAAATAAGATTACATAAGTGTAATAAAAGTGGATTTCTCCCGTTCTAGTCTTGGCACGCACATGGTATTTTTGTTAGCTATCTGATATTTTTGTTAGTCTCTGTTTATTAATTCTCTTTCACTATATTCAGGAAAGTGTAGCTCAAAATCTCATGTTCTTAAGGCCTAGGACTCAAGGCAGGGTAATATAAAGACAATATGAACACATGCTCATATGAGGGAACCTAAATATTTTCAGCAAGTTTTGGGATATTTTAGCTGACATTTTTTTATTTAGGATGTTTAGTGCTATGAATAATAAACACAATGATGTCCTCAGTTATGATGACAAAGGGCAAACAAATTATGCGGTATGCCACTGACTGAGCAACGTCTTCCCTCTGTGCATTCACAGGCTGCCACATGGACATTTTCCAGCATCGTGCGTTTTCAGATGAGGATGTTGCCAGTGTTGTCGCTCCAGACGCTTTCGTGTGTCGAACCATTTGCACCTATCATCCCAACTGCCTCTTCTTTACGTTCTATACAAACACATCGAATGTAGAATCACAGAGGTGTGTATGAACAGGTACCATCTATACAAACACATCGAACGTAGAATCACAGAACGTGTACCATCTGCTGCTGTTATTCCATCACTTTGATTTCACAGTTTGAGTTTGTAAAAGTTTGTCCATTTCCCTCTAAAAACTTGAATCCGCAGTTCAGGTAGGTACTTTTCTGCTAGGTGCAGATTATTTAACAGAAGACTTTTTTTTTAACCTACTTTCTGTACTTAAAACAAACATTCCATTGGATTAATGAAACAACAGCCATCAGAAAAAAAAAAAAAAAAAGGAATTGATGTCTTTCTTACTGATCTTAAAGGGTTGCGCTAACTTGAAGTAAAACCTCTCATTGGCCATATATCCATTAAGCTGGCTGGCTCTAACTCCTCTCCCATAAGAAACTAACCCTCAAACCAAACTGGTTGCTGTCAAGTCATTTCCAACTCATAGCAACCCTATAGGACAGAATAGAACTGCCCCATAGGGTTTCTAAGGAGCTGCTGGTGGATTTGAACCGCCAACCTTTTGGTCAGCAGCCTGAGCTGTTAGCCACTGGGCCACCAGAAACTAGAGCCCTGTTTATCCTGATCAAGGTCCTGGTTGACCTCCTTACCCTTAGGGCACCCACTTACTTTCTTTACACAGAGCATGGTCCTAAGGGAGGGCATATCCTTACTTAATGGCATCAGCCACACAAATCCCCAGAATTTGGTTTTTGCATTTTTCTTTTATTTTTTCAATTAGAAGGTAGAATGTTACTGTTCTTCTCTTTTCAGGCTACCTGTGCCTATTACTTTTCTCCAGAGGGAGATTTTGGCTCGATTTACATTTAATCTCCATAGTTGATTAGTGTCTTGTAGTCTGAGTTACTGTAATGAGAGTTTCTCAGAAGAATAAAATTTGTAGAGGTGCTTTTGTGTTTGGCTAATGCTTTCTCTCTCTCTCTCTCCCATTTTAATAGAAATGTTTGTTTCCTTAAGACTTCCAAAAGTGGAACACCAAGTTCCTCTACTCCACAGGAAAATGCCTTATCTGGGTATAGCCTTTTAACCTGCAAGAGGACTTTGCCTGGTAATGTGATTCAGTAATAATATCACATAAAATGTGATCAATTTTATGATCTAACAAGTAATAGCTATGACATAATCCTCATGCCAGAGACTTGTATAAATGTGGTTTATTACTTTCCTCGTTGTATAACTTTCTGTATTTATAACTGGCACAGAACTCTGTCATTCCAAAATTTACTCTGGAGTTGATTTTGGAGGGGAATTGTTGAATGTGACCTTCGTTAAAGGAGTGGACATTTGTCAGGAGGCTTGTACAAAGATGACGCGATGCCAGTTTTTTACTTATTCTTCACTACCAGGAGACTGTCAGGGAGAGAAGTAAGTGAAAAGTTATGTTTTGAAGACAATCGTCAGGACAATTTCATGTACTTTTCGCCTCTATAAAGATTTAATCTTTGCACTGCTTATCTTATCTAGGTGTAAGTGTTCTTTAAAATTATCTTTGGATGGTTCCCCAACCACAATTACATTTGGGACACAAGGCAGCTCTGGCTATTCTTTGAGACTGTGTAAAACTGGGGAGGACTCTGGTGAGTAAACGTCACTTCTTCACAGACCTGTAATGTGTTGTTTGTTGGTAGCTTGTTTAGTCTTATGTAACAGAATTCTCTATCTTGTTTTCCTTGATGGAAGAGGACTCTGATTCATGTCTAATTCTAACCACGAGCTTCAACACTGTCTTTCTAGTCTGCACAACAAAATCAAAAACGCGCATTGTTGGGGGAACCAACTCCTCTTGGGGAGAGTGGCCCTGGCAGGTCAGCCTGCAGATGACAATGACATCCCAAAGCCATATGTGTGGAGGGTCAATCATTGGCCACCAGTGGGTCCTAACTGCCGCCCATTGCTTTGATGGGTAAGTTTTGGGTGAGTCTTATCCAGAGTCTTATCTTGACTTTTTATTTGAAGTATCTGTAATTAATTTCTTGATCATCATGTGAGTTTATTAATAGAGAGTTACTCTTTTTATTTTAAAACAGGGTGGTCTTCAACATATTTAACACCAATAGGGTGTGAGCATTGGCCAATCTGATCCATTACAACAGACTGTGGTGGGTGTGCAGGGCTGGGGCTACCTGCTACGTATTACTCCCACTTTAAAGAATAATTCGAAAATGCCCTGACGGATGCCTGCTCTACTACCACTACCCAAAAGCATTCCTTAAAGACACCAAAGACTTCTTTTTCATTCAGGCCCAGAGAAATTTCACTTACTGCTCTTTGATTTGCAAATGTACTATGTAATACTAATAACAACAATAATGAAGCAAAATGAGGTGTTTTCTTAGCCTTTATCTTTCAATGTATATAATCTGACATTTCTGTTTTATTGGGAAAATAGTACATCACATGGCACGGTTTAAAATTTTTAAAACAGGCTTTGTATATAGACAAAACGGAGCTTGAACCACAGCTCCTCACTTGCTAGAGGTATGGCCTTGGGCAACGTATAAAATCTCTCTTGACTTAATTTTCCTATCTGTAAACTATGAATGATAACAGCTCTTAATTCATAGGGTTATTGGAAGATTAAATGACATAACGGTCAGTACTATACCTGGAACATAAACATTACTCAAAAATATAAGCTCTTATTACTCCGTTCACTAAGCAATGTAAAAATAGGAAAAGTATATGAATTAGCACACTCGTAGGCCCAAAATAAGACGCTTGGTTTCTCTCAAAAACAAAGGAACACAAATATTTTTGTTTTAGCAAAATCCACTCTTTCCCCTGCCCTAACAGGGCAGAGCCCAGATTGCTGTGTCCCAGGATTTAGGAGACCAAACCTGCTGCCACCGCACAGTCTCCAATTCAGGGCGACCCCACACGTGTCAGAGCAGAACTGTGCCCTGTAGGGTTTTCGGTGGCTGGTTTCTCTAAAGTGCACATCAGGCCTCTCTTTTGAGACACTTCAGAGTGTATTTGAACCTCCAACCTCTCAGTTAGTAGTTGAGCTCTTAATCGTTTGCACCATCCAGGATTTCGGATACTACCACCAAAATATAACACAGTAAGTGGCAAAGCTGGACACTTCAAGGCCCCTTCACAATTGCCGCATAGCATTGTGGGCCCTGCAGTTGGCATCCAGGGTTGCCTCTTGCCTCACAGTTACTCCTCTGCAATTTTCTATTGACATCACAGGGAATTGCCTGTCATATGGCTGAAAGCAGGCTTTTGCCCTTTGCTGGTTAGCTACTCCTCACAGTAATGGCTCCGTTTTCCTGAGTGAATTTAATTGCAAAACAGTAAGTAAATGCCGAAGTTGGTGGTATAGAAAGGTTTCGATGTCTCACAGGGGAGCTTCCCGCCATTAAGAGCTATTGTCTATGTGATTATAAGATTAGATAGATAGCTGGCATTGAGTCGACTCCAACTCATGGTGACCCTGCATACAACAAAACAAAACATTGCCTGGTCCTGTGTCATTCTCACAAACACCAGCATATTCCAGCCCATTGTTGTGGCTATTGTAACAATCCATCTCACTGAGGGTCTTCTTCGCCCTCTCTAGCCCTCCACTTCACCCAACATGATGTCCTTCTCCAGTGACTGATCCTTCCTGGTGGCATGTCTAACGCAAACGAGTTAGACAATGTCTGTTGTGATCCATGAGATTTTTATCCACTAAACTTTTCATTGAAGCCTGAAAGTGTTGTGACTTTATAGGAGATGATATTCATGAAAATATTCTGATCTTTTTGAAAGGAAGTCACTTGACACCTAACAGTTCCATTAGTTATTCTAGAGTTCTGTGCGGTCATGCCTCACACCACTCATTGAACGATGAGAAAAATTTCCAGATCTTTACACAAAAGAAGACTTTGCTTTAGATCAGTCCTTTGGGTTTGCTTTGTGTGTATTCATATTTTAAAGTGTTAATTTAAATGTATATGGATACATTTTAAATAATGCTGAAACCCCCCTAACTGGAGCATGACAATTCCATGATACACATCTAGACTCTCCCCCAACCTCAGAATGGGATAGCAACATTTTTATGTGTTTCTTTGCAGTAAACACAAAATAATTACGTGCTTGTACGTTTTCAGTGTTTTAAACCAAATTCTAGAGATCCAATCCTGCTGCAGGTGGTCAGATGACAATTGTCAGGAGGAGAAATTATGTAGGAAAAATACATTACGTGTGGCATTTCCTTCCCAGCTCTTTTTTGGAAGAGAAAGTAAAGGAAAAAAAGCAGCACTATCAAAGGTCAACTTTCTGGTTTGAAATAGATATTTGCTTTTTCCCTCTTAGGCTTTCCTGGCCGGATGTTTGGCACATTTATGGTGGCATTTTAAATCTTTCAGAAATAACAAAAAAAACACCTTTCTCAAAAGTAAAAGAGATTATTATTCACCAACAGTATAGAATGTCAGAAGCTGGTCATGATATTGCCTTAGTAAAACTTGAGGCGCCTTTGAATTACACTGGTAGGTAGAATATTTACAGCTGAAACGTAATGGTTTAATTAGCACCTCAGTCTGAATGAGGGCAGGATCTGGGGGGTTTATCTTTATTTTCTGATTGGTGGTGTTGGGAGATAGGTGAGGGCTAGCGGGGAAGATAGCCTGATATTTGGCAAAAAATACCTTCTAAACCCTTTCATTACTATTGGGGTAGCTGTAAACCAGCCACTTTTTATGCCGCTGGACCTCCTAGGTAGCAGTGGCTAGTGGCAATGCATTTAGCATCAAGGTGGGTCCCTTTTGAAATGGGTGAAGCTCAGCAGACTGGAGTTAGAGCCTCATTGCTGTGTAGGCTGAGCATTCTATTAGGTGAGGCTTCCTGGCTCAGTTAGTTTTGTGAACTTTTGCCTTTTTTCCCTTTATTCCTGTAAAATAAGGCTTGTAAGCATGATTATGGCTTTCTTTTATGATAGTTAGGGAACCTGGATGGGTTTGTTTTAGTTTTTCTGTGTCATGTTTGGAAAACCAGAGTTTCCTCATGTAACCTAACAGAAAGGCACCGCAATAAAATTCTCGATTTAGTTCTTATTGGTATATCGTCATACCACACATCAGCGACGCCACAGTGCTGCTTGTCTTATTGGTGGCTTGTATTACCAGATCATATATCTCAAAATCCATAACTCATATTAAAAATCCCAAATTGGTCTTTGAATCCACATACCATAATTAGTGAAAACACCTAACATCAAAATTTTTAAAAAATAATAAAAATTTAGTAATGAAAGTGTTAATTAAGGCGCGAGGAATTTTCATTACTTCTTCCAGGCTCATACACAGTATGTACAACTGCCTGTATACGGTTACGGAAACCCTGGTGGTGTAGTGGTTAAGTGCTATGGTTGTTAACCGAAAGGTCAGCAGTTTGAATCCGCCAGGCGCTCCTTGGAAACTCTACGGGGCAGTTCCACCCTGTCCTGTAGGGTCCCTATGAGTTGGAATCGACTCGACGGCAGTGGCTTTGGTTTTGGTTTGGGTTATATATGGTTACAGTAGAGGCATGGGAACTGTCTTTGCCCTCTGGAGGGCATTAGACTTCCTTTGACAAAGGGCAGAATTACCATTGTTTTAGGTTTAGGAACATTAGACATAGAGGAGGGCAATTGGGACTAGATAACTTTTTTTTTTTTTTTTTCACTTTTCTGTTAAGTAGAAGAGTTTGGTGCAGAAAGAAGCCCTGGGAAGCTAATAGCATCATGGTTGGAGAAGCACACAGCTCCAGAGATGCTGAATTTCCCTTGTGTCCATTAATTATTATGTAACCTTGGGCAAGTTGCTTTTGTTCCCTGTGCCTCTAATTTTCTCATCTGTGAAATGGGGATGATAATTACCCCCATTGGTTTGTTCCTATGGCCAAGTCAGCTAATAAACTAAAGCACTTAAAATAGCGCCTGGACCAGTATAGACTGCCGTTATTATTAAGGACATCATAGCCTAAATAAGACTTAAGAAACAAAAACTAGAAATGAGTTTGGCAGTAAATTTGGGTTCTGAGATTTTTATTTAAGCCAGAAGAATTTAACTCCAAAAATGTCAAGTGCAAATGAGCTCTTCTGGTAAAAAAAAGTTTTCTGAAATCATTGAGCTTAGAAATTGAGCAGAAAAGGGTTATTCTTGGTGTTACTATAAAGAAGAACACAGGATAAAGAAATAATGTATTTGTAAACTCAATATCCATAACTTTATCTAATTAAACTCTAACTTAAAATTACCTCTCAGCTACCCAGAAACCAATATGCCTACCTTCCAAAGATGATGTGAATACAGTTTATACCAACTGTTGGATCAGTGGTTGGGGCTTCACCAAGGAGAAAGGTACCGTGTGGCATTTTGAATGTTGGTCCTTGAACGTGTGCAATGGATCCATTTAGTCAGCCTCTGTCTAAAATTATATCCAAACTCTTGATCTGTCCAATATTTAGAAATATTTGTCCCCAAATATTTACTCAGTGATACTTGAGAAGATGTATTTTTGCCTGGTCCTGGAAAATTTTCTAAGATAATCTTTAAAGCACCTGAATTCATTTGCTTGGGGTCACGTAAGAATTGAGCCCATATACAGCTATGAGTCGGAATTGACTCAACAGCACCCGGCTTAGTTTTTTTGGTTTAGGGCCTATATAGCACACTCGAGCCAATCCTGCTCTCAGTATTGGTACTGTTCTCATTCCCCAGTACTGTACTGTTCTCATTTGATATTAATGACCAGGAGTATAGGCAGCTACGCTGTCTTTCTTTATGACAGATTCTCAGTCATTTTTTTTTTCATGCAGCCTTTTGGCAATATGAGGAAGCCTATAACCACTTCTCAAATAATTATTTAAATCCATAAAATAAAATAAATAGGATTACAAAGGAAATCAGTTATATTAAATGTAGTTATAAAGACACTTAAAATATGTGACATTGTAGTATGTGTGCTTCTTTATTAACATATTAAAGAGCAAGATCTGGCAGCTGTTCTAGTAACTACCATGATTTTGAAATAGTGGTGAGCATCAGTGATACCACGACCACGTACGATATGAAAATATCTGTGATGCTTATTGATGACAAAGTCATAGGTACTGCGAATATGGCTGTGGTTTGTTGCCTACATCCATAACTAAAGGAAGTGTTAAGATTTTAGCCGGGTGTCGGTGAAAATAATGAAATTTTTTTTGCTATCTAAGTTAATGAACTCTGTGAATTCTTTCTATGGACTCTAGGTTAAGAACCTCTGCTAATGGGTATTTGGATATTTAAATTATCCTTGAGCTTTTATGGAAACAGTCCATTCTTTCTTTCCAAAATTATGCTACTGATAGACACAACAGAGAACAATATTTGTAATTCTTTACACAAGGAGATAGCTTGCTAAGCTCTCTCCGTCTTCCCTGATTCAATCTCTGTTCAACTAATGCCAATTTTTTGAGTAGTCTTTGGTGACAGGAAGAAATTAAGAGTAATTTTACAAAACAGAGAAGGCTCCCAACATATAACCAGCTAGTAGCTAGACACTGATGGTAATTAAATTCTTTGTAAATAAGATGTCCTTCATGGAAAACACTCCCTTGTGTTGCTTAAAGGGCAAAACACTCCTCTTTGACAGAGATTTTGAGGGTTTTCAGAAATAATATATTTTTTTAATTATTATTTTAAATATATGAAACAAAAAACTGAAAGGTAAGAACTTTCAGGCTTCATAATTGTAGGCAATAAATATGAAAGGGAATTTCTGAGGAACTTAATGCGGAGACCAGAGGACAGCAGAGAATATAAGAGCAAAACCTGCTCTTATATGGGGTGCTGGGCTGGCCGAGCCCTGCAGCAGAGGCCAATACATGGCGCTTTCTCTTAGTCTCTTTCTCTCTCTTCGTATATGTACTCTACCCTCTCAATGTTTACTGTCTCTTTTTACCCAAAGATAGGACCTTAGTGAAAAGCTCACAATTACTTGCTTTAAGACTTGTTGTTTATTTCATAGGTGAAATCCAAAATACTCTGCAAAAGGCAAATATTCCTTTGATAACGAATAAAGAATGCCAGACAAGATATAAAAATCATAAAATATCCAGTGAAATGATCTGTGCTGGCTATGAGGAAGGGGGAACAGATGCTTGTAAGGTAATCATTCAGTTATGAAGGAACACATAGGCTGCATGAGAATATTCACCTCAAAGCATGTTTTCTAATACTGCATTTCATTATAGTTGTAAAAAAAATTTGGAGCCAAAATGATGTGACAATTTCATAAATAACCTTTAACAAATTGCATATGTATATGCCATCATCCCTGTGAGGGTGTGCTTATGTAAGGGAAGACAGTTTTACACACTACACTGGAAACCCTGGTGGCGTAGTGGTTAACTGCAACGGCTGCTAACCGAAAGGCTGACAGTTCAAATACACCAGGCGCTCCTTGGAAACTCTATGGGGCAGTTCTTCTCTGTCCTAAAGGGTCGCTATGAGTCGGAAGGCGGGTTTACGGGTATAACTGTAATATAAGAACATTGGATTTACCTGAAATTGGGATGAGGCTGTCAAAATTTCTTTACTGAATTTACCTCAGAATAGAAGAGGAGTAAACATAAAATGAAATCGTGCACCATTGAACTAAATTGTTTTCACAACATCCAATATCTAATAAGGCTCATTAGATACCTGAAGAACTTTAAGAAGTGGTGTGTCTGTGTGTATGTGGGGTGGGGGTGGGGATAGCATTTTAAAGGCCATCGCTTATTTCAATCACGTCCTAACTTTCATCGTTTTATTTTTCCGCCCACCGTGATACAGGGAGACTCAGGTGGTCCCCTAGTCTGTAAACACGAAGGAATCTGGCATCTGGTGGGCATTACCAGCTGGGGTGAAGGCTGTGCCCGTAGGGAACAGCCAGGTGTCTACACCAAAGTGGCTGAGTACGTGGACTGGATTTCAGAGAAAACACAAGGTGGCAGTGAACACTCTCCGATGAGGTCGCCAGCGTGAAGAGGCTGTGCGATGGCTGTGAAAAGCCCAGTTTGCAGCACTAGTTTTACAAACTTGAGTTCAACTCAAATACCGAGCCTTGGTGTCCTCACATGCAAAACATGGAGAGTGCTGTCTACCTCACATCCTTGTCATAAAGCTAAAATGAGACTATGCGTCCACCGCTGCCGAGGTCAGTCTGTGCCGGGCATGCTTTTAGCCTCCAAAAACTGGGAGCTAATGATGGGAAATAACAACTGAAGGTCTCGCCACAATCATTTGCTATGAAATAAAATGGCAACATAACCTGATTAGAAGAGTGTTTGCCTTCTGATTGTGAAGCAGAGCTGAGAATGAGCAACTCCAAAGCCCAGCATGATGCCTGGAAACATTCTAATCTTGCTGCTGCCTCTGGAACTGAGCACATTTCAAAGATCATAATTGCTTGTCACTGCCTCACTTCCCTGCTGCTGCCTGCGGCACTTGGGGTGACAGGCCTGTGTAACATGCACTTTTGCAAGGAAGATAAGGGGTTACCTGATCCTGGAAAAAAGTGTACCTTTTCATCACAGCCTCTGCCTGTTATCACAGCACTACACAACGCTCCAGGTGGGGTGTGGAGGGGAGGCCCGTGGATTGCGATTGTCTGGTTGTAGCTGCCTGCAACAGGTTCATTTCACAGTAACGCTGGGGGCTCACTGGGTATTGGGTTCTGCAATAATAATTAAAGAAGCATTGTCAGGCATAGAGTATGTCAAAAAGCTGTCCTGTAAATTCACAGTAGTAGGAGGTAGCTGTGGAATGGATGAGATAAATCCTTATGCTACACAAATGCCACACTTGCCAATGGTTACCACAAACAACACAAGGCAGCTTGGTTCAGTACACGAAGCTGACTAACATGTACGCAGATTTGGTCATCTATAAAATATTCCTTAAGTTAAATGCAAAAATAGAATTTTCTAAAAGAGACTGAGTTTTTTCTTCCATGCTCAGACACACTGAAAGGTAAAAAGGGCTAAAGAGTAAAGGAGCTGAAGGAAAACCATGGGGCTGGAGTAATTCAGCAGGACATTGTAGAATTAAGAGTTTATAAGTAAACAGCTTTTGTAAAACCTGGGTGTAATTGATAAAAACAAAACAAAAGAAAACTTTCAGCTTTTACTTTTACTTTCAATAAAGATATTGAAGATATTGATCTTTGTTCTGTGTGGATGTTCTTTTAAATTAAAAGGAAAAAAAGTAGCTTGTAATGAAACTTTATCTCAGTTTACAGTTTCTATAATTCTAATGGGTGATTGAACAGAACTGTGCATTGCTTAAAAGGTAAACACTAGGGCTTTTGTTTGTCAGGGAATGACCATTGCCGTTGAGTCGATTCCAACCCATAGCGACCATATAGGACAGAGTAGAACTGCCCCATACAGTTTCCAAGGAGCGCCTGGTGGATTCGAACCGCTGGGGAATGACCTAGTTTGGGTAAAACAAGGAGGAGAGTTTTGAGATGTGGAACTTCCCCAAGGTATAAGTTATTACTCTAGTTGTTACTAGCGGTCTACCGTATTTTTACGAAAATAACGTGTGCATTACATATTTTTTGCAAGCGGCGCAACCCCCCCCCAAACTTGATTTTCATAAGGGCAGCATACCATTTTTTTTCTTTTTTTTTTACATGTTGCCAACTTCAATTTCAATCAATTTTTTTTTCTGTCCAATGGATTTAATGTTACCAGGATAAAACTGATCTTGTGGAAACTTGATTTAAGGTAGGCATTTTCCTAAACTAAGTGAAAACAGTGGTGAACTGAATGGGTTCATGACGGAAATGGGATAACATGTTGAAACCAAAGAGTATGAATGCACAAAGACCTAGAAATTAGTAAATAAGAGATGATCCTAAGACTAAAACTGCAAGAACATGATGTTGTTTACACCTGATTGCTTTCATAAATCCTAAACTGAAACACAATTTTTGATAAACAATGTCTAGCAAACAAAGGTCACGAGGAGAAATTGTGTTTTCATCTTAAAACAGGCCATTTTAGTTTATTCACTCATTATCACATCATCCACCATTCATCTGTCAGTTTGTTGTGCTGTGGTGGCTTGGATGTTGCTGTGATCCTGGAAGCTATGCCACCGATATTTCAAATACCAGCAGGGTCACCCATGGTGGACAGGTTTCAGCGGAGCTTCCAGACTAAAACAGACTAGGAAGAAAGACCTTTAGATCTACTTTTGAAAAAAAAAATCACCCAGTGAAAACCTTACGTATAAGTAGCAGAACATGGTCTGATATAGTGCAGGAAGATGAGCCCCTGAGGTTGGAAAGGACTCCAAATACGACTGGGGAAGAGCTGCCTTTTCAAACTAGAACCTACCTTAATGATGTGGATGAAGTAAAGCTTTTGGGACCTTCATTTTCTGATGTGACAGGATTCAAAATAAGAAGCAGCTGCAAACATCCATTAATAATCATAACATGGAATGCACAAAGTATGAATCTAGAAAAATTGGGAGTCATCAAAAATGAAATGGAACACGTAAAGATCAATACCCTTAACACAGATATCCTTGACACAGTGGTTGCACCAATGCGCTCAAACATAAGAACAATTGTGAGGATGATGATTTCCATCATCCGACACCCAGAACCCTTCAAAGTCTGATCCATCATCGTTATCTTCATTGAAATATCTCAGATACTCTTCTGTGACTTCTGAACTAATGTCATCATCATTACTACCTTCGGCATCTTCATCTTCATCATCTGTACTCTGCCGGTACACAATCTCAGACTTTCTGAAGCTGTCTCAGATGGTTTCTGGGGTTATTTCCCCCCAAGAAGAAGCCACCCACTTGCAGACTTCTGCAAAGGTCACCCGCTTCAGTCATCCTAATGGTGTGATCTCATGAACCCTAGACCACATCCATTCATCTTACACTCTTCTCACCAAAGTCTTGAATGGATGATTGACCTCTATACCTAGTGGCTGCAGCTTACAGGTAAAGCACCAGGTATGAGTGCTATATGGGCATCGGTTGAGTTCATATAATTTTGAACATTTTTTTCTTTGTGAGCAGCCATGTCTTCTTCAAAAAGAATCACGCCTTCCTGGCCCTATAACATTTATCTACCCATACTTTGATGACATCACAGTCCATCTATCCCTTCTTATTAAAAAGAACGACGATGCTGGTAGGTAGTTTTTTGCGGGACATGGTAACTGTCTTGAAAATTGTCATCGGCTTTAATTCTATCCCGCTCACAGTGCAACCAAGGGCTACAGTGAGATAAAGTCTCTCATGCCCAGTGGTTGTAATGGCTACAGTTTTCATATCTGAAGAGCTACAGTCCTGGTGGACAGAATGTCAAAAGATAGCCAAGCCTCATCCATATTACTTATGTCCTTTGCAGAGATACGGAGTTCAAAGATTTCTTAGGTGACGAATTCATCTTTTGCTCCCAGTTATCCAGGAGTTCTTATCCTCATGGAAAGGCCATTCCTTTTCATCAATTTAGAAATCCAGGTGAAACCCACCTTGAAATCTGGGATTCCTTTTTCATTTGTCAGAAGCTTTGCATTGATCTGAATTGCTACAGTAGAGACAGCTCAGCTTTGTTCCATTAGAGAAATAATTCACTCTTTCAAGTTGTTTTTTTTACCTCAGTCCGGGCCATTTAGCTTTGGGCCCATGACATGTGCATTTTTATGGGTTCATTTTCTCCAGCCCCTTTTTCTCCTCTCTCCATTTCTGAATGGATGACTTTCTAGCCTTGAACTCTCTCACTGCCGATCTGTTGCTTGTTTCTTCCACCCTCTCAATGACTTCCAGTTAGAAGTTGGCAGTGTAGGACTTTCATTTAATTTCTGCCATGATTCTAAAGGGTTCTAAAATTTAGATTTATAAGCTGAAGAAATGTTCACAATATAATTGATAACTGGCAGGTTCTAGTAAAGAGATCACAATAGTCAAATGTGAGGTGCACATGAAGCAAGGGTCTTTTTATATGCTCACAGACATATGACTAGGATGACTTAGAATCATTGATCAAAGATATTGGTGATATTAAGACAAAATTAGATTATGAAATAAGCAGACCTAATATCAACTGCTCATATGCAAATTGAAGTTGAAGATGAAGAAAATTAAAGCAAGTCCACAAAAGTCAAAACATGACCTTGAATATATCCCACTTGAATTTAGAGACCATCTAAAGAATACATTTGATGCACTGAGTACTAATGATTGTGTAATGACATCAAGGACATAATATGAAGAAAGCAAAAGGTCATTAAAAAGGAAGGAAAAAAAAAGGATGTCAGAATAGCCTCTGCAACTTGCTCTAGAACATAGAGTAGCTAAAGAGAATGGAAGAAATGATGAAGAAAACCAAAAGAGAAGAACACGCTCAGCATTACTCAAGCTGAAAACGCTGAAGAAAAAATTCAAGCCTAGAGTTGCAATACTGAGGAATTCTACAGGGAAAACATTGAATGACTCAGAATGCAACAAAAGAATCCATGTCCACAGTACATGAGACAAAGTCTCACATCCTTGCTTCTAAGGAGCATTCTGGCTGTACTCCCAAGACAGATTTGTTCATTCTTCTGGAAGTCCATAGTATGTATAGTCAATGTTTTTTGCCAACAACGTAATTCAAAGGCGTCAAATTTTCTTTGGTCTTTCTTATTCATTGTCCAGCTTTCACACGCATGTGAGGTGATTGAAAATACCATGGCTTGGGTCAGGGATACCTTGGTACTTAAAATGACATCCTTGCTTTTTTTTTTTTTTTTAAACACTTTAAAGAAGTCTTTTGTAGCAGATTTGCCCAACGCAAAAAGTAGTCTGATTTCTTGGTGGCTGCTTTCGTGAGCATTGATTGTGGATCCAAGTAAAATGAAATCCTTGGCAACTTCAGTATTTTCTTCGTTTATCATGATGTTGCTTATTGGTCCTGTTGCAAGGACTTTTGTTTTCTTTATGTTGAGGTGCAGTCCATACTGAAGGCTGTGGTCTTTGATCTTCATCAGTAAGTGCTTCAAGTCCTCTTCACTTTCAGCAAGCAAGGCTGTGTCATCTGCATAACGCAGGTTGTTAATGAGTCTTCCTCCAATCCTGATACCCTGTCCTTCTGCATATAGTCCAGCTTCTCAGATTATTTGCTCAGCATACAGACTGAATAAATATGGTGAAAAGATACAACCCTGACATACATCTTTTTTCATTTTAAACCGCACAGTATCCACTTGTTCTGTTCAAACGACTGCCTCTTGATCTATGTACAGGTTCCTCATGAGCACAATTAAGTGTTCTGGAATCCCTATGCTTCATGATGTTAACCATAATTTGTTATGATCCACATAGTTGAATGCCTGTGCGTAGTCAATAAAACACAGGTAAACATCTTTCTGGTATTCTCAGCTTTCAGCCAGGATCCATCTGACATCAGCAATGACATCCCTGGTTCCACGTCCTCTTCTGAGTCCACAGATGTAGTCAGTTTTAAAATCTCATAATGCAAAGGAGCTGTCCATTTCAGGGACACCAAGAAGTATGTTATAGGACACATGCATTTTTTTAAATCATTTCTTGATAAGAGGAACTCTTCGAGACAGGAAAATTGATGCGGCTGTAACTAAGAAAGAGGCTCGACTAGCAATAAGCCTGTCAGGTCTTCCCGGCACAGTGCCAGCGAATTTTTGGTAATAATACGCCCAATGTATCTCTCACCAATGATCCTAACTTCTGACCTCACCTGTGTCTCTGTAGAGTAACTTCTGGGTTCTTCCTAAATTTTTTAAAGTAAATCCCATTCTTGTCAAGCTTCACAAACATTTTATTCACTAGGAAAAGCAAATAAATAAAACAAACAAACCAAAAAAACTTTACCTTTAAGATAAAAGTAGTCAACATCAGAATTCTAAACTGCAATACCATTTCTAGTAGCTGAAGAGTTGTTAGAATACCAACATACGTTTGAAAGGAAAACGTATTTACTCTCAAAGAGTTTCTATGAAATTAAGACTGTTCACTTTTCTCTAAATAGACATGTATATTTGGAATCTTTATACTATTCAAAGGCTTTAGAGATTTCACTACTTAGTTAAACCAAATACAGGAAAATATTATTTGGTTTGCCAATGAAGCATTTCTCTCATTTAGAGTCTTTCTGTTTTTCTCAATAGGCCTGGAGAGTTATCATTATCTTCTTTAGGATAAAGATGGGGTTTCATGGAGCAAACAATACAGCAATGTAAGGACCTTATGTAACCTCACCTATCAGTTTTCCATGAAAACCTTTCTTGGCATAAATTGGGCATTCTATGTTTGGACTTTATAAAAGGCAGTACATCATAAATATGTGCTTTTGTATAACTGGAATGTACTTAATTTTAAATGGGAAACTCAAGAAAGCATAGAAGAGTTTTTCACGCCCAAATGGATCATAATACATTGGTAACGGATCAAATAAAAATACTTGAATAACTGCCTTCTAGATATGACATCACAACGGTTCCTTAGAGCTTTATTTAACAACCTTTTATAAGCTCAAATTCCCCTTAGCAATCTGCTAAATGAACAAAACACTGGCTTCCGCCTGCTTTTCTAAAATTTCCAATAAGTTTATACAGGGCTAAGCTTCAAATTTGCCTTGACTTTTCTAACTATTCTCTCACTGTCTTCTTTAGTGAATTCTTTCTTTCCCCCCATGTTTACCTTTCTGGAGGAGTTTTTGAAAGTCCAACCCAGTGTTCCCAATCTTGGGTCATCTTTCAGATTAGGCATTTGACTACTACAGAATGCATATCTCATACCTTCAGAAACATTTAAACAGAAGTCAGTGGCAATGTACTTATGATAGACACTAGTAAGGCTGGCTTTCTATGCCCCCAAAGATTGAAAATGCTGACAGAAGCTGGTGATGTTTTCTAGGTTCAGAAGGTAAGACTTATATTAGTGAATTTTCCTTGAATAAAGTACAATATTTCTGCTGGTACACATAACTTCAGCAAGATCTGTAACTGGGCAAACTTGCAATTTCATTCCCATCTTAGTCTTCAGAATATTTTTCTTTTTTTAAATTAGGATTCCATTTATAAAAAGATCATAGTTTGATTTGCTATGGAAACATAAGTCTTCTCTGAACCATAAAGTTATCTTTGCCTAAAATGCATTTAGCCATTTTAAAAGGTGGTTTTAAAACTAATTGGTTAATTGATTAATTAATTTTATGTTTACTGGGGACTGCATAGAAATTCTTAGGGCTAGTTAGTGTGGACCTTTATATATGACTAGCCTGAAATCCAGAGAGGCAAATCAACTCTGTCAGAGGCTCACAGGTAGCTGGTTTAAAGTGAAGAAAACTAGTTTCTGCTCAGTTAAACTAGTTGGTAGTGAGTCAATTCCAACTCATGGTGAGCCCATGTGTGTCAGAGTAGAACTGTGCTCTACAGGGTTTTCAATGGCTGATTTTTTGGAAAGTAGATCACCAGAGCCTTTCTTTTGAGGTGCCTCTGGGTGGACTTGAACTTCCAACCTTTTGATTAGCAGCCAAGTTCACTAACCATTTGTTCCTGTGCTAAGTGCATTGCGAATGAGTAGTTCTGGGTCCCAGAGGGTGTGTAGTGCCGTGTATTCCATAGGGCATCATCAGCCCTTCAAGGTCGATGGGCAGATTTTTAACAGAAGTATAACTAGATGAAGCTCAGGGTAAACCGTTCATGAGTTTTCCTCCCAGTATACTTCAGCAGGTCCTCTCGCCAGAAGGCCTTCTCCAGAACAAGGGCCCCTGTCCTGGGAATTGACCTGCTCTTGTTTCACTGTTTGTCAGGCAATAGCTAGCTAGACATGTCACTTCCTAGCTCTCCATCTTTGTCTCAGTGTCCCAAGATCTGGAGCCCTGGGGGCGCAGTGGTTAAGAGCTCAGATACTAACCAAAAGGTCAACAATTCAAATCCACCAGCCACTCCTTGGAAACCCTTTGGGGCAGTTCTACTCCGTCCTATAAGTTCGCTATGAGTTGGAATAAGCTAGACGACAATGGGTTTGGTTTGGTTTATTGGATATCTGGAGCCCTGGTGGCGCAGTTGTTAAGAGCTTGGCTGCTAACCAAAAGGTCAGCAGTTCGAATCCACCAGCCACTCCTTGGAAACACTTTGGGGCAGTTCTGCTTTGTCCTATAGGATCGCTATGAGTTGGAATAGACTCAACGGCAACAGGTTTAGTTTTTTTTTTTCTTTCTTTCTTTTTTACTGTCCCAAGATCTAAAGCAAACTATGAGAATCACCCTATTTTTCCATTAAAAAATTAATTTAGGCTTTCAGTTTGCAAAAGCGGAAAAAAAAAAAAAAAACACCTTGGCTCTTTAGAACTAACCACATCTGCATGGGCTTCTGAGAGGTGACATTATGTAAAGAGAACCTGTGAACAGAGAAGAACAAGACTCCTTCAACTGTGTCTACTTTTTATCCAGCCCTCCAACTCACAACAGCTAAAGTCTCTGTCCTCTGGCACACTGTGTATCGGTAAATCCACCTAACTCCCCTTGTTTAATTTTCAGACTCTGAGACTCCGTTCAGGCTAAGATTAATGGTTAACAGTTGATATTTGAAAAGTGTCATTAAGTGTGACTTTGGCTAGCAGGTGTGCGACATATGAGTTTGCCAGGTTGCTAAGGCACCAGGGCAAATCCAAGCTCTCTGACTGTCTCTGTTTGGATCACTTGTATGAAAACACAAGAAGATAAAAGAAAAAATATAAATTTAATGTATTGAAAAAGTAACAATTCTCCTAAGGTACGCTTTTGATATGCAGAGATTTTAAGGACAAAGGCTGTAAAAATGAGCATACTGTTACATAACATTGGGAACCTACAAAAGTAAATATTTTAGTTAAGGAAACACTGCCTACCACAAGCTTATTTACAAAGGATGAAGGTCATTTTGGAAGAAGAAAATCACCCTCATTAAGAATTACTAGTGGCAAATAATCAGACAAGGTATTTTCAGGTATGATTTCAAAATTATTATTTAAGATTTCTCTCAAGAAATTATTCCTTAAAGTGCCTTTTTCTGTCATGGTTTTTATTATTGCCACTTTGTTTTTTAATTTTACTTGCTAATTAATACAATAATTTTTTTTTAATTTGTCAGATTTAACGTTTTAGAGGTTTTTAGTTAATATTCACAGCGATTGAAGGGAAGGTGCAGACTGGAAGAAGAGTGTAGCTTTGATATACTAACAAGTAGTTTACAAATTTAAAAAATATTCTAGGGGAATATTAAATATCAGAAGTCTTGACTGGTCTTACTGATGTACTGAATAGTTAGCTTTTCATGAAGCGGTCAGTTCAACACTTAGGGGAAATAAGTGCGTTTATAGTGATTAAGACAGCCAACAAATCTACTTGCAGCTTTTTTAAAAAATAGAAAACTTAATAAATAGAAAATCATTCAGAGTTCTCTGATAGATACGGAGAGAGACTTCAAAGGTGAAAAGGAGGTATATACATTGGAAGAGAAGAAAACGATGGGAAAACTGGGAAGGGAAGAAGGGTCAGACGATGTCAACGAGAAGTCTCTGATGAATAATGAGCTGGAGGTGGGGGAGATGAAAGGAGGAAAGAGTGAGAACTCTTCATGGCCCCTCTCTAGCTCCCTGCTATAGCCAGGTTCTTCGCAGCTACGAAAGTGTGGCAAACTATACAACCATGCTGAAGAATATTCTAGGATTTTGGAAAGATTATGACAGGAACCCTGTGATAGGAACGTTATGATCTGAGCACTGGTTCCTGTTAACAACTTCCCTACTTCATGATTTCTTGTAATTCCTGATGCCAGTAAATTCACATTATAAATTTACACTTTGTTTTCTAAAAACATGCTACATTTTTCTCTTATTAGGATGATTTTATTATGCCAAATGGTGTATTTTGTCTTATTTGCTTCAGTTTCTGGTGGTAAGTAGAGTTTTATCGTAAGTATAACTGGAAATAATTTTTTTCCCTGACCTGTAAATTAGAAAACAAGGGAACATAAGCCCAGAGAGGGATGTCCTCCTATGTCTTCCTATACATGTGGGAGGATCCCAGTCTGTCTTCTCCAGTAAAGGAAATAAAATAGTTTTATATTTTCTGCTTAAGGTTCCATGGGTTTTCAAAATGGAAAAGAAGCTGAAGTGAAGGAATTACTCACAATAGCAGGCTATATCTATATCTATTTATAAAACACATTTAAATGATATTTACGAGCAATATTAAAAAGTAGAAGACTTGGTTTGCTTCACTGATTAGTCACTTTTCCGTAGAAGTCAGTCCAATGCATATTTGTTTTTAGCTGCTGTTGAGGCAATCCCAACTCACGGTGACCTGTGTGTGTCTGAATCGAACTATGCCCCACAGAGCTTTCACTGGTTGGTTTTTTGGAAGTAGATCTTCAAAGATCTCCACCTCTGGGTGGACTTGAACCTTCAACCTTCTTGTTAGCAGCTGCGTGAGTTGGCCTTTTGTACTACCTGGGGGCCCCAACTCATTTTATAAGGCTAGTGTAATCTTAGTACCAAACCTGACAGATACATCACAAGAAAGAAAAAAAAAATTGCAAACTTTTATCATCAACAAAGTATTACCAAACTTAATGCAGCGGTATATCAAAGAAAAAAACGTGATCATATTGCCACAATGTTGGGTTTATTCCAGGGATGAAAAATTGGCTTAACATTTGAAAATCAATAGATGCTGAAAAAAACTTGATTAAATTCCATTTATGATTAAAAAAGACTCTTGGCAAGCTTGAGATAAACGGGAAATTCCTTCATTTGTTAAAGGGTATCTTAAAAACAAACAAAAAACACAAAAAAGCTTTAAGAAATTTTCTACTTAATAGTAGAATATCAAACTTTCTCCTAGGGACAGGAAATAATACAAGAATACCCACCATTACTTCTATTCAATATTGTGCTTGAAGTCTTATCCTGTGGAGTAAGCGAAGAAAAAGAAAAAGTAAAGACTTAGAAAAAAATTAATTAAATGCATATTGTTCACAGATTACATGATTGTGTTCCTAGAAAAATCCAAAATAATTAACAGGCAGGTTATTTGCACTAACAAATTAAATCAGCAAGAACTCTGGATACAAAATCAATATATAAAAACAAGCATTTTTGGCTGGCAAAAAAAAACAGATTAACAATTTTTTTGTACTGGCACTAAGAAGTTGATTTGATTTTGAAAATCAATCTGTCCTGTAAAATTAAAGAATACATTGGTATGGGGTATATTTTAAGAAAATCAGCACCTATATTAAACATATATAAATTTATTCAACTTACCATATAATTAGTAATTTCCATGGTAAATGAGAATATTTCCAGGTAAAAATAGAATCTCCATTAATGGGCATCTGCCACACAGGTGGGAGTCCATGGGTTTTGTGAACAGTTAAGTGCTGGACTACTAACTGAAAAGTTGGAGGGTCTAACCCACCCAGAGGCGTCTTAGAAGACAGGCCTGGCCATTCACTTCTGAAAGTTCACAGCCTTGAAAACCCTATGGATCAGTTCTGCTCCCCACACAGGTGGCCGCCATGAGTCAGAATTGACTCGCTGGTAGCTAACAAGGATAACAAACCACACAGGTAAGTTGGAGCAACACAAAGCTTAGCGAGAAGAGGCAGCTTTCTATTAAGCCCAGGTCATTCTTGGGATGACTGTCAATTTTTGAAAAAAATCATGCATATGCGTATGTTATATTTGGATAATTTAGAAAACAGATATGGTGAAATTTTGAGGAGTGTGTGTGCTGGGTTCTTTAACCTTCTATACTTCCATGGATCCATTTAGCAGCCTAGTGAACACTATGGATTCCATCCTCAGAATCATGTTTTAAGTGTATAAAATGAAAATACATAGATTACAAAAGAAATCATTTATATTGAAATACAGCTAATTAAAATGTAAAAAAATGTGATATATAAATAGAGGAGGTTCTTATCAGCACATTGAGTAACAAGACCTAGTGGTGAATCTAAACCGGCCACAGCTGTAGCAGCAGCAATCGTAGCGGTAACGAGCAACAACGGTATTTGGAGATACCTGCGGCAAATTCAGTGTGATTTGAAATCATCTGTCACTTCTATTATGTCATAGTTACAGATACCGCTAATACTAATACGGCTTGTTGTTTACATTTAGAATAGGACATGCCACTTCTCAGTTAGAGGTTAGTGGTTATTTCACATCTGAGTTCATGGACCACCTAGGTCTTGTAAACCTCTAGCGACAGTTTGACTGCTTTGTACCCACATGCTGGCATGTTGGTTGTTACAACAATAGCTATTTGAGTTAAATTTTATTCCACCCAGAGGATATCCATTTTATTCTATATAAGCATATTTTTAAAATAGTAACAAGACCAAGGGGTGTATAACAGTACCTCTCAATGAGAATATGCCAAGATTACAGACTACAAGCTTTATTCACTGAGTAAGGAATGGATAACCTAAAAAGCCATAACCTGGAAAACTATATATCTTCTTTGAGAAAAAGAAAAAAAAAAAAAAAAAAGCTTTATGTCACTTTGAGGACTGAGGTGCACCTGATCCAAGCCATGGTGTTTTCAATCACCTCGTATGCATGCGAAAGCTGGACGATGAATAAGGAAGACCGGAGAAGAATTGACACCTTTGAATTATGGTGTTGGAGAAGAATACTGAATATACCATGGACTGCCAGAAGAATGAACAAATCTGTCTTGCAAGAAGTACAGCCAGAATGCTCCTTAGAAGAGATGATGGTGAGACTTCATCTCACGTACTTTGGACATATCACCAGGAGGGACTAGTCCCTGGAGAAGGACATCATTCTTGGTGAAGCAGAGGGCCATCGAAAAAGAAGAAGACCCTCAATTAGACTGATCAGCACAGTGGCTGCAACGATGGGCGTGAGCGTGCCAATGATTGTGAGGATGGTGCAGGACCAGGCAGAGTTTCGTTCTGTCGTACATAGATAGGGTCGTTAAGAGTCAGAACAAATTTGATGGCACCTAACAATGACAGCAACACAAAGCTCCTGTTAGTAAGTTGGTCTATTTTTAAAGGGTGAGGTGTTATAGTGTTATCACACCCAGGGCCCTCAGATACTACCAAAGAATGATTTCTCTGGAGCCTTTGCTTCACAGAAGCACGGAACTCAGACAAAGAGAAGTCAATAGGAAAGGGAGAAACCGGAGACCCATTTTTTACCTGGATGGGTTGCTGAAGAGAATATCTTTGGCTAGTAAAGATCAGAGAAGTAGCTCAATTGCACACAAAGCACTCCACATCTCCAAGACATTCACTCGTAACCACAATTCCTGTTGAGACAAATGGTGCCAATTTATGACTTTTTCCCCATCTGAATACTGCTCAACCTGGGAACTAATTTAAAATGTTCATTTCCAAGTTCATGCATATTTCCTGTTAAGTAGCCCAACTTGCATTGCCCTTGTGAGATTATTACCTAATTAAATACATGTCCACTAAAATCTAAAATGACATGTACCATGTGTTACCTCCAGACTGTGTGACCAAGCTGTTCAAAGATACCCTCTTTCAAGGAGGAGACATAAGCACTGTTTTTACACCAAGTGCCGAGCACTGCCAGGTAGTCTGCACCCACCACCCACGATGTTTGCTCTTTACTTTTATGGCTGAATCACCAACTGAAGACCCTACCAAATGGTAAGTGTTTACATTTCCATGTAGAGGAGATAGATTTTACGTGACAGCTAACCTACTGATGGAAACCCTGGTGGCGTAGTGATTAAGCACTACAGCTGCTAACCAAAAGGTTGGCAGTTCGAATCCACCAGCTGCTCCTTGGAAACCCTATGGAGCAGTTCTGCTTCATCCTATAGGATTGCTATGAGTCAGAATCGACTCGACGGCAAGGGATTTGGCTTTTGTTTTTACCTAATGATAAATTTCCACCTACCAATTTATAAAATTTAATGTTGGGAACTGGAAAACAATTTGTCCTCCAGTTCAAACGAAAATTAAAGGTTGAATATTATAGAAAAAGAAAACAAACAAACAAAAGGATGGTGCTGAAGCCAATTAGGGATGAACAAAAAACAAAAAAAAAAAACAGATACCCTTTTTTCAGTGTGGACTTTCCAGACTCTCTTTTGGTCTCAATATCGATGGTAAACTTGTTCTTATGTCTCTCGCTTTTTATGATTCTTGATCTCCGTGCTCTTTGCTTTTCTAGTGGGCTGATAGCAGTTAAACTAGAACTTTCCTTCAAATATTTTCATACAAAAAATTTAAACATAGAGATAATTTGAAAAAATAGTACCATGATTCACTATCACCACTGAGATGTTTGATTAGTTGTCGTTGTTGTTAGTTGGTACCCAGCGGATTCCAACCCATGGCAAACTGCTCCTGAAGGTTTTCATGGCTGTGAACTTTCAGAAGCAAATTGTCAGGCCTTGCTTCCAGAACACCTCTGGGTGTATTTGAACTGACAACCTTTTGTCTAGGAGTCCAGTGTTTAACTATTTGTGCCACTCAGGGACTCTGTTGTGTTTGGTTTATCTGTGTATAAGTGTATATGTTTAACTGTTTGTTTGAAATAAACGCCATGGCACTTCACTCAAATTCTTCCTCATGGATTCTCCTACGTAAAAGTCATAACAAATTTAACAGGAATTCCTTATTTAATCTCAGTTACACCAAAATGTAATTTATGGTTATTAACCAAATTCTTAGAAAGATTTCACAAATTGCATTTGATCATTTTGTCTCTATAGTCACGTTTTAACATTTTTAGAACACTCCACCTACTGCTTTTGTTTCCATGCCCCTGACTTTAGAAGGAATCAGTCCAGTTGTCTTGTAGCATCCCCTATGTTTTGAATTTGTCTGATTATTTTTTTAAATGTCTTTTAACTCATTGTTCTCCATGGACTGTATTTCTTGTGTACCGGAATTCAATTGTAGAAGTTGGATTAGATTTGGAGTAAACGTTTCTAGAACAATACTTCATAGGAAGACACTCTCAGGTCAAATACTTCTGTATCGGGAGGCACATATTCCAGATTGTCCCACTCTTAAAAGGGCTATCTCCACAGCAAAGGTAAAAATTTCACTTTTCAGTTAGCTAGTAAAGTAAAAGAGTGATATTCAGCTTTGCTTAAATGTCCTGTCATCTGGGAAACTTTTGAGGAACAATTTTGAACTTGAAGACTCAATAAAAACTTTCTAAAGGGTTAAGTTATCAGGATCTTTGTGTATTATTACTACCTTCACAGACACTTACCTAGAATCCCAACTTACAAAATTCTAGAATCTGGACCAAGGGTTGGCAAGCTTTTTTTTGAGAGAGTCAGAGAGCAGGCTTTGCAGACCCATAGGCAAAACTGAGGTATTGTGTACGTACTTCTACAACCATTTAAAAGTGTAGCTTATGGCTGTTAGCTCAAAACTAAAACCATTCCTGAAGCCAACTCTTCAAAGATTAGACTGGACTATAAGACATAAAATGATAATAGTGAGGAGTGAGCTTCTTAGCTTAAGCAGACACATGGGATGATGTGGGCAGCTCCTGTCTGGAGGTGAGACGAGAAGGCAGAGGGGACAGGAGCTGGCTGAATGGACACGGGCAACACAGGGTGGAGAGGAGGAGCGTGCTGTCACATTGCAGGAATAGCAACTAGGGTCACATAACAATGTGTGTATAAATTTTTGTGTGAGAAACTGACTTGAATTGTAAACTTTCACTTAAAGCACGACAAAAAAGAATAAATAAATAAAATGTAGCTTATGGCTGTTCAGATTAGGCAGTGGGTTGCATTTGGCCCACAGGCCATAGTTTACAGCCCACTGACTTAGAAGTTTGTTTCCTTTTAAGAAAGAGTATTAAATATGTTTTTAAAAGACATAATGAGAAACAAAGAATTCTGCTAAAAAAAATTTGTGTTGGCCTGAGGTACAGTAGTTTATTTCCTTCTTTGGCTTTCTGTGTGCTGACTTTTATGTCCCATTCTTTTAAAACGTACATTCCCACCAAATAATGTTTTTTTTTTTTTTAAATAGGTTTACTTGTGTCCTGAAAGACAGTATTACGGAAACACTGCCAAAGGTGAATATGTCAGGAGCAATTTCTGGATATTCTTTCAAACAATGCCCTCACCAAATAAATGGTAAGATCTTTTATTTAAATTAATAAATACTAGTTATTGTGGCCATTGATGAGATGGGTTGACCCAGTGGCTGCAACAATGAACTCAAACATAACAATGGGAGGATGGCATAGGATCGGGCAGTGTTTCGTTCTGCTGTACATAGGGTCACTATGAGTCCCAACCAACTTGATGGCACCAGCAACAACCACAGCAGTTATTGTGACGTATACAATAGCTACACAAGATACAGTTTTATGACTATAAAACAAAGCCCTGCTCTGTGGAAACAAACCCCGCTAATGAAGTTCTTTCAGTACAGAGTAAAAACAGCACTCATACATACTCTCTCCCAAAACATACACACGCTAAAACTCCCTAAAATTTCTTTACCTCACAGAAAGACGTATCCAACTACTTCAGTTCTTGTTTATTTTCTTTCTTCTTCCCAACCTAAAATTTATTTGAACGGCTTTATTAAACATATCAATTCCTCAAAAGGAGCACATATAAGTGTTGTGCGAACACTTGACTTAATGGTGAAATAGATATTTTAATAGATTAATTAGTGAATCAATCAATCAGTGGAACTAAGGAGAAGAGAGTGGCCAGGTCCGAAAATCAAAACAGGAATTCCCAAGTCCAATACTGCTGCAAAATAGGAAGGACACTGGTGTTACTTTCCTGTGGGAGCAGGAATTAAGCAGATTAAAACAAAACAAAAACAAGGTCTCCTGAGGCAAAGCGAGCAGAAGGGTTCAAAGAGTGTACCAGGAACAACAGCTGCAAAGGTGGACATACAGGAGCTGCTCCTGGAAGAAAACTGTGTTTTTTGTTTTTATTTCCAGCTTGCAACAATCATCTTTACGTGGATCTAGACATGAAGGGCATGAACTATAAAGACTCTGTTGCCAAGTCTGCCCACGAATGTCAGGAGAGATGCACCAACGACATCCACTGTCACTTTTTCACTTACGCCACCTGGAGTTTTCCCAGCGAGCAGCACCGGTGGGTAAGCTGTGAGCTTGGTTACCCTCAGAACACCACGTGAGGGCGTCCAATGAAACACAAAACCGTGATTCACTAAAAAAAATTCTTAATCAACTCAATGTTAAAATTTGTATTTTTAAAACCTAAAAGACTTTTCTATAATAGCTACTGATAGTTTTCTTCATAAAAAAAAAAAAAAGCCCCTTTAAAACCAAGTTTTTACTTGGATGCTTTACGTTTATGGTAAGGAGTCTTTCTTTTAACGCACTGTTGCCAAAAAAAAAAAAGGTGTTTAACCCATCTCCTAGCTAATTTCAAAAGTGCTACATGTTTAAACGGACATTTTTGAAACAGTCCTATTGGTTTGATGGTGCCCTTTCCAGCCTAAAGAATGCAACAGTCTAACACTACAGAGTAAAAACTAAAAACCTATCTCTCTCTCTCCCAATAACAATTCCTTAACAAGACAAAACAACTGAAGCCCCTGTGAGGTGTCTTACTCTGCCCTATACTGGATTTTGATGTATTCCAGGAATAAATTGATTGTTTAAGAATATAAAATGATCTAATCTCTAATGAATAATCTGTGCTGTCTTCATTAAAAATTTATTAGGGAAACTACATTTATCAGAATCCGATGCAAAAAGTGAAATAAGTTCAAATTACTGGTATTTGAATTTTAACATTAGATTTTAACGTTCTGCTCTCCACGTTCACGAGATCAGTGAAAAGAAAATAAATCTATCAAAGATTTATTCCAAAAACAACAATGAAAAAAGGAAAAAAAATTTATAATCAATCTTCCATGCCTTTTCTTTTGCTCAGCTCCAGCTACAACTTTTATATCTAAGACAATACAATGCGAATGCAAGCCAGTAAATTGTGAGTTCCTAGGCACTGTAAAAAAAAGTAAAATGTTAAAACTGAGAAGGGCTTTAGAAGTTGTCAGTTCACGTACTCCTACCCTTCATGTGGCCCCCCCACAAGCTGCCATGCTACTGATGAAGAAATAAAGTTAGCAACGTTCACATGACCACTGGGTAGTGAGTGTCAGTTGTCCAGTCTCTAGACAGCTAGATGAACTTTCCAGAGTAAGTCCTTGTGTCTACTGCACCTGGGAACCCTGGTGGTGTAGTGGTTAAGAGCTTGGCTGCTAACCGAAAGGTTGGCAGTTCAAAGTCACCATCCGCTCCCTGGAAACCTTATGGGGCAGTTCTACTCTGTCCTATGGGGTCACTATGAGTCAGAATGACTCCACAGTAACAGGAGTTTGTGTTTTGCTGCACCTGCGGTGTGTACCTGGGGTCACTTTGGAGCCCTGGTGGCACAGTTGTTAAGCATTCAGCTGCTAACCAAAAGGTCAGCAGTTTGAATCCACCAAGCTCTCCCTGGAAACCCTATGAGGCAGTTCTACTCTGTCCTATAGGGTGGCTATGAGTTGGAATCGACTGAACAGCCATGGGATTTTGGGTTTTGGGGTCGCTTTTAGTCAGAATCGACTCCACAGCAATGGATTTTAATGCCCAAGTGGTGTCTCTAAAAAGGAATTTCTTATTATTCATTTCTCTTCCTACTTACTGGAAGAATAAAGTGTTGTTTTTTTTTTTTTAAATCCAGTAACGTTTGTCTACTGAAGTACACCCAAATGGGGACACCAACCAGAATAATGAAGATCAATGAAGTGGTGTCTGGATTTTCATTGAAATCTTGTGCACTTTCTAATCTGGGTAACTATTGTTTTCTTAATGAGCTGGTTTAACCATCAAATTGTAGGTGCTTATGATATGTCCAATAGGCCTAATTTGGGATACCAATTTTTGCTCATCGATGAAATGTACCCAACGGTCTTTTACCTTCTTCATGTGATACATTTCATTATGTCCTATATGGTTAGCACTAATATTTTAAGTTTAAAATAATCACTTTAGTTTTTTCAAATTAAAGAAAAAAATTTAAAAATCTTGGGATAGACACAGTTTTTGGTATGGAATATTCCTCAAATACCCTAACTGGAATTATAGTGATTTTGTTGGAGAATTGATTTCATCATATTTTTTCTTCTCTCACACAGCTTGTATCAGGGACATTTTCCCTAGGACAGGGTTTGCAGACAGTAACATTGACAGCGTCTTGGTTCCAGATGTTTTTGTCTGTCAGAGTATTTGTACTCATCATCCCAATTGTTTATTTTTTACTTTCCTTTCCAAAGACTGGCCAAAAGAATCTGAAAGGTAAGGGGTTAAGATTCGGAATAATCTGTTGTCTTTTAAAAACAGCTGATCAAAATCTGAGTCGTTAAGAATTCCGAGTAATTAAAATTTTAATCTAAAAATTTGTATAGGATAAACCCTGCAAAGAATTCCTTGCCCCTCTCTCTTTTTATTCCTCACCTATTGACCACAAATCCAATGTTACCAGAGACTCTTAGCTTAGGAGGTCTCAGGCTTTGGCAAGTGGAGTTGGCTAGTTCTGAATGGAATGAAAAAAACAAGGGTGCCCATTAAAAGACAACTTAGTTAAGTGTCCTGTTTAAGGTCATTGAGCCAGGAGCAGAAAGAGCTGGGAATCCAAAAATCAGATCCTCTGTGGACCAAAAAAAAAAAAAAAAAAAGCCAAACCCATTGTTGCTGAGTAGATTCCAACTCACAATGACCCTATAGTGGACAGGGGTAGAAATAAAGACCTATAATGGGTGGGGGGTGGGGGGTGGAGTTTGAGAATTGAGATTCTGTTTCCCTACTGATGGGGCAACCACTCGTCTGTCAGTTTGTCGTACTGTGGTGGCTTGCGTATTGCTGTGATACTGGAAGCTATGCCACTGGTATTCCAAATACCAGCAGGATCACCTACGGTGGACAGGTTTTAGTGGAGCTTCCAGACTAAAACCAGGAAGTAGGTCCAGGAGGTCTACTTCCGAAAAAATTGGCCAGTGAAAACCTATGGATAGCAGCAGAACATCGTCTGATACAGTGATGGAAGATGAGCCCCTCAGGTTGGAAGGTGCTCAAAGTACACAGCGGCTGCAATAACGGGCACAAATGCAGCAGTGATTGTGTGGATGGTGCAGGACCGGGAAGTGTTTTGTTCTGTCGTACACAGGGTTGCTGTGAGTCAGAACTGACTTGACGACACTTAAGAACAACAACTGATAGGTACTGGGATCACAAATGATAACAAGACAGGGAAGTTCTCTGATCAAAAAAGAGCACTTGTTGGAGCTGCTGCTTTTCATTAATAAAATTCACCAAAAAAAAAAAAAAAAAAAAGCCTTAAGACTAAGCAAGCTTCTAGACCCGGATTTCTAGATATTACCTGGACCACAGTCCTCAGAGCCCTTAGCATATGCTTGACTTGGCCACCCATTGTTAAGGAGAAGGTTCCCCAGAGCAGTCTAGCCCAGGTGAGCTCTTGAGTTCATTGCCGATCCTTTGAGACTGTAATTTCAGAAGTCCCAGGTTTGGCTTGCAAAAATATATCTGTTACATTCATCTACTCAACAAACTTAATATTCTTTATTTAGTGCCTACTATATGCCAGATGGAAACCCTGATGGTGTAGTGGTTAACCAACCAAAAGGTCAGCATTTTGAATCCACCAGGCACTCCTTGGAAACCCTATGGGGCAGTTCTACTCTGTCCTATAGGGTCGCTATGAGTTGGAATCGACTCAATGGCAATGGGTTAATGTGCCAGGCAAGGAGCCCTTGTGGCACAGTGGTTAAAGCACTTGGCTGCTAACTGAAAGGTTGGTTGTTGGAGCCCACCAGCAGCTAAGCAGGAGAAAGATGTGGCAGTCTGCTCCCCTAGAGATTACAGCTTTGGAAACCCTATGGAGCAGTTCTACTCTGTCCTATAGGGTCACAATGAGTCAGAATTGACTCAACAGCTGTCGGTTTGTTTTTTTGGCACAGGAGGTAGACAGGTTTGGGTTTGGTTTGGACATTTCAGGTACTGTTTTAAGCCCTGAGGATACCATTAGCAAAGTAAATAAATTAAAAACTAAAGAAAACAAAAAAAAACCTTGCCCCAGTAGAGGTCACATTCTTATAGAGACAATAAATAAATTTAAAAGATAATACCATATATTCAATGGCAATAAGACTTACGGAGAAATAAAGCAGGGAAGTGGGATACGGATTTTTCGGGAGATCATATAATTTTATCATTTTAAACATGGTGTTCAGACAACACCTCACTGAAAAGATGACATTTGTTCCGACACATAAATGAGGTAAGAGAGCAAATTATGTGACTATTTGTGAGAAAAAAATGTTCAAGACAAGTGCATAGGTCCTGAGGCAGGCTGACTCCAGGTATCGTTGAACAAGAAAGCTCATGTGGCCAGAGTGGAGGGAGAGAAAGGGAGAATGAAAATCATGTAAAGTCACGTAGGACTAGAGGCTTTAGGTTTGTTTACTGAGTGAGATGGGAAACGATTGTATGTGGTGGAGTAACATGAGCGGACACATGTTTTTATAGGAAAGCTTTGGCTAATGTGTTGAGAAGACTGTGGGGGTAAGGCTTCAAAGCCAGACCAAGAAGGAGACTATACAAAAATCCATAGGGCAAGAGATAACAGTTGCTTGGAGCTGTGTGGAGATGGCAGATAGAGAAGACTGGGATTTATTGACAAGGTAGTCCCAATAAGATTTTTGATGGATTGGATGTGGGATGTGAAGGAAAGAGTAAGTAATGGCGCCAAGATTTTTGGCCCCAAGAATTTGAAGGATGGAAATGCCGTTGACTGAGGTATGGAAGATTACACAAGGACCAGGTTTCGGGGGAAGATCAGGAATTCTGTTTTGGAAAGGTTAATTTAAGATGCCTATTAGATGTCTAAGGAGCCCTGGTGAAGCAGTGGTTAAAGCGCTCAGCTACTAACTGAAAGGTCAGAGGTTTGAACCCACACCAGCTGCTCTGAGGGAGAAAGACGTGGCAGTCTGTGCTTTCATAAAGATTGCAGCCTTGGAAACCCCTTGGGGCAGTTCCACTCTGTCCAATTGGGCAGCTACGAGTCGGAGCCGACTGGACAGTAGTGGGTTTGGTATTTTATTGAACGTCCAGGGAGAGATATTGAACTGGCAACTGGGAATGAAAGTCTGGAATTCAGATCCATGTTTTGGTGTCACTGGCATACAGACCGTAATTGAAGCCACAAGACTGGTGAGGTCATCAATAAATCAAATATAGGTAAAGATGAAAGGAGGCCCAAAGACTGAAGCTTAGGGTATTATCAAGTTCAGAAACTGGAAAGAAGCTTTCATAATTTGTTATCTTGTGTCATTCGCTGCTCTTTTCCTTTGTCTTATTCCTTTTAAAAAAATTATCAGTAACTATAAGAGGAGAAACACATTTGATCGTCAACACAGATTCTGATAGGGACATGACTGGTTTAAGTCCAGACTTGGCTATTTCAATTTAAATTAAGTAAAATTAACAGTCATTTGCTTAGCTGCAGTGGTAGCAACATTTCAAGTGCTCAATAGCCACGTGTGGCGAATGGCTACCATATTGGATACCCAGCTACAGGCTGTGTGCACCACTGCAGAAAGTTCTGTCGGACAGCACTGCTCTGGGTCATGGTTGTGTGCTAATTAGGAAAAGTGACTCCCTTCTAAGCAAATGCCACCTGCACATGGAGCCTGTGGAGGGCTTCACTTACCCAATGGTAAGCCTGCAGCAACCCTGGATAGTTTTCTAGGTAACATGAAAATTCACGTGTCCTTGAGGTAGACTGTGAGTGCTGAAAGGAATGAAACAAAGATGAAAGACGCTAGGAACACCGAAAACAAAGCAAGCTCATAAAATGTTTGCAGAGTCAGGTGGTTTAATTTCGAAAAAGTGTCTACAACCTGTGGGTCATAGAGGCTGACGCAATGATTCACGAAGAATACCAAAATCTTCACTATGAAATGCCAACATGAGCTGACAATCTGTACTGTAAAAATGTTACATATATATATAATACATATGCTTTATAGCGTTTCCCCTTTTTTTCTGTTAGAAATCTTTGTCTCCTGAAATCATCTCTAAGTGGATTACCAAGTACTCGCTATGGAAAGGACAACGCTTTTTCTGGTTTCAGTCTACAAAACTGCCGGCACAGCGTCCCAGGTAGACACTGGAAGCACTTTCTTCTGATTGAGATCAACAAATCCTGAGCAGGTGGATGAATGCCAAGGTTATTTGTTTCACGTTTGGTGTGTGATTTGTTGTCTAGTGTTGTGTCATTCTTCATTTTATCCCGACACTGATTTCTTGGGAGAAGAACTGGACATTGTTGACGTGGAAGGGCGTGAAGCCTGCCAGAAAGTGTGCACTGACACCTTACGCTGCCAGTTCTTTACCTATTCCCCGTCTCAACAACCTAGCAACAAAGGGAAGTAAGCCGTATTAAGCACTGTACAGATGTCCCTGTCCCAGCTCCTTAAGAGGGACATCACGTTTATTACATTTTGTTTCCTTCCTGCAGGGGTAAATGTTACTTAAAACTTTCTTTGAATGGATCCCCAACTAAAATACTTCATGGGAGAGGAGGCATCTCTGGATACACATTAAGGTTATGTAAAATGGATAATGGTGAGCATTATATCACTTGCAAAAATATTTCTGAGGAGTTATTCTATATGAATATATTATTACTGTGGGAGTCAATAACAGCCAAAGTGGGGAGAACAATTAGTAAAATTAATTATATGTAATTTTCTGTTATTTTCACTCCTATCACCCAGGCTAACCTTGTTTTAAAAGTAAGATACTGGGTCTTGAATAAACTCTGCATTGCCTAGTATTAACTAAACACATACTTTAATTTTTACACAGTTGTATGACTGCTTGCCATTTCACGGTAAGATCCAGGCTCTTATGTCTGATTCTTTCTTATCATCCTTTATAATCGAAATATTAACCAACACCTTGGTTACTCAAATTATGCATTTTCTTCCCATTGACTGATACTTGATCTTTAATTAAAGAATAACCATAGTATGTTAAAAAATATCCACCTATTCAAGAAATACTGAAGTAGTTCATTCTCTGGGGCCTAATTCTTTATATACCCTACAAAAGTTCAGCGTACTTATGATTATTGGCCAAAATTACAGTAAAACCTCATTAATCTCTAACAAGGCTGCACTGAGGAGATGAGTCAAATTTTAACTTCTGAGAACTTGTTTTCTAAGACCGACAGATGTTGAATTGTGCTCAATACTAATGTGCTAGCTAGGAATCGATGCCTCCCTAGAGTTTAGGGGAACTCTCATAGGAATCTCTGGATGGTCCAAGTCTCTTTAAAAAGCCAGTCAGTACGTCATGTATTCCCTGTGGTTCTGTCAGTAAATTTACCTGAGATAAGAAGAAGCATTCAAAATAATTGTTGACCTAGTTCTACTTCTAAACATTGGAGGAGACACAGGAAATTTTGTTGTTAGTGATGTTGACTAAGTTTTAAAAATGGGACCAGCATTTACAGCTTGATAAATTGCAGAATACGTTTTCCACCCTCCCTCCTTCATTATGCTCTCTTCTGTTGAATTTAGACTCTGGCCTGTAGAGATTACAGAATATATTAGGTGGAGATTGACAGCCACAGCAGAAAATAAAAGATGAAGGAAAAGAAAATCTTATGGCTTTTTAGTGCACCTTCTGAATTAGGGTCAAACTAGATAACCAGGCTTTACTACGCTATACTGGATAAAACAACATCCTGATATGAGAAGAAATACCTAATTGAGATGTTTATTGTGTCCTGTACTGTCTTTGGTCTACAATATAACTAACTTTCTGAAGATACATAGAAATGCCATCAAAAGAAAAATTTCTTAATACAAAATGTAATACTAAATAGCCTTTTTCAGGGTTTTGTTTAAACTGGGAAACAAAAATGAATGACTATCAAGACCTATGACTTCTTTCTAATAAGGCCTTTGTTGAGTTATTTACAACATATTTTTGTTAATGCATGTCTACTAATTTTCCTAAACTTTGCTTTTTATGCTACTTCTCAACTTATAAATTTATAAGGGTTTCCCAGTAATTCCAGAATATAGTAAAAGTCTTCAAACCAGACCTCCAAAATTAATCTTCACCCTCAGATTAACACTTTCTAGAACTCTCAGTACACCAGCCTGTTCAACCATCCACAAACACATCACACTCATTCCTACCTCAGCTTTCTACCAGCTGGTGTTTCTTCAAAATTCCTTTTTCTGTTCTCTCCTTCTATTTGACTCCTGCCCCAGGTTTACACACTCATTTTCCTGTTGAGGAAAGAAAGACTCAGAGCAGTTGTTTTACACTCACAAAGCTAGTGGCTAGGCCATCTCGGATCTGGCTTTTGAATAGTGACCCTTCTGCTAAGGTTGCACTCTGAGTCTTGCTATTCTAGGTGTGGTCTGGGCCCGGCATATCAGCAACATCACCCAGAAGATTGTTGGAAGGAATTTCAGGGCCCCCTCAGACTTACTGACCCAGAATCCACATTTAAATACACCCCCAGGGGTCCATATGTACATTAAAGTTTGAGGGGCACTATTCCAGAGTACTATTGGCTGTGAGCACCCTACTCCCACACTATCTGTGTTGCTGAGGCAGATTTAGCCAGGGCTCCAACCAGCAGAATGGGCTCTCCTGTCTGGTATGCATCCCAGGAGGTGGAATTGAGATGAACCATCCTGCCCAGGGCAGTCAAGGGAGGAAAGCAAAAGGGTGAGTCTGAGTCAAAGTCCTTTGAAAGTAGAAAGAACTGATCCAAGAGAAACCCAAAGAGTCAACAAGGCCAAAGGGCAGAAGCAGTACGCAAACAGAAGCTTGGATGTTGGGTAGAGCTTGGTGGGAGCAAAGGTCAGCCTGGATGGAGAGGAGCAAGGGAGCAATTGGACAGTGGAAGGGTGCTCAGCTTTCCTCTGTAACAGCAGTTCTAAAACTTTAGCAGGGTTTGTTGAAACACAGATTGCTGGGCTTCACCCCCAGAGTTTCTGGTTCACTGGGTCTGGGGTGAGGCCCATGAATTTGTATTTTTAACAAGTTCCCATGTGATGTGGCTGGTCTGATGACCACACTTTGTCAATCACTATTTAGAAGAGCCATCATTTTAAGAAGGCTACCACTGCCTTGTAGTACCAGATAGAGATGACAGAATTCTTTGGGATATGTAATTACATGTCATTTCTCAAGATAAAAGTGCGCATACAATTTTGAGTGCATATTTTGACTTTGCCAACTTGATTACAGAGTTTCTTGATGTCAAGGTCCTGGTAAACTACTGAATTGTGGGAAAATTTTCTACTCTTTGTGCTCAAGGAACATAACTGTTGATGGAAAATGAATATTCAGGAAACTAATTATTGCAAACCTTCTGTTGTAGTGTGTACAAACAGAATTAACGCCAGAATTGTTGGAGGGACTGCCTCTGTTTACAGCGAGTGGCCGTGGCAGATAACATTGCACACCACGTCACCCACCCAGAGACACCTGTGTGGAGGCAGCATCATTGGGAATCAGTGGATATTAACAGCTGCTCATTGCTTCATTGAGTCAGTATCATTTCTGCGTCTATTAGCTCACCATTGTCACACATACCTGAAACCTATTGCTAGGATAATAGTAAATAAATACTTTTAAAATGTAAGTTATCCTATGTATTTGCTAAATTAGTTTTCTCTCTTTAGCGAAGAAAAGAAAAAAAGGAAGAGTCACTCGTGGTCCAGCAGCTCCAGGGTAGATACAGGAACATGGCTGTCTGACAGCCTGGTATCCCACTTCCCCATTTAAACACATACGTATCCCCAGGGCTTTCCTATTTTCTACAAGAGCACACCACCTTCTGTGCACTGGGCACAGAACTAAACTAGGGAGAATTTTCCTTCTCTGAATCTATTTCCTATTCTTCCCTCCCCTCCCCTTCTGTCTCCCTTCCCTGCCTCCTTCATTCCTTCCTTTCCTCCTCTCTGGCAACAGGTTTTTGTTTTTTTTGTATATTTCAGACAAAATATAGAATACTCTCCAGAAAGCCAAACTTCCCTTGGTAACAAATGAAGAATGCCAGGCAAGATACCAAACCAAAAACCAAACCCATTGCCGACAAGTCGATTATGACTCACAGTGACCCTATAGAACAGAGTTGATAGAACTGCCCTACAGGGTTTCTGAGGAGCAGCTGGTGGATTTGAACTGCCAACCTTTTGGTTAGCAGGCAAGCTCATAACCTCTGTACCAGCAGGGTTCCCAGCAAAATACACAGGGCATGTGTGTGTGTATGTGTGTATATATATATATATATTTCTAGGTACTGAAAGAGCTTATCAGCATCCTCATGTTGGATTAGGTCAATTTCAATACTAGTTACCAGCCAAACAAAAAATTCCAGCAGGGGAGCTTATGTGTCCCAGGGAATCTTAGTTGACCAGACTTCCTCTTTTCTACTTTAGTATCCTCTGAGTCATTTCTAGACACAGTTTTCTTTGTTTTTGTTTCCTGTCAGTATGCAGTGTACCGCCATTATGATTCAGAGTCACCAAGCTCAAAAATAAATTTAGGTCAGTCGTAGTGGTTAAGTGCTATGGCTGCTAACCAAGAGGTTGGCGGTTCGAATCCACCAGACTCTGTCGGGCAGTTCTACTCTGTCCTATAGGGTCGATATGAGTCAGAATCTATTCGGCGGCAGTGGGTTTGGTTTTTTTGGTTTAGTCCTAAATGGAGGAGCAGAAAGTCCATGTGAATGTCTCAGGGTCACAGCTAGCCAATGGCAGGGTTTGGACTAGAACCCAGGGGTCTTTGCGTGTGTGAGTGTGTGTGTGTGTGTGTGTGTGTTGGAGGGTGGAAAAGACATTCATTCATTTTATGCATTTAATATAAGGTGAAGGCTAGCCCAGGGTCTTCTATACAGGAGGAATACGTAACTGAAAAATCTCAGCATGAAATCACTTCTTTCCACTAAAAGCCCATCATTGGCAGAAAATATTAGATATTTAGCTATAGCCAGTTAAATAGTTATATAGCTCATATAGCCGTTTGGGAATTATTTTGGTAAAAAAAAAATTTATTTTCTCCTATTGCTTGCTCCTTAGGGTAGATTCACCAAAAATTTTGCGTGTCTATAGTGGCATTTTAAATCAATCAGAAATAAAGGAGGATACAACTTTCTTTGGGGTTCAAGAAATAATAATTCATGATCAATACAAAATGGCAGAAAGTGGGTATGATATTGCCCTGTTGAAACTCGAAACGACAATGAATTATACTGGTATGTAGAATTGTAATTGGAAAGCTTATATGCAATGATGACTTAGATAGGATGTTTAACACTATCAGATTCATAGCCTAACTTTACCAGTCTCTCTATGTTATTGTTGTCAAAGTGAGAGGGTCTGGAGAGCTAGTTTTCCAGTATTTTAAGACTGACCTTCTTTCTCGATTATTGAATCTTATTATGAGGAGAAGAGGGAGAAGAGATATAAGTCTTATCCAAGCTTCTTCAATTTGTAGAATGACACAATTTTGTGATATATTGGAATATTAAAGATGATTAAGTCTCAAGCCTCCCTTTTAGGTATGAGAGAATTGAAGGTCAGAGTGACTGAGCAACTTGCACAGGGTCACAGACTAGTTAGGATGATGGAGATGGTGAGGGGGCGTGACTTTCTTTCCCTTGTCTCCTAGTCCTGTGATGTATTCTACATGATGCTGAACGTGAGGGATGGAAACGTATGACAATGAAACAAAAAAAATGAATATAGTAAATAGAGAAAATATGAAATAATGGAAGGTGGAAGACAAGAGTCTCTTCTGGAAAAGAAGATATATTTTGCTTCTGATAACTAAACTATGATTTTTAAAATTTAGATTTTCAACGGCCCATATGCCTCCCTTCAAAAAGCGATAGAAACATCACATATACTGAGTGCTGGGTGACTGGATGGGGGTACAGAAAATTAAGAGGTAAAAAATGATGTTTTTATACGTGATCCGTCCTATAGATAAAGAACATAGTTTAACAGTCACATTTTCAGCTACGTCAAGTCACACAGCTAAAATGTCAGTAAAACAACATTATACAATTGCAGAAAGGGTATTAATGAGGACAGAAGGACAAAAATCACCCAACTGAGGATGACAGCATGCCTGACTGGAAATCTTAAATATGACTCTACGTCTCTTTAAAGACTAATTATTTTAAATGAAGTTTAATGTGAAACTGGGCACTTTTCAGTAAATCTCCTAGTTTGTCATGCCATTGTTTTCTCTGGGAAGTCTTTTCAGTTAGAGCCAAAATTAATTTTTGAATTCGATTAATGCTAACAAAACGGTGTGCCTGATGGTAAGAATAATGCCTTTTCTATGCTGTGTAATTATCATCAAAGTTCTAAGAGGTAAACCTAATATTTTTCTTTCTGGAACTATATATGGATATGATTTTGATTAGGTATATAAACGTATGTATACATGTGTGTGTGTATGTGTAAAAAGAGGTCATTCCATAAACAAACAATTATATATATATATATATTTTTTTTTTTCCAGACAAAATACAGAATACTCTCCAGAAAGCCAAAGTTCCCTTGATAACAAATGATGAATGTCAGACAAGATACACAGGACACAAAATAACCAATAAGATGGTCTGTGCTGGCTATAAAGAAGGAGGGAGGGATGCCTGTAAGGTAATTGCGTGTTCTTAACCAGTTCAGTCTATTCAAATCAGAATGTTTAATGCATTGAAAAAACAGTCTTCCGCTAGTGAGCTGGGAACACAGCTGTGCCGTTTGACTTATGCTACGCTTTAAAGTGAATCTATTGCTACTGAGCCGATTCCGACTCATGGCGACCCCATGTCTGTCAGAGTAGAACTGTGCTCCATGGGTGGAATTTAGCCTCCAGGCTTTTGATTACGTTAACCATTTTTGTCCCCCAAGGACTCCCTAAAGTGAATTAAAAAAAAAAAAAAAAAGTGAATAGGCTGGATAAAAGGCAAAAAATCAGGTTCTTTGAAGCTTATTACAAGACAAAGACAGAATTTTAGGTGAAATTACTCTAAGCAAAATGCATTTAGGATAAGAAGCATCTGAACTGACCTGTGAGCCTTTTCTTTTCCCATAGGGAGATTCCGGGGGCCCCCTGTCCTGTAAACACAAGGAGGTCTGGTATTTGGTGGGTATCACAAGCTGGGGCGAAGGCTGTGCTCAAAGCGGGCGGCCAGGTGTTTACACCAATGTGATCGAGTATGTGGACTGGATTTTAGAGAAAACTCAACCGGCATGAAAAAGTTCCCAGATGCCATTTGGCTCCATGAAGGGCAAGCCAGCTTATCCCCTGGACGGGGGCTTTGGTTTCACTGCAGAAGAAATTGTGCCATCATTTTCCCCCACAGATTTCAGTGCCAACAAGACACAAATCGGAAGGGACTTGGTATTGGTGAGAAAATTCAAAAAGAAAGCAAGCTGTAATTTTCAAACTCATTCTGTGGTAATCGTAGTTTCTTTTCAGAATCCAGCCTCTTGCTTTTTTTTATTACACTTTTACTGAGCCAAAGGAATAGTATAAGATAATATTTTCCAAGATTAACATATAGGCCTGGGGCCCTGGTAGCACAGTGGTTAAGAGCTCAGCTGCCAACGAAAAGGATGATTCGAATCCACTGGCCACTCCTCGAAAACTCTATGGGGTAGTTCTACTCTGTCCTGTGGGGTCACTATGAGTCGGAATCAACTAGACAGCAATGGATTAATATATAGGCAGCTATACCAGAGAAGAATCTAGTAGTGGCACCAAGGGGTCAGGCTAAACTGTGGAAAGAAACCACCACATAAAAGCTTGTGAAATGAAAACTGGAGGAAATGGGCAAGGGCATCACGGTCAATTTGCAAGAAGCTCTACTGTGACTACATGAACACATTCCTTTTGGAAAAGAAGCATTTCAATCCAAGAGTGGATTTTTAGAATAGCCAGGAATTCTTATCATTTTTATTTTTAATATATTTAAAAAAATTATTTCTGCTAGACGCAAGCTGAGTGTAGATGTGGACTCCAGAATTCATTACGGGAAAGGGTTAGGAGCAACTATTCACACAGAAGCCAGACCTCAGATGCACTTGTCTAGAAAACTATTTGTGCATAGACTGTAGATTTAATCGAAGTGGTTTTGGGTGGGGGAAGCTGATGGAGATGAGAGGAGCAAACTAAAGCCCCCTGAGACAAGCTGCCATTGTAAGCGTGGTTCACAGAGAGCTAGAGAGTAGACATATTGGACAAAAAGTAACGTGAGGTACATCCACACTTCATGGGGGAGAAAAGAAGCTGGAAACAGATGGGTAGTTTGTAGTAAGGTCTTCATCATTTTCAAAACAGCTCCCTAAGTTCTAAGTACTAGACTGCTCTCATAAGTGCAAGTATTTATTGGTTATTGTTTCTGATCACATCGTAATAACCTGGAACTTGGATTCTCCCCACTATTCAATTCATTCAATGTGAAAAGTATTTATTGAGCACAATTCATGGCCATGTGATGTGATAGCTTCACGTTGACCTTTGGGGATACTGTGGTGAGCAAACTGATCTGTCCCTACCTTCGTGAAGCTGACAGTCTGGTTAGTGTGAAAAACAAAAATAAAATAGTCACAGAAAATACGTAATTTCAAACTTTGATAAGTGGGCTGTACAGGGTTCTAAGAGAAGGGAAGGGAAGTGAAGGGAAGACCATTTTGGGTAGGTTCAAAGATTGGGATAAAAAGGAGTTTGTCCTGAGGAAGGCAAAACAGAAACACAAACAAAAAACAAACAAAAACATGAAGAGAGAGAAAAAAAAAAAAAAACACACAAGAAACTGGCTGGAATGGCACAAAGGTGCCAGCCCCTAAATGTTGGTAAACTCAGACAAGACTAGAATTGAATATTAGAATGTCCTGATGATCACCGAATAAGAGCGGTAATAATTATTGTCTTATATCCGTTCATTAACATGAAGTCTTGAGGTAGCATTTCCCATTAGAAAGGTTAGGGTATGATTCCAGATAAGAAGAGATGTTCCTGTAAAGCCTTTTCTATGAAACATTTAAGGAAAACACACATTTAAGTTTTGTAATATTTCACTTTCTATAATATCTTAATTTTTGAAAACAGCTAGTATATTCCCATGATTTATAAATGAAAACAGTATAAAAAGATGTCAAATACATAATGAAAAGATCCCCTTCTCCATACAAAAAGATAGCACACTGTACACACTGTTTAGCAATTTGCCTTTTTTTTTTTCATTTAGCATTACATCACGGGGGTTTCTTCTTATTGGTACAGAGAAGGCACCCTCAGTCTGCTTTTTACAGAAGCAAGAGATTCTATTACAGCAATTCTACATTTTATTTAACCAGTCCCCTCTCAGTGGGCACTTAGGTTGTTTTCAGTCTTTCACTCTTTCACACTTACGCAGGTTTATTTGTGGGATCTGTTCCAGAAGTAGAATTGCTGGAAAAAAAGGAGGAGTTACAAAATGTTACAGACACATTTGGAATGGAATTGACATCATCGACAGTTCCACTGGAGCCCTTGTGGTGCAGTGGTTAAGAACTCAGCTGCTAGGCAAAAGGTTGGCTGTTGGAAACCAATGGCTACTCCTTGGAAACCCCATGGGGCAGTTCTATCCTGTCCTATAGGGTGGCTAAGAATCAGCATTGACTTGACAGCAACGGATCTGGTTTTTTTTAGTACAGTCCCAGAGGTGAATTCTGATTTGTGTATACCCATTGCTGTAATTCCATCCTCCTTGCCCTGGGAATTAAGGTCCCTGGGTAGCACAAATGGTTTGGGCTCAGCAGCTAACCAAAAGGTTGGCAGTTGGAATCCACCCAGTGGTATACTGGAAGAAAGGTGTGCTGATTTGCTTCTATGAAAACCCTGTGGAGCTCAGCTCTAACCTGTAACTCATGGGGTTGCCATATGACAAAATCAACTAGACCTCAGAGGGCGATAGGTTTGGTTTGGTTTTAGCTTGCCCTGGGAATTAGTTCATGGGTGGCAGGATTTAGGCAACTAGTACCTGGCATTCTTCCAGCCACAGCGATTGGCTCAGAGTCATCAATCTGAGCAAAGTCAAAGACCTGTTTGTTGAGGGACTGGCTTTCTCTTTCTCTCCTGCTAAGAAGAAAGCATTTGGTCTTGGCTGTGGAGGCAGCCATCTTGAAAAGGCAGCCCAAGGACGACAGGGAAGCGGAGAGAGAGTGCCTGAGGCCTGAACTAACAGGAGCTTTACTGCACAGAGCAACACATCCCCTGCTGAATTTAATTTAAGACTGTGTGGGTTGTGTTTTCTCTTGCAGTGGAGACATCCTTACGCACCAGGATTTAGTCACCTAAGGTGTTATTGATTAGTGCCATGAGTCAGTTAGACTTAACATGCATTTATTACGCACTTATTACTGCACTATTCTATGAAACATAGGGCTATATATATTTTTTTCTTCCTATTTTAAAAGGCCTATTTTCTTAGGCAAATGTATAGAGACCAAAGTTTACTAGTGGTTATCAGTGGCAGGAGGGGAGCCCTGGTACGCAGTGGTTAAGACCTTGGCTGTTCGAATCCACCAAAACCAAACCCTTTGCCATCAAGTCAATTCCGACTCCTAGCATCTAGACCTAAGGGGCAGTTCTACTCTGTCCTACAGGGTCGCTGTGAGTTGGGATCAACTCTCCAGTAACAGATTTGGTTTGGGATTTAGTGGCAGAAGGGCAGGGGGAAAGGGGGAGCCACTGTTTAGGAACCTACGAGGGCTTTTAGGGCAGCCACTGTTTAGGAACCTATGAGGGCTTTTGGGGGAGCCACTGTTTAGGAACCTCTGAGGGCTTTTGGTGATGGGAAATTTGGTAACGATTGTGGAAGGTGGCTGAACAACATGATTAATGTAATTGACGGCACTAAATTATACACCTGAAAAATATTGGATTGACACAGGTATTATATACATTTTTACAATATAAATAAATGAAAACTGCACTGCCGCAGCAAAAAAAAAATTTGATTTTAACATCCAAAGAAATGTTAGTCACAACTTTCGATGGAGCTGCCTCTTTTTCTGATATAAGCAACACCCCTGGATGACAGTAATGCATACTGTGGTTCTCGCACGAGGCCACCCAGCGCACCAGGTAGGCTGCTGTTATCACAGACTCTAAGGAGTGAACCCAAATTTTGGAATGAGAACTGTATTTGACTAGATAGTTTATTTAAGAAATACTTTTCGTGTTACGGTTAGAGCTCAGCTGCTAACCAAAAGGTCAGCAGTTCAAATCTACCACCCACTCCTTGGAAACCCTATGGGGCAGTTCTTCTCTGTCCTATACGGTTGCTATGAGTTGGAATCAACTCCATGGCAGTGAATTTTTTTTGGGGGGGGGTGGTATGGTAATTTATTCTTAGAAATACTTCAGTATTCTGACTGCAATGGGTTTTTTTACACTACAAAACATGTTTATTTTATAAAAATACTGTTTAGAGATGTAATCAACCAAATCTTCAACTGATTATACTTAAAAAAAATTTTTTTTTAAATAAAATGAAGGAAAAATGCCAAAATAATTATCACTGGTTTTGTTTGTGACATTCTGAGACAGGAAACAAATGCTGATTTAGTACCCTCAAAAATGCCCTCTCCTGTGTAAAATGCAAAAAGCTATAAAGACTTCCCTTTCTGAAAGGAATACACATTGTTAAGCATCCTTATCCTCTGAGCCTTTGTGTCTAGGTGTATGAATAACTGCTTGGAAAGTTTGTAGAAATAGCTTTACAACTAGAAAACACTGGGTTTTGTTCTTTATAAAAGAATGTTATTTTATAAAGCAGAAACCCTGATAATACATTTGTTTACCATTTTAATTAAATGTCAAATACAGGGAAAAAAGAAAAGAAATACTTTACAAATAATACATTTTACATTATATGTGATCTACTTAGGGCCTTAGCTATTATCCCACCTCATTAAGGCATCAGAGAAACTTGTAAGTACTTTCATTAAGGAGCACGTCTCCATCTGGCCCTGTCCAAACCTGCTCCTCTTTCTATCCTCTGGGCTCCACATTGTCTAATAGGGCTCCATGCTGCCCTCTGCTTTTGCACACCGTACACCAGCGTAGGTCAGAATGGGCCTTTCCCTCTCCTCACGTAAGAGAATGTTCACGTTCCAGTCGGTCGGCAGTGTCCCAAAGCTCACATCTAGAGAATTGATGAGCTGATGCTGCAGCTCCAGCTGGCGGTGTTCTGTGTTGTCACAGTAGTTTTACAAGACGTCTGTGGAGCCACCTGTTCCCTGGGGAGGGCTTCTTTCTATGCCGGGCAGACATGGCGGCCGCGTGGCCACTGCTTCCCAGTGGTGGTGGTCCGTGGGCTCTACCTTGTGTCCTGGAGCCATTTCCCTCGTGTTGTCCAGGTGCAGCACTCATTAAGCAGAGCAGTGCAAGCTTCTCTTTTCCTTTTAAGGAGAATATTTCTGCCTCCTTCAAGGCCACTCCACAAACTAAAAATAACTCTTTGGAGCAATTCTTCAGTGAGAAATGTGCGTGTGTGCGTGTAAGAAAGAGACGGTGAGGAAGAGAGTGAATATGAATATTTTCCATAAACACTTAACGTCCCAGCTTTGCTGCCTCTCAGAGTCTCTGAGCTTCCTCGTGTGCAGATATTCTACTTTCTTCCCAGTGTTGAAGTAAGAAAAGATCAAAGGAGATAATTTATAAAACAGCACTTTGAAAAATAAAAAAATACTGCAAATGTAATTTACTGTCATCATCCATTTAATTCAAACCTTCAAAGACTAGACTATATTTAACATGTGTCATATAGTAACTGGCACAAAGTAGATATTCAATAAATTAGTTCTCTTCCTTTTGCCCTTGGGCATCAGGCAATTTTATTACCAGTGTAACAGTACATGAGGGGCTTCCCAGATATTAGAACTGTGTACGTGTTTGTTTTACCTGCTCGCCCTAGAGTGCTATCAAAAAGTTGTCTTTTATCAACTGAAGCAGCTTTCTTACTGCACCCAGTGCCCCCCAGGGATGTGAGCCTGCTTTGTAAGCACAAGAATGTTTCAAAGGACACCTTGCTGTGTGTTAGCAGGAATTTACATATCCCATGATGAGTCAGAATGACTCCATGGCAACAGATTTGTTTTCTTGTGATGACTAAGGAGCCCTGGTGGTGCAGTGGTTAAGAGCTCAGCTGCTAACCAGAAGGTCAGCAGTTCAAATCTACCAGCTGCCCCTTGGGGCAGTTCTACTCTGTCCTATAGGGTCACTATAAGTCGAAATCAACTCAGCCAGAATAGGTTTGGATTCTCATTTTGGTGATGATTATGAAAGATGTGGCAGTCTGCTTCTTTGAGATTTACAGCCTGGGAAACCCTATGGGGTCGCTATGAGCCAGAATCAACTGGGTGGCAGTTGGTTTGGTTTTGGGGTTTGATGATGATTATGTGGATAACACCAATATTTTAACATTGTCAAAACAACAGTCAGGACAGCACTCCTGACCTTGTTTACAGAGCGTGACTTGAGAAGGTGCCTTGACAAAGTGTACCAAATCAAAAACTTGGCCATTAAGTGGAAAGCAGTATCTACCAAGTATGGATTTTTCTTATTTAAGTCTCTGCTGCCACCCTTTAAAATAATTACCGCCGTTATAACAACAGCAAAGCAATAAAGGGAAATCAAAAGACATAAAGGCTCCTTTCTCAGAAATATCTTTATAATTGAGCAAATCAATATTTGGCTTGATGTATCTGAATATATTGCTCAAATCATACCTTCACTTGGTTGAGGGAAGGATTCAAAAAAGATGTTTAGAAAGGATTTTTCTCAGTCATATATATTTCAATGTGTTTGTAAAATGACGGCAATCAAGACAGGCATATTTTTTATACTTGAAAGTTAATTTTTTAAATTTGAATTCCACTTTATAAATGAAAAAGGAAATGAGAAATCTGAGACATGATGGGCAGCCTTTAATATTCTATCTGACAATCAATATATGAGTTGCACAGTTTATTTATAGCTGTGTTGGCATTTAGAAAAATAGTATATTGTTATTAGGTCCCATCGAGGCAGCTCTGACTCATGGTGAACCTATGTACAAAAGAACAAAACACTTCCAGGTCCTGCTCCATCCTCACAATCTTTGCTATGCTCGAGCCTATTGTTGCAGCCACTGCGTTTATCCATCACATTGAAGGTCTTCCTCGTTTTCACCGGCCCTCTATTTTACCAAGCATGATGTCCTTCTACAGGGACTGATCCCTCCTAATAATGTGTCCAAAGTACCTGAGACAAAGCCTCACCATCCTTGCTTCGAAGGCGCGTTCTGGATGTACTTCTTCCAGGACAGATTTGTTCACTCTTCTGGCACTTCATGGTATACTCAATATTCTTCACCAGCACCGTAACTCAAATGCATCATTTCTTCTTTGGCCTTCCTTATTCATTGTCCAGCTTTTGCATGCATACGAGGCAATTGAAAACACTATGGCTTGGGTCAGGCGCGTCTTTACTTTTTAACATTTTAAGGAGGTCTTTTGCAGCAGATTTGCCCAATGCAATGCATCCTTTGATTTCTTGACTGCTGCTTCTGTGGGTGTTGATTGTGGATCCAAGTAAGATGAAATCCTTGACAACTTCAATCTTGTCTCCATTTATCATGATGTTGCTTATTGGTCCAGTTTTGAGGATCTTTGTTTTCTTTATGTTGAGGTATAATCCGTACTGTGGGCTATAATCTTCAATCTTCATCAGTAAGTGCTTCAAGTCCTTTTCACTTTCAGCAAGCAGGGTTGTTTCAGCAAGTAAAGGTTGTTAATGAGTCTTCCTCCAATCCTAATGCCCTGTTCTTCTTCTTATAGTTCAACTTCTGGAATTATTTGCTCAGCATACTGATTGAATAAGTATGGAGAAAGGATACAACTTGACATATACCTTTCCTGACTTTAAACCATGCAGTATCCCCTCATTCCTTGAGATAATAAGAGGGTTCAGTAAAGGGGTTTTCAGTGAAGTAGGTAGGTAAAGAGGTGTACAGGGGAGTAACTGCTGGAGGGGCAGAGGGAAAAGAGGGGAGCCAGGTGTAAGAGGCTGGGCTTGGATTACAGATGTTGGGAACTTCACCATTTGGGGGAAAGGAATTCATTATGGGAAAGGGAGCCATTTTGGGAAAAGAAGCCATTTTGAAAAAGGGAGCCATTTTGGAGAAAGGAGCCATTTTGAAAAAGAAAACCATTTTGAGAAGCAGCCATTTTGGGAAAGGGAGCCATTTTGAGAAAGGAGCCATTTTGGGGAATGGAGCCATTTTTGGAAAAGGAGCCATTTTTGAACAGGGAGCTCTTTTGAAAAAGGAAGCCATTTTGAGAAAGGGAGCCATTTTGGGAAAGGGATCCATCTTGGAAAAGGGAGATATTTGGGGAAAGAAAGTCATTTTGTGAAAAGGGGGATATAGGGGCTGCTGCCAGGTAGGTAGTCATTGAGGTTACAGAGCTCACGCTGATACTGTAATTCTTTAATTTGTTAAACTTGTTCGAAATAGTCTCCTGCAAGGAGAATTTTTCATTATGCTTTCTTCTGGAAGTTTCCAAGTACCAATTACAAAATGCCCCCCATTGCTTTAGTTTTATTCATAAGCCCTTAGCCTCTAATTTGCTGCTCAGAAAGTTCAACTTAGTAAACTCAAATGGCCCCCACAATGGTCATTGGTTCTTTCCATTTCTTTCCATAAGTGTATGCCATCAGCCTAAACACAAGACTGAACTGGTGCCATAATTCTTAATCATATAATTGGCAGGAGTTCCCTTGGGGCTTCTGTTTCATTCTTGGACATGGAATTCCCCATTGTACAGCGAAACTTGCAAATATTAAAGACCTAAATGCGCATGAAAACCTTATGGTGCACCAGAAAGAAAAGGGAGTTCAATAAAATAGACTGGCCACAATGGAAATCCCACCAAACTTAATTTGGTAATGAACCCAGTAAGATGTCAGAAAATGAGCAGAAATGAAAGTACAGAAAAAAGATAGCCAATAAATCTCTCAAAGAGCCATCTTCACCGTAAGTGGAGGCTTCTATCTGAGAAGCTTACCTCCAGCAAACCCAGAGAATTTGAAGAGATGGTCTGTGCACAAAGGGCTCTTGCTGGTACCAAGGCGAGCCAATTCCAGGACTTTTCAGGAATGCAGAAGATAATATTCCTTCAGAAATCCTGCCAACTATGCCATTCCATGCTGTAGAGTAACTATTTGTACTCTGATTAATGTAAAATTGAAGGATTTATTGAAAATATAGAATCAGCTGGAGCAGGGGATAGACTGAATTCCATTCAGTGGAGTCCAGTAATCCAATATGGTGACTCAGCAGTCAAGTTTTATAAGGGGGAAACAAAGGATATGAAGCACATCACTTGATTGGTATTTACAAAGTTAGGTCATTGAAAGACATCACAGTAGTCCCCCCTTATCTGCACAAGATACTTTCTAAGACCCCTCATGGGTGCCTGAAACCATGGGTAGTACTGAGCCCTGTATATACTATGTTTTGTTCTATACTTGTACATATCTATGATAAAATTTAATTTATAAATTTATTCATTTATAAATTAGGCACAGTAAAAGATTAACAACAATAACTAATAACAAAATAAGGACTATTATAATAAAAAAAATTATAATAACATACTACAAAATAGCATATGTGAGTGTGGTCCCTGGGTGGGATGGAGCAGGAAGGTGCGAGATTTTGTCACACTACTCATTTAATGTTTCTGGACTAAAGTTGACCATGGGTAACTAAAACTGTGGAAAGCGAAAAAGAGGACGGGGGTGGCTGCTGTACTTGACTGGTAATTAGAGGCTTAGATCATCGAAAGACATTACTTGTTTGGTAGTAGATCATTATAAGGCAGGACTTTCTGCAACAGAAGCTCGTAGGGTGATTGGCTTAAAAGGGTATATGTATCTTTCTTAGATTGGTTACAGGGTGGTAGTTAGAAGGTTACGTGACAGGGGAGGTATCCAAGTGTAGCTATGTCATGATTACCGGACATTCTTCTCTTAGAAACAGCATGAAAGATGGCTGCTGCTGGGGTGGAAATAGAAGCAGCAGCCAAGGAACCTGACCCAATCCTCAGACCCACCATTTCAGATCTTAACAGGGACCTCAATTTTTTTAAATCCCTTTACACAGCCAATACCATAATTTGAATGCACCAGTTCATCTTCTGGCTTCCTTATTTATATTTATAGTTCCAGTTTGTTTTTGTTTTTGTGTTTTTTCCTTCCTGCTACTCAGGGTATTGAAACATATGCAAAGACAGCTCTCTTTCTTACCCCCTGAGGATCAGAATAGCAAGTTCAAAGTTGCTGTAGTGTCCAATCAAATCTGCTCCTTTTGATTTTTTGTGTTGACCAAAGTGCTGTTGGTGAAAAAGTGATGAGATCAATGGAAGGTAATACTGGCACAGATGATTGGTGACCTATAAACTGTTAGAGGTAAAGAGAGTTTAGTAACCATATCCAAAGAAACAAAGCCCAAACTGGTGAAGTGACCTCTTCTAACTCATGTGGCTAGTTAAGGCAAGAGCTGAGTCTAGAAAACCCAGGTCTTCCAACTACCAGGCCCCAGGTCTTTAGGTACCAATCTAAATGTGAATAGGGTAAGAGAGTTGGTGGAAAAGCAGCCCCTTTGTCCGGACATATTTCTCTGCTGCTACATACATATTGGAAAGAAACAAAATTTTGAGATGCTGCAGTTATTATTTAAAGGCATTTTACATTCAGCTGTTACCCAGCCTGGACATAGAGTATTGACTGACATTCAAAGTTGGCTGTAGTCCAAGTCAGGGTCCGTCTGTGCTCCTCCCCATTTTCTCTCAATTCCAGCAGCTCCTGGTGTCTGGGAATAGTGTCACTGAAATGGATTAGAGCTTCTTGAGCAGACTATTTAAAAACCCCATGGATAACATATAGATCATAAGGATATCATGTATATTGTCATCATGTAAATCTGTCTGTACTTCCAAAAAAGAGTGAGATGGACATCCAGGAGTAGAGTGAACAACTGGTTCTATAGACACCATAGATAGGCATAAGACTTCAGTGGGCCTGGCAATCAGTGCTTAGTACTGTTAATAATAAGATAACAATATCATTTTTTATTAACAAGAATAAGGATACAAGTAAGAATATTATTAAGCACTCAGCTGCTAACCAAAAAGTTGGCAGTTTGAACCCACCCAGTAACTCCACGGGAGAAAGACCATATGATCTGCCCCCATAAAGATTACAGCCAAGAAAGCCCTGTGGGGAAGTTCTACTCTGTCATGTGGGGTTGCTATGAGTTGAAATTGACTCCACGGTACCTAACAACAAACAACATTTACGAAGTGACTACCATGTGCTGTGTACCGTATTATGTGTGTCATTTAATCCCAATACCACCATGTAAAATAGGGTATTATTGTTATTCCCATTATAATGTAATATAATATTATTGTTTTTACAGGGAAAAATAAAGAAAAGACAAATCAGCTTGAAAATATTTTCAACTCAGTTCTCCATTTTCCCACTAGATGGCATTTTTATACCTCTTTTTTTTATAGTATGCACAATATACAATATATTTAAACAAATTCTATGTACATATAATATCTGGAAATATTAAATCAACTGTTTCAATTAAAATATTCTTGACTTTTCAAATATGACTGTTGTAAATATCTAGTCCCTAGTTAGCAGTTTCTCTTTTAAACCATAGGCACCATTGCTCCCCAGCTTTGGGGACCTATACTTCCTTTTAACGCCTTACTAGTCTGAGCCCCCAGAGGGGATCCACAGTGGGCTGGTGCTCACCACAGCATCTCTAGGGTTGCAGATGGAATGTTTACAGCGTTCCACCAACCCATCCCTGTCCTCACCCACCATCTTGCTCAACCACCTGAGTTAGGACTGCTTTTCCCTTCCTGCCGTCTCTTGGTGTTTCCTTTAAGCTGTTGCTGCCTTGCCACCCTCCTCTCCATCCAGTCCTCCACCCCAACCCTCTGTTCACTCACCACCCCTCCTCATACATGCTTGCAGAACAGAACCCCTCCCTGGGTTACTTAATGCATTGTTTGGATCATATGATAATATTTAAAAACAAAAAACCTTGAATACTGAAGGCTCGAGGATAACAGAAGATAATAAATAAATAGAGATGCGCTTACATACACACACACACAGACACACGCACACACACACACATGTTCAGAAGTGGATATGGATACAATCACCCCAAGACTCCATGAGTCCAGTTCCTCCATAGAGATTTCCCCAGTTGCTATGTGCTTCAATGGCCCCTAGCTTGTAGGGCCCCAGGTTAAGGGTATTCCAATCTCAGGGCCCGTGGGGCTAAATCAGCTTTTACGGTTTTGTGAACATAATATTGAATGCCTACTTAGGGCAGAACTTCAGTGAATACTTGGTGTCCACCTTATGTGGACAGAGAGAAGGCCTGAGGAACAAATATTCCCTGACACAGAGACAGCATCTGATAAGTTGGCCAGTTGGTTAGAGAGTTGGAAAAAATGAAATTGGGAAATGGGTGACAAGCTGGTGGAACTCTTGAAAGGTCACCGAGTGAAATCTTCATGTCTCTCAGATGTGCCCACCAGAGGGCACAGTCATTCCATGCTCTGAAGCCGAGAGAAGTTGAGAAACTCCTTGAAGCTTTACACATTCCCCTTTCCATCCTGTTCTACTACTCTGTCTTCAACTTGTAGCCCTCGAGTTTTCACAAGTTACTGGAGTCCAGCCTTGGCTAGAGAACTGTACTACAAAATTATTATTCAAACCTGAGTTTCAGTCTCACGACTGCTACAACCCTACCAATCAGAGAAATTTAGATATTGTTAGGGTCAGGTTGTGCTCAGCCCCCCAAACACTTCAGAAACCGTCCATTGTACCTGGCTCCCAAGAAGCCCATTTGGAGACCTGTGACAACCAGCCATGCCTCAGCAGTACGGGGCTGGGCTTAGAACATTCCCTGGCTTGGCCATCGCTAGAATCTCCTCCCACGGCTTTGCACCATTAAGTTAAACCATCTCCTATGGACAAGACAGATGTCTTCAGAGAGGGAATCCACATGGTGCTTCTCTGCTAAGAAATGCCAGCTGGGCAAATATTTATTCGAGGGCCACATCCTTTTGCGGAAAAATATGGCCTTAGGATGTCGTATTTTACTTAAATGTACACCGTTTAACTGTTTTTTTAAGGAAGGGAGCATAGTCTCTGTTACAAAATATACAGAGCAAACTTTTTTACAAAAGTGTTATTTCAGAATGAATTTCAGTCCAAAGGCCCTTTTTAAACTTACCCTAACTAATTACTGCTACAAAGCAGAGGACTCAAAGATGCAAATATCAAAAATATTCAAAACTTTCAGCAACAAACTAATGACAATAACTCCTTATCCAATTTGTCTAAGAATAATCATTACAATTGATTATGAGGCCAGTAACTGTCATATTAGATTACTGAGGGTAAGATATACGGAAGAAACTTTTTTTTGTTGTTGTTAATTGTACTTTAGATGAAGGTTTACAGAGCAAACTAGTTTCTCATTAAACAATGCACATATTATTTGCCAACTCCATGACATGTCAACACTCTCCCCTTCTCAACCGTGGGTTCCCCATTACCAGCTTTCCTGTCACCTCCTGCCTCCCTGTCCTTGCCCCCAGGCTGGTGTGCCCATTTAGTCTTGTTTTGTTTTATGGGTGTGTCTAACCTTTGGCTGAAGAGTAAGGAAAGAAACTTTTAAAACATAATTAACAATTACGTAAATGAGAAATGTTATGTGATGTTTTATCAGCAGAGTTTACTGCAAAAAGAATTTAATAATTTTTTTAAAAAATGGATGATTCTCCAGCGTTCATTGCAGCACTTTTCACAATAACCAAAATATGGAAATAACCGAAATGTCCATCGACAGACAAATGGATAAACAAAACATTTGTGTATACACACAATGCAATACTACTCAGCTATGAAGAGAAATGCAGTCCTAATGCACAGGTGAACCTTGAAAACATTATGCTGAGTGAAGTAAGCCAGTCACAAAGGACAAATATTGTATGATCTCAATTATATGAAATAAGCAAACATAGAGAAAATAATTATTAGCAGTTACCGGGGGTAGGAGAAAGGGTATATAATGATATCTCATTGTGGGTTTAATTTATAATTTTTTTTTTTTTAATGGTCCTGGTGGAGCCCTGGTGGTTAAGTGGTTAAGAGCTTGGCTGCTAACCAAAAGGTTGGCAGTTCAAATCCACCAGCCATTCCTTGGAAATTCTATGGGGCAGTTCAACTCTGTTCTACACGGTTGCTATTAGTCAGAATCAACTTTACAGCAAGGCTTTTTTTCAGTTAATGGAAAATCAGAGTCCCCGTGTGGTGTAAACAGTTAAGCGCTTGACTACTAGCTGAAAGGTTGGCTGTCTGAACCCATTCAGGGGCACCTCGGAAGACAGGCCTGGTGATCTGCTTCAGGAAGTCTTGAAAACCCTATGGAGCACAATTCTACTCTGTACACAAGGGGTTGTCACAAGTCGGAATTGGCTCAGTGGCAGCTAACAACAACAATAATGGCTAATACGTTGAGCATTTTATTCACCATCTGAGCACAGCTTATTTGCCATCTATATTCTCTTCAGTGAAATGTTTCTTCATGTTTTTTGCCCACTTTCTCTGCTTTCTTTTTCATGCCTTTCCATGGGTCTGGTGAACAATTTTAGAATTCCATTTTGATTTATTTATATTGTTTTTGAGTGTATCTCTTTATAATTTGCTCTAGGTATTACATTATTTATACATATCTTATTCTAGTATAATGGTATAGTCAGTTTGTCAGTTTGAGTGAAGTGTAGAAATCTTACCTCTCCCCAGCTATTAAATTACTTTAAATATTTCATCTACATACATTTAGAATGACATTAGACAGTGTTATGACTTTTGCTTCAACTGTCATAATTATAAAAACTCAAGAGAAGAAGGAAAGCCTATTGTATTTCCCCATATATTTGCTTCTGGTGTTCTTCCTTCCTGATGCTCCAAGTTTCCTTCTTTCATCATTTCCTTTCTGTTTACAGAACTTCCCATAACCAACCTTTTATGGCAAGTCTACTGGCAACAAATTCTTTTGCTTTTCTTTACCTGAGAATCTCTTGATTTCCCATTCATACCTGAAGTATATTTTTACTAGGTAAAAGATACTGGATCGACAGTTCTTTTATTTCAGCACACAAAAAATACTGCGCCACTTCTTTCTAGATTCCATGGTTTTTAAAGAGAAATTCTATGTACTTTGAATTATTATTTTCCTTAACATATAGCTTTTCTCTGCTTCCAAGATTTTTTCTTTGTCTTTAATTTTTATTAGGTGTCTGTGTATTTTCCCAGCTTCTTGAATCTGTAGATTTATGTCTCTAGCCAAATTTTCAGCTATTATTTCTTCAAGTACTTTTCAGCCATGCTCTCTTTGCTCTCTCCTTTTGGATCTCAGAGGATATGAACGTTATATCTTTTGTTATAGTCCTCCCAGTCCCTAAGGATCTGTGCATTTCTTTTCAGCCAATTTTTTCTTTATTTTTAAGGTTGGATAATTTCTATTGTTTTATCTTCCAGTTTGCTGATTTTTCCTCTGTCCTCTGCAATCTGCTGTTGAATATATCCATTGAGCTTTATATTTTAGGTATTGCGTTTGTCGGTTCTGATATTTCCATTTGATTTCTCTTTACATATTCTACTTTTTTTTTCTGAGTTATTCTATTTTTTCATTTGTTTCAAGCATGTTTGCAATTGCTTATTGAAGGATTTTTATCATGCTGCTTCAAAATCTTTATCAGATAATTCTCACTTTTCTGTCATCTCAGAGTTGGCATCTAGTGAGTGTTTTTTGTTTGTTTGGGTTTTGTTTGTTTTCTCATTCAGTTTGAGATACTCTTAGTCTTTGGTATGATCAGTTTTTCTACTTAAGCCCAGATGCTTTCAAATTATATTATGAGGCTCTGGATTTTATTTAAACTTTGTGTTTTAACTGGATTTTCCTGACACTGTTCTTGTAAGGGAAGAATGGCTATTGCCTTGTTACTGTCAGGTACAGGAAAAAGTCCAATTTCCCCACTTGGCTTTCACTGATAACTGAGAGGGGTCCTCATCGCTGCTGGATGAGGATGGGAGTTACAACTCCCCAGGTGGTCCCCACTGACACCATAGTGGTCTTGTTACTACTGGGGGGTGGTGGATGTCCGATACCATCCTCCGATACCACCCTAGTGGAGAGGGGGAGGGGCACTGTATTACTGGTGGGTGAGCATGGAAGTCAGGCTTGGTCTTGCCCCAACACTGTGGGAGGGTGGAGGGCATTACTGGCTGGTTGGTATGGAAGTTCCAGCTCCCTACTTCGCCTTTTCTGACACTATTAAGGGGTGGTGGCGTGCCTTATTATAGCCTTGCAAGGGTGGAAGTCTAGGCTCCTCACTCGGCTTTTTGTGGCATGGGTAACAGTGGGGCCAGAATTTTTTCTGTGATGTTTAGATGCAACAGTGTTTATTGTGAAAGTTTTCTGTTTTGATAGGTTGCTGTCTTTCTGGTCCTTTAACTAGAAATACCAGGCTTGGGAGTGGAGGGCTTTTTTTTTTTTTTTTTTAAATCTGTGCCTCTTGGCATTTCCAGGTTACCAGCTTCCTCAACGCCAAGTCTGGGATATATGAGGCAAAAAGAACTTACCACTGTGTCTTTGGTTGGGTTCTGAGGTTCCTACCCAGTCTTCTTTCTTCTCTCCACCTTTTAGTTTTCTTCTATTTCTTTTATATCTAAAGTCCAGAATTTTTAGTTTTACTTAGTGGGTTCTGAGGTTCCTACCCAGTCTTCTTTCTTCTCTCCACCTTTTAGTCTTCTTCTATTTCTTTTATATCTAAAGTCCAGAATTTTTAGTTTTACTTAGTGGGAGGAGTAGGGGAAAGTACATCAACTCCATCTTCCCAGATGTGAAAGTTCCCTGCTTCACTTTTAAAATGTAAAACATCTCCACCATTAAACCCGTATCTCAAGAACGGCATAAATATGAAGATTTTAGTGTCTGTGACAATCCTTTGAATTCTCATGCTCATTACAAAGAAAGAACTTTTTAATGATCTTTCTTTAAAAACCTGTTTTAATTTTTACAATACAATGGGTATGATTGTTGATTACGTCTCCATTTTTGTCCCTCCCCTGTATTCTAACTGCCTGCTGGATATCCCTCCTTAGAAATGTAACAATTAAAAATGTTTCTTCCCTAAACCTGTCTGTATATTAAAATCTTGGGAAGGGGCAGGTACAGACATATATATAAATGTCTGATACGTTCTTCAACTTAAAAAGAACCAACAGCAACATGCTCTTTTAATTTAAAAAAGTTCTCCCTTGATATTTCTTTTTTTAAAAAAATAGTTGTCTTTATCAAAATTATATGGGAACCTAGTTGAACCACATAAATGGGTCTACAAGTTTTGTTAAATCAAAGAGAAAAAACCTACCTCCTGCTGTCTCCATTTTTCACAAACCCCAACTGTCATTTTCCCTTTCCCAGAATTACAGCTTTCAGATTACATTTATATTTCTGAAGAAACTACTTGATTGCTACTATCTGATTTTTAAGTTTTAGAAATTGTATACTAATCTCCTTTAGCACTCTTTACCCCTCCCTCATTTGCATATACAGTCTCCATGTCCTTATTTTCCAAACAGTTACTTTGTATTTTGGTGGGGTTAATATTTAGTATTTATTTACTACAACTATGTAACTGGTATTTACAAATGAGAATGGAGTAAATTTTGATAACTCTTCCTTTCCCGTGCAACTTTTTCTCATTTTCCCAGAATTAGTGTTTTATTTTTCCCTTTGCTTATTTTTCTATATTCTTGTCCTAGTTTAACCTCAAGCTCTCCAGTGTTATTTTAATCTCCTTTCGGTCCTTTTAGTCATATTTTGAATGTCTAAACATGTCTTTTTCTTCTTCCTTCACTCTTCGCAAACTGGATAGATATTTGACTGAATAATTTTGCTTCAGAATCCTCAGGCATTTTTTTCATTGTGTCCTAACCTGCAGCATACCAGTTGAGACATCAGAGGACATTCTGATTCTTGACGTGATGTATATTTTTCTTTCTGAAAGCTTGCCAGGTCTTCTATTTGCTCTCAGTGTTCTAAAATTTTTCAGAGATATTCCTTGGTGTGGGTCTTTTTTACCCCTTGTCCTGGATGTTTACCGTGCCCTTTCAATCTGGAAACATGATATTCACCTTTGATTTTTCTTTTTTAATTACTGCAGCAATGATTTCCTTTAACATCTCTGCTTTTTTTCTGTAACTCCTATAGTTCAGATAATGTACGGGCAGTCCTTGGATTACTAACGAATTTCATTCCTAAACCTGTCTTTAAATGAAATTTGTTTGTAAATTAGAACAGTTAGTTCATATCTAACGTCAGTCAAATGTTTGTCTTAGTATATTGTGTGTAGCATACCCTTCTATGCATAAAAACATCAAAGAAACACTTCCAGATACACTAAAACATCTTTAACATAGTGATACAGCAATAATAATAGTAATGTTTGGATGGATATCACAAAACATTATTATTTTTATTGCCGTATCACCATGTTAAAGATGCCCACTGCCCCAGAGTCCATTCCTACTCATAGCAACCCTATAGGAGAGAGTAGAACTGTTCCATAGGGTTTCCAAGGAGTGGCTGGTGTAGCATGCTGTAACTCTTAACCACTGCACCACCAGGGCTCGCTGGACATATACACTGTCATATGTGCAGTCTGCCCTTGCCCTAACAGGTGTTACACAGCACACGACTGTATTCCCTGTGAGTTTGATTGGCAATGAAGGCCTTTGTATGCTCATATAATTTGAAAATCACAGAAAAATCCGACCTTAAATTGGCTTAGATGCACATCTGACTAAGAACATTGAGCCTCAGGTTTGATACTCTTCCAATATTGTAGGGACCCAGGAGTCCTGGAGCTGTTTCTCTGCTCTGCTATTACTTGAGTCTCTTTTGATTTTATTAAACATGTAAGAAGTTCTACTGAAACAAAGGTTTTACATTTATGGGTAAAGATATCTGCTCAGACTGGGCCTTTTTGGCAACGGTAATGACCTCATTAGTTATCTAAATAGTTTAAATGGTACCTTGGAGAGTAAGAAGATCTACCATTAAGGGAAGAAAAAGCTTAGCTGAATTATCTCATTAATGAATTGAGCCACTCGTTAGCTAATCTTTTCAAAAGTCTCTAATGATGTCCTGGCAAATGGCCACTAATAATACAGAAGCATTTTAATAAAGGGTGTTTAATCTAAAATCTTTGTTGCTCTATCATTGATTACTTTGAAATAATAATAACAAAAAATAAGAACAGCCAACTTTTATTGAGTTCTTACTATGTGCCAGACACACATGGAAACAGAGAATGCCTGAAAAGACAAATTGAATTAATTCATTTGGCTAGCTACTGCATCTCTAATTCTACTTATACATAAATTTATTAAACTGGGTCAATTGACATGATTGTCCAATTGTTCAAAATTGTACAGATGGTGAGAATAGGCAGATCCGGAAGGTTCATGATTCCTGAGAAGACACGTATTGAACCTTGTCTCTATGGGAAGGAAATATCCTTCCTCACAACTCTCCACCCTGGGGTAGTAGAGAACACAGTTTTGTTGTTGTTTTTCTCTTTAATCTTCCCAACTTGGGTTTAGAAGTCCATCTACCAATGAACAGTGAATATTCACCTATCGTATAACCCATTGTTGTCCAGTTGATTCTGACTCCTAATGACCCTATAGGACAGAATAGAACTGCCCTTAGGGTTTCCGAGGGGGTGGCTGGTGGATTCAAACTGCCAACCTTTTGGTTAGCAGATGAACGCTTAACCAACCACTGCATCACCAGGGCTCTGCTCACCTATTGTACTAAAAAAAAAAAAAATTGGATACTAGGTGCTAAATTAGGTGGCTCGAAAGAATGTTTCACAGCTCCGTAGAGTTTCTGATGCCTTCCAGCAGTTGATGCAGGCCGTCCAGTTCTTCACCATGCCCTAACCAGAGCAGACAAGCACGTTAGAGAACTCACCCCTAGTAATACAAGGTACCAGCCAAGAACGCAGGCATGGGGAGCCGTTTACTACTAGCTGTCTGACTTTGCTCAAGTTATTAAATCTTTCAACATGTGACTTTCCTCATCTCTAAAATGGAGATACTGGTAACTAACTTATTGGACTGTTGTAAGGATTTAATTCAAATGAAATATATATATGTATGTATAGATTATATATATATATAAGTAAGTGTAGATACACAGTAATTACCCAATAGATGGTAGCTGTTATTATTTTTACCTTTATTGTTAATAATGACAGTACCACTCTGGACAGTTCATTTAAATGATATTATGCCTTAGTTTCCTCTGCTTAATATCTGCCTTAAACTTTGCCGACCTTCGCTCTCAGAGGCTGGACCCTGCTCATAGCCCTCTCACCGATATCATTACGTAATCCCTCCTCACCAGCCCCCAGCCCACTGGCCGCATTTCTGCCTTAGACTAAGTCATCCAAATGAAGCTGATGCCCACTTGTCTGAGTATAGCCTGATGTGATGACTTCCTGCATCTCTGCTCCACTTCACAACTGGACAACCTTAGATCTCAGAAATAACCGTAATGGTGGCTAGGCTTGCCTTTTGTGCAGTGAGTCACTTGGCTGCCATCACTGGGGACAATCATTGTGTTATGTTGAGCTCTCAAGTTCCTTTCTTAGCTTTTGTCTCTTCCTTGTTGGCTTAGATACTGGCTTGACTCACATATGACATTTTTTATATAAGTACATGCAAAGAAATTAAAAAAAGAAAAAACAATCATTTCTTCAAAGGAGTTTACAATTTACTCTTTGGCACAATCTTATCTTTTACTCCTAAAATGGGCAATTGACATAAAACCTGTTACTATTTCACTACTGATTTATGTATCAGTAGAATTCTATTTAATAAATACCAGCGCAGCAATCCACTCAGTATACAAACATGTTTTATCCTACTTTATGTTGGTTTACTAATGTGGATGATGTGAATACAAGTAGTGCAATTAACTAAGAGATAGAAGTTTGTTTCAAAGTCATTATCCATTTTCATTAATCTATGAGTAAAATACAGCAACTACATTTTAAAACTACTATAATATTAAATATAAATAGTAACATTTGATATTATTTTAACAGGAGGCTCTAAATATTTACCTGAGATAAAAAGTGTTCCTAAGTAGAAGTCATAACCTTGCCTCCCCAACCACTTCCTCCATATACCTGTCCGTAGGTCCTGTTTTGATCCCAGTAATCTGGGTTTATAGGCTTGGAGTCATTAATACCATTTTAGCAGAAGATATAAATGTACAATTGACAGTATCTTTTAGATACCCTTACACTGAAACAAGACAAACATCATCTCTTATACGAACATCTTCTTAGTATTTTATTCCTTACCAAAATAATTATACTGAGTATTTAGATAAATGACATTCCATAAGCTAAGCTGTGCCCCATACCACCATACACTGTAACCATTAATTTTCCTTTTAATGAGGTTTAGACCTAATCCAGTAAAATCAATATTGAATCAATAACAGAGTATGGATCAGGATAGGCTATTCTCCATGATAACCCCAACATCTCAGCACAACAAATGTTTACCTCTCATTCATACTAAGTCTGATATGAATATTCTGGAGAGCAGATCTTACCTGCACCTCCCTTCCACGTGGTGACTCAGAACTCCAGGCCCATTCCATTTTCGATGCCCCCATCTCTACACAGCACCTCTGAAGCTATTGCGTGAAAGGAAAAGCAGAGCATGAAAGACTGCAAATGGCCAAGTCTGGAATTATCATACACAATTTCTACCCACATTCCATTGACCAGAAACTGAGTCCACAACCCCAACATAACTGCAAGAAAGACTGGAAAATGTAATCTTTTAGGGTGCCCAGGAGGGTACCCTAAATGGGTTTGGTAAGCAAAGCATTGTCACTGCCATACCCTTAAGAGTTATAATTAAATCATATTTGTAATGTAAGTAAATCTTAACTGTTTAGTTTTTGATACCCATATGTCAATTTCTTCAGCTGCTTTTGGTCATCAAGAGTAGAACCAAGGTCTATGTAACTGTCAGTGTGCAGTTCTTAGTATGCAGATAGGTAGGCAGTGGGATAAGTGCTCTTCATGGTGATCATTCAGTCTGAAAACAGTAAGTACCTTTAGGAGTATCATCAATAAATATTGGTAACTGTACAGGGAAGAAGGCAGAGCAAACTGGCATTTTGTCACAGCCTGTCATGGTTATCTAGTGCTTCTCTAACAGAAATACCACGAGTGGGTGGCTTTAACAAACAGAAATTTATTCTTTCACAGTTGAGGAGGCTAAAATTCAGGGCACCAGCTCCAGTGAAGTCTTTTTCCTTGTCAGCTCTGGGGGAAGGTCTTTGTCATCAATCTTCGCCTGGTCTAGGGGCTTCTCAACACAGGGACCCTTGATCCAAAGAACGTGCTCCAAATCCAGCGCTTCTTTCTTAGTGGCATGAAGTTCCCCACTCTCTGCTCATTTCTCTCTCCTTTCATCTCTTGTAAGACAAAGGGTGGTACAGGCCATACTCCAGGGAAACCCCCCCTACGTCAGATCAGGGCTGTGATTTGAGTAAGGGTGTTGCATCCTACTCTAATCCTCATTAACATGACCTAATCCTGCCTCATTAACACAACAGACAGCTCACTCCCAAATGGGACCATCACCACAGACACAGAGGCTAGGATTTATAACACATCACGAAATGGAGGATAATTATATCAGATCACAAAATAGAGGACAACCACACGATACTGGGAATCATGGTCTAGCTAAGTTGACACTTATTTTCAGGGGACCTAAGTCAGTCCATGACACAGGCTATATTCAACTTAAATTGAGGAACCTAGAAATAAGCATGGCGTGGGGCTGAATTAGGCAATGCTTTTTTTTTTTTTGCATAAATCTACCAGAGCACTCAGTGGCTCCTTCTGCTCCCCAAATGTCCTACAGAAAACCACTAACACTTGTAAAAATCCTTTTTGAAGAGTGGAATTTCCCCCAGCTGAGCTGGCATACTTTTGGCTGCTGCCAGATGATGAAATTTTCTGAAGCAATTGTTGGTCACAGAAGTCAACAGAAAGGCTTTGTGCATACGCAACCAGAAAGAAAAATCTGAACAACTGAACTCGGACGTGCAATGGCTTCCCAGGTCAGGCACATCAAACACGTACTCCTTCAACTGTTGGCATGTTTTGTTTTTTATAACAAAAGTTTATTTATATAATGTGGGTAATTAGTCTCGTACTCAGTTGGGGCACTTCAGCTTAGCTTCTGTCTTAGTAAACACAGCCAGGCAGGATTAGCTCTGGGGCAGGAGGCTTGCCAAGTGTTGATTTCTGTTGGATGGGCGAAAATAAATCATTACAGTAAGTCCTCGGGTTATGAACGTCCTACTTAGGACGACTGGTACTTACCCTTTAGTGTTCTGTAAATTTGCCCTCAGTTTGAAAGTGTTGAACCAAGCCCTACTCGCAACAAATTCTTCCTCACAATTGCAGCACATGCAGCTTGTAAATCACTGAAAAGGCTTTGAGCCTTTTCTTCTGCTAACCCAAACCAAACCCACTGCCGACACGTTGATTCTGACTCATGGCGACCCTAAAGGACAGAGCAGAAATGCCCCACAGGGTTTCCAAGGCTGTCAAATTTTTACGAAGCAAACTGCCACATCTGTCTTCCCAGGTGGGTTTGAACTACCAACCTTTCGGTTAGCAGCCAAGTGCTTTAACCACTGCGCCACCAGGGCTCCTTTCTTGCACTAAAGTAAGGTAAAATAAGAACCCTGATGCACCTGTTCTGACTTACCTGCAAATTCTTAAAGACACACGTTGGAACGGATCTCATTCTAACCAGAGGGCTCCCTGTGTTCAAAAGCCTGGTTCTGGTCCTGTGCGTTTCCTCGTTCCCACGGGCTTCCAGCTGTGCACCGCCCTAGGCGATGGCATCCTCGTGGCAGGACTGTTCTCCACGCTGCGTTTGTACACGTGAAGCCTTTAGTGTCGCAAATGTATCCGCTCACTCCGGAGTGATCTTTCCTTACTGGAAATCTGGTTATGTAATCACCTTGCTTCAAAACCCTTTAAGGATCCTCAGTGCTCTCAGAGTGAAGACCCAAACCCTTACTGCAGCCTCCGCAGTGTGACATCATCCAGGCCCTCACGGCCTCCCCAGCCTCATCTGACGCCACACGCCTCCTTTTTTCTGTTCCCAGCCTCCGCAGCCTTCTCTCAATTCCCGGTGCTGTCTCCTGCACAGGGGCCCAGGTGGCTCAGTGGTTAAGCACTCAGTTAGGAGAAAGATGTGGTGGTCTGCTTCCGCGAAGGTTTATAGCCTTGGAAACCCTACGGGGCAGTTCTGCTCTGTCCTATAGGGTCACTATAAATTGGAAACAACTCCACAGCAAAGGGTTTTTGTTTTTGTTCTTTTTTTTTAAGTCTCCTCCACAAGGCCTTTGCCATCGCTTCCCGAACTTGTTATTCCTCCTGGTTGTCACTTCTTCAGGAAGCCTCGTTGACCCCTCTGACCAGGTGAGAGTCCGTAGTGTGCGCTGTCTTGCATCGTGTGCCACTTCTCAGTACCACGTACCACGTTTCAGTGCTGGAAGTTGTTGTCCTTGTTAGCTGTTGTGGAGTCACCCTAGGCACAACAGAACAAACGCTGCCCAGTCTTGTTCCATCCCCGTGATCAATTCCCATCAGATCATTGTGGTCCATAGGTTTTCATAGGCTGATTTTCGGGAATAGATTGCCAGGCCTTGCTTCCTGCCTGTCTTAGTCTGGAAGGTCTGCTAGAAGCTGTTCGGCATCAGAGCAGCCCGCTGCCCTCCCCTGACACGTGGGTGGTGGTTGTGCATAAGGGGTACTGGCCAGGAATCCAACGGGTCTTCCGCATGAAAGGTGGTAATTCAACCTCTGAACCACCACTGGCCCCTACATTTCACTGTTACATCTGTATGATTATACAGTTAACATCTGTCTCATGTGGCAAGCTGTAAGCTTCGTGAAGTTGTAGACCACGTTGATTTCGCTCTTCATGGCATTTCCAGGGCACACATAGATGGCACACGCAGGCCTGCAACGGCACTTTTCACTGATGGTGGGGAGGACTCAGAAGTAAATGGGCTTTACTTCAAAGGATCCCAGTCCTTCCTGGGCAGTGCCTCGCAGGTTAGCTTCTATGCCTCTGGATCTTCAGCCTTCTACAGCTGAGCCCTCCTCTTGTGCCCTCATTTCTAGGGTTCATTTTGTTTGCAGTTCTCCCACTTCTATTCATTGCTCTGCCTGATAACCTGCAAGTCAGTGATCCTCATTCCCCCAGCTGGTGAATGCTCACCACAGGCTCAGCTGAGCACCTGGCTCTAGCCTGGGTCACCTTCTGCAAAGGCCTCACTTGGCACTTCATATTTAATATTGTTGCCAGGAATCGCTGACAAAGCCATTCACAAACCCGGGCTGATGGCGGGGAAACGGCCTTCTTCCTATAAAAGCTTCCCGCGCCTCTACAGTACTCACCACAGGGAGCTTTTGGCTTTCAGATTTTTTTTTGCCTCTCACAAGGATTCATCTCTTTCAGGGCATTATCCCTGCACTCTTCTGCCCCTGTTTTTTTGAATCACCATGTTGATTAAAAAAAAAAAAAAAAGATGCTTATGTTTGTAAAAAAAAAAAAAAAAATCCTTAAACTTCAGAGGGATAGGTTGAAAAAAAAAAATCCCATAAAATTGTTCAGAGATTTAGATTGCTTCTTCAAAGTCCTGATAGAAACATGTCAATATTTATGTACAGACAGATTCTTTGGTGAGATCAAGAGTATATTATTTCAAACTTAATGTTCTAGGATGTTGTTGTTAGGTTATTAGGTGCCATCAAGTGGGTTCCCACTCATGGCGGCCTTATGTACAACAGAACAAAACATGACCTGGTCTTGTGCCACCCTCACAATCGTTGCTGTGTTTGAGCCCATTGTTGCAGCCACTGTGTCAATCCATCTGGTTGATAGTCTTCCTCTTTTTTGCTGACCTTCTACTTTACCAAGCATGATGCTCTTCTCCAGGGACTGATCCCTCCTGACAACACGTCCAAAGTACTTGAGACAAAGTCTCACCACTCTCTCTTCTAAGGAGCATTCTGGCTGTACTTCTTCCAAGACAGACTTGTTCATTTTTCTGGCCTTCCACAGTATATTCAATATTCTTTGCAAACACCATAACCCAAAGGCATCAATTATTCTTCAGTCTTCCTTATTCTTTGTCTAGCTTTTGCGTGCATATGAGGTGATTGAAAATACGATGACTTGGGTCAGGCTCACCTTAGTCCTCAAGGTGACATCTTTGCTTTTTTAACACTTTGAAGAGTTCTTCTGCAGCAGATTTGCCCAATGCAATCCATTGTTCGATTTCTTGACCACTGCTTCAGTGGGTATTGATTGTGGATCAAAGTAAAATGAAATCCTTGACAACTTCACTATTTTCTCTGTTTATCGTGTTGTTGCTTATTGGTCCAGTTGTGAAGATTTTTGTTTTCTTTATGTTGAGGTGTAATCCACACTGAAGGCTGTGGTCTTTGATCATCAGTAAATGCTTCAAGTTATCTTCACACTCAGCAAGCAGGACATTAGCTGTCTAGGATATTAGCTGCCTTTTTTATCCATGCTGGGACAATAGGACCCACCAGTGAGGCCCCAAACTGCATTCGTTTACACAAATGTATTGGCAGGGATCATCTCGGTTTATTGTAAAATACAGCTCAAATGTATCCTGAAGTTGACCTAAATTCTAAACTAACTTTGTATCCTTCTGTGTAACACACTGTCTCTGGGGGTGAGAAGGATGGGTGTTCCTAAATCACTCAATTGTAATGAAATTTGCTCACAGCCAAGCCAACAAACTATCACTGTGCCCCCATTAAGGGCTACACAGGAAGAAAGCAATGAAAAGAGCTTGTCAATTTTGAGATTTATCCTAATCATTTTTTTTTTTTTAAGTTTTTTTAGGTCTGTACCCACCAAGACCTTCCTTTGTTGATTTGTCTTTGACGGTACTTATTTGACCCTTTTCTTCTTTCTGACTTCTGATCTAGTCTCTTTCTGGTCTCTTACCTCATTTTGTATTCTTTTGTGTACTAATTAGTACTTTTATCCATTACATGTCTTTCATTTGTCTCCTAATTCCTGACCTCATTCAGACTGTATTCTTGATAGTCTACCTCTTTGCCCTGGTCTTAGGACACTTTCCTTCAAGTTGCACTGATGGGTAAGATAAGACCTCAAAGGGTCAGGTTCAGACCTACCCTGAGGTAGATAACTGCCTTTTCACCTGTTTTGGCTACAGTCTATTTCTTTCTTATGTTTCCTGCTTAGACACCCAGTTTTGCACTCATATACATTAACTTTGAGTTGCTTTTACAATAAAATTTAATCCTTAATGGTGCACTCACTTATACTGAGTATGAAGTTGCATACATATAAATATCTCATACAGGACACCATAAATACAACTATAATGTAAAATAAATAAGGTCACCCCTATTGTAGATTATCTAACTTAATTACTTCTCAAAAGTGGCTTCATGAAATTCTGGTGGGTGGATTATAGTTAGTGCAAAAAGACAAACGTAATGGTAACTGAGTCGCTTTAGAGAATGAAAAAAACCCATTGCTGTTGATTCGATTCTGACTCATAGCAACCCTATAGAACAGAATAGAACTGCCCCATAGGGTTTCCAAGGAGCAGTGGGTGGTTTCCAACTGCCCACCTTTTTTGGTTAGCAGCTGAGTTCTCAACCACTACACCACCAGGGCTCCTGAGAATGAAAGGCGGTGGGAGTGGGGGGAATCTATTAATAATTATACCAGGACAAGAGGCATAAAAGCTGGACTGCCTTGGGCAAACCAGGGCATGCAGTCACCTTGGTCATAATTGCCCCGAGTGTGCTGCAGACCACTTGAGTAATAAAACACTAACATATGTAATGGGGGTAGTGGTGTCTCAATGGTAGGCTTCTCTGCTTCCATGCGGGAGGCCAGAGTTCAATTCTCAGCGAATATACCTCATGCTAGCAATCTACTTCCAAAAAATCAGCCAATGAAAACCCTATAGGTGACAGTAGCTGGGAACGGGGCCTTCATGAGTCAGGGCACTCAAGGGCAGCAAACAACAACGTATGTAAACAGGAGCAGACTCAGAGTTATTGCTCATTTACAATCAAAAATGCTTCCCCGAGTAGAGGGTAAAAGAGATGAGCATTACTTACATACAGCCCTGGGCAGCCTGACGTAAACCCTGTTGGAAGGCAACTCCATTGTGGAGTCAATGCTTTGGAGTTAAATACTCATGAGCTAGAAGAAGGTAATCTGAAACTTTATTGTCAGAAAACTGAAATTGAATTTCTGGGAAAAATAAGTTTATCGTGGGTACCAACTCAGTAATTCTCTTTTCTCTCTGTATTCCCAGAGAAGCCTGACTCCTGCTTATCCCCTTCGGGATCTTGAAACATACTCCTCCTCCTCATGTAGGACCAACGTTTCTTAGAAACCTGTTTCATCCCCCAAATTAATCTGAAATAGATAATGTCCATGTGATAACATTTGAATTTAAAAATCTTAACTCAAACTCAGTTTCAGATCTCAGTCCTGTAGCTTATTCACTTTTAATTCTTTTGTCCCTGATTTTGATACAGGTGGGAAGGTAGACAGAGTGCCTTTTCTGTGGGTCCAAGCCTCCGTGAGTTCCCTTTCTCCGTAACTCCCTGGTACAGTCTGAAGACCCAGTTCCAGGCTCACAGCCCAAGCGCAGAGTAGGGGTTCTTCAGATGCCCACTAAGGGAAACGCTGGTCAAGTTTAGGAATTGGCAATTCTGTAAACGGCAACTTTTCTTTTTCTTTCTGTGTTTTCAAGCAAAATCTGGAGGGGCTAAGAAGCTAGAAAATCTGGAAATAATTTTGACAAATAACATGGCCCAATTTGGAGGGTATACTACCTTTCTCAAAAAATAAGTACGAACTTTTTACTGAGTCCTCAACTTCTGGAAAGAATTTATGACAAACCCAGAGAAGACTAGAACCTGAGGGAAATTCAAGGAAAATTAGCCATAACAATATGCAGTCTCTGGGAGTAAAATGTGATACATGCATGTATGTGTAACTTTCTGGAAAATGATTTCTTGCTACTATTAAGTTGCACTAAATTATGAATATGGTTAAAAGCCAGAAAAACAAAGCAGTTCTGCTTGTACTATTACCAGGAATAGTACGTCTATAATCATGTTGGAAATTTATGGAAGTGTTCACGAACTTCGGCGTTACATTTATAATTATATACTTCCATGCATTTTGATTTTCTGTTTACCACTGGATTATAAGCCCCTGTGAGGAGGAACTGCCTCTTGTTCGTCACTGGACCACAAAGAGAAGTTAGAGTAAGACTCAGCTCATGCCTATTGCTGCATAGCTTTCAGTCTGGTCATTAGATGGAGCTGTTCTTCTATGTAAGTACTCATCTACACACAAGAAGATCACACATTTACAGCATGTTCAAGAATGTAAACTAAAATGTCAGCAGGGGTATATAGACAGAATCTCAGTGCAGTGAGCCCGTTTTTATTTTTCTTTCTGAATCGTTCTGTTGTTCTAAGACGTTCCGTCCATGATGCTAGTGAGATGGCACAGCTCTCCTGTTGGTATGTGTCCTAGGGACATTGCAAACCCTCCCACCTGTCTTAATATGTAAGTCCGAGGTCAAGAAATGGCTAAACAACAAATGATCAAAATAGGGAACAAAATTTTAGCAAATAATATAATCATCTCTGAGATAAAGACTAACTAAAAGTTGCCCAAGATGTAATAGATATTATTAAAATTCACTAAGAAACGTAGGAAAATGAGACCTAAGTAAAAAGTGTAGTAGAGAAAATAATACATAGGGAAGATAGACAAAGGCAGAGCATATAAACTACAATCCCAAAGAATAAAAACAAAATAATAGAACACAACCACTATTCAAATTATAATTTAAAAAACTTTCCTGAAGTAAAAATAAGACCTAAATCTATGAAGTTAATTGATACGAAGTTGCCAATATTAAATAATGTTTTACCTAAACCAAAGGCAATTTCATTTCATCAAACCTACTACGCATTTATATACCATGGACTGCCAGAAGAATGAACAAGTCTGTCTTGGAAGAAGTACAAGCAGAATGCTCCCTGGAAGTGAGAAGGGCGAGACTTCATTTCACGTACTTTGGACGTGTTGTCAAGAGGTACCAGTCCCTCAGAAAGAACGTCATGCTTGGTAAGGTAGAAGGTCAACAAAAAAGAGCAAGACCCTCAAGGAGATGGACTGACACAGTGGCTGCAACAATGGGCTCAAGATAGCAATGATTATGAGGCCAGCACAGGACGGGGCAGTGTTTCGTTCTGTTCTACATCAGGTCACTATGAATCAGAACCAACTCATGGCACCCAACAACAACTACGCATTTAAAGGGCTACTGAGTATTTGACCAAAAAAAAGGAAAAATGACTCTGAATGCTAATTCTGAAACTGAAACAATTAATGTTTATAGAAAACCCAAGGTGGTTGAGTTGATTCTGACTGATAGTGACCCTATCGGACAGAGTAGAACTGCCCCACAGAGTTTTCAAGGACCAACTGGTGGATTCCAACTGCTGACCTTTTGATTAGGAGCCAAGCTCTTAACCACTGCACCACCAGGGCTCCTAATGTTTATAGATCAAGAAAAAATATTTCTGATCTATATTCATGGTGGCTTCACTGGTGAATTCTAAGAAACTTTTAAAGAAAAATTAACACCAATCCTTCTTGAATTCTTACAAAAGATAGAAGAGAAGGGAACACTTCCTATTTCATTCTATGAAGTCAGTATTACCCTGATGCCAAGGCCAGATGAAGACATTATAAGGAAAAAAAAAAAAAACAAAACTACAGGCTTACATCCCTTATGAATGTAGGTGTAAAAATTCTCAACAAAATATTGGCAAATGGAATCCAGTAGCTTATAAAAAGGATTATACACTTAGATCAAATAGGATTTATACCAATAATGTAAGGTTAGGTTGACATACAAACGGCAGCATAATATAATTATAGAATAAAAAGAAAAAAAAAACCACGATTATCTCAGTAGAAGCAAAAAAAGGATTTGACAAAATTCAACACCCTTTCATGATAAAAGTACTCAACAAAGGGAACTTTCTCAATATGATAAAAGGCATCTTTGAAAAACTGACATGCTTAATGGTGAAAGACTGTAAGGTTTCCAGTTAAGATCAGGAACAAAACAAGTTCGTCCACTTCTACCACTTCTGTTCTGTATTTTACTGGAGAGTCTAACTAGGGAAATTAGGCAAAATAATAATAATAGTAATAAAATAAAACCCACCCATATTGGAAAGGAAGAACTAAAAATATCTTTCTTTTTAGATGAAATCATCTTGCATTTAGAAAACTGAAGAATTTACAAAAAATTATATCTAATAAATGAGTTCCGCAAAGTTGCAGGATACAAGATCAACATACAAAAATAGGTTGCATTTCTATACACTAGCAACGAACACTCTGAAAATGAAATTAAGAAAACAATTACATTTATAATGAAATCTAAGAGTGAACTTTGGTGACGGTTGCAGAATACAATTATATATCAGTGTCCCTGAATTGTACATGTAAAAAATGTTGAATTGACAAATGCGTTATATATATTTTTAACACAAAAAAATGAAAAAAGAATAAAATACTTAGTAATACGTTCAATAAAGAAGTGCAAGATTTGTATACTGAAATTACAAAATGCTGTCGACAAAAATTAAAGATCTAATGGGAAGGCATTTTATGTTCATGAATTGGAAGCAAAAGGGGTACTGTGATAGCAATTGTTGACTCTAGGTGATGTTAAGTCCTTGAGTTTTATTGTGCTATTTTTCCAACTTTTTTGTATACTTAAAATGTGTTACAATTAAAAGTTAGAAAAAATTTAAATAGGACTCAGTTTCTCTCTAGTTGCTACTTTCATGGTCATACCATGGGTTAGTGTCTTGGAGGTAATCTCTAGCCTACACCTTTGCAGGTTTGTACTTCTCCAGCACTGAGTTTTTCTGTACCTCCTCTCTGCAACTGCCCCCATGCTGTGGGAACCTGCATTTCTCTCTACATCCTTAATGAAAATGGACATTCCTTTCATGGGACCTCAAAATCTTATCTTCCAGGTGTCTCCTCTGTTTCTTCTCGAGGCCTCTCTAACTCTCAGTCCTAGCAGTCCTATTTTGGTCCTGATTCACGGATATCCAGCCTTAGAAGTTGCTACAAACACATTCATCAGCCAATCTTTAACACTGAATTTATCCATTCGTGAGATTTCTCTTTCTTCTACAATTACTCAGATCTTCAAAATTTCAAACTGCAAAACAGAAAAAGCAGAGCTGCTTTAACAGAGATGGAATGGGGTGGGAGGTTTCAGCCTCACCCGGGGTGATTTCCTCTAGGTGCTCTATAAGGGGGCACATTTAAGAGCCCTAGTTTCTATGAAACACAATTTACAGAGATGGCACAAGATGATAGCTTAGTCACACACACCTTGCCATCCCTCTACAGCAAACCACCAAGAAACCAACTGAAACAGATACAGATGACAATCTGAGAACCCAGAACAGCAAATGGAAGAATGAAGAAATAGATTAAACACCAAAGGGAAGGAGAGCTTGAATGAAAACAGCAAGCAAGGAGACTTACAGACTATAGGCGCTGTGCCAGCAGCCCAGCCCAGCATGGCCATCTTGAGACAAAGTGAGCAGCGTTACCAGGTGAGGAGCACAGGACGGCAACTTCACGGAATCCCAAATAGGTGACAGAGATTTTGTACAGACAAACTCGAAGCGAAGCAAGATGACCAGAACAAGAAACTGGGTCTAAGGAGGGAAAGTGTAGGAAGGCTGGTGAGAGCCTTTAGGATCCAGGTGACCAAGAGCAGAGGGAGCCAGAAAATATGGACAGAACTACTCACCAGCAATGGTGGCTGATCATTTGGAAGGGTGGCACCAGCAGAGTGCGAGATCCTTGGACTGATAGCTAGAGATCCCCCACCCAACCAGACTCTAGACAGTCCCCCTGCCCCTGCATTTGCTCACACCAGGTTCTGATGGCCAGGCTCACTTTGCAGGGAGTGCCTCAACATCCACGCCAGAGACTGGGAGAACATGCTTCCACCTCTTTTCTCCCACCTCTCTGGGTGACCAGCAGGGTGCTCCCCGCCTCCCCCACCTGCCCAACAATCCACAGCATCACCCAGATACCAACCTAAGTGAAGAATTCTCGATAGTGAAATAAAGCTGAAAACAGGGAACCAGAGGTGTCAGTGTGTAAACAACTTCAAAACAAAAAGTGGAAGTAAATGGTGTAGTTATAGAACTTCTATATAGGGAGGAAGCCAGTGCAATTTCAAGACATAACAGACTGTTTTAAATACAGGAATAAAGGTAACCATCAGGGTAACCACAAAAAAATAATAATGATAAAAAGAAGAAGCAATATACACACATACACATATAAAGAGATAGATAAAATACGGCTGATGCGGTACAAACGTGTGTACGTACCACAGTTTGTTTATCCATTCATCTGTTGATGGGCGCTTAGGTTGTTTCCATCTTTTTGCTGTTGTGAATAATGCTGCAATGAACATACCAAAAACCCAGTGCCGTCGAGTTGATTCCGACTGAACACAGGTGTGCATGTATCTGTTCATGTCAGTATTTTTAGTTCTTTAAGGTTTATACCTAGGAGTGGGATTACTGGATCACGGGGTATTTCTATTTCTAGCTGTTTGAGGAAGTGCGATACTGTTTTCCATAGTAACTGAATCAATTTACAATCCCACCAGCAGTGGAGCAGCGTTCCAATCTCCCCGCAACTTCACCAGCATTTGTAGCTTTCTGTTTTTTTGATCAGTACCATTTTTGCAGGGGTGAGATGGTATCTCATTGTAGTTTTGCATCTCTCTGGTGGCTAATGATCACGAGCACCTTTTTGTGTGTTTGTTGGCCATTTGAATGTCCTCTTTAGCAAGGACATATCCGTTGCTCATTTTTTTCATTGGGTCATTTGTCTTTTTGTTGTTGAATTGTTGAAATTTTTTATATATTTTAGAGATTAGACCCTTATCAGATATATCATTTCCAAATATTATTTCCCAATCTCTTTTTACTCTTTTGATAAAGTTTTTTGACAAGCATAAGTATTAATTTTTAGGAGGTCCCAGTTATCTAACTTGCTTTGTATTGCTTGTGTATTTATGGTTGTGTGTGTTTTTTTTGTAGTTGTCTGTTCCTGAAAAAGTCAGGTCCCACAATTTTGTCTATTATCTTCCAGGAACCTTAGAGTTTTGGCTTGGACATTTAGGTCTTTGATCTATTTTGAGATAGTTTTTATGTATGGCGTTAGGTATGGAACCTGTTTCATTTTTCTGCAATTAGATAACCACTTTTGCATGGCTGATATCTTCCTATATTATACAATGTTGCTAGCAATCAGTAGCAACTCACAAACTGTCTTTGAAAGCTTCATCTCATCATTGATTATCCCATTAAGTTGCTATTTCTGGTTATCAGCTGAGTTCATTCATTTATTAGTTCATTCTTTTCCATAAAAACTGACTAGTGGAGATAGAGGTTTTTATTAGTTGATGGTATTTCCTTTTATTCTTTTTTTTTTTCTGATTAAATTGGTCAATTCCAATTAAAAACAAGATCTTGGATCTTTCTTTAAAAGTAGACAAAGAATTGTGTTGTTTACTACTTGAGCCCAGCATCTAGGGTTCCAGGTATGTCTGAGATCTTATCAGGACTTACCAGGGACTTTGATTTGAAACTGAGTCATGTGGTAAAAAACATGAATCCACTTTGCTAGTGTGAGTCCGGGCAGAGGTGGCATGATTTTGGAGCTTCCTAATGTGGCAAGCTGCTTCCCCACTCCGAAGCCCACTGCAGCGGCCGTGGTAGCTTTCCTGGCCCTGGCTAAGCGACCAGCAGTCTCCAGTATGCAGCAAAAGCATTCATTCATTCTCTTAAAATAAAAATAACATTAAGCAAATTTACAAATGAGGACAACATTTCCGAGCAGAGAGCTAAAAATGTTCCAAAGAGGAAAGACCCTTTGTAGATTTTTATACTGCAGCTTATCACTAGTAATCACACATTGCCATGGAAACGGCCAGAATAGTTGACAAAATAACCTGTGGACACGCAGGATTCCATACGTTTTCTTAAAGGACAATTCAGATGATCACTGATTGACCTTAAAACGTGGCTTCCAGTCTAACCTTTGAAACTGCCGCTATAGAAACCAACTGCAAATAGGTAATTCTTTAAAAAGGCAAACGTTCCTTACTAATTAAGCTAGGCTATTGTTTGACTTACAGATGGGCTTCAGGGCAGTTTCGGTAAAGGTTCAAAGATCGTCGCAGGACAATATTTTCTGGTAGGTCATTTCAATCTCAATGAACCAGAAAATTTGGATTTCATGAGAATTAAAAATTCTGTTCTTTGATTCATTCATGTTTGTCCATCCGTTAATGTCACTCAATAAATATTTGTTTAATGAATGAATGCACAGCTTATATCAGAACCTACTGTGTCCTGTGGCTGGACCTTCTGGATTTGTTGGACCCTGCAGTGGTAGTGGGAGCTGAAGTTTTCCTAATCAGGGCAGAGGCAGAGTGGTTTGGGGAGCTGGGAGTTGCTCCAAGAGCCCAGTCTAGAACTTGCGCCATCAGTGTTTCCACAACTTTGAAAGCACAGGAAAGGTACAGTCAGCTGTCTATCTGTGAGCCACATTGACTTCCTGCAGAGTGTGAGAGGAAACAGGCCTTAGGTAGAGCCTCACTAGGAGCTCTACCCACTATGGCATGCTCCCAGATGCTCTTCACCCTACACTACAGTAGGAGAACCACTGCTTTCCAAATGAAAGCTTACCAAAGGCATTTTTCTACCAGTGGCTTTCAAACTTCAGAATTCACCAGCCAGCAGTGTACCTAATCTCTTTAAAAATTAAATGATATAAACCAGAGACTACATCAGCCTGAGACCAAAAGAACCAGATGGTGCCCAGCTACAACCGATGACTACCCTGACAGGGAACACAACAGAGAACCCCTGAGGGAGCAGAAGAGCAATGGGATGCAGACCTCAAATTCTCTTAAAAAGACCAGACTTAATGGTCTGACTGAGACTAGAAAGACCCCGGGGGTCATGGTCCCCAGACCTTCTGTTAGCCCAAGACAGAAACCATTCCCAAAGCCAACTCTTCAGATAGGGTTTGGATTGGACTATGGGATAGAAAATGATACTGGTGAAGGCTGAGCTTTTTGGATCAAGTAGACACATGAGACTATGTGGGCAGCTCCTGTCAGGAGGGGAGATGAGAGGGCAGAGGGGGTCAGAAGCTGGCCAAATGGACATGAAAACAGAGGGTGGAGAGAAGGAGTGTGCTGTCTCATTAGGAGGAGAGCAACTAGGAGTATATAGCAAGGTGTATATAAATTTTTGTATGAGAGACTGACTTGATTTATAAATTTCACTTAAAGCACAATAAAAATTAGAAAAAAAAAGAAATGGTAAAGGGGAGCATCTTTCACGTCTCAGCTGCCTGTATTAAGATATTAGGAAGAGATGAAAATGTACAGTTGTCCCATAAGCCAGTGAGCCTACACCTGTTCGTTTGAATACTTTGTTCAAACCCTGTCAGTGAAAACTCCCCATCTACTTAGCATTCTTTGGCTAAAACAATTATTCACAAATTACACTTTTTGTTTTTCTTGAAACTAAAATCCTGCCTCTTGACTGCCTGGTGTGAATTTCACTTCAATCGATGGAATAATGAAGAAACAGAAAGCACAGCCACTTACAAATAATCAATTGCGCTGGAAAATAACATATTTATTTCTTGCAAGTGAAGCACACATTTTAATCTTGTGGTTGACATCTTTATCACTTTCACGCACTGCCATACATTGCCTTATTTTCCATATAAGATTTAATCCCTAAAAGATGCTTATGCTATGTAGACTTTATACAGATCTGGGGTGATGAATAATATTGTTGTTGTTATGTGTTGTCCAGTGGGTTCTAACTCATAGCGACCCTACGTACAACAGAGCGAAATGCTGCCCCGTCCTGTGCCATCCTCACAATCGTTGCTGTTTGAGCCCATTGTTGCAGCCACTGTGTAAATCCATCTCATTGAGGGTCTTCCTCTTTACTGTTGACCTTCTACTTTACCAAGCATGGTGCTCTTCTCCAGGGTCTGGTCCTTCTTGATAACATGTCCAAAGTAAGTGAGATGAAGACTCTCCATCTTGGCTTCCAAGGAACCTTCTGGTTGTGCTTCTTCCAGGACAGGCTTCTTCCTTCTTCTGGCAGTCCACGGTATATTCAATATTCTTCACCAACACCATAATTCAAAAGCGTCAGTTCTTCTTCGGTCTTCCTTATTCACTGTCCGGCTTTCACATGCGTATGAGGTAACTGCAGACACCATGGCTTGGGTCCTTAGTCCTTAAAGTGACTATATATAGTAACAGCATTTTATGTCTTTTTGTGTCTTTGGTCAAGTCAGCCAAAGAATCCTTTTCCATTTTTTTTTTAAAGGAAATACCTTGGAGAAGTCTTGACTTTGATAACTTATGATAGCCTCCTGCAAAATGTTATGGACAATTCCCCTCCATCTGTATATTTTACATTTGTAACAGTATATTTTTGTCTGTTTTTTTTTTTTTTTTCTTTTCAAAAAATGTTGAACAAGCACAACCACTGGCTGGGAGTGGTGGGGGAGAAGAGGCAGAAACTTGTGAGCAGAAAAGCAGACGGCGTCTGAAAGGCCTCCAGCAGCTGCTGCTTCATCCCTCACAGCGCTGCTTCTCCCTGAAAGACAAAGGATGAGACCACCTGACACGAGTGGAGGTTTTGGGGATGAGGTATGGTCAATGGTTGTTTTACGGTTTTGGGGGTTCCTACCCCCACTAAGTTCATTAGGCCTGACAGGCATTGGGATTTGACTTTCTCTCATAAATACTTCCTGACACAGCAATCTCCAAACCCCAACAACACCATTCCTTACCTATGAGAGAGCATGCTCTTGGGCAAAAACACAAGATATTTGAGAAAAAAAAAAAACATTTCAAAAGAAAAACAACATACCAGACTACAGATAGGGTCCCTGGTGATGCAAATTGCTAAGTGCTGTACTACTGGTTGGAAGGTGGCTGTTCAAATGCGCTTAAAGGTGCCTCAGAAGACAGGCCTGGCAATCTGCTTCCAAGATGTCATAGCCTTGAAAACCATATGCAGCAGTTCTACTCTGCACACCCGCGGTCTCCACGAGTTGGAATCAAGTTGTCAGCAACTAACAACAACAACAAAGACTACAGATTCAAACAGAAATATTAGGACAGATGGACTAAACATTTATAATTGACTTAATAAACCTTTTAGAAGTGATAGGGGAAGGTATTAACAAAATGAAGCAAGACTAAGAAAACACAAATAATCAATCCTTAAAGACGTGTCTTTGAAAGTGACATGATCACACCCTGACTCTCTTTAACCCTTATGACTTTAATAAATCTTTAATAAATCTACAAAATAGACCAGGTCACTTATAATAGACCCTTTGTCATTTTACTATTTCTGGACCTGTTGTACCTATACAAAGACCTCAGCCTTCTAACAATTTATTCTAACATACGTAGGTAACCTTTGATTTCTATTTATTAAGAAATTTAGAAGCCCTTTTAAGATAATCTATGAGACATGCCTTTAAAATCCTTAAAGCACCTTTTATTTGTATCAAAGTTTCCACGAGGCACCACAGTACATCTTTCTGAGGACTTCACAGGAGATCGTGTAGCCCAACCCTGGATTTTTGCTTCGAAGACATTTCTTAATAAGATAATCCTTTGTTAGCTGAAAAAATAGCGTCCTTTACGTTTTTTTTAAGTTTCAGTAAATGCAGAATAGTTTGTTCTTTAACTCACCTCTATTCTCTCATTATAGTCAGCCTGAAGAAGCCAGGGTGTACCTGTGTCACATAACCTGGAAGTCTTCTTGGCTAGATCACTGAGTGCATTAGATACCTTTCCTATTCCTCACCTTACCCCAGGTGACAGTTTTGCTGAAATTTCCATGACTTCATAGCGTGAGTCTCCCCTCTTCCAGTTTCCAATCCCTGTCCTCTCGGCCGTAACCAACGGTTTCCTCAAGGCCCTTCTAACTTACGCCCACTCTGTAGTCCTAAATGACCAATGCCAGGTTCTGAAGCCTTTGTTATTGTGAAAGCCAGAATCTATGTAAGGCGGAAACCTGTCAGAGAAGGAAAACTCAAATATTTTCCACTAATAGAGAGTGATAGAATGTATATGGTCCCTTCCTACTGTATGAGATTCAATAATATTTCACTATAGTATCCAAATCACTAACCCCCTTGCCACAAGCCACAGTACCCATACTGTATCAACTTCTTCCATTAATATTAGCAGCATAAATAAATACATATTTTCTTAACGCCACTCTTCTGCCTACCGAAACGAACTTGTTATAAATGTAAATGCTTATAGTACATTAAATCAAAATTTCATACCTACAAAGTACTGAAATTACAACCCAGGCAACAGATAGCCACGTTCTGGAAAAGGAATTCTGATTAAAGAGGAGTTTTGTCTGACATCCCTGTTCAGGCATCAATAAATTAAATTGCTGAAAACCTGTGTAAACATATTTAAAGTATTTCTGTTATTCAGTATCCGCTCTGATGAAAAACCGCATAGCAGACAGAAACTCTGGAGCCAACTGATAGACATGCCTACTCGTTAAAATATTCATTATAAGGGGAAAGAAAAAGGAAGGAGCATGGATGCTTTCTTTTATCTGGAAGGGTATAGTACAGGAAAATGTAAACCAATAATCATCAAGCACTTTCTCTGTGCCAAACCTGGTGCAAGACACTGGTATTAACAAATATACATACAAACAGCACACAGGTTTTGTTTAGATAAAATTACAGGCAAGTGGAAAAAAAAGGTACTTGAGTAGAAATCAGAACCTAGGTTTTGACCCTGGGTTTGCCACCTGCGATTAGCACTTACTAGATAAGTCCAATAATCATTTTTTAATCTCAGTTTCCTAATCACTATAATGGTGGTCATAATACTCACCTGGTCCACCTCAGACATTTTTATGAGAATATAATGAGATCGATATCATAAAAAAACTTGAAAAACAAGTAAGACTTCTCATTTTCCCTTTCTTTTCTGGTACCATTGCTGTTAGTCGCTACTGAGCTGATTCCAATTCACGGCAACCCCAGGTGGCGCACAGGGTTAAGTGCTGGACTGCTAACTGAAAGATTGGGGGTTCAAACCCATCCAGAGGCGCCTTGAAAGTAAAGCCTGACCATTTGCTTCTGAAAGGTCACAGCCTTGAAAGCCCTGAGGAGTGCAGGTCTACTCTGCACACTTGGGGCCGCCATGAGCACCTGGTACTAGAATGCACTAATACCCACACAGTACTTATTAAGCTCAAAGTTTTTGTCAGACTGTATTCTAGGTGCCAAGGATACAGGAGTGAATATAATAAACCAAGTATCCATCTTTATGAAAATTCCATTCTCATTAGGGAAAGACAATAAATAAGCATTTTAATGAAAGAGTCTGCAGTTTCAGAATGAGTGGTAATCCTGGAACATCACCATCTATCAAAAACCTCTTTGGACAAAATCCATTTCATAACAGGAATCAATTTAATCCTCATTCTAGAATTTACAGTAAAATGAAACAATACCGCTAAAATTGAAGTGACTTTGTGCTGATTTTATAGTCGAACTTGGTGGCAGAGTTGACTGGGGTAAAAACCCTGGTAACTTTGTCACTGGACTTAGAATTTATACATATGGTATGTACAGGGGCAAAATACCCCCAGTTAGTTTAGAACACAAAGGTTACCACGTGAAGCAGTACCTATCAACCACTACGTGTAGGCTCCTTTTCTGAGTCATTTGAGAAGGTAATAGATCTACTGTCATTTCCTGCGAAGAGCTACAGATACAGGTGGGAGTTCACCTTCAGTGCATCTCATTTGATTCGGAAGTACAAGAGCCAAAATCACAGTATCCTTACTTGCTCTTTTTGTTTGTGTTACCCTCAACCCCAAGTAATCAAGACCTGGAGGGTTCTTTAAAAACACAAACATGCTAAGCTGTACTCTTACATATTTTCATTTATATTCAGAATCCACAAATAGTCATTCTGTATAGCTAGATTTCATTAAGAGATACATGGGAGGATGTTTTGAAAAAAAAAGATAATCTGTTGTAAATGAAAGGATATAGCCCTTACCAAATCTATTCTCATTTATCATTAGCAGTCAAATGACCAGAGCTTTATCCTAAACTACAAACACTAATGACTGATATTACCATCCAGACAAGTGAAAACATACCACCATGATGCCAACTATGGCCGCTTCTGTTAAAGAACTGAGTAATCACCAACGTGAATAGGTTTTTATAACCTGATAGGTAAACATGGTATCTTTAGAACTTCCCGGGATTACAGATAAAAGTCTAATGACTCATGAAAAAAAAAATAAAATAAAAAAGCAATATGGAAGAAAGCTTTGCATCTACTCGGAGAAAATTGCCCTCTGAGTTCAGATAGGTTAGAAAATGCCCTGGCAATCACAGCTGGATGACGATGAAATGTGGTAACAAAATGTAAAACCGTTAATTAATCTCAGTTAAATATACCAAGAAGCAATGTTGGCATTTATTTTACTTTACGAGGATAGTTTATTCCTTTTCATTTTCAGCAATCTCTGAGAAACATTACTAGGATCTAGTTCAAGGCACTTACTTACCCTTTGGACTATTTCAGCAACATCCTGGGGCTCTCCTGCCTTCACGGTCCACAACTCAATCCATTCTCCGTACAGCAGCCAGGGTAATCTTTTGAAATTTGTAAACTGTATTGTTTTGTTAGCTCCTTAAAACGTTTCAGTGCCTTTGTCTTCAGACACATCAAAAGCCTCAATCTCCTTACCATAGCTGGTAAGTCTCTGCCCAATCAACATCTACATTTCTAACCTCTTTTCACACAACACTGGACTCAACATACCAATGGTCATGAAGATGCCACAGGGCCAGGCAACGTTGTGTTCTGTCATAGGTAAGATCACCATGAGTTGGAGCCAACTCGATGCCAGCTAACAATAACAATGAATTAATGAATATCATTGACACTTAAAATGGCTGTTAACATCACAAAAAGAGACAAAAGGGAACAAAGAGATGGAGAGGGAATGCATAGATTGAGACAGATTTAAAGGAGGCATCAACCAATCAAGGAACCCCGGTGGTGCAGTGACTAAACACTCGGCTGCTAACTGAGAGGCTGTTAGAACTCACCAGCTGCTCTGTGGGAGAAGGATGTGGCAGTCTACTTGCATAAAGATTACCTCCTATGGGGAAGTTCTACCCTGTCCTACAGGGTTGCTATGAGTTGGAATCTACTCAAGGACAATGGGTTATCAACCGATCACAGTAAAAGGTCTTATTTCGACCTTGATTTATGCAAGTGATTTTTTAATATGACATGAGACAATTGGAAATTTGATGTCAACAGGCTATTCATGAATTAAGGAATTGCTTATGTTTTATATACGTGATAATGATTTTGTGGTTATTTTATTCATAGAGTCCTTATCTTTCAGAGATACAACTGAAATATTTCAGGATAAAACTATGCAATGGAACTTGCTTCTAAACAGTACAGGGGCAGGAAGTTGGTGGGGTATAGATGAAGCAAGACTGTCTTTAAGCTGTTAATCCTGGAAACTGGATGATGTGAACATGGGGTCATTATGCCATTAAGTTAACTTTTATGTATCTTTGAAATTATTATTATAATACTTCATTATTGAATATTGAAAATACTAATTTTTATAATAAAAATTTAAAAGTCTACAATAGCAGGAATTTGGAAATTCTCAGGCTTTACTGTTCATAGAATAATTGACTCAGGTTAGGACTCCCCCTATCTTTACTCCGTGCTATGTTGTAGTGAACAAAGTAGATTTCATTTCCAGTTACCAGCCTTAAAAAGTACCCTAATAATAACATTGAAATATGGTGACTTTGCACTTTGAACCACTGTATCTTAAAAGTGGCAAAGAAAATATTGATGACTGTGTAAAAAAATTCTATATACCATATGCTAATGAAGTTGTTTTTATGAGTTTTCTAGGATGGTGAGTCAGCCAAAATTTATTGAAGTGAATGAAGACTACAATTCTTTCAAGGTATATGCAAACATCTTATATATCAAGAAGAAAGATAGCAATATAAAGACATTAAAACAATGCAGAAACACTTAAAATTTATTGTATAATAGTTACAAAGAGTTATAATTTAAAATATATTTCCAGATTTGGGAGTCATGCTAAGTCAGCTAATATATTCTACTTGGGCCAATGTTATATATTTCCCTGAAATATCCTGGAAAGTAACAGAGTAAAGGATATATATCATACAAAGCAGTTAAGCTAATGCTATTGTTTAAAAAGTATTATTGGTAAATTTTCACTTGGATTTAATATTTCTATTAATATTGCACACAACTAAAATTTTGCTGAAGATCATTCCAAAGCAGCCGCAGCAGAATATTGACAGGGAACTGCCAGAAATTCAAGCAGGATTCAGAAGAAATGATGTGAAACCAGGGATATCATTGCCGATGTCAGATGGATCCTGGCTGAAAGCAGAGAATACCAGACAGATGTTTACCTGTGTTTTACTGACTATGCAAAGGCATTTGTGTGGATCACAACAAATTATGGTTAACATTGCAAAGAATGGGAATTCCAGAACACTTAATTGTGCTCATGAGGAACCTGTACATAGATCAAGAGGCAGTTGTTCGGAGAGAACAAGGGGATACTGATTGGTTTAATGTCAGGAAAGGTGTGCGTCAGGGTTGTATCCTTTCACCGTACCTATTTAATCTGTATGCTGAACAAATAATCCGAGAAGCTGGACTATATGAAGAAGAATGGGGCTTCAGGATTGGAGGAAGACTCATTAACAACCTGTGATATGCAGATGACACAACCTTGCCTGCTGAAAGTGAAGAGGACTTGAAGCACTTACTGATGAAGGTCAAAGACTGCAGTCTTCAGTGTGGATTACACTTCAACATAAAGAAAACCAAAATTCTCACAACTGGACCAATAAGCAACATCATGATAAATGAGGAAAAGCTTGAAGTTACCAAGGATTTTGTTTTACTTGGATTCACAATCAATACCCACAGAAGCAGCAGTCAAGAAATCAAAAGACACATTGCATTGGGGAAATCTGCTGCAAAAGACCTCTTTAAAGTATTGAAAAGCACAGATGTCACTTTGAAGACTAAGGTGCACCTGACCCAAGCCATGGTGTTTTCAATTATCTCATACGCATGTGAAAGCTAGACGATGAATAAGGAAGTCCACAGAAGAATTGACGCCTTTGAACTGTGGTGTTGGTGAAGAATATTGAATATACCACAGACTGCCAAAGGAACGAACAAATCTGTCTTGGAAGAAGTACAACCAGAATGCTCCTTAGAAGCGAGGATGGCGAGACTACGTCTCACATACTTTGAACACGTCATCAGAAGGAATTAGCCCCTGGAGAAGGACATCATGCTTGGTAAAGTAGAGGGTCAGCAAAAAAGAGGAAGACCCTCAATGAGATAGATTGACACAGTGGCTGCAACAATGGGCTTAAGCATACCAATGGTTGTGAGGAGGAGCACAGGATCGGGCAGTGTTTCGTTTTGTTGTACATGGGGTCACTACGAGCCGGAACCAACTGGATGGCACCTAACAACAACAGCAACAATCTATCTATCTGGAGCCTTGGTGGTGCAGTGGTTAAGAGCTATGGCTACTAACCAAAATGTCAGCAGTTCAAATCCACCAGCCACTCCTTGGACACCCTATGGGGCAGTTCTACCCTGTCCTGTAGGGTAGCTGTGGGTCGAAATTGACTCAACAGCAATGGGTTTGGTTTGGTTTTATCTATCATTTATTTCTTTATTTTGAATAGGTAATAAACACACTTGATACAAAATTTACAAGGTTTCACTCAGTATAAGGTAAACAGAAAGTCTCCTTTCCCAGAGACATCCTACGGTGCCTATTTTACTGTTGTTTCGCTTTTCCCTAAGAATATTTTTGTATCATATCTGCAAAATGCACTATGTGGCGGGCCCTGGCCACATGTGTATGCTTGGATTTTCTTAGACCTCGTAGGTCACTCTGTGGAGATCTGGACCTGTCACCTTTGCCAAGGCCACTGCTGATTTACAAGGAGATGCTTTTCCTCCCTGCAGGTGCAGCACTGAGCAAGGGCATAAAGCTTGGCAAGAGAAGTTGGAGCAGAATTCCAGGCCCCATCGCTTGGCCCTCTTTCCCTTCTGTCCAACATGTCTATGTCGTGTCAAAGCACAGGAGTCGTGACTGTGACTTTACATATTGCTCCCTGAGGAGGTTCACAGTACAGAGGACACCTAGGAGGTGTACGGTTCCCATCCCACAATAATACTAAATTCTCTATGAGCATATTTTAAAACCATAAGGCTTTTGATTGAAGGAGATATTCGTTACATATCTGAAATCATATAACAAACATGTTTTCTATTTTAAGCCTAATGAAGCATATTAATATTACATAATGAGAATGTGTATTCCAGCTCAGAATTTATTGAGCACCTACCAGGTGCCAGGGCAGCACAGGGGTTAAGAGCTCAGCTGCTAATCAAAAGGTTGGCAGTTCGAATCTACCAGCCAGTCCTTGGAAACTGTGTGGGACAGTTCTACTATGTCCAGTAGGGTCGCTATGAGTTGGAATTGACTCAACTACAATGGGTTTGGGTTTTTTTTGACCGTGTGCCAGAGACCATGCTGAGTTCAGGACACATGGCAGTGATCAACCTCGTGTGGGCCTGTGGACCACGTAAGAGGGATAATCACTAGGGCTGCAGAGGCAGGGTGGGGTGGTGGGCTTTTGATGGTGAGACATTAAGCTAAGATTTAAGGAAGGGGTAAGACTTTGCCAAGGTGCCAATGAGAATGGATAAGGACATTCCAGGCAGAGGAAAGGGCAAAGGCAAAGGCTAGGAGCCAAGAGAAATTGTGGAGTGTTCAAGGAGCTGAATAAAGTCCTGCTGGTCAGCACACACAGCAAGGAGAAAGCCGTAGAAGATAAAGCTCAAGATAGAAGCTGGGGCCAGATCCTTTACTAGCTACATTAAGGGATTCTTTTACTTTATCTTCGACGGCAGTGGGTTTACTTTATCTTAGCAAAACTCGTTGCCCTCAAGTGGATTCCGAATCATAGTGACCCTATGGGGCAGTTCTATTCTGAACTATAGGAGGTCAGACCCTACAAGACAGAGTAGCATTGCCTCACAGTGTTTCCAGGGTTGTAGTCTTTACAAAAGCAGACTATCGCATCTTTCTCCCATGTAGCAGTTGGTGGATTCAAACCGTGATCTCGTGGTTAACAGCCTAGCGGCTGAGCTCTTAACCGCTGTGCCACCAGGGCTCCTTACCTTATCTTAGGGGCATAACAAATACATGTATGATTTTACCCTACTGTTTTCTATGGTGAGAAAAAAGAAATAGTTACTAGAAAAGGAATGACTACAGCAAACACCATCACCTGCTGTGGCCCCCTTTATCTGGAAACAGAGCATTTGTTTACACAAATCAACGAAGGTCACTTCCTCTTTAACAAGGTATGACTCCATGAGACTATGACTACAGTCTAAAGGAATACGTCAGTGTCTAACGTGGTCCTGATGATGACGTTTTTATGTTAGTTGATTCCTGATCACTTCAAGAACTCCGTTGTTTTCACACTTGTCTTCATGGCCCTAAATTATGTGGTTGGCTACCCTAATTGAAAAATTACAAACTATTGGAGCAACAGAAGTTCTTTCTGGGTGGGATCTGGAATTCAGGTACATTTACTGATAGAACTAGCTGACTGCTCCTGTCTTGGTGTGTATTTAAATCCATTTCTTTTTAGAGGAGTTCAGAAGCCCCTTGGGAAAAAAAGTTATCTTATGTACGAGATTGGAGTTCAAGCATACAGGCAAATCTCATGACAGGGAGGTAAGAGGGTGGAAACAAAAGGCAAATTGTGAGACTGCCATGCAGGTCTCGATGGCAATGTCTTTGAGGAGTCCCCAGGCTTCAGGAAGGACGGCAGTCATCCTGGCTATTGTGGGATTCACCCCCTGCTCCACCACCCCGGCAGTACGCGCACAATATGGAAATGAATGTAGTAGAACTGTAGCCTTTGTGGGGTTGATCCAAGAAATGGGTATAAGGGCCTTAACTTAGAAGGGATGTCGTCAACAACAAAAGGTGAACCTCTGCAATCCTGAATGGCATCAGCCCTGCAGCAGCAGCGGCATAAGCCTGACCCAGAACAATACTGCTGCGTCCTCAGCCTGTGAGGCAGCGACAGCAGCAGACCAGAGCAGACGCCACCCCCAGAGGTTTAGGAGGAGTATCCAACAGCACGACCACAGTGTGGTTTGCTTGAGAGGGGCAGATGTGATAAAGCAAGCTAGCGATCTGGGCTGTTGGTCCAGGCATGACTAGCCTTGAGGCAGCATGGGGCACAGAGCAGCAGAACTCTCTGAGAGAATCACAATTGACCGTGTGGCCCGTCACCACACGGTGTCACTGCTCCGAACTGGTCACTTAAGTGTATGTTCCAAAGCCCTGCACTCTAAAAAAGCACCACAGTGGTTGAAGTAAACTATGCCAACCCCAGACCAGTTGCTGTTAATTCCCACTCATGGTGACTTCATGTGTGCCAGAGTGGAAATGTGCTCCATGGGATTTTCAAGGCTGTGACCTTTCAGAAGCCAATTGCCAGGCCTCTCTTCTGAGGTACTTCTAGGTGGGTTCAAACATCCAACGTCTCAGTTAGAAGTTAAGCACTTAAACGTTTGTACCACCTGAGGACTCTTATATAAACCCAGATCTTAAATAGTTCTTATGTAAGATGAAGGATGCTTCTGTCTCAGTGTGGTACCCTCCTCTGATGCTCCACACCACAGTGGGCCTGTGCCATCATTTTTAAAGTTCTTTAAGGTACAGCTCTCTACCTAAGACTTGCCCATGGTGTCCGGATGGAAAGGTTAGGAGGTGTCTTAGTTATCTAGTGCTGCTATAACAGAAATAGCACAAGGGGATGACTTCAACAAAGAGAAATTTATTCTCTCACAGTCTAGTAAGCTACAATTCTAAATTCAGGGCAAAAGCTCTAGGGGAAGGCTTTCTCTCTGTCGGCTCTGGAGGAAAGTCCTTGTCATCAATCTTCCCCTGGTTGGGAAGCTTCTCAGCGCAGGGACCCTGGGCCCAAAGGATGCATGCGCCTGCTCTTCTCTCTTGGTGGTATGAGGCCCCCTTGTCTCTCTGCTCACTTCTCTCTTTTATATCTCAAAAGAAATTGGCTAAAGACAGGGTCTAATCTTGTAGATTGAGTCCTGCCTCATAACCGCCACTAATCCCATCTCACTAACATCATAGAGATAGGACTTACAATGCATAGGAAAATCACATCAGATGATAAAATGGTGGACAATCGCACAATACTGGAGATCAAGGCCTAGCCAAATTGATACACGTATATTTGGGGGGCAAAATTCAATTCATAAAGGCAGTGATCCAGTGTCAGCCAGTCCCTCCATCAAAAAACAGCCTTCCCTCATAACCATCAGACACACCCTAATAACTGGAATCTCAAAGGAAAAATTTAGAGAGAAATCCCAGGGGATTCCTGTTAGCTTTTCCTTCTCAGCAACTTCCATATCTATCTTGCTTATAATCCAAAGATCCGGAAGGCCCTTCTCATCACTCTTTCCCTGGTCTAGGAGCTTCTCAGCACAGGGATCCCATGTCCAAAGGACGTGCTCTGCTCCTGGTGCTGCTTTCTTGGTGGCATGAGGTCCCCAAGTCTCTGCTTGCTTCCCTTTCCTTTTATCTCTTGTAAGATAAAAGGTGGTGCAGGCCACACCCCAGAGAAATTCCCTTTACATTGGATCAGGGATGTGACCCGAGCAAGGGTGTTACCTCCCACCCTAATCCTCTTAAGCCACAGGCAGAGATTATGATTTATAACACATAGGAAAATCACAAAATGGAAGACAACCACACAATACTGGGAATCATGGTCTAACCAAGTTGACACATATTTTGGGCGGACACAATTCAACCCATGACACCAAGTTGGTAAAAATTATTAGACTCATATTTTGCAAGTCTGGAAGCATTCTTTACTGGTGGTGCTTCTGACTAGCTCTTCTGTGGAAGGGCTACAGTGGCCCTTCACACCTCTCCTGACCTCCCCATCCCTCTTCGTTCACTCTCTCCTCTGGGTTTATAAACATGCTCTCGTGTTTCACCTGTCCTCAAAACAAAGCAGCAACAACAACAAATTTTACCTTCTTTTTTTTTTAAAATGTCCCTGCTCTACTATTTTCCTTCCTTCTACTTCTATCTTAATTCAACATCTAGCAGGCTGGGTCATTGGAAATTAGATATGCATGTGAGTATGTGTGTGTCTGTGTGTGTATTTCTCTGCTCTAGTACTTGAAGTAACAAAAATTGCCTTGGTTTCAGTAAGGTGGTAGCTCAACTTTGCGGCATAGAAAATACTCAAGTATGGAGTCTTGTGAGGCTCTGAGGGTGCCTGTCCACAGAGTACCCCTTTTGTTCTGGAAAATGTTCAGAATTTAATGGGGAAAGTACCAGATGCCGCCTTCTTCCCCTAGGAGCCAGGTCAGAGGGAAGCTGGTCAGACATTGGGTCAGTGAAGTGGTGGACAAAGGGGCCATTTTTGCACTCATTTTTGAAAGTAATGCTTTCAATGAGAACAATTCTTCGGTGACTTGTGAATTTTCAGGCAAATACCTGAACATGTTAAGAACTAGATAGCTGAGCAGTTTGGCTCTCTGCTACTTCTCAGAAAACTAGCAAAAAACAGTACACATAATTATTTTAACCTTATAACCTTTGGACATGTTGTCAGGAGGGATCAGTCCCTGGAGAAGGACATCATGCTTGGTAGAGTACAGGGTCAGCGGAAAAGAGGAAGACCCTCAACGAGGTGGATTGACACAGTGGCTGCAACAATGAGCTCAAGCATAACAACGACTGTAAGGATAGCGCAGGACCGGGCAGTGTTTCGTTCTGTTGTGCATAGGATCGCTATGAGTTGGAACCGACTTGACGGCACCTAACAACAACAACAACCTTGTGCAGAAACACTTTTCGCTTGTGACAATGGTTGTAGCGGGAGTGAAAATGGGAGGTGAAGCCTAGCTAACCTAGAAATGATTGACCTTCCGTCCTGTTTCGTCTTATGTGAACCTGATAAGGCACAGGGTAAATGAGGATGTAGCTGCTCACCAGAGTCGTGTCAGCAAGGCTCTGTGCCTGGTGTGGATGAGGAATGAACACGCTGGGTATAAGTCTGTCAAGGACTGAATTATGCCCCCACAAAAATGTGTGTATCAACTTGGTTAGGCCATGATTCCCAGTATTGTATGGTTGTCCTCCATTTTGTCATTGTAATTTTATGTTGAGAGGATTAGGGTAGGATTGTAACACCACCCTCACTTAGGTCACCTCCCTGATCCAAGGTAAAGGGAGTTTCCCTGGGGTGTGGCCCGCACCACCTTTATCTCTCAAGAGATAAAAGGAAAGGGAAGCAAGCAGAGAGTTGGGGACCTCATACTACCAAGAAAGCAGCACCAGGAGCAGGGGGTGTCCTTTGGACACAGGGTCCCTGTGCTTAAGAAGCTCCTTGACCAGGAGAAGATGAAGGACTAGGACCTTCCTCCAGGGCCAACAGAGAAAGAAAGCCTTCCCCTGGAGCCAACGCCCTGAATTTGGACTTTTAACCTACTAGGCTGTGAGAGAATACATTTCTTTGTTAAAGCCATCCCCTTGTGGTATTTCTGTTAGGGCAGCACTGGATAACCAAGACAAAGTCCTAACTCTAGGTTTATGTGTTTTGGGATATAAACTGTGTGCTCTTTACACGGGCTTCCAGAGAGCAGTCTGTTGAGATAAGGGGATTCTGAAACCTCCTGGCAGAAACAATGCTATGTGCTCACCAAATTTCATCTTATTGCTCTCTTCCGTGGTTCACAGTTAGACTCTGTGTCCCAGCGTCTCTTGCATGTGACTGAATTCTGGCCAAGGAGGTAGTGGCAGAAGTGATGCCCATTACTTACAAGCCTGCCCAAGAAATCCCTGCCTGACTGCCCATGGTCTCTCCTCTCTGAACACGTGGAGGGCCACATGGCTAATATGGTGACATCAGAAAATAGAAGCAGCCTGGAGTCACCACTTTTGGGAAAACCACCAAGGAGAACCCAAGAAAGGTCTGAACTGGGCCACACTGGTAGCTTATTTTGTGAAGCCATTGAGATTTGGAGGTTTATTTTTTTCCTAAGACATTGTCTAGCCGTCCTGAATGAAACAACCTCCCCCTTAGAGTATTGTCATTGTGGTAGCCCCACAGAACACAAAAAGGAGCCTGATTAGAAAAAATGTGCTTGCCTTTTCTATCGTAAGAGTTCAAGATACAGCAGGGGAAAACTGAGAAACTTCAAAGGGATCCTGGACATGAGATATTCTCAGGACTTGCCAAAATAGATTCAATCCAAGCTGCTCCACTAGTTCTTATTCACCAGTACTGATGTGACCCAGGGTAATGACAGTAAGGATGCGAGAGGCTTAGATATGCTGGATTAAATGAGTTATAAGTAGTTATATTTCAGTGTCCTTCAATGACACACCTTAGCCATTTTCATTTTTCAAGTTGAATGGAGAAGACCTATATGGTTGAAGTAGCAAAGCTCATCTCCAATTCTACAATATGATTATTAGGCTAGGATTTTCTAAAGAGGTAAATGGGGCACACCAGCCTCGGGGCAAGGAGGAGAAGGTGGAAGGGGACAGGGAAGCTGGTAATGGGGAACCCAAGGTCAGGAAGGGGAGAGTGTTGACATGTCGTGGGGCTGGTAACCAACTTCACAAAACAGTATGAGTATTGATTGTACAAAGAGAAACTGGCTTGCTCTGTAAACCATCATCTAAAGTACAATAAAAAAATAATAATAAAATTACAGCTTTGGAAACCCTATGGAGCAGTTGGACCCTGTTCTAGAGGGTCACTATGAGTTGGAATTGACTCAACAGCAACAGGTACAGGTAGTTTCCTAGGCTGCCATGACAAAGTACCACAAAGTGGGTGGCTTTAAACCACGGAAATTCATCCTCTCACAGTCCTGGAGGGTAGTGGTCTGAACTCAGCGTGTCAGCCATGTCCTCTCCCAAACCTCCGGCAGCCCCGGCATTCCTTGGCTAGCAGTTACAGCACAACTCCATCATCAGATGGCCTTCCTCCCTCTGCCCTTCTCTGTGTGCCTTCCCTTTCTTTATAGAACACCACCTAGGTTAGATTAGGATACCTCATTTTAACTGATAACATCTTCAAAGACCCTCTTTCCGAGCAAGTTCACGTACACAGAGGTGAGGACTCCAACATAAATTTTGAGGAAGAGAATTCAGTCCATAATACTGGCTGTATTTGTTTCCATGAGCATTCACCTTTGTACCCCCCAGTACCCAGGAAAATGCCTGGCACGTGTTGGATAATCAATAAACACTGAAGGAACAGCAAGTATCTCTTTTACGTATACATTTCTCACACAGGCACCTCTGGGCGGACTTGAACGTCCAACCTTTCAGTTAGCAGCTGAGCGTGTGAACCGTTTGGGCGGACTTGAACGTCCAACCTTTCAGTTAGCAGCTGAGCGTGTGAACCGTTTGTACTATCCAGGGACTCCATTAGTAGCCTGACAGATGTTCTTCAAGACTTCCTTTCTTCAAGACTTTTTTTTTTTTTGTATCTTTCACTTTATTCTAGTACTATCTTTTCCAGTTTTTTATTTCCCTGAGCTAAGTTCTGCCAAGACATTAATTATTTCTACAAAAAGTTTGTGCTTATGACAATTATGTAATGACCCAACACTGCACATGTACAAACAGCCCACATTACTAAGAAACACGATCTCTTTAAGAGTTGTTTTCTGTGCCCGGTTTGATCTGTATCTCTCAAGACTGTGGTTTCCCTTAGTTAAATGGAGTGGTTATCCCAGACAGATGGTCTTTACCAATAACAGGAAACAAGTTCTTATAAGCAACATCTAACTGCAAAGGCATCCTTTTTTTTTTTTTTCCCCTCTTCCACTCCATTTTCTTTTATATCTTTCTGTTACCCATTTTTCATAACTCTAGTGGAAAATTTGTGTGGTTCAAATATCTTATTTCTTGTACCCGAGATTTAAAGTAAGGAAGAAAACATTTTATGATTCACATTTTGAAAAGTGTTCTCAGTGTGTACTGTGTATTGGAAACACAGCTTTAAAATATTTAGTTATAAACTGCAAATTTAATAAACTGTACTCATCCATTTTTTTTAATGTACGCAATACAATACTATATTTCTCAAGCTCAAATCTAATTGTGTTTCTACTTAAAATTCTGCTTAAAATCTTTGCATGGATTGCCTTCAGCTTGATAGTCAAACTCCTTTGCATAGCTCCAGTGTCTTCCCAACTTCTGTACATTTGTCCCCAGACGCTGGTTGCACGAACACCATTATCCACACTCACAGAAAACTCCTGCACGTTCCGAAACATTTTTCGTGCCTCTTTACCTTCCTATGTGTTGTTCCCTCAACCTGGAATGTCACCTTCCCACTAAGACCCCTGTGCCAATTTACAGCCTTATTGTTCTTCTAAACTCATCTTAACAGTAACTTTTTTCCGGAAGCCTTGTGTTTTTTTTTTTCATCATCAGTGTAACAGAAATAGGTGCATGTGGTAATTAGTAAACTGGATTATTACTCTCTGTTAGATAAGTCATGAACTGGAAATACATACTTTAAAATGTTTGCTATTTAAATTATTTCCCCTGATATACACAAGGGCTAAATTCATCAGTATCCTATAAAGTCCCTTCTTTATTCTGTTGGGTAGGACTTTAAATTTGCTATTTGTCAGACGTCAAGTGACATCTACACTGAGTCGTGTTTTCAATATGTAGGAAGTCAAAGTAATTTTAGTCTCATCTGCAGCTTAGTTGCCTCTTACTCTTCCTTCCTGAGTAGATCTAGGGACAAGCAGGGCTGCTTCTCCCAAGGCACTTACAACCTAAAGTGAAAGTAACTTATAAGCACAGGTAAAGAAAAATGAGGTTTTATATACACGATCACAGGTGAGAGAAGGAATGGAGGCAGGAGGGCTAAAGCATTGTTTGCAAGAATGAGTAGTCATTGGCAATCGAGTGAAGAATAGAGCAGTAAGGTGAAGTTGGAAAGGAAAATTAGAAGTGTCCCAATAGGATACTTTGAAAGCCTGGCTAAAGAAAAAAAAAAAGTTTACCAAAAGCATGCGGGCATCTGTGAGAGCTTGTTAAACTTTAGGATAATAAACCTACTGGAGTATATAGTGGTTAAGAGCTATCTATGGCTGCTAACCAAAAGTTCGACAGTTCAAATCCACCAGGTGCTCCTTGGAAACCCTGCGGGGCAGTTCTGCTTTGTCCTATACGGTAGCTATGAGTTGGAATTGACTTGATGGCAACGGGTTTGGTTTTGTTTGGTTTTAGACGAGGGAAAGATGGGAAAAGAAATACAACCGAGGTTATAGGTAATCTGTGTGTAGTATAGTGTGTTTGCTGTGGAAACGGGAAAGATAGAGGTGGTGTCCACCACGAAGAAAGTATTGTCAGGCTTTGGATATTCTCTAATCAGTGCCATGAATATGGCTGGGAGAACATGCTGCTGTCCTGCTATAAACCATCCATCTGATGGCTCCCTTTACACACAGAATAAAATCTAAATCCACTTTCAGGTACACAAGGCCGTACGTGGTTTGATCCACTGCTTACCACTTAACTCATTGATGACTCTGTTCAGCTACCGTTGATATTGTCGTTGTTAGCTGCTGTCGAGTTGGCCTATAACTCATGGCCACCCAACGCACAACTGAATGAAGCACTGCTCGGTCCTGCGCCACTCCACAACTAGTTATACATCAAACTATTGTGATTTATGGGGTTTTCACTGGCTGGTTTTCACAAGTACATATACAGGCTTTCCTCTTTGTCTGTCTTAGTCTGTAAATTCCTCTGAAACATGTTCAGCATCACGTTGTTGTTGTGTGCCGTCAAGTCAAACGCGCTCCTTGCAGTTGGGAGGCAAAAAAAAAAAAAAATTGGTGTCTGCCTCCCACCCAGGGTACAGAGAAGCTGAAAAATATGCCCACTGTGTGCAGCTACATCGATGGTCTCTGCTCCCAGGACTTGTTGGTCTAAGAGATGCCTCTGGGACCAAATATGGGTGGCCCCAAAAAAGTAGAGGAAGAAAGCTTTTTGAGTCCTGCCCAAGAGAATTTCTACAAAAGTGTGAGAAGATCCAACAGTGAAACACTGTTAAGGACAGCTGGTGGACAAGCTGAAGCTGAGACGGTATTGGGAGTGACTGAAGGAAAGGGATGTTGACAACATCACAGGAATTGCTGCTGGAAGAAACCCAATTGGGAATCTTCTAAACATCCTGAAATACATCTGTGAGAGAGCCAGATTCAACCATCTACCAGGCTCAGGGACCATAAAGCCACACAGCCAGGTAAGGAAGCACATTATCCTTTCGACCCTGCCCTATCGTCTCACCTCCCCCACTTTGACCTAGCAGGTATAAAGCCAGGTCGGAAAGAAGCTCTACAAGAAATGGGCAAGAGACAGCCATGGGCTTCATAATTTCAAAATTGAAATTACTGTATCCACACCAGGGCCGATCCTGAACTCAAGAAGTAATTTTAAATATACAATTTTACAGTGGGAGTTTAACATATGCCTCAGGGATCAGAAATGAACCAAAAGAAAAGTAATTTAATTTAGAATTTTTAAGAAGTGATTTTAAGTAAGTTTGTTATTTGCTATGGCTATGGTTAATTATCTATGGAGATGCTAAGATACACTCCCTTGTACTCACAGCTGGTACAACCTGCTGTGCTGCCAACTTAAAATTCCTGCTCGGAGAGGGAAAGGAAGATATTCTGAATTAAATAAAGTAGTAAGAGTTTTGTCGGGGTTTGAATGGGTCAATAAACAAGAAATAAAATGAGAAAGGGGTTTTGTATGGTCCAATGATTAAAACGTGTCCTGAACTGAGGAGTGTAATTCACTGAGCCCTCTGCCCCCAGAAGAGGGAAGGGGAGAGGAGAGAAGGGGAAGAGAATAGAGGGGAGGTAATGAGAATAAGGGGAGCAGATGGGAAGAGATGGGGGGGTGGGGAGGTGAAGAAATGAGACAAGATTAGAGCAGAGAGAAGCAAAAGGAAGAGATAAGAGGGAAGGGGGAGGGGAGAAGAGATGAAGGAGGGGACAGGACATGCTTCACCCACCCTAAGTTCTGAACCCATTAGGAGACAGACAAAGGCATCCAAGCAGATGGAGATAGGGTTGTTGAGATCGTGGTTTGGCTGTGAGGCCACAATGACATTCTATTCCTGGCCCCCTAGGTTAGACAGGATTGACCACCTATTCCCAAGCCATGCTGGTCAGCCAGAGGCCTACAACCCCAAGGTGAAAAACAGAAAAGCAGGTGCTCTCTGCAGGAAGAAGCAAACTCACCCATCAGGTAAATTACTCCCCCTAATGTGGGGGGAGTATTGTTTAGGGAAACCCCATCCTCATGGAAACCAAGACTGAGAAATAAGTGAACCCCTCTCTCCCCTCCAGTAGTTCTTTTAGGCTCTTTTGGTGGATAGAAATTCTTGATTTAGAATTCAGCAGTTAGGGAAGCCAAATAACCTAATAACAAAAAAAAAAAAGGAATATTAAAATCACCTGTAGATACACTGTTTATCCCACCACCACCCCTATTGCCTTTGAGCTGATTTCAACTCCTAGTGACTCTATAGGACAGAGCAGAACTGCCCCCATAAGGTTTTCAAGGCTGTAAATCTTTAAGGAGGCTAACTGCCACGTCTATCTCCCTCAGGGCAGCTGGTGGGTTCAAACCACCAACCTTTCCGTTGGCAGCCAAGCACTTTACCACTGTGCCAACAGGGCTCCTTATGTATATTTCAGTGGTTCTCAAAATTTAACAATGCCTTAGAATGTATTAGTACCCAGGTGTTTGGGTTTCACTCCAGACTTACTGAATCAAAATCTGTCAGCTCGCAAGCCAGGCACCTAGCTAGCCAAGCAATTTATGTAAAGCTTTTCATGCGTGCATGGCCGTGCTCTGGGGATTAAATCAGACACAGTTCCTGCCCACGGCTCTGAAGGAGACAGACAAGCAAGCAGATAAATTATAGCACCAGGGATGTCATGACAAGAGGAGTATGTAAAAGGAACAGAGAAAGACACAGCCACAGTTTAGTAGGTGCTCTGTTTTGACATCCTTTATCTCAGACCCAGAAGGACCTAGAAGGACTGCCTCAATTGGGCTTCTATAAACTCTGGCTTCCAGTTGTATTCAACAGTAGGGAACCCCAGCAGGAGCTCAGAGAAGGAGGTTGGGATGTTTCTTCCAACGGTGAACTGGCTGTGTCTCTCCACCCAAGCCTTTGGCTCCTGTCAGCTGGGCCTCACGCACAGCTCTCTCCAGACCTCGGGAGCTGCTCTCACTCCCTGCCCTTCCAGGCCCAGGAACAGGGAAGGCTCCTGCCATCTGGAATACTGAACTATACACCCTGCCTATACCTGTATAAACAAAAAGTTCTTTTATTAAACTCTCCTCAAATTATACAATTTGTGTGTGCCAACTATTCCTGATTCATACAGGAGTCAGTGGCTTGGAAGAAAATTCTGGAATCAATAACAGAGGCTCTTCAGAAATGCTGCTCACCAATGTTTTTGACAACATAAAAGCTGGCATCATGCAGAAAGTCACGGATGGTAATGAATTTGAGTTGAAAGTGGTTCCATATGAGCCATCTCTGTCAAGAAATTTTAGAAATAATAAATAAATTCATTATTTCTATATTTCACTGACATGCTTCTTTTTCTGAAAGCACAGTAGTGATATGATTTTTAAAAATCTCTGTCTTAAGACATCTGTTTATTTCAGTAGGTATAACATAAAAACCTTGGGTGATGAGAAAGCATTGGTCACAACTTAATTGGAACATATATTCTTGACATATAAGATGATGGTAAATCCCAATCAATGCCATACGGGATTCAATAAAATATGTAATGGTTTTTTGCCTGAATTCTACCTCATCTACCTCATTAACGAGTATTTGTGTTCATCTCCTAACCTAAAGGTTAGTAGTTTGAACTCATCCAATGACACAGCAGAAGGGAAGAAAGCCAGCAATTTGCTTCCATAAAAATTACAACCAAGGAAACCTTATGGAGCCATTTCTTCTCTGTAACTCATGGGGTTGCCATGAGTCGGAATCAACCGGATGGCAACAGGTTGGCTTCTTTTAGGTTGGCATACCTTCAGGTATCCTTTCCCTTTCAACATTTCTTTACTACTTGATTTTAAATGTGTCTCTTACACTTATCACACAGTTTGCTTTATGAGCCAAATTTGTTGAAGTCTCATTTCCACAGATAAATATATTTAATGACTACTACAGATCCTTTCGTCATAGTCTCCTTTGTTATCTCTTGGTAGACTAAATTTTATCCTTCAATGTTTTCCTAAAGAAGAGCCCATGAGAACAACCCTTCCTGCTTTCCCGCGTGCTGAAGAAAGCTTCGCTATCTTCAGTTTTCACTCTCAGGTCAGCATGGCGGACACATTCTTCGCCTCAGTATCTCTGCATGTTGCTCTGCCGTCTTCTAGCTGAAATCTCCTGGAGGAAACAAGAGGCCAGCCTTCACCCCCCACCCCTTCACAGGAAATGTTTTTGGCCTTGCTGCCCCCAAAACTATTTATCTTCAAAGTACAATAACTTTACTAGGATATATTTTGTTGTTGTTGATCATTATAGCACAATTTTCCTGAGCACACAATAGGTCTCTTTCAATGAACACACTGAAAGGTGCACTGTGTGATATATATATATATAAAGCCCATTGCCATCAAGTCGATTCCGACTCACAGTGACCCTACAGGACATAGTAGAACTGCCCTGGAGGGATTCCAAGGAGTGGTTGGTGGATTTGAACTGTCAACCTTTTGGTTAGCAGCTGAATGCTTAACCACTCTGCAACCAGGGCAAAGTGTGTGTGTGTGTCTGTGTGTGTCTGTGTGTGTGTGTGTGTGTCTGTGTGTGTCTGTGTGTATGATAAATACCTATGTATATATTTCAGGAATCTTTCCTTGAGTTAAAATTTAAATAATTGTTTTCTCCTATCATCTTGTTTTTTTCTTTAGGATTCTAGTTCTTTATATGTTAGAACTCTTTTGTCTGTTTACTGTATCTGTCTTTTCTCCCTGATCCTTTTTTGTTTTTCTTTGTTAACATTTAATTTAATTCACTTTTCTTATCTGTCATTTATAGCCATTAGTGCACTGTCTTCAGCTTTTCTTCTCCTGTGTGCTACTTTTAATTTCATTTTCTTTCTTTTAAATATATTTTCGTGAGTTCTGCTAGCTCTTATTTTATCTACTGTTATTTAACCATCATTGCCTTAACATCTCATACTTCTGAAATGTGGTCCCCCGTAGGGTCGATATGACTTGGAATAGACTTGACAGAGAGAGGTTTTTTTTTCATTGGTATACAGGTTAAGATGTTTAAAATCATGAAGACATATTTGGTCACTCTTTCATTCTTTTCATCTGTGCTATAGTAACATTTTTTTTTTTATAGATAAGTTTTGTTCCTGTTTTTCAATTTTTTTCTCATAGTCCCTTGTATCAATGCTGTCTCTTCCTGGCTATTTATTTCGTTTGTTTATCTGTTTCTTTCTTTATAAATTTTTGAGTGAGTTAGATATTGTGGAAATTTTCTGTGTGTGGGAGGAACCGGGTAAACTTTCAGATTTTTAACATATAAGGTTCCTTTCTCCTTTCCTGCCACAGAGACAGACAGCCTCTTGTAAATATGGCCAGTTAGGGCATTTTTTTTTTTTTTATAGCTCATTCCTCTACCTCTTTGGAACAACCAGGATCAGGAAGGCTTCTGTCTCCCTGTTTCTCCACCTGTTGTCACAGACAAGGAATCCAGCTGTGTCCTGCGAGCCTACTGCTTCCAGGAAGTGCACTTGTCCTGACTTCCTAAGACCTGCTGCCACTTCGCCCACCGGCCTTCTTCATGCTTTCACTCGCGTTTTGCCCACACACTCCTGCCAGGCCTCAGCTGTTTTTTCATCCCTTGCATGTATTTTGGACAATAGGGATTACATCTATCTCCTACTTTTGCTCAAAACGGGAGTTTTTCTTTTATGAATTGCGGAAGGAGAAGGGGAAAGATGATGATTTGTGCAGCAATGCTCATATCAAATCCACTTAAGGAATGTTTTAATTTGTGTTTATTGAAAATCATGTTTTCTGTGGGAATAGGCTTTGAGTTAAAACACTATATATGTTTTGGGAGATCCTTGCCCCCAGAACTAATTGCAGTGTTCCTCGTATGGTTCAAATATTAGCACAGCGTTCAGTTTAGTTAAATATCAAATCCTAGGGTGTAAAATGACAATGTCGTTACCCAAAAAGCCGATGCAGAAATAGCGTAATCCATAAAAACTTTCCTTTTCATTTGCTACTCAGTGACCTGAATCTACTGTTTCATTAAATAATGTTTTGGGGGCTTCACCTTCCCCCAAACACACAGTCTGTCCAGTCTTTGGTCCTGCTGAAGGGTCTGGCACCCTCTTCTGAGATCAGCCCTCCAGGTGGCTACCTGCCTCTGGATTAAACACTCCTATGCTTGTGTAAAAGAATTGTCGCTCAGAACAGCAGACAGCCTCCCCTTCTGCACAATTCACACCCTCAACATATACCCACGCATCAAAGAAAATATCCAGAAAGTGATCAGCTAAGCACAAGGCAAAAGAAAAAAAAAGTATACCCTAATTGTGGCTTTAGGTTTGCACTTGTGTAGAAAAAGATGAGCATTTTGTTCAATATTAAGTTGAGATTGCATCTAATGTATAAGAAAGAAAACTAAGCCTTCATGAAACCAAAACCAAAAACCAAACCCATTGCTGTTGAGTCACTCATAGCGACCCTATAGGACAGAGCAGAAGTGCCCCACACAGCTTCCAATGAGGACCTCATGGATTCAAACTGCCAACCTTTTGGTTAGCAGCTGCAGCTCTTAGCCACTATGCACCAGAATTTCCAAGCCTTCACACAAGGCAATAATAATTTCTCTCCAAAACAGACTCTGGATGTATTGTTGTTCAAGTGAGCATGTTGTCTCTCAAAGTAGGTGATGGTATCTAAGCCATTTGCAGTTTGTTCTGACCTTCCAGTCTGCGATTTAGGTGTTTACTTAGAATTTATTCTGTTGATCCCATAGAAATCTCAGTGAATAGGTGACAGGACAATTTTTTAACATGTATGCTTTCTTTTCAGATTGAATATTTTCAAGATTATAATCACATTAAGTGGACATTAACATTGTGTTCTTGCTGTTAGGTGCCATGGAGTTGGTTTCAACTCACAGTGACTCTATGTACAACAGAATGAAACACTGCCTGGTCCTGTGCCATCCTTATAATCGTTGTTATGCTTGAGGCCGTTGTTACAGCCACTGTGTCTGTTCATCTTGTTGAGGGTCTTCCTCTTTTTCACTGACCGCCTACTTTACCAAGCATGATGTCCTTCTCCAAGGACTGATCTCTTCTGATAACATGTCCAAATCATGTGAGACGAAGTCTCGTCATTGTCACATCTAAGGAACATTCTAGCTATACTTCTTCCAAGACAATTTTTTCGTTGTTTTGGCAGTACATGGTATATTCAATATTCTTTGCCAACACCACAATTTAATGGCATCAATTCTTCTTTGGTCTTCCTTATTCATCATCCAGCTTTCACATCCATAGAAGGTGATTGAAAACACCATGACTTGTGTCAGGTGCAACTTAGTCTTCAAGGTGACATCTTTGCTTTCCAACACTTTAAAGAGGTCTTTTGCAGCAGATTTGTCCAATACTATATGCTGTTTGCCTTCTTGACTGCCGCTTCCATGGACATTGATTGTGGATATGAGTAAAATGAAATCCTTGACAACTTCAATCTTTTCTCCATTTATCATGATGTTGCTTATTGGTCCAGTTGTGAGGATCTTTGTTTTATGTTGAGGTGTAATCCACACTGTAGGCTGTAGTCTTTGATCTTCATCAGGAAGTGCTTCAAGTCCTCTTCACTTTCAGAAAGCAAGGTTGTTTCATCTGCATAACGGAGGTTGTTAATGAGTCTTCCTCCAATCCTCAAGCCTCATTCTTCTTCATACAGTCCAGCTTCTCGGATTATTTATTCAGCATACAGATTGAGTAAGTATGGTGAAAGGATACAACCCTGAAGCACACCTTTCCTGACTTTAAAACCATGAAGTATCCCCTTATTCTGTTCAAATGACTGCCTCTTGGTCTATATACAGGTTCGTCACGAGCACAATCAACTGCTCTAGAATTCACTGTTTTTGAAATGTCATTCATAATTTGTTATGATTCACACGGTCGAATGCCTTTGTATGTCAATAAAACATAGGTAAACATCTTTCTGGTGTCTTCTGCTTTCAGCCAAGATCCATCTGATATTAGCAATGATATCCAGTGTTCCACATCCTCTTCTGAATCCAGCTTGAATATCTGGCAGCTCCTTGTTGATGTACTGCTGCAACTGCTTTTGAATGATCTTCAGCAAAATTTTACTTGCGTTCGATGGTATTGTTAATGGTATTGTTCGATAATTTCCACATTTGGTGGGGTCACCTTTCTTTGGAATGGGCACAATGTGGATCTCTTCCAGTCAACTGGCCAGGGAGCTGTCTTCCAAATTGGACATTAACATTAGTTAAAGAAAAATAGATGATTCTATCTTGCATTAAAAAAGAGAGAGAGAAGTAAAAATACAAGCTATTTCTTCATCTTTTCTAAAAATGGGACTTTCCAGTGTTGAAATGAATGTTTATTTAGGCAATACTTGGAAGCTATATTTTAAAATTCCCAGAGGTAGCCTCTTGTTCTGTGCCTACACATCAACAGGAAAAACCAAATGCAAGAAAAGGACATCACATTTGGTAAAGTAGAGGGTCAGCAAAAATGAGGGAAACCCTCAATAAGATGGACTGACACAATAGCCCAACAATGGGCTCAAACATACAACGATCATGAAGATGGCATGTGGTTCCATTACACAGAAGGTGGCTACAAGTCGAAGCCGGCTCAATGACGGCAACTAACAACAACAAGATAATCTCTTTTAGAAATAGACCTGGTTCTCTTTTAGAAAACTTTTGAGTTTTCTTATCAATAATAAAATTCCCTACAGTTTTAGCTCTTAAAAAACCTAAACAGCAGTATGCTTTTTAAGCAAAATAGAGTAAAGCTTTTGATTACGAGATGCTGGATGGCAATTGTTTCACAGTTTGTGTCTTCTACAATTAATTTCTAGCTTTTGTTATAATCATTGTGTAATTGAAATATGGTTCATTTGAATTCATCAAGTCACAGCTCAGTTTTCTATGAACTAGTCCTTCAACTCTCCTGCCCCTTTCTCCTGCCACTCACAGTTTGCCCTTCTAGTGCTGGGCCTAATGTGTAGGATGGTAGAGGTAGAACAGGTGGGCGATTCAGTCAATAATATGTATTCAAATAGATAGATGTTTGGTATTGGACAGTGTCTCAGTTTGCTAGTGCTGCTATAACAGAAGTACCACAAGTGGGTGACTTTAATGAACAGAAATTTATTTTCTCACAGTTAGGAGACTAGAAGTCTGAATTCAGGGCACCAACTCTAGGGAGATGCTTTCTCTCTGTTGGCTCTAGAGGAAGGAAGGTCCTGGTCTCTTTTCAGCTTCTGCTCCATAGTTCCTTGGTGGTCTTTATGTGGTGTGGCATCTACCTTCCCCTATCTGTGCTTGCTTTCTTCTGTGCCTAATCTGTTCTTTAATATCTCAGAAGTAATGGGCTTAAAATGCACCCTACATTGACATGGGCCTCATTAACATAACAAAGAAACCCCTGTTCCCAAATGGTATATCTGCAGATATAGGAATTAGGATTTATAGCACATATTTTTGGAGGACACAATTGAATCCATAACAAACGCAAAAATCCTTAAAAAATAAGCTAAGTTTTTCAACTTTTACCCATGTATCTTGGAATAGTATAAACTCAATCTGTGATTTTCAGCATGCTTATGTATGGTCATACTTTAGAGCTCATGAATATTATTCCATCTGAGAAATATTTTGAGAAATGTTATTGGAAAAGATGCAGTAACATGTAGCATTTTGTTTTCAAAGTCATAACTTCTTCAAGAAATGCATCGTATGGGGATGGTGAATAGGTGATTCAATAAATCTTTGGTTTCAAGGAACAGTGGCTCACCCAAGCAACCTCAAGAATACAGAGGCTTATCATAAAGATACACAGTGATGGGGACCAAAAGGCTGTGGGAAATTAGGCAACTGTCCTCTCCACCTCCCTCTCTTAGGAGCCAGTAGTCTTGCTCATAGTATATCTGTTCTTCTACCTAGAATTGTTCTCTCCTTTCTTTCCCAACTAACTTCCTCACTGTTGTTGCTTACACTAGCCTCTACTCACCACTGGCAAGCCCATTTATCACAGCTAAAGGGCCCATCTCACCATGTTCTCAATTCCAGATTACTGAGAGAGGAAAGAGATTCATCCAGTTTACTTTTATGGAAACCCTGGTGGCGTAGTGGGTAAGTGCTACGGCTGCTAACCAAAAGGCTGGTAGGTCGAATCCACCAGGCGCTCCTTGGAAACTCTGTGGGGCAGTTTTACTCTGTCCTACAGGGTCACTATGAGTCAGAATCGACTCAACAGCAATGAGTTTTTTGGTTTAGTTTTCATCCTGGCTTTCAGTTCCTAGCAAGCCTATGGATTTGCTGCTGTGGTAAAATAAGATGGTAGCAAATCGCTTTCAACTTTCCTTGAAAGATGAAGTCCAACTTCCTTTCCCTTGAGACTGCCCTTGCCTTGGTGATTTGCTTGATGAATAGAATACAAGAAAAGTAACACAGAGACTGCCAAAGTCAGGTCAGAAGAAGCCTTGTAGCTTCTACCTGGGTCTCTGGAAACACTCTCCTGGAGCCCTAGCTACCTTGCTAGAAAGATGATGTAAAGAAGACCCGAGACTACAGAGAAAGAGACAGGGACCTGGCTGAGTCCAGGGTCCCCACCAAGGTGCCTGGCATGTGAGTGAAGCCATCTTGGACCCCTCCAGACCAGACCAGCCATCAATGAATACCACCAGCTATCCTGGTCCAAGCCACATGGAACAGAAGAATAGCCCAAATGAGCACGGCCAAATTCCTAACCCACAGATTTGTGAGAGATACTAAAACAATAGGTTTTTAATGCCTTTAAATTTAAGGGTAGCTTGTTACCCAGCAATAGGTAACTGAAACACCTCTGCTCCAATCATCTGTAACTCAAAGGGATACATACAGTGTACCCTAAGCCTACCCTAATGGCAAGGTCAGTGGAGGGAAGTTTCACTGCAGAAAAGGCTGTACGTCACCATGAATAGAGATTGAAATACCTGGGTTAATTGTTGTCCTTAATTTCCTTGAAGATATCACAGGAAGGAAGAGGATTAAGTTACAGCTAAACTCCAGAGGGATTTAGAGTAAAATTACAAAGCCACATGTGCATGACAGGTGAGACTACTGACATCAGTAGCCAGGCTGCAACTTAATTGTATTCAAAGGAGATTCGTACTGGGTGACTTAAGGATAACAATGTCTAAAAGCCAAGGACTATCTTTATCGATCTTATATTTTCATGATTACTTGATGCAGAGAAATTAATAAAATTTAATGACACATCAATTTTTGTTAAAACTTGGCCTGTGTATTTTGTTGATAGTTACTTTAAAGTGAAAGTGTAGATGTTTTAGGAGTAAAAAATCTAAAACTTAGAAATCAATCACATAGTCATTATTTCATTATTAATTAAAAAAGATAAATTATCACATTTCTGATAATTCATGACACTGACTTAAAGACAACTATTTTCTCTCAAACGTTTCAGCCTTCCATATACATTAAAAAAAGAGCTGCCACTGAGTTGATTCTAACACATGGCAACCTCACGTGTGCCAGAATAGAACTGCGAGTAGAACTGTGAGTTTCCATGGCTGATTTTTTTAAAGTAGGTCACCAGGTCTTTCTTCCAAGGTGGCTCCGTGTGGACTCAGTAGCAGCTGAGTGCTTATCCACTGGAGCCACCAGGCCCGTCTCAATCTATGTATTTCTCCAGAAACCAGAAAGCCTCTAGGTAGCGTGTTCATTAACAAGCGTATTCTGATTTGCTTTGAAAAATAGGTTGACTTTCTCATTTTGCTTTCTTGATATCAAGCAAAAACTTTGATGCTCCCAAGAAATTTCTATGAATTTTTAGAAATTAGTAAAACATAAAAAAGAGAACATGAGATGTTTGATTCTTATTAAATGTGTTCTCCATTTTTCCCTTGAGTAATTGGGAATATAATGGATTCCAAATTTCCTGGCATATATCTTAGGTCTATACTCCCTCCCCTCTTTAATAAAGTTTTTAAGACTACTTAATAAGCAGCATCATGTCATTTATCTAATGTGCACACATGAATTATATTTAATATGAATATATTCATAAAAGGAAACACTGAAAATTCTGAAATGTTAGGAAGAGTGTAAAAAAAAAAAAAAACCCATTGCTGTTGAGTTGATTGTAACTAGCTGTGACCATATAGGACAGAGTAGAACTGTCCCATAGAGTTTCCAAGGAGAACTGGGTGGATTTGAACTGGCAACCTGCTGGTTAGCAACTATAGCTCTTAACCACACTGCCACCAGGGTTTCCAGGAAGAGTATAGGGGCCCTGCAAAGGTGCTGCTTGTAGCTCCTTCTGTGGGAAGCAAAGCTGATGAAATTTCAGGCACCAGCTGCTGCCCTTCTGGGTTTACCAGTGTATCCTCATGCCATGCTTTCCATCCAATGAATTAGCATGGAGCGGATACTAAGGCAGGCCCATTTCTCCAAGAGGTCGGATCATTCCAGTTCCAAATTTGGCTCTTGGACTCCTCTTAAGCCTGGCTGAAACTTGCTCAGAACTATTTTGCAGTCCAAGGTTCTTTCCACTAATTCTCTTTGCTTCACTCTCTCCTTTCTCCCCCTTTATCCTTCACAGGTGTTTCCCTCAAAAAATCTGGCACTTCTAATTCCATCTTGGCTTCTGATTCTCAATGGAACTGAGTGAGGTTGGAAAAAACTGGTATAAGTGGGTTTTGGGCACCAACTCACCCCTGGTAGGCAGGGACAAAGCCATCCTGAGTTGTATGTAGGTTACAGCCCAACTGCTAAAGTTATCAATCCTGACTGACCAGGAAAGAAACTGGGCGAGGAACATTCTTGCAAGTAAGTACAATGATTCAGGTATTTGAAAGAGATGGAAAAAAAAACTGCCTGTAAGGATGGCAGAGTTGGCTGGTTACTTCTAACTTGTATTTTTGCCCTGGAGAGAGATAATGGAAAATTAAGGCTAAGTGTAAGAAATAGAGAGCTTCTATGATAGCTTACAAGTCAAAGCCAAACCTGTTGAAGTTGAGTCTATTCCGACTCATAGCAACACTATAGGACAGGGTAGAACTGCCCCATAGGATTTCCAAGGAGTGCCTGGTGGATCTGAACTGCCAGCCTCTTGGTTAGCAGCTGAGCCCTTAACCACTGTGCCACCAGGGCTCCCTGACATCTTACAAGGAGTCCCTTATGTCCTTCAGTGGAAGGACAGACACAGATGAAAAGTAGACTGAAGACTTGATAGAATTGCAGGGCGACAAGAATGTTTGAACATTCAGCCACAACAGGTCTGTTATACTAAGATCAAGGACCCAGCTGAAAAATTCCTGGAACCCAGAAATATGAGACAGGCACATCCGGAGTGATACCCTTAAGATGTTGGCTCTGCAGCCTCCTGCAAATAAAAAACCATGGCTTTCACTATGAGCACTCCCTCTAGCTTTGTTTGCCTTCCTTGAGAGGATCCAGCTGCCATTTCAGGAGACAACTCTCTGGAGAGGCCTATATAGCAAGGATCCAGGGCCAGCTAACAGCTAGATAAGTGAGCCTGGAAGGTGATTCTCTCACACCTGTTTAGCCTTCAGATAAGATTGCCTCTCTGGCTGACAGCTGGGCTTCAGGCTTATGAGACACCTTGAGTCAGAGGCACCCTGACCCACAGAATATGAGAGAGTAAATTTTTAAAAAATATCTAAGTTACACAGCAATAGATATCTAATATATTTGCCAACAATAATTTTTTCTCACAATTCTGGTAAAGCCTATGCTCCACTAAAATAAGATAGTAAGTCAGAAAGAGGAAGACCTAGAGTAAAGAAAAAAAGAAACCCAGCAGAGGATGAAGTAGTAGAGAATTACCAGGCTGGTGATAACAGATGGCCCCAGGATGATAGCGTGTAACACGCTTTTGGGAGAGTGAAAGAGGGGACGAATAAAAGAGCCAAGTCTTACATTTAAAAATGGAAGTCCACTTGATAATTTCCAAAATCGGACAATAAAAATTTAGAAATGTATGTTATTTTGAACTACTGTTGTGAATAATGAATGAAACAGCTAGTCAAAAATGATTGACTCTAGGAATGGAATTGAGGTGAGGAAAGGTGAACGAAGAATTTTTTTTTTTTTTACCTATAAGCCTGGTAGGGATATTTTATTTTTGAAAGCTATGTATATGCATTAAAGTAATAAATAAAATTAAATACAAAAAGTCTACAGAGAAAAAATGGAAAATTTATCAATTAAAAAAACTTAGGACAGCAAGGAGAATATAAGAAAGAAAATAAATAATAGACCAGTAAAGTAAGAAATAATACCAAAAAAGGAAATAAGTTCAAGGAAATCAATAATCAAAATAAGTGTAAATGGATTAAATTCACCCATCAAAATTCAGAGACATTCAAATTGGATTTTAAAAAATCAGATTATACACAGAGCACAAGTGAAACACCTAAAATAAAATATCTAGGAAACTATTTTAAAAGGAGAAAGTGGGAAGATGTATTTCAACTGAAAAAGCAATTTAAAAAAGCTATCATAGCAAATTTTATTTATTTATTTATTTATTTATTTTTTTTATCATAGCAAATTTAAGTCAGAAAAACTGGGATAAAAAAAAAACAAACTAGGATCTCCAAGAAGAAATAATAATAATTATTATGCTTAATTTTTTAGAGTACTTCCCATATGCCAGGCAGTAATGGGTGGCACAAATGGTTACATGCCCAAATGCTAGCCAAAAGACTGGCTGTTTGAACTCACCCAGAGGCACTTCAGAAGACAAGCCTGGTGATCTGCCTTGAAAATCCTGTGGAGCAGTTCTACCCTGCACACATCGGGTTGCCATGAGTCAGAATCAACTTGACAGGACCTAGCAACAACAACAGCTATATGTCAGGCACTGCTCTAAGAGTTTCACATGTATTACCTCTTTAGGTTCTCACAACAACCCCATGACTTACTCTTTTTGGCTTCATTTTACAGATATGGAAAATGAGATATAAAAAATTAAGTAACCTGTCCAAGTGAAAACAGATGAGATTCAAACTCAGACCATCTAGCTTCAAAGCCCCAAACTCTGATAAAAGTACACAATGATAAAGCAACATAATGATGATCTACTCATCATAAAATTTTATATCCCTAAAATATAGTCTTGAGATATTAAAATAAAAATAGAAAGAAAAGTCCAAGAATAAATTAGCAAACCACAATTCTAGCAGAATTTTAAACCTGTCTCTATCGGAAACTGATCAAATAATAAAAATTAGTAAGATAATTAAGTGAGCCTAAAATATTTCAATCACCTGTCATTTGTTGAGACTTGCCTTCTGGACCAGTAAATGTTGATTTTGGTGAACGTTCCATGCGTACTTGAAAAGAATGGACATCCTGCATTTGTCGGTGCGTTGTTTTATGTGCATCAGTTAGTTGCCCTTGTTTACACATCTTTGCTTATTGATATTGATTGGTCTGTTTGTTCCATCAGTTACTGAGAAAAGTGTGTAAAAGGCTTCCACTGTTTTAATGTTTGTCCAATTACTCCAGTTAATTTTTATTTTATATAGTTTGAGGCAACGTGTTTAGGTTCATACAAATTTAAGATTGTTATATCTTCCTGCTTAGTTGACGCTTTAATCACTAGAAATACTTTTTTACCTTAAAGTCTACTTTTACTGATATTATTATTGCTATACCATCTGTCTTTAACCCTTTTTAAGGTATTTATGTGCTATATTTTGTTCGATCTTTTACTTCCAGCATTCCCTCTCTCATACTTACGGCACGTATCTTGTACAAATCATAGTTAAAGAAAACGACAGTTGCTGTTGAGTTGATTCCGATTCATGGAGACCCCATGTGCGCAGAGTAGAACTGTGCTCCATAGGGTTTTCAGTGGCTGATATTTTGGAAGTAAATCACTAAGCCTTTCTTCCAAGGTGCCTCTGGGTGGACTCAAACCTCAAGCCTTTCAGTTAGTCGCTGACTATATTAATCATTTGCACCACGAGGGACTCCAAATTATAGCAAATTCAGAGTTATGAGATTTGAGACTAACTAATGGGTTTTGGCTAGGTATCATGATAAACTTTGCTCTTAATTTCAATATTCAACCTATTTATGTTTGATGTAATTACTAGTGTATTTGGGTTTAAATTCAACATCTTATATTTTTTTCTTAATTATCCATTATATTTTTTGTCCTTCCCCGTCATCTTCTAGCCTTCTTTTGAATTAATCAAATAGTTTTATTATTTCATTTCCTTCTTCTGTTTGCTTGTCAACTCTAAATGCTTTAATTATTCTTATAGTGGTCACTCTGGATATTGTAACATATATTCTAGATGTTCTTTTTTTATTTAATCAAAAAATATTTTTAATTGCTTTAGTTTATTTTCAATTACGGTTCAGATGGTGGAGGAGAGCTTGTTGGCCTTCTTCCCTGCTCTATCAGCCAAGGTACCATCTTCAGATTTCTGCTCCAACACCATCTTATCAGTGCAGCTCCCTGATCATGGTATTGAAAATAGCATCACCCCACACTGGCACCTCTCCCCACCTCCCTCCCTCTCTCCTTTCAGAGAACTTGTCATCATTTGACCCTATGGCTTTTTTTTTTTTTTAGATGATTGCATAACATAATGTATAATACACCTAAAAATATTAGGTGTTTAGCCCATATTATTTTATTATTTTCTAGGGTAGAGGGAACATTTTTTCCCTCATGTTCAAAGTATTCAACTAGTGAGCCTTCTGGAATGAATATATATATATATATATATTTATAAAATTGTGCTTTGGGGTGAAAGTCTACAGCTCAAGTTAATTTCTCATACAAAAATTTATACACATATTGTTATGTGACCCTAGTTGCCTAGTTGCTATCCCTATAATGTGACAGCACATTCCCCCTTTCTACCCTAGATTTCCTGTGTCCACTCAGCCAGCTCCTATCCCTTTCTGCCTTCTCATCTCCCCTCCGGAAAAGAGCAGCCCATTTAGTCTCTTGTACCTACTTGAACTAAGAAGCCCACTCTTCATGAGTTATGTTTTATAGTTCAGTCTAATCTTCATCTGAAGAGTTGGCTTTGGGAATGGTTTTAGTTCTGGGTTAACAGAGAGTCCAGGAGCCATGTCTTCTGGGGCTCCTCCAGTCTCAGTCGGACCCGGTCTTTTTACATGAATTTGAGTCCTGCACCACACTTTTCTCCTGCTCCATCAGGGACTCTGTTGTGTTCCCTGTCAGGGTGGTCATTGTGGTAGCTCGGCATTGTCTAGTTCTTCTGGTGTCAGGCTGATGAAGTCTCTGGTTTACGTGGCCCTTTTTTCTCTTGGGCTAATATTTTCTTTGTGTCTTTGGTGTTCTTTGTTCTCCTTTGCTCCAGGTGGGTTGGGACTAATTCATGCATCTTAGATGGATGCTCACAAGCTTTTTTTTTTTTTTTTAATTGTGCTTTAAGTGAAAGTTTACAAATCAAGTCAGTCTCTCATACAAAACTTATGCATAATTTGCATGTACTCCCAGCTGCTCTTCACCTAATGAGACAGCACACTCCTCCTCTTCACCCCGTATTCCCGTGTCTATTCAACCAGTTCCTGTCCCCCTCTGCCTTCTCATCTCGCCTCCAGACAGGAGCTGCCCACGTAGTCTCATGTGTCTACTTGAGCCAAGAAGCTCACTCCTCACCAGTATCATTTTCTGTCTTATAGTCCAGTCCAATCCTGTCTGAAGAGTTGGCTTCAGGAATGGTTCCAGTCTTGGGCTAACAGAGGGTCCCAGGACCATGACCTCTGGGGTCTCTCCAGTCTCTAACAGCTGGTCCTTTTAATGAATGTTTCTTTCCTAGCCTGTTAGACAGTCATGTGGAATGTTTCAGAAAGCCAAGATTAGTTTCTTACAAGTAAAGTTGAAGTAGTAGTCCCAAAGGTGGCCTTGGCCTTTTCTGTTCCAGTGTATTCTACACACACAATAATCAAACGAGATGGTGCGTGAGAATTTGTTAGGAGTAGATGTAACTATTTGCCTATCAATACATGCCATACCTTTCCTACTTTTGCAATATATTAGACTGATATTTGTGCTTCTGCTTAAATGCACAAAGGGAAGGGAAAAGAAATGTAGAAACAATTTCAGATCACCCCTATAATTTCTTTAATCAATAAAAAGGCAGACGCTTACTTAAATAGTGCACTTTATTTTACATTTAGACAGGTTTTCCTAAGCCATATAAAATCAAAACCAAACCCGCTGCCATCAAGTCAATTTCCACTCATAGCAGCCCTGTAGGACAGAGTAGAACTGCCTCATACAGTTTCCAAGGCTATAAATTGTTATAGAATCAGGCTGCCACACCTTTCTCCTTTGAGGCAGCTGGTGGGTTCAAACCACCAACCCTTCAGTTAGCAAACAGCTGAGCACTTTAACCACTGTGCCACCAGGGTTCCTTTCTAAGCTACATAAGACTATTTAAAAATGTTTCTCATAGAAAATTTAAAAATATCAAATATATCCAACTCACCTCATTAAACATGCTGAAGGTAATTGTCTTAGCATATTTTGTGGCAAAATAACAGTAAGAACAGTAAAATACCTGGCTCTAAAATAAAACATAGATCTGATCACCAAATAAAAGTGGATATCCAGCCCCTCCATCCTGTGAAGTCCCTCCCTGCTGCTGCTGTTAGCATTCAGGCCAGTTGTAGCATAACATTGATTCATAGTCAGAGGGCCAATCTGCTTTTATCCCCATGACGGAGGGGGTTCCAATAGAGGTGTGACTACATGTGAAAACTAAGAAGTGTTTGTTAAAATGCTCCTAAAGCAGTGTCTGAAAAACTCTACACACCTTCAAAGAAAGATGCATAATAAAATAGATAAAACCAAGATTTGATTTAAAAAAAAAAGGAATGTATCTATTGTTTTTCCCTCAAAACAAGAAAATTTCACACACACCCCATCAGTTTTCAGATGAGTTTTTATCTGGCTATGATGATGTCAAAATTCCCTAAAATTAACATTGATTTAATAAATTGATAAAGTGTACAAACTCAATGCAAATGTTAAGAAAAGCCAAAGGAATAGAGACAAGATTTCTCCTTGAGTCTTTCAAGAACACAATATTTGTATAATAATTATTATAGCACGTTTTTCATTTGAATAGGTTAAAAAAAATGATGTCAAATGTCTAAATGGACCGTAAATCAACATCAAATTAAATATGTTTAATATGTTTATATATCCATGTGGAATAAGAAACCTATTTAATGCATGTATTTTTTAATGTATCTTAAGTTTTTCAAAAATTTTTAAATGACCAACAATTTTCTTAAAACTCAAATGATGGTTGAATGCTGATATGAACACAATCCTACCTAGATGCTGTGAAGAACAAAGCAAAGTTGCCTTTATTACTTCAAGAGTAATTAACGTAATAATTTATTAGTAGCTAGGGCCAAGCCTAGAGAACACCTTTAAACCAAGAGCCCAACATTCTTTGATAAGAGCAGACTCTTTATGTTCTGCTTAATTGAATTATAACTACTTTTCAGCTGATGGGATTTTGATATTTTGTTTGAGTCCTAAAAATGGGCTGGTTTATTAAACTATGGTGGTCATCTGATCACGAGCATTAGGGTACTGCTTAAAGTGTGGAGAAACACACAAGGTATGAAGTAGAAAGAGGGGAGGAGAGTTGTGAAGTAATCAATTTTTTTAATTACTGGATGTGAGAAGCATATATTCACAGATGTCCACCTGAGAAAATTGAGCCAAGGGAAGATTTTTAGTTAACCAAGACCAAAAAGCACCTATCCTGAAAGTTTCTTGACTATGGGGTTTAAGAGACAAGCATTCATGAATTCTGACAGAGGCTGGAGAAACCAGAGAGACTATGGCCTCCGGACACCCTTTTAACTCAGAACTGAAGCCACTCCAGAAGAAGTCCAACCTTCAGCCAAAGATTAGACAGGTCTATAAAACAATAACACGTGTGGATTGTGCTTCTTTGTTCAATCATGTATATGAGATCAAATGGGCAACACCTGCCCAAAAGCAAAGATGGGAAGGAACAGAAAAATGGGACGGAATGGAAATGGAAAACCCAGGGTGGGGGAGAGTGTTGACATATCATGGGGATTGCAACCAATGCCACAAAACAATTTGTGTATGAATTGTTGAATGAGAAACAAATTTGCTGTGTAAACTTTTACCTTAAGCACAATTAAAAAAAAAAAAAACACACAAACAAAAAGAGACAAGCATTCTACCTCCTCTCTGTTTTGTATACACATATATGGCTCTCCCACTTCCTCTCTTATCCCATGGCAGTATCTGACTTGGTTCCTTGGGGACAGAACTATTGATAAGTCTATCTTTCATACCATCTCCTCTATGAGAAGATAGACCTGCTTCTCATTCATTCTCATTTGCCATCTTTTCCTGGCAGACCCAGGCATGAAGGTATTACTTCAGTCTCCAGGCCACACTGGGGTGTTGTAATCAAGTCTTTTATTGGAAAAACCTGGTAATTTTATCTGGTGCTGGCTCAAATATTAATGAGTTATACTTAAATTCTCACTTTGTTATTTTCTTCAAACATAGTTCCCTTGGTTAAGAAGGCTTGGGGAGCACCGATGGGTGGCACGGCAAGCCTATAGCACGTCTGAGTTCCTGGAGCCCAACCGTTTCCAGTGGTGCCGCTAATAGCCACATCACGGCCACATCTAGCTCTAAGAGCAAGCAGAACTGGACCAAGAAGGGAACATCCAAGGTTAGTTTTGCCCTTTTAGTGGGTAAGTGTTTGGCTGCTAACAGAAAGGTCGGCAATTAGAATACGCCAGCCTCTCCCTGGAAGAAAGTTGTGGCAGTCTGCTTGCGTAAAGACTTACAGCCTTGGAAACCCTATGGGGGCAGTTCTACATGTTGGCTATGAGCTGGAATCTACCCAACAGCAATGGGTTTGGTTTGGGTTTTGGAAGCCAGGCTTGCCTGAGAGCTTTTTTACAGGGTCCTAACCTAGTCTGTTTTTGTCTTTCAAGGCCAAGGACACTTACCCCCTGCATCCCTCATTACATCAGCCACATGATGTCAAGAGAAAAGAAAAACACCCAACCAGGTCAGCTAACTAAAAGATCCATCCTCTAGCTCTTGGCCTTCAGCTATTGTCCTTCTTAAGAATGACACAGGGAGTAGAACAAGCCCTGAACTCTTCCCAGAGAAGCTACAAGTACATGCTCCCCCACACCTACCCACACCCATGGCAGACATCACTAATTGATCACGGCTGTCCTCCCTGCTGAGGTTGGATGTATCCTCAGAATCTTTCTCAACAGAGCACTCGAGGCAGCCACCCACAGAGGAGACTTGACACTCCAGGCAAAACACATTTGTCATTCCCACCCCTGCGTCTAGGGTATGCACCCCTCACTAGCTAAGAAACTGTAAATAACTCTAAAGCAACCCATCTATACTTCCAAGAAGTGAAAATCGTGTGCACAAAGAGCTGCCTTTGACACCAGACAATTAGATATAAAATATAAAATGGAGTCATATGGCTCAAGTTCAATTTTATTCTGAGATTATAGACGAAATTGAGCAAGCATTTCATAACTTGTTCAAGAAAGGAAAAATATAGGTCTCTGACAACATGGCCATATTACTTTTGTTTGCCAAATTCTAATTTAAACCTTATAATAGTCGCATCAGGAGAAGGTTTTCTATTAGTTGAATACTGTTTTGAAAGCAGATTGTGGGTTTTTAAGCTGTAGGTGCTCCCGCTAATAACCAACTTTGCAGCTGACGTGAGGGACTATGGGTGTTATACAAGAAAGAAATGCTGTATTCATTTTCTGCAGAATTGAGGGCAGAAAAGTGATGCTAATGATTTAGTAGGAAGACATTTTGCATGTATATTTCTCCCAGAAGTTTCTTCATATTCAATTTTTAATGGGAATAGGCCAAGTTTTCATATTTGGTTGTCAACTTTGGGTACTTATCACTATAAAAAAAAAAACAATAGGTAAGAGAATTAAGATTTTTTTTTTTTTAAATCGCAATCTAGAAAAGCATAGATGAAATATTCAGTTGTTTGACAACCCTCTAGGCCAACGTTTCCCAACTACTTTTCTCACATGGCTTTCCTTCTCCGGCTTCTGATTCAGGAGATCTGGGATGCAGCCAGGAAACCGTATTTGCCAAGCACATCAAGTGATTTTTATGATCAGGGACATGTGGTAAACACTGCTCTAGGCAAATCCTCAGCTGTATGGGTTAAATTTTTTTCAAAGAATTTTAAAGACAGCACACACACCACAAAGCTGAGCAGCTCCGGTGACCCCTCAAGGTTAGGTTAAAGCACTTCCCGCTGCTATCTTCTGCTGGAGTCCCTGGATGACACACACAGTTAACACTCACTGCCAACAAAACGGTTGGAGGTTCGAGTCCACCCAGACGTGCCTGGGAAAAAAGGCCTGCTGCTCTACTTCCGAAAAATCGGCCACTGAAAACCCTACAGATCACAGTTCTACTTGGACACTTGGGGGGTCGCCATGAGTCACAGTCAACTAGACTTCGACTGATTGTCTTCTCTGCCATCCCCCAACGCCAGCCAACCGTGTTCTTTCATAAGAAATGGCCAAGAAAGGTAGATGGGTAAAGAGATGTTTAGAGACATGGTAAATACCGCACAGAACTGTGACTGGGTCTCCCTTCCCCGGCTGAAGTGTAACTGCTCCACTCCATCAAGCTGCACAGAGTCTCTAAGACCAGATAGAAATACCCGTGTGTACACAATTCTTCCACAACTCGTCGACAGCAAAGCACTGCCATCTGTTTGGTGGAATTATAATAACTCTTATTATCGCTCTTATTTCTCCCCACAGCACCTTTACTAACAGCAGGGATACAAGGAAGGCTCTCACAGACTGACTGACAAAAGCTTCCAGCCAGCATGGATGTTTCCGAGGGGACTCCACGCTAGGAGGAGGTAAGCACGTGACAAGCAGCACAGAAAAAAGCATAGAGGAGAGAAAGGAAACAGCAGGAGAGAGAAACTGAGGTGCAGTGAATTTTCTCACAGCCTTTTCCTCCTTGAAGAATCATAGTCCCTGCCAGTTCCTGGTGGCTGAGCCGAACCCAGGCAGGAGTCCAAAGCGGGCCAACCCCACTCCCTCTGCCTCTACTTCCATACAGGTTTTCCTCACTTCTCTGTCACTTTCAACTCTATCCCGAACCTTCAGAAAGCATTTACAGACGCAGCTTGCATTTGGGGTTAAACATCAGTGTTAACCTTTTCAGAAAAATCAGCCTAGATAAAGGGGAGATTAAAAGACAAAGAGAATTCCCGGCAGCTTTCTTGAGTGGAAAGTTTTGGGGAAAGGAAGGGCTGTTTAGGAAGGACGTTAGGAAGACCTGAGAAACTCCATGCTGCTCAGTATAACCTGCTGCCATCGAGTCGATTTCGACTCCAAGTAACCCTATTGGACAGAGTAGAACTGCCCAAAAGTGTTTCCAAGGAGCAGGTGGTAGATTCGAACTGCCGATCTTTTGGTTAGCAGCCAAGCTGTTAACCACTGTGCCACCAGGGCTCCTCTCAGTATGGATCTACATTATTATTCCTTGAGGCTTCTGAAGTCAGACTGCTGCTTCTCTGAATGTGACACCATGTCGAGAACAAGTCACGGGGAATCCAGCTTTATCCAGGTGCAGACACGTCTTAAAACCCTCAGCCTTGTGGATCGATGTCCTCCCTCACTGTGGGGGAAGCATCCTGACCAGCAGGTGGTCCATCCGTGGGGGCCCAGGGTCTGCTGCCACTCCCCACAGTGGAAACAGCAAAGCTCTAAGGCAGAGAGTAAAGGCCCTGAGATTGGAGGGTGCCTGTTTGAGGAAATAGCAGACTGATGTGGTTAGAGGAGAAGCAAGTAAGAGAGAGGTAGGCTATACTATCGAGGAGGTAATGGGGGTTGGGTGTGGAACCTAGGGACTTATTAAGACAGGGAATAGAGGGGTCCCCAAATCTGCAAACAAAGTAACAAGAAATGGGCCAGGGCGCCGAGACAAAGCCATTCCCCAGAACAGTGGGGCAGCATATCAGAAAACAGCCCGCAAACTTCTTTAAAGCTGTCTTTCAGAAGCAGCTGGAGAAAACCAGCCCCAGGGACATGTGCAGAACATCCACCTATGACCGATCCGTGACCTTCCACCAGGGGAAGTGAGGGGCTGCAGCAGCAGCTGGGCGACTATGCAGGCACGACATCCCATAATAAGTCCTGCTATGAATCCCAGAGGCCTCCGAAACAGGCGCCATCTTGGAAAGCTGCTGCATGCATACTGTAGTTAACACATCCCCGCCTAGGCCTATGAATAAACATGAATCTCTTCCCACTCAAGAACTTTTAAAAATAAGGGCGGGTCTTTTGTTCTGTGAGATGGGGGTATGTGTTGCTCTAGGCCCTCCTCGTCTCTGCTTGCGAGCCTCTTCAATAAAGCTTTGCTCATGGGGAAAACTCTACGTGCCTTTCCTGCTCATTCTTGACCAGTGAGAGGCAAGAACCTTATTCCAGTAACAGCTCCAGTCCCTGCCCTAGAACTGGGGTTTCTGTCAACCAGGTAAAATGCAGGGGGGACCTAGACATAAGGTAGTAATGGCAAGGCAAGCCCTCCGCGTTCATGCGGGGAGAACAAAGCAGAATGTGCACAGCATTCAAGGAAAAGCAAGAAACAGGGAGTTCTTTGATTTTCTACCAATTTAAAAAATAGATGGAAGAGATCAAAAGGGTACCCAATAACCCGTTGCTGTCGAGTCGATGACAATCCATAGTGACCCAATGAGGGGTACAGTGACATATTAATTTAGCACACACACACACATACACACCCAATTCAAATGAAATAAAGAATATACGGGAAGCCAGAAAACCGATGTTGTTGTTGTCAGGTACCATCGAGTTGATTCCAACTCATGTAAACCCCACATACAACAGAAGAAACACTGCCGGGCCCTGCGCCATCCTCACAATCGTTGTTATGTTTGAGCCCATTGTGGCAGCCACTGTGTCAGTCCATCTCATTGTATTTTGAATGTTTTGAGTGCCTTCCAACCTGTGAGGGGAGCCCTGGTGGCACAGTGGTTAAGAGCTACGGCTGTAGCCAAAAGGTCAGCAGTTCAAATTGTTAGGGGACTCTGGAGGCTGAAGACCTAATTAATTAGTACTCCACCAGATAATCAGGCCACTCCCGGTCACCTCCTCACCACGTCACTCACGTTCTCTAGGCTGTTTTTCAGACCCTAGGACAGGCCTGGAAGAGTAGCCTGACATGCAGAGAGCAGACCACGATGACCTACAAATGACCCTAGGCTGCCACGCATGCTCAATAATGCAAGAGAACTTATGTCAAAGAACCAAAAGACTTATAACAAGGAACCAAAATCACCAGAAATGTATCATCGACAATAGTCTAGCCCATTTCAAAAGTGTTTGGTCCGTTGGCCACTTCTGTGCCAAGTCTTAGCCCCTCCTTGTAATAAATAATCAGCAGAAACTATGAATAGGTAAAAGCTCTGATCCTGCCTACCGTTTCCGGCCAGTCCTAAATGAATATGTATAAGTGTACATTGCACTTTGCTCGTGCAGATCAGGGAACTCAATCTGACGTCGATACTTCTGAGTTCCCACTGGCCTGCGAAACAAACTCTTCCTCTTAAAACCAGCATCTGAAAGTTTGGCTTCTTGCACGCTGGGCATGGACTCATTGGTCCGTTTCAGAATCCACCAGTTGCTCCTTAGAAACCCTAAAGGGCAGTTCTACTCTGTCATCTCGGGTTGCTATCGGTCGGGATCAAATCGATGACATCAGATTCCAACCAGAGGGGCTCATCTTCCAGCACTACATCAAACAGTGTTCCGCTGATACTCATAAAGTTTTCACTGGCTAGCTTGTTTCAGAAATAGATCACCAGGTCCTTCTTCCTAGTCTGTCTTAGTCTGGAAGCTCAGCCGAAACCTGTCCTCCATGGGTGACTGTCTTGGTCACCTAGTGCTGCTATAACAGAGATACCATAAGAGTTTAACAAAGAGAAATTTATTTCTTCACAGTAAAGTAAGCTAAGAGTCCAAATTTAGGGCGTCAGCTCCAGGGAAAGGCTTCCCTCTCTGTTGGCCTACTCATCCAGCTTTCCCAGGACTAGGAGCGTCTCTGCACAGGGAACCTGTGTTCGAAGCACGCACTCTGTTCCCGGCACTGCTTTCTTGGTGGTATGAGGTCCCTCTGTCTCTCTGCTTGCTTTTCTCTTTATATCTGAAGAAATTTCCTCACGACATAATCCGATCTTGTATATTGAGTCCTGCTTCGCTAACACAACCGCTGCCCATCCTCCCTCATTAACACCATAGAGGCAGGATTTACAACGTAGAGGAAAATCACACAATACCAGGAATCATGGCCCAGCCAAATTGATACACACATCTTTGGGGGGACATAATTCAATCCATGACAGTCACCCTGCTGGTATTTGAATACCAACACACAAACCCTCACAGCACCACAAATTGACAGACGTGTGAGGAGAAAAGTGATAAAGATGTATTAACAATTGGAGGTTTGACTACAAAGAAAGCAATTAAGCCACAATGTGTTGATTTTTGCTAAAAGGGTAAATAACCTTCCTCGAATCAGGCTAAAGAGAAGTTCCGTTTTCATCTCTGTCCCCCTTGCAGGAAAATTAGCTTAGGCTGGATTGAGTGGACAGAGCAAGGGGCCCCAAGGTGACTGAACATGAGCACGGTATCCAGACGAAGGTGTCACCAAGGGACCCAGCCACGTGGCAAAGTGCGACCAGCACCCCCGCAGGAGGCAGGGCTGCAGGTGGGTGGTGATTGGGGCAAATCACTCATAAAAAGTGCTTTGCATTTTCAGCACAAACTAGAGTTAAAGGGAAGATCTTTAAGAAAAGGCTGAACACTGCCGTGTATGTCATTTAGGTTGAAGAGGAATGCAAGGAAATACCATCTAAAAAAACCAAACCAAAAAAAACCCAAACCCATTGCCATCGAGTGGATTCCAACTCATAGTGACCCTACAGGACAGAGTAGAACTGCCACCAGGCGTTCCTTGGACACTCTATGGGGGTGCGGGGGGAGTTCTGCTCTGCTCTATAGGGTAGCTATGAGTTGGAATCGACTTGATGGCGATGGGTTTGGTTTTTGGTTTGGTTGCTTTCTACCCAGAAGGGCAGCTGAGGGAGATATACGTAATATGCAAAGATCCAGGCTCTGCCCAGACTGACTCAATCTTTCAGCTTTAAGCTAAAAACCATTTACTTATTTCTGTATTATTATTTATCTTGGAGATTTTAGGATGAAGCTTGAAAAACAAAACACGACACTTCAGCCACATGAACAGGCAATCAAAAAAACTATGGTAACTCTATTTGGGATAGCAGTCTTCATTTTCTTAGATATTTTTCCAAACCTTGAAGGACTCAGTGAAAACCTCATCTTAAATAGACAAATTAATGGAACTTAATAATAAAAAAAAAAATTAGACAAATTAATGGCACTTAATAATATCTCTATTTAATTAGAGACGGAGTCTAAACTGCTAAATTTCAAAAGAGAGCTACCATCATTATTAAACATTATTATAATAGTATGGTTATAGTATTGCCCATTTATGTTAAAATTAAATTAGTGAGAGGGAAAAAAAAAGATTAACACTACAAAAGTGTAGAATAATATTATCATAAAGGTAATAAAAATAATTTAAAATTTGGCCCAATTTTTGTTGCACTTAGAGGTAATTTAAGGACCTAGGAGTATTAAATATTGTTGTACTCTGCCTTAGAAAATAAAAGTATATTCACCCATCATCTCTCTACGTCAGGAGCACTAAATAACAAAGGCCTTATTAAGCTTCACAACATGTTATAATTAAAACACAATGAGGAACCCCTGAGACTATAGCCCTAAGATACCCCTTGAACTTAGCACTTAAGCCACCCTGGAGGTCACCTTTCAGCCAAACAAGAGATTGGCTTATAAAATAAATGGTATCACCCGTGAGTACTGTGCCCCTTAAACAAGCAACTATATGGGACCAAATGGTCAACATTTACCCAAAAGCAAAGGTGAGAAGGCAAGAGGAAGCTACATGAACGGAAACAGAATAAACTGAGTGGAAAGCATGAGAATGCTGACACACTGTGAAAACTAACCAATGTCACGGAACAATTTGTATAAAAGCTGTTAAATGAGAAAAAAAATACAATGAGCTTTAAGTATATTAATTCACTTAATCTTTACAATATTATTATTGTTCCAAATTAGAAAATGAGGAAACTAAATAAATTAAGTAACTTGCCCAGCTTCACACCTATCAGACGGCAGAGCTTTTACTCTAGGCCTTCTGTTTCAGAGGCCACGTTCTTCAGAGGGAATATATCACAAATGTGTCTCTAAAATAGAATTAATTTTCCATAGAAAAGAAATGCTTCATATATAAAATGGTATATTTAAAGCAATTTTTAAAAACAACTTCTTTGGTCAAACAATATAATACCTACATACACACAAAATGAGAATAACTAGAAGTAGTCCAAACTCAAGTAGAAGAAACAGCTAATGGTAAACTAAATGAATAGGTAAATAATAAAAAGGCAAAAATTAAAGAAAAACTTTTACAAAGTTTTGGCAAACAAAATTATTAAAAGCAAAAGTTAAAACTTGAACCAAATCTTAAAAATGAATGAACTGGCATGGGGTCTATCAACTGGCATGGGGTCTTTCTTGCCACAGAACTGTAGTCCAGGCCCTTATCCTACGTCTGACACACAGGAAGCATCCAATGGACATTTAAATGAATAAAAAAGAATTGAACGCATAAAAGGTAGAAAACACACTATCCCTTTCAAGATCACAAGAGAAGTTTTATCCCTAAACATGGCAAGGAAAACATAAAAGAGGAAGTACTCATTATTGACTACAAATTTTTACCATCTGCTCTTTAATAGCTATGTGAAAAAGTTGTTTGTTTTTTTAATCTAAGTAGCAGGCTGGCTCTCAAACCATCCTTCTCCAAAAGATGTTTTTTCAGGCTGTATTTCTTTCTTCAAAAGATATGAGTTAATCTTCTCAAAAAGCTATGCTTCGCTACCAACATTCACTAATTTCTTTGAAGTTCTCTCATTAACCTTGCCTCAAAAAAAAAAAAAAAAAAAAAAACCATTGCTGTCATGTCAATTCCAACTCATAGTGATCCTATAGGACACAGTAGAACTACTCTATGGGGTTTCCAAGGAGTGGCTGGTGGGTTCAAACCGCCCACATTTTGGTTAAACCAAACTGTTAACCACTAAACCACTGCGCCATCAGGGCCCATCTTGCCTCAGTCTGATGGTATTTCCCATGTGGAAGACCGTTCACGTTTCCCTAGTTACTACCTATTGTTCTCTCATCCAGAGATAAAAGCTTTTAATCACCCTCCTGACTCCCCTGAGCCCCAGCTACCACCTACTGACCATCTTACAAATTTCTCTTGAAAAGTTTTTCTGCTATACAAGTAAGTTGCCCATCTTATACCTTTGTACTACATGTCTTAATTTCATTTGAAAATAAAAAAACAATAACAAAAATTTGAAAAGTGCTTCAATGGAAGTAATCTCCTTGAAAGTAGGAGCCGTGTCTCACACGAGCTAAGCTCAGTGCCCTGTACTTGAAGAAGCCAAGAAGAATTTACAGAGCACTTCTATTCTGTCTCATGCTATGGAAACCCTGGAGGCTCAGTGGTTAAGAGCTACAACTGCTAACCAAAAGGTCAGCAGTTTGAATCCACCAGGTGCTCCTTGGAAACCCTATATGGGGCAGTTCTACCCTGTCCTGTAGGGTATGCAATAAATATGCGTTTAAGTGAATGCTCAATTCAATAATCACCAAAACTACTCAATATCAAAACAGGTGATCATCCTTTTAAGCCATAAGTTCAACATTGCAAGTTCACTCCCAATGACCCGCACATTCGGATCCAAATAGATTTTTTTTTCCTGTCCATTCTTTTGAGACTAATTCTTTCACTTTGGTTGCCGAAAGTCTACAGCTCCATAGGAGAATAAATCTTACAGCACCTCGGTCAGGAAATTCAGAAGTTTAATTCTCATTTGCAACATTATTAAATTCTGCTAAATCTCTGGAAACATCACGTAGAGCCCTCAGGTTTCAGGTCAGCTAGATTAGCCAACCCACAGAAGAGGTGAGAAAATGCTCAGGCCCTAAGAAACAGTCTTTAGGAAGGGGAAGATATGTCGATGATACTATGCTGTGTTCTGAGCCTCCTCAAAAGCACCTTTAAAAACAATCCACTAGCTGCCTCTGTGGTACCCTAGAAAACCCTAAGAGAACGTGTGTGTTTATTTTTTTAGAAGACAGGGCACTTCTTGTAGCTAGGCAGGTTAAAAATGCTTAGAAAAAGGTGGAGGGAAATTAAGGCACCTTGTAAAGATACTACACTCACCTCAAACATTCTATTATTATTTTAACAACCAAACCCTCTGCCATCGAATCGATTCTGACTCATGGCAACCCCAGGTGTTGTAGAGTAGAACTGCTCCACAGGGTTTTCAAAGCTGTGACCTTTTGGAAGCAGATTGCCAGGTCTGTCTTCTGGGGAGCCTCTGGGCGGGTTCGAACTGCCAACCTTTCAGCTAGTAGTTGAGCACTTAGCCATCTGTGCCACCCAGGGACTCTTGTTATTTTAAGAAGTTGCTAATAAAAAATTAGCAGAAAAAGCGCCAGAGGCTCTATGAGACTTAAAATGGCTCCCAAGACTGAGGGCTTTCAAAGCACGTTATTTTTAAAAACTAACTCTCAAATTTCCAATTTCCATAAAAACTAAAAGCAGGAGGTTTAATCCATGGCTATTTTATCCTTGGTTAACTTTCAAAATTGCCAAGAGGATGATGATTCTGAAAACTAGCAAAAATAAGCTCCACCTTATCGATGATTAATTTAATTCTGAAAATTGCTACCAGGAATACTTTCTTATGAAGTGTTGGAGAAGTCAAAGATCAGACCCAAATCAAACCATGTATTTGATAGTCGGAAGCCACTATCCTAAGGTTTCCAGGGGATTCTGAGAATTACTTTAGCAAATTTAGAAAAAATTAGAGCTCCCTAACAATGTTACACAGACCATGAAAAAAAAAAGCCTTAAACTTTAATCAATTGCTAAGCATGCAAGGCAAAAAAAAAAAAAAAATCAATAAAAAGTCTTTAAAAATAAAAAAAAAATTGCTTTAAAACAATAATTTCAGATATTGTGAAGAGCTACAGGAGGAAAACATCAACACTGCCTAATGAGAAATCTATCAGATTGGAGATCATATTAAGCATGGATTTTCTTAGCTTGAAACTATTCTCCAAATCTGTGCAACACATATTAGGTCATAACTCTTGCCCCAGAAAGTTATTGTAGCTTCCAGAACTGATTCCTTTAAAATTAAGGAACGACTTGGAGATTGAAATAATCTGTCTCTGCATCTCCACCCTCCTTGCTGTGAGGAGGTAATGGTTATTACAAAAGAGCAAACTGACACACCACAGAATTGGTGTGATCTGTATAATGTCACCAAAGAGAATTAGATCCTAAATCTTCAATTTCTGGCTGATTTCACTTTCTACCAGTCCATATTGTCTACTTGTTTTTTTTAAAAATACACTTCAAAAGAAATGAATATTTAAAAAAAATGAAAGCAACTAAGAAAAACTAATAATAATAGGGTAATATCATTATTTGTATAGTATTTTATAGTTTCAAAATAATAGATAGATGATAGATAGGTAGGTAGGTACAATGATAGACAGAGTATGTCTGTCCCCCCAGCATCCCCATGGCATAAGTAGTATTAGCCCCATTGGACAGGTGAAGGAACTGAGGCTTAAAATAAAAAAAAAATTTTTTTTTCTTAGATAGGGTTAAATAACTTGAGCCAAAACATACTACAAATAAAAGCATTGCAGATAGAAGACTCAACCCAGATCCGCTGACTTAAATCCTGTGGTCCTTCCGCTGCACCACACTGTGCTGCGTTCTGGGATAAGAAATCCTCGTCATTCGTCTGTCAGCCTGGGTCTCAGTTTTCTTACTTGTCCAAACGGTTGTTACGAAGACAAAACAAGATGCGGCAAAGTACTTTGAAAACTACAAACTGCTATCTGCACGTAAGCATAAAGCACGTAAGTATAAAACAGGAAGCCCTGGTGGCGTAGTGGTTAGGTGCTACAGCTGCTAACCAAGAGGTCAGCAGTTCAAATCCACCAGGCACTCCTTGGAAGCTCTCTGGGACAGTTCTACTCTGTCCTATGGGGTCGCTATGAGTCAGAAACAACTCGACAGCAGTGGGTTGTTTAGTTTTTTTTTGGTTTATAAAGCACTAGACTTTCCAAACAAGAAAAGAAATTATTGTTCTACTTTTAAAAAGACAGAATCAGACCAAATCAGCTGTCTGTGAAAAGCATAACACAAAGTGCAATATTCCACAGTTACCTACTTTAATGTTCTCAAGCTTGAAAAAACTTCTTTGAAAAACAAATTCTCAGGAACAATTTTTTTAAAATAAAATTGTAGGATTAAAAAAAGAAACTCAAAATAATTGGGATTGATTTGATGTGGGTATTGTAAAATATTTGTAATTTAAGCGGAAACATTCACCAAAAGATGGCCAGCAATTCTGCACAGCTGCAGACCAGAACACTATGAAGGAGGCTCAAGTTTTACCAAATAGGTTGAGATTTGCAATATGTTGTCAGGCACCAGCTGAGAGTACTGGGGAGCGTTGTGCAATCTGTTCCTGCTACCCACACGCCAGAGCCAGACTTCTCCTACAACTCTATTCACCTTCTGTCTGATGACCACGGACAGGAAGCGCATCACAGGAAAGCGTTCTCTACGACCAGAACAGAATACAAGATACAAAATGAATCTTTATAAAGAAGAAAAATGATGCCCGGAAGGAGGGAATGACTCAAGAATATTGTCCAAAATGCGTTGTTTCTATTTTCATTTGGGAATTTGGACAATTGGTTCCTGTATGGATTTTTTGTTTGTTTTGTTGTATGTTTTTATCTTTAAGGTCCCGCAGAGAGCTGGTTTGAAATCGCCAGTAAACCCCTCGCCCAGCCTCGTTTATAATCCCAGTACAGACATCCATAGTGGTGCCGCAGGGGCCACAGCCTGATTCTTTCTTTTGGAAATGCTCTAACGTGCTCAAGTGCTCATCCTCGTCCTCCTGTGAACACGCAGGTGAGAGAGCACGCCCAGTCGTGTGAGCTCCACTGTTCCGTAGGTGTGTATCATTGCTGACTGAATGGCCAGGCCAGCAGATCTTTAGGCTGTTCCTCCTGAATGGGTACGTCTGGATGGGGTCAGTACAGGTCTAGGAGAACCTTCTCTCACCCTGGCCCAACCAGAGGCACCAGTGTTAGCTCAGCCAGGAGGACTGCTCACTCCCATGCCCGCTTAGTCAGCTCATCATGAGCATCCCAAACTCACAAGAGCCTGCATGCGTCCACAAGTGCTGATTTGTGTTTCTCCACCAAAGGTCCCACCAATGGAGGCGTGAAGTATTCATCAGGGTCTGCTACTTTATTCTCTTGCTAGTAGGGACAGGAGCCCTGGTGACGCAGTGGCTAAGAGTTTCAGTTGCTAACCAGAAGGTTGGCAGTTCAAATCCACCAGCTGCTCCTTGGAAGCCCTATGGGGCAGTTTATTCTGCCTTGTAGGGTCACTATGAGTTGGAATTGACTTGACGGCAATGGTTTTTTTTTTTTAGTAGGGAAAAGTACGTGGGGTTTTTTTTTTAAATTGTAAAGGCTCCTTGGGAAATAAAGCAGGGAAACCAGATGTTATTAAGGGATGTTTTTCTCTAGCAGAGTGGGATCTATGTAACAAGTGAACCAGAGAGTTTGGGACAAGCACAGCACACTTTCCTAGGTCTATGATGCCTGTTATCATTACAGATGTACATACCACTGTATTCACAATTCTCGTCATTGCTTTTTAATTTCAAAGCATTATAATTTCCAACTTCAGAGTGAGTTTGTTGTTGTCATTATGTGCTATTGAGTCAATTCTGACTCATGGTGACCCTGTGGGACAGAGTAGAGCTGTCCCATAGGGTTTCCAAGGTCATAATCTTTACAGAAGCCGATTGCCACACCTTATTCCTATGCAATGGCTGCTGGGTTCCAGCTGCCAATCTTTGGTTAGCAGCCAAGTGCTTAACCATTTTGCACCAGAGTTTCTACCATGAGTTTAATAATCATAAACTAGAAAGGATCTCATAGTTCCTGCCCAACCCCGTCATTTTACTGATGTGAAAAACAGACCACGGATCCGGTCAGGAAACAAGCCCTGGGGTCCAGGTTCTGAATCTATTCTCTTTCTACCTCCTTCCACACTTCCCTATAGTATCTGATATGCATGTCCTCAACATTAAAAATCAATCAATCAATAAATAAAAAACCCACCGCTGTGAAGTTGATTCCAACTTACAATGACGCTACGTACTTTTCCCTACTAAAAAAAAAACACATAAAAAACCCACCGCTGTGGAGTTGATTCCAACTTACAGCGACCCCACGTACTTTTCCCTACTAAAAAAAAAACCACATTGCCATCAAGAACTGCCCCATAGAGTTTTTCGAGGTGATAAATCTTATGGAATCAGACTGCCACATCCTTTTCCCTTGGAGCAGCTGGTGGGTTTGAATGCCAATCTTTCTGTTAGCAGCCTAGTGCTTTAACCACTGTGGCACCAGGTTCCTTCATCCCGAACACAGGAGCGCTCATTTTGTGAACTGCATTGCCTGGAGGAGCTACTGGCTGTGTTGCATGTCCTGACATGTGCACGGGGGTTAGGGTCAGCTCCTGCCCACTCCCACACACCCCAATAAATTATCTGACAAAATTAATGAATAAAAATGGTGAAAATGGTAAATGAGAAAAATTTAACTTTTGTAACTCATATTTGCTTCCATCCCATCCCGTGACCCCAAATTCACCCTCTGCCATCATATCGCTTTCCTCTAAACAACCCGCCCACCCACCCGACATTTCTGAGGCTGTAAGGAAGGTTCCACCTGACCCCATCTATACCACTCTGCCTGACTCGCATAATTCCAAGGGGCTCACGTCTCAGAACTCAGAAAAGCCACCTTGCACCCAGGTGACACAGCAAGTCTAAAATTTCAGTCGAATTGTGGGTTTGAATGATTTTGTGAATCAGCGTAATGCCAAAACATAAAAATATTCTCTTAAGAAATTTATAAATAACTTTCTAGAGTATAACATGTTTATAAATTCAAGGCTCTCTTTTTTGCTGGTTCACGACCGACAGTTAGGAAGCAAAGGCTTGAGTGTGACCTAGACTGAGAGAGAATCTAATCATGGTGATAAAAGAGTGTTGAAGGCCAAGGAGTAAGATATAGGTAATAGGGGGAAAAAAGGAGAGAGAGAAGGCAAAGACAGTAAGTAGAAGTAACAGGAAGAGAAGGGGAAGAGAATAAAGAAGCCTGGGGAATTGTGATCAGAATGGCACCAAGGGCTCAATCAAGATATCCTTTTTGAACCCATTCAGTGGGACCCAGGCTGCAGCCCTGATGAATCAATGGTGAGTGCAGGGCGAGGGCAAAGGAGAAGGCAGTGGGCCTGAGCCTTCATTGCCTGAGCAATGGATGCAGGCAGAGTCAAGCTCAACACAGACCCAATTTGTCTATGGAAGGTAATGGAGAAAGTGGCCAGGCTGGTGGTTTGTAGTATGCAGGCTTGGCATAAATTCTAATTCAAATTGTGAGTCATAATACCACCATCTATCGACACCCTTGTTTCAAATCATTTCTGGAAAGTGATGGCTAAATGGGTGTATACACATGTTAAAAAAAAATGATAAGATGTACACTCTTCATTTTGTTGTGTATAATTTATGCTTCAACTTAAAAATAATATTTTTTTCTTAAAGTAGGTATGTCTAGGACTAATAAGCACTTATAAACAGCACTGGTACACAATTTAAACCCAGAACTCCAGGGAGCAAAGTCCATGTTCTTGCCATACTCTGTACAGCCTCCCTGAGAGTAATGGATACAGATAATATTTAACACAGACCTGAAAGAAACAGTACAAGAGCGGCGTGGCACAGTGTTGACCATTCAGAACTCTCAGAGTCATTTTGGGGAACTATTTTATTTTATTTTTTTACAATGCTAAACAATTTTTTTTTTTAAATACTAAGTTATTTTACATGTGTTTCTTTCTAAAATGTTTTGCCGCACCTCCTTAAGCCAAGAGTACTGCACATGGTTGGACCTTTCCCTGATGGCTCAGGGTCATCACTAACAAGCACATTATGGCTCTGTGATGTCCTCAGGAGCAGGAATTGGTGAGCAGGGCTATTTATTTCACAACTTGTCGGCAAAATGTGCTTATTCAGATTTCCAGACCTGCCTTTTATGGGTGAAAAATGGTGTGGTAGGGGCGCCTGACCTCCTCTAACTTCACGAGGGGGAAGGAGAATCAAGATCAACAGGCAAGGCTGATTTCTATGAGGTAAAGGTCAAGGAATACCTCCTCTCTCCAACGTTTTTACCAATTCCTACACTAGTTGTCCTTCTCATGGCACTTTCTACTTCTCTGCTGGGTTTAATAAATCATTGCAATGGCCACACAGAACTCACAAACCATTGCTGTTGTTAGATGCTGTTGAGTCGGCTCCAACGCATAGCAACCCTATGTACAACAGAACAAAACCCTGCCCGGTCCTGTGCCATCCTTAAAATTGTTGTTACACTTGAGCCCATTGCTGCAGCCACTGTGTCAATCCATCTTGTTGAAGGTCTTCCTCTTTTTTGCTGGTCCTCTACTAGCACAATATCTTTTACAGGGACTGATCCCTCCTGATAAAAGTATGTGAGACGTAGTCTTGCTATCAGTGCTTCTAAGGAGTCTTTCGGTTGGACTTCTTCCAAGAGAGATTTGTTCATTCTTTTGGCAGTACATGGTATGTTCAATATTCTTTGCCAACACAATTCAAAGGTGTCAATTCTTCTTTGGTCTTCCTTAGCCATTGTCCAGTTTTCACCTGCATATGAGGCCACTGAAAACACCATGGCTTGGATCAGGCACACCTTAGTCTTCAAGGTAACATCTCCCCTTTTCTACACTTTAGAGAGGTCTTCTGCAGCAGATTTGCCCAATGCAATGCATCTTTGACTGCTGCTTCCATGGGTGTTGACTGTGGATCCAAGAAAAGTGAAATCCTTGACAACTTCAGTATTTTCTCCATTTATCATGGTGTTGTTTATGGATCCAGTTGTGAGGATTTTTGTTTTATGTTGAGGTGCAATCCACACTGAAGGCTGTGGTCTTTGATCTTCATCAGTAAGTATTTAAAGTCCTCTTCTTTTACAGCAAGCAAGGCTGTGTCATGGTTAATGAGTCTTCCTCCAATCCTGATGTCACGTTCTTCTTCATATAGTCCAGCATCTCAGGTTATTTGTTCAGCATACAGACTGAACAGGTATGGTGAAAGGATACAATCTTGACACACACATTTCCTGACTTTAAACCACACAGTATCCCCTTGTTCTGTTCAAATGACTACCTCTTGGTCTATGTAAAGGTTCCTCATGAGCACAATTAAGTGTTCCGTAATCCTCCTTCTTTGCAATATGATCCACACAGTCAAATGCATTTGCATAGTCGATAAAACACAGGTAAACATCTTTCTGGTATTCTCTGCTTTCAGCCAGGATCCATCTGACATCAGCAATGACATCCCTAGTTCCATGTCTCCTTCTGAATCCAGCTTGAATTTCTGGCAGTTTCTGATATACTATGCAGCCTCTTTTGAATGATCTTCAGCAAAATTTTACTTGCATGTTGATACTAATGACACTGTTCAATAATTTCTGCATTCAGTTGGATCACCTTTCTCGGGAATAGGCATAAATATGGATTTTTTTCCAGTCAGTTGGCCAGGTAGCTATCTTCCAAATGTCTTGGCATAGGTGAGCGAGCACTTCCAGCGCTGCATCCATTTGTTGAAACATCTCAGTTGGTATTCCGTCAATTCCTGGAGCCTTGTTTTTCCCCAATGCCTTCAGTGCAGCTTGGACTTCTTCCTTCAGTACCCCCAGTTCCTAATCATGTGTTACCTCCTGAAATGGTTGAAAGTCGCCTAATTCTTTTTTGATATATTTTTTGATATAGTGACAGTTTATTCCCTCTATCTGCTTTTAATGCTTCCTGAGTCGTTTAATATTTTCCTTATAGAACCCTTCACTATTGCAACTCGAGGCTTGAATTTTTATTTTGGTTCTTTTAGCTTGAGAAATGCCAAGTGTATTCTTCCCTTTTGGTATAGTCCCACCTAATCATTTGGTGGAAGTCACAAAGACTATGCTAAAAAAAATCCATTGCCGTGGAGTCGATTCTGACTCATAGTGACCCCATAGGACAGAGTAGAACTGTTCCATAAGGTTTCCAAGGAATGGCTGGTGGATTTGAACTGCCAACCTTTTGGTTAGCAGCTGAGCTCTTAACCACTGTGCCACCAAGCTCCTATGCTAGACAAGCCATAGTAAGTAATTCACTGCACTGCCGTGGGTCTATCCCAACTTGTGCTGGTTCTCAGCATGTGCATTTTCTTTATGTTTGTGAATCTTCCTCCTAATTTGTAGCTTATAATCTCAACCTAGAAACTAGCATCACAGTTTGTAAAACTCAGAGTTATATTAGAACAAATTAGCTGTGGGTTAGAGCCTATCATTTTTGCTGATTTCCATTTATTGGCTATATTTCCATGCAGAATAGACTGCCAAAAATTGAATTCTGAATAAAGTATTATTGTATTCTTGCTTTATGTATTTATATATGTATGTGTATATATATGTGTGTGTGTATTTTTTTTTTTTTTTTTTTGGTAAAGTTTCTATGTAACTGTGACACGCAGAGAAGAGTGCACAAATCATGAAGTCTACAGCTTAATGATTTTTCACAAACTCAATACACCCTTGTTAGGGGTACCAAGAAAAAAAGAGTGAGATTCCCAGTTTTATCCTTTTCAAAGCACTTTCACGTGCACCATTTCACTCAGTCATTGCAACAACTATCTGAGGCTAAAACATTAGGTGGAACCCCCACTTCACAAATGTAGAAGCTGAGGCTCCAGCAAACTGATTTCTCAATCGGAAGGCAGATGGCAAGGGTACAATCCTGTCATTTCAGGGCAGGAATCTCCTATTTTGCTGTGAAGTTTACTCAGAAGATATGAACACGGCACAGTCAATTCTCGTAGCTGACTTTGGACAGGAGCAGGGCAGACATTCTGGCAACACCTCAGACCTTATTGGTGGTTTGGGGCCTATGTCTGTTCTGATTGGCCTGTGTCCTGCCATATCAGTTGTTAAACATTTGAATTTCTTCCCTGGTAAGTCAAATGTCAACACATTCCCTTTGAGAAGTGGAGGTGGAGAGGGGATAAGTAGCCATGAAATTATATGATATTTTCAAAAGAAAGTATCAGTCCAAAGCTTAGATGTCTTAGTGTTCTTATTTCTTCCATTCTTTTTCCATCTTTTCATCCTTAATGCCAACAAAACACAAAAATGAAGTGGAAGGAGTGAACGAGAACTTCTAATAACCACCCAAAGTCATATTTAAATAGGCCATCCCTATCACTGTTTCGAATTACCATTTGTTCAGAAAGCCTCAAAAGGTTTGTACTGCAGCAGTGGTACAGCTGGACAAAAGGCCCCGATTATAAAAACATGAATGTTCAAAAGCTTCGCCAACTAAAGCTCACTGGGGGTCTCCAAGTCAGCTACCAAACAAACCCATTGCCATGGCATTGATTCCAACTCACAGCTACCCTATAGGACAGAGTAGAACTGTCCAGTAGGGTTTCCAAGGAGTGGCTGGTGGATTCCAACTGCTGACCTTTGGGTTAGCAGCCAAGCTCTCAACCAGGGTTCCTTAGAGTCAGCTACAGGAATGTTGCATTTTAGAGACTGCCCTATCAAAAAGTTGTTGAGCACCCAATTAAAAAATGGGCAAAAGATATGAATAGACACTTCCCTAAAGAAGACATTCAGGTGGCTAACAGATACATGAGGAAATGCTCACGATCATTAGCCATTAGAGAAATGCAAATCAAAACTACGATGAGATTTCATCTCACTCCAACAAGGTTGGCATTAATCCAAAAAACACAAAATAATAAATGTTGGAGAGGCTGTGGAGAGATTGGAACACTTAACACACTGCTGGTAGGAATATAAAATCATACAACCACTTTGGAAATCGATTTGGTGCTTCCTTAAAAAGCTAGAAACAGAACTATCATACGGTCCAGCAATCCCACTCCTTGGAATATATCCTAGAGAAATAAGAGCCTTTACACAAACAGACATATGCACACCCATGTTCGTTGCAGACTGTTTACAATAGCAAAAAGATGGAAGCAACCAAGGTGTCCATCAATGGATGAATGGGTAAATAAATTGTGGTATATTCACACAATGGAATACTACGCATCGATAAAGAACAGTGACGAATCTGTGAAACATTTCATAACATGGAGGAATCTGGAAGGCATTACACCGAGTGAAATTAGTCAGTTGCAAAAGGACAAATATTGTATAAGACCACTATTATAAGAACTTGAGAAATAGTTTAAACAGAGAAGAAAATAGTCTTTGATAGTTACAAGAGGGGGAGGGAGGGAGCGTGGGAGAGGGGCATTCACTAATTAGATGGTAGATAAGCACTACTTTAGGTGACAGGAAAGACAACACACAATAACAGGTGAGTTCAGCACAACTGGACTCAACCAAAAGCAAAGAAGTTTCCTGAATAAACTGATTGCTTCGAAGGCTAGCGTAGCAGGGGCAGGGGTCTGGAGACCATGGTTTCAAGGGACATCTAAGTCAATTGGAATAATAAAATCTATTAAGAAAAAAAAAAAAAAAACTCAATAGTCCACTTAACTCTCCATTGCAATAAATGAGCCCTCGCTAAGTTCTAGACAGCGTATCAGATGATTTATATGTATTACATAATAAATCCATTTTAAGATAAGTTGTTTTAGTTATTATGAAATTAAATTGTAGCTGTCCTTGAACTCACAGTTAACCTATGTGATACCTTCTTCAAGCAAATGAAATGGTTATCCTTAAAAGTTTAATGTTTAACATTAAATTGCTGCCTGGTGTGTAATAAACAAGGAGTTTTTTAAGAAAAAAAAAGTTGTTGAGCAAATGGACAAAATACAAATTAGGGTGAAAAGAGTGCTTTCCATAAGTTACCTTGATAAAATATAAGAAGCGCAATATTTCCAGGCATGTGAATGTTTTTTAAATGAACGGCTCTGCAGGATTTAAATTCCACAGGGGCTACAGTTGTTTATAAAGCGAGTGAGGTCTAGAGGTGAGCCCTGTGGAGTGAACACTGCCCACCGCGTACGTAGTCTGCGCCCTCAGCTGTCTCTGTAACACAGGGCTAATAACAGCACTCATTTCAGGGCCAGCCTGAGGAGCCGCTCAGGTAGCACAGGTGAAGTGCTCAGAACCAGGCCTGTCCCACAGAAGCTGCTTGTAGTGCTTGGAAGGAAAAAAGAGCCTCTGAAAAGGCAGAACTCCTCTCGCTTCAGCCAGTCGTCTGTGAAGTGAGGCGCTAACTAACTAATTCTTAAGATATGTACAGCAGTGCCCTGGGGTTCCGAATGAGATCCAATCCCAACTGTGCCTTTAAGCTGAATTTGTAGGTAAGTCAGGACAGGTGCACAGGTTCTTATTTAGCCGTCCTGTAGTGCAAGGAAAGGCTTCAAGCCTCATCCATGACTTAAAAGCTGCAGGTGCGGCAAGTGAAGGGGACCATGAGGAAGACTTTGTTGTGAGTAGGGGTTGGTTCAGTCGTTCCAAAGTGAGAGCAAATTCACAGAACATTACAGTGTTGTCCCTGAGTTTGTAACCCAGGGACTGCCTGTACTTCCCAAGCACTATGGAAAGAAAGCAAGAAGGAAAAAAGAAGCCCTCTTCCATGAGAAGCCCTGGTGGCACAGTGGTTATGACCTCCGTAGCTAACCAAAGTGTCAGTGGGCAGTTTGAATCCACCAGCTGCTCCTTGGAAACCCTGTGGGGCAGTTCTACTCTGGCCTGTAGTGTCACTGAGTTGGAATCCACTCCATGGCACCTAGCAACAACTTAACAAAATTAGAGTGCTATCAACTACCTGGCTGGAACAAAAATATTGCTTTTGGCAAACATGGGAATACAAGGTTCCTTTTTCTTCCCCAAAGATTCTGCCTACATGTAACTGGACTGGACTTTTTAGAGAACCGTGCACCCCATCATCGTTTAGGGGTCTGAACACCATTCTGTGGAAAGGTCACCTGCAGGCTCCTAACCAAGATAAACCAGCTTCACTCCACTGATCGGAGTTCAACTCAAGCACAAAATTAGTTTTAGTAGTATGTAACGTGTAAATACACTTTTTACCACAATTTCTATTTTTAAAATGTAAACTTGTTTAACTTGGAGGACTAATAGCCACCTCAGAGTCACGTTTAGGAGCCTACAGCTCTTTTAAAGTGTATGTTAATTGAAAACTACGCCTGACAACAAAACTACACCTGACAGTATTGCCAGTTTATACATCTTCTCCTGTTTTAATAAAGTTTGGAAAATAAGTTATATGTAAAACCAAGAGACTGACAAATTCCTTGATCTGATTTGAAAGTGTTTATGGAGGAACTTTGTGCAGGCTGTACACGCTGCCTCTCAATCTAATAAATCTCAGAAACTGGAAACTACACAGTGGGGTCTCCCCGCTAAAGTGAAGCCAACGCCGTCTTCCACCCCTTAGGGACCAAGGATTCCTCGCTGTTTTGTGAAGACACTTTAGGTGGGCAAGCTAAAGGAAACGCACTCTTCGCTCTGCATTGGCCAGAGTCCCCAGTTGTAACAAAGAACAAGAAGTGAACTTTCTTAGTGACGGTCCATGGAGAGGGCAAGGCGCTGTGTTTCCAGAAGGTGCCCAGGAGGGGTGGACGCTGACCGGGCAAACCTGGGGGCTGCCCGCCCAGCCTGCGCGCCCCGGAGCCCCTACCTGCGTTCCTCAGCTTCTTGTTGCGATACACGGACAGGATGACCAGCAGGTTGCCCAGGACGTCCACCACGATGGTGAAGATGAGGATGCCCGCCAGCGTGGAGACCAGCCAGGTGGGCCGCGGCCGCGCCCCCTCCACGCCCGCCGCGGGCTGGGAGGCGTTGGGCAGCGCGCTGCCGTTGGCTCGCATGGTCCCGGTCCGCTCGGTCCCTGCGCCCACTTGGCACGTGCGCCCACAGCCTGCTGACACCTGGGCGCCTCTGCCTGCGGTTTGCGCCCGGACTCCGCACCACGTGCCCACAGCGCCCCGGTGCGGGGAGCCCGCGGAGCCACCTCTCCACTTAAAAAACCACAAAACCCGGTGCTGTCAAGTCCATTCCGACGCGACCCTACAGGACAGAGTAGAGCTGCCCCATAGAGTTTCCAAGGAGCGCCTGGTGGATTTGAACTGCTAACCTTTTGGTTAGCAGCCAAACTCTTAACCACTGCGCCACCAGGGCTCCTATCCACTAGGCACAAAACAAAAATAACCCACACCCCTTGCCAGGGAGTGGATTCTGACTCACGGGGACCCTATAGGACAGAACAGAACTGCCCCACAGGGTTTCCAGGAGCAGATGGTGGATTCTAGCTGCCAACCCACCTTTTAGTTAGCAGCCAAGTTCTTAACCACTGCACCACCAGGGCTCCAGGGCTCCTGTAGTGAGTTTAATAATCATAAAGATCATCTGAGAAGAAACTCATAGTTCTCGTCCAATCCAGTCACTTTAAAAAAAAAACGTAAAAAAAACAGACCGGAGGATGGTGTCTTACCTGAGACCACAGATCCAGCCAGGAAAGAAGCTCTGGGGTCCAGGTTCTGAATCTATTCTTTTTCTACCTCCTTCCACATGTCTCTATAGTATCTGATATGTGTGTTCCCAACATTAAAAAAAAAAATTGTCCATGAGTGGAGTCCAACTCAGAGTAGGACAGAGTAGAACTGCCCCACAGGATTTCCAAGGCCGTAAATCTTTACTGAAATTTAGGCTGCGCACCTTTATCCCACTGAGCGGCTGGTGGGTTTGAACCGCTGGCTGGTGGGTTGGAACTGTCGACCTTTGGGTTAGCAGCCAAGCACTTTAAGCACTGCGCCACTAGGGCTCCTAGCTACTAGGTAGGGGCCCCTGAATGCGAAGCTGAGAAGCCTTTCTCTGTAGGGGGCTGGTGCTTCAACGTCTTCAGTCTCTAGGACATTTCACCAATCCGGGCTAGGCTGCGTGGGCTTGAATGCTAACTCGGGCTGAGTCAATTTAGGTAGCCACTATGCACCTCGATTTCCCTGTCTGTAAAATGGGAATATAATGGCATCCAATTCATCCACCTCAAGGTTAGCAAGATGTGGAAAAATCAAGGAGGCTTTGGGAGTCCCTGGGTGATGCAAATGGCTAATGGGTTGACACACCAAAAGGTTAGCAGTTCAGTGCACCCAGAGATGCCTAGGAAGAAAAGCCTGGTGATCTATTTCCAAAATATCAGCCTTTGAAAACCCTGCAGAGCACAGTTCTGCTCTCACACCCAAGGGGGCACCATGAGTCGGAATTCACTCAATGGCAACGGTTTTGCTTTTTCAAAGAGGCAGGTATTGCACCCTTCCTGAAACACACAAATGAATGAAGATCTTTTTTCCTTAGTTCCCCACCTCCACCCTACACACTGCAAAGGCAGTAACTTTGATCCTCTTTCCCAAAACGTTACTTTTATTTTTAGATTTCTAAACTGCTGTTTTTAAAATACCAAACTCATGCCCTCACCTTCTATGTACCCGTTTGCTTACTTCACCTGTCAGAACAAGAATGGGTGCTTCTGTTGGCTAAAAATGACAGACTCCGCTGGCAGTGCTGATTCAGAGCACCTGCAAACTGTTCGTTTCACTTTCCAACGTCACAGGTGGAATAGCTTCAATAGCTTTTATAGCCAACAACTCAGTGAATTCTTCTCTAACCGGTTTCTTGCAGGTGCAAAAGAGGTCCTGAGCGCTTTCAGCCACCAGACCCCCAAAGTTCTCCCTCCAGACACTCAAATCCATGTTTGGCACATTCTCATCCTACCGTTTTAAAAAATACGTTCACTTAACCTCTTGCGGTAGCCACAGACTCTGCAGCCTCTGTGTAACTGCCATCCACCGGGGAACGGGAGCCATTCAGAGGGCCTGATGAGATAAGACAACAGCAGCCTGGGACTTTTTTCCTTTTTTTTTTTTTTTCCCAGCAAAGCTACCGATGGCTGGCAAGGCCCCACCTATCAGTGCAATGTACCCAAATCCACATATATCCCATGTTACTCGTCAGCACAGTGTCCATTTTCCCTTTTACATATTTTCTACATCCGTGCACACCTTAATGTTAAAGCCCCAGATTGAAATAAATGACCTTTTATTCAGTGATGTACTTATTCAAGAAATATTTTATGTACTTGGCACCATGCTTAAAACATAGCTCTTGCCCTCAAAGTCCCAGTACACACTGTACATGTACATATGGGAAGCAGAGGTGAGGCAGGGAAACTCTACAGAGGACGAGAGCATGAGACTGGAGGCAGGAGTTTGGGGGTTCATAGATACATCAAGAGGAGCGGATAAATAGGCCTTCTAAAACAATAATTCTTCACGAGAAAATAAGGTTAATTCCAGGAACCCACGGATTGTAAAGTGTTAAAATATACTAATATAAATCATATCGGTAGACCAAAGGAGATAAACTACATTACCGTATCAGCATCAGCTGAAAGAACCTTTTTAGAAACTGACTCTCCATTCCCAATTTTTCTCAGCATCTCTGTGAACTAAGAAGGAAGGAATGCTTTAACGTTATAAAGAACATCTATTGCAAAATAATGTCTAAGCCTTAAAAGGCGAGTGCTAGAGGGAGCCCATTCTACCAGAGCCTAATCAACCTGGGTTTTACCAGAGTGGTTAAGAGTTCAGCTGCTAACCAAAAAGTCGGCAGTTCAAATTCACCAGCCGCTCCTTGGAAACCCTATGGGGCAGTTTTACTCTGTCGAGTTGGAACCTACTAGATGGCAAGAGGAACCAATTTGGGGAAGGGGAATAACCCAACACCAGCACCCTGTAATCTTCCTCTCTCACCTAAAGGGGAAAAAACAAACTGAGAAGCTGTTAAGAAGGTCACAACCCGGAAACACAGGCCCATTAAAAGACTGAGACCCAATTATAGGATTATAGAATGCTTTCCCTCCCTCACATCTTACAACCACATTGACAAGGATCCTGCATAATAACAGGGGCTATAGCTGAAAAGAACTGCAAGGATCACACTCTACTTAAGATGGAGTTTCTAGATACAACAGAGGAGAAAAAGTCAGGGCCACCAGAGGAATTCTAATCTCTGACACCTACAGCATATAGTAAACACAGCCTAGCCCCCCTAGTTAGATACACATAAAATCTCACGCCAAAGGCCTCTTTATCTCAGGTCCTTTTACTTAGCACATCAGGCTCAGCTTACAAAAAAAACGACACGGCATTCTAAAAGGAAAAAAACAAAGCAAAACACAGTCTGAAGAGGCAAACCAAGCACAGAGCCAGACTCAGATATGACAGATTTTGGAACTATCAGATCAAGACTTTAAAATAACTGTGATTCAGATCCTGTAGAATAAGTTCTCTGACCACAAGAGAATTGAATTGTAGAGATCAATAACAATATGATAACCTGAGAAACAATTTTTTTTTTTTGGAAATTAAATAACACACATATGAATTATCATTGGGTCAGGGAAGAAATCACAAGGAAAATTAGAAAATAATTTCAACTGAATTATAATGAAAACGCCATATATCAAAATTTGTTGGATGTAGCTAAATCTTTGTATATCTTTAAATGCCTGTATTAGAAAAGGTCACAAATCTTCTACCTTGGGCGGGGGGGTGGAAAAAAAACTATAAAAAGGAGAGTTAATTAAACTCAAAGTAAACACACAAGAATGAAATAATAAAAATAAAATAGAAACCAATAAAGTATCAAACAAACGTGGAAAAAATCAATGAACACAAATAATGATTCTCTGAGAAAAAGCAATAAAACTCTAGGAAAATGATCAAGAAAAAAAAAAGAAAAGGTATAAATTACCAACATCAGAAGTGAAACAGAGGACCTCATGACTGACATTTCAGACACAGGGAAAATTACAAGCAACTTTAGGCCAATAAATTTAACAAATAAAATAAATTCCTTGAAAGACATAGTTACCAAAACTGACCCGAGAAAAAATAAAAAACTTAAACAGTCCTTTATCAATTAAAGGAATTAAATTTGTAATTTAAAACTTCCCACAAAGAAAATGCTGGCTGAGTTGGCATCACTGGTGAATTCTACCAAAATTTAAGGAAAAAATAAAATCAATCCTACACAACTTTTTCAGAAAATAGAGGAGGCTGACCTACTTCCCGACTCATTTAATGAGGCCAGCATTACACTTACTGCAAAGGCTGATGAAGGCATTTACAACAAAAGAGAACTACCAACCAATATCCCTCATGAACGTAGATGGCAAAAATCCTTAAGAAACATTAATGCATCAAATCCAAAAATATATAAAAAAGGAAAATTCATCATAACCAAGTCGGATTTATCCTGGGGATGCAAGTTTGGTTTTATATTTGAAAATCAATCAATGTAATACATTATATTAATAAAAGAGAAAATCCATGTATTTTCCAATAAATGCATAGGAAGCATTTGACAAAATCCAATACTTCCATGATAAAGCTCTCAGCAAACTAGAAACAGAAAGGAATTTCCTCAACCTGACTAAACGTATGTATGAAAAACCTATAGCAAGTATCACACTCACTAGTGAAAGGCTCAATTATTTTTACCCAGTATGACGAACAAAGCAAGGATGTACACAGTATGTTTTATTTAACATAGTACTTACTTAGCCAGTTAAATAAGTCAAGAAAAAAAGGAAAAATAGTCATACAGATACAAAAGGAAAAAGTATAACTGTCCTGAATTAAAAATGACATGATCACAAAAATATATCCTCAAGGACCTTCCCCGAAAAAAGACTACTAGAACAAATAAATAAAATCAGCAAGCCTGCAGGATACGAGGTCAACATACAAAAATCAATTGTGCTTCTCAAACAGCAACAAAGTTGTAAGATATAAAGTCAATTTATAAAAATCAGTTGTATTTCTCAATTAGAAACAATTAGAATGTAAAATTAAAAGAACATCTCCATTCACAATAGCATAAAAAAAGCAACTTCGCATTGAATTTAATAAAAATGTGCAAGACCTGTACACTGAAAAATACCCAATGTTGTAGCAAACCAGTTAAAAAAAAAAAAAAAGGGAAATCAAATAGCACTTAAATAAATAGAGATGCACCTTATGTTTATTGATTGGCAGACCCAATAGTGTTAAGATTGCCATCCTCCCCACATGGCTCTGTAGAGTTGGTATCATTCCAATAAAAATCCTAACAGCAGTTTTTGGGGAAATTAACAAGTCAATTTTGAAATTTATATAGAGGATCAAAGGACTTATGGTGGCTAAAATAATTTTGAAAAGTAAGAATGAAATTGAAGGACTTAAACTTCCTGATAACAAGAACTTCTATGAAGACAGTATGATATTAGGGAAGAAGCTTTTGGCACTTTGCTCATTCAGTTTATTTAATTAAAAGAGTTCATTCGTGTGTTTAATATGGTTTATGAATAAAATTTTATGTTGTCCATCCTTATTTAAAGCATCAGGAGCCCTGGTGGCGCAATGGTTAGATCGTTCACCTGCCGGCCTAAAGGGTGGCGATTCTAACCTACCCGGGGCTCTGATGGAGAAAGGCCTGGTGACCTGCTCCTTTAAAGATCACAGCCTAGAAACCTTCACAGAGCAGTTGCACTCTGTCACATGCTGTCACTAGGAGTGGGAATCGATTTGATGGCACTAACATTGTTTAAAACACCTATTTTAAAATGTATTTACACTTGAAAGAAAACACTCATTTAAGGAGAAAATTAAAAAAAACACACACACACACAGATCTCTAAACCAGAGTATCATTTTAAAATCTATGTTCTAACCCCAATTTGCAGTTGGGCTAACATTTGAAATTTAGCAAAGACATAGACCTGTGCTTCTAAACCACTGACAGGCAAAAGGGGGCTGACATACACTGGGTAGGTGACCTTCCTTTTCCTATATTCTTCCCTAATCCTAAAACTATTAGGTAGTATCCATGAACGTTAAAATGAATCGAAGTACTCGTGATTAGAGATTCTGAGAACTTCATTTTACCCCTTAAGATAATAATGGCTGGCATTTGAAACCATCTTCTCTACACAGACCCTACACCATTAGCTCTTGAGGAGATCTGTTTGCTCTGCTGACAGCTTCCTTTCTGTGTGTCAATTATTTTCTTCCTCCTGAATGTCTGGCATCATTTGAAAATCTAGCCTTTTATGTGGCCGTACTCTGTAACAGCACAATGACACGCATGTTAATTGCCTAAGTGTTGACATGAGCAGAGATTTTCTTGGAAAAAAAATACTTGTCATTCTTTTCAAGTGGCTCATTCTGCTCAGAGTAAAGGCAGCAAACTGCTAGTGAGGAAATTAAAATCTGACAAACGACTCTCTCTCAGCCACTGCACTAATTGAAATTGAACCTAATGCCTTTGATGAAAGCAATCAGGAAGAACACCAAATGCCAATACACAAAGAGAAAGAGCAGCCCTCGTTGACCTTCAGAAAGTTAGTGCCTGGGTCAAAGTGGGGATTGCTGCTAAAGGGGAGCCATCGACTAAAAGAAGATGCATGAGGATGTGAGAGTTGGCATAGTTTTCCAGAAGGTCTGAAAATTCAAGCTTTGATTAAAATGAATGGTACTGCTGGCATGACTACAGACTAAACCCAGGGGTGGCTTAATCAGTAAGCACCATAGGCATAAATTCACAATAAGCAAGGTAAAAAAAAAAAAAAGCAAGGTAGATAGGGGTTAATTGTGCTTACTTATTACTAATTTGTACTATACAATTTCATCTTATTTTCACCTCATCAAAGGTATGCACAGGCTAAATTGTGTTTACTTACTAACCTGTAGTACACAATTTCACACGGGTTTCATGAAACTCATGTGAAATTGTGCACTAACAGCTTAGTAAGTAAACATGATTAAACCCATGTGTATCTTGTTATCAGGTAATCCGTCCCTGCCTAAAGCCTATATTTATATGAGTCATTGAGTTAGTTTTACAAAGACGAGCCAGTTCTTATCTAAACCCAGTGCCGTCGAGTCGATTCCGACTCATAGCGACCCTACAGGACAGGGTAGAACTGTCCCATAGAGTTTCCAAGGAGCGCCTGGTGGACTCGAACTGCTGACCATTTGGTTAGCAGCTGTAGCACTTAACCACTACGCCACCAGAGTTTCCTTATCTAGACTTTGTTTTTCATAAAAATAAATCCACAGGATGAGAAAGCAGAGCAGAACCCTCCAGAGTTCTCTACTCAGAGCCTCCTTCCATGGAGATGCTGACCTTAGTCTTCAGGACAGCTGGCGTGAGCCCAGGGCAGCACAACAACAGCTGGGTTCCTGCTTCAGAGCAATGCAATCCCTTTAGGCCACTGTGCCATAAAATATTATTGTTGCTAAGGATTGAATTGTGTCCCCAAAAGATGTGCTGGAGTTCTAAGTCCTTTACTTGTCACTGTGACTCTGTTTGGGGAAATAGTACCTGCTTTGAAGATGCTATTAGGTGCTGTTGAGTTGGTTCTGACTCATAGCAACCCTGTGTACAACAGAACGAAACACTGCCCGGTCCTGCACCATCCTCACTATCGTTGTTGCTATGTTTGAGCCCATTGTTGCAGTCACCATGTCAATCCATCTCATTGAGGGTCTTCCTCTTTTTCACTGACCCTCTACTGTACCAAGCATGATGTCCTTCTCCAGGGACTGGTCCCTCCTGATAACACATCTAAAGTATATGAGACAAAGGCTCACCATCCTCACTTCCAAGGAGCACTCTGGCTGTACTTCTTCCAAGTCAGATTTGTTTGTTCTTCTGGCAGTCCATGGTATATTCAATATTCCTCACCAAAACCGTAACTCAAAGGCATAAATTCTTCTTTGGTCTTCTTTATTCATTGTCCAGTTTTCACATGCTTACAAGGTGATTGAAAACACCGTGGCTTGGGTCAGGTGCGTCTTAGTCCTTAAAGTGAAGTGAAAGAGCTGAAGAGAAGATTTCAAAGGGTGGCTTGAGAAGACAAAGTAAAGCATTATAATAAGATGTGCAAAGACCTAGGGTTAGAAAACCAAAAGGAAAGAATATGCTCAGCATTTCTCGAGCTGAAAGAACTGAAGAGAAAATTCAAGCCTCAAGTTGCACACTGAGCAAATAATCCGAGAAGCTGGACTATATGAAGAAGAACGGGGCATCAGGACTGGAGGAAGGCTCATTAACAACCTGTGATGTGCAGATGACACAGCCTTGCTTGCTGAAAGTGAAGAGGACTTGAAGCACTTACTAATGAAGATCAAAGACCACAGCCTTCAGTATGGATTACATTTCATCTTAAAGAAAACAAAAATTCTCATAACTGGATCAATAAGAAACATCATGATAAATGCAGAAAAGTTTGAAGTTGTCAAGGTCAAACATTTAATCCAAAGCAAAGATGAGAAGATAAGGGGGCAGGGACAACCAGAACACAATGTATGAGAATATTGACACAATGTGAAAAATGTAACTAATGTCATTGATCAATTTGTGTGGAAACTGTCAAAGGGGAACCTAACTTGCTATGTAAACTTTCATCAAAAACACAGCAAAAAAAGTTTTTTTTAATGAGCATACAAAGAGTTAATGCTGGAATTGCTGTGGAAAATTGAAAACATCTTAAATGAGCCAAAATAGGTAAATAACTAAATTATGATAAGTCCATACTATGAAATATTATGGACCTCTTGAAAACAGTATTATCTAAGCAGAATTGCTTAGACTGTAACATGGGAAACAAACAGGGCACAAACAAACAGGGCACACAATTGGATACCAGATAAGAATTTTGTAAACCACCCTTAGGTAGCATGTAAAATAAAATCAGATTATACACACAAAATGGTAATGATAATGATCTGGGTGATAGGATTACAGTTGTTTATTTTTTCAAATTATTTTACTTTTTTAATCCAAAAAATAAAAATGTGATAGTTTATAGCAAAAAAAAAAAAAACCAAAACCAAACCCATTGCTGTTGAGTCGATTCTAACTCATAGCAATCCTATAGGACAGGGTTGAACTACCCCATAGGGTTTCCAAAGAGCAGCTTTCGGTTAGCAGCCAAACGCTTAACCACTGTTGGATAGATTGTACTCCAGAAACTTCCAGAAAGTGTGTCTGAAGTCACCCTTTGGTTAATACTCTATATTCCTGTTGGGTATATGTTTGGGAATAGAGTACGGATGTCCTTTTTCTTACATTAAAATACATAAAACATTTTAAAAGACTTTCCTCTTACGCAGGTGAATAACAAAACAAGGACACAAACTGTTCCCATGTGGTGATGACTGGAACAGAAGTAACCCACCTACAACCAGGAGCATCACTGTGTAAGACACAAGGGAGACACTGTCTTGAACCTATCTAGGTTTTTGATGGCCCGCTATCTGAGCTAGTTCTGTCTGCATCATCCTCTGGGAGCAGAAGTTCTAAAAGGCAGCAGTGTGAAGGGAAGCTGGTGATTTTTCCCTTAAGTGTAAGGAGCCCTGGTGGTGCAATGGTTAAGCACTCGGCTGCTAACCGAAGGGTTAGTGGTTCAAACCCACCCAGCAGCTCTGTGGGAGAAAAGACCTGGCGATCTGCTTCTGTAAAGATTACAGCCTAGGAAACCCTATGGGGCAGTTCCACTCTGTCACCTGGGGTCACTATGAGTTGGACTCGCCCCAATGGCACCTAGCAAGGTAGAGTTTATTGATCATTAAGGGCAACGAGGTCTCTTTAAATTTCTGATAATGCTTATGCTTATTTATTTTTTTTAACTTTTATTGAGCTTCAAGTGAACGTTTACAATTCAAGTCAGTCTGTCACATATAAGTTTACATACATCTTACTCCATACTTCCACTTGCTCTCCCCCTAATGAGTCAGCCCTTCCAGTCTCTCCTTTCGTGACAATTTTGCCAGCTTCCCTCTCTGTCTATCCTCCCATGCCCCGTCCAGACAGGAGATGCCAACACAGTCTCAAGTGTCCACCTGATATTATTAGCTCACTCTTCATCAGCATCTCTCTCCCACCCACTGTCCAGTCCCTTTCATGACTGATTAATTGTCTTCGGGGATGGTTCCCGTCCTGTGCCAACAGAAGGTTTGGGGACCTTGACCCCCGGGATTCCTCTAGTCTCAGTCAGACCATTAAGTATGGTCTTTTTACGAGAATTTAGGATCTGCATCCCACTGCTCTCCTGCCCCCACAGGGGTTCTCTGTTGTGTTCCCTGTCAGGGCAGTCATCGGTTGTAGCCGGGCACCATCTAGTTCTTCTGGTTTCAGGATGATGTAGTCGCTGGTTCATGTGGCCCTTTCTGTCTCTTGGGCTCTTAGTTGTCGTGTGACCTTGGTGATCTTCATTCTCCTTTGCTCCAGGTGGGTTGAGATCAATTGATGCATCTTAGATGGCCACTTGTTAGCATTTAAGACCCCAGACGCCACATTTCAAAGTGGGATGCAGAATGTTTTCATAATAGAATTTTGCCAATTGACTTAGAAGTCCCCTTAAACCATGGTCCCCAAACCTGCGCCCTTGCTCCGCTGACCTTTGAAGCATTCAGTTTATCCCAGAAACTTCTTTGCTTTTGGTCCCGTCCAGTCCAGTTGAGCTGACCTTCCATGTATTGAGTGTTGTCCTTCCCTTCACCTAAAGTAGTTCTTATCTACTAATTAATCAATAAAAAACCCTCTCCCTCCCTCCCTGCCTCGTAACCACAAAAGTATGTGTTCTTCTCATTTTATACTATTTCTCAAGATCTTATAATAGTGGTCTTATACAATATTTGTCCTTTTGCCTCTGACTAATTTCGCTCAGCATAATGCCTTCCAGGTTCCTCCATGTTATGAAATGTTTCACAGATTCGTCACTGTTCTTTATCGATGCATAGTATTCCATTGTGTGAATATACCACAATTTATTTACCCATTCATCCGTTGATGGACACCGTGGTTGCTTCCAGCTTTTTGCTATTGTAAACAGAGCTGCAATAAACATGGGTGTGCATATATCTGTTTGTGTGAAGGCTCTTGTTTCTCTAGGCTATATTCCAAGGAGTGGAATTTCTGGGTTGTATGGTAGTTCTATTTCTAACTGTTTAAGATAACGCCAGATAGATTTCCAAAGTGGTTGTACCATTTTACATTCCCACCAGCAGTGTATAAGAGTTCCAATCTCTCCGCAGCCTCTCCAACATTTATTGTTTTGTGTTTTTTGGATTAATGCCAGCCTTGTTGGAGTGAGATGGAATCTCATTATAGTTTTAATTTGCATTTCTCTAATGGCTAATGATCGCGAGCAGTTTCTCATGTATCTGTTAGATGCCTGAATATCTTCTTTAGTGAAGTGTGTGTTCATATCCTTTGCCCACTTCTTGATTGGGTTGTTTGTCTTTTTGTGGTTGAGTTTTGACAGAATCATGTAGATTTTAGAGATCGGGCGCTGGTTGGAGATGTCATAGCTGAAAATTCTTTCCCAGTCTGTAGGTGGTCTTTTTATTCTTTTGGTGAAGTCTTTAGATGAGCATAGGTGTTTGATTTTTAGGAGCTCCCAGTTATCGGGTTTCTCTTCGTCATTTTTGGTAATGTTTTGTATTCTGTTTATGCCTTGTATTAGGGCTCCTAGGGTTGTCCCTATTTTTTCTTCCATGATCTTTATCGTTTTAGTCTTTATGTTTAGGTCTTTGATCCACTTGGAGTTAGTTTTTGTGCATGGTGTGAGGTATGGGTCCTGTTTCATTTTTTTGCAAATGGATATCCAGTTATGCCAGCACCATTTGTTAAAAAGACTATCTTTTCCCCAATTAACTGACACTGGGCCTTTGTCAAATATCAGCTGCTCATATGTGGATGGATCTATGTCTGGGTTTTCAATTCTGTTCCATTGGTCTATGTGCCTGTTGTTGTACCAGTACCAGGCTGTTTTGACTACTGTGGCTGTATAATAGCTTCTGAAATCAGGTACAGTGAGGCCTCCCACTTTCTTCTTCTTTTTCAGTAATGCTTTGCTTATCCGAGGCTTCTTTCCCTTCCATATGAAATTGGTGATTTGTTTCTCTATCCCCTTAAAATATGACATTGGAATTTGGATCGGAAGTGCATTATATGTATAGATGGCTTTTGGTAGAATAGACATTTTTACTATGTTAAGTCTTCCTATCCATGAGCAAGGTATGTTTTTCCACTTAAGCATGTCCTTTTTAATTTCTTGTAGTAGAGCTTTGTAGTTTTCTTTGTATAGGTCTGTTACATCCTTGGTAAGATTTATTCCTAAGTATTTTATCTTCTTGAGGGCTACTGTGAATGGTATTGATTTGGTGATTTCCTCTTCGGTGTTCTTTTTGTTGATGTAGAGGAATCCAAGTGATTTTTGTATGTTTATTTTATAACCTGAGACTCTGCCAAACTCTTCTATTAGTTTCAGTAGTTTTCTGGAGGATTCCTTAGGGTTTTCTGTGTATATAATCATGTCATCTGCAAATAGAGATAATTTTACTTCCTCCTTGCCAATCCGGATGCCTTTTATTTCTTTGTCTAGCCTAATTGCCCTGGCTAGGACTTCTAGCACAATGTTGAAAAAGAGCGGTGATAAAGGGCATCCTTGTCTGGTTCCCGTTCTCAAGGGAAATGCTTTCAGGTTCTCTCCATTTAGAGTGATATTGGCTGTTGGCTTTGCATAGATGCCCTTTATTATGTTGAGGAATTTTCCTTCAATTCCTATTTTGGTGAGAGTTTTTATCATAAATGGGTGTTGGACTTTGTCAAATGCCTTTTCTGCATGAATTGATAAGATCATGTGGTTTTTGTCTTTTGTTTTATTTATGTGATGGATTACATTGATGGTTTTTCTGATATTAAACCAGCCTTGCATACCTGGTATAAATCCCACTTGATCGTGGTGAATTACTTTTTTGATATGTTGTTGTATTCTATTGGCTAGAACTTTGTTGAGGATTTTTTGCATCTATGTTCATGAGGGATATAGGTCTGTAATTTTCTTTTTTTGTAATGTCTTTACCTGGTTTTGGTACCAGGGAGATGGTGGCTTCATAGAATGAGTTGGGTAGTATTCCGTCATTTTCTATGCTTTGAAATACCTTCAGTAGTAGTGGGGTTAACTCTTCTCTGAAAGTTTGGTAGAACTCTGCAGTGAAGCCGTCCAGGCCAGGGCTTTTTTTTGTTGGGAGTTTTTTGATTACTGTTTCAATCTCTTTTTTTGTTATGGGTCTATTTAGTTGTTCTACTTCTGAATGTGTTAGTTTAGGTAGGTAGTGTTTTTGCAGGAATTCATGCATTTCTTCTAGGTTTGCAAATTTGTTAGAGTACAATTTTTCATAATAATCTGATATGATTCTTTTAATTTCAGTTGGTTCTGTTGTGATGTGGTCCTTTTCGTTTCTTATTCGGGTTATTTGTTTCCTTTCCTGTATTTCTTTAGTCAGTCTAGCCAATGGTTTATCAATTTTGTTAATTTTTTCAAAGAACCAGCTTTTGGCTTTGTTAATTCTTTCAATTGTTTTTCTGTTCTCTAATTCATTTAGTTCAGCTCTAATTTTTATTATTTGTTTTCTTCTGGTGCCTGATGGATTCTTTTGTTGCTCACTTTCTATTTGTTCAAGTTGTAGGGACAGTTCTCTGATTTTGGCTCTTTCTTCTTTTTGTATGTGTGCATTTATCGATATAAATTGGCCTCTGAGCACTGCTTTTGCTGTGTCCCAGAGGTTTTGATAGGAAGTATTTTCATTCTCGTTGCATTCCATGGATTTCTTTATTCCCTCCTTGATGTCTTCTATAACCCAGTCTTTTTTCAGGAGGGTATTGTTCAGTTTCCAAGTATTTGATTTCTTTTCCCTAGTTTTTCTGTTATTGATTTCTAGTTTTATGGCCTTGTGGTCTGAGAAGATGCTTTGTAATATTTCGATGTTTTGGACTCTGCAAAGGTTTGTTTTATGACCTAATATGTGGTCTATTCTAGAGAATGTTCCATGTGCGCTAGAAAAAAAAGTATACTTTGCAGCAGTTGGGTGGAGAGTTCTGTATAAGTCAATGAGGTCAAGTTGGTTGATTGTTGTAATTAGGTCTTCTGTGTCTCTATTGAGCTTCTTAGTGGATGTCCTGTCCTTCTCCGAAAGTGGTGTGTTGAAGTCTCCTACTATAATTGTGGAGGTGTCTATCTCACTTTTCAATTCTGTTAAAATTTGATTTATGTATCTTGCAGCCCTGTCATTGGGTGCATAAATATTTAATATGGTTATGTCTTCCTGATCAATTGTCCCTTTTATCATTATGTAGTGTCCTTCTTTATCCTTTGTGGTGGATTTAACTTTAAAGTCTATTTTGTCAGAAATTAATATTGCTGCTCCTCTTCTGTTTTGCTTATTGTTTGCTTGATATATTTTTTTCCATCCTTTGAGTTTCAGTTTGTTTGTGTCTCTAAGTCTAAGGTGTGTCTCTTGCAGGCAGCATATAGACGGATCGTGTTTCTTTATCCAGTCTGAGACTCTCTGTCTCTTTATTGGTGCATTTAGTCCATTTACATTCAGCGTAATTATAGATAAATAAGTGTTTAGTGTTGTCATTTTGATGCCTTTTTATGTGTGTTGTTTACAATTTCATTTTTCCACTTACTTTTTTGTGCTGAGACGTTTTTCTTAGTAAATTGTGAGATCCTCATTTTCGTAGTGTTTGACTTTATGTTAGTTGAGTCGTTACGTTTTTCTTGGCTTTTATCTTGAGTTATGGAGTTGTTATACCTTTTTGTGGTTACCTTATTATTTACCCCTATTTTTCTAAGTAAAAACCTAACTTGTATTGTTCTCTATTGCCCTGTATCACTCTCCATATGGCAGTTCTATGCCTCCTGTGTTTAGTCCCTCTTTTTGATTATTGTGATCTTTTACATATTGACTTCCGTGATTCCCTGTTATGAATATTTTTTTTTTAATTAATCTTAATTTGTTTTTGTGATTTCCCTATTTGAGTTGATGTCAGGATGTTCTGTTTTGTGACCTTGTGTTGTGCTGGTATCTGATATTATTGGTTTTCTGACCAAACAATATCCTTTAGTATTTCTTGTAGCTTTGGTTTGGTTTTTGCAAATTCTCTAAACTTGTGTTTATCTGTAAATATCTTAATTTCGCCTTCATATTTCAGAGAGAGTTTTGCTGGATATATGATACTTGGCTGGCAGTTTTTCTCCTTCAGTGCTCTGTATATGTCGTCCCATTCCCTTCTTGCCTGCATGGTTTCTGCTGAGTAGTCTGATAGATATCCTTTCGTCTTTCATGATGTCAGGGAAGTTTTCTGTCAGGAGTTCTTCAACTATTTTCTCTGTGTTTTCTGTCCTCCCTCCCTGTTCTGGGACTCCAATCATACGCAAGTTATCCTTCTTGATAGAGTCCCACATGATTCTTAGGATTTCTTCATTTTTTTTAATTCTTTTATCTGATTTTTTTTCAGCTATGTTGGTGTTAATTCCCTGGTCCTCCAGATGTCCCAGTCTGCATTCTAATTGCTCGAGTCTGCTCTTCTGACTTCCTATTGCGTTGTCTAATTCTGTAATTTTATTGTTAATCTTTTGAATTTCTACATGCTGTCTCTCTATGGATTCTGGCAACTTATTAATTTTTCCACTATGTTCTTGAATAATCTTTTTGAGTTCTTCAACAGTTTTATCAGTGTGTTCCTTGGCTTTTTCTGCAGTTTGCCTTATTTCGTTTCTGATGTCTTGAAGCATTCTGTAAATTAGTTTTTTATATTCTGTATCTGATAATTCCAGGATTGTATCTTCATTTGGGAAAGATTTTGATTCTTTTGTTTGGGGGCTTGTAGAAGCTGTCGTGGTCTGCTTCTTTATCTGGTTTGATATGGACTGCTGTCTCCGAGCCATCACTGGGAAACTAGTTTTTCTAGAAAATCCGCTAAAAAAATGCAGTCAGATCCCTATCAGAATTGCCTTTGGGTTATAACCGCCACCTTGTTCCCTGTAAGGATGAAAGTCTGAGATTTGGATTATATATGCTTGGCTGTAGCTGGTTCTGTGTTTTTAGTCCAATTAGGGGTGGCTTTTTGGTCCCTGGGTTTTTTTCTTTTTTTTTTTTTTTTGTTCCTTCTCTCAGGCCGAAAGAGTGGGTTAGGCAAAGACCAAAAGAAAAAAAAAAGGGGGGGGGAAGCAAAGCCGCCGTGGAGCCGGAGCCGTTCTCCCTCTGGCTCAGGCAATTTCAATGTTAATGAAGCCGCCTGGGAAGGGTGGGGGAGGGATCAGAGAGATAGGAGAGTAGCACCTCAGAATATAGCCAGAGTTGCTTGTCTTGCTTGGAATGACTATTATATCTGAGATTCCCGTGGGGCGTGTCGCCTATGTGTGCTGGCTGTGTGGAGATCGCCCCCGGGGGTCTGGCCCTCTGAAGCCACCCGCTGCCAGTCTAAATCCTAGCGTGAAGGTTCCCCTGCTGGGACGCTTTACTCCCGGCTCCAAAATCAGTCGCTGCCTCCCGGCGACTTCTCGTCCCGCCAGCCATCGCCGCACCGCCTCCGCGGACCGGCTGGGCCCCCTCCCGGGGTTAGTTCAGGGGAGTGGAGCAGCTCTCCGTGCTTGTGCCGTGCCAGCGCCCAGTCAAAATCCCGGCGGGACGGTTCCCCGGCTGGGACGCTGCTCTCCCAGCTCCAAGACCAGTCACTGCCTCCTGGGGACTTCTCCCACCGGCTGCGTCGTCACACCACCCGGACGAACCGGCTGGGCCCACTCCCGGGGTGATTTCAGGAGGGTAGAGCTGGGCCCCTTGTTTGCGCCATCAGTTCCCCTGGGCTGTGCCCTAAATCGGGCGCCAAAGGTTACCTGACTGGGACGCTGGCTCCAGGCTCCGAAAACAATCGCTGCTTCCCCATATTTGTTCATTTTCCATCTCTAAATCTGTGTTTGTTGTTCAGGGTTCGTAGATTGTTATGTACTTGATCGATTCACTTGTTTTTCCGAGTCTTTGTTGCAAGAGGGATCCGAGGTAGCGTCTCCCTAGTCTGCCATCTTGGCCCCGCCTCCTATTTCTAACTTTTTAAGGAAGCGCCAAATCGATTTCCAAAGTGGTTGTAGCATTTGACATTCCCAACAGCAGTGTAGAAGTGTTCCAATCTCTCCACAGCCTCTCCAACATTTATTGTTTGTGCTTTTTGGATTAATGCCAGCCTTGTTGGAGTGCGATGAAATCTCATTGTAGTTTTGATCTGCATTTCTCTAATGGCTAATGATCGTGAACATTTCCTCATGTATCTGTTAGCTACCTGAATGTCTTCTTCAGTGAAGTGTCTATTCATATCTTTTGCCCATTTTTTAATTGGGTTATTTGTCTTTTTGCAGTTGAGTTTTTGCAGTATCATGTAGATTTTAGAGATCAGGTGCTGATCAGAAATGTCATAGCTAAAAACTTTTTCCCAGTCTGTAGGTAGTCTTTTGACTCTTTTGGTGAAGTCTTTGGATGAGCATAAGTGTTTGATTTTTAGGAGCTCCCAGTTATCTAGTTTTTCTTCTATGTTCTTTATAATGTTTTCTATACTGTTTATGCCATGTATTAGGGCTCCTAACTTTGTCCCTATTTTTTCTTCCATGATCTTTATCATTTTAGATTTCATATTTAGGTCTTTGATCCATTTTGAGTTAGTTTTTGTGCATGGAGTGAGGTATGGGTCTTGTTTCATCTTTTTGCAGATGGATATCCAGTTATGCCAGCACCATTTGTTTAAAAGACTGTCTTTTCCACATTTAACTGTTTTGGGGACTTTGTCAAATATCAACTGCTCATATGTGGATGGATTTATGTCTGGATTCTCAATTCTGTTCCATTGGTCTATGTGTCTGTTGTTCTACCAGTACCAGGCTGTTTTGACTACTGTGGTGGTATAATAAAAAAAAAAAAAAAAACACTAAAAAAAAGTAAGGTCTCCCACTTTGTTCTTCTTTTTCAGTAATGCCTTATTTATCTGGGGCCTCTTTCATATGAAATTGGTGATTTGTTTCTCCATCTCATTAAAGAATGTCCTTGGGATTTGGAGTATAGATCGCTTTTGGTAGAATAGACATTTTTATAATTTTAAGTCTTCCTATCTATGAGCAGGGTATGTGCTACCACTTATGTAAGTCTCTTTTGGTTTCTTGTAGAACTGTACTGTAGTTTTCTTTGTATAAGTCTTTTACATCTCTGGTAAGATTTATTCCTAAGTATTTTATCTTCTTGGGGGCTACTGTAAATGGCATCGATTTGGTGATTTCCTCTTCGATGTTCTTTTTGTTGGTGTAGAGGAATCCAACTGATTGTTGTATGTTTATCTTTGTATGTTTTTTTTTTTTTTTTTATCTTGTATCCTGATACTCTGCTGAACTCTTCTATTAGCTTCAGTAGTTTTCTGGAGGATTCCTTAGGGTTTTCTGTGTATAAGATCATGTCACCTGCAAATAGAGATACTTGACTTCTTCCTTGCCAGTCCGGAAGCCCTTTATTTCTTTATCCAGACTAATTGCTCTGGCTAGGACTTCCAGCACAATGTTGAATAAGAGTGGTGATAAAGGGCATCCTTGTCTGGTTGCCAATCTCAATGGGAATGTTTTCAGGCTCTCTCCATTTAGGGTGATGTTGGCTGTTGGCTTTGTATAAATGCCCTTTATTATGTTGAGGAATTTTCCTTCTATTCCTGTTTTGCTGAGAGTTTTTATCATGAAGGAGTGTTGAACTTTGTCAAATGCCTTTTCTGCATCAATTGATAAAATCATGTGATTCTTATCTTTTGTTTTATTTATGTGGTGGATTACATTAATTGTTTTTCTAATGTTGAACCATCCCTGCATACCTGATATGAATCCCACTTCGTCATGGTGAATTATTATTATTTTTTTTATTAACTTTTATTGAGCTTCAAGTGAACATTTACCAATCAAATCAGACTGTCACATATAAGTTTATATACACCTTACTCCATACTCCCACTTGCTCTCGCCCTAATGAGTCAGCCGTTCCAGTCTCTCCTTTCGTGACAATTTTGCCAGCTTCCCACTCTCTCTATCCTCCCATCCCCCCTCCAGACAGGAGATGCCAACACAGTCTCAAGTGACCACCTAATATAATTAGCTCACTCTTCATCAGCATCTCTCACCTACCCACTGTCCAGTCCCTTTCATGACTGATGAATTGTCTTCGGGGATGGTTCCTGTCCTGTGCCAACAGAAGGTTTGGGGACCATGACCCCTGGGATTCCTCTTGTCTCAGTCAGACCATTAAGTATGGTCTTTTTATGAGAATTTGGGGTCTGCATCCCACTGATCTCCTGCTCCCTCAGGGGTTCTCTGTTGTGCTCCCTGTCAGGGCAGTTATCAATTGTGGCCGGGCACCAACTAGTTCTTCTGGTCTCGGGATGATGTAGTCGCTGGTTCATGTGGCCCTTTCTGTCTCTTGGGCTCTTAGTTGTCGTGTGACCTTGGTGATCTTCATTCTCCTTTGCTCCAGGTGGGTTGAGACCAATTGATGCATCTTAGATGGCCTCTTGTTAGCATTTAAGACCCCAGATACCACATTTCAAAGTGGGATGCAGAATGTTTTCATAATAGAATTATTTTGTCAATTGACTTAGAAGTCTCCTTAAACCATGGTCCCCAAACCCCCGCCCTTGCTCCGCTGACCTTTGAAGCATTCAGTTTATCCCGGAAACTTCTTTGCTTTTGGTCTAGTCCAGTTGAGCTGACCTTCCATGTATTGAGTGTTGTCCTTCCCTTCACCTAAAGCAGTTCTTATCTACTAACTAATCAGTAAAAAACCCTCTCCCTCCCTCCCTCCCCCCCTCGTAACCACAAAAGTATGTGTTCTTCTCAGTTTATACTATTTCTCAAGATCTTATAATAGTGGTCTTATACAATATTTGTCCTTTTGCCTCTGACTAATTTCACTCAGCATAATGCCTTCCAGGTTCCTCCATGTTATGAAATGTTTCACAGATTCGTCACTGTTCTTTATCGATGCATAGTATTCCATTGTGTGAATATACCACAATTTATTTACCCATTCATCCGTTGATGGACACCTCGGTTGCGTCCGTCTTTTTGCTATTGTAAACAGAGCTGCAATAAACATGGGTGTGCATATATCTGTTTGTGTGAAGGCTCTTATTTCTCTAGGGTATATTCCGAGGAGTGGGATTTCTGGGTTGTATGGTAGTTCTATTTCTAACTGTTTAAGATAACGCCAGATAGATTTCCAAAGTAGTTGTACCATTTTACATTCCCACCAGCAGCGTATAAGAGTTTATTTTTTTGATATGTTGTTGAATTCTATTGGTAGAATTTTGTTGAGGATTTTTGCATGTACATTCACGAGGGATATAGGTCTATAATTTTCTTTTCTTGTGGTGTCTTCACCTGGTTTTGGTATCAGGCCAATGGTTTATCAATTTTGTTGAGTTTTTTAAAAAACCAGCTTTTGATCTTGTTAATTCTTTCAATTGTTTTCCTGTTTTCTATTTAATTTAGTTCAGCTCTAATTTTTATTATTTGTTTTCTTCTGGTGCCTGTGGGTTTCTTTTGTTACTCTCTATTTGTTCAAGTTGTAGGGATAATTCTTTGATTTTGGCCCTTTCTTCTTTTTGGATGTGTGCATTTATTGATAAAAATTGGCCTCTGAGCACCACTTTTGCTGTGTCCCAAAGCTTCTGATAGGAAGTGTTTTGATTCTCATTGGATTCTCTGAATTTCTTTAGTCCATCCTTAATGTCTTCTATAATCCAGTCTTTTTTGAGCAGGGTATTGTTCAGTTTCCAAGTGTTTGATTTCTTTTCCCTGCTTTTTCTGTTGTTGATTTCTACTTTTATGGCCTTATGGTCAGAGAAGATGCTTTGTAATATTTCAATGTTTTGGATTTTGCTAAGGCTTGCTTTATGACCTAATATGTGGTCTATTCTAGAGAATGTTCCATGTGCACTAGAAAAGAAAGTATACTTGGTTGCTGTTGGGTGGAGTGTTCTGTATATGTCTATGAGGTCAAGTTGGTTGACCGTGGCATTTAGATCTTCCGTGTCTTTATCGAGCTTCTTTCTGAATGTCCTGTCCTTCACTGAGAGTGGTGTGTTGAAGTCTCTTACTATTATTGTGGTGCTGTCTATCTCACTTTTCAATGCTGATAGAGCTTGTTTTATGTAGCTTGCAGCCCTGTCATTGGATGCATAAAGATTTAATACGGTTATATCTTCTTGGTGTATTGTCCCTTTAATCATTATATACTGTCCTTCCTTATTCTTTCTGATGGATTTAACTTTAAAGTCTATTTTGTCAGAAATTAATATTGCCACTCCTGCTCTTTTTTGATTGTTGTTTGCTTGATATATTTTTTTCCATCCTTTGAGTTTTAGTTTGTTTGTGTCTCTAAGTCTAAGGTGTGTCTCTTATAGGCAGCATATAGATGGATCTTGTTTTTTAGTCCATTCTGCCACTCTCTGTCTCTATATTGGTAAATTTAGTCCATTTACATTCAGGGTAATTATGGATAGGTATGAATTCAGTGCTATCATTTTGATGTCTTTTTTCCTGTGTTGATAGCTTCTTTTTCCCACTTGATTTTATGTGCTGAGTAGATTCTCTTTGTATATTGTCCCTTCCTCATATTTGTTGTTGTTGATTTTGTTTTTGCTGAGTCTGTATTTTTCCCCTGTATTTTATTTTGATGAGTAGGATATTTTGTCTCCTTTGTGGTTACCTTATTATTTACCCCTATTTTTCTAAATTTATAACTAACTTTTATTTCTTTGTATCACCGTATCTTCCTCTGCATATGGAAGGTGTATGATTACATTTTTTAGTCCCTCTTTATTATTTTAATGTTGTCTTCTTTTATATAATAACATCGCCATTACCCTGTGTTGGGCTTTTTTTTTTTTTTTTTTTTGGATTTCCCTGTCTGGTTTGCCTTCTGGTTGCTCTGCCCAGTGTTCTAGTCTTGGGCTGATACCTGATATTATTGATTTTCTAACCAAAAAACTCCCTTTAGTATTTCTTGTAGTTTTGGTTTGGTTTTTACGAATTCCCTAAACTTGTGTTTATCTGGAAATGTCTTAATTTCACCTTCATATTTAAGAGACAGTTTTGATGGATATATGATTCTTGGCAGGCAATTTTTTTCCTTCAATTTTTTTAAATACGTCATCCCATTGCCTTCTTGCCTGCATGGTTTCTGCCTAGTAGTGTGAGCTTATTCTTGTTGGCTCTCTCGTAGGTGACTTTTATCCCTCGCTGCTCTTATAATTGTTTCTTTATCTTTGGTTTTGGCAAGTTTGATTATAATAAGTCTTGGTGACTTTCTTTTAAGATCTACCTTACGTGGAGTTTGCTGAGCATCTTGGATAGATATCTTCTCATCTTTCACAATATCAGGGAAGTTTTCTGCCAACAATTCTCAACAATTTTCTCTGTATTTTCTGTTATCCCTCCCTGTTGTGGTACTCCAATCACTTGTAGGTTATTTCTCTTGATTGAGTCCCACATGATTCTTAAGATTTCTTCATTCTTTTATCTGATTTTTCTTCAAATATATTAGTGCCAAGTGATTTATCTTCGAGTTCAGAAATTCTAGCTTCTACTTGCTCAATTCTGCTCCTCTGACTTTCTATTGAGTTATCTAATTCTGTAATTTTATTGTTAATCTTCTGAATTTTTGATTGCTGTCTGTCTATGGATTTTTCCAGCTTATTAAACTTTTCATTATGTTCCTGAATAATCTTTCTGATTTCTTCAGTTGCTTTATCTGTGTGTTCCTTGGCTCGTTCTGCATATTGCCTCATTTCCTTCCTGATGTCTTGAAAGGTTCTGTATATTAAACTTTTATATTCTGTATCTGGTAACTCCAGGAATGCACTTTCATCTAGAAGATCCCTGGATTGTTTTGAGAGCCTTTTGAGGTGATCACGGTCTGTTTCTTTATGTGGCTTGATATTGACTGTTGTCTCCAAGCCATCTATTAGTTATTGTATTAGGTTATGCTTGCTTACTGTGTTGTAGCTGCTTGCTTTGTTTTGTTTTGGTATACCCCTATGGGTTGCTTGAGTGAGCTAGCCTGATTATTTTTGCCTTTGGAGCTCTGATGTCCTGTCCCCAGCTGGCTAGAGCTGTTATCAGGTATATCAGTCTAGGAGTCCATTCAGTTTTCTTGTATGAATTCAGCTCAGGTTTCCAGATAGCTGATATCAAGTGTGTGGTACAGGCTCTGTCCTACAGTCTTAGAGGGGCAGGGGTGATTGGCATATATACCCATATCTGATTGCAGCAGGGGGTCATACTCTGAACAAGGTAGGAGGCTGAGAACCGACCCCCAAGTGTCTCTAAGGAAAAGACATCTCTGTTCCCTAGAGTGTGCTCTGCAGAGGGACTATGGGCACCCAAAGTTTTTGTTGTAAGGACTGGGAGGTACCAGTTATCCCTGGACACCTGTCCTGGGTGGCTGGGCAACCCAAGTGGAGCCACCAGTCCTTAGGTCCCTGAGGTGGGTAGGTGAGGACCCTGTTTAATAGGCAAAGCGATGTCAAACGTCAAACACCTACCTCTCCACCGCACTGCTGAAATGGTTGGAGTTTGCCAACAAGGGGCTATTCTCCCGAAATGGGCCCACACAGGTCCATGCAGAAGGGAAAGCTGCTCAAGGTTTGTGGGTGGTTTCTGCCTGGACAGGAGCCGCTTCTGTCCTGGCCTCCCCCGGTTAATGGAGGTCGCAAATTATCTTTTCCCCCCTGTTGGAAATTTTTTCCTTCCCCAAGGCCGGGAGGACGACTCCAGGTGCTCACCAAGGTCTATCTCAGGCCCGGGGATTCAGCCACTGAAGCCGGCTCTGGGGTGGGGGGGCGCGGTAAAATATACACGAGTCCTTAGCTTTTGCCGAGAGCGCCCTTCTTCTCAGGTCCCGGAGGTGTGAGTGGGCTGTGTGGCTGCTGCTTCTCCCCGAGGAAACTGCGTTCTCCTCAGGTCCCGGAGGTGTGAGTGGGCTGTGTGGCTGTTGCTTCTCCCCGAGGAAACTGCGTTCTCCTCAGGTCCCGGAGGTGTGAGTGGGCTGTGTGGCTGCTGCTTCTCCCTGAGGAAACTGCGTTCTCCTCAGGTCCCGGAGGTGCGAGTGGGCTGTGTGGCTGCTGCTTCTCCCCGAGGAAACTGCCTTCTCCTCAGGTCCCGGAGGTGTGAGTGGGCCGTGTGGCTGGGTGCTTCTCTCTGAGGAAACTGCCTTCTCCTCAAGTCCCGGAGGTGTGAGTGGGCCGAGTGGCTGGGTGCTTCTCCCTGAGGAAACTGCGTTCTCCTCAGGTCCCGGAGGTGTGAGTGGGCTGTGTGTCTCGGTGCTTCTCCCTGAGGAAACTGCCTTCTCCTCAGGTCCCAGAGGTGTGAGTGGGCTGCATGGCTGCTGCTTCTCCCCGAGGAAACTGCCTTCTCCTCAGGTCCCGGAGGTGTGAGTGGGCCGTGTGGCTGCTGCTTCTCCCTGAGGAAACTGTGGCCGAACGCTAGGACCAGCCCGCCACCACCGCTGCCGCCGCTGCTCCAGGAATGGTGCCTGAGGGCTCCCCGCGATTCAGGTCTGGTAACACCTCTCCACTTCTGCACAGTCTCTTCCTCCCCCTACCCCTCAGTTCGTTGTCTAAGCTTGCCTTTGATGCTCAGGGCTCCCAGCTTGTCACAAATATACTTGTTTCACTTGTTTTTTCGGTCTTTGTTGTAAACAGGGCTCGCCGGGAGCATCTGTCTATTCCGCCATCTTGGCTCCCTACTAGTCTGTTTTTTAATCACCAACGGTCAACAGTGTTAAAGGAGGCAAAAGCTGACGGCAGGTCATCGTGGCAATTCAAAATACCAATTTCCCACAGCCTAACCCAGTGTTTCCATACAAAGCAGTAAGCAGAACCTTTTAAATTCATATCACCAGAACAATGAGTATCCTAGGCGCCCTTCTTCAAGTCCCACCTTTTTAGGATTAATCCCGCATTTCCCAAGCTGAGGCTAAGTTACTCTGGGAAGGTTTATGAAAACTTGGATGGTGTCAAGTATCCTCCTCCCATGCATTAAAAGCAGTTGGAAAACACTAACGCGGCTCCACAAAAGGTGCTCCTTCTCCTTCAGCACCAGAAAAGCGCACCTCTAGCTTTCGGGCAGAGTAGGACAGCTCCACATGTTCCCTGAGAAAAACATATGTCACAGCGCAACCAGCCAAAGTAAACTTACTCTTCCCATCTGCAGTGCCATAGATCACTCTTTGGTGGCCTTTCTAGCCTGGTCTTGTAACTCCCACCCAAGTGATTGGGCGGATCCGTGCAGATGCGGTAATTATGGTTCATCAAAGGGATTGGTCAGTTTTTGTCGTCCTGCTGGGCTTGAGGGGAGCCATCCTAGAGGCAGGAGAGAGAAGATACCACCATCACCAAAGAAGAAGAGCCAGCGTGTCCCTTGGACCGGGGATCCCTGTGATGAGAAGCAACTGGATCCAGCAGAGAAGTAGAGAGTGTCCTGGGAGGGACAATTGGTGTCAGAATTGGTAAAGATGGCAGAGAGGAGGCAAGTCTGAGCCCTGCCTCATAGAAATCAGCCTGGGGGTGTTGATCTTGATTCTCCTTCCTCCTTGTGAAGCTAGAGGAGGTCAGACACTCCTCCATGTCATTTTTAGACACCATCAGACAAAAACATCCAAACTTTAGAGGTAGGCTTAAGAAAAAAATAAATTAAGCCAGGAATACAACGCTAACTGGATATGGCTAAAAAATGTCTCAGGGAAGTCAGCCTTAAAATCAGTTATTACTCTGACATAAAACAAAGCATATTAATTAGCAGCAAACACATTTATTACAGAAGAACCCAAGAAACCACATAGATTAGTGTATATGCATCGATTTTTTTTTTTTTCCATTGACCTAAAAGTAGAAAGTTTTATCCATATTCTAAGACAGGCAGAAGTGCTTGGGGCCTACTAAAAGATGAAATGTTTTTTACTGGCAATTTTTTTTTTCCTAATGGACACTTAATTTGCAAATCTTTTTCCTTTTAAAGTGGTAAATTCTAAGGCTTGCAGATAAAGACTGTAAGAAATAGCAAATGTTCTTCAAATATACTACTACGACATAAAATATAAAATCCAGGTGAAAATGACATTTACCCCTTGCTGTTGAGTCGATTCCGACTCATAGCGACCCTAGCAGTGTCCAAAAACACCGAAAAAGCGACACAAGTTTTCAGAAGCACCTGAATTTAATAAAAGGATTTTAAGTGGTGGGATCAAGCAAACATTCAATATGAAATCTGGGTGGGGGACCACTGACGCGCCCCAACTTTTCCTGCCTCTCTTGGGATATGTGCAAAATTTTCTTTCAGGTCATTGGGGGAAAAATTTGATGTAAATGCACTAATCCTATGTCGTTCCTTGGGTTCTTCTGCAATACATGTGTTCACCGCTAATCAACATGGCTGGTTTTATGGCAGAGTAATTATTTTAAGACCTAATTTGAGACTTCACATACTTTTTTAAGCCATATCCAGTTAGCTCAAACGATTGTGTGTCTCTAAAAAAATGAAATAAAATGCAAATAGTCTTCAGTTCAATATTCGGTATATTTTAGAACATCAAAGCATTGTGAAACACACAAATAGTGCCAATTGTTTAGGCAGAATTGTAAGATGGCGCCAAGATCCCCACCCTCCAGGGTACATGGTACGGTCCCTTCCCTCTTGAGTGTGGGTGGTTCTAGTGCGTGTGATGGGAACTCCCATGTTCAGGTAACTAACCAGCTGACTTTTAGTTAATCAAAAGGGGGATTGTCCTGGGTGGGCCTGACCTAATCACATGAACTCGTAAAAGAAGGACTGGGCCCTTCCTCAGGTCAGACAGATTCAAAGCATGAAGGATGCCCTCCTGTTGGCTTTGAAGATGTACGCTACCATGGTGCTGGGACCTTAGTTCCGTAACCACAGGAATTGACTTCTGCCAACAACCGTTCGTGCTTGGAAGCAGACCCCTGAGCCTCAGCGGAGAGGGCAGCCCAGCTGACCACTTGATTTCAGCCTGGTGAGACTGAGCAGAGAGCCTAGCCATGTAGGCTTCTGACCTACAGAGTTTGAGCTGTGACATGGGTGTTCTTTTAAGCCACGAAGTTTGTGGTAATTTGTTACACAGCAATAGAAAACTGATACACCAATATTGTTCCCAACACGGGAATCACTGGTTAAGACGTATTACAGACTTTGTTTGAAGATGGCATAGTATTAGATTTCTATCCCGTTTCTTGAAAATCAAAACAGGAAAAGGGTGAAAAGTTAAAAAGCGGTTCCACCTTCAATGCAAGTAGAAGGTCTGAACGGGTAGCAGCTGGAGGATGATAGATTAAACCTTAGCCGACAAGGATATCAGACCCCTGAGCTGGGAACAGGAAGGAGCAAAAAAGCCAATTGTTTAGCGTTTTTTCCTCTGAACGATGGAATAGGGTGGAAACAGGGTGTTTGTTTGCTGGTCCCATTCGTACACAAAACTGTTAGTTCCAGGTCCTCAGCTCTATCCTGAGCCAGCTCGGTGACACCAGCAGACAGAAGAGAGCAGAATATTCCCCTGAGAGCAGAGGGGTCAAGTGAATGTAAAACCCCAAGTCCACTTATCCGGCCAATTTCAGAATCAGAGCAACAATACTGACTACACAGGAAATGGACGGTCCTTCTCTGGAGAAACTGAGACTCTTCAAAGGACAGACCTACAGACAGCGACAAAGCAAGCTGACCACCCCACCGTGTTGCAGGGAAGCCCCCAAGTTCACAAGCAGTATCCACAGCCCTCAATCAGCTCGAGCGCCTCATTTAATATGAAATCAAGCAAGAGGAATGCGTCCAATGTGAAAACAAGACCAAGACCAACCAGAACGAATATTTAAAAAGAGCTCCGAGAACAACTAGGTGAAATAGGAAGGAGATAACTTTCAAAGTACTACAATTAGAGAAATAAATAGGATTCTATGTAATCTCTTACTAAGTAACAGCACAAATGCCTGTCGATTATATAAAGGGAACCATCAGAACAAGACCAAACTCTTAAAAATTAAAAATATGATTTAAAAAAAAAAAAAAACCAGTTGCCGTAGACTCCGACCCGAGGTGACTCCATGTGTGTCAGAGTAGGACTGTGCTCCGTAGGGTTTTCAATGACATTGCAGTAGAACACCAGGCCTTCCTTCCAAGGTGACTCTCCAGGTGAACTTGAACCTCCAACCTTCCGGTTAGCAGACAAGCACATTAACTGTTTGCACCACCAGGGACTCCAAAAATATAACAGCAGAAATAAAAGTTTTAACAGAAGGATTGAAAGATCAAAGTGGAATAAATCTTCTAGAAAGCGGAACAAGAAGACAGAGATGGAATACAGGAATTCAGTCAGAAAACTAGAGGGTCACCTTGGCAAGCTGAGTGGCCTGTAGGTAAGAGTCTCAGAAACAGAACTGAGAAGAGGAAGAACTTTTCAAAGAGGCAACACAAGCATATTTCCCAAAGTGTGGGTTTCCACAGTGAAGGCTGCTGAGTATCCAGTACAACAAAAAGGACCTACACCAAAAAAAGGGCGAAAAAAGTCACTGGGAAATCTCACAACATTGAAGAGAAAAAGAATGGCCCAAAAGATCTGCAAGAGCAATACTAGGTCACAAATAATAAACTGGAAATAGGAATAACATTGGACTTTTTAATGGTAACGTTGGAAGCTAGAAGACAGTGGTTCAATGACTTCAAAATTCTGAATGAAATTTACTTCCAAACCAGAAATCTCTACCTGAGCAGCTATCAGTCAAGTATGAGGGTAGATTAAAGGCATTTTCTGAAACACAAAGTCACAAAAAATGACCTCCCACGCACACTTTCTCAGAAAATAACTGGAAGATGTGCTCTGTCAGAACACAGTTAACTCAAGGAGTCATGGAAGCCCTGATCACAGAGCAACAGCTGTGTAGAAGTTCTAGAGAGTGCCATTGCAGATTGGACAACTACGGAGAAGGAATCCACCCAACCCAACCCAGTGCTGTCGAGTTGATTCCAACTCATAGCGACCCTATAGGAAAGAGTAGAACTGCCCCACAGAGTTTCCAAGGAGCGCCTGGTGGATTTGAACTGCCAACCCTTTGGTTAGCAGCCGTAGCACTTAACCACTACGCCACCAGGGTTTCCAAAGGGTTCCAAGAGGGAAAAAAACTAAATGGCAGTGTTATGGATTGAACTGTTTCCCAAAAAGAAATACGGAAGTCCTAAGCCCGGTACCGGAAACCCTGGTACCATAGTGATTAAGAGGTACGGCTACTAACCATAAAGGTCAGCAGTTTGAATCCAGTAGGCACTCCTTGGAAAGTATGCAGCAGTCCTACTCTGTCCTATAGGGTCGCTATGAGTCTGAATTGACTTGATGGGAACGGGTTAACCCCGGTACCTATAAATACGACCCCATTTGGAAATAGGGGCTTTCTTTTCTTGTGTTAATAAGATCACACTAAAGTAGGGTGAGTCCTAAAGCTAATCACTTGTGATGGGTGTCATATATAAAGAACAAGACAGACACACACACACAGGAGACACCATATGAAGATGGAGGTAGATGTATCCACAAGTCCAGGAGCTCCAAGGACTGTGAGCAGCTACTAGATTCATCGGATCCACGATCAACACCCACAGAAGCAGCAGTCAAGAAACCAAATGACATGTTGCATTGGGCAAATGGCTGCAAAAGACCTCTTTAAAGTGTTAAAAAGCAAAGATGTCACTTTGAGGACTAAGGTGGGCCTGACCCAAGCCATGGTGTTTTCAGTTGCCTCCTGTGCATGGGAAAGCTGGACAATGAATGAGGAAGACGGAATTATCGATGCCTTTGAATTACAGAGTTGGCAAAGAATATTGAATATACCACAGACTTCCAGAAGAATGAACAAAATGCTCTGTAGAAGTGAGCAAGGCGAGACTTCATCTCACACACTCCGGACATTTTATCAGGGTGGCCAGTTCCTGGAGGACATCATGCTTGGTAGAGGGTCAGTGAAAAAAAGGAAAACCTTCAACAGAACGGGTTGACACAGTAGCTGCAACAATGGCCTCAAACATAGCAATGATTGTGAGGATGGCGTAGGACTTGGCAGTGTTTCCTTCTGTTGTATATAGGGTTGCTATGACATCGGAACCAACTCAATGGCACCTAACAACTAGAAGCTGAAACAGACAAGGACCCTGCCCTAGAGCCAATGCCCCAATTTGTACCTCTTGCTTCCAAAACTTCGAAAACCAATTTCTGTTCTTTAGAGCCCCCCACGTTGTGGTATTTTGTTATGGCAGCACTAGGTAACTAGGGCAGATTTTCCAATGGTTTTGATCATGTGCTAAGAGACATGTCACAAATCCACGGGGGGCCACGCTTGCCTCTTCTCTCTCCTTTGCTTTGACTTCCCAGTCACACTTACTACTCTCTGGGCTCGGAGTGCTCATTCCCCAGAGAGCCACAGGCCCTTCTTCATCAACCTGTTTTTCACTCAAATACCACGTTGTCACTGTGGATTTCTTGGGCCTTCTCCTAACACCCCTTCCTTTCTCCCCACACACCCCTTCCTTCCCAGATCACCCCTTTCTCCTCAGTATTCATCACTCTAGACACGATTACGTGTTTTATTTGTTGGTTGTCTCCTTCCACCCTTTATCCCTCCAGTGTAAGTGCCAGAAAGGCAGGGGACTTTTGTGTCTGTTCATGTAATACATAGCAGGTGACCAAGAAATATTTTTTGAATGAACAAATGAGACAGTCACAGATTTAAAAAAAGTAAAGCCAAAATAAAGCAATCATTTAGTAAAAGTTGCAAAGTAAATGAAAACAGGCATCATACTACTTAGCTCAGCAGTGAATAATTGCATAATCAAGATAATGAAAACGCCACATAGACTAAACCAAGACTTCTGCTGTAAAAAACGGGAGATAACAAGTGTAATACAAGTTACTGGTCAGTGATACGATCTTCCTCCAACATCAGTCAGCAGGTAACCTATAAAGTTCCTGACAAGAAATGACAATATATCATTTAAAGTATGAAAGGATAAAGGAAAGAAATAGCTTCAAGAATTGTTATTTACAGCTAGCATGCAGTGGGTCACTGATTTTTGTTATACTTACTTAAGCTCTATTTGTGTTTTAAACTGTGTATACATATCAGTTGGTAACCCTACAGCACAGAGTAGAACGGCCCCATGGGGATTCTAAGGAGCGGCTGGTGGATCCGAACTGCTGGCCTTTTAGCAGCCAAGCTCTTATGACACTGCACCACCAGGGCTCCATAGGTATCATCGGATAAAAATAAAGGCATTTACTCAAAGGGAAAAAGTGTCTTTCCAAAGGTCTAACAAAGCTAGATTCTCTGTAGTCCATTTCACAGTGACTGGCACACAGTAGGTACTGAATAAATAATTTGTTGGATGGATGGATTTTGACTGTACAGATATATTTTTTTTTTACTGATTTCACATTAAATCACACAGAAATATGTTCTTTGACAAAAGAAACGTAAAATGCTTCATAAAGACATTTCTTATATAAATTATTGACAAATATTGACAAAGGTGAGAACACAGAAGCATCTGAATTATGGCCAGTAAGTACTAATAAAATAAAAAAATGCATAAAGAAAACTTTCTTGAAGTTTTAGTCAGAAAGCATGTACCATGTAAGAGACAGCTAAGCTGTTCACCTTTATACCTAGATTCTCAACAGTATCAGGTAGCCGTATGCTGCCACCTAGTGGTCCATCTGTAAGTGCTGCCAATGGAAAGGCTGTACAATGTCAGCCACTAAGTGCACCTGTGTGTATCCATCTTCCCGTTCATCCTTCCTTCACATAAATTCAGGAACTAAATCCTGTACAGGAGTATAAATACAAAGAAAAAGAGGCAGGAAAGCTAACGTATTTTATTAATAATTTATTGTCAGTAAGAAAGACTGGCTAATGGTAGTTTTCAGTAAAAACCTTTACAAGACCATAGCATCACAAATATACAGACACTATAAAAACTGTGTCGTGGTGTCTGGGGTCTAAGCAGGTATGCAGAAGGTTTACACTTTCCAATAATGAAAAATGTGCATAATTCTGAAATACAGTAACCCATTCCAGACATGTCCATGTACCAGATCTTGCCCGTTCTATGTACAACCAGAAATGAAAGACTACATTGAAATGCATTAATGAAATGTCATACGTCAGAGGAAAACAACATAGAATGAAACCCTGGTTATACTAAAAAAAATCAGGGTGCTACGTAATGTCACTACCACCGCCAAAATTCAGCCAAAAACAAATGCATACAGTATCTTGGAAACTGAGTTTTAACTATGGAAAATCAAATCTGTACATGAAATTTACAAAAAGGAAAAATTAAAATAATCAAATCTACATAAATACATGAGTCAGGCTAACAAGACGGTAGGACTAATTTTCACTTCATTTTAACAGACAAATGTAAATACAAAAAAGATGCTCAGACATGGCACAGCCAAGGTAAATCTCATCCAATTACAGTATGTTAGGACACTGGAAATGGCTAACGTGTCAAGAGGTGCGTGATCCAGCGCGGGCATGCCCTCTGGGGCTCACCGAGGAAAGCGCTTCAGCACTGTGCACACAACGACGCAGAAGGTTATTGGTCTCGTCTCTCGGCTCATCAGGTCCAGGCACTTGGGGGGGAGTGTGAGCGTCAAACTTCCGTATGCTGCTGCGGATCCAGCGGCGGAATCGCCACCTCTTCAAAGCGGCCATCGTCTCCGCTCTCATAGTCACTCATCATGACCTCGGACTCCACTTCGCAGCAGGCGGACACATCAGAGCAGGAAGCTGTGGGGACGTACACGGACATGGCCAGGTTTTCTACAGCGGGGGCGTCGAAGTTCCTTTGATACCCTGGAGCGTAAGGGGCAAAGGGTTCTCTACAAGTACTGCTCTCCCCAGGGCCTGTTTTTTGAGGTTCAGACACATCGACGGGATAGAAACTGGGCAGATACTGATTCAAGCTGAACCTCTGCCAGTTCCTTGCTGAAGAACCTGCCGCAGGCGTGTCTCTAGGGGAGTGTATGGATTCAAACTGATCGCTGAATTCTGGGGGTAAGGGCGGCAGCTCATCAGGCGCAGGGAAGTCGTCTGGTGGTGGCGGGAAATCGCTTTCAATGTCGTAACCTCCGGGGTAATAATCTGTATCGATGGCATTTGGGTCTGCCGAGTACAGGGGTGTTTGTTCATCAATGACCTCGTAATTGGGAAACTCCTGTATGTCTGGCAGGGGAACACTCGGCATCCAGTCTGACGTGTCCCAGTGATACCCTTGGTGAAAAGAAGACAACAGGTTTCAGTGAGTGTTCTCCCAGGCACCAATGCGAAGAGCTCAGAGCGTCAGAAAATGAAACATGCATCAGCATTCACGCCTCCCAGGTTAATGGCTTTGGAAACCTCCTGTCTGCACTTTGAAGACATCCCCCTGCCCGTAGGTGCCCTGTCTGGAGGACCTCAGTGAACTAGACTCAATGTCTAAAACACAGACTTGCCGTTTTGTGTATGCACCTAACATTCATGGAAATAACAATTTTAACTGAGGCAATGCATTCCCATCTAATTTACATCCACTTTTCTACAAATAAAGGATTGGTTGAGTCTTAGGACATTAGTAAAGAAATTTTACTCTTTCAGAAAGAAGTCACTATTTAGTAAAATATCCAATGTTACTCAATTTGCACTTAAAAAAGTCTAATCAATGCAACTTCAAAAAATTTTAAATGATCTTGAATATGCTAAAATTTAGAAAATAAGTATCCTTTATGATAATGTAGTAAGTTTATTATTAAACATTATACTATTTTTCACTAGCCCTAAGTAAATTAATGAATTATCTTAATACAGGTAGGTATCAAAGCATGCCTCCAAATCAAGGAAAACACAATCAATTTTTTAAAGTGTTAAAAAGTAAACATGTCACTTTGAGGACTAAGGTTGGTTGGTCTGACCGAAGCCATGGTATTTTCAATTGCCTCATGTGCTAAAACTGGACAATGAATAAGGAAGACCAAAGCAGAACTGATGCCTTTGAATTACGGTGTTGGCGAAGAATATTGAATATACCATGGACTGCCAGAAGAACGAACAAATCTGTCTTGGAAGAAGTACAACCAGAATGTTCCTCAGAAGCGAGGAAAGTGAGACTTTTTCTCACATACTTTGGACATGTTATCAGGAGGGACCAGTCCCTGGAGAAGGACATCATGCTTGGTAAGGTAGAGCGTCAGCAAAAAAGAGGGAGACCCTCAAAGAAATGGATCGACACAGTGGCTGCAACAGTGGGCTCAAGCGTAACAAGGATTGTGAAGATGGCGCATGACCAGGCAGTGTTTTGTTCTGTTGTGTGTGGGGTCACCATGAGCGGGAACCAACTTGAAGGCACCTAGCAACAACAGCAAAGCATGCCTCCAAATTAAACTAAACAAGCACTGAAAAATATGAAAACAGTTTCTGACGGACAAAAACAGTCAGACTCTGTCATTTTTTAAAACACTAAGGATCGTTTTCAACTATATAAAAGTCTATTAAAAAAAACTCCCAGTTTGGGGATAGAATTTTTTTTTTTTTAACGTGGGACTTTTCAGGTCCTCTGCAGAGGGAAAGGTTAGGCATTACGTGTTTAGAAAGCAGGGCACAGGCTGTCACGGCCTTGGTTACTGCCGCATACACGGAGCCAACGAGTGAAGCGAGTCAGCATGAAGGTCAACCCTTCACCAGGTTTTTAGTGAACATCAGTGGACAACTGGCATGCATGAGTCACCTCGTGATTTGCTGAGGTCAGGAGCAGCCAAAGACTCTTTGGGTGGCAGGGTAGAAAGAAAAGAAAACATTTATAATTAAAACAGACAAACGGCTAAAAAAGGCAAAAAAGATAATTGCATAAAACCATGTAAACTATTTACAAAGGCCCAGTCGGCCACATACCATGCCTTTAAGCCATTATCTACGAAACTTCCAAATGGCTGAGAAATTTATGCAGCACAAATAAAATGGGGCGTGGGGGTGGAAGAAAAAGATGACCGTGATGATGGATTAGAGGCTCTGCCAGGAAACTCAAATACTATTTTACTTTCTTTTCCTTGTTTCTGGCAATCTAAGCCTGAAAATATAGAATTTTGTTAGGAATAATTAAAATAGAAATTAAATAAAAATTTTGTTAGGCTCTAATAAAATGTAAACTGAGAACAAACTTGAATTACACATTCACTTTACTGAGAAACATCATAAATCCCGCAGCATCACATTACTTAGATGACAATCAAAATACATCTGAAGCCGCGTAATACACTCAGACTTTAAAACACATTATATACCCTTTAAATGCATATTAAATTCAGAGGAACTCATGAATGAACCTTTAGAGACTTACAGATAACCCCGGAAAGCTCAAAGTCTAAACCTTGTCCATTTTGAATATGAGCTCCTATGTTTACATTTTTAACCTTTCTCTGGAGAGAACACTGGCTACAACCACTGATTTTTCCCCCAAATCTGTAATTACTCTTCGTCATCAGGGCCCTCGCTTTATACACAGACCTCTTAGCAGGGACGTCAGAGAAAGCGGACGTAAAGCCCAACTCTGCCAGTCAGGGCCCCGTGTCCCTGGGTGAGCTGCTACCTGAGTAAGCACTGGGTTCTTATCTCTGAAACGGGGAAGAAAATCCCCTTAGACATTTTACGGGAAGTAAGTAAGACAACGCAGACCAAACACTAACACAAGTTAGACCTGTTAGCTACCATTAGTAATTCTTCTTATCATAGAAGTATAGTCACTTTTGTGATTTTTTTAAGGAAGTTAATGCCTTCTATGTACAGTGTAAAAAATGAACTTGGAAACCCATATACATAATTTAGAACGAATAAGATTTGACTGTGGGTTTTCGTGTAGGAATTTAAACCAAAAACTGATAAAGACTGTGGTTGCTCTGAAAAACAAATAAGCCAGTGAAGTGTTCAGTCAACATGTAGCTAGATAATTTTTTTAGCCTACCAAAAAAAAACTTTGTAAGTGCTTTAAAAAAAAGAGGGCTAACAACCTTTGTTACTAAACAGGCATTCAATAATCCTTAAAATTTCAAGTAGCTTTCAACTTTAAGTTGAATCTATACTTCTTAGATATGCCAAAAAGTACGTTTCCATAAAGATTATGGTAATGAAGTAACTGTTTAATTTCTGCCTCCTTAAACCCCATCAATATTTAAAGTGTTGGAATGTGATCACGTTAAAACTAAAATTCACTAAACAGGATACAGATTACTTTCTGAATCACCAAGTAAAAACAGGGTGCTACTTCCTTTTTTTGACTCCTTAGGGAAATAAGCATAAGGCTCATTAGTCACTAGGAACACTGAAACCTTTCTCAAAGTGTCACGCCTGGACCAGTAACCTCAGAATCTACCGAGAACTTGTTAGAAATGCAAATTCTCAGGCCCCAAGCCAGGCTGCTCACAGCGCTCCACGGGACCTGATTTACGCTACAGCCTGAAAACTGCTAGCCTGTGCCGTTTCACACGTGACCGATCTAGTTTCAGTGTGCTAATAAAGGATTGATTTAATTTAAAATGATTTGAGGGAGGTGGTCACTGCCCTTCTGATTTGGAACAGACAAAACTTACTAAATGATTTTCACTCAACTGAGCATCAACACGTACCTTCTTCTGTATTCAACCATTTCTCTTGATCATACCCAAGGAAAACCCGAAAGTGAAGAGTCGGTTATAGCTAATTATGAAAGCTTTGTGTTATTTAGTCTTACTCCTATCCATATGGAAAGAGTTACTTTATATTAATTTTTGGTAATTACAATTGCTTCTAAACTTCTTAGTACTGCACCATGTAAAGGCAGTTCTCAAGATCCTGAGGATTACTTCTAATATCTGTGCAAATTCCCTATGAAATGCAAAAAGCAACAAGAAATAACATGTACAGAAATATTTTTGCAAGGTATCTATTGCAAATAGACACAACTGTACAAAATAAACGGACGCAAACGCCTCAGAACCACAAGGTATTAACATTACAACAGGCACAAACACACTGCTGCAGTGACGTACTCACTATAAACAAGCACAACGCACGAGCACTTGTGACTATACCTTCTTCATTCACCGTGTCAACGACAGCATTGACAAGACGTATTACCGTAACTACGGAAGCTTATAGAAAGGTACAAAAGCAGCAAATTAGGAAAATCTTCATTAGTTAGAACATAGTGCATTAAAAAGGATTTCTTCATATTATACATTTACTACCTTATGGTTTAAAAATGTGAAGCGAATCCTTTAGCACAACTACGTAACACAATTATGCACGATCCCTGCATTCTTATACTGCTCAGATTTTTCTAACCAAGCTATGTATTTGTTATCATTAATCAAAGGAAGAAAGTAACCACATTTTATTGGAATTTAGAAAAAAATTTCTAAATTTTTTCAGAATTACGATTATGGTTTGAGTCACGAGAAAGCAATTCCTATGTCAACATCTCATGGGCAAAAGACTTCGCTCACATTCAAGGGGTAAAATTCTTGGTAAGCCGCTTTTATGAGTTCATTTAATAGACTTGTACATCATCCCCAGAGAAAATAAAATTTAAAGGCTATATAATAAGGCAAAATACACAATATAAACACAAAAATGGTTTTACCCGTTCTACTTGCCCCCCCATGCCAAAGTTCCTGCCTTTTTGTAGACGGACTAACAGCTGGTGAGCTGGTAAACCAGCGGAGAAGTGCAGGCCCTCCGCCGGGCTGTGTCCCGTGTAAGTCCCCTTTCTGCGTGTGTACCAGGTGGTTTTAAAGCACCTACGTGTCAAAACAAACATGTTTGTATGTGGTGTGTGGAAGCATGGCCCTAAAGATGCCCAGGTCCTCATCCCCGGTGAGTGTCATCTTACACGGCAAAGGGGAGACTGCTAATGTGAGCGAGTGTAAGAATCTTAAGATGGGAAACGACCCTAAATTATCCAGGTGGGCCCTTAAAAGGGAAAACAGTCAGAGGGAGATGTGATGGTGGAAGGAGGGTCAGAGAAGAAACACAAGCCAAGGAATGTGGGCAGCCTGTAGAAGCTGGAAAAAGCAAGGAAACAGGTTCCCAACTAGGAGCTCGAGAAAACAATGCCGCCTACTGACACCTTGGTTTAGCCAGTGACCCATTTTGGAATCCTAACCCACAGAACTTTAAGATAACAAATTTATGTTGTTTTAAGACACTAAGTCTGTAGTAACTTGTCACAGCGGCCTTAGAGAACTGAGTATTGATTCATAATACAGGCTTTAATTTTATGATAATGATTAAAATTCTAACTATTAAAATACAAACTACTCCTTGATATACTTTTTTTTAAAATTTTTTCCTCACATTGTCTTATCTGGCAATTACTTTTCATAATGTGATCCATAACTTGTTAGAAGTGTTTGAGGACACTGAGAATGATGTCTCAACGGAGAGAACTAAAAACCAAAGGTAACACAGACAAGACTCTAAAACGTATTTATGAAGACCATCTGAGGCCACGTTCTAAGTCACTACATGAACTGGTAAACGATTATTTTCATGTTGTTTTCTTGATGTTGGCGTCATAAGCAAAGCTATGTTCCTCCACACGTTAGTAAACAATAAACACACCTAACATGCTGGAAAGGAGAAACACACCAATGTACTCATGGCGATTTTCAGCTCAGAAAAGGACTCTGCTATGGACCATATTCCTCTGGGTTAGAAACAATCATATTATTTGAAAGGTTTAAACCAATAAACAATATTTGAAAGGTTTGAACACATTACATTTTAGTGTCCAAAAACAGAAAACTAAGCTTATTAATTCCAAGATTCAAAGTTTTCCACTTAAATCTCACTTTACGGTGTTACTGAACACTGACCAATTTTCTCTACTCGTCTGTGCTGATACGGCAAAGCTGGTTATCAATGCGATTTGTCCTACGGAAATCAGATATCTTTGGCATCAAAGACCCTACCGTCAAACTGTCTGTATTAGAAATATGATCAAACTTACTAGCAATCTCTTAAACTGTGCTCCCAGTCAGTATGCTCGGATCCAAGTGGGAGCTGAGGCCGCAGGGAGCGAGGGAGAAAACAAATAAGACCTTGTAATACCAAAGGTGCTGTTGACAACAAACATCTCAGACCTCCAGCCCGCTCTCGGGGTGCAGGTGCAGGTGTGCGTGTGTGCAGGAGGTGTGCGTGCTCAAGAAAGTGTGAGGGCTTGGAAGACCCACAAAACTTCTGTAATGTTTGCTGTTGTGACAGAAGAGTCAACATGAAATCAGTCAATCGGACAGAAATTACTTTCAATTAACTATGTTTTCTTCCCTACTACTGACAAATTGCTACAGTTCAAAGATCTATTCATGAACAGCGGTTTAAATGTATTCCCCAACTGACGCTCACGCCGGCATGTACAAGGTATCGTTTAAAAGCGGTCCAAGTGACGTGTCAGCACTTTCTGAGCCTGGTCAGAGCGCCTGGCGCACTGTGTCACTGTAACCTAATGACCGCGGCATTCTCAAGGGCAAGCAGGCCAAGCAGGGCATTCCAGGAATTCTCTTCACTCACCATTATCATCGCATGATTCCGACTGGAAGGAGCTCAGAGACTGCACTTCAGACAGGCTTTCCCGGGCACTGTATGGAAGAGAAGGCTTTTCCTCCAGAGGTTTCTTGGACAGACAGGGATCCAGGTCCACCACTTTAGCTAAAAGGGAGGGAGAGCAGACCGGCAGTGAACCCCAGGAGAGTGGGGACCCTGTTTTGTTCACTGCTGAACCCTGACACAGAGCAAGCACTGACGACAACTGTCTGAAACGTGTATAATAAATGATTAAAGGAAAACATCTTTAAGACTAAAAAAAAACCCAAAAACCTGAAAATACTCTTGGAATATTCACCGACTGTAAATGACCCTTATGGACACCATCAGATGATATTTTGACATTAAAATTTTGTTTTAAAATGGCATATATAGCTTTTCTAAAGCATTAGATATACTTCAGGCCAGAATATAAATATTACCTCTCCCTCTGGCCATATTAAAAAAAAAAAAAACCCTAGCATGCAAATATCCCCCAAAGTTTTTAATAACTTGTCATAAGAAGCCCAAATTAGTCCAGCTCAGAGCCCGTATCCATGACAAAAACGAAATGATGACTGTAAAATATTAACTGGAACATAACTAAATTCGACTCCTTAATTAAAATAACATCACAGCCAACCCAAAATGCTCAGTCTAGGGCTCGAGACACTTAAAGAGCTTTTCAAATCTAGCAAACGCCTTCAGATTTTGAGCATATTTCTAACACCCAGAACCCCCTGCGTCAAGCTGACTCTGACTCATGGTGACCCCGTGTGTCAGAGTAGAACCGAGCTCCACAGGGTTTTCAACAGCTGACTTTTCAGAAGTAGGCTGCCAGGCCTTTCTTCCGAGGTGCCACCAGGTGGACCTGAAAGGCCAAACTGCTGGTTAGCAGCCAAGCACATCAACTGTTTTCACCAGCCAGGGGCTCCATCTCTCACAGAGACTCTCTATTTCGACTTGAACCAACACAGCTCGCAGAGAACTTGTAATTTCACTGTTTATCTCTGAGACATTTAAGTTAGATGAAGAAAGCCGTTCTTACTGTCGTAGTCGAAGTCCCAGTTAGGCTTCTGTATGGAGTCGCTGTCAGAAGGAGAGTTTGAAGGAGGCGGGGGAGGCAGGTTGGGGGCGACACTGCAGACGGCCACGGCTTTTCTGTGTCCGTGCACCGACTCGGGGTTAAAAGTGCTGAACTCCGGGTGCTCTGGAATGGCTGACCCTTCAAAGGAGTTCCGGTCCAGGTTGTTCCTAGAGTCACTGGGGATGCTTGGAGTATAGGAGATAGGCCGGACAGGCACCTGGGGTGGGATGTCTGAGTAAATGTTCTTATTTAGCTTTGAATCAAAATAGGGTCTTTGCGAGAAAGCAGCGGCGGGCCCCAGGTGCTTGTCTTCAGGTCCAGGCTGGTGTTTCTTCTTTCGGCTAATCATTTTGCGGCAGAGAACAAACACCACCACCAGTAAAAATATCACCGTTACGAAGACGACGACTCCTATTCCTTCGGCCAGTCCGATGTTCCAGGGAGTGGACACGTACTGACCGGGCACGGCTTCCTCGCAGTGCCGCCCCCTGTACCCCTGGCTGCAGTTACAGTGGTAGGAGCCCTGCGTGTTCTCACACCGCGCCCCGTTACGGCACGGGCTGCCGGCGCACTCGTCGATGTCGCTCTGACACCTGCCGGGAAGAGAGCCCAGAGTGAGCAGAGCACCTGTGCTGTGACTCATGTCTCAGAATGGCCTTTCTCGCCATGGCCTGGTAGCTCCCACCCAGGTGACTGGGCGGGGCTGTCCAAGTAAGATAATGTGCCCACCAAGGGGGCTGGTCAGATTTGCCTTAAAAGAGAGCCAATTCCAGAGCGGAGAGAACAGCCCTCCACGAGCAAGGAAGGAGAGACTGGCAGGAGAAACCCACAGGAGACGTCACAGTGGGCTTCCCAGCCCACGGAGCAAGAAAGCTGAGTGACTTTGGGCCGAGACTGAGGGCCGGGGAGACGCCTACGCCTGACCCACGAATTTGAGACTTGCCAGCCTCCACAACCGCGTGAGCCATTTTCTTTACACAGTTTGTGAGTTCTGTGAGACACTAGTGAATTAGGGAACCCAAAGACAGGAGGGAGAAGGAGCAGCTGATGTTAGAGATGACGGAGCGGAACAGCAGCTTGGAAAGGTTAGATATTTGGCACGTCTTTAAGCTCCTCCTCACAGGAACCAGCCCTGTGCTGACCCTTATAAAAGAGATTACTCATTTACCACTGCAGTGGAAATCAGCGCACACCAGGCCTGTGATCCTTAGAGACTAAAGAATAATCCCTCCTAAAAAGATACAACCAAAACCAAAATCTAACAGCCAAAATACCTACTGTCAACAACAACCACAACACAAAAACCTTTTGCGGTGTAAACTGATCACAAGTTCTGAACGCGTATTTGGGAGACCAGCGTTCTATCCCGCCAATGTTTACCCGCCATTCTTCTAGGATTCCCGAGACTACTAAATCAAACTGTCGGGCTAAAGCATCATTTTGTTTCTAGTCTGATAACCAAGTCACCACTCCAAAATGTGGAACATGCATACTGATAATAGCATGCTGCAAACTGTCCTAGCAGACAATTAAATTTCTAAATATAAAGTTCAAATTTGGGAATATGAGAGGTTCCATAAAACTCACGTGAAAAGAGAGGGAACTGCAAGGTTTTCCATTTTAACATGTGGCTCCTTGTTTAAGAGCCTTCCACAGCTTCTCATCCTGAGCAGAACCGTCCACATGCACGTCCCCTCTGCCTTTCCAAATAGGGGCATGTTTCCACCTGTGCAGACCTACCTGCCTTTGATGAAATGTGTCTACTTACCAGTCCCTGTGCACACCTGGCATAAAAATTTCGATTACTGGGGAAGCTGGGGCAGGAAATCTCGAGTATTTCCTGTAACCACCTGGTCTTTAGAACCAAACCACATGGAGAGGTAAGGGATGGGTGTGACAGTAAAGGCTTATCTCAAGGTACAGCACCAGGCGTTAGCAAACAGCATGCCCTGGGAATTTTTTTTTTAAACTGAATTGATGAGAAGCCTAAGACAAAATAAGGTCTGGAACTAAACTCTGTCATCTGCCCCTCTCAAGGTTTTCAATGGGCACCTCCATGCCTTATTTTCTTCACCTGGAAAACGACGACGACCTCTCGGAATGATGGCAAGAATTACAAAAGACCACGAGAGAGTGGAAAGAGGTCTGCAGATGCCAAGTAAATGTCAGCGTCATCACCTCGATGACAGACAGGTGCAGCTCCACAGGCACCTGCTTTAACGAGAGGTGACAACCTCACCCATTCCACAAATGTTTACTGCCTGTGAGAACACATACATGCTTTATTTATTGGTATTTCTGAAGTATAGAAACAGGTGTTTTCAAACATATACTATTATACTCACCGTCTCAATACTTTTCTTCAATTTTAGAGTGAAAAGATACATTATACAAGGAGCCGGTAAGTGGATTATCAAATTCAGAAGCAATGAAGTCCAAACTAACGAAGAGTCTCTGCTTCTACCAATCAGTATGACACCGTGAAAGGGACAAACATAAACCCTGAAGAACCCATTTACCTTTCTCCTCTAAACCCTGAGTCACACTGACAAACGGCACCGTCCAAACTGTCAAAGCACGTTCCACCGTTTTTACAGGGCTCATCTTTGCAATATGGGCTGAGCTGGCACCTGAAGAATAAGGAAAAAATGTGCATAAACCTAACACTCCCCCTACAAGTAAATACAGCAAAACGGAAACCATTAACAAATGAACGGAGACTTTTTACATACACAATTAGACATTTGGAAGCTTTTAAAATACAACTACTTATGAAAGTTAAGAAAACCAGACATACCTCTGGCCAGTGTACAACCCTCTGCATTGGCAAACAAAGTCTCCGCTGTCTACCAGGCACGTGCCACCGTAGAGGCAAGGGTTGGAGGAGCAGGGGTTGACGCTCACCTCACAGAACGTCCCTGTGTACACGGCACTGCACTTGCAGTAATAACCTAAATCAGCAAAAAGGAAGTCTTATCATTTGACAACTCAAATAGCAGTCTCACCATATTGGCTTTTACTTTTAAGTTTAAGCAAAGATTTAGTTCTCCGTATAAAAGCCAGTAAAACTGCCATTTCCTCTGGGCAAAAAGTTGTATCAACAAGCCTTTCACTGCTGAAATAATTAAAACACAGAGAACTGTAGAATGAAATCTTAATTGGCTTTAGTTAACCGTAATTTATGTAAGATTACTGGATGATGCGTACAGAGCAGGCCAAAAAACCAGTCCTTTATTGGAGTGACTATGTAGACTGACAACAGTTACTACTTACTGAGCCTCAGTGTATTTGCAGCTCATGAGGTGATTTAAGGATTAAATGAGATAATGAGGAAGAAAGCACCCTGAAGACTCTACGTTACTGTTTCCAGTTTGGCCGAACAAGCACAGAGCACGCCAGGACTTCCTCTGTTACGGCCTTGACAGGCAGTGTGGCACTCATTACAGATATTACCCAGGGATTCCCTACGGTCTCCCTTCGGGGAACATGGCAGGCCTGCACTTCCCTGCCCCTTCCAGGGTGATCACGACGAGCGTTAGACAAAGAAATGTGTCTCCTGGGACCAGAGATTTTAAGCGCCAGCGCATCCTTTGCCATGTTCCATTCCTCCTGTTGCGGTGAGCATCACAGCACATCTCAACCTCGTCCCCAGTGACACAATGAAGACAGTCTCTTTGCTGACCTGCTTCGAGGTCCTATGTAACATGAGCACAATGAGCTCTGGTTGTGTTCTGCCACTGAGGTTTTCAGTCTTACCCGTGGATAACCTAGCCCAGGCTTAGTTAATACAGAATGCACAGGCGCTGTCCAAAGAAAACAGCACCATACCATACCCACTGCCATCGAGTCGGTTCTGACTCACAGCAACCCTATGTACCAAATACTTTTGAAATGCCACTAATAAGGCGGTATGTTCATTTTTGCTATATATCAAGGCAAGTCAACTGTCACTTTCATAACTATTCTATCACTGACAAGTGGCCCAACAGGGGTCTTGGACACAGAAGAAGCCACAGGGTGCACCCCACTGCACGAGGGCTTGGAGACAGGTAGGGGAACACTTCATGAGGGGCTCAAAGCCTTCTAGAAAATCGTACACCACATACTGCCAGCAGGACTCCAGCAGTCCGTCTGTCCTGAGCCATCAGATAGCAGCCAAGAACAGAGTGGTACCAATTCTAAATTCCTTTAGGCTAGTGCCTCTGGAACAGTCCTGGTGGCACCATGGTTAAGTGCTCAGCTGCTCCACAGGAAAAGAGACCTGCCCTTGCAAAGACCACAGCCAAGGAAACCCTATGGGGCAGTTCTACTGTGTCATACAGGGTCACGCTGAGTCAGAATCAACTCGACGGCACATAAAAACAGTGCCTCTGGGGTTCGAAGGAGTTTGGTTAGCTGTGGTTTGCCTGTGGTTACAGACAGAGGGAGACACGTACAGAAATACACTCCGCTCACATGCCTGAGGGTGACCACAGACATTCAGCAGGCAGAGAAGCTGTTCTGCCCAGCCTAGTTGACAATTCTAAGCCCTCCTTTGCCCCCGTAATACAGACGACTCGATTCTAACATCGTAAGCAGTATCTAACAATCTCTTTTTAGTAAGAAGAGAAAAAACAAAAAATATTTGGGCAGTTATGAAGCCTACCTCCAGTAGGTGATGGGCTGCAAATGCCTCCATTCTGGCAGGGACTGCTTGAGCACTCTTCTGCAGCTGTTAATAGGCACCCAGGAGACACGTCCACCGATTCTTCAACGTGCGCATAGCTTCTTGGCTTGTTATTTAAAGGGAGCTCTTGCCCATTCAGGTAAATGGAGTCCATACAACCCCTGAAACCATTACCAACTTGAGGGCTTCTTCCATGCCTTGTGCCTTGCTGACGGATGTGGCCACCAAAAAACACATGGCTATCCAGGTTGAGGGTCTTCAGAGTCCCCGGGGCCGTGCCTGATGCGGTGTGGACCTGGTCTAGAACCAGCCTAGCGTAGTTTCCGTTCACTTCAAGCGACACTGCGTGCCACTGCCCGTCATTGACCTGAATGCTTTGAACGGAGACAATTCCTGGGCCACTTCCACAGTCAAATTTGTACTGCAGTCTTCCATTGTGAATCTACGGAAGAACAGTCAGCTTTCTCATTACAGTCACAGGGCTGAATCTTCAACCACGGCCCCTGCTCAGAAATCTACGGGAGGACCCTTCGGCCAAACATTAGACAGGCTCATAAAACAAAGCGAAGCTAAATGGACAAACCAGCCCAGGGGCAAGGACAATAAGGCAGGAGGGGACAGGAAAGCTGGCAATGGGGCGAGTGTTGACATGTCACGGGGTTGGCCACCAATGTCACAAAGCAATCTACAGGAGCGGGATGCCTGGTGAATACAGGGAGACTGGACCAGGCCTTCCATTCAAGTATCACACAACACATGCTCGTCTGTCCATTCTAAAAATAATAAAAGTGGGTCTTTTAAGGATAGCAAGTTCAAGTGCAAACTGCACATCCAAAAAGCACCACAGGAATGACTAATAATTGGCTGTTAACTGCCCCCAAAAAAGAGCTTCAAGTAATCTCGAAAGTCAAAAGTGAATCATGTTTGAAAAAAAAAAAAAAGGTAGGCGAAGTAATTACCACTTACGGCACCCTAGGAGCTGTCTACAGCGTTAGTGAGGTGTAATATCACCAAGAGCTTGAAAGTTAACTACCACGCGAACCTACAAACGTCTGTAACAACGACAAGGGAATCTGAGCTCCTGCTCGGCAAAAAGAACTTTCCATGTGACAATACCTAAAACTTGTATAAAAAACCAAACCCGTTGCCGTCAAGTCAACTCCAGCTCAGAGCCGCCCCATAGGCAAGAGTAGAACTGTCCCATAGGATTTCCAAGAAGTGGCTGATGGATTTGAACTGCCGACCTTGTGTTAGCAGCCGGACTCTTAACCACTGTGCCACCAGGGCTCCAAAGCTTGTGTAGGTATCAAAACGCTATTTAAATATGGAATTGGACTGCTTTGCTTACTTCATTATTTTTTTAAAAGACAATCTGAACATAAAGTGAAATCTATCTTTTTAAAGTTCTCCACAACCTGAGGCACAAAGGCCATGAATACACACCTCCAGGATGCTGTAGTCCGTTCCTCGAGCGTACATCACAACCGCCTGAGTGGAGTACGTTCTCAGCCGCATCGACAGCTTCATCTCTAGTTTGTTCTCATTTTCCATTAGACGGTATTTCACAAAGCTGTTTCCAGTAAACGTCACAGAGGAACCCCCTGTAAATCACCAGCAGGAAAAAATAAACCAGAATCAAGGCGTATTTTCAAAAGTCTGATTCCCCTCCGGAGACTGATCCAAGTTTTTATGGAAGATTAAAATACTGTAAAATTCAATTCCATAGAAAAAGTGTCTATTTCCTTAAGAGTATAACATAACTGGCTCTCCGTCTGGAAGAAAATAAATCAGACTAATGAATCATGGAGAAATGAATTCTAAGATAATGAAAGGTTCAAATATAAAACTGTCCAATATAAAATCATCTGAAGACAATTCAGAAAAATATTTGCACAGGATAATATTTGGGAAACCTTCTCCCGCAAGATAGAAAACCCATTCCTGAAAAAAATACAATCATCTCCAAAGACAGAAACTGTTACGTAAAATCATGCCGAACTGATGAAATAAAAATTAGATTTCACAATGACAAAAGATTCTGTTAAACAAATCAAAAGATGAGTAGTGTACAGAAGTGGAACGTGTAACGCGTCAATGTTAATACCCATAACACACAAACAGCTCCATACAGAGGTAACAAGAAAAAGACAGATTTCTCAGATGAACAAAGAATATCAACAGGCCGGTCACAGAAGAGAACATGCTAACAGGTAATGGAACAAATGAAAAGATAACTTTTGCAAGGAGCCAGAGAAATGCATATTAAAATAATAATTAGATATTATTTCATGCCATTTGATGGGGGATTTTTTTAAAGAACTTTCAATACTGGCAAGAGAGTGGGGGAAACAAACACCTGTGTAAGTGAATGGAAAAAAAATTTTAAATGTAGTTAATTTTTGACATAGTAAATGCTAATTTTAGAATTTATCATACAGACAAGACCAGAACTTTTTAGAAAGAAAGAAACAACAACTTAAATCTCTACCCAGAAGGAAAACACTGACTCAATGTTGGCACAGCCTACCAGGTAACACAGGGCAGCTATCACAAAGAATTCTGTTTCCTTACCTGGAAGATCCCCTGACTTCCTATTAAGTGGGAGGGGGGACGGTGGGTGAGGAAGAGCACCAGGTAGAGGCCTAGGGGAGGTATGGGTCACATCTCACATTTTAGTTTAAAAAAGGAGAAGAGGAAAGAGAAAATGGAAAATAAACCTCTAAATACAGGACTACGTGTCTAAATGAGCACCAACAGAAGATACAGAAGAACACCACCAAACTAATAACTCAGGGGCATGCTATTACAAACCAAAAAACCCACTGCCATTGAGTCGAATCCTGACTCACAGCAACCCTAGAGGACAGGGTGGAACTTCCCCACAGGGTTTCCACGGCTGTCAGTCTGTACCGAAGCAGACTGCCACATCCTTCTCCCGTGGATGGGCTGGCGGGTTCAAACGGCCAACTTTCTGGTTTGCAGCTGAGCACTTAACCACTGTGCCCCCAGGGCTCCTTATATAGAGAATGGAAAAGCTACTACCATTATTCTTTATTCATCTTTGTGCTTGATTTTTTATAATGAACACACATCATAATATTTTAAAACTTCAATAAAGAAGAAAATTGTAAGAAACACTGAAAAACGCAGAGACCTGTACACCAATGTTCACTGCAGCCAAAAGGTGAAAACAGCCCAAATGTCCATCAACAGACGAATGGATAAACAAAATGTGGTCCACACATACAATGGAATATTGGTACTCAGCCATCAAGAGAAATGAAGTCCTGATGTATGCTTCAACTTGGATGAAACTTGAAAATATTATGCTGAGTGAAATATGTCAGTCACAAAAGGACAAAAACTGTACCATCTCAATTTTATGAAATACCTAGAATAGCCAAGTGTGTAGAGATCAAGGAGCCCTGGTGGCGCAGTGGTTAAGAGCCATGGCTGCAAACTGAAAGGTCAGCAGTTCGAATCCATCAGCCGTTCTTTGGAAACCCTATGGGGCAGTTCTACTCAGTCCTACAGGGTCGCTATGAGTTGAAATCCACTCCACGGCAACAGGTTTTCTTTGTTATAGAGATCCTATCTTATTACCAAAAGCGGTTACCAGGAACGGGTGAGGGGAGGGGAAAAGGGGGCTGGCTCACTGCTTAAGGGACACCAAGCTTATGTTAAGGGCAATGGAAAAATCTGGAAACAGATAATGGTTTGTTAAATATGATGAATATAATTAGTGTTACTGAACTGTTCACCTGAAGAACACTGAAATAGCAAATGTTTTGCTACATACTGTGCCTAACACACACACACACAGAACAAAGAGGGGTGAGGGGAGAAATACTGAAGGTAGTTTCTTAAAATAGAAGTACGCTCACTACTTGAGCTCTCACCTGGGCACTCGGCAAACCTGCCACCAGGACACACACAGGTGTATCTCTCCTCTCTGGGATCAGGGACACACTCAGATCCCTCTGGGCACGGACTGTCTTCACATCCTTGGTGCACAGCTGGGCATTTTCCGTCTTGGTTTAAAGGAAAGAGAGGGAGAGAGAGATAATTAATTGGCATTTCAAGAAAATGATCTTTAATTTGTAGCCTTCCAAGGCTGTATGTGAAATGAACCTACAACACTATTTTCACATGCCGTGTTACCTTTGGAAACCCTGGTGGCGTTGTGGTTAAGAGCTACGGCTGCTAATCAAAAGGTCACTAGTTCAAATCCACCAGGCACTCCCTGGAAACCCTCTAGGGCAGTTCTACCCTGTCCTTTAGGGTCACTATGAGTCGGAATCGACTCGATGGCAACGGGTTTGGATTTGTGTGTGTGTGTGTGTGTGTGTTACCTTTGCACAGACACACAGCTGTTCTCCGGTGGCGGGGGGTCACAAAGCTCAGTCTGGCTGTGCTATGTGTTGACATGACGTTTTCATCGACAGACACCTTTTCATCACAGAATTTCCACGGGCAATCCAGTCCTGCACAGAGTTTCTGGAATACATCCAGTATCCTCACACCGATGATTTCCTCGATATCAGTCACAGAGGAATTAATCTTGTGCAGAAGAACTTTCGTAGAAACCTGGGCACCACCTGACTTCTCTACAAAAAGTAAGACGTCTAGATGTGGATGGTGCTCAGAGGGCTGCAAGCTAACGATCTGTACGTCGTTCCTCCTCACCCCCAGGACGTTCCGGAGAGCTCGCTGGAAGTTGCGCCAGTAGTCGCCCACAAACTCTTCTGGAGTCAGACTGGCAAAGCGGATCGCGATGGTGTGGTTCAACATCTCCTGCGTTACCTGCCTGATATGCACCATGATGTCGGCCACGGTCGTAAACTTTCCGTCTGTGACGCTGACGTTGAGAAGGTACTGCCCTGGGTCTAGTTTTCCGTGTGCTATCAGCTTGCCACCTGTGCTGGAGACAGAGAACAGGCTGTCCATCTGGGGGTCAAGGCTGTAGGTTAAAGTATCATACACGTCTTGGTCTGTGGCGTGGATCTTCCCAATGACACCACCTGAGTACTCCTCTTCAAAGGCAGTGATAAAAATCTCTAAGGGCAAAATAGCAGGTGGATAGATGCTCTCTTCAATGACCCTAATGTCGATATACGTCAACGATGACAGCTGGGGTTTCCCGTTATCTGCCACCTGCGAGAAAAGAAAAACAATTACCTACGTCACTGCTCACAACTTCCTAATAAAAGACATACTTATGTCACTTAAGTCGTAAAAAGTCCTCAGTTGTTAGATACCTATTTTTCCACATAAGAAGCATATTAAGAAACAGAAAAACTTTTTTTTTATAGCCCTTTTACCAATTTGTACTGAAGTCTGGCTCCCTCAATGTCTACGATAAAGCAACCAAATGAGTAAGTGAGCCCCCACAAAGTGTAATGGAATAAAGACGAAGGGATGGCAAAAAGGAAAAAGATGACCGTTGCATAAATTTTTATTTTCTCACTAAATGCATGCTGCTTAACTGCAAGAACACGACCACTGAGCAAAGGCAGGGGATGGAAGAGAAAATGAAGACCTTAAACACAGCTCTTCTCTACCTAGAACCTCACAATAAATCATAAAGAAAAGTCTCGATACCTTAACATGCAGCAAGTAATGATCTTTCACTTTTCTCTTGATGGCAGCTGCCGTCAGGAGGACTCCTTGCTGGTTAACTTCAAATGCTCGGTGGTCATTCCCGCTCACGACAGTAAAGAAGAAGGGTGGACCGTTTTGAGAAGCATCCCTGTCTGTCACCACCAGCTGTAGGACACTGAAGCCCACAGGCTTGTTTTCCTGCACAGAACAGATGCAACACACCCATGTACACAGCTTTCAGCAAAAAGGAATCCAATGCTAAGAAACACCCACTAGTTTTCTATGATATGAAAACAACTGAAATCAAAGCTTATCATGATATTCCATCTGAGAGGAAGAGACAGGAGAGGTGGGAGGGTGGGGAACGAGGTGGTGGTGGGAGGGGTGGGAGGAGAAAGGCAGGAAAGGGAACATAAGGGGAGGAAGAGTGGGACGAGGGAAGAGTGGAGGAGGACTAGGGGAGGAAGGTACACAGGTAGGAGGAGATGAAGAGGAGTGGGAGAAGGAGTGGGAATGAGAGAGACTGGAGGAGAACTAGGGGAAGAAGGCACACAGGTAGGAGGAGATGAAGAGGAGTGGGAGAAGGGGTGGGAACGAGGGAGACTGGAGGAGGACTAGGGGAGGAAGGCATACAAGGAGGAGGAGATGAGGAGAAATGGGAGGAGGGGTGGGAATGAGGGAAGGCGGAGGAGGACTAGGGGAGGAAGGCACACAGGTAGGAGGAGATGAAGAGGAGTGGGAGAAGGAGTGGGAATGAGGGAGACTGGAGGAAGACTAGGGGAAGAAGGCACACAGGAAGGAGGAGGAAATGAGAAGCAGCAACAGGGGCAGAAGACAATTAAGAAGCAAGGACTTTGCAACCCTAGAGTAATAACGAGCACTATTTTAAAAACCAAAGCACAGTTAGAAGAGAAAAGAAAGCACCATTGCACCTTGAAAATGCTCATCTTTTAGTATCAATGGAAAAAACGAACAAACAAACCTGTTGCCATAGAGTCGATTCCGGCTCACAGTGACCCTACAGGACAGAGTAGAGCTGCCCCCTTAGGGTTTCTAAGGAGCGACTGGTAGACAGTGGATTTGAACAGCCAACCTCTTGGTTGCCAGATGAACTCTCAACCACTGTGCCACCAGGGCTCCAGTATCAATGGAGACCCCTCTAACTTTCTTTTCTCCATTTTTTTTCTAAAAAGTAGTCTTTGGAAAAGAAAGATATTTTAAACAAAAAACCGCAGCTAGAAAAAGAGCTCACTTCAAAAGGAATGTGTTCAAGGAAGCCTTCAGCACTCCGAGATTACCTGCATGATTACGCTGTAGTTTCCCTTGGAGAACACTGGAGGATTGTCATTGACATCAAACACATCGATGTTCACGGTGGTGGTGTTGACCCTGGGCGGAATGCCGTTATCTGAAGCCTGAATAGTGAGCGTGTATCCTGAAATCTTTGTGGGCAAAAGACAAAGAGAACACACGGAGCTGAAATCAGACGTGTACTCTTGACAATCCGGAAGGGCAGGTCCAACGGACTGTCGTCATTTGCTGTATCCTGTATGCAGGCAATTCTCTAGCCTACAAACAAGTGCACTGCAGGTAACTTATCTACAAAATTCAATGCATTTTCTCAATAAAAAGAGCTATTAGAATTCTCTAATCCCTCTCAAAAACTTACTCATTTTATTAAAGTGTTCTGTCATTAAAAACATACACTTCCATAAACAGGAATGAAGAGAAAAATGAAACAAATGATTGCCTAAAACATTAACATATCTCAGGTGCTGCTGCTTTGGTAACAACAGGGAAGGCCCATGTCTTCCTCTCAGCCAGGAGACATTAAGCTGCTTCTAACCCTAAGTGCTTATTTTCAACACCTCAGGAGACTCCAGAGATCACTCTACCACATCAGTTTTACACTTGGATTAAAACTCAGCTGTTAATCTCTCAAGATGATCTCTTCATAGCTTCCTATGAAAGGGACTGAGTCCAGAGGGGGAGCTTCTTTTCCAGGCAGCGCCCTGTGAAGTTCTCTCTTCCATAATGAGTTGGTGGAAGAGGCCAGAAAGCTGGCCACATCCCAGAGCGTGTTCCCAGGACATCAATCCTGTGAGATGCTCCAACAAAAAAAGAGTTCTGAAGGCCAATTAGCTTGAAACACCACAGGCTCTCTCTCTGCTCTCCTACAATGGACATCAGCACATGAAGGACTCCTGTCCTCGAGTCAAAAATTCTCAACTTTGCTTCACACAGCAACACAGGGATCCTTGGTGTAACGGCCACATGGCCTCTACTCCTGGGAAGTCCTTGCTCAAATATAACTGTTCAGAAAAGGAATTAAAGGGCTGAGTTCAATGCAGTGCCACACCACTACCACCTCAAATGCCTCTAATCACTAACTCAGCCGTCCTTCCTTCTGAAACCGCGTTCTTTATGACCGGTAACGTTATTCTAATTCCCAAAACCAAGGCTTTCCCTGAAAGTCTCCCTTCCTCCTGGCGTCTCTGGAGTGTCAGCCAGTGGCCTCTCTCTTCCTATGCTTCTCTCATCTCTGGGAAGTTCCTGTTCGTGCTCTATGTCCCTTCCTGTCCCTACGTGTGAGGGAACTGATGGACGGATGTTCTAAATGTAAAGGAATGGATGGGAGGATGAGCGGATGGAGGTGGGTGCGTGATGGACGGGGGATGAGGATGGGTGGATGGGCAGTGGGTGAGTGATGGATGGGGGATGGGAGGAAGAGTGGATGAGGGTGGGCGTGTGATGGATGGGGGATTGGGAAGATGGGTGGATGGGCAGTGGGTGAGTGATGGATGGGGGATGGGAGGACAAGCCGATGAGGGTAGGTGTATGATGGACAGGGGAATGGGTGGATGGGCAGTAGGTGAGTGATGGATGGGGGGATGGGAGGATGAGCGGATGAGGGTGGGCGTGTGATGGACGGGGGGATGGGAGGATGGGCAGTGGGTGAGTGATGGATGGGGGATGGGAGGATGAGTGGATGAGGGTGGGCGTGTGATGTATGGGGGGATGGGAGGATGGGCAGTGGGTGAGTGATGGATGGGAGATGGGAGGATGAGCGGATGAGGGTGGGCGTGTGATGGACGGGTGGATGAGAGGATGGGCAGTGGGTGAATGATGGATGGGGGATGGGAAGATGGGTGGATGAGGCTAGTTACGTGATGGATGGGGGCATGGGAGGATGAACGGATGCGGGTGGGAGCACGGGCAGACAGAAGGATGGGAAGAGGGCTGGATGGATGGGTGAATGGATGGGGGTGGGTATATGGGTGGGTGGGTATTGATGGATAGATGGATGAGGGATGGGAGGATGGATGGTGAATGGGTAGGTGGGCAGATGGAAGGATGGGTCATGATGGACGGGAGGATGGATGGGTAGGTGGGTGCATGGGTGGACTGAAGGATGGGAGGATGGATGGGTGAATGGGTGGGTGGGCAGATGGGAGGATGGGTGGATGGGTCATGATGGATGGGAGGATGGATGGGTGGGTGCATAGGTGGATGGGAGGATAGGAAGATAAGTGGAAGGGTGGATGGAAGGGTGGGTGGGAAGGTGGATGGACAGACGTTCAGCCTGACCTGCTTCTCCGCATTTTCTCACAACTACCTCAATCCCTTAGATCACGTCTACGCTCATCTCCAGCACCATGTACCGTACCTACACTTCCAGCTCTGAAGTCTCTAAGCTTCAAAATAAAATCTCCAAATACTGGCTGAACAATTGTACCTGAATATGCAATTTTCCCCTAAAAGTCAGCATATCAAAAGCCACATTCTTCAACCTCTCCCAGCCCTCATGACTTCCCCCTCCTTCTCTTTAATGGTACTACTCAGTCATAGCAAGACTGAAAAAAACCGAGTCATCTCTGACTCCACTGGTTTCTACACAGGACCATATCTAAGTCATATGGATTCTAATTCTTTTCTTAATTCTTGCTGCTGCTTTCCCAGTTCAGGCTCTTGTTGCCTCACACTGATTGTCACTGGCCTTCTTACCTAGTTTCTCTCTAAAGAACATTCAGAGCCCTGGTGGTGCAGTGGGTAAGAGCTACGGCTCTTCTAACCAAAAGGTCGCAGTTCAAATCCACCAGGAGCAACTTGGAAACCCTATGGGGCAGTTCTACTCTGTTCCATACGGTCGCTATGAGTCAGAATTGAATCAAGAGCAATGAGTTTTTGGTTTTGGTAGTACTAATTTTCCACAAACAACCCTTTTGTAATGTTACATCTCGGCTCACAAATATTCAGTAACTCTCTAGCGACTGCAGCATCAAGCCTGAACCTCTAACCCTGGTTTTTAATGTGGCCTATAATCTGTTCCTAATACCTTTCCATCTTATCTCCCCCTTTATCCTTGTACGATAACTCTACTCCAATACAACTGGGTAGTTAAAGTTCCCTAAATATACCCCATTGTCTCCTGCCTCCATGTCTTTGTCCATGCAGTTCCCCAGGAGGAATTCTCTTCTCTCAACCTTTATGGCCTTCCAAATCCCCGCTATTATCTAAACCCAGCTTCTACCTGCATGAAGAGTCTCAGAACACTGGAGCCAACAGTAACTCCTTCCCTCAATGAATATAAAACTTCTATTATCCGACCTTCATGTTAGTATGAACACGCTTCTTAAATTCTTGAGATCTTCACACTATAACTGCTGTTCAAGTATTTCTCTCACTTCAAGCTCCTGGAGAACAAGGCTGGCTCTATCCTTGGGTACTGCCCGTCATGCCCAGCAGATCAGGTATACAAGGCACTCCTGTTTACTGATGCCACACTTTGTAACCAACCTAAACCAAACTTTCCCACTTACTGTTTCCCGGTCTAGAAGTTTGGTCACTTTTACTTCCCCCTTGACAGGGTCAATTGTAAATGGACTTCCTTGATTGCCGTCAATAATTGAATAGTGGATGTGGCTGTTTGAAGGTCCATCAGCATCATCGGCCATAACCTAGAAGACATCACACTCCTGTTTAGGAAACAGCTAAGGAAGGGATAACCAGAAGCCTATTAAACAAATTTCTGATATTAACAGCCACCCGTTTATAAAGCAATGGTTTATAAGAGTCAGTAACTAACTGGGATAACGAGGTATGTTCGTATCTTCAAATTATTTCCTAGTAAGAGCTCTAGAAAAGCAAGATTGATCGTACTCAAAACTCTTGCAAAGATTCAGAAGAAAAACGCCAGTGGGGAAAGTACACACCGTGATGACAGGCTGTTCAAGCACAGCGTCCTCACTGACCACTGCTGTGTAGGTGTCCTGGCTGAACACGGGGGTGTTGTCGTTGACGTCGGTGACATTAATGTTCACAGTTGCGACATCACTCAACGGCGGTGCGCCTCCATCAGTAGCTTCTACAGTCAGGTAGTACTCGTGAGAGTTTTCATAGTCCAGACTCTCAATGACGAATATGGCCCCTGTAGAGAAAATCAAATTACGTCCAGCACTTTTCCTACTACGACTAAAACGGACAAGTTTACACAAATTTAATTTCCACTACAAAAGTTTGCCATTTTTATATGTTTTCTAATTCTTTAATTCAATAATTAAAAACTACATATTTGCCCATCCCTACCTAGATCCTTACTTATTCCTCTTACTTTCCTGATATTCTCTGTGATATTTAAATTGCTTTCCCAATCAATTCCACCTCCATCTCCAGCTATAAAAACTATATTTCTTATTTCTTCTAAACCATAGTTTACCACAGTCTACACTCTAATGAACAAAATAAAAGGATAAAAAAATCTACTCTGTGGCTTTTGGTTTCCTTTTCTTCTCATACATTTTTTTTTTTTAATGTAAGGGTAGGAATGTGTGTTCTTTTCTTAATCTCTAAAATAACCCTCTGCTTATACCCCATCATTTTAAGAAAATTCCTTTCTGATTTACCTAGTCTCTTAACATTTTTTGCTTTTCTCTTCACTGTGGTGCAACTTATCTAAAAACAGAACGGGAATAAAAGACCCCTAAAATTAACAACTTCATGGTATGTTATTAAAATGTGTTTCCAAATAGCATCATCACACGCTTTTAAAGACAGGTTGAAGTCACATACAGTTAAATACAGTTTGAATGCCACAATTTTTTATGATGTTCTAAGACATACAGCTATTTCAAGACGACAGGTTAACTAACAAGGCCACACAGTATTCACGCAACAGGAGCCAACGGCTCCTATGACTTTTGACCCTGGCTGTCATTCATTCAGTGTGATTCAAAGTACTTCATCTGTTATGTACAACTAGCTTATAGTTTAACAAATTACCAGATACCTGTTACAGAAACTAAGATTAAAGACACCGAAACTACGGCTTCACTTGGGAAGCAATTGCACATGAGTTTAAGGGGTGGGAGTGGGGAAAGGCTTACAGGATGACTGTCTTCCAATATCTTCCACTCTCTATCCTGCTAACACAGCACATTTCACATCTTTGCTAATACTAGAGTGTGATACTTTAATTTTCTATTTATAGTTAACTTACTTGTAGTTTAAAACACATATGCCAGAAATGTATCTTACTATGCAGAACTATAGTTTGAAGTCTTCTAAACCTATTTTCAATTTCACTTCAAACAACAAAAAGCAAGAAAACTTTACTTTTCTCTCTTTAGAATATCTACTGACAATGTGTACCATATTTTACATGAATAACGCACGTTATACATTTCTTAGGGCCAACCTTGCCCTCCCCTCCTGAGGTATTTTTGTAAGCACACTAAGCTGATTTTTTTTAATACCAACATGTAAAAGAAATAAGTATAGCCCATTTATGAAAATACTTGTGGGGGGAGGGCATGGTTGGCAAAAAAAAGTATATAACACGTGTTATTTGCATAAAAATATGGTAGTCTGTCACTTAGTATAAAGTAACCAAACCACTGAGTCGATTCTGACTCATAGCGACCCTATATGTAGGACGAAGTAGAACTGCCCCATTGGGTTTCCAAAGAGCGGCAGCTGGTTAGCAGCCAAGCTCTTAACCACTATGCCACCAGGGCTCTGGTATAATAAGGTAAAGCATGAGGCAAATTTATCCTTCTTACCGGGATATGGGTTTCCTCTCATTTACATGGCACGTTACCTGTTTTTGAATCTATGCTGAATTTCCCATGTTCATTTCCACTTATCAGTGAGTAGGTGATTTCTGCATTTGCTTCGATATCCCGACTTGCCGCATACACTTGAAGAATCTCTGTCCCGACGGCCACGTCCTCAGACACCGTGGCACCATATTCTCGGTATTCAAACACAGGTGGGTTGTCATTTATATCCAAAACGGAGACGACAACGGTGCCAGTAGCCGTCAGCCTCCTCGGCAAACCCTGATCTACAGCTTTCAAAGTAAGAGTGTATACGGCCTGCAGTTCCCTGTCCAAAGGCTTCTCCAGCTGAATGATCCCAGATAGCTCATTAATGGAGAACTGTCCCTCAGCAGAGTTAGTCAACGAGTAGGAAATCTTCCGGTTCAAGCCTGCCCAGACAGAGAGTTATGTCAGAATGCTTCAGAATTTTAAAATGTTTTATTTAAAGAGATTGAAACTTAAAAAATTTTTTTAACATGTCACATATTAAAAAAAGGGAAATTGGCAACATGTATCATCAAAAATTCCTATCATGACTATGCACTTTAAAAAGTAAGACTTCCTGGATTAAGAACTCGCAGAGCTAAACCAAATATAACTACCTGGCTTTTCAGACAATGCTGTCTGCCACACCTTTTAAAAATGAAATCTAATTATTTTGCTTCAGTGACAAATAATTATTTAAAAAGTAACATTTTTGACATTCTTCTCATTCTACAGTATGACTGAAGAAATTATTTTTATTCTCTGCTGTCGAAATATTGTGAATATACATTCTACAGTCTTTATTTTGAAACTGTAACAATATAGTATTTGCTTCTGTTATCTTCCTGTGATATTAAAACCTATCCTCACTCACTGGTTTATTCACAAAATAACACTTGACTGATAAATTCAGTGGGATACAAAGATCAGTTAACATAAGTCACTAACCAGAATTTAACTGACACCACAGATAGCCTAAAACACTAAATTCACTGGGTACAATTCTGAGACTTGAAAAACCGATTAGAAATCAGTTAATTGTTCCAGAGATTTCGTTCCACTTCGGTGCTAAGGAATTCACCACAATGGGAGCTGTTCACACGCATGAAGTCAGACACCCCGGGTTTTTGGATGTTTTACAACAGCTCCTGAGGTCGCAGTTCACGATCTGAAGGCAAAGCACCCTCTGGGTGGTACCTGCATCGGCGTCTGTGGCCTGCACCCTGGTCAGCAGCGTCCCAGGCTCTGTGTTCTCAAACACGGTGATGGTGTACGGGTCCGCAGAGAACTCAGGGGCGTTATCGTTCACGTCTTCTAACGTCAGCACGACATGAGCCTGGCAGAACCTTCCGCCTCCATCCGCAGCCTTGACCAGAAGATTATAAACCCCTTGCCCCTCACGATCCAGTGGCGCCAATGTTTTCAGTTCACCTAAAACCGACAACAAACAAAAATACAGGGGCTCGCTCCAAATTTAGGACATGAACTGAAAGACAGCATCTTAGGTGTTTCCCTTTCTCTGATAAGTAAAAATCTGAGTAAGTCTTCCTCCGGAGAACAATTTTATCAGTGACAGTCAACAGCTGCCTGGGCACAGTGATCCCTGCCAGGTGCAAGCTCTTTATTAAGTCATGAAGACCTGAGGCCAGGGCGTTTGTACTTTATATCATTTCACAAAAGCAAAGTAACTACCTAATTTAGCAAACCAAGAAACAGTTTAAATGATCTCAAAAACTGAATTTATATGCTCACAATTAGTTCTTCAGGGGAAAACAAAACAAAATACCTTAATAGAAAACTTATTAGTTGACTCTAATTTTAACAAAATACAAATTAGGGAAACAATTCTAGTAATTTAAAAACTAATAAAACACCATGACTCATTTGAATCACAAACATGCTAAATTATAAATTTATGGTCACAAATTCAAGAAAACAAGCTACATAAATAAAAATGAAGAAAACTGGAAGTCTGAGATATGCTTTAACTTCTGAGTTTTTTTTTTAAGTTGATGTAAACAACTTTTAAATTTTGAATTCTTGGTTCCAGTAGGTGATAGCGGTGCTCTGAATTTTTTTTTACCGCATCCCAAATTTTACCAATTAGATCACTGTTTAGATTTCTAAAAAATGTCAATTTTGTAGCAGCGGAGTAAACCTGAGTAGGATAAAACATAGTTTCACATTTTCTGTGATCTAAACTAGGCACGTGTATGAGTTTTGTTAGAACACACAATCAATTTGCCCCAAACGTCTTCATTACCTGTGTCTGGATTTAGTGTGAATTTTTCTGCACCCTGGCCAAACAATGTGTATGTGATCTCAGCATTGGAACGAATATCAGCATCTGTGGCAGAGACCTGCATAACCAGCTTCCCGGGAAGGGCGTCTTCTGGAATGGTGTCTGAATACACAGTCTACAGAGATTTCAAACAGCATCATTAGCATACAACATTAAAAGTCAGCATGACTGCCCAGGGAATGATGGAAAAGAAATCCTTTAACTGTGGCAACAGAAAATCTATGAATGACAGAGGTTAAAATCCCGGGAGCCTTCAAGACTATTTTTCTTACAAAACATGTTTGAAACAAGGAGAAGCCATGTTAACAGTTAACAACTCTGTTATCTCTGAAAGGTCTGAAGGACATTTAACTCACGGAATACTGATGTCATAGAGTTGGTTTCATATTTAGTTTAGTTTAAATTCTCATGAGAAAATGTACGTGGCGTTTTGCATTTATGTAAATACTGGAGAGAATTAACTCCTGTGATTTCGTATCTCATTTCCAGACACAGGAATCTGGTGCCTGCACTCATTCCTAACACAGAGCCCAATAACTGCAGTTGGGACAGCAGCGGTCCCAATGTTACAGGAGAAAACTGGGATTCCCCAAAGCCACAAGGGTGGCAGGTGATGCTCAGGCTGGCTCCTCTCTTCCTCTCTACCCCTCTTCTCCTCACCAGGGATTCAACTCTCAACACAATAGCTGTTTCCAGTTCCAACTACATAGGAATCCATGCCATAAACTAAAACGTAAGAGAAACAGGTATGATTTTGTTGAATTTATTTGCTCAAACTGGGCTGAATTATAGGTGAGCTACAGTCTACAGCACGTGAAACCAAATATTTTGCAATACTCATGAATTTAAATATTTAGTGTCTTTATTACTCCCAGAGGTGATAAAGTATAGCTTCCAAATAATATGAAAATGCTAAAAATAAATAACAGCAGTTTCACCATGTAAAAGAGATTGGCAAAGCATGGTTTTTTCTAATTATTCCCCTTTTACCCAGATTTTGATGATATGACCTAAAGCGAAGTTATGCCTCTTCCGATTTTAATGCCTAGAAAAGACAATTTCTAAAAACGTAGAAATATAAACCAAACCCACTGCCGTCGAGTCAATTCTGACTCATAGTGACCCTACAGGACAGAGTGGAACTGCCCCACAGGGTTTCCAAGGAGCACCTGGCAGGTTTGAACTGCTGACCTTTGGTTAGCAGCCGTAGCACTTAACCACTACGCCACCAGGGTTTCCCGTAGAAATATAGACTTCTTAAAAACTTAGGATATGTTTGTGCTTGGTGTTATTTACGTTGTATCCCACATACATGTATATATATGAGACATAACGTGTCTCACATATACGTGTGTGTGTGATCTTCAAAACACGGTCACCAAAAAGTACAAACAGGGATTGCAATTAAATCCTCATTCCTCAGAAGTCCCACTTCCCCTCACAACTCATTTATTTTTTTAATCGCAGTGGAAATATACATAACAAAAATACGCCATCTCAACAACTTCTTCACGTACAATTCAGTGACAGGACTGCATTCTTCACGTTCACGAGAGAATTTTAAGTATCTGTGTCCTGGACAACAGCCCTGTTACTTTCCACAGTCCGTATTTCATACGTCTCATGCTGACCGAGTCTGGAACCTTCTCCAGCTCCTCAGTCCCTTCTTGAGATTCATTCCCCTGTCTATACAGCCCTCCCTTTGCCACCACGCTCTCCCTGCTCCTTTTACGGTCACTTTCCTCACTGGCCAAGTCCATTTCCTAATACACACTCCTGAATCTCCTGCCGTCAGGCATCCACCCACCCACATTACGATGCTGAGACTGCCATCTGCCCGTCAGCCACGGGATCCAAATGGCCTGTGTTCACGCCTCTGCCCTGTTAGTTTATCCCTGTCCACCTTTGCTTGCTACCCTATCTCCTAAAAATTCTTCCTTCAACCTAAATGACACTGTACTGACATTGTTCTCTTCTTGCTGTCTCTGCGTCCTCCATCCTTTTCTCCATGGAAACACCTGTTATCTTTTTTCCCTTTATTATTATCCTCTCAATGAATTCAATGATCAGTTATCCATAGAAACTGCCAAGTGTACAACCTTCTCTGATATCTCACACCTCAATCTTGCCATCTCTAAATGTCTAAAGCACACACTTACCTGAACGCTCGCCCTGTTACCTTAAAATTAACAAATCTGAATGGCAACTCAACACACTCTCTCTAAAACCCATTCTCCTCCAGGCTCACCTTTGTCGTTGCCTTGACCATACTCTCAATTACTCCCATAGGAAACCTTGATGGAAAACAACTCAACACTCACAGTGCTGTCCCATGCAGGCAGGGACCATATGCTACCAGCTTTTCCTAGGTAGTCTCTTCTATCCTTTCATTCTGTCTGCCACCCCTGCCTACCCTATCACTTCCCTGTCTTCATTCTTCCTTATCTAGAAAATGGACATGGTGCTACCAAGCTTATCTTCTTTAGGCAACTCCTGGATTGTCATCTCTTTCAACCATAAAAGGATTCAGAGTCTCTACTTTCTTTAGGATATAGTACTAATTTCCTGGAATGACCTTTAAAACCCTCTCTAACAGAGTTTAGTGTTGGAATTCCAGGTTTCTTTCCCATGATTCAACACAAATTCTCTACTTCTGGCCAACTAAGCCACTTACTATTCCCACACACGCGTTCACCCCACACGCCCACCTGTCTTTCCACATCTACCCTTGATGTCTAATCACTACCTCCCAGAAGCTGGGCCTAAGCCCTGTCTCTTCACAGCATTCCCCACCCTCTAGCTCTTGCTTGAGTCCCCTCATGTGACCTTGAATGGGAACAGCTCTTCTCTGGTATATATTTTGTCCTTTCATTAAATGGTGAGTGCCAAAGGTTCAGGAGCCGTATCACTAACCTCTTGGTTCCATTAGTGTGTTTGAGAGTTAAATGCCCCCCAAATGGTCTGTTAAAACAAAACAGACTTCTGTACTCTGAACTGCTGGCCAGGTTTTTCCTCAAAATAACTTTACTTCAAATGAATGGAATCCCTTCACGAAAAGTTTACAGAGGATTTCTGCCTTAGACATAGCTGTAATCCTGTCCGTAATTCGCAGTCCACAGAATGAGGGTTTTGAGCTACACGGCACTCTGAAAATCATTCTGAAGCTCTGCCAACTCTCACTTCTGCTTAAACAGTGAGAGATTATCACACAGAACACATCTGAATTACCCCAAAACACTGCGTGACAGTCTCACGCAAAGCCGCAAAGAAACAAATTTCAGTTCACAATATATAAATTTAAGACAAGAGTAGCCTGCCTTTTCGCAAACTGGAGCGTTGTCATTTCCATCCAGAACTTTCACTTCGACGATGGCTTTTGATGAGAAGGTCCCATCGGTTGCCGTGACAGTCAGAAGATAATTATCTTTTGTTTCCCTGTCCAGCGGTTTTTTCACGTAGACTTTCCATTCATTCTGTATGTTTTCAACAGCAAACTGTCCCAAAGGATCCCCTCCTATGAAGTCATTGGAGAAAGATGTTGAAATAAGGATAGAAGTAACACCAGGAGAAGTAAACTGTACAAAAGACACATAATGCTTTGGCCTAAAAAATTGAGGATTTTAAAGGAAATAATTACATTTAACTTTGGCACATATTAGCATTCCCATTTACTAAATAAAAGCAGCATTAAAATGTGTTTTTAAACACAAAATATAAATGCTACTAAACAATCATTTAGCCCACAAGGAAACTAGTTTTTTTTTTTTTCTTTTTGATTATCATGTATTTGTTGTATGCAAACTATAAAATTCAACAGTAGATGAGTCAGAAAAATCAAAAAGAGTCTAAGGAAATAGTACTAACCATTGCTCAAGTAAAGATCTTAAAATGTATCCTAACAGATGTTATTTCTACTTATTTTAGGTATATTTAACTAAAATCATCCCTTTACTCCCAAGTTCCACCAAATGCATTTCTTAGAACTTATACTTCTAATGCAATTTAATTTTCAATAATTTGGTTTGAGATATTTACCTGTTATGTAATATGTAACTTGTCTGTTAATCTCTTCAGAGTCAGCATCTGTGGTACTTAAGATGGCAATTATACCACCTGGGGGGTCGTCTTCACTTACGGTCCCTTTATAGATCTCTGCCGTGAACCGTGGTGGGCTGTCGTTGACATCAGTGACGGTGACCTCCACGATGGCCATGGAGGACAGCTGGACCTTTTCTCCATGGTCTGATGCAACCACTTTAATCTGGTATTTGTCTCTCTTTTCATGGTCAAGTTCCTTTAGGGTTGTGATCCAGCCTGTTTCCACGTTAATGGTGAAAGATTCAATGACTTCTACACTTTGTGTCTGATCTAGACTGTACATAACTTGTCCATTGGTTCCCGAGTCTGTGTCGGATGCCCTGATCTGGATGACCCTACTTCCCCCTGGTAGGTTTTCAACAATAAATGCCTCGTATGGATTAGACTCCAAGACGGGACTGTTATCATTTGCATCTTTTACCTGAATGCTAACATCTGTAGAAGCCACCACCTCAGAGTTGTCATGAGTGCACCGAGCTAGTACGGAAAACTGGTACCACTTAGTTGTCTCATGGTCCAGAGCCTTCTCCAGTTTCAGCCTCCCACTCTGTCTGTCAATCACAAAGACCTCATCCCGGTTACTTTCTGGAGTGTTCCCTTTGATGAGGCTATAAAGGACAGTCCCGCTATGCTCTGCTCGGATAACGTCTATTTCTGTCCCGATAGGCATGTCTTCTGAAACTGTATAGGTATAAAACGGCTCTGAAAATTTTGGAAGCTGCGTTTCTGGTGGGAGTATTTTAACGTAGACGGAAACGACAGATTCTTTTGTCGGAGACCCGTTATCCATGGCTCTAACGAAGAAGGTGAAAAACTCGTTTTCTAAGCCAATTAAGCTTTCCTTTGTGGTAATTAAGCCAGAGAGTTTGTTGATTTCCAAGTTCTCTTTAACGCTTTCAGAATCTGCTTCGATGGTGTAGGTGACATCAGCATTGGACCCCTCATCGGCGTCACTCGCGAGAACTTTTATGACTGATGTCCCCTTGGGAGCGTCAGATCTGATGTTCACTTCATATCTGGTTGCTCGGAATTGGGGTGCGTTATCATTGTCATCTGTGAGGATGACATTAATAGTGCAGAAAGCAACTTTTCCCCCAGCATCCTTAGCCATTAAACGAACTGGGATTACTTTCTCGGCTGGGGTTTCTCGATCAAGTTTTTCCAAAGTAAACAGCTGTCCTCTCTCATTTGTGTAAAATCTGTCTTTAGCAAAGTCATTTACAATATGGTAGGTGATGTGACCATAAATACCAGAATCTTCATCCGTTGCTTTCACCTCCGTCACCAAGGTATGTAAGGGAGCGTTCTCCGCCAGTTCCACTTCATACTCATTCTGAAGAAAAACAGGACCGTGCAAATTGCCTCCGATTACAGTTACCTGAACCTGAGCTGAACTTCTGAAAACTCCGTCAGAAACAGAAATGTTAAGCTGGTGAAACGGCTTCAGGGTGTGCCGGCGCAGGTTTGAGAGCGTGACGATCCCCGTTTGACTGTCAATGACAAAGTTCTTATGATCATTGCCAGACAGAATGGAATATTCCAACTTGTCTAGGTCTGAACTGTCTGCATCGTAGGCTTTTACACAAGTCACAAAATGCCCATGAATGGCGTGCTCACTAACTCTGGCTTCATAGACCTGCTGGTCAAACAGGGGCGGGTTATCATTGAGGTCAGTGACATCCACGGTGACAATGACATCGCTGCTCAGGGGGGGCATGCCGCCATCAATGGCCCTTACAGAAACCTGGTACTGCCGGAACTGTTCATAATCCAGAGTCCTGATGAGTGAGACGAGGCCAGTGCTGCTATCGATGTGAAAATGATCGTGACTCTTGCTATGGTTCCCAAACATCTGGTAGGAAATTCCTCGATTGGGTTCCGAATCAGAATCTGTTGCCCTGACTTGAACGACAGATGTTCCAATGACAGAGGCCTCAGACAGGGTTGCAGCGTAAGCCTGCTGGACGAACACAGGGGGGTTGTCGTTGATGTCTCCCACTACAATGTCAACAAACACTTCAGCGTGGGCTCCCGTCAAGGAGTCAGTTGCTCGTATGCACAATTTATACGCTGGGTGGGACTCGAAATCCAAAGGAGCTATGACGTTTATAACTCCCGTATTGAAGTTGACTGTAAACTGGCTAAAAGGATCTCCATCTGTGATACTGTAGAACACTTTCTGCCCTTCCGGGCTGTTAGCTTGCACGTGGACAACTGGGCTGTGCAACTGGATATTCTCAGGAATCTCTGCACTGTAGAAAGGCTTTTCAAACACAGGCATGGCTTTATTCATAACAGTGATGGGAACTATAACTTCAGCAGAAAACGCTGGGCTTCCGCCATCTTTTGCAACCACCGTGACAAGATACTCCTTATTTAGGGTGTCAGGTTCAAACTGCTTTTTCAGTGAGATTTCACCAGAGGGCCCGATTTGAAAATGTTCGTGATGTTCCTTAAGGTAGTAACGCACGTCTCCATTCCTGCCACTGTCTCTGTCCACCGCGGTAACATGGCGAATGACGTGCCCCACCTCAGCGTCCACTTTAACCACAGCATAGTAAGGAAGGTTGACAAACACTGGTGCATTATCATTTTGGTCTTCTATGGTGACCTTCACGACAACATGGGCAACTGCTGAAGGCTTGTGCTCTCCTGTGACTTCCACCACCACATCAAAGGCCTCCTGCTGTTCACGATCAAACGGTACGCCGGTGGTCGAGAGTACCCCTGAAGTGCGGCTGATCTTAAATCTTCGATCTGGGTTGAGGATGTGATAAAACAGAGGCTCATTGATGGGATTCCCGATCGCAGTAATGACAGCTAATGTTTTGACTTCGGTGGAATTCTCTTTCACTGCTGCAGAGTACAAATCTTGGGTGAACTTCAGCTGACTTTCTCTGCTTTCTTTCACATTAATTTTCACAGAGGCAAAGCTTGCAAATCTGCCATCGGATGCTCTAACGGTTAACTCATAGCGGCTTCTGAGCTGAGCTGTATTCTGTACCGTTATAGAGCCAGTCTTGTAGTCTATAGAGAACTTCTCCCCGATGTTGCCCTCGGTGATGGAGTACATTAACTGGGAGAATGCACCGGAATCAGCATCTGTAGCGTTGACGGTGATGACTTTCACTCCCTTGTATGTTGGCAACAGAAGCGATGCTTCATATAACGATTTGGGAAACACAGGGGGGCAGTCATTTATGTCAATTACACGGACAGTCACATTGGCTGCATGTTCGGCAAATAAACGTGGCGTTCCCATGTCATGTACTTGCACGGTAAAGTGAAAAACACTTGTTTCTTCATAATCCAAACTCAGTACCGTGTGAAGAGCACCAGTGCTAGAATCAATGGCAAAATATTTGTGTACAGAGGGTTCAACGATGTGATAAACAAGCAAAGCATTTGATTCTCTGTCAGCATCAGCTGCTCGAATCACTAATGGGACATTGCTGTCTGTCAGGACCACGCTGTTAATTGAGGCTGACTCGCTAACGAGTCCTGTATAGTGTGCCTGCGTAAAAACTGGCAAGTTGTCATTTTCATCCTGCAGGTGCACCACAACAGTCGTATTTGTGGACAAGCCCGCCATGTTGGTTCCTTGTATCACCAACGTATACGTGGGCAAAGTCTCAAAATCCAGGACTTTCTGGGTGGTGATACTTCCAGAATGTGGATTAATATCAAAAGCATCACCGATATTTCCATCTTTTATTTCATATACCACTGATGACTGACTGTGGGCCATAACCACGACCACAAAACTCCCAGTGCGGAGAGTTTCACTGATTTCAACAGAGTATTCTCTTGATGTAAACTTAGGAGCGGCGTTGTCAGCAATGGTGACAGCGATGTGCACAGACGTTATTTCACTCATGGGTGGATTTCCTTTATCAGTAGCTTTTACCATTAGGTCATATTCCGAGTGCTGACTTTGATCTAATTCTTTGGCAGTTTTTATAGAGCCCAAGATGGGATCAATTGTAAAAGAATTTCCAATATTTCCTGAGAGAAGGAAAAAAAAAAAAAAATGGGTATCAGAGAAAAATACAAGTAGCTGGTGAAGCAGAAACAAAGATATGAAAAAGTGCCTATTAAAATTATGTTCTGAAACTAAACAGAATTCCAGGGATATCAACATTTGAAAGGAATCTTCAACTTGTATCATTTTTATCTGCCTAAAATAAGGTACACTTATCAGTTTTACCTGTAAACTATGAAGAGCAAGAACCAAAAGAAATAACACTCCGTGCCTAAAACTAAAATGAAACTTTTTCGTTATTAGAGGAATTGGGAACGTGTTGCAGAAGGACCTGTTACATTAATAATTTATTTTCTAAGAGTCCATCAAAAACTCTTCTAGAAAATATTTATCATTGTTAGCATTTATCACTTGCACATTTCCAAGATTCTTACTCATTATGAAAAAGAAGACGGTCTTAGTTATTTAATGCTGCTATAACAAAAATCCCACAGGTGCGTGGCTTTAACAAATTTATTTTCTCAACTACAGTTAGGAGACTACAAGTCCGAATTCAGGGTGCTGGCGTTAAGTGAAGGCTTTCTCTCTCTGTTGGCTCTGGAGGAAGGTCCTGTCTCTTCTGAGCTTCTGCCCCTGGGTGATCTTCATATGAATTGGCATCTATCTTCCCCAATCTCCGTTTGCTTCACTACACCTAATCCGCTTTTTTTTTTTTTAATATCATAAAGGTGATTGGCTTAAAAGACACCCTAAACTGGCATGCCCTCTTAATACAACAAAGGACACCCATTCCCAAATAAGATTATAACCACAGGTATGAAAACCAAAAAACCCAAACCTCACAGAGACGCTACAGGACAGAGTAGAACTGCCCTATAGTGCTTCGAAGGAGCGGGTAGTGGATTCAAACTATCAGTATTTGATTAGCAGCCAAGCTCTTAACAACTATGCCACCACCAGGGCCCCACTACAGGTACCTGGGTTAGGATTTACAATACATTTTTTGGGGACACAGTTCAACCTGTAACAAAGACTTGAATTCCCCCAAGAGAATTTACATCAAACTTCAAGACAGGGGTAACCAATCCCACTTTACAAGTTTTGAAGACTTGAACAATATTCCTTTCTTAAATCTTTTTCAGGTCAGTTTATCTTCTAGGATAGTGGTTCTTGAGGTGGGGGTGGGGAAGTGCTGTTGCGAAGAGGCTAGAGATGCTGCTACGCTTCCTACAACGTGCAGGACAGCGCCCCAAACTAACAACTATCTGGTAGAAAATGTCAATAGTACTGGGTGGAGGGACTCTGCTCTAGATAATTTTGTCCTTGCTTTCTTTGGACCTTTCCCAGCGATATTATATGTATTTAGCTACAACTGCAACTCCGTGAATACTGCATCTTTGTTACCAACGATGGAAATCTTTTTCTAAAAAAACAGCTTTCTATAGCCTCTTTGGATAGACCGCGGCAGCATGTAGAGGTCCTCAGTTCTGACATACCACTGGGAGCCCTTCACCCCTCTTCTGGATCATAAACAAGAGTCCAGAATCCCTTACCGTAAGCAAAGAGCTGAACCCTTTTCCCCCAATGAAATTATTGTGCAAAGTTAACTTGCCACTTAACTGCCGTCTCAAATTCTGTTTTCCTGTAGGTTTTCCGTCAGTATGGCATTTCAAAGACCACGGTTACTGCGTATAATTTGCAAATTGGGAGATTAACCCAGCACTTTTTTCTCCACACCATTAACAGTAAACACTTCCTCTACAGTCCTCATTTCCTTCCTGTAATACATTTTCCAAAAATCCACGACTGTTTTCTTAGCCCAGACCCAGTCTGGTTTTCATTAAGTCTGCCTGGCTCTGCGTCCAGGCCCCAAGGCTCTGCCTCCACCTGCAAAGGGCAGAGGTCCGGGCTTGCCCAGGCCCCGAGCTCTGAGCTCAGTCTGGCCGAGCGTGGGGTCCTGTTGCCTCTGCCAGGCCTCGCAGACACTAATTTCCGGCCTGTCTGTATTTAGAGTCAGCAGTCCTGGGTTCACTCACGGCATTCTGGTCAGTTGTCAGAACTCCAAGGTCCTTTCCTGTCCTACCTATGGTTCACTCCCACCTCCCAAAATTGTGACTGATTGCCCAGCCTCACATGGAAGACTGAAGTAACCTTTGGAAACCACCTTCATCCCCACACCCTGAACTTTCTTCAATCAGGTTCTGACCTCGGGGTCTCTGCATCTGCTGTTTTCCCTACTGGAAGAGTCCTTCCCCAGCCATTCTCACCATTTCTTCACTCATTCATTCATTCCAGCATTTATTCCAGTTTTACTCAAATGTCCCCTGCTTAAATGAGGCCTTCCCTGAGCTCCCTTCCCTATGAGCGTGGCTGTTCCTAGCCCCTTCCCCTGCTTTTGCTTTGCAGCATGTATCACAACCTGGCATTTCATCCCATGTGCATTTTTAACTTGCTATTATCTGTGTGGATCATAAGAAATTACAGATAACACTGCGAAGAACTGAATTCCAGAACACTTAATTGTGCTCATGCGGAACATAAACCAAGTGGCAGTCCTTCGAACAGAACAAGGGGATAATGTGTAGTTTAAAGTCAAGAAAGGTGTGTTTTAGGGCTGTAACCTTTCACCATACCTATTCAATCTGTATGCTGAGCAAATAATCTGAGAAGATGGACTACATGAAGAAGAACGGGGCATTAGGATTGGAGGAAGACACATTAACAACCTGCATTATGCAGATGACACAACCTTGCTTGCTCAAAGTGAAGACGACTTGAAGCACTTACTAATGAAGATCAAAGACCACAGCCTTCAGTATGGATTACACCTCAACATAGAACAAAAATCCTCACAACTGGACCAATAAGCAACACGGTGATAAATGGAGAAAATACCAAGTTGCCAATGATTTCATTTTACTTGGATCCACAATCAATAGCCATGGACGCAGCAGTCAAGAAATCAAATGACATTATTGTACTGGAAAATGTGCTGCAAAAAACCTCTTTTAAGGTATTAAAAAGTAAAGATGTCACTTTGAGGACCAAGGGTCACCTGACCCAAACCTTGGTATTTTCAATCGCCTCATATGCATGCAAAAGCTGGACAATGAATAAAAAAGATGGAAGGATCAATGCATTTGAACTGTGGTGTTGGTGAAAAATACTCAATATCGAATGGATTGGCAGAACGAACAAATCTATCTTGGAAGAAGTGCAGCCTCATTCCTTAGACATGAGGATGCCAAGACTACTTGTGGACTTTGGAAACGTTGTCAGGGGGGACCAGTCCCTGGAGAAGGACATCACGCTTACTAAAGTAGAGGGTCAGCAAAAAAGAGGAAGACCCTCAAGGAGATGGACTGACACAGTGGCTGCAACAGTGGGCTCAAACATAACAACAACTGTGAGGATGGTGCAGGACCAGGCAGTGTTGTGTTCTCTTGTACACAGGGTCACTGTGAGTCGGAACTGGCTCAACAGCACCTAACGACAACACCTGTTCTCCCACTAGAATAAGCTTCATTTAAGCATGGTCTGCTTTGTTCACTATTATATCCCAGCACCAAAAAAAAAATTTTACTGGTACACCGGGATCAAATGAAATGACTTACACACCGGAATATACTCAGGTATGGAGGAACAAAGAGTTAAAGACCAAACAGTTGATCAACAGCCTGAAAAAATTAATATATTTGTTAGGGTATAATACTTCTATTTCATTTTGTTTTTCTGTTTGTGTACTTCTATCACTTGTAACAACCATTGTTACAAGTAAATAAAATCCTCCGTTTGAAAGTATTAACAAAAGGAATGTACTTTCTAATTGGGAATCTCTAACTGAAAAATTTTATCAACCATGTGAAATTCAGACACATTCTTTATTATCTGGCATATCTTGACTGGAATAAAGACAGCTCCGAGCTTATCACTGATAACAAGAACATTAAACAGGAATCCAACTGGCAGATTGATACATGGATGCCATGATCAGATCCCACCTGTATACACTACAGCAGAAATCATCAAAGGTGCAGATAAGAAAGCAACACCATGAACCCACGGAAAACCACTGTGGGCTGCTGGGCGGTATGAACATCCCTGCCTGATCTGATGATAAACAGGCGTACTCACCCAACACTGAAATACACATATGGTATTGGTGAGTGACGTAATAAGGCAGTGGTGGAGATTTCTACCTGGCTGTAGGCTTACTCCTTCACTTGGGTGAAGATATTAGTAACTTCTAAACAGCTGTAAAGTGTTCCCTATATATGACCAAGGCAAGTATCTGGACAGGAGGCCAACTTCTGTTCATGAGCTATGGCCACATCACACACACACTTCGTAAGCAGCTGAGGGAGCTGTGTCGACGGGCCTGTGTCTTCCCGAGGTGGAGACTCTGGCGCTCAGTGAGTGCCTGCTGACTGGCCAACGAGCACGGCTACTGCTGTAAAATTTCAATTGCAATTATACTTAAACTAAGTTTGGGGAAAGCAAACCAATTATAACCAAAAAAATATATTTGCCGAGTGTCTTCTATTTCCAGGCATTGCAACAGATTTGAAATAGCGCTCTCAGAATCTACTTTAAAAAATAAAAAGAAAACACCATACAGCCAGAGTATACCTGTACAGTATACTGGGTGTCTCTAGCACGTAACTCAATTGTTGCTGAAAATATCCTTTAATTAATTCCTTTTTCCCTGAAGACTCCTAATCAGACCAAACCTTTTGCTCATAAATTGCCGCTAATTAAACATGCAGTGTTACGGCCTGAATTTGTAACCAGTCTTTTGAACTTTATTAAATGTAATCTAACAAAGGTTAGAAGCAGGTGATTAGGAGCCAGCCTTTACGTGAAAGGCAGTACAATCGTTTTACAGTCTGCAGTGTTCCCACAGACGCACCCGCACCACACACGCAATTCACTATAAAGTCATTGTTTAGCTTCACTGTTATACTTCCAAATATACAGAAAAAATACCTTCTCAAAATTCCGAATTCTATATGGAAATAGGCTCTTGCTATCAGCTATTCTTTGAGATGAAGACACAATTCCATTCTCGAAATACCAAATTGCTAATCCCATCAGTCATGACAAGAATTTCAAGAATGTACACGCCTTTACTCAGGCTTCAACGATCATATTTAGCCACCCAGTTGTTGAAAATTATGTGAAAGCTAAGGGAAAGTTTAACATTTACTCCTACACAAACTCAGTTTGTCTATGAGTAAATTATTTTATTAAAGTGCTTCAGCACGCACAAATGGAATGCACTGTTTTTCTAACTGCTGAATTTCCCAACCATTTGGGGCGGGGCGGGGCGGGGGGCCCTAATTCAAGGCACCAACAACGCTGCAATTCATTTTAACGCTGTGATCCCAGGCAATGTGTAAGATCTCATCTGTCAGTAGTGGACTCAGTGTGTTCATTTTCAGGGAAACACATGAAACTTCAAATGTGTTAATAAAAATTGTTTAACTACATAAAAAGATTGGCAAGCACTGTTTTTGTAATTACCCCCTTTTACTCAGACTTTGATTACGTGATCTAAAGTGAAGCTATGCCTCTTCCCATTTTAATGCCTAGGAAACATGCAATTTCTAAATATGTAGAGGTATGTATGGACTTCTTAAAAAGTTAGGTTAAGTAGGATATCTCAATAGTTTAAAATCATTACAAAATCAGGAGACTGCGAAAGGCTGTACTCCTCATGCTAAAAATGGCACTGAGGATGACACAGAAAAATGGAAAGCTGCCTTCCAGTGTTCACTCACACTCACAGTGCTCTGCATGAGCAGGGAAAGCCCAAGGCAGGTGAATTCTGACCGTGTAAATAACATCCTCTAAACCAGATGCCCGTTTCAATCAGGGGCAGAATTCTTATGCAGGAATCATACCTCTGTGAACCAACGGTAACCCTACCTGTCAAACACAAGCATGAACGCTCTTTTCACTGCAGTGGTGTATAAACGAGCTTAGTCGACAGAATCAATCAATTCATGAACGAGTGACCACGTAAAACAGAACAAAGAACAAAACCACTCTGCTTTGCCACCACAGCTTAGTGGTGACCTTCCTTCTCACTAGCACCAACAAGACTCCGGATCCCTTGCCCCACTGCACCCAGAAGAACCTGTTCGGCCTGCAGTCTAATGGGTCTTTGCTACCCTAGCTGCCTCTTGCCCAACTCCAACAGGCTTCTCAGCCTTTTCAATGTTTCTTCTGTCCTGTTCCCAGCCCTTTGGCGACTGCTGCCACCATCAAATTCCGTGAACGAAACTTAACTGTTAAAGGTGTATGGGAGTCAAAGTGGTGGTAAAGGAACACCTGGAAGAGAACAGTAGGAGCACGGCACCCTCTTTAATAAAAAAAAGGCTTAGATCCGTGATTCTGCACTTTGTCGTGGAATTTCCTGCTCTGCCCAAGACAAAACACGCTGCCTCAAAGTAAAATCAAGGACTAGGCCAGTGTCTCCTGTTTTCAGTTAACAGATACAATGATTATGTGGTCAAAATAATTTTGGAAATATTAAAGTTTACTTTACTGCAGGACTGCTTAGAGCCTCGAATTACGCTAATACCGTGAATCCCCAAGAATTTAGAAAAAAAAACTTAGGACTCTCTCTAATTTCCAATGGGTTAAAACCTGGGGAGAAAAATCTATTTTCTCCTAACATTTAAAATGGAAGATGAAGATCGATTTTAGCGATTTGTGAAATGATACACAGAAATGCCTCAACACCTATGTGCACAATTAAAAACCGACTGAGTGCCCACGATACCTGACTCAATGGAGTATAGCACTTCAGCATTTTCCCCTTTGTCCTTGTCCAGAGCTGTAACCTGCAGCACAACTGAGCCGATGGCTGCCGACTCATACACCCGTCCTTTGTAGGAGGAACTGGTGAACCACGGCGCGTGGTCATTCGTATCACTGACGTTAACCACGATCCTTGCAAAGTTGCGCTTTACGGGAACATCTTGATCCCGTACCTGAAAGAATTAATGCATCATCACCAATTCTGCTGGGGTTTTTCTTGTAACTGCTTAAAAATCAATCTCAAAGGCAGGCGATGAAGCATAATGACCCACCATCACTGTGAGGATATGCTGGTGAACGGCTTCGTGATCGAGCTTTTCAGAAGTATAGAGACAGCCAGTTGCAGGGTCGAGACGAAATTTCTTGAGACTCAAGGGATCGATGCTACCCTGCAGAGTGTAGATGAGTTTGTTTTTCTCATCCTTGTCTATGGCACTGACTTGCAAAATTTCTGTGTCTGGCGCTGTGTCTTCAGGAATAACCACCTCGTATTTTGATGGAGAAAACTGAGGGCGGTGATCATTTGTGTCTATTACTTTGATGAATACCTGTAATGATAAAATGTGTCAAGTAATAGTGTTCCTAATTATGGTGTTTTAATATTTAAAGAATCAGGAGAAAAACCACGTTTTCGAAAACTCATTCTTTCTTTTTAACAAAATGAAATACAGCTAAGAAGTAAAAGCAACTAAGATCTAGAATCAAAAATATACTTTAAAATTTCTCATTGCTACATTATCTTAATAGGAGTAAGATAATGAAGATCTACCTACAGGTACAGCAGCACTAGGTAACAAGACTTAAATTAGTGACTCAACCCCACCCTCACGGTGCTCTCAATACCCTAAGCTGCCCCAAATACTGGCACCTGCTGTTACTGACCTTGATGCAGCAAAACCCGCTCTATTGGTCCCTGGGCTTTACCCACAAACCCAAATCTGCCTGCTGTTCAGTGCCTTATCAACCCAGTTCTGATCTCTGCTCCTCTCTGTATTTGCTCTTTTGTTCTCACCTAGATTCTTATCTCCTTGTTCTCAGCCCGTCTAGAAACCTAAACCTAATTACCGATGGCTCCCTTAGTTCCACACCTCGACAACTGGTCAACCTGAGCTGGGGAACCACTCCTGAGATTCGGGTTACCTTCTTCCTTCAGCAATTCACTTGAGCTTTTTCAAGACCCTCTGAAATGACTCAAAGTAAGTTACAGAAGTATAGATGAGGCACTGAAATTTAAGATATTACATGTCCCTGAGGAAAGGGAAGTAGAATGCATTTCCCGGATTTTGTAGGAATTTCAGGCAATCGGCACCGTATTTCATACTAAGCGTTTAACTGCACTAACTAAAAGCACAATTACCGGGAAAGAAGTGCATTGCTAATTACTCATTTATGTGATCAGTGATAAATGCTGCAGGTATATTTATCACCTTTAGCAATGAGAACGCTTGGCACAGAGGGCCTTTTCTCCTGCTGAGTGAGTTTCTCCTGCCAGCCTTCTGGTCAGACGATCATTCAAGGGGGCCCACGGGCACGTATATGCCCCAAGACCTTTAAACCTTCCTCTCAGAATCACCCTACTAAATTCATTACAGTTCTTGATGGCTCCTTCTCATTTTCATGCTCTAACTTCACGGACTTACTTTTAAAGACAGAGAAAGCAACTGATCCTGCTTGTCTCTAGGACAAGAACAGTTACCAACAAAACTGACATTTTAATGGTGTCCTGGAACTTTCACAGGACGATCTCAGGAGGGCCCCAAGGCACGGCATCTATACCGATGTTACACACACTAAAAGCCATGCGCTTTTGGACAAAGGGACAGAAGACTGTCACAACCAGCCTCCGCTTGCTTATTAACTGACATCACAAAGACGCTGCAGTTTTTATTTTTTCGAAGCAACTGAACAATTTAGCAGATGACCGGTCTCATTTAAGACTTATAACAGTCTGATCTGAAGTTAGATAACTGGAATTCAGAAGCATTTTATTTTCCAATATTTAATTCCATCATTTTCTTTTGGGGTATGTATCTCCATGCAGATGGCAACACTCAAATGTCAGGATAAAAGACTGAAGGTCTCTGTGTGACCCAAACGTTTGTAATCTTGTTATCAACAGTTACAGAAACCCCCCAAAGTGCTGCCTGGTTACTTCTCAGGGAGCAGTTTAAATAAAGGTGTGGCGTGGAAGTACTTGCAGGTGTTCAGGCAAACTCGAGGACCCTAATGGCCAAGTAACAGGGAATATGCTATACTGGCTTTTTTTTTTTTTTTTAATTGTGCTTTACGTGAAAGTTTACAGAACAAATTAGTTTCTCATTAAACACTTAATACGCATATAATTTTGTGACACTGGTTGCCAACTCTGGGATGTGTCAACACTCTCCCCTTCTCAACCTTGGGCTCCCCATTTCCATTTGTCCAGCTTTCCTGTCCCCTCCTGCCTTCTCGCCCTTGGCCCTGGGCTTGTGTGCCCAATTACTCCCATATACACGGTTGAACTATGTGTGTTCCTGTTTGTTTTATGGGACTGTCTAATCTTTGGCTGAGCCTCAGGAGTGACTTCAGTGCTGAGTTAAAAGGTATCTGGAGGCCATGTTCTACAGGGTTCTGTATAAGATTTTTTTTTTTTACTTTAGTACCTATCTGTATGGGTTGGAAGCAACTCCAACCGTGGTTCCTGCGTAATCTTTCGGCTGCCCGGTTCTTTGGCAGCCATCGGGGGAGACCAGCCATGCTGTCTGGCATCTCAGGACCCACGTCTCACCGTCCAGACGGCCCAGACACGACTGTACCCAGTTATCTGACTCTGTGGCCCCTCCTAACACACCAATGGGGCTAAACTTGGACTGCCCTGGCCCTCTGCCAGCCTGAGATGAGCTTCCAGGCAGGCAGTCTTGCCAACCGCTTACTTCAACTCCACCCAAGCGTGGTGGTGTCCTTATTACTTCTGCCTCTGATTTTTCCTTTCCCACTTCACACACACTTAGCACTCTCCTCTCTCTCGAGGTAAACAGCAGCAGATTCTGTTGTTCCCAAAGAAAGACCTTTGGAAAGCTACCCACCCACCCCTGAAAGCCCTCCCTGAAAGGGAAATTTCCTTCCAAATTCTCTCTATTCTATATCTCTCTAAAGACAAGCATTAATTCACCAGCAGTAAACCGAATGTGAAAGTGCAAAATCTCAGAATATTTGAATTGTTTTCATGTTATAACACTATTTTATTAGCAAGACCCTTGGTGAAACCGAACATTTCTGTAACTGCAATCTTTGGGACGGAAACCGGAACAGCTCAGAATTCTACTTTTCAACAAATTCTAATACCATAGTATTTGTAACATATCTGATATTGGGGGTAGTGGGATGCAGAAACCTTTCCTCATCCGCTGAGGAAACGAATTTCTGAAAGTCAACACACTAGTCCACTGCAGTATATCATTTTATAACAGGATGATTTTAATGTAAAATCCTACCAAAATTAGTAAAAGTCTTAAGTGGGAATTAAAGAAAAATGTTGAGTTTTTTGTTGTTTTATTTTATTTACAATTACGGCAGAAAATCACAGAAGGAGAAAAACAAAAAGTAATAAAATACAAATATGCTGTGAAAATTACTGTCAAATATAAAAGTAAATGCAGGTAATTTTAGTTAAACACAGTAGACTATACATAAGTCTTTACCTTCTACATTCTAATGTGAGAACCAAGAGGGCAGGATTTCTACCTGTTTTCTTTCCTGCTACTCAAGTTTCCAGGACAATATCTGGGACGTAACAAACCCTACGGGACAGAGCAGAACTTCCCCACAGGGTTTCCAAGGAGTGCCTGGTAGATTCAAGCTGCTGGCCTTTTGGTTAGCAGCCAAAGCTCTTAACCACTATGCCACCAGGGTTTCCAAACAAATATATTTGTCAAACGAATGAATGGATGACTCTCTGCCCCCTCCTGAAACCCCACAATGGTTACTCACTCAGGGATGCTCCTTTGGCAGAGCTCAAACAGCCCACACTGTAATCAAAGAGAATTAATAAGAAAGAAGAGAGCTAACAGTCAAATTACAGGGTTTTAACATTCTGATTTGGCTATCTCTAAATCTCAGATAAAAAGGTGTTAAAAGAATTATCAGAACCACTTTATCAGCTATTTCACACACCCCTAGTTAATGTAGTCAAAGGAAAAAAAATCCAAAAAAGTACTTTAAAAGATGAATTGCTTTAACCAGCTTTAATTAAAATAACTTGGGTGATCCATCCGTAAAAGAGGTATACTTGACAATTAATACGTTCAAAAATGAGTGTAAAATTAGAAAATTTTGATGGTATAACAACAATGTGGGTGTTTTTGTTGTTGCATCTTCTGTTAGAAATTTTAAAACTGCTTAATTACCATGCAAAACCGAAATCGAGATTTGTGGTAAATTTTCTTTCCCTAAAATGAAAACACTTGGCGCACATGTGTGTGAGCTCACTCCAGAGCCTGATTTTTCACCTTAGACTGTTCATGGATGGATCCCTCCACAGTACACTGCACCCGGGATACCCACATCAGGACGGGACCTCGTGCAACCGGGATACCCACATCAGGACGGGACCTCGTGCAACCGGGATACCCACATCAGGACGGGACCTCGTGCAACCGGGATACCCACATCAGGACGGGACCTCGTTCCTCCTCTGAAGTCTCCTCAGGAGTTCCCTTACCTGAGTGAGTATGGTTGTGGTCCCATCGGTAGCCTCCACCGTAAGGTTGTAGTTTGATCTTTGTTCTGCATCAAGAGGTTTGGCAACAATGATAGTTCCGGTGCCTTTGTCCACATCAAAATGGCTGTCATAGTTGCCACCTGGTTTAAATGGGGACAAGTGAAAGAGCAAAAACAGGTCACGGACATAGAATCTCACCTGTTTCTTCGCTTTCTAATGCTTATTGGAAGTGAAAGGAAACCTTCAGTACATTCATCAAGATGATTCCAACGAAACAGAGTTTCAAAAGACAAGAAGAGTAGCCAATTAGATAATGCTTAATATGCTAGAAGGCAAAGCTGAGCCACAATTATCAAGGAGGCTATTAAATGAGAGCAGGGGGAGAAAGCAACTCTGAACACAGAAAAACACGACTAATATAGTCAATGAATTACTTTCGATATGCTTTCTAAGCGTTCCGAATATCTTTTTAATTTCTAGCTCAGAAGCTACAGCAAAACATCAGTTCATAACCAATGTTAGCCACTTCAAAGTTCTAATTACTCAAAAAAATATCTGTCACACTTTGAGCATAATGTGTGGACAAAATAACTAATAAAAATAAATGTTAATTCTGAAAAAAAAAAAAAAATTGTGGCAGTTAGCTTCAATTAGTCCGGGCTCTTACACACAATTTAAAAGGAAATTTGTTCCCCATGTTGTCAAAAACCCCAAGATTAAAGAAGCAGAAGTTTCTATCCTACCAGCATTATCCAAACGCATCTCTAATTATATTCTAGACATTTATCATTCGCATCAAAGTATACAGTCTGGGGTGATTTGCATTTCAAATCCACTGACCTTGAGATACTTATAACCATGAAATGAAATGCAATGAAAACAAAAGCTTAATTACACGGTGAAGGTCTACTACGAAATCTAACCACAAGCAGGCACCACACAGTCCTAAGTCACATCTAACACTAAAAGTCAACGTGGGAGACCATGAGCACACGACGAGAAGTGGGAAAAAAAACAATGAAAGATCGTCACTGGAAATTGAAAAGTTCTGAAACTCAGTGCTTTTTAGATCGCATAATCTGAAGCCAATTATGTGATCTCAGCAGATACCTTCTGCTGTACAGTTCGGGTCACAAGCCATCTGAAAGATGTAAAAGACTTCTTTAGCAAGTGTATCTCCTGGCACAGCCAAAAAGAAGCAAGCAAGCATGGAAGGCAAACACAGAACAAGGAAGAGCAATCAATCAACCCAGATCCCAGCACAGCAAGGCTGTTAACAGACACCACGGCAGCCCGTTAACCTGGAAATGTGATATAAGTTACCAGAAGGAAACCAACTATTCTGATCATAGCTAACTATCCAAGGAATAGCATTCTTTTCTTTAAACTGGAATGGTTTCATGATGACTGGGTATCTGACAATTTCATACAATGATCAAAACTGAGGAAATAGTCCAACTATCTAGCAAGCAAGAGGTAAAGCCTGAACCACACGGACCCCTGGCTGCTGTAGCTTACGTCCCACCCACCTCAAAATGCCAAAATGGCGGGTGGGGGTAGGATGGATAAACGGTGGAAGAGGGGACGTGAAAGTGCCAGCTAGAGCTGAATCCCAACACATACTTTTGATCTTAAATACCCTTATATCGAATGTAAAAAGTATCTAAAATGTCTCATGTGAATTTTTTACTGTATGGATAAGCTAAATAACAAAAAAACAAAATAAAAACGAGTTGGCTCAGGCATGTTTAAGTTTTATGACAAAGTGATTTAATCTAATGGACCCTGTTTCCTACTGAGACTAAGGTAAATAAAAGCAAAATGTAATAGCTGGTACTGTAATTTTTAAGTTATACAAATCAAAACTGCAAGCTTATTTTCTATAAAGTGCTGACATGTGACAGTCACACTGGTGTAACTATTTTAAACCCTTCAATCATACTCACTAAAAATAATAACATGCCGTACGTTATATACCAGGAAGTAAAACTTCAGAAGCTGTGCTTTTAGATCAAAATGTTCAGGATTTTCTGTAACTGTTGCATTTTAAAAAGAAAACCTTATTTTTATATTAATGACATGATATGGAATACCTAATTTAAACAAATGTAATATATGTTGTATATTGTGAAATCTTCTGCAATTAAAAACTGCAGTTTAAAGCAAATTCTCCACCTAGAGGTCTTATTCCCAGTTTTAAAGTCTGAGATATATGCAGGCATCAAAAAATCACAAACAGGTTCTCTGTGGCTTACCCCATGCAAGGATAATGAAAGCTTTGAGGAAGGCTTACCAATGATGTCGAACCAAAGAGGTGTGCCCAGAGGCTCAACAGATATCACTCCAATCATGTGAGCAACTGGGTCGCTTTCCATCACAGTAAAGGTAAAAAAGGCTTCTTCAAACGAAATGGGCTCCAGGGATGGTTTGGGCTTGGAGATCCATTCAATATGGAGTCGAGTGGTCGAGGACTTTTGAGGGCGACCATTATCAACTGCCTTAATCTATAAAATAGGAGTGGAGGGGATAAAAACTGTGTTTTAAAGTTACGACCATAAGCAAATTCCATAACTGAAGCATGGGTTGATTCGGTCTTAAACTGAGACAGTTGCAAACATTTAACATTTGTGTCTGAATATACCATGTGTTCAGCCCTTGATAAAAAGAGCAATACCGTCATGGCCACACTCAATATAAACAATAAGCAACTGTTGAAAAGGAAAAAACAAAACGACCCTTCTCAAGCATTATCAAGCACTTAACTGTTTGGTTACAAACAATGAAGATATTTACCGAACAGAGACAGAGTTATAGGTTCATGAAGTCAAAGCATATAAGGAATTCAAAGAATAAGATCTTAGCTCACTGAAAGAATATCATATTCTCCAGCTCCAGAAAACTTCTTGGACGAAACCACTCCAGTTTTTGGTTCAATGAAGAATCTGCCCTGCTCGTTTCCCTCTTCGATGCTGTAGGAGATTTCGGCATTGGGACCTTCGTCTTTGTCCGTAGCTATAACACGATACAGAGGCTCTCGCTTGGCATTTCTTTCTCGTTCTGGTTTTTCCCGCTCTGGGAGTCTGATTTTGTAGAATTTTTGCAGGAACTGAGGTTTGTTGTCATTTTCATCAAGGATTTTCACAATCACTCTTGCAATTGTTGACTTGGGGGGACTACCATTGTCTGTCACGGTCACCTGTTTTAAAAGGTAATAGATAAATACACGTTTTTTAAATATACTATATAAAAAGTGAATACCTTTTTCCTGATGGTAGTCAGTGTTTGTATAAACCTGTATAGTTTACAAAGCACTGTGGCATATACTGGAGCTCTGGTGGTGCAGTGGCTAAGAGCTCAGCTGCTAACCAAAAGGTTGGTGGTTCAAATCCACCAGCTGCTCCTTGGAAACCTTATGGGGCAGTTCTATTCTGTCCTATAGGATTGCTAAAGAGTTGGAATTGACTTGACAGCAATGGGTTTGCTTTTGGAGTTTTGTGACACGTCCTATCTCCTCTCATTCTGAAACAGCTCTGTGAGGTAAGGCACCCTCTTCTGTTCTTGCAGAGCCGGGCATTCGCAGAGCTGGGCACTCGCAGAGCTGGGCAGGGGTGAAGACAGGGAAGGCTGCTGTTAGCCCTCACTCCTTCCTCACTAAGCCGTGTCTCCCTCACACTACTGTCACTATAAAGTGAACTTCACCAAAACGTCAAGCTCTCAGTAACTTTTAATATTTTTAAAGCCAAAAGCCATGGAAGAGATACATGAAGGATTTGCTTTAAATATTTAGAGTCCTCTTAAAAGTAACACACACCAACATACTGAAAAATAAAATCTCTGTACTGGCGTGCAAAAACTCATTTTTAAGCATCATCAATGAAATATACTAACTAATCATTGTGAAGTATATGATACACAGTATGGAAACCCTGGTGGCACACTGATTAAGAGCTAGGGCTGCTAACCAAAGGGTCGGCAGTTTGAATCCACCAGACACTTCTTGGAAACTCTATGGGGTAGTTCTACTCTATCCTATAGGGTCACTATGAGTCAGAATCAACTTGACAGCAATGGGTTTTGTTTGGTTTGGTTATATGGTACACCTTTTAATACTACTAGTCATCATTTTATTTTTGTTTGGCTGTTTTCTTAGGCAGAAGTGTTCAAGGCTTAGTAGGGTGGACAAAAACGTTTATACATTTAAGACCAGCTCAATAAATGGTATTCTCCCTTCCAAGGCTACCTCATCTCTTGGCCTTCTCCTGGTTTGCAGGCAATGGTACCCAATAGCCTCATCGGGGCTGACATCCACATTACACCCTCCCTTCCACCTCCAGATCGCTCCTACCTTTTCCCCTTCAGAAACGAGGCAACCCATAAATAAGAGGCTGAGCTTTTTTAAGGATTAGAACGCATTTTAAATTAACCCTGAAAATGAGAAGACTTTTAAAAAATGCTCTTTCAGGAACAGCACCTATCAGACTTCAGCCTAATTTTACGGTTGAAAATTTTAAAAAGCACAAACTTTACATAATTCATAGTTTAAAAAATATAAACAATGCTGCAAGTTGAGTATTTAGCAGCCCCCACCTCCCCCCAAAAACACACCTAGAAACAAACTAACTAGATTACAGGGGCTGAGCTAGATCTATTAATATCGACACAAATATTTAAAAAACATAATACTAATAAAGAAAAAGAAAGATGCAGGCTACGTAGAGAAAAATACCACCACGTAAGTGAAATAAATGGGAGAGATGCAGAATACGCAGAGGAAAAAATATGTCTTTTTATACTTTACACATGTAAAGTGTATGCATGGATAAAGCATAAAAATTAGATTGGAACTCATGGCAGTGGTTGTGTATTCTGGGATGGAAAGGGGGGAGGCAATCTGAGCTATATTCATAATGTTTTCTTTATATTAGTAATCAGAAGCCAAGATAAAGAAATATTAACAGCTGTCAATACTGGTTAGTGTGAACAAAACTGTTCTTTCCCGTAATATTTATAATTTCAAAATTAAACAACACTCACTTCTAAAATGTGTTCGTCTTGCTGTTCTCGGTCTAGTTTCCTGGACGTGGTTGTGATGAGACCTGTGAAATTTTAACAATTCATTAATTCTCACAAAATAAGGTCGATTATAGAACACTGTAACTGAAGGCACGCTCCTGGAAAAGTCTGAGTAAATCTCTAGCTTCTCAAAAAAAAAAATAACAAAAAAGATTAAAAAAGGATTGTAAGTTCCAGATACGTTTATTTACAAACAACAACCCATTTAATACTTTCTCACTTCCGTGATTCTTAAACATAAATGACAGAAGTACCAAGAAAAAACTCGAATCGGTTACATTTTCTATTTGCTAACGGTGCTAATAAATATTTTACCGGGAAGGTGTTTTAAAAACTGACCTGAGGTTATCCAGGGTTCCACCTTCATCCCTATCTCCTTTAAGTGCCCCAGAAATTACTAATAATTGACAGAGAAAAAGGTTCATATTAAATGGAACCATTAGAAAACAACACTGACTGTGACTTATACCTCTGGATCATCTACCCCTAAAAATGCAGAATTTTTATAAAGAGTAACTTTACAGGCACTGTCGCTCAAACAACAGTCGTCTAATTTTCAGTAAAAGAAAATAAATGATTCTCAATGAAATCCCACATTCTCTTTTTATTTTTCTATCAAAATGGAATATCTATAGTTTCCATTTCTGTCTAGAACTTAAATAACGATGGACTAAATTGTCAATAAATATGAGAACCTAGAAGACCATTCAAGTTGATTACATATTTTCCTATAATTCACAGAAAATCAAACAAAATCATCCCGACCACTACAACAGCCTCTACAACCTGTGCTGATACTGGACAGATGAATGGTAAGTGGGTTTGCAGGTTAAACCTGGGGGTGGAGAGCCCTGTGTGACAAGACAACTCCTGCCCAGCACCCTGTGGTTTTTCCACAGGGAAATGCGTCAAATAATTCATAGGCAGGAACAGACTAATTTATTTTCTCCTATAATCCTAACTAATTTCACACAACTACCAAATGAAGGCTATTCAAAGTGTTTCTCTAAATTGGTATATGAAAGGTCTGTGCTTAATTCAAAGTGCTTTTTCTTAAGCAGTTCCCAAGAACCTAAATCAACATCATCATCCCCACAATTAAGAAACAGTGCTCTTTTTTTTTTTTTTTAAGCAAGAACAAAAGGCTACAAAACAGCTAGATACTGGGGTTTTCCCCCAACTGTGCTTACTGACTGCAAGGGGCTCCAGAAAAGTGCCTAACACTGCTTAAAGGTGTAAAAATGTAACAATGTGGCCTGTACTTGATTCCCCTCAGTTTTTAAGTTAATCCCTTTTTTCCCCTACTAAAAAATTTTCCCCTGTCCTCACTGTAGTCTTAAATAGTCCAAGAATGACAGGAAATCCCTCGCTCAGCCCCACCAAACTGTCCTAATGGACCCAGCAAAAAGTTGACCCCGATGGAACAACAGGTTACCGTGTTTGAGATAAGACAGTATTCTGCTTCTGTACAGCACTCAACCGTTTGCCAAAGTACTGCACACACTACCTGTTAGGCAAATAAAGTTCCCCATTTTAGCTCACTTCCAGCATCGCTAGACTGTTACCCAAGGATTTACCTACCAATTCACCATGAAGCCAGAAAGCAACCTGACCACTTCCTGGGCTTGGAAACAGCTGTGTATCCTGTATATTTCAAGTTAAATACCTGTTGTGACCTCAAACGGAACTTTTAATTCCATTCAACTGCAGTAAAAGTGGTAATGCTCCTTGCTCATCCATTTCACTCTGGCTATCACTAATTACTCCTTCCCATCTCAGCTTAAACACCATTTCCTGGGGCCTCCCTGACAGGCTTTGCCTGGAATTCCGCTGTTGGGCTCTCCAGCCTTTTCCATTTTTATAATGACAGCATTCCACGTTACTTCAGTCACTCATTAAAAGTCCTCCTTTCCATACGACAAAACTCATGAGGACAGAGACGGAGGTGCAGTGAATTACTTAATATGGCCCTTTTAACCAGTCTTTGTAACGCCCACCAGATGACTGGGAGGGGGGCTACGCAAATGAGGTGCTCTGGCCCACTAAAGGATTGGACAGCTTGCTAATAACGTAAATAAGGTGCATGGCACCCCTGTGAAGGTGGGACCATGCAAATAAGGTATATGGAACCATAAAGGGGATTGGTCAGTTTTGCCATCCCAGTAGGCTTAAAGGGAGACACGGAGAAGGACAGGGAGAGGGAGGAGCTGCAACAGAAGACAGCAAGATGGCAGAGCAGCACTGCAAGAGCAATGATTGTGGCACGAAACCAGGGTCCAGGAGACCAGCAGGACACTGTGGTGGGGTGTGTCGAACCACAAAGCCAGGAGTTGTTAACACTCGCTCGAGAAGGCCCCCAGCAGGGCCTGGTGGCAGAGGGCAAGAAGCTGTCCTGATGGAAGAACTGAGTTATTCCTATTACTTCCAAGATGGTCCTGATCCCGAGACGTATCCTGTTGTTGTTCTTGCAAGAGAAGCAAAAATCCAGACCTACGCTGACCAATACAGTAGCCATTAATCTCAGAATATTAAAAAAAATTAATTAACTAATTAAAATTAAGCCGGATGTGGCTAATGGCTGCATGGCTGAACGAGGCAGATTCGCAGAGGAGCCCTACTGAACAGAGCTGAATGACTCATGAAGACAAATCATAAATCAAGGATCTGGACAAAACCTTCCAAGTCTGGTTACTTTTCTATGGAAAACACGAAAAATCTTTCAGACTGACAATAGAATTACAACACTCCTACTAAAAGGAATCCTATCAAAGGCGTCAAAGTGATTCTCCCCAGCGCCATCAGCAGGGACAGGCTTGCATCTGCACCCTATGGAGGTGGCAACACAGTGTACCCCCTCTGAGAGAAGGGGTAAAATTAGTGTTTCCTACGGAATTTTCATACAAGGTGAAAACAAGATTTCCCAATGAAGCAGGAGAAGACTAGGATAGCTATAGATGTTCCTTACAGGTAAACCCTACCTTACATCAATCAACAACACTGAGGGCTTAACACTCCAGAAATGCTACCCAAATAGCCTACACTCCTCCAAGTGAGCTGTAGAATTTATTCTGCATTACACCCTCATTCTCACCTCTGTGTACGTTATCATTCCTGCTAATCCTTCCCCCTTCCACCTTGGCAAATACCTATTTCAAAAATCAGTCCAACCTTCTCTAAACAACAAGTACACATTATTAGCCCTGCTGTTAGATGCCGTCATGTCGGTTCAGACTCATGGCGACACCACGTACAACAGAAAGAAACACTGACCAGTCCTGCGCCATTCTCACGATTGTTGTCATGCTTGAGCCCATTGTTGCAGCCACTGTGTCAATCCATCTCATTGAGGGTCTTTCCTTTTTCGCTGACCCACTACCTTACCAAGCGCCCTTGGTAAATATAGGTAGTAAATATTCCAATGAATGTATCCGTTCTTTCACTGTAAATGTTTCACCTGCAATGTTTTTGCTAAATCCCAGGATACATACTTAATAGAAACAATACAGTATTTCAGAAATGCAGAGACACCTTTAAGATTATCAAGCTTACATAGTTGCCTGAACCACAGAGAAGTTAAAATTTTCTAAGGTCACCAGTAAGTTACTATCAAAACCAGGATCAGCAGAACTTAGCTCTCCCGGGGCTCTGATGAGAGTTTCGCCCCAACATACCACTATGCGTGCTTCACTGCACTACGGTATTTGACCTCTATGTAAACTCTAAACTGGGGTTTCCATAAAGCTTCAGAAAAACAGCAATGGTAAATCATTATTCATTTAACAGCGTCCAAAAAAAGCAAGAAAATAAAAGAGTGGGCAAAAGCAGAAAAATGCATACGCAGGTGCCTCCTTTTGTAACCCTGTATTTTATCTTCCTTTCATGCAAACATCATTTAATTTAAAACAGAAAGGAAAAAGACAAAAACTTAAAAATTTTCCTTCCTTAGCCCAAAAGATATTCTGTACGCCAACACTACTGTAAAGGTAATTGGGCTGAGATGGCAGAGAGAGAATCTTCTCATCAATTACCACTTAATGAACTTAGCCTATAAACACAGGTACAACTACGGAACCAAATTAGACGAGTATCACTGAATAACCATTCATAACCTTTGAATGTCAGTTTACACGTTTAGAAAACATTCCTTTAAGACTATACAGAATGCTAGATTACCTACAATGTGTCAATGTAACATTTTACTCTGATATTTTTTATAAATCAGTACGAAAAACCATCTCTAAGCTTCTCAAAGCCCAAGAGATCAAACTGATTTCACGAAGCAGGTAGCACATAAAGATAAACATTAAAGGACCAGGTCACAGCCTTGAAAGCCCTATGGAGCAATTCTACCTGTATACACGGTGGGGTCACCATGACTCAGAACCAACGCGACAGCAACTAATAACACAACGACAGGTAAGGATAGTAATGTGGGGGGATCCATGTAGGTGCAGCTGTGTGTTCATTCAACTACTCTGTGCTGTCCACTCAGAACGTAAAGATAACTAGAACAGTCATGCTTCCAAATAACAAGAACGAAGGGTGGAAGGAAGGCAAAGAGCACATGTGAGAAACATGAGCCACACAGGTGAGGTAGAGTGCAGGTGCAGATAAGACAAGAGGGATGAGACGGCTAGGGTTCTCACTGAGGGCTCCACAATCCAAAGAAGGGTGAGCTTAGTTCTGGTAGTTCGGTAACAATAAATGGAAGTAACAAGACCAGGTGTGAATTTAGCAGGATCAGTCTGGCAGCAACAAGCACAGACAACAGGTGAAGCCAACGTCTAGGCTATCCCCTCAACATAAAACAAAAATCCTCACAACTGGACCAATGAGCAACATCGTGATAAACAGAGAAAAGACTGAAGTTGTCAAAGATTTCATTTTACTTGGATCCACAATCAACAGCCATGGAAGCAGCAGTCAAGAAATCAAAAGATGTGTTGCATTGGGCAAATCTGCTGCAAAGGACCTCTTCAAAGTGTTGAAGAGCAAAGATGTCACCCTGAAGACTAAGGTGCGCCTGACCCATGCCATGGTATTTTCAATCACATCATATGCATGTGAAAGCTGGATGAGGAATAAGTAAGACTGAAGAAGAATTGACGCCTTTGACATGTGGTGTTGGTGAAGAATATTGAATATACCACGGGCCGCCAAAAGAACGAACAAATCTGTCTTAGAAGTACAACCAGAATGCTCCTTAGAAGCAAGGATGGTGAGACTGCGTCTTACATACTTTGGACATTTTGTCTGAAGGGGTCAGTCCCTGGAGAAGGACATCACACTTGCCAGAGTACAGGGTCAGCGGAAAAGAGGAAAACCCTCAACGAGGTGGATTGACACAGTGGCTGCAACAATGAGCTCAAGCATAACAACGATTGTGAGGATGGCTCAGGACCAGGCAGTGTTTCATTCTGTTGTGCATAAGGTCACTATGAGTCGGAACTGACTCGACGGCACCTAACAACAACAACAACATTCCCTCCAGGTAAGGGATAATGAACCAAAAAAAAAAAAACCCAGTGCCATCGAGTCGATTCCGACTCATAGCGACCCTATAGGACAGAGCAGAGCTGCACCACAGAGTTTCCAAGGAGCGCCTCGCAGACTCGTACTGCCGACCCTTGGGTTAGCAGCCGTAGCACTTAACCACTACGTCACCAGGGTTTCCAGGCGTAATGAAGCCCTGCTACATAGAGGTGAAATGGAAATAGGAAGAAGAGGTAGAAGTAAGAGTAGGTAATAGCATTTGGTAAATGAATTAGGCAAGAGAAAGCAGAAAAGCCATTCAAGGAGTCAGTGTCGGCTTGGGGCAGGGTAAAGACAGAGGAGGGACCTCCAACATATTTGGGGGTGTACGAAGTTGGCAATCATGGGGGAAAAGTGAGTGTCAATCGGTGCAAAAAAGTCAGAGGACAAAGACTGATAAGGGTCACCAGATTTGCCAATTAGAAGGTAACCAAGGCCTTCCAAAGAGCCGTTTCAACACAGCTATGAAGTTTAAAGTTGGGTGATACATGATTGAAGGAGAGAACAAGCTCCATCTCTTTCCCTTCCCTTGAATCTGGGCTGGCCGTGTGTCTTTCTTTAACCAACAGAATGCGTGTGGAACTGATGCTGGGCCAGTCCTGAACGCTGGCCTCAGGAAGCCTTGCAGCTTTGATCCAGCACCCTTAGAACTACCTCACAAACAAGCCCTAGACCTGGTAGGGTGTTGGGTTACAACATACATAGTCTAGTCATCCCCGCTGCCCCAGGAGACAGCCAACATGTGAACGAGGCCATACCGACCAAGCCAGCCCCAAGTGAACCAGCCAAGTGACCACCAATGCAGGAGAGAACTCAGTGCATGTTGCGTTGTTACACACTGAAAGCTAACTAACTAATACATCAAACGACTCATCTCGAATGGTTCCTGGGCCGACTAAATGCCAAGGTACTGTGCTGTGAGCTTTGTATTACTCTCTCATTTAATTCCCTTCCCGATCTCTCTCAATCTCACGGTATCTTTCTACACACACAGAGCAGGTAATACCTTCATTTTTACAGGCCTAGAGAGACTTAGGAACTTGCTCAAGATCACTTGGCAAGGTAGCGAAGCTGGTAATTCAATAAGCCCAGACCCATCAGAGTATAAGAGTGAAAGAGAAGCCCGGGAGGGACTAAAGACTTCAGTTCTCTAAGGATGGTTTCCGAGGTCAGCACCGGGGGTGTGAATGGGCGACAGCTGGAGGAGAATACAAGGAGTGAACAGGAATAAGGCCCAACTTCAATGGAGAGCAAGGGCATGTGGTCTGTAGTAGGAGTTGCCTAAGAACCAAAATTGTCAAAGAAAAGGTCTTAGCTCTAGAGAAAAAGCCTTTTGGCCATGTGTTCACCTGGCTCAGCAATAATTTACTTTCAAGCACTCTCCCATCATTCTACTTGGTGAATATGTCAGGAAATGGGGAGAGATCAAGGAAAAGGTCCACTTAGCTAAGTGACATTTCCCAGGATTTGGGACTGACTCCAGGGCAATGGGTGGTTCTTGTTGTTTGGCTGGGGGAAGATCACAACTACTTTGGCTCTTTATTCTTTTGCTAATTTAAACAACAGTGCACAAGCCACAGTGTCATATATTCTAGAAAAGCACTCTCCAATAAAACCACCTGTGATGAAGGGAATTTGCTAAAATTTGGAAAAAAAAAAAAAAACAAAAACTTTTTTTTTATAAGGTACTCCCAGCTACCTGTGGGTGCCGAGAACGTGAAATGTGCCTGGTGTAACTGAGGAACTAAATTTTTAATGAACTAATTTAAATAGCCACAAACCATCTCTGCTCATGTAGGGTGTTTTGAGAGGGTCATTTCGAATTACACACGGTAAAATGTGTAACTTTAACATCTCCAACAACTGAAGTCTTTTTCTGGGGTTAAAATCTGAAGCAATAATTCAATAGCAAACATCTTTGCTATCAAAATCCAAATTCTGTAAATATCACCCAAATGGTGAAGAAAAGAAAATCTCCAAGGTTCTGGTTGTGCTGGCCCTGCTCTGGAGTGCCCCCTTCCTCACTGACGTTGTCCCTGACGTTGTCCCTGACCGTGGCCTTCTCTCACCTGCCTCAGGTGGGAAAGAGGAAAGCTGCCTTCTTGTTAGCTTACAGCTCCATCTGAACACCCCCAAAATCAAGAGTCTCTAGGTTTATAAACAATGACTTTTGAGAAATCATTAGTCTATAAACTTATACTTTTTTTCCTTTTGATGAGAACTAAAAATTAATAAATGTATTAAATTAATAAGTGTATTAAATTAATAACTGTATCGCCATAAGCAGTACTGATGTTGTCATAATGTTTATCAAATCAAAGTCACCCACTTATTCAGTTTGCATTAAGTTAACCAACTTAGTTTTCAGAATGTGTTCCCCAAGTATGTCTGCCTAAAAAAAAATCTTATTGCTGTTGAGTTGATTCTGACTCATAGAGACCCTATAGGACAGAGCAGAACTGCCCCCACAGGGTTTCCAAGGAGCGGGTGGTGCACTCAAACCGCCAACCTTTTGGTTAGCGAGCTCTTAACCGTCGTGCCACCAGGGCTCCGTCACTCTAAGAGACCCATATAGAAGTGAACAACAAGGCCTTTGTCCTCAAAAAGCATACAATTTATTTAAGAAAACAAGGACTTACCCCCAAAGGACAAGGTGAGTATTAACTAGTCTCTCATAGTTCGCCCTTGAGCAACACTGACTGTGGGCTTCCCAGAAGCCAGCCCTGGACTGAACGTTTACACACATCTTTCTCACAGGATAATCACCTATAACGTAGTGACTAATATATTATCTCCGATTTAAAGACATCTGAGGCTTAGTGAGGCAAAGTTAGAAGGTTAGTAAAAGGCAAAGCTGGGATTTGACTCCAAATCTGTCTGATTCCAGAGCCCAGGCTCTTAACAACTATATCACACTGACACATAAGTAATTACACATGTAGGGATCACACTTAACTCCTCCGCTGGCAGAATAATTAAAAACCAAAAAAAAAAAAAACAAAACCCAAACCCATTGTGATTGAGTCGATTCTAACTCATAGTGATCCTTTAGGACAAAGCAGAACAGCCCCACAGAGTTTCTAAGGAGTGGCTGGCGGATGCCAGCTGCCAACCTTTGGGGTTAGCAGATGAGATCTTAACCACTACGCTCACACACAAAATTATTCAGTGAGGACTTACAACTTTCTGGCATTACTCTGTGACTGGAACACTCTCTGTCAAGCCTGGCTCCTGTCTCAGGTGTTCTCAGGACGCTTACATTTTCTCAATGTTTGATTATCTCAGCACCACATGGATGAGCCTCTCTGACTGTGGGCATAGATTTTAAACTATACTGTTTTCGACCATTTCCCCTCTGATTTTTCTGAAAGAATTTAGTATATTCTTAGGGAAGCGTAAGAACTTTAAACCAGGCATTTTAAAAATATTTGGTAGTAAGGTATTCAATTCAAGTCTGAGGCATCTTCAGTGTAGGCGGGGTAATTTCTCTGGACTTGTTACTGCCATGGGACACTGTACCTAACCAGCTTTAATAAAGTTCAAATGTTCTTAGAATAAGTCTGTTTACTGCAGTTGTGCAGAGATCACAGTTAAGTTCTGGGAATTGTAAAAAAAAAAAAAAAAAAAAGGCAGGGGACAGAGGGAGAGAAACTAAACCGGCGGCAGGATCTTCTTGTTGAAATGTTTAAGACTCCTCTTCCAACGGCAGAAATGGAAAACCATGGGAAGTCTGGTCCATTTTTAAAAACTTCATCAATCAATTGGGAAATCAGTTATTAAGTAGCAAGTCAGTATTATGCTGGGTTCTATGATGGACATGGTCATTGAATGACGGGTCGTCCTGGTCCTCAAGGACCGAGCCAGGAGTGGATCCTTAACAAACAGTGTCATGGATTGAACTGTGTCCCCCCAAAATATGTGTCAACTTGGCTAGGCCATGATTCCCCGTATTGTGTGACTGTCCACCATTTTGTCCTCTGATGTGATTTTCCTGAGAGTGTTGTAAATCCTGCCTCAATGACGTTAATGTTCCGCTGCCATTCATAAGGTTTTCACTGGCTAATTCTATTCAGAAGCAGACTGCCGGGTCCTTCTTCCTAGTCTGTCTTAGTCTGGAAGCTCAGCTGAAACCTGTCCTCCATGGGTGACCCTGCTGGTATCTGAATACCGGTGGCATAGCTTCCAGCATCACAGCAACACACAAACCCCCACAGTATGATAAACTGACACACACAAGGGAAGAAATGATGACATAAAAGAGCTGAACGGAAGATTTCAAAGGGCGGCTAGAGAAGACAAAGTGAAGTATTATAATGAAATGTGCGAAGACCTAGAGTTAGAAAAACAAAAGAGAAGAACACACTCGGCATTTCACAAGCTGAAAGAACTGAAGAAGAAATTCGAGCCTCGACTTGAAATACTGACGGATTCTACAGGGAAAATATTAAATGACACAGGAAGCATCAAAAGAAGATGGAAGAAATACACGGAGTCACTGTACTAAAAAGAACTGGCCGACAGTCAACCATTTCAAGAGGTGGCACACGATCAGGAACCAATGGTACCGAAGGAAGAAGTCCAGGCTGCGCTGAAGGCACTACGAAAAACAAGTCTCCAGGACCTGATGAAATATGAATTGAGATGTTTCAACAAACAGATGCAGCACTGGAGGTGCTCACTCGTCTATGCCAAGAAATTTGGAGAACAGCTATCTGGGTCAACCGACTGGAAGAGATCCATATTTATGCCTATTCCCAAGAAAGGTGATCCAACCGAATGCGGAAATTATAGAACAATATCATTAATATCACACACAAGCAAAATTCTGCTGAAGATCATTCAAAAACGGCTGCAGCAGTTTATCGACAGGGAACTGCCAGAAATTCAGGCAGGTCTCAGAAGAGGACGTGGAACCAGGGGTATCATTGCTGATGTCAGATGGATCCTGGCTGAAAGCAGAGAATACCAGAAGGATGTTTACCTGTGTTTTATTGACTACGCAAAGGCATTCAACTGTGTGGTTCATAACAAACTATGGATAACCCTGCGAAGAATGGGAATTCCAGAACACTTAATTGTGCTCATGAGGAACCTTTACATAGATCAAGAGGCAGTTGTTCGGACAGAACAAGGGGATACTGATTGGTTTAAAGTCAGGAAAGGTGTGCGTCAGGGTTGTATCCTTTCACCATACTTACTCAATCTGTAAGCTGAGCAAGTAATACGAGAAACTGGGCTATATGAAGAAGAGCTGGGCATCAGGATTGGAGGAAGACTCATTAACAGCCTGTGTTACCCAGATGATACAACCTTGCCTGCTGAAACTAAAGAGGACTTGAAGCACTTACTGAATGAAAATCAAAGGCTACAGCCTTCAACATGGATTACACCTCAACATAAAAAAAAAAATCCTCACAACTGGACCAATAAGCAACATCATGATAAACAGAGAAAAGATTAAATCTGTCAAGGATTTCATTTACCTGGATCCATAATCAACACCTGTGAAGCAATATCGAGAAATCAAAAGACACACTGCATTGGGCAAACCTGCTGCAAAAGACCTCTTTAAAGTGTTGAAGAGCAAAGCTGTCACCTTGAAGACTAAGATGTGCCTGACCCAGGCCATGGTGCTTTCAACTGCCTCATACGCATGTGAAAGCTGGACGATGAATAAGAAAGGCTGAAGAAGAACTGATGCCTTTGAATTGTGGTATTGGTGAAGAATACTGAATATAACAGGGACTGCTAAAAGAATGAAAAAATCTGTCTCGGAAGAAGTACAGCGAGAATGCTCCTTAGAAGCAAGGATGGTGAGATTAAGTCTCACATACTTTGGACATTTTATCAGGAAGGATCAGTCCCTAGAGAAGGACATCATGCTTGGGAAGTACAGGGTCAGCAGAAAAGAGGAAGACTCTCAATGAGGTGGACTGACAGTGGCTGCAACAATGGGCTCAAGCATAACAGTAATTGTGAGGATGGCGCAGGACCATGTGCTGTTTCCAAAAGGTCCTTATGAGTGGAAACCAACTCCAAGGCACCTAAGAACATGATGTTAATGAGGCAGGATTTACTCTACAAGATTAGGTTGTATCTTAAGTCAATCTCTTTTGAGATACAAAAGAGAGAAGTGAGCAGAGAAACCTGGGGACCCCATACCAGGAGGAAACAAGAGCCAGGAGAATATTGTGTCCTTTGGACCCAGGGTCCCTGGGCTGAGAAGCTCCTTGACCAGGGGAGATTGATGACAAGGGTCTTCCCCCAGAGCTGACACAGAGAGAAAGCCTTCCCCTGGAGTTGGTGCCCTGAATCCGGACTTCTAGCCTACTAGACTGTGAGAGAATAAATTCATGTTTGTTAAAGCCACCCATTTGTGGTATTTCTGTTACAGCAGCAGGACATAACTAAGACACCACACAGGCAAGACCTGCACCAACAACGACTGAAAAAGCACAGCGGACTTGTAAAGACAGGCAGGCAGGCACGGTGTCGCTACCCTGGCCCCATTCTTAAAATACAGACTGCCTGACAGGTCACAGGCAAATGTTCAACTTTTCCTATAGTTATCACTCAACCCTCGGAGCTCCAGACCATGAGCTCAGAGACTCGGCAGCACTGCACCGTCTTTATTTAGGTGGTGTCCACGGGCTCCCTAACTACAGCCTGTCTAGAGGGCCGCTGGCAGCTGCAGCTATCTGAGCAGCTATTGTTTGCCCCTGCAGTCCTGGTGCCGGCAGGATTAGGCCTGAAGCCAAAAATGGAATTCTATTCATAAGCTGTCAAAGCTAGAAAAGGACCTTGGAACTCACTCAGTTCAAGCTTTCGTAGTTCCACAGGAAACCTGAATAAAACGAATTAAATGACTGAAGTCACGGGGGCGGTGTCTGAGCAGGAACTGAACCCTGAAATCTCCTGAACACTCTTCTCATTTTTACTCAATCTTACTGTTTCTTGATAAAAATCGATGGTGTTAAAAAGAACGTACGATCAAAAACCAAACACAATTTACAGGGAGAATCACCTTCAGCACTCTCTATAAACGTCAGATACGGCTGGGATAGAAAGAGAAGTCCCCAACCAATTTTATAAGGTTAAATCATGTTGATAAAAAACCAGGCAATGTCAACACAAAGAAATGATAGGCTAATCTTGCTTCGGTACACAAGTGCAAAGTCCCAAATTGAATTTTAACAAATGATATTTAGCAACACATAAATTAATAAATACCCTTGTCAGAATTTATCCAAGGATTCAAGGCTAACAGACTGTAGGAGGAAAACTGTATTACCTTCATCACAACACATGCAGAAAAAGACAATGAATAAAAGTCAATGTCCTTTCAGACTTCAGGGAAAACAGGCTTCACTAGAACATAAAAAAGGACCATGAGAAACATAACAAAAGCCTACAGCTTCCTCTTTAGAATATCTGTGTATCTTGGTAAAAAAAACTACAAATAGGTAAACTTTTTTTTTTTTTTTTAATGAATTCCTGCCATTGTGAAGTGACTGGCCCTTCATTTCCTTCCTCTGCAGCTATCCAATGTTACCGGAAAATCCTTGGAAGTTGTTTGCAGCTGCAGCTATTTCCTATCGCGCTTCATTCAGTCTCAATCCAGCCACAATAAACTGCGGTTCACTTTGATTCAAAAAAATGAGTTGTAAAGTGATACTGGACTACAACACAGATGGATACTCAATATACAAATCAGGGATCATAGCATTTTATGCCTTGACAATGCCTTAGGAATTACTGCATATAAATTAAATAAATATGTACATCTAAATCTAATACCACCATATCTCTCTGCAGTCAAGTGACACTTCTTATAAACTGAACATAAATAATCCCGTATTAAATACTCCATTCTACATGTAAACAAGCAATCAAAAACCAGGCCATGGTATGAAGTTGACCTCTACAAAGCCTAAGAGTTGTAATTTAGTAATCTGAGCATGACCATCCCACCCCAGAATAAGCCCTTAGAATGAAGGAGAGAACAAACTGAGGAAGTGATAAAGACTTGTTAAGTATACATACAGCCAACTGTGTGAGCTGGAATTTGGACTATGAAATATTTTTAACAGGATCTACACTCTGTTGTATACAGGGTCGCTATGAGTCGGAACTGAGTTGGTGGCACCTAACAACAAGAGCCAGCACCAAAAAAAAAAAAAAAAAAAAGTGTGAAAGTCTCAAAACTCAGGAATATTTTATCTTCTAACGAGAAAATGGAGCTCTGGTGGTATACTGGTTAAGAGCTCAGCTGCTAACCAAAAGGTCAGCAGTTCAAATCCACCAGCTGCTCCTTGGAAACGGTATGAGGCAGATCTACTTTGTCCTGTAGGGTCACACTATGAGTTGGCATCTACTAGATGGCAGTGGGTTTAATGAGAAAATAGTTCTACTTCTCAAAGTCCAAAAGATCTGACTAGTAGTCTATCACCAACTCGCTAAATATTATCTGTGACTTTAACCTCGATATCTAATTTTCTAGCTCCTACGCTTTAAAGAATAAGAACCCGGAGAAACAAAACACAGGTCACCTTTCCTAAGCTTTCTTGCTTAGAGCACTGGAAATTTTTTTTTTAATTTCTACCTCAAGAATATCAAATAGTCTATTTCCTCAAAAAGAAATTAATGATTTAACTAGTCCAACTAGTCAATATATGAATACATCAGGGTCTGCAAAGTACAGTGTCCTGTTTTGGTTTTTATATGTTTAAATGGTTGGAGAAGAGAATCAATAGAAGAATAATGTTTTGTGACACATGAAATTCAAGTCTCAATGTCCATTCATAAACTGTAATTGAAACCCATCCATGCTCATTCATTTCCATATTGTCCATGGCTGTTTTCAGGCTACAACGGCAGAACTGAGTAATTGTGACAGAGACAGTTTGGTGCCCAAAACCTGAAATATTTTCAAAATGGCCCTTTACAGGAAAAGTTTAATGACCCCTGCAGTAAAAGGTTAAAAAACTAAGTTTAAACAGCTATTGTTAAGAAGTTTCGTGCTTGTAGGTGTGAAGACACCGCAGAAATTAGATTAACCTAAAAAGTAACTAATATATGATAAATTACTTTATACAAAGAAGAGATAAGATACAGAACACCTGGCTCCAAAACCCACATTTGTACCACACACCCAGAGAAGGAGAATGGCATCGCTGTATACCCAGACGCAAAAAAAAACGCAACAGACGTAAAATTCGTCCATGTCTGGCTCAGGCCTCCGGGCAGCCTTCACCTCTCTGAAGACACATAAACATTTGTTCAACAGGGAAAATGCAAATGCTTGGAACACAGTCGGCACTTGGTATCTGAGTCTCTACCGATTTCACAGGTTTCTTGTAAAGAATTACTCTGTGAAAGTTGCTTATGATACATAAAGTGCAATGTATGCATAAGACATGCTTGGTGCTGTCCCTCTGACTCCTAACAAAAGCTGTGTCTCGCCCTTAACCAGAAGTGAGGTGAAGAGACGGTAGAGGGATGGAAGAGTGGTAGAAGAAAGATCAGAGACCGAGAGAGAAATGAAGGAACCAAGAGAGAAAACCAGGGTTTGGTGATTTCTCTCTGGCTGCCTCCTCCAAACTGTGTGCTCAGTGTTAGCAGGAATGAGGTAGCCTGATGACATCACCCCAAAAAAGGAACAAGCAGGAGGTACCAGATTCTAACAGCGTAATGTGCTCCCAGATTCAATGAGAAGAGATTCGGAGAAAAGGTAGTTGCCCTCCAAGATACATGAAATTTGAACCCTGCGGAACTAATGAAAGAAAACCTAAGACAACATCATGCTGAAATGGCCTTAAAATAGTTTTAAACCACTTGAAATTTCAACTGGATGGAGACAGATGCAACAGCTGTCAAAGAGCCTAAGCTCTTTCAAGACAGACATTCAGACAGAGAAGTCCCATACGGAGACATACACACACATTGAAAAGGGCGCTCTTTTATTTTCCATACATTTCTGATTTTTTTTTTTAGCTGTAAAATGAAATCCTCTCAGGGTATTTGTTCCCAAATAGGAAGATTTACATCAAACGATGAAGAGGTAAAAGATGAGGCATTCATTACACAGGGGAGGACAACAAAGAGAAAACTTCTGGGGGTGAAGGATGTGCTCACTACTTGATCATGGTGATGCTTTTGCAAGTGTACAGACATCTCAAAACTTCCCAAACCTGTACACTTTAGGTATGCGCGATTTACTGTACACCTATCTGTCAGGCTGTCGTGCTGTGGTGGCTTGTGTGTTGGCTGCGATGCTGGAAGCTATGACATCAGTATTTCAAATACCTGGAGGACCATCCACGGGGAAAAGTCTCAGTGGAACTTCCACTAAGGCTAGGAAGGAGACCCTGGCAGTCTACTTCTAAAAAGAAAATTGGCCATTGAAAGCCTTACAAATAGCAGCAGAACACTGCCTGATACAGTGCCAGAAAATGAGCCCTTCAGGTTGGAAGGCACGCAGAATACAACCGGGAACAGCTGCCTCCTGAAAGTAGAGCCAGCGTTAATGACATGGACGGAGTCAAGCTTTCAGGCCCTCCGTTTGCTGATGTGGCATGACTTCAGATGAGAAGAAACAGCTACGAACATCCATCAACTAATTGGAACATGCAATGTACGTACTAAGACTCTACGAAAACTGGAAGTCATCAAAAATGAAATGGAACACGTAAAGATTGATCCAAGGCATTAGTGAGCTGAAATGGCCATGGTGAATCAGACAATCATATGGTCTACTATGCCGGGAATGACAAATTGAAGAGGAATGCCATCGCGTTCATTGTCAAAAAGAACATTTCAGGATCTATGCTGGAAGGCAACACTGTCAGTGGTAGGATAATATCCATATGCCTACAAAAAAGACCCGTTAATATGACGATTATTCAAATCTGCACACCAACCACGATGCCAGAGATGAAGAAACTGAAGGTTTTAACCAACTTCTGCAATCTGAAATAGATAAAACATGCCATCAAAATGCACTGATAATTGCTGGTGATTAGAATGTGAAAGTTGGAAACAAAGAAGATGGACCTCGGTGATAGAAATGACACCGGAGATCAAATGACAGAATTTTACAAGACTTCTTCATTGCAAATACCTTCTTTCACCAATATAAACAGCGACTATACACATAGACCTCGCTGGACAGAGTACACAAACCCACTACATCTGTGGAAAGACGGGATGGAGAAGTTCAATATCATCAGTCAGAACAAGACCAGGGGCCGACTGCAGAACAGACCATCAATTACTCATATCCAGGTTCAAGCTAAAGTTGAAGTAAATTTTAAAAAGTCCACTAGAGCTGAAGTATGACCTTGAGTATATCTCACCTGAATTCAGGGACGTTCTCAAGGATCGATTTGATGCACTGAACCCTTATGACCAAAGACCAACCATGTTGTAGAATGACATCAAGGACATCATACATGAAAGCAAACAGTCATAAAAAGAAAGAAAAGACCAAAGCAGATGTCAGAAGAGATGTTGAAACTTGCTCTTGAATGTCGAGTAGCTAAAGCAAAAGGAAGAAACGATGACGTAAAAGAACTGAACAGAAGATTTCAAAGGGCAGCTAGAGAAGACAGATTATTAGGATGAAATGTGCAAGACCTGGAGCTAGAAAACCAAAAGGGAAGAACATGCTTAGCATTTCTCAAGCTGAAAGAACTGAAGAAAAAATTCAAGCCTCGAGTTGCAATTCTGAAAGATTCTATGGGCAAAACGTTGAACGATGATTGTGAGGATGGCGAAGGACCAACACAGTGTTTCAGTCTGTTGTCCACAGGGTCTTGCCATCAGTTGGCACCTACTCGACGGCACCTAACAACAACAATTTTATAGATTGCAATTACACCTCAATAAAAGCTTTTTTTGTTGTTGTTAAAAAAGAGCAATACTTGCTTTGTGTCGTAATGTGGAAAATACCAAACATACACGTAAGAGAATAAGAATCCGGTTTTTTAAAGCATGCACACGCCTAAAAGCAATGTTTAAAATTCTCTGCCAATTACACGCTGCGTATTACTCCTCAGAAGTTCAAACTGTAAAGCTCACTACAAGGGCACCTGGCAAGGCAGCATCACTTCCTGGGCTTGCCCATGGACAGTGACACCCGTGAAGCTCACACTGGTCCATCTGTTCCGGACTCCCCTTCTTCTCTGTCCTTGACACACCACAAACGGAGCCACGGCGCTTCTGATTGCAGACACCGTGGCTGCCAAGCCTCGGACAATCTAACATTCCCTGTGCCTGTCTCTCCCACGGTGGTCAGCTGTACAACTATGTTAAAAGAAGCAAATCTGCCCAAGCTGACACTGATAAACAAAAAGCATTATAAAAATGTATGGTGTCAACAAGAGTGTGTATTTCAGCAAAGTAAAACAGACCAAGTCTCTTCTGTCTGTACACCATGAAGAAAACTGACCATTCCACTTACAAACAGAACTGTTGGAGATGCAGAAACATCATCAACCACGAACTTCCTGACGGGAAGACAGAAACCACTCAAAAAAAATTCACTCATGCTTGCAATTTAGAACCCTAAATTCAGAAGATTACTGAGCCAGTCCTAGGAAGTGGCTTATTTTGGTTTGTTTTGTTTTCTAAGAGATTCTGCTGTACTATGAAAAAACAAGAAAGAGGTATTGTGGGCTTGTTTTCCCCCTTTCCCAAATGGCTCTGTGTCTGTTAAGTGCCCATAAAACGTTCCAAGGGGTTGCATGTAGGCTTCTCCAAAAAAATGTTTTTCAAAGGCCATTATTTATAAAAATAAAACACACGTTACCTTTTGACTCTTCGTGTGGTATTCACGTTTCCCATCAAGGGCACCTGTGCCCCCATACGCCCACTAACCTTGCCCTTGGCCTCTCAGTTACCACGGCTTCAAGCTGTCTCCCAACACCCTGTACAGCATTCCGCCATCCACTTTTACTACCTTCAAAACCAACCCCATCACTTCTCCATTGCCCTCGTCCTAATCACACCCACCACAGCAGTGTGGTGCCCATTTCCTCCGGATGTGCTGACTACAGCCTGTGGCACACTCCCAGGATCTGCCTGTTTCTCCTCGGTACTTCACTTATGTAGCTATGAACTTTCACCTTTTAATGCACTATATAGCGAGGACTCAGTAAATATGTGACACATGAACAAACTGAATGATAATGAATTTTGGCTTTCTCTAGTGCACTGGACATTTTAATAATTTCTAGAGTCCCAAATTCATTTTACCACTAAGCAACAAAGAGCACTTCACTCAATAAATGTATCCAAGGGAGATGCATAAATGTACCAATCTACTAACATCTCCACTGCCTCCTGTGCCGTTAACAGAGCACCTGTAAGGTACCCGAGGGAGACGTATAAATGTACCAATCTACTAACATCTCCACTGCCTCCTGTGCTGTTAACAGAGCACCTGTAAGGTACCCGAGGGAGACGCGTAAATGTACCAATCTACTAACATCTCCACTGCCTCCTGTGCCGTTAACAGAGCACCTGTAAGGTACCCGAGGGAGACGCGTAAATGTACCAATCTACTAACATCTCCACTGCCTCCTGTGCCGTTAACAGAGGACCTGTAAGGTGCCCGAGGGAGACACGTAAATGTACCAATCTACTAACATCTCCACTGCCTCCTGCGCCGTTAACAGAGCACCTGTAAGGTACCCAAGGGAGATGCATAAATGTACCAATCTACTAACATCTCCACTGCCTCCTGTGCCGTTAACAGAGGACCTGTAAGGTACCCGAGGGAGACGCGTAAATGTACCAATCTACTGACATCTCCACTGCCTCCTGTGCCGTTAACAGAGCACCTGTAAGGTACCCGAGGGAGACACGTAAATGTACCAATCTACTAACATCTCCACTGTCTCCTGCGCTGTTAACAGAGGACCTGTAAGGTACCCGAGGGAGACACGTAAATGTACCAATCTACTAACATCTCCACTGCCTCCTGCGCCGTTAACAGAGCACCTGTAAGGTACCCGAGGGAGACGCGTAAATGTACCAATCTACTAACATCTCCACTGCCTCCTGTGCCGTTAACAGAGCACCTGTAAGGTACCCGAGGGAGACGCGTAAATGTACCAATCTACTAACATCTCCACTGCCTCCTGTGCCGTTAACAGAGCACCTGTAAGGTACTCGAGGGAGACACGTAAATGTACCAATCTACTAACATCTCCACTGCCTCCTGTGCCGTTAACAAAGCACCTGTAAGGTACCCGAGGGAGACACGTCAATGTACCAATCTACTAACATATCCACTGCCTCCTGTGCCGTTAACAGAGGACCTGTAAGGTACCCGAGGGAGACGCGTAAATGTACCAATCTACTAACATCTCCACTGCCTCCTGTGCCGTTAACAGAGCACCTGTAAGGTACCCGAGGGAGACACGTAAATGTACCAATCTACTAACATCTCCACTGCCTCCTGCGCCGTTAACAGAGCACCTGTAAGGTACCCGAGGGAGACGCGTAAATGTACCAATCTACTAACATCTCCACTGCCTCCTGCGCCGTTAACAGAGCACCTGTAAGGTACCCGAGGGAGATGCGTAAATGTACCAATCTACTAACATCTCCACTGCCTCCTGCGCCGTTAACAGAGCACCTGTAACGTACCCGAGGGAGACGCGTAAATGTACCAATCTACTAACATCTCCACTGCCTCCTGTGCCGTTAACAGAGCACCTGTAAGGTACCCGAGGGAGACGCGTAAATGTACCAATCTACTAACATCTCCACTGCCTCCTGTGCCGTTAACAGAGCACCTGTAAGGTACCCGAGGGAGACGCGTAAATGTACCAATCTACTAACATCTCCACTGCCTCCTGTGCCGTTAACAGAGCACCTGTAAGGTACTCGAGGGAGACACGTAAATGTACCAATCTACTAACATCTCCACTGCCTCCTGTGCCGTTAACAAAGCACCTGTAAGGTACCCGAGGGAGACACGTAAATGTACCAATCTACTAACATATCCACTGCCTCCTGTGCCGTTAACAGAGGACCTGTAAGGTACCTGAGGGAGATGCGTAAATGTACCAATCTACTAACATCTCCACTGCCTCCTGTGCCGTTAACAGAGCACCTGTAAGGTACCCGAGGGAGACACGTAAATGTACCAATCTACTAACATCTCCACTGCCTCCTGCGCCGTTAACAGAGCACCTGTAAGGTACCCGAGGGAGACGCGTAAATGTACCAATCTACTAACATCTCCACTGCCTCCTGCGCCGTTAACAGAGCACCTGTAAGGTACCCGAGGGAGATGCGTAAATGTACCAATCTACTAACATCTCCACTGCCTCCTGCGCCGTTAACAGAGCACCTGTAACGTACCCGAGGGAGACGCGTAAATGTACCAATCTACTAACATCTCCACTGCCTCCTGTGCCGTTAACAGAGCACCTGTAAGGTACCCGAGGGAGACGCGTAAATGTACCAATCTACTAACATCTCCACTGCCTCCTGTGCCGTTAACAAAGCACCTGTAAGGTACCCGAGGGAGACGCGTAAATGTACCAATCTACTAACATCTCCACTGCCTCCTGTGCCGTTAACAGAGCACCTGTAAGGTACCCGAGGGAGACGCGTAAATGTATCAACCTACTAACATCTCCACTGCCTCCTGTGCCGTTAACAGAGCACCTGTAAGGTACCCGAGGGAGACGCGTAAATGTATCAACCTACTAACATCTCCACTGCCTCCTGTGCCCCTAACAGAGCACCTGTAAGGTACCCGAGGGAGACGCATAAATATACCAATCTACTAACATCTCCACTGCCTCCTGTGCCCCTAACAGAGCACCTGAAACACATGCAGGTGTGAGAGGTACAGACACAGCACGGCCTTAGTTAGGCCTGTGGCACCTGAGCCCTCTGCATCCTGCACACACATTCCCCAACAGGCACGTAAAAAATCACTAATCATGAAACCCAGGGACCTAAAGGCCAGTTTTCTCCGAGACCCCAGAGGTAAAGCCTCACCATGACCCAGACCCCCAACTTCCAGCCAGTGATCTTCTCACCCAATCATCAATTAAGTACCATGGAGCCCTGGTGGTGCAGTGGTTAAGGGCTCAGCTGCTAACCAAAAGGTCAGCAGTTCAAATCCACCAGCCGCTCCTTGGAAACTCCATGGGGCGGTCCCACTCTATCCTATAGGGTTGCTGTGTGCTGGAATCAACTCGACAGCAAAGGGTTTGTTTGCTTGTTTGTTTAATATGATTTACGGTCTTCCAGGTGGGGTTCTGGGTCAGTACATCACCAAAGTTTTCTTCCACCAGGCTCACTCTCATCAGCTTTCACAACCTACCTATTAAAAGTAAGTTTGTTTAAAGGTTTTAAGAAGACCACACACTTTGTAACCTGAGGACCAGACCCAAATTTTATGCTGAATTAGGGGCAGAGAGTCACCCAGAGAAAGATCCGGTGAACCTATATTTACTACATTCTTTAGCCATGTCTATGCCAACATCAAGATCTCTTGATCTTTAGAGACTTAGGTGATCTGTGGAATGATCAGATTTCTTTACTAACCATCGTTTGTAACATACATTCTCAACAAATATTCCTGTGTATTAACTACAGCCATCCTCCATTACCATCTGCCTGTAAATCATGAAGAAAAAAATTAACAATTCCTCTGTAAATCCTGATGAACTTCCTCCTGCTGTCCTGCCAGCAGGGTGCCTGGGCTTTCCACCCAGGGGGTTGGGAGCTAGTGTGTGGACTCCCGGTGGCATTTCTTCTCACTGAAGGAAAGGAAGAATTGAGAAGTCTCTGCAGACATCTCTTAAGAGCTGTGAGAAGGCAGACTTGACAGGACTGGCAGTGACATATAAATAAGGTTTCTACAGTAAGACGGGAAACCCTGGTGGCGCAGTGGTTAAGTGCTACGGCTGCGAACCAAAGGGTAGGCAGTTAGAATCCACCAGGCGCCCCTTGGAAATGCTATGGGGCGGTTCTACTCCGTCCTATAGGGTCGCTATGAGTCGGAATCGACTCGACGGCACTGGGTTTGGGTTACAGTAAGACATAGTATCAGAGGGGTATCATCCCTTCAGAGGCCCCGGGGATAACCAGGGTTTCAAGGCCCCCCAAAATAGTTCTCATCTACACATTTTCTTTAAGTCTCTTTCTTCTTTCCCTCTCTTCTCTTCAAGTATGAATTATGCCCAGAGTGAACAGTTTGCTCAGATATTCAAAAGGGCTTTTATTGCTTGCTCACCTGTTTCTTCATAAATGACTTCATCTGATCTAAAAGAGAGGCAGAAGATTAAGAAATATAAAAACATTTTCAAGCCTAATTCATAAAACAAATTTAAAATGGAGGTAGGTTCGTTCTTGAACTACCATCTGAAGGTTTTTACTCCTAGATTTCTGTCTCCCTCAGTGTCTGTGACCTCCTGCAGATTCTAGGTGAATACTTTGCTTTTGGTTAGCAGCTGTAGCTCTTACCTACGACACCACCAGTGTTTCCATAAGGCTCAATTATTCTTAATGATCAATTACTGGTTTTCTAAGAATCCTTCGTTTCTTAATCTCCTTCATTTCTCCACCAGAGAAGCATGCCAGAATCCACCCAATGGGCTATGGTATAATTGTCCCAAAGCAAAAAGTAACTACACATTCAAAATAAATCTTGAGCTTTGGTTTACTTTAACTGTCAAGAAAGACGGCACATAGGAGTACTAAAAAACGTTGACAAAAGCGTTTAAAAGTTAAGACTTTATCTTTTCATGAGACAAAATACAACACGCATCCACCACCTCTCTCAGGTGTCTTTCTACAGGCACAGTTACAACCCTTAAATTCCAACTTCTTTTCACCTTGAGAATTGCTTCCTTTTAAGTCCAACAAAGAAAATCATGAAATAAGAATGGTACTAAAAAAGGCACTAACACAGACAGGTAAAGTAGCCAAGGATGATTCTTCAGTTTTGATTTTCGTATAGTATTTCCTTTCCATATCAAAGAGAACCCCGTAGCTAAACCAGCAACTAGAATGAGGAAAAGCATACTACGTAAACACAGGATAAAACCCAAACCAAACCTGCTGCCATCGAGCCGATTCTGACTCATGGTGACCCTGCAGTTCTACAGAGTAGACCTGCCCCCTAGGGTTTCCAGGGAGCAGCTGGGGGGTTCAAACTGCCGACCTTTGGGTTAGCAGCCGAGCTCTTCACCACTGCATCACGAGGGCTCGAGAAACAGGATGGAGGTGTGTAAATTACCTAATAAATCCACCTCTTCAGAATTCTGTTAGATTCTACCTTTATCAACAAGTACTGAATGACTGCAGAACAGCTCGGTTCAAGGGCAATAATATATTTAATAAGGAGTTTTGTTTTCCACAAATAAGCTGTCTCTCAATGTCATATGGTGGTTCTTATTTTAATTCTGATGAAGAAATCAAAGTCCACGATACTCCACACATGACGTTTTCATTGCGAAAACAACAGGTAAGTTTTCCCTACACATATGACGTTGTTAGCTGCTATCGAGTCAGCCCGACCTGGCCCCCAACTCATGCTGACTCCATGCACGATGGAACAAAGCAACACCTGGTCCTGCGCCATCCCCAAGGCCGACTGCAGATGGCACTGTGGTGACCCACAGGGTTCTCTCTCTGGCTGGTTCACTGAAGTAGATTGCCAAGCCTTTCCTCCTGGTCTGTCTGGTTCACAGAACTAGATTGCCAGGCCTTTCCTCCTGGTCTGTCTGGTTCACAGAAGTAGATTGCCAGGCCTTTCCTCCTGATCTGTCTGGTTCACAGAACTAGATTGCCAGGCCTTTCCTCCTGGTCTGTCTGGTTCACTGAAGTAGATTGCCAGGCCTTTCCTCCTGATCTGTCTGGTTCACTGAAGTAGACTGCCAGGCCTTTCCTCCTGGTCTGTCTGGTTCACTGAAGTAGATTGCCAGGCCTTTCCTCCTGATCTGTCTGGTTCACTGAAGTAGATTGCCAGGCCTTTCCTCCTGGTCTGTCTGGTTCACAGAAGTAGATTGCTAGGCCTTTCCTCCTGGTCTGTCTGGGTCACTGAAGTAGATTGCCAGGCCTTTCCTCCTGGTCTGTCTGGTTCACTGAAGTAGATTGCCAGGCCTTCCCTCCTGGTCTGCCTGGTTCACAGAAGTAGACTGCCAGGCCTTTCCTCCTACTCTGTCTTATTTCAGAAGCTCCCCTGAAGCCTGTGCAGCATCACAATGAGCCGCCTCCTTTGACAGACGGGTGGTGGCTGCACATGAAGTGCACTGGCCAGGAATCGAACCCAGGTCTCCCACATGAAAGGCGAGCCGTCAACTACTGAACCATCACTGCCCATCACACAAATGATAGATAGCTACGTTTAACATTCGTTTTGTGAAATGACACAAAAGAGGGCTAATAACTTAGAAAAAAATAAGAGAAAGCACTATCAAATGTGGATCCCAAGTCTCGGAAAAAGTACGACCAGAACGCTCCTTAGAAACAAGGACGGCGAGACTTCATCTCACGTAGTTTGGACATGTTATCAGGAAGGACCAGTCCCTGGAGAAGGACATCATGCTTGGTAAAGCACAGGGTCAGCTGAAAAGAGGAAGACCCTCAACAAGCTGGATTAACACAGTGGCTGCAACGATGGGCTCAGACACAGCAAAGATTGTGAGGATGGCTCAGGATCGGGCAGTGGTCCACTCTGTCCGCTGCGAGTCGTAGGCTCAGGGTCGGGCAGTGGTCCACTCTCTCCGCTGCGAGTCGTAGGCTCAGGGTCGGGCAGTGGTCCACTCTGTCCGCTGCGAGTCGTAGGCTCAGGGTCGGGCAGTGGTCCACTCTCTCCGCTGCGAGTCGTAGGCTCAGGGTCGGGCAGTGGTCCACTCTCTCCGCTGCGAGTCGTAGGCTCAGGGTCGGGCAGTGGTCCACTCTGTCCGCTGCGAGTCGTAGGCTCAGGGTCGGGCAGTGGTCCACTCTGTCCGCTGCGAGTCGTAGGCTCAGGGTCGGGCAGTGGTCCACTCTGTCCGCTGCGAGTCGTACGTAGGCTCAGGGTCGGGCAGTGGTCCACTCTGTCCGCTGCGAGTCGTAGGCTCAGGATCGGGCAGTGGTCCACTCTGTCCGCTGCGAGTCGTAGGCTCAGGATCGGGCAGCGGTCCACTCTGTCCGCTGCGAGTCGTAGGCTCAGGGTCGGGCAGCGGTCCACTCTCTCCGCTGCGAGTCGTAGGCTCAGGGTCGGGCAGCGGTCCACTCTCTCCGCTGCGAGTCGTAGGCTCAGGGTCGGGCAGCGGTCCACTCTGTCCGCTGCGAGTCGTAGGCTCAGGGTCGGGCAGCGGTCCACTCTGTCCGCTGCGAGTCGTAGGCTCAGGGTCGGGCAGCGGTCCACTCTGTCCGCTGCGAGTCGTAGGCTCAGGGTCGGGCAGCGGTCCACTCTGTCCGCTGCGAGTCGTAGGCTCAGGGTCGGGCAGCGGTCCACTCTGTCCGCTGCGAGTCGTAGGCTCAGGGTCGGGCAGTGGTCCACTCTGTCCGCTGCGAGTCGTAGGCTCAGGGTCGGGCAGTGGTCCACTCTGTCCGCTGCGAGTCGTACGTAGGCTCAGGGTCGGGCAGTGGTCCACTCTGTCCGCTGCGAGTCGTAGGCTCAGGATCGGGCAGTGGTCCACTCTGTCCGCTGCGAGTCGTAGGCTCAGGATCGGGCAGTGGTCCACTCTGTCCGCTGCGAGTCGTAGGCTCAGGGTCGGGCAGTGGTCCACTCTCTCCGCTGCGAGTCGTAGGCTCAGGGTCGGGCAGTGGTCCACTCTGTCTGCTGCGAGTCGTAGGCTCAGGATCGGGCAGTGGTCCACTCTGTCTGCTGCGAGTCGAAGGGACTCAAGTGCACCTAACAACAATTATCGAATACGACAGGATGAAGAATGGAATTCTCTCAGGACTCTGGAGGAGGGTTTAGAGTTGCGAAGCTTCCCGTTTGGAAGCAGGGGGTCAACAATACCGAGAGAAAAGTTAGAAGGAACAGGTTTGAGGTGCCGGCTCAGGAAGGAACTACTCCCGATTTGAAGACCATTTAGTCCCCCTTCTGCCTGCAGAGATCTATCAGTGCTCCACAGGTACATTTAAGAACACAAACTACCATAAATGTGAAATAATTTTATATTTCATAAAAAGTAGCATTAAGAAAATTTAAATGCTTAGCAGCAGTAAAACGTGCAATAAGTTTAAGATTTATCGCTAATTGAGGCGCTATTACTGAAACGATACTTGCTTTTTAACCTGAAAATGGAACTCCATTAATAAGCAAACCCATTAAAAAGCTTTCTAAAAACAAATTCAAAGGGAAAGAAAAATAAAACATTTAGACTAACTTTTCATCCGGTAATAAAGGCTTGTTCTGAATAATTTAAAAGGGGAAAAAAATCTATCAAAAGTCGAGTACGTAACAGATAAACGCTAACTCTTCGTTGTCCCCACATAAGGAGAGTTTCAGCACTTTGTACAACGGTATTTTCACAAACCTGTTTTGGGGTGTACTGAGAAGAATCCTTGTGGATTCCCACTTGTAATTTTGTATGTCAGCTTGTCGTCAGAGCTAGAATCTGGATCGAAGGCCTCAATCTGGACCACGGACACATCCTTGGGGGAATTTTCCAGTATTTCTGGGTAATACACAGGCTCCGATGTCTGTGGGGCATTGTCGTTGACATCCTCCACCTCTATGTAGATCTCTATGAACGAGGAGAGGGGCACGACACCCTGATCGGCCGCGTAGACTGTCAGCCAGTAGTGAGAGGTCAGCTCACGGTCCAGTCGATCTGAAGTTTCTATGACGCCTGGAGAGAAAGAAGAAGAAAGCCATGAAGTGACACGTCAACATTAAGGACAACAGTCACTGTGAGAAAGTGTCAACTTGGTAACAAAATTCTGATTTAGTGAGGGCTACGAGTCGCTTATAGCTGCATGATACAAGCTATCTAACTTCTCTGTGCTCAGCTGCCCTCCCCATAAAATGGAGATAATAACATGTTCCTGACAGGTTGATTAAATGAACTAATACAGATATAATGATTAGAATAGCACTTGCCACATAACGTAAGCTATAAAGGTATTTATCTTTAGTATCATGAGTACTAGGCAGGATGTTGGACAAGCCACAAATATCACCCCACGTGTCTTACCACAATCCAACGAGATGGGTACCAAGAGGTCATCCGATGGCCCAACACATCATTGTCCCAAGTCCCCACAGCCTGGTGCGTCTGCTTCCCAGACTGCGTTTGTCTGACTGCTGCCCTAGTTAGGGAAAGGGGCTAGGGGCAGCACTTCTCTGGACACCCTGGTTTGGTATCATCCCCCTTCGTACAGTGGTTAAGAAAACACAGCGTAACCTTTGTAAGTCCAGAATAAGAGGCTACTCAGGGCTCATGGGTGCTGAAACCCTTCAGTCTCTTCAGCCACCTTAAGCACACACAGGATAGCCAGGATGCTAATAACATAAATTCTCCGTCTATGCTACAAGCTCCATGTCGGCCAAAGCCACACCCTATTTGAATACCGGCCTACCTAGCACGTTACACAAAGCCCAATAATGATTCATTAAATAAATGAAGGGAAGGCACAACTAGCCTCAGTGAGGTTGATTCAGAGAAGTCCTCATCTGGGATGTACACTAGGATATATATTTTAAGTAAACTAGTAAGACATGGAGTTACAAGATTGTAAAGAAGAGGTTAGAGTGTAATGTTTTGGTCCCACCACTGAAATGAGTCAAAACCTCACTTAATCCAGTATAAACCTCCTCTCAGGATGAATGACAGTGGGAATATTTCTCTTTAGCAGTCTACCTTTTTATTCAAAGAAGTGATTTTGCCCTTTGGCTCCCAAAAGATACTTCTGCATTTTTTATTATCATGGTTTAATCATTCTGAACTAAAGCTATTTACAGGGTTCAACCCCATGGCCCAGGTTGAGCTCTGGAAACCCTACAACTCCAGAAACACTAAAGTTTCCCAATCGATGCAAAATATCATGGGAAAAACGGCAAACATCGATTTCAGCTACGCTTAGCAATGAAACAGTAATTATTTCAACCAAAAATAAATCCATATTTCTTCTATAAAATCATTATTTAAGTTAAAATACTTACTTATTTGAAGTTGTTAAAATGAGGAAAACTCATTGGTTGAGTGTTAGTTAATTGTATCTAGTTAATCATACCTAACACGGCCAAAAGGGTTTACGATTTGTATACAGCTAACTTCACTAGACAATAAAGTGTAAAATAAATCATAAGATGAATGTTTACTGTTTCTCAGAAGCACTGTACGTATTTACCACTGCTTCATCAATTCTTACTGAACCCTCAGAATGCATCTACAGGGTGACTTCCAGAAATGTGGACTCAAGCCTCAGAATCCCTAAATAAAAGGAGCTGACTAGTCCTCTACAGGGCCCCGGTGGTGAGATGGTTGACAGCTATGGCTCCTAACCAAAAGGTCGGCAGTTCAAATCCACCAGCTGCTCCTTGGAAACCCTATGGAGCAGTTCTACTCCGTCCTATAGGTTCACTACGAGTCAGAATCGACTCGACGGCAACAGGTCTGGTTTGTTTTTTTTAGTATCTCTGCACGGCAGGTAACTGCCAGAAAAACTAAAACTTGTTTCCCTTTTTCTCTGGTCCAAACACAGTCAATGCATACTCATCTGTTTGCCAAATAAGTGAAATGCTTTAGTAAAATTAGGTGTCCTCAGTCTAAAAAAACAGTGCCCGTAGTAACCAAGGGAAATAATCATTTCCAGTTTCTCTCTCGCCACCCTCATCAAGTCATACAGAGGAAGTCAGGAACGACAGGCTGTACGATTTCTGTCTATGAGGACTTCATGTTGACATGATGAATGTTCACGTCCCCCTCTTGTGCTCTGCCAACTGATCACAACGTAACCTACTCACTCGACAGGTGAAGGATTAACAGAAAACTTCAGGAGTACAAGAAGGCATACTTCTTCTGAGTTCTAATCCTCAAATAATTCATGCAGCTATCCACATTTTAAAACTATGTCACTCTGAACGCGATTTAGAGGCATTTAATAACAACGATAATTACAGGGACAATCTGCTGTTTGCTATACATGCCAGGAACCGCGATAAGTGTCTTACACGCACTGTCTTATTTAATCTTTATATCCAGCCTGCCTATATGTGGTGCTATTATTCCCACTTCACTGAAGACAAACTCAGGTTATGAGAGATGAGGAACTTTCTCAGTCCTAGTGAACATCAGAGTTAGTCAGACACTACAAGTCTGTGACTTTCGTGCCAGCGAAGTTCTCCGTCAATCCTGCATTAGACTGACAAAGGAATAAACAGAACTCGATGGGATAACTCTGAAAAGACCAGTCAAACCCCCTATTTCATCATCCTTTTTATGATTTTTCACATCAGTATCAGAACGAGAGGATTAAGCGCTCCTTTGATTATAATAGTTCCGTCTAGTTTCAGAGTAAGGAGCCCTGGTGGCACAGCAGTTAAGAGCTCGGCCGCTAACCAAAAGGTCGGCAGTTGGAATTCGCCAACTACTGCTTAGAAACTCTGTGGGGCAGCCCTACTCTATCCTACAGGGTCGCTAGAGTCCGGATCGACTCAACGGCAACGGGTTTGGTTTGTTTTTTTGTTCAGTCTCAGAGTGAGGGGAGTGGTAGCTCAGTGGTAGAATTCTGGCCTTCCGTTAGGGAGAATCAGGTTTAATTCCCGGCCAACGCACCTCAAATTCCATCAGCACCCGTCCACCCGTGGAGGCTTCTGTGTTGCTACGATGCTGCACAGGTTTCAATGGGGCTTCCAGACTAAGACAGACTACGAAGAAAGGCCTAGCGTCTACTTCGGAAAGTCAGTCAATAAAAACCATGTGGATCACAACAGCTTGATCCCATTATGCACGGGGATTATGCACGGGGTCACCGTGAGTCCACAGGGGGTGACCTGACAGCAGCTAACAAGAACAGACTCAGAGTGGAAGGGAGAAAATAAATATAAAATGAAAATATATTATGAGGTTTACAATCATAGACCAAAAAAACCTTTTTTTTTTTCCCATCGAGTTACAGAATCTGGTCTGTAGGCATCTAGACTGTAGTGTACAGCTATGAGAAGCATTCTGCCTGGAACTAGCCCCTCTATTCTAACCAACCCAGCCACTGGCCTGGCCACAGGGACCCAAACCCAAACCCACTGCCATCGAGTCAGCAATCCTACAGGACAGAGTAGAACTGCCCACAGGGTTTCCAAGGAGTTAGAAGGAGACATTTCAGAGCCACAGATGATCCCTGGATGCTCCTAAAACACGGCTCCTACTTAAATATGAGAGAAACCTAAAGACTGTATGACTCAGCAACTGAAACATTAAGTGTTGATGAGTAAGGTCCCCAGACGTTTGTATGGATTCATAAACCATGTGCTTATGTAATACTGTACAGTAACTACTGCGATATTTATGTTCTGGTGTCTTTTAACCATTACATCTTTATAAAAGAAAACACAGATTATCTAATACTGCTTCTAGATAACTACAAAATAAAGTGAAATTTCAATCGCCAAAGGAAAGTGAGAGCACACCAAATAATTTCTCCTACGTACAACGAAAATGCTCAAATTCATGATAATAACACTTAACAAGGGTTTACTCCGTAATACACACACTGCTAGGTTCTTTACGTCCATTAAATCACTAAAGGTGCACAGAAATTCTATGATTTCAACCCAGCTTTACAGACGAGAAACAGACGGTTAGGGGAATTAAGCAACTTGCCCAAGCCCTGGGGAGATTAAGGAAGCTGGCCACAGTTGCACGATGAGCCCCAGAACCTGGATTTGACTCAGTCTGACCCCAGAACCCGGGATTTTCATCACTGTGCTGTGCTGTCATCAATGTTCATGGCATCCAGGATGCTGGGGAACACGGGGGCTAGTACCATGACGGAAGCTATGAAGAGTTTTCAATCACTGGAATTAAGGGTCCTCCCCACACTTCAGGGAACATAAAGAAGAAGAGAGGACTTGAAGCCTCTGCTCGATCACTGAAGTTGAAGGCATAGCGCTGACATACTTGTCTAAATGCAGACAACCTGCGTATAAGCATTATTTGTGCAGGGCTGTGTGTTTCCTGTTTTTCCATCCATCTGCTGAGTCACAAGACACATGATGGACCCTTCTGAAACAGGCATGGAGTGCTGCATCACAAGGTCAGGCACCCCCACGCTTCCCATCCTCAATCTAGAAGAGCAGACACCTAAGGTCTGGGGAAGGCCAGAAAACGGTCTGGGTGATCTGCAAAGACAGGCCAGGAGAAGCCTCAGCAACCTCAGAATCAAGAACTGCAGACTGGGAATTCTTTCGATACCAGCCAGTGCAACTCCCTCATTTTTAAAGAATGATGAAGTGATTCACCTGATGTTAGCAAGTCAGCCAGGAAGACGTTAGAATCCGGAGTAAAGACCTCCTTAACCAGAGGCTCATCGAATCCAAAACGTTCTCCACAGGAGCCCTAGCTCCCGACAGGACCAACATACCAACTGGCTAACAGTCTGACCAGAGCCGCAATTATTCCCTGGTTACTCTGCTTCCTACATTCTGCCCTGCTTCTTTGGCCAGTCCCTTCTAAAGTCACAAACAGCCTTGACTGACGGATTTCTTGTGTAACTGTTAACAGTTACCTTCACTCAACAAAGAGAGACAAAGTTCTAAAATTCCGTTATGGAAACTTCTAATTAGTACCTTTAGCAAAGGGGAGAAAACCTCAAGACTTGAGTCCTAGCCATCGTCGGACGTAAATCACTCTACTACGTCCATTACCAAACTCCAGCCAACCTCCATTTCTATCAATCCATAATCCTCTACCAACCAACTTCCAATCGTTACTTTTCTGTATCCTGGGTTATAAACTCACTTCCCTGAAAATAAACTCAAAGGAACCAACAAAAACTACAGTTTTTCAATGTCTCTGTAACACATACTCAATACTGCATTTTTCCCGGCGCAAATCTACATCCATATACAAACTCTTCCTTTATGGTCTCCCTCCTGTCTTCAAATAGCTTCCTCTCTCTCAGCTCCCTTCTCTCTCGGCCATTTCTGCTCCTCTTTTTGACTTCCTCTTCTACTTCCCGATATATCGATGACAGTGTGTGACTAGTGGTTACGTGCTATGGCTGCCAACCAAAAGGTCAGCAGTTCGAATCCACCAGGTGCTCCCTGGAAGCCCTATGGGGGAGTTCTCTGTTCTATCGGGTTGCTGAGAGTTGGAATCGACTCAATGGCAATGGGTTTTGGTTTAGATGGTAACGTGAGCCCTGACTGCCAAGGGGAAGGGAAGTGGCAGGCCACACCTCCCCTGGCGTTCCCTCCAGCCCAGAGAGCGCAGCATCCGGACGCCTCTCGGGGCATGAGGTTACGGCCTAGAGCAGTAAGACAAGGCAGCAATCCTACCACATGATTCTGTGACAAGTATTTTGAGACAAGTTTAGACAAGTTTGTTGCACACACCACCCAGCAGTGTTATCAGCAATCACTCCTTCGCTTTGATGATACACTACAGAAGGGATCATGCCCGGCTTTCAACTTTGAGGATATTTTCAGGAAAAAAAAGTTGTTAACAAGCTGAGACGTTTGAAAGAAACCGGAAACCTGGAGCTATTAAATAAAAATATTTATCATTCCAAACATACTCTCCAGGATGGCAAAACCACCACCAGATGTCACTGTGGAAACTATTTTAAATGTGTGTACAGCGGAAGGCCTAGACCGAAGGGAAAAAACTATACAATGTGATTTTTAAAAGAGCTGCAGTTGGAAATACAGCTCACAGCAAAATTCCTTTCTAGAAGGATTCATTAATGCCCATATTTAATTAAACAGGAATTGATGCTGCTGTCCCACAGCCTAGGTCAATCAAAGGTACAGTATTAGCTGCTCAACATAATGGTCAACAAGTAAATACAGGTTTCCAAGAATAACTGCTTCCTACTGCCCACCCCCCGACCGCTGACGGTGCGGTTACCTAGAATACCGTCCTCTGAGAAAGAAAGACCAACTCACACAAGGGGAGCAAGATGCATTCAATATGGTAACCTTTAACGCAAAAATAAAGCTATTTGTACCCATAATATCTGCCAAAAATAAGCTAACTGACTTAAATTTCCATGGCTATAGAATACCTTTCTTCCAGGAATTTTCCTATTTTATCTAACAGGTCTTGGCCCCTTTCCAGAAGGAGCCCTGGTGGGGCAGTGGTTAAAGTGCTTGGCTGCTAACCAAAAAGTCGGTGGTTCAAACCCACCAGCCGCTCCACAGGAGAAAAGATGTGGCAGCTGCTTCCATAAAGATTTAATCGTGGAGACCCTATGGGGCAGTTCTACTCTGTCCTATAGGGTCGCTACGAGTTGGAATCGACTCAAGAGCAATGCGTTTGTGTTTTTGTTTTTGGCCCCCGGTTAAGCTCTGATGCCAAAGCTTTCAACAAAACCTCGTTCTAAGGGGTTCTTTAGCCACTTCAACTCCAAACTACGATCAGCAATGACCTGGCATAAATCTGAAAGCCGTACAGCCCACCCCCCACCTTCTGCTATACCATGTACTATATGCACCTCTTTTTTAAGTTTTCTGGAACCAAGCTTAAGGCAGCAATTGTATGAAAAACTGCTTTTGTCAATCACAAGAAAAAATGAAACATGAAATTTAACACGAAATATAATGTATAGTATCTTCCCTGCAGGCAACGAGTCTACCTCCTCTTTTCTCTCATTCCACATTCCCCTCCTGGTACACAGAGCAACTCTTTTGCAAGTTAAGTGTTTTCCCAGGTAGAAAAGCCACGTTCACGTGAGAGAACAGAGACGTCTACACTCTGGAGACACACAGTGTCCGTGGCTCTGCAATTAATCGGTGAATGGTGACTCAAGTTTTGCTGCTAATGTTGGAAAAAACTCAGAATTCTCACAACTGTCCTACCATGAGTCTGCTGCCAAGACACTCTTTCTTCTTTCAAATTAAATTTAAAAAGTAAACTACAAGCCTCTCACTAGATGTAAGTTCTTTAAGAGCAGGCTTTTGTTAACTATTTTTGTTCAGGGCCTGGTAAAGAGTAAAAAAAAAAAAAAAAAAATGTAGGCACTTAATAAACAAGATGTTGATCAAAACACCAAGGCAAGTCTGAGAAACCGTTACCCCTAAGAGGAGCCTGAAAACCAAAAAACCAAACCCAGTGCCATCAAGTCCATTCCAACTCACAGCGACCCTATAGAAGAGGGTAGAACTGCCCCACAGAGTTTCCAAAGAGAGCCTGGTGGATTCGAACTGCCAACCTTTGGTTAGCAGCCGTAGCACTTAACCACTACACCTCCAGGGTTTCCAAGAGAAGCATAAAGAGACGTGTAAATGTCATGTGGGATCCTGGATGGGTTCCTGGGACAGAAAAATGACATCAGGGGAAAACGAAAGAAACCTGAAGGCCCTGTGGACATTAGCTGATGATAATGTATCAATATTGGTTCATTAACTGTAACAAACGTGTGTCGTACTAACGTTAAGGTACTAAGGACAGAGACAGCCGAGGGTGAGGTGGGGCAGGGCCTGTGCAGGCACTCCGTGCTATCGGCTCCATTTTTCTGTAAATATATATACATTTTAATTTTTTTAAAGGATGTCCATTAGAGCTCATAAAACGTAATTTGTTTCTATCCTTAAGTGATAAAAACTGTCTTTTTGAACTTATTTTTATCTCATTTCCATTAAAAACTAGATTTAGACTGATAATGCTGTTAGTATGTCAACTTCTTGAGGATGCTGTGAGAGGCTGAAACGGGTACACAAGAAACCTCGCATGTTGGAAGCAGAGATTTAAATGTTCCTTGTGAGTTGGAATTGACTCGACGGCAACGGGTTTCGTTTTTTTGGTTCTGCCTGCTTCTGCCATTAGTTGGTAAAGCTGTGTTGTTGTTGAACATTTAAAATAGGGGAAAAGTAAGAAAGAAGAGTATAAGTTAAAAGCATTTGAAGTCCTAAAATGGCTGTTCAGTTCACTTAATCAGGGAATAACAGAAAAAAAAATGCTTTCGGTAGTCAAAAAGTATTTTTGTACAAAATACTTTTTGACTACTGAAAGCATTTTGTACAGTACGTCCCTTTTTATCTGAAGTATACAAAATAGTACTGTCACTGGGTTCACTGGTGTTGGTGATAAAACAAGGGAAATGTACAGTCTTATTTTATTTAATGGTTTATTTTGCAGAAAAAGACTAAAAATAAATTTGAGTAAATTAAGAATGTTCTACTCATATGTATACATAAAACTACATTGTTAGTTGCTGAAGACCACACACAAAAAGTTTACATTCCACACTTTTGAAAATAAAAAGTAAGTCAAAAAAATTAAGTCAACTCAGTATGCCTCACACGCCAGGTGGTGTGCTGCACACAACAGGTCTCTCTCTGGCCCTCTTACAGCTAAAAACAATAAATCAGGCTGTACGATTTCTCTCTCTCCCATTTATCTAAAGTCACTGTACTGATTACGTGACCCAATCTTTCAACACCAGGGACTTGCCATGAGTGTTCTTTTATGAGCAGCCATTTGCGATGGGGAACAAAGCAAACTCAGTGAAACGATGACGGCGATGGTGACAGTGATGACGTCATTATTAACGTATACCGACAGCGCTCATGATCCGCCTGATATTATCTTAAGCACTTCCCATATATCAACCCACTAATCCTCAGAGCAACCCTAAAAAGTAGGTAATACGATTACCCCTATTTCACAAATCTGTCTTGGGAAAAGTACAGCCAGAAGGTTCCTCAGAAGCAAGGATGGTGGGCGAGACTTCGTCTCATGGACTTCGGACACGTCATGAGGAGGGATCCATCCCTGGGGAAGGACATCACGCTTGGTAAAGCAGAGGGTAAGCGTAAGAGAGGAAGACCCTCAATGAGATAGGCTGACACAGTGGCCGCGACTAAGGGCTCAAGCATAACAATGACTGTGAGGACGGCACAGGACCAGGCAGTGTTTCATTCTATTGTACACAGGGTCACTATGAGTCAGAACCTAACAACAACAACGTCACAGATGGGGAAACTAAGACAACGTAAACACTGGCCCAAGGTCATACAGCTTATTAGTGGTGAAACTGGGATTCAATCCCAAAGAGTCGGGGCCCAGACAACTACAAGGCCTCCAAGTCTCTAGCTGTCCTGTAACTGGAGAGAAGCACTGGGGTGGGGGGTGGGGGGCCACAACCTGCAATTCTACCAGAGAATAAGTTCTGGCTTCAATGGAATGTAAAACATAGTGATCACATGCACAAAATAGGTTTTCAGCTGTTTTCCCAACACTTGGTGATCTAGGTGATGTATCTTATGCTGGAAACAAACAAAAACCTGTTTTTCTGTGCCATTAAGACATTAATTAAGCACGTTCTATTATATCAGGAAAGACAGGTTTATCATATTATGATACGTATTACACAACCTTAAAAAAAAGGAGACGTATGTGTGAATTACATGGGAAAATGTCAGTGATAGGCAGCTATGGATTGAATCGTGTTCCCCCAAAATGTGTGCCCATTTGGCCAGTATTTCCAGTATTGTGTGATTGTCCACCCTTCTGTCACCTGATGTGACTTTCCTGTGCTATAAATCCTGCCTCTATGATGTTAATGAGGCAGGATTAGAGGCAGTTATGTTAATGAGGCAGGACTCGGTCTACAAGGTTAGGTTGTGTTTGAAGTTCATCTCTTCTGAGATATAAGAGACAGAAGCCAGCAGAGAAACATGGGGACCTCATACCAAGAAACAAGAGCCAGGAGAACAGCGCATTCTCTGGACCTGGGGTTCTGCGCCGAGAAGCTCCTAGACCAGGGGATGATTGGTGACAAGGACCTTCCCCCAAAGACAATCAGAGAGAAAGTCTTCCCTTGGAACCGGCACCCTGAATTGGAACTTCTAACCTCCTGGACTGTGAGAGAAGAAATTTCTCTTTGTTAAAGCAACCCACTTGTGATAGTTCTGTTACACCAGCACTAGGTGACTCAGACGTATACCAACTGAATGAAAAATATAAATCCATATAAAGTATGATCTTAGTTCTGTTTAGTTTTGTTTCAGCAAAATAAACCACACATACACACAATTATACGCTCAGAGAAAAAAGGTCTAGAATAAACAAGGTAATGGTAGAAGTCTGCAAATTTCTATATAACGGATTTTAAGCCATATTCAAAATGTAAATAACAAATGAAACATAAGTGCTTGTAGTCCTTCAAAGATTCTATGAGTAGAACCTTCTTGTATTTTTTTTCCCTTTAATCTTTATTAAATATTTTCAAGTATTTATCTGTTTCATTTCAGTACATAAATGGATATTGCGACAGCCTTGGCAATTTTAAACTATTTACACAGAAAACTACTTATATAGTTTTAGGTCTGGGAAATTCTATCATTATATCACCTGGTTAGGTCGTAACAGGTTAATGACTAAAGGGAAAGGTTTTCACGTAGCAACTGTCAAACTGTATTTTCACTATTTGGCTTGTGCAACGTGATGAACTGTTTTCAAATGGCCTTTCTCAGCATGCTCTTGTGACTCCTACAGAATGTTTCAGCAGGACTATGCAAATAAGGTGCCTGTGGTCCACCAAGGGGATTGGACAGCTTGCTAATAATGCAAATAAGGTGCATGGCACCCTTGTGGACGTGGGACCACCCAAATAAGGTGTCTGGAACCCCAAGGAGGGGATTGTTCAGTTTTCCCATCCCTCTAGGCTTAAAAGAGAGCCAATCCCACAGCAGAGGGGAACCTGACTACCACCAGGAAAAAAAGGTGGGAGTGGAGCGTATCCTCTGAACCAAGATCCCTGCACTGAGACCCTCCTAGACCCGGGAGACAGTGAGAGAGAGATGTGACAACGGAGAGCACAAGATGGTGAGAAACTGCGGCAGAGAAACGGTGGCAGAGGCAGCAGAACCAGAGGACTGGCAGGAGACGGGCGGGTGGGGGCCAGCCAAGGGACCAAGGGCCAGAGACAGGCCTGCCTGTGAGGCACAGCCAGGAAGAGGCTGTCCTAATCAAAGAACTCTATGCTGAGTCCTTCCTGATCCTGAATTGCCATCTGTGACTTCCCTAATAAACCCCGTAACTGTGAGTATGGTCTGCGAGTTCTGTGTGGCCAGTGCAACAAATTATCGAACCAAACAGAGACGGAGAGAGGGCCATGGGAGGGACGGCTGGTGTCAAAAATGGTAACAAGGTTGGCGAGTGGAGGCATGTCTGACCTCTGCCTCACAGGAATCACCTTGGGCTGCTGACCTTCATTCTCATTCCCCCTCGTGAAGTCAGTGGAGGTCAGATGGTCAGACACCCCACCACGCCATCTGTACTGTTTGCCTACTTAAGTCATTTTAATTAAAGTATACATCGACTCTTTCAATCCATTAAATTCGTTTCAATAACTTTAAATTTAGCTGAGGAAGCTTTTTGACTTGCAAACTTAAGAAACCTTTTATTAATTAAGTCTATAATCAGATTTTAAGCATCAAGTTTCAAGCCCAGGGATTTCCTTGGCTTTGTAAGTCATTCCCCGGGCAGGCTCTGCTAAGCCATGTTTTCATGCTTTGTGGACAAACAACCCCGAGTTCTGATTTCCAGGTCAGAATCACTGATGCCATAAATGAAGACTTTCAGGGATAAACCCTCTAAACCAGGACCATCTTTAAGTATCAGAAGCATTATCTGAGCACCTATTAATTGGATAAAACTACACACACAAGACGGCCTCAGGAGGAATTAAAATTGAAAATATACATTTACGTACCAATAGTGGTGCTTCCAGCAGTCTGTGTTCTATTTTAAAGCAATATGATTTCAACGCTGATTACTTTTCCCACCTTATATTTACTGCATGCGTTCCCATGACAATGGCTTTGGTTTGGTTTACTCTCAGAAAACACTTCATTTACGCCAAACACGCAAATCCTCAGTTACGTAAGTAAGCCTGGTGGTCTTTCCCATCTTCCATACGCGAAAGCAGAAGCTTAGAGCTGAAAGATCACTCATCTAAACTTACTTAATAAGCATCACAACAATAGTAATTAGTCAATCAATTACCCTACCAGGTACTCATCTAAGCATTTCGCATTAACAACTCATTTAAGCCTCAGAAGTTCAGTAGCTGCCCAAAGTCACCCAACTAGTAGCACAGAAGCCAGAATCCAAAATCTGGCAGCCAGCTCCAGAGTCCACACTCACAACCACCAGGCTGCTCTCTGCTTCTCCTGTCCCTGTGGCCAGCAGAGCTGTGATTTACCAGCCACGTTTAACTCTCGAGGCCTCGCTCCCTTCCTGTAAGTCCACGTAGATGGTCTTCATAAATCCACCAGTATCAGCGGGCGAATCGACACATCAAAAGTTACCAGCACTTGCCCAAGCTGAGAGGAATGACAAGACTGAAAGTATAAACCCAACTAAAATGGGCCAACCAGATAGATCTGTGTGCAAAGTTCAAGAATCCCATGTGATTAGGTCCATTCAGAGTAAAAAAGAAAAAAAGGATGTAAAAATATATATATAATAATCTAACACCATTCTGTATTTTTATGCAAAAATGCACAGACTAAATTTATATCAAATAACGCATGCTAGGTAGATGGTATTATATTATATTATAATAACACTGAATATCACTGTGAAAATATCGTAAATTAGTTGTGAATACAGTTACTGTCACTGACTTTAAAATACTGAGTGGTAGATTCAGAGACCTAAATCTTAAGCCAGTAGTAAAGTCTTGCGTCAGACCAAAACTTATGTTTTGAGGAATAGCCCTCTCCTTGAAAGGAAATCTCAATGACTTTTTTATGGTTCTGAAAAGCAAAGTAACATACTTGTTTTTAAACTACATCCCATGATACCCTCCCCTCTTCCTCAACAAGGATTTAGTTTGTTTGTAGTGGCCTGGATCTTGTTAGGAACAACCTACAGAATCTGACATTTTTTATTTATACCTTCATTAATTCATTCAACAAACACATAGTAAGTTCCTACCACGTGCCAAGCACAACACAAGATGTTAAAGAGGAATATAATGAGGTCTTAGGAGAAAGATACTTAAATAAGAGCATATTGGATTTTTCTGCAAATAACGTGCACCATCTAATTCTGACAACTGCGCCTTCCCCCGCCTTGTTAAGTATTTTCATAAACACCACTACGCCAATTTTTTTACAAGTTGCTGTAAAAAAAAATCAGCACAGCATTCTTACAAAAACACCTCCCTGGGTGGTAAACACAGGTAGAAGGCATGCTGTTATTTGCGTATAAGCTATTCCCTGGTGCAGCAAGGAGAGAAAGGAAAGAAAAGGTACCTGGTTTTCTAAACAGGTGAGAAGGACAGCACAGCATTTAACAAGCAGTTACTGTAATTATTCCCACTTATTTTATAAATACCTGTTACATAAAAGCCAAATGGATCCTCCTCTCCTGAGTCATGAATCCCTGACTGGATTTCATGAGGCAACATGCAAATAATTTCATTTTTTAAATACAAATTAAGACCTAACTCTACTTTTGAGAAAAAGTAGGAAGAAAAGGACATACACTAAAATACAGCAGGACACAGAGATTAAAGTGATTTTTATTTTCTTCTTTGTGTTAATATTTTCTAATTTTTCTAGGAAAAAAGTAAAAATTCTTTCCATTGAAAGTATTTTTAAAATCCACATGTATGGAGGATTAAACATAAAGTGTATCAACAAGAATCTCAGAAATGTAAAAGTAACCTTTCAAAGCTAAGAGTGACTTGCAGGTTTCCATAAGCTGAGTAACAACTGCTGAACCATCTCTATCACAAAGTATGTTCCAGCATGAAGACAAGGCACTATTCAATGAGGAAAATGTCAGTTGAAACAACTAAGCCTCATGCCAAACTCCTCAAAGCACTCCCTTGCTAAAGAAGGAATGGAGTAAGACGCCTCCTGTATTACAATCGTCGCTGTATAAATAGAGCTTTTTCCAAAGGAGACAGTTGTCCCCTGAGTCCTAGAACGCGTGTGGCTGGGAGACCGCATGTTAGGAGGCTTTCCTTCCTCCAAGATTTGTTCAGGCCCCTATGAAACGGATTCTAAACGCAGAAAAGAACAGCTATCTCTCTCAAAATAAAAACTAAGATGCAGATACAATCGGCTCTGAAAAAAGGTGTATTCTACTTGAACTGAACACCAGGTGAAGCAAATAAAAAGCTCATTTACTTCTTGGCGCCTCAGGGAATGGAACTGTATAAAATTCCCCTCTCTTTTCCTAGCTATTCCAAGGTGGCCGTTTTCCTTTACCTGGGCCTCCAACATCTGATCACATGGAAAACAAAAGAGTTTATCAAATTCTATTGTAACCACAATCAATTTAAAAATTTTAAAAACTAATTATTTTACAAGTTAAAGACATATAATTTAAAGGCAATACTCAGCTACCTTTAATATGAAATTTGCTATCAAACCTGATACCTATCAGACCATACAAGCTTTAGCTAGTTCAAATTAACTCAGTGATGAACTGATTTCCTTGACATGAGACAGTTATGTCCTGTTTTATGCTAACAAACATTTCAATATAAATTAAACAACTAAAACAATAATACAGATGCAAAGCAAGCTTTGATTATTTAAACCTTACCGAAAATTTCCATTAAGGCAAAGATCGATTTATAAATACGTATAAAACCAAAAACCAAACCGGCTGCTGTTGAATCAATTCCGACTCATAGCGACCGCACAGGACAGAGTAGCTGGTGGATTCAAACGCCCGAACGTGTGGTTGGTTAGCAGCTGAGTTCTTAACCACTGCACCACCAGGGCTCAACTACTACCCTAACTTAACAACCACATCCGAGATGCCTCAGTGCTAACTGCGGCACATTGTTTATTAGCTACAGAACCTGTACTATTTTCAGCAAATGTAAAACAAATATCCCAAAATACAATTTACTTTGAAACATTGAGTTAAGGCAGCATGGGGAAATAGTCTTGCAAACTCATCAGCTTAGAGCCTCTAGAGAGAGAATTCTTACCTGAGACAATAAAAGAATGTATAAGACAGATTGGTGGGTCTCAAATAACTGTCACATGTCTACATGAAAAAATTAAAACCAAGAACTGAATCTGGGGAAAATTAAAAATACGTAATAAATAAGATTACTGCAGTGGCCCTTATACTAACCTTTTGTTAATTCCCCCTATTGAGATCAAAGTCATACTTCAATAAAACCCACTGCCATCGAGTAGACATACAGGGACCCTACAGGACAAAGCAGAATTGCCCCATAGGGTTCCCAAGCAGCAGCTGGTGGATTTGAACCGCCAACCTTTTGGTTAGCACCCGAGTTCTTTAACCACTATGCCACCGTTCTTCAATAAAGTAATGTTTATTAAACATTTCATTAAAAAATGAAATATTTTATGCTGTTACACTCCTAACCGCTAATAAAAAATGAACTGATAACACAAGATATAAACTATGAAAGTAAACATCATACAACCACAGTTATTAGAAAGGTTTATAATCAAATTAACTATAAGAATATATTCAAAAGTACACAAGAGTTAATCACAAAACCAAATCTATTGCCATCAAGTTGATTCTGGCTCACAGCAACCCCAACGGACAGAGGAGAACTGCCCTATAGGGTTTCCCAGGCTATTCTCTTGATGGAAGCAGACTGCCAAGTCTTCTTCCTACAGAGTGAGTGGCTGGGGGGATCTAACAGCGGACTTTCCGGTTAGCAGTCAAGCGCTAACCAAGGCTCCTGAGTTAATTACAACACATGAGAATATTAAAGCTTCTGAAGTGTACATATCAGAGAAAAGATAAAAACAAAATAGTAAAAATGAGAGCTCTTTGATTAAAAGGTAAAACTGCTTCAAAGTACGAAACACTAAAAACATTTTCCTTAATAGTTAAGGAGACGGCAATTCCATTAAATAGAAGTTATTTCACATTCAGTTTTGAAAATGATCTGCAGTTTCCAGAATACTTTTTCAAAAACTCAACACAAATTCAAAATGCAAAACTGAACAGCAAAGTACTTACAAGCATTGCTGGCATTTCTAAAGACGCGCAAATATCTCTATCTCACGACAGGGTACCAGGTACGCAGATTTAAAGGGAGTGCATGTAAAGAGTTGTATCAAGTCCGACGGCAGTTTTAAAAATTATATTTTTTTAAAATGATTGAATGTCAAACTCTGAGAGGGACCTGCCTCTTCATTCACTCATTTGTGAAAGACAGTGAGGAAATCATGTTTTTTTTTCCCCCAGTTATTTTACTATTTTGCTTGGTTTGCTAATAACAGGTTATTTGTTAAAATCTGAACTTCAAAAAAAACAGACATCATTTAAATAATGAGTTTATAACCTGGTAAAGTCCCAATCAGCCATAAACCCCAGACCCAGTAAACTAGCTCATTTAACTGCTAGCGTTAATAAAAGATATACATCAATATTTTGCAACGATCTAAGTGCATAATTACAAAAGAGAGGGAAAAAAAACTAATTACATTTGTAAATTCAGTCTCAATCTAACCAAATATTGAAGAAACTTTAAAGATGTTAACTTTACAAAACATATTTTAAAATAATGCTAGCATATCCATAGCGTTAATTATTGTCTTGGAAAAAAAAAACAACACGATTTAACAGGCTAATCTAACCTATTCAGAAGAGGAGACGTGCAAAGAGATCAGTATTAGATGGAGGAAGGGCTAAGACACCTTTAACAGGACCAACATCCTCTAAACCCTCTGCCTTCAAATTGCTTCCTACAAGACAGAGTACAACAGCCCCATAGAGTTTACAAGGGTATAGATTTTCTTTCTCCCTTGAAGTGGCTGGTGGTTTGAACAGCTGATCTTACAGTTAGCAGCCAAAGGCTTTAACCACTGTGCCACCTGGGTTCCTTTATAACCATGAAATCTAAACATGACTGCTGTCACCTCTGTGATTCCCAAAGACACCACCATGAAACACGCTACGTACTGTCCATTGCTGCAGCCCTCATCTCCTCGCCCACCACCCTTCCCTCTGGACCCACAGTCCCAGACACCTCCATAAAGGCACACGCAGACATCTGCCCGCCTACGGAAACACCGTTTTATAAAGTTCCAAGTTCAGAGAAATTTGAAAGCATGACATTTAGTTACCTCTCAGATGATCAAGTCAACGAAGCAGGAAAAAACAAGAATTAAAAGAGAGCCATAAAAATCATCTAGTCCAACCCAATTTTACAAAGGAAGAAGCCAAGCTCTAGAGAGTGAATGACTCAGCATTAAGTTGGCAGAACTTGGATCAAAGCCGTAACTGGAACCCAAGTCTCCAGAATCCTGACCTATGTTCAAGAGTGATACCTTGTAGAGAAATCGAAGGATGCCTTAACCAAAATTCCAGCAGGAATGAAATACAGCATTTCTGATTTGTGAGGGAAATGAACGATATCAAGAAAGGCAAGGTCAGTGATGTAATCTCAGAGTTGGATACGTGCCACAAAAGTCTGAGACAACATCGCAGAAAAGTACTCCTGCCCTGTCTCACCCTGGTATTAGCAGCTTTAACCTGGACTCTACCGATGCCTTTAGTCACAGCTCCCGATCACTACCCAAGTGTACTATTCGATTATTTCAAAATTGGAGAGGGAAACAATTTCATGTAGGTTACAGTCTCTGAGTCTGTTACTTAAAGTACTACAGTCTTCAGGCATTCTTGCAAAGTGCCTTGATTCTGCATTTTAATAACCGTGTGACCTTCAGCAATTTATTACGTCTTGTGCTTCAGATGGAAACGCTGGTGGTGTAGTGGTTAGGAACTATGGCTGCTACCCAAAAGGTCCACAGTTCAAATCCACCAGGCACTCCTTGGAAACCCTATGGGGGGGGCAGTTCTACCGTGTCTTATAGGGTCGCTATGAGTCGGAATCAACTCGACAGCAAAGACTTTGGTTTTCTGTTTTGTTTTTTTTTACGCTTCAGTTTCCTCTATATAAAATGAAGACAATAGATGGGTTGTTATAAGAATTAAATTATCAGTAGCAACCACTACTAAGCCCATTTTGATGATTCAGAAACTGAAGTCAAAATATAGAAAGATTCTTAAAGAATTACAATACCTTAATCTCTATACCTCTGTCCTCATAAAGACGCTACCGTTACTGCAGCAAGAAACCTGGCTGATGGAAATCACATTCCTATGAAGGCAACATTCAAAACAGAAGACTGAGTTACTTAAAGACCAGGTGACTAGTACCCTGACTGAAACGTGCAGGTAAGAGCGAAGCAAAAGAAATGCAGAATTCCGTGGCAACACTTCCAACAGACTTACATACAAAAGTTACTTCAACTGAATTTAACCTCAATTAGAAACACATGAAACGTGCAGAGAGCATATCAATACTGCCAAAGCAGTCACTGAGGCCTATCCTAAATTCTCCCCTCCACTCCCAGTAAAGCCTCATTTCAAAGAGAAAATCATCATCAAAACTAGGAAGAATCAAATGAGGAACTTCCGGGGCCAAGACCGTTCTGCCCCAGACACTGCCCCGTCCACTTACTGTCATCAAACTCAGTCAAAGTCCATGTTTGGACATTTACGTCCGGAAGTCATTATTACAGGTTTACAATTTAAAACTAACCAAGTTTATAGAAGTCATTCATAGAATATACCATGATACTAAAAAAGGCCTGAAAGCATAAATTTTATAATTACATAACTGTTAACACTTTCATTCATTCAATGTAAGACATAATAAGGAACATCAGAGGGCCTCCTCATTTAGGGGCTGAGAAGAAAACCTCTTCCAGGAATTCCTTCCAAGGTTCAGGAGTATGAGTCACACGCCTTCCCAGACTCTTTTCAAAACAGCCTTAACTTACCTTCTGAAATGCTGAAGATTGTAAATGTTTTTTCTAACGTATGCTTTTTTTTATGAAGTATATGCATAAAGATTTCTTTCAAATAAAAAAACATGCTTCTGAGAAAACAACTTGTTTTTAATTTTTTAAGAGTAGTTACAGAAGCAATCTTACTTCAAGGGTTTATATCCAAAAGGAAGTCTGTTACAAAAGATGAAAACTGGTTGGCATATCGTCAGAACTGAAAGGAGGTTGAAGATGGATAAGGAATGTTGTCCTTTTCTCCTAACAACAAATCCACTGCCCTCAAGTCTATTCCGACTCATAGTGACCCTACAGGACAGAGGAGAACTGCCCCACAGGGTTTCCAAGGAGCAGCTGGTGGATTTGAACTGCCGACCTTTTGTTTAGCAGCCAAGCTCTTAACCACTGTGCCACCAGGGCTCCTCTTTTCTCCTTGCCATCAGCAATTACCAGGTATCACAAAGGCCAGCAACCAAGGGTCGAGACGTAAACCCTGGACCGGGATAAAAATTGGCAATGGGACTTCCGGGACAAGAGTACAGTCAGCAATAGGAAAAAAGGAGTTTGTCAGAAAACCAAGAAGGTAGACAAGACACTACTTCTCCCCTCTGGTAAGGCAGGGCTACTCCCATATAAAAGGTCAAGGGGAAGCTTGCTGAGTGCTCCCTACCCTGGCACTGAATGCCCTTTATCATTCACCTCAGCCATAGGCCACAAGCCTCCACATGACCTGAGGGTGCGTACCTGGCCTATCTCACCTCAGTCTTCCAGCCATACAAGCTTGATTGTATTTGGGGGCTGCTACTCCTTGGAAACTCTATCGGGCAGTTCTACTCTGTCCTATAGAGTAGTTATGAGTCGGAATCGACTCGATGGCAGTGAGTTTTTTTTTAGTGGGTTTGTACTCCCTCTTATCAAATATTGTCTTCAAGTGGCTGGTTCCCCATTCTGTCATTCAAGTCCCAGCTCCTATTTACTCCTCAGTCCTTCCCTGAGGACTGAGTCTACAGAGAGCCTTCCCCACCCTGCAAACACACTATCATGTTGCCTGTTTATTTTCTCCACCGCACTTCTAGTCTGGGATTATCTGTGTAGCTTCCCAGGTACTTGTTTACCAGCTGTCTCCTCTCTCCAGGAAGAAAGCTCCCCAAGGACCACAGCATGGTCCAGCTGGTTCACTGCCGATTCCTCAGAACCTCAAACAGTCCTGGCGGGTAGGAGGCAGTCAACAAACGTAAATTACCAATTAAATGCACGCATGCATGAATAAACTCTTTATCCAGGCCTTCTTTTCTGACATTTTTCCTCTGCAAAGTTGTCCCAAAGCTTTACATTTGAAGACCACTGGTGATTTCCCCAAAGTCCTTCACGGACTCACAGCAGATTTGAGACTGCTGACACCTGTGGGCATTTACACTTCCCACCCTCTCCCCACACTCTCCTCCCGGGGCTCAGGCTAGCCCAGCAGACTGGTTCTTCTCCGTAAGGCCACAGATCCTCCCAGGCCCAAGGCCCAGGGCTTAGTTTGGTGCTCTCTCCTCTCAACTCACCTTCTAGCATCATTAACCCTTGGGCGACAAGAGATCCCTCTAGGAATCCAAAAGCTGTTAAATTCCCACAGTGATCCCCAAACTCTTCGCAGAAAATTTAAAGATTATAAAATACTGCATATAAAATTTAATAAAAAACTGCATTTTCTGACTGTTTTCAATAGTTGCAGCAGAGTATAATTACTACTTCACTGATTTCACTGAGCCGACACACGCAGGCATGACATAATTCACTTATGCAAACAACTGAATAAACAAAGTAACAGTTTAAAAAGAACTACAGACACAGGCTTTGACAGCACAGTGGTTAAGAGTTTGGCTGCTAACCAAAAGGTCAGCAGTTCAAATCCACCAGCCGCTCCTTGGAAACCCTACCTGGCAGTTCTACTCTGTCCTATAGGGTCACTGCGAGTTGGAATCGACTCAGTGGGTTTTTGTTTGTTTTTACCTAAGAAAACAAGCCAGAATTTGTCAAGTTTATTGTACTTAAGGAGAATGTATTAAATATACAATCAATTCTTCATTACATACAAGCCAAACCCACCCAAGCAGGTGATTACGAATTACGTGTGTTTGACAATAATAAACTACGTTAACGTTTTTTTTAATCGCATAATCCAGGCCGACTCTCCCCTCCAGTTATAACTAGGTCCAATTTTGGATTTAGGTTCCATTGTGTAGTACATGTTAGTGTCTCTGTGCCTCTGGCTTGACACTACGCTTCAGAAATCAGAAAGCCCAAGGCAGTAGCTGTTGAGAAGGGGGACGTGTTGGTGTGAATTTCCTGTTGGCTCTCACGCAAGACTCACTAGCTACTGTTGACTGTGCCTCCTTCCACACCTGACATTCCAACACACACAAAGTAGAACCGACACTTGGCCCGTCTGCTGCAGGGGGAAACAGCTATCAAACCTCTTCAGGAAACCTTAAATAATCTCCAGAGCAATCAACATTCCTTTGAGAAGCAAATGACCACGTGTGAATCATTAACTCTGGGGGTAACAGGGAGAAAGGACACACGTCCCTTCACCCCACACCCGCATTAATGGCGGCACAGTGAAACACTTTCAGACCAACCATTTCAGAACAATGGGGTAATAAAATTAAACAAAAATTTGACAAATTTAAACAAAGAGGGTAAAGTCTGGATAGAGTAACACATCAAACAAAAGAGGTGTGGTTTTCATTGACTATTCGGTGTTCAGTTTCGACTCACTGGAAATGTCAATCTCTCTACTCTTCTGGCAGCTCCTTTTATGTCCAAAATCAAGTCATGAATTCAGAAATTAAGCCGCCAAGTCCCAAGTCCCATCTGTGCGTGAAACACTGTATCTAAAAGGAAGAAAGTCACCCAGTGCCCTCCCTGATCCCTTGGGAAAGAAAGGTAAAGTATATGGCCATAGTCAGAGAAGTAACCAAGGAGCACATTCCTGTCTTATCTGGCATCACTCTGATTCACCTCACCTTTCTTTCATCACAGGAAGGGCACACCAAGGGCACACCCGCAGATCAAACGAAGCATTGCAGAACGGCAAGGCTCTTCTCACAGGGCGAGAGGGAAGGAGCCCTATGCCTCATGAATGAATAAACTGCAATGAAGCATTTCTGTCTGGGTCTTTAAGTACATTTTCAAATAGCTGATAGTGTATAAAACTGCACTCAGACAAAGTTCAACGTCCACTACAAAGAGCGAGCAAGTTAAAGCCAAATTCCCCTATTTTTCAGTAAGACCATAAAGTACATGAAGGTCTAGAAAGGACCAATTCAAACGGAAAATCTTCATTACGATTTCTTAAACTCACAGCAGAGTCTACAACCAGCATGCAGCAGTCTGGGACTGCTTCAGCGTCTCCAGTTATCCCCTATGCACGGATTATGCATTCAACCTTTTTTTTTTTTATTCCAATTAATCTTCCTCGGAACACAACTCAGAGGCTCTTTAACTTTCAATGCATTTAAACAGTCACGTTATTTTCAACCTATATAAAGCTTTCTACACATGGGATCCTGTAATTAAAACCTAGCTCCAATTTCCATAAAGCCAACATATTTTCAGTTACTATAAAAGGTAGTAAGGCCTTTTTATTAACCTCTACAAGAAACTTTTTTTATTCAACTGTGGTAAGAAATATTCTATTTTTAAAAAATTAAAAAAGGCAGATCCTAACTCTGTTCTCTTTGGAGATTATACCATAACGTGCCAAAGTTTTGCTTATGCATTTCCAGATAAGGGTCAATTTCTAAGCATTCAACAAACTCTAAAGCAGTCAGATTGTAGGAAATGGTTATAAGGCCATCTACTTCCCTTAGTTAAGCAGTCTGATTTTTGCATGTTACTAAAAACAAACAAACAAACAAAGTAAAGCCAGCCTCACTCAGATCCCAACTCTTGACCCTCAGACTCATTTTATGACAATCCCTAAGAGCTAGAACTGAAACATCTAAGGGAAGCAGGCATTTGGAAATAAAGCCCTGAAGAGCCGTAGTCAGCCAACTGTTGCACTAAACAGACAACCACTGTCTGGTTTAGAAAAATAAGGGATTTCTTACTTCCACATGATTAAAGATGCGTCCATTCAGTAGTGCCGCCTTTAGAATCAAGCTCCTACCACGCGGAAGCCGACGGTTTATTTATGTAACTTAACTATTGGTGAATTTTCTTCACCAGCCAAATCCTGAGGAGACCACGCAGGGATTTTTTTCCTGCATATACCCCCTCCTATTTTTACCATTTTGTTGGTAGACTCCAAAATGCAGTTTTTATGGAGTTACGGGAATTACATAAGAATGTAATATGAAACTAAGAAGGAAAAAAATACTTGGCAATTTCTGGATGCGTGCTCTTTTCTCCAAGGGTTCGATGAAATTAGCTCAGCGAATTTAAATCAATGTACTCACCTAATAACATCTAGCCTAATTTGTCTGAATGCAGCATTCTGCCTCAAATACGAGTCTAATTTTAGTATTTCATTCTTGACTCTATTGCTAAGTCACCAACTTAAAAGTTTTCTTTCTTCATCGTTTTGTTCTTTGGTTTGTCTTTAAAATGCTCTTTGCCGAATTATGCTGTTAATAGAGGCCTGTGTCTTTTATCTGTTTCAAGTACTTTACATGAATGAAGAGCTGCCGAAGAATTGCTTACTGCCTGATCACAGATCTCTGACAATCTGTTCTCATATTTCTTCCATGAATAAGGTAATGTTTTAATTCAGTCACTAACTGCTAAGGATAATTAGCTACGGACGCGCGAGATAGTGAATTAATTTACAAGGGTCACTCAGGGAAGACAGAGAGATGAGAACTTGTATTCTTGGTTTTCACTGAACTTGAAAAGCCTCGTAGCAACTAAAACTTGAAATTTGTAGTAAACACGACATTACTGAGTAAGCGGTATACAACTCAGTGAACTGGAAGATAACCCCCTGTTAAGAGTTTTCTTGTTTCACAGAACCTGTATGTGGCCACATACCAAAAACCCATTGCCATCGAGTAAATTCCAATTCATAGCGACCCTATAGGGCAGAGTAGAACGGCCCCACAGGATTTCCAAGGAGTGGCTGGTGGATTCGAACTACCTATCTTTTGATTAGCGGCCTGAGCTCTCAAACACTATGCCACCACGGCTCCATGTGGCACATAAAACCCATTGCTGTTGAGTCAATTCCGACTCACAGCGACACTACAGGACAGAGTAGAACTGCCCCATAGAGTTTCCAAGGAGCGCCTGGTGGATTTGAACTGCCCACCTTTTGGTCAGCAGATGTAGCTCTTAACCACTACACCAGCAGGGTTTGCCATGTGGCACATAGGAGCCATTAATTTTTTAAATAAATTAATGTAAACAAATAAGCCTTAAAATTTTATTGAGGACAGAGACAGGAAAAAGGTAGGTTGGTTGGTCAGAGAGTTGTTGTGTGCCATCAAGTAAATTCCAACTCAGTGACCCTACAGGACAGAGCGGAACCACCCCATAGGGTTTCCAAGGCTGTAATCTTTATGGAAGCCGACTGTCACATCTTTCTCCCGTAGAGTAGCTGGTGGGTTCAAACCACCAACCTTTCGGTTAGCAGCCGTGTACTTAACCACTGCACAATCAGGCCTCTTAGTCAGAGAGTACGGCCCCGAAAGGTCGGGTTTAAAAAAATCAGAATTTGCAAACATATAACCAATCATTGTTTCAATCTGAATGGGGTAATCTTTTTTCACCTACAAAATTGGCAACTATTTTGATCTCGTTTTTAAATCCAAATAGTGGCAGCAAGAATGCAGAGAAACAAGCACTCTCGGACTGCTGATGGGAGCTTCATTTCTGGTCAAAACGGAGGCAATTTGTATTAAAAGCTTCTTATATGTTTACATCTTTCCACCCCATAATCTTACTTCCCGGGTGTGTGCTAAAGCAAGACACACACAGACAGGGACACAACTTACACGTTCAGTCATTATCCTACACGGTACAGCATATCTGCGTGACAGGACACCACGCTACCGAAAACGTGTTCTCTACGTGCATCTAAGAATCAGAAAAGGTTCCGGATGTAGTAAAAGGCAGTCGACAAAGAATATGTGCAGTACCTGTTCACTTTTTGTTTTGTTTTTTTAATCCAGTGTCCGGTGCTGTAGGGGCACGTGTGTGTGTGTGTGTGTGTGTGTGTGGTGTGATGTGGTGTGTGTGGTGTGATGTGGTGTGTGTGTACGCACACACAAGATTAGAAAAAAATTTCAACAGGGCCCTAACCAAAAACCAAACCTGTTGCCGTCCAGTTGACTCCAACTCATAGCGAGCTATAGGACAGAGGAGAACTGCCCTATAGGGTTTCCAAGGAGCGCCTGGTGGATTCAAACTGCCAGCCTTTTGGTTAGCAGCCATAGCTCTTAACCACTGCGCCATCAAACAGTGCTCTAGGCAGTGAAATTTTAAAGTTATTTTTTTCTTCTTTACACTAGTTTTTTTTTTTACACTAGTTTACATTTTCCCAAATTTCTACAATGGCTATGGATTGCTTTTTTAATTTGAAAATAAAAGTCATTTTTAAAACAGAATGAGTTCTCTGCTAATTTTGTCCAAATACTATAGAGTCGACTCTTCAAAGAAAAGAATCAACATTATGTAATCACGATGCCCCAGCAGGAAATAAATTTGCAGCTCAACAGATGCGCCTGCTGCGATTTGGCAGGGTGCACCTTTGGTGGCTTTGGCAATAATTTCCTTTCATTATTCTTTTGCTAGCAAGTGCTTTTCAACTCAAAGAGAAGCCTGAAGAAGTTAACAGGCCCTTAATAGGTACTCTGCTGCCTGAACTGATTCCTGTTCAGAAGGTAACCCTGAGACCCCAAGGAGCCCTTTCACACTGGCCTTAGCAAATCCCCTGCAGCGAGATGGCCCTCAGGCAGCTCTGTGTTCAGCCTTCCAGGCTGCGACCTGATCACTAGGGTTCCAAGCCAGACAATCCCTACATTCAACAGTCCTGGAGAAATGAAGAGGGTGGGAGTGAAAGCTCCATTGAGGAACACTATTTACCTGTCACAGTGATGGTTCACCCAGCAGGGTTTAAAGAAAAAAAAAAAATCGCCAGCTGCTTCAGCAGATTCCCCGCCAGCAGCCAGCACAAAACAAACATGTTTACTTAAGCTTCATTCACAACTTCTGATAGGAAACTACTTAGCAGCCCAAGTGGGAACAGGTAGGTTTGTGAGACATAAGGATAGCAATGACAGATTAAAAAAAAAAACAAACCCGCTGCTGTAGATTCGTTTCCGACTCACAGGGACGCTATATGACAAAGCAGAACTGCCCTATAGGTTCCCCAAGGCTGTCAATCTTTACAAGAGCAGACCGCCACATCCTTCTCCCACGCACGGCTCGTGGGTTCAAACCACCAACCTTCCTGTTAGCAGTCGAGTGCTTTAACCACTGCACCACCAGGGCTCCTTTTGCAATGACAGATAAAAGGACATAATAGGTTTGAACAGGTTGTGTTTGTTTAAACTCAGTGCCATTCAAAATACGGCAACAGGAATAAATACGACTGAAAAAAATCAGCCTACCGCAAACATGCCGAATTTTACATGATTTTTTCCCTAAACCTGAAAATCTGAACTTTGTATCTCTGAGAAGAATAAGCAGATCACTGAAACCACACAAAGAACATGTTTACAGAACAGCAACCACTTTTCATTTTAATGCCCCTTAATTCCAAAGATGAACGTGAAAAACATGGGTCCTGAGTTAATCACAGGGGTTATCAACTTTGGAAGCCCCTGTGAACTTGTTAATACTAAATGTTTCACTTCCCCTGGAAATGGTGGACCTGATCTAAACAAATTTCTTAGGAAATTACTCTCTTAAAACACCACGTAATTCCACACACAAAGATGTATGTTTCACAGATCAGATCAAATTAGAATTATGCTACCAACCCAAAACATGCCAAAAAAAGAAAAAGGCAATTTCAACAGGAGTTTAATAAGAGATGGTTATCCTGAAAAACCACACTTGATTTCACTCAGAATTTTACAAACACTATCACTGGACAATCTTCAATTGAAAACTAAGTTCTGATCTGAAATTAACTGTTGGTTGTTTTCTGACATCCATTGACACAAGGTGAGAGGAACCCGTTGCCATCGAGTCAATTCCGACTTATAGCGACCCTATAGGACAGAGCAGAATTGCCCCATAGGATTTCCAAGGAGTTGCTGGTGCATTGGAACTGCCAACCTCCTGGCTAGCAGCCAAGCTTCTAGTCACTGCACCACCAGGGTTCCAATGTAGGAGGAAGCCCATCCGTTTAACAACACAAGACTTGCTTCATCATCATGTTTTAAAAGCCACGCCAGATCTCAGCCATCACCATCTTTGACAAAGCTGTCTTCCCCAACACGAGCAGAATGGCTGTCAGCACACTCACTGATGCCATCAGGTCAGGGTACCCAACACTCACACAACAATAAACTCAGCCTGTGAAACTATTGAACTCTCTCCACCTCTTCCTACAAACCCTGGTGGCGCAGTGGTTAAGTGCTATGGTTGCTACCCAAAAGGTCAGCAGTTCGAATCCACCAGGTGCTCCTTGGAAACTCTATGGTTCAGTTCTGTCCTATAGGGTCACTATGAGTTGAAATCAACTCAAGGGCAGCAGGTTTGGTTTTTTCATTTTCTTTCTACAAGGACGCACCAACCAATCACAGAGAATTACTTAGAACACAGGGACCTCACCTTGCCTTGCCCAAACAAATGAAGAGAGTATTTTTCCACAGTCTCAATAATTCTCACCATTTTTTCCAGTTTTAGTAACCACTTCCTGAGTTACTAATCAACTGTATTTTTCCTATAAATAAAGAAATAATTACTAAAATGCTGAAATGCATTATATAAGTGTGGAAGAATTCATCAAAGTCGTATTTCTCTAAAAAAGAAAAAAAAACTTTCTTAAAAAATAGGGCAAGAAGTTGAGGCTTTGGATAAGTTATACTCCTCAGTCCTAAAGCAGTTCTCAATTTTACTACTGTTTAGAATGGCAGCATCTTTAGGGTAGCTGAGAAAGTAAACACAACCAACCCCCTTCCCAGGCAAAAACAAAGAATCCACTCTTGGCTCTCTGCAGAAGGCTATACCGAGCCCTAAGTGAATGCCTGGGCCAGAGAAGCGCCTCTAGGTCAGATATTTCCTGTAGGCCAGTCACACGCAAAAAACTCCATAACCGGGTATTCCACTTTCAGCTGACAATTACTCTTTGAGGTAGCTGAAGCCTAAACACCTAACCCTGTCTTGTAGCTGATGGGCACTTCAGATGGAGCTAGTCCAAAATCAGACCTGCTGTATCAAATACATATAAAAAATAAAATGAAAAAAAGAAGGTAAATATCTCAGTAATACTTTGTTATCTTGATCACATGCTGAAATGATACTATTTTTCATATGCTGGGTTAAATATATTAACAAAATGAATTTTGCCTGTTTCTCTGGTTTTTTATTGTGGTTACAAGACTATGTAGAATTACGTATGTAAACAGTACCATTAAGCAGTGTTTCCTAAGGTGCTGACCCAAATCCTTTACAGACTAAAAAAAAAAAGAGAGTAAACAGTGGCAGAATTTACACAATTGCGTTTTAACATAAACTGTGAAGATCTGCTCACCTTTTTTCATATGGACCCTTGTATCTAAATAAAACACTAAGCAGTGGATCACTTCTAACAAATGGCTTCACGGTCTACTCTAGGACAGGAGTTGTTTTGCTGAGTTTTAATTGATACAGGTTGTACTGATGAGGTGCCTACAACGTAAATCATTTCTAATCCCAAAGGAGACTTTAAGGCTGTATTCTCTTCAAGACAACCATCTTCTCTATAATCAAGACTGACTATTAAAACATCAAATTTTAGGTCAGCATCTCTAGGTCAAGTTTCTAAGGAAGTCTGTCAACCAAATTTCGGTTAGAAACAAGACCATCAGTTTTTACATTTAATGGCACTGAACGCTCCCCCGAGTAACAAACAATGAGCAAACACTGATTTTTTTACAAGAGTCACTTATTTTTTCTAATGATGGCTGCTTTCACATGGTTGTTTTCCTCATCTCTTTGGGGGGAAGGACGGTAAGGAGGGCTTAATGATTACTTCTCTAAAAAAAGTCTCTGGAAGACAGCCACAGCTCTCCTTTTCCGTGCATACGTGAACACATTAAAAGGCGCTCAGTCTCGAAAAACGTAAAGTCTCTCAATCACACGTGTAGAAATGGTCAAATCAGTGAATGTTTTGTTGTGTGTATTTTCACAACTGGAAGAAAAAAAAAAAAAAAGACATTCACTGCCAGAATTTCCAGGCAGAAATCAGCGAGTCGGTACCACGTCGCTGTGAGTCAGAATCGACTGGACGACAATGGGCTCGCGGCAGTTATGAGTTTCTGTTTCAAACCCTGAAAGTTGTTTCAACTCATCAGTGAGCATGTCCCTGACTGTTCTGTTGCATATATGTCCCATGACAACCCTAAAATAGGCTGAATTTAGTATAATACTAAGTGGAATAAAAACACATCTTTAGGTTATTTTTAATCCATTTCCATCCAAGCTGTAACTTAAGCAGTGATCCCAGGTAACAAAGCAAAATTCCTATGCTTCCCTCCTATTTCAGTTTCTATTTCCACGTCCCCAGAGTCTCCCATCTACCTCCAGTTCAGCTTCCCCCAACTCTCCCACAGGCTAAATTAGAGCAATAAGTGAATGACATCATTTGTGATAAATTAATTAGCAAGATCAAGCAGGCCTATAAAAACGTGACACTTCTCTCCCCCAAATAGAATCCTCCCTCTATATACATCCGATAACAAATTTAAATAATCTTTCTCAATAATAATTACTTAGAAACATATCCCCTCCTTTTAATCTTTTATAATTATTTCAATTTCAAGTTTTACACACTGAACAAGAACGGCTGGCTGCATACTACGTATCAGGCAATGTTCTAGGCAGTAACCAAAGGGGACTGAACAAAGCGAAGCCCCCGCTTGCACAAAACTTACACTCTGGTGGAAGTAAGATAACAAAAGCAGATTTTTAAAAAATATGTTAAAATAATTCTCGGTAAACATATGAAACACATATTAAAAAATACACTGGCCTTATAAAATTTTATCATCTAGTTTGACTGCCTTCTGAAGCTAACAATACTCAGAGCTAATTAAACCAAAAATCTTATTATGTTCATGCTTCTACATGAGGCTATCACTCTATTACGAAACAATACTTTTTTAAAATGTTTTGAGGTCTACGCTTTAAAACAGAGCCCTGGTGGTGTGAGTGGTTAAGCACTCAGCTGCTAACTGAAAAGCTGGCTTTGGAACCCACCCAGCAGCTCCACATGAGAAATGACCTGGTGATTTGCTTCCACAATGATTACAGCCATGGAAGCCCTTTGGGGGCATTCTACTTTGTCATATGGGGTCTCTAAGGGTCAAAATCGACCCAACAGCACCCAACAATATTAACGATGCTTTAAAAATATCTGGTTCCATTCTGATGCCTCAACCACAAAATTAACTGGGGGGTTTACACAGCAAATTCGTCTTTTTTCATTAAAAAGTATGAACGCATTCAGCAGAGCAACAACAAATAAAAAGAACACCATGTGACAAGCATTTATGGGGCCTACCAAAAGCTGAACATCACTGAACAAGTATTCACGGAACACCAACTGTGTGCCAAACACTGTGATAACGAGGAATACGGATATCTGAGACAGCCTGACATCGGGCAGCTTCCAGAGGAACCAGGCGAGTAACCAAATCAACACACTGATCTAAAAGCAAATATCAGTACCCACAAACAGATTCCGGAGCACCTTTTAACTAAGAATTTATGGTACAGTTGTTTTAAAATATTTTGAACCTAATTCAAATTTAAAGTCATTTTTCAAAAAGCTGTTTCCACCTAACAAAATATCTTCAACTCAGGACATATTACTTCATAATTTAAAAAATCACTGTTTTCAAAAGCAGACCTCCATAAAGATCAGAAACATATTGCTTAGTAGTAATACAAATATCAATGTCTGTAAAACACAGATCAGAGCATTTTTACCACAGGTAACAATTTCCTCTTTCATTTTAAGATTCCTTAACGCTCTTTTTACAAGAACAGTAACCTTTACAAATGAGCATTATTTATTCAAAATAGGTTTGTTTTTTGTTTTAGTGAATGAGGGGGCTATTCACAAAGCTAGGCTGGTTTATACACTCCCAAATGCCCTGATTCTTAACACCATTAAACAAAAATTTAGTCTGTCAAGAAAGTTACCTTCATTGTTTTAGGTCTTGAATGACCGTTTCTCTGGAATCATTTCAGGCACCACATACAGAAAAGTAATTTCTATTGTCCAGTCTAAGGGTTTACCTACCTCACATATAAAACAGAAATCATACCTAGCAGCTTATAAGTGTAAGTATAGTAGATTAAATGCCATAACTGCTTCAGACTACAGAGCATAACACAAACGCTGCCGTTATCACGGCTGCCACCATCCCGGGCATGATCACTACCATCGTTTCCTTATCCTCTCGTCTTCCTTCCCGAGAATTTGGGAAAATCAGCAGCCCTGGAACCTCTGTAAGAAGGGACTAAAACCCGGGATCCAAGGACACTGAGGGTCCTGGACTAAGTACCGCAGTTCACAAATTCCCTGGTATTGTAATCAAAATGCTGTGTCTCTGAAGAGAGAATATACAGCTTTCAGCAGGTTCTCAAAAGTTTCTGTCATGCCAGAAAAGATGAAGAACCCCTGTTTTGGAGCTCTAGAAACAGGTGAGGGCCGGGGGTGGCAAAAGAAGCTTCAGGTCAGGTATCTCACGGTCGGTTTGTTCATTTAACAAACAAGGTCTATGCACTGGTGTCAGGCACTGTGCCTGTGGAAAGATGAGTAAGGCTGGGCTCTGTCCTTGAAACAGACATGAGAGAGACAGATAAACGACACCCTGGGTTATACATTATAACAGAAGAACTTACAGAAAGTGCTACTGCCTCAAGAGAGGCAACAATGTCTACGGTCAATGGAACGTAGTTACTAAGTGACTGTTCCATGAATCCAGCAGTAAAAGATGCACACTCTGTCCACAACGAGCTGACAACATCTCACGGAGGGACGAGTAAATGAACAGCTACACTAGAGAGATACTTGCGGTGACATTAAACACTAAATTAGAGGATGGAACAGTTAGCTCTACGTGGGGGAGAAGGCTTGTCAAGAAAGCCTTATTAGGCAGAGTTATGAGAGATAATAGGAGCTAAGTGGCCAACGTGTACCCAGAGGCAGGGACATAGGAACCAATGCCGCAGATGGGCAGAGGCTTCATGGAGGACAGGCTGGCTCCATGTGGCTAAAGGGGTGGAGGGCTGAATGGGAGCTGATGAGGGAGAAGACTGCAAGTGAGATTAGGAGGGCAGGCCAGTTTCCCAGGGCATTACAGCAAGCTAAGGAGAGTTGTGTAACGGGGAGACACCATACAGTTTCAAGGAAGGTTCCAGGAAAGATGAGAGATCTCCATTCAAGACCCATCTCTGTATTACCAGAGCACCCGCAAATATATCACACGTCAAACCACATCTATTTCTAGTACGCTGCTCAATATAAAAGCCAGAATGTTTCAAAACTGAGTGGCACATGGTCAGGGTATACTGCAACCCCCATTAGATATATCATATCTTTATAATTTAATATAGCTGTTGCCTGAATATCGTATAATGCCATCTCACTTTTCTCATGAGTCACTGTGAAGACCTAATGATAATCTACATGAAATGCTTAAAACAGGGCTGGTACATAGCGAGGGTTTGCTGACTGTTAACTATAATTACAGACTGAAGAGGATGATGAAGGCAAAGAAAAAGCTCACCCATATAAGAATATGGTTAAATGACCACAGACTGGAAAGTAATCTTAAGAAGCTACTTAAAATAGCAAGGTCACTTTCACCCCCCGCCCGCAAAAAAAGAATTATGCTAAAACTAAGTAAGACTATATTTAGTGGTCTTTAAGGGCACAAAGTAAAAACAGACAATTGTAAAGAATCCCATTCAACAGGTGAACTCAGTCAGCAATTTTAGGCCTAGCAAAGCATAGTTCAATATAAGACACCCTGAGAAGAGACAGTACAATTTAATTGGCAAGGCAAGCTAATTGATAAGACAGGCCCTTGAAAGGTGTATGGAATAGATTTCCGGATTTAGCATCATTGCTATTAAACTGGGTTAACTGCCAATTAAGTAAATATAAGCATGTGCCCTTGAACAGCCATCTTTCCAAGTCCATTTATTCCTATTAACAAAGTACAGTAAAGCCTGTGCTCTGTGACATTATGTCACATATGGTGAGACTAAACTACCTACAACCAGCCTAGATTGGTTTGTTTTGTTTTGTTAAGTAAGTCCCATAAAGGTAACCAAAAAGTAACTTAGAACACAAAACACAAAAAGGTAATACAAACTTGACAAATCCAAGCTTACGAACTAAAATATCACACAAAATCAAAACAACAGGAACTAAATGGTTAAGAAAATACAAACATCTAGAGACTACTCAATTTTCGTTAACTGGACAAGGCAGGTAACCGGGAAAGAACAGACCAGATAAAAGAACGTTAATCTCTACACAAACAGGACACTCATCAGGTTACGAACAGCCAACTCTTAAACTCTCAGAATATAAAAACGATTCCCCACCCACAGGGATGAGAAGGGGCTCTCTATTCCCTCCACAGCTTTCTCACCATGTAAGATGGCTGCTGAAAGCCAGGCACCAAGGAGACAATGCAAGAGAACCATGAGCACAACTCAGTTCAGAGGGAAAGTACAAATCAGGTTAACTTCAGGTACCCTGGGGGTTCAACTGGTTTTGAAGGTTGGCTGGGGCACTAACAACCACCTGTAACGTTGTTTGGATGGGAAAGAGCTCCAGTCAATTAACATCGTGTACAGTGGGTGCAGGACCCAGCAGTGTTTGGTTCTGTTTTACGCAGGGTCGCTATGAGTCATAACTGACTCGATGACACCTGACAATAATATACAGTTCGCACAGACAGGGCTTTTACTTATTGAAAAGGGCAGTATTTTAAAAAGCGTTGCAAAAATGGAAAGACAGGTAAGGCTGTGGGATTCACGTGTCCATCTCAACCAGGACGGTAAAGCTAACCATCCTCATGACACCACAATTCCTCCTCTACTGATGTTCCACTAAACCAACCGTAAAGTGTTTAAATGCCTCCACTAGTAATCCTCAAATCCTGCTCTAAAAGTGTGCCCGGTACCAATATCTCACTATGAGATCATGACGGAAGATTCAAGACTCCCTCAAGACGGAGCCTCAAAGATTCCGCTCTCCGGCCCAGCCCAACTCTGTTTATCCCAGAATCCCACTCAACTAAAACTAGTTGTTTTTAAATGGATTCCCTTAGTAAACTCCTCTCGGAGCCCTGGTGACGCAGTGGTTAAGAGCCTGGTTGCTAACCAAAAGGCTGGCAGTTCAAATCCACCACCCACTTCTTGGAAACCCTATGGGGCAGTTCCACTCTGTTCTATGGGGTCACTATGAGTCAGAATCGAGTCAACGGCAACGGGTTTGGTTTGGTTTTAGAGAATTTCTAGATCATTCCTGAAAGAGTGAGAGGCAGTAAAATGTAGCAGATGCTAGAGTAGACTTAGCATCAAGTGATCCTGGCCAAGTTACTTATTAGCCTCTCTGTGCTTATTTCCTCATCTGACACGGGGACAGCATCTATCGGGCAGTTGTAAGAGTTAAACACACATACGGTCCTTACAGCAACACTCGATTGTTGAACACTCAGTAAGAGTCCGTGGTTTATTATCATTATAAGCAAGTAACCAAAATTGACTCCACCCCAATCCTCCCCAGCTCCTGACCCTTACACCTCATTTAGGATCACGTAAACGTGTACAGTTCCACCACCTTCTGCTCCACAACTCGGTACCACCTTGAATCACGGTTCACAGTTTTAGGTCCCAGGCCCCCTGCACCAAGGAGATTTACTAAAAGCATCGACTTCTCAAATACAGAAAAGACTAATGAAAAGCTCATCCCTTGTTTACATTTAACACAAATAAAACGAACTCTCCTTAGGCTTTTTAACTAGATCCTATTTTCACTTTAAAATCTTCCTGCTTCAAGGGGGGGGGGAACCCTTCCCCCAGCAGAAATTACTACCATGCCCCTGCCTTGACTCAAAATCTTACAAGACACACACACAAAAAAAGAGCAGATTTTTACCCCCAGACAGAGCAAGGGCCTGTTATCATAAGGTAATTTCTGCCAAAGCCAGGTTTCCAACCGCCCTGTGGCTGGGAAGTAAGTTTCTTTTCTCTTAAACTTTCGTAAGAAGAGAACAAAAAGAACACACAGGACAGCAGCTGCTGCCTGGAAGGGAGGAGGCAGGAATACAAAAGCCCTTTCACCAGCAAATTTCTTCACTCCCTAACCAGGCCTCCCACCAGTAATCTATTTAAATTCCTGCTGCCAGGAACCCTAGACCCAGCTTCAACGGGTTCCACCACGAAGGTCAGCCACACTTCTAAGGGCTGCCCAAATCCTAGCCACTCTTGCAGACCTTGTGGTCACGTGAGTTGGGTCCATTAATACCCTACACATTCCATCTCCTGTCAGGAGAGAACCAGTCATGAGAGAACCAGTCCCAGGTTGTATCCTAAATACCCTACTTTAAGTTAGGGACTAAAAACCAAAAACTCATTGCCATCGAGTGGATTCTGACTCATAGCAACCCTTTAGGACAGAGGAGAACTGCCCCACAGAGTTTCCAAGGAGCACCTGGTGGATTGGAACTGCTGACCTTTTGGTTAGGAACCGTAGCACTTAACCACTGCACTACCAGGGTTTCCTAAGTTAGTGGCTTCTCAATTTAAGCGAATAGTAACTAAAATAATAATTAAAATACTCAGAGTTCTGCCGATATCCTGTCTGCCAGACAGAAATTCCAGAAACATTTCCCCTCTCACTGACGTCAATCATGGGGTTAGCCTGGATAGGAATTCCCTTCAGTTCTCACTACACAAAAGCACCCATCCTGTGCCCGCTTTGCTAAGCAAGGCTGAGAGGCAGCCTCCAAGTGGGTGACCCAGGAAAGCTGCACTACAAACTGCAGACCAGCCCGCCATAAGAACGGGAGCGCAGCCATTTAAGAAAATCGTGGTCCTTATTTTCCCCCATGTGTTTCATGAGCAGTGATTTATCTCATTGCAACTGCTGTACTTTCGTATTAATTTATTCCAAGTCTTTTCACTGAAACATAAATTTCAATCCTAAAGCCTTGATTGAGATTCTAGGAGTAATATAGCGCTAAAATAAGTTTAGAAACTTACTCTGATCTTAGTGAAGAACATGGGCTCCCTAAAGAAGTATTCAGAAAGGGGAAACACTTGCTGGGTTGCCTTACACAAGCAGCCAAGAAGTGAACCAAAACTGACATAATCTAAGACAGAGCTGGACTTAAGGCACCCCAATAAAATGCAGCATGGGGGAAGGGGCTTCCAGGAGACACTGCCAGCGCACACGCTTCTATCACTAACAATTAAAAAAATTATTTTGGCCAAGCATTTTTCCACGTATTACCTTAGTTTTAAAAATAAAAAAAATGCTACAACTTCTCTTTTTATTGGTGCTCAAGAAATAATTAATGGGATGGGTACCCAGCAGCCAAGAACATGAGGCTGAATTTATTCCACAAGCCCACCTGAGGGACACTCACGACTCTCTTCCACCTAACTGTGAAACTTATGACAAAGCAGCCAAGAACGTGTTTGAAGTAAGAACGGGGTGAAAGCAGAGAGGGATGTTAGGCAAACCAAAACACTTCATGTGAGCATGACTCGTGCTTCCGAGATACTTCACTGATCATTTTTATGAAATCTGCTTTATAATCCTCATTGTATATTTTAGGGAGGCAAGGGAGGGGGCTGGATAATCTTAATTAGAGCCTGGAAATCTGCTATCAAGACTGACTTTCCAAATAGTTTCTCACTTAACACTTCACCGTTCCAAACCTCAAACGGAGGAGCAGTCGTGTGGGCCGGGCTTGGTCAGGACAGTTCACTGATACCCAGCGGTCTCTCCAGGAAAAGCAGTGGCACTGTGGGAGATTACCCCATGCGTTGAAGGACCGTCACCCCCACGCTGCAGTAATTCAGCATCTCCCTACAAGGCCAATTAGTGAAAAATGTGCAAAATCCAGAGCAAGCAGGACTGTACACGTTTTAGGTTGTCCACAGAATTTCCATCTCGTAAAGAAAAGAACTTTTCGGGGAACTTTTCATATTTAAGCCGATGTGAAGTGCAGCAAAGGCAGGATTTAAAAATTGTTAGTAAGAACTAAATTCAGACTGCTGAATATAGCCTTTATTTTATAGGAAAATATATAAATGATATATATCATGACACCGCTGAGCCAGGTGGAACACTGCAAAATACCGGTTATATTGCTCAACCAACAGCAGCAGTTTAGCAGTAAATGAAAAGCAAGAAGCCAATGAATGGTTAAGTGAGTAGGTTCTTGGTGTCCAGGACCAAGCAGCCCTGGGCAGACCCGTATCAAGTGGTCCAATATTAAACACGTTACTGGAAGAGAGAGTAAGAGCCGAACAGAAATGGGCAACGAGCAGAGACTGAAGTTCTGAAAAGGTGCCAAGCCTGACCTGAGCCAGACCAACTCCATGTGGGGCTGAGTGAGCTGGAGGACTGAGCCTGAGTGGTCTCTCCTGCAGGTCCACTGGTTTTCCTGACCTGAACCAGACCAACTCCACGTGGGGCTGAGTGAGCTAGACGACTGAGCCTGAGTGGTCTCTCCTGCAGGTCCACTGGTTTTCCTGACCTGAACCAGACCAACTCCACGTGGGACTGAGTGAGCTAGACGACTGAGCCTGAGTGGTCTCTCCTGCAGGTCCACTGGTTTTCCTGACCTGAGCCAGACCAACTCCACGTGGGGCTGAGTGAGCTGGAGGACTGAGCTGAGTGGTCTCTCCTGCAGGTCCACTCGTTTTCCTGACCTGAACCAGGCCAACTCCACGTGGGGCTGAGTGAGCTGGAGGACTGAGCTGAGTGGTCTCTCCTGCAGGCCCACTGGTTTTCCTGACCTGAACCAGGCCAACTCCACGTGGGGCTGAGTGAGCTGGAGGACTGAGCTGAGTGGTCTCTCCTGCAGGTCCACTGGTTTTCCTGACCTGAGCCAGACCAACTCCACGTGGGGCTGAGTGAGCTGAAGGACTGAGCTGAGTGGTCTCTCCTGCAGGTCCACTGGTTTTCCTGACCTGAGCCAGACCAACTCCACGTGGGGCTGAGTGAGCTGGAGGACTGAGCTGAGTGGTCTCTCCTGCAGGTCCACTCGTTTTCCTGACCTGAACCAGGCCAACTCCACGTGGGGCTGAGTGAGCTGGAGGACTGAGCTGAGTGGTCTCTCCTGCAGGCCCACTGGTTTTCCTGACCTGAACCAGGCCAACTCCACGTGGGGCTGAGTGAGCTGGAGGACTGAGCTGAGTGGTCTCTCCTGCAGGTCCACTGGTTTTCCTGACCTGAGCCAGACCAACTCCACGTGGGGCTGAGTGAGCTGGAGGACTGAGCTGAGTGGTCTCTCCTGCAGGTCCACTGGTTTTCCTGACCTGAGCCAGACCAACTCCACGTGGGGCTGAGTGAGCTGAAGGACTGAGCTGAGTGGTCTCTCCTGCAGGTCCACTGGTTTTCCTGACCTGAGCCAGACCAACTCCACGTGGGGCTGAGTGAGCTGAAGGACTGAGCTGAGTGGTCTCTCCTGCAGGTCCACCGGTTTTCCTGACCTGAACCAGACCAACTCCACGTGGGGCTGAGTGAGCTGGAGGACTGAGCTGAGTAGTCTCTCCTGCAGGTCCACTGGTTTTCCTGACTTGAGCCAGACCAACTCCACGTGGGGCTGAGTGAGCTGGAGGACTGAGCTGAGTGGTCTCTCCTGCAGGTCCACTGCTTTTCCTGACCTGAGCCAGACCAACTCCACGCGGGGCTGAGTGAGCTGGAGGACTGAGCTGAGTGGTCTCTCCTGCAGGTCCACTGGTTTTCCTGACCTGAGCCAAACCAACTCCACGCGGGGCTGAGTGAGCTGAAGGACTGAGCTGAGTGGTCTCTCCTGCAGGTCCACTGGTTTTCCTGACCTGAGCCAGACCAACTCCACGTGGGGCTGAGTGAGCTGGAGGACTGAGCTGAGCTGAGTGGTCTCTCCTGCAGGTCCACTGGTTTTCCTAACCTACAGGCACCTCACCCGACAGACCCCACTCCACATCCTCCCAACCTTCCCTAGAAATTAGTTAGACAAACCCCAAACGAAAAATGAGCATACTTAATTTGAGCATTTCTCCTGCACAAACATATTAATTTTTACTTGAGAAACTTTACACTTAATATCCGCCATCCTGACAGGAATCTCTAAAATGGCTTGGTTGCTGATAATTCTACCACCAAAAATGTATCTTGTAATTCCTATCAAGCCAATGTGTAAACACTGTCTCACTTTTATTCAAGTTCAAAAAGCATGTAAATATATAGATGTCGCTGAAGAAATACCACCTACCCTACCTTACTTTACAGTAATGGTTTTTCCTCTGTAAAGCAAGAAATAAATGATCTAGAAATCTCCAACCTCTCTCACCTTTAAGTTTCAATATCTGTCACAAGGCATAACTGTTTCACACACTTATCAAATTAAGAAAAATGTTCTCTCAGAGACTTCCCCACTACTCATAACCCTACCCTGCTTCCGCCTCCCCAAATGACCGTCAAAAAAGCCTGGCACTGCCGCTCAGCTCTAAAAACTACTCATCTATTTCAGGACACTGCCTTGTTTGGTTGGCTGTTCCTGTGGATTTTTTTCCTTGGTAGTAAGAATATCCCAATCCTTTAAATTTACAGGAGAAAAATACTAGTTTCAAAATGATTCTTTAAAAAGCAACAATAAAAATACTCTTTTTACTTGAAAGAAAAAATCCAAAAGACAGGGCTCATATAATTTAAGTCATCAAGGGAATGTAAATTAAGATTTTGGTTCTATTTTCTGTCTTACTTGCTACAGTTCTTTATAGGCTTTCAAAACCCTCTTTGAAAAAGAACAAAGGGAAAAAAAAAAGGACGGTTGATTGTCCTTAGAAAATTCACAAAACACATTATAGTTTCAGCTTCAATTATGAGCTTTTGGGTGTTTTTCTGTATTAACACTGAAAATCTCAATTCATATTATGACAAAAAAGACTCTGAAATAATCACGTATTATTGAAAAAAATCACTAGAATAAATAAACGCACATTAAATATACTTTAGTATCCAAAATAACTTATGGAGGCTTAAGACCTTAACTTAGGGCAAAATTTCATTTTTTCATGTGTGGTGCGCCTATCCGGTTATAGGGTTCACTACGAGTCAGAACTGACCCACAGCAACTGGTGGTTTCAGCGTCAGCAGGTGCACGTATTAGACGTTGGAGTAGGCTCCAGGGTGGGTGGTGCACGTATTAGACGTTGGAGTAGGCCCCAGGGTGGGTGGTGCACGTATTAGACGTTGGAGTAGGCCCCAGGGTGGGTGGTGCACGTATTAGACGTTGGAGTAGGCTCCAGGGTGGGTGGTGCACGTATTAGACGTTGGAGTAGGCTCCAGGGTGGGTGTTGACTGAACGGCTGATTTTACTTGTGTTACACTGGATATGGGTTGGAGCCTTGGTGGCACCATGGTTAAGAGCTTGGCCGCTAACCAAAAGGTCAGCAGTTCAAATCCACCAGCTACTCCTTGGAAACCCTACTGGGCAGTTCTACGGTGCCCAACAGGGTCACTACGAGTCGGAATCAACTCAACATCAGTGGGTTTGGTTTGGTTTATATAGGACACATAGTTAAAATACAATTTTAATGTAATTAAAAAAATCTTTTTTAGAACGGACGTATTTATAAAGGAACATGAATGAAATTGATAAACAAACTGAGCACACCTGTGGCTGCTGAGTGCTGTGATCACCCAATTTCTATCTATTTTCCACCACTATTCTCAGAGGGCAGGACGTTCAAAGGCAAAATATTAATTAATGTACTCATTCGTTCTTTTAACATTTACTGAGCCGCTTCTACATGCCAGGCACTTTCTGCTGTGTACTGAGGACAGAAAAAGTATGAGCTAAGGGCTTGTCCTTGAAGACCTCACACTCCATCAGAGGAGACTGACATAACTACCAAACCCGCCGCTGCTGAGCCAATTCCGACTCACAGCGACCCTGCAGGACACAGCAGAACTGCCCCGTCGGGTTTCGAAGGCCGTCATCTCTACAGAAGCGGTTCGCTACACCTTTCTCCCATGGAGCAACTGGTGGTTTTGAATCATCGACCTTCCAGTGAGCGCTTAACCGCTGCACAACCAGGCTCCTTTTCAAGTAACTACAATGCCTGTGAAAAGCAGCTCAAGTGGAGGTAAGTACAACATGGAAAATTAAACACACTCCAGCATTAACTGGCTGTCTTAAAAGTTCTGGTTGTAGGACCTTATTCTAGAGAAAAGCGTATCATAACAAAGCTTGCTACCACTTCCAAAAAAAAAAAAAAATTAATAGATCTAACAAATGCTAGGTTCTTTCCCATATTATCCCACTTTATCGTCACATAAATCTTGAGATAACTTTGAGTATCCCTATTTCGTAGATGAAGGAAGAAGGTTTTAAGATATGAATTTGTCTAAGCTCATCTAATTAACAACAGAAAAGGCCAGGATCCTAAGCCAGGTTTCCTGAGTTCTGCATTCCACCACCCTACAGGAAGCCCGGATGGGAGACTAAATAAAGCAGATCACATTTACAAATTCAGCTCTGCAGGGGTGCATGTCTCTATGGGGCAACACCAAGGCAGATTATCCAACAGGTAAGGTGAGCGCAGTGCTTACCCTGCTTACCAGATCACCCATAGTGAACAATTTCACGTATTGCCACATCAAACATTCTGCTTCTAGGTACGGCTGGTATCTGTCTCTCTCCCAACCCCATAGCACCATCCTATAGAGTTAAAGCCTTTTTTCAAATTTATAATCCCCAATAGGGACAGATGACCCAGCAGGCAAGGTAAGCATTACTGGGTCATCCGCCCAAGTGACACCCAGTGTGGTGGCAGTGGTGGTTCTAATTACGAATCTGCAAACATGCTGGCTTGAAAAGCTCTGAAAGGGCTTCTCAAAGTTACAACAAAACCACAATGAGGTTTCTGATAAACCTACAAGAGTACAAACTTCAGAGATCAGTATCAGTGGCAACAATTGCAATTTTTCCCTGTTCTTTTACTCATTTCATGCCAGCTTAACCACTCAGGCTCTTCTCCACGGCCAACTACACCACGTAACGCATGCACGCGCTTCTATACTGAATTCTAATAGACAGGAGCAGGTGTTTACTTTAGAAAAGTCACAGGAGGAGAGATCAAGCCAGAGTAACAAAAACCTACGTACCTGTCTCTTCATCTATTCTGAAAACGCCAACACCAGAACCATCTCGAATGGAATACCGGATCTCCCCATCTCTTCCTGGGTCCTCGTCATGAGCCGACACCGTCAGGACTGACGAGCCAATGGGTACATCTTCTTTCACTGCAGCCTTTTCCGCAAAGCTGGAGAACACCGGCGGGTGTAGGTTCTCATTCACATCAATTACCTCAACTTCAACGTAGCACATAGACGACAGAGAAATCGGTCTTCCTTTGTCTCTGGCCCTTACGGTGAGATTATACACTTGCTTCTTCTCAAAGTCTAACTGCTGTATGATTCTCAGTGCTCCGCTGAGTTTATCGACATCAAAATGGCCTTCTCCGTGGTCCAGAAGACTGTATCGCACTTGACTAGACTGACCTACGTCAGGATCATAGGCCTCTAGCCACATGGCTATGCTTCCTTCTGGAAGGTCTTCTCGAACTTTCACTCGGTAATGAGATGGAATAAACTTGGGCGGGTTGTCGTTAACATCTTCCAACGACACTTTCAACAGCACGGTGGAAAACAACTGGGGTTCTTCTCTAGCTTGATCCCTGGCTTCAACCTTTAAATAATGCAGGTGCCGCTCTTCACGATCCAAGGGGCGGACAATTTTAACAACCCCAGTCGTGCTATTGATCGAAAACTTGTCTGTGTCTGTAAGAATGGAGTAGGTCACTTGTCCATTGGGCCCGAGGTCTTTATCTGTGGCTTCAACCTGGATGATTTCACTACCTAGCTCCTTGTCTTCGCTCACTTCAACAAAATAGCTCTCCTGCAGAAACTCAGGGGGATTGTCATTGACATCCAGAACTGTGACACCGAGAAGACGCCAAGCAGCCCTCTGTGGTATACCAAGGTCATATACAGTAACATTCAGGGTGTACTGGTCTGTTGATTCACGGTCAAGTGGAGATAAAATTTTTAGCATTCCTGTTTCCATGTCAATAGTGAAGCAACTATCCTCATTTCCTCCAGAGACAGCATAGACCAGTTTCCCGTTGAAGCCTGTGTCAAGGTCGGTGGCATTCATGAAAATCACACTGGAACCCACAGGATGGTTTTCCTTTATCTCAACGCTGGTTGGAAGAGTACTTCCGAACTGTGGTGTGTGAGTATTGACAGAATGAGAATCAAAGAAAATATCCTCGACCTCTCCTTGGCTGTGTAATTTATTTGCCTTCAGGAGTTTCTCGGCCAGCATCTTGGCCACGCCAGTCTCTTCACACTGCAAGTTGACTGGCTTGCGACTGGCAGTCACGGTCATGTTGATGTATAACGGCGTGGCAAAATTCTCTCCGTCTGTAGCAGTAATTCTCAGACTGTGAAAAGACACCTTTGCACCTGAGCCATCCGTTAGTGACTGCTTTAACGACAGCACCCCAGAGGTAGGGTTCAAGCTGAACAAATCCAGTTCATTTCCAGCTTCAATCCAGTAGCGCACCAACTGCAGTTCATCAGAATCGATGGCAGACACTGTAGTTATCTGCTCTCCCACGCCCAGGTCCCTGGGAATCGTGCCTTCACAGTTTATTTTTTCAAACAATGGCGTGTTGTCATTCAAGTTATTGAGAGTAATTGTGGCTAGGACTTCCACTTCCCGGCGGTACGGCGAGCCCCAGTCTGAAGCTCGAATCCTGACAGTATAAACCCGAGGCATCAGTTCATAGTCCAAGTCTTCTGAAGTACTCACAGCACCAGTGAAATGGTTAACCACAAACGGCACGTGATTTAAGTTTGCAATACTGTACGTCACATATCCATTCTCACCCTCGTCGGGGTCCACAGCACTCACGCTCATGACGCTAGTTCCAACTGGCACATTCTCATCAAAAGATGCTTTGTACGCCGTCTGCGTAAATTCAGGGGCGTTGCTATTTGTGCCTAAGACTTTAACCACGACTTTGGTGGAGGCTTTTCTGTCACTTGTTGTTACTTCCAGTTCAAAATGGGATGCCTGCTGTCTTTTAATTGGTTCTAAAATGGATATGAGGCCGGTGTTGGAATTTAAACTGAATTTAGCTTTTCCAGGTGTACTTTTAAAAACATACCTCAAGTGGGAGTAACCAGGTGTGGCCTTTACCATGACCACAGGTGTGTTGGGAGGAGCAAATTCACTTATTTCTGCTCGGTAAACATCCTTTTCAAACTTGACCGGCCCTGTTTTAAAACGTGGAGAAGCCACATGAATTATTTTTGGAGAAGAAAACCGGGGAGGACTTCCTTTATCTTTAGCCTGAAGTGTCAGATTATAGCCAAAAGAATGGCTCTCCCAGTCAAGGGTGCCAACTGCTTTGATTTTATATTCTTTACTCCCTGGAGAAGACCTCACCGTCCTAAACTGCTGAAGGGAATCGCCTGCCACAATGCTCAAAGCAGCTATTTCCCCACTGACACCCTGGTCACAGTCGTCCACTGTCACAATTGCATACGTTGGGTCTCGGTCCAGTTCTGAGGGCGCTAATGTTGCTGCTGCTATCACAGGTGTACACTCATTGGCCTGTTCCACGTGAACTGTTAGTCTGGCCATGCTACTGATGCCACTGCTACCATACAATTTCATTCCACGGTCCACGGCCAGAATCTCCATCTCATAGAGCCTGGTCTCTGCATAATCAAGTCTACCAGTTAAAACCACTGCACCACTGGTTGGGTGGATAGCAAACATGTCTGTTCGGTCTTTAAAACTGTAGTAAAACTCTCCGTTGGTCCCTATGTCCGCATCCGTGGCACTCACCCTTGCAATACTGGTCCTTATGGCTGTGTTTTCAGGCAATGACACACTGTAGGAGGTTGGTGAAAACAATGGTCTCAGGTCATTTGTATCCAGCACCTGCACTCTGACCCTGGTTCGCGCTTCAGCATTACTGTTCTTTTCGACTGCTTTGACTATCAAGGTGTAATGGTCTTTCACTTCTCTATTAAGAATAGCGGTATTTCCTCCTTTGGTCCTTATTCTTAGAAAGCAAAAGTCTCCAAGAACATACTCCTCAGCTTTGAACAGGTTTTCATTGTCTCCTGAGACGATTTTGTACCTTAACTCCCACAGTGGATTTGTGATGTAAATACCCATCTTCACAGGATGCCCAACGTAGGTCTTAGCTGCAGAGTTTTCACGCACAGTAACGTTGTACTGGACGTGTGTAAAATGGAGAGAAGTCTGCTCAAGTCTTTGGCTTCCACCACTGTCTCCAAAATGCTGGAGAAGGAGGAGCAGAAGCAGAAGAAAGGCCAAGTGTCTCCCCATTGCTTAGCTCTCAGGAACCTGCAACGGAAAGGAGAAATAAGAATAATTACTTCAGGGAAACAAAACAAGCAAAGGAAAAGTATGAGTTCTTTTCTAAAGTTTCTTTTTTTAAACCTTAAACACTTTCAAAATGGATTTTCCATCTATATGGAATACAGATAAATGCAATGATTTGGGGTTTTTTTCTTATTTTCCAATGTAAGTATCCACATTCTTTTATTACGTCTAGAATGACTAAGTCTAATATCAACAGTACTTATTTTTCATTTTAGAATTACTCAGAGTTAAGGAATCACAACGAACATCAGATGGAAGACTTCAATGTAACAAACGAATTATATTCTTACAACTAAACCTTCAAGGCAAATACACGGGATTGTTAAAAAAGGAAAATAATACGCACTGCTTACATTTACTTATAAACTAAGATTTAAAAGCTCAAAAACTCACCATCTTGATATTACTATGGTACCCTGAGCATGCAACGTCTCCACAACTAATTTACAGGGAAAAAAAACTTCAACAGTGGTTTTACATGACCCTCCATAATGACAGCTTGTAATTTCATTTCAAAATTTATCCTGAAATTACATTATTTCTTTATAAGAAGGATTAAGTTCACTCCCTATATAATGTAAGGGCTTATTGTCTTGTTCAGCACTACATTACTATTTATAGGTATTAAAATATTTGTATCATCAGGTTTGAACCACGAGCATGAGCCCCCCCCAAAAAAGTGACTTTATGAAAGGAAAACCAGAATTCAGCAGCCTGATGTCAAACAGAGCATCTCCTATGTCAGTAAAACAAATCTCAGTGACTACATCAACGTTTTATCACCACTCTGTCAGCAAGGAGTGTTCGTAGAGTGTCTACTTTCTTCAGCACTGAATGACCTGTCACCCAGAAGCCTTCCTACAAGACAAGACATGCACACAAGAAAGCTAACTTGTGCAAGCTAACGCGCCTAAAGGGCCACATCAGCGCAGGGAGGTGGTGGGCACTGAGGGAGGTCAGAATGTGCAGGAAAAGAGGCAACTAAAGGAATGGTTGCCCTCAACAGGGCCTGCTGGGCTGAGGCCTGGTCAGGGGGTCAGAACAATTAACTGCAGACCAACAGCAAGAAATGCCAACAAAGTCATCTTGAAAATCGAGGTCACTCCACTACGCACCCCAGAACGTCGGCAGAGGACAGCATTGCAGCCTCGCAGAATAACATTCAAAGCAATATCTACAAGTGTGATTGCTACCAAAGGGCTGGCGTAATGGCCAGCATGAAATGAGCACGGCAACATTAACTTATAGGATCTTAACTCAGCTACTGCCAACTTGGCCCCGTTAGTCGTTTCATTAACACAAAAAAGGAAAAGACCTGAAATGCTTAAAGCAATTAGGAGCTTAACTGATACTGAATCACATTCAAGTTGGGCCCATAACTGTTCTTTGGCTCTCATGGCTTCTCCTCAGCAGACAGGTCATTAGATAATTTCTGGCTTTTTGGAGAACAATGGTCATTTAAACAAAACAAGATCATTTCCTCCGAAATCTATCTCTATACATCCCTCAATTTGGTCAACAGTTCTAACGCTCAGGGGATTTTAATATTACGCAATGATCCAATCACTTTATCAAACCAAATGAAAAGTTCAATTCGACTCAACCTATATGTTTATTTATAACCTGCTAAGAGACAGTACCACACTAGGTATACAAAGTTAAAAATAATAAAGAAATTCCAAAGCATTTACGAACTAAGAATAAAAACATATATATAAAGAAAATGGTAAATAACAGTTACTAACATGTTAAACATTGTCTCCATCATACAATTGTTTTAAAAGACGTTACCATTACTTACTTTTCAATAAATTACTATACGAAGATGCTACTGCAGGTGCTTAAAATATTTTTGCTTAATTCTACATATAAAGTATCATGTAGCCATTTTAAAAAAAAGGTAACACTTTATATGCTGACGTATAAAGACGTCCAGATATATTACCCAGATATGTTACGTGGAAGAACTAAGGTGATCTCATCTATGTTTGTAAAAAGGAGGCACATACTGTGTGCACATGGGCTAATACACGGATGCGCTTAATACGGGCAGAAAAATTCTGGACAGATGAAAAAGTTAACATTGAGACTTACAGAGAGACAGGAGTCACCTGCGTGGCAGAATCTTTCACCCCAAGTATATGTCATCTTTGGAGCCCCGGCGGCTCAGTGGTGCAGAGCGTGGCTGCCAACCAAAAGGTCAGCCATTCGAACCCACCAACCGCTCCTCGGAAATCCTATGGGGCAGTTCTACTCTGTCCTATAGGGTCGCTATGAGTCGGAATTGACTCGACAGCAATGGGTTTTTTTTTTTTTTTGGTTTGAGTGTCATCTGTACTCTTTTTTCTATTACAGAATTAATTCAACAAATTATTTAACGAGCACTTAGTACATGTCCAGTACAGTTCTAGATGCTGGGGATTCGGAAGTGAAGAAAGCTACCAACAAGTCTTCACAGAGGACACATTTCTTGCTGGCAAACACACAAGTCAACAGAGCGTATTAGGTGGTGATGATTAAATGCTAAATTAAAAAACAGAGCAGGGCAAGCGGGACTGGCAAGGAATGGTCAAAAACCTGAAAGAGAGAAGTACGTTCCAACGGGCCAGGATTTCTCCGTGTTGCACTATGGCCGTTTTCAGCAGACAATTCCTTGTCGGGGGAGGGGAGCGAGCTTGCCTCAGGTACTGCAGCAGGTTTAGTATCATTCCTGTCCCTTACCCACGGAATGCCTACAGCACTGAGCTCCCACCCAGTGCTGACAACCAAAAATGTCCCCAGATAGTATCAAATGTTCTTGGGGCTCAGCGTTTCCTTGAGTAGTAAGCCACTGGCTTAGAGAAATGGCAAAGACACCACTGTGGCCAGGGCACAAGGCACGAGGAGGGAGCAGCTAAAGGACAGACCATGAGGGGTGATTTTTCACATAAACTTTTAATTTTAGAACAGTTTTAGATATGCAGGAAAGTTGAACAGATAATTTCCCCCACTGTCAATACCTTACATTAGCACGGCTCAGTATCGATACATCACCACTGATGAACCCAAAAACCCAGTGCCGTCGAGTCGATTCTGACTCACAGTGACCCTATAGGACAGAGTAGAACTGTCCCATAGAGTTTCCAAGGAGCACCTGGCGGATCTGAACCGCTAACCCTTTGGTTCGCAGCCATAGAACTTAACCACTACGCCACCAGGGTTTCCATTGATGAAAGTCCATAATTAATTCAGATTTCCGTGGTTTCTTCTTTGATGTCCCATCCAAGGCACATCACATTTAGAAACCATGTCTCCTTGGGCTCCTCTGGACTCCTGACAGTTTCTCAAACTTTGCACGCTTTTAATGATTTTAAGAGTTTTGAGGCTGGTGGCCCTGTATCTTGTAGACTGTTACTCACTTGGATTTGTTTGATAGTTTTCTCCTAATTAGACTGGGATTCTGTGTTTTGGGGAGGAAGACCGCAGAGGTGAAGTGCCATCCTCCTCACTTCATCCCCACATCAGGATTACCTATAGTCAACCTGACCTGTCACTGGTTATGCTGACCTTCCTCACCTGGCTGAGGTAGCATGTGTCAGGCTTCCCCACTGCCAAGTTACCCTCCCGCCCCTTATTCCACGCTACACTCTTAGGAAGGAAGTCACACTTACGTAGTAGGGAGTTATGCTCCCCCTCTTTGCAGAGGCAGTACCTATAAACGTTGTTTAGAATTATTCTATATGGAAGATTTGTCTGTTCACTCTCACTGATTTATTCAACCATTTATTTATACCATTATGGACTCATGGATGAGGGCTGTGTTCAGACTTCAGGAATTCACTATGAATGAAATGAGAAACAACTGGAATGTTTGGAGGATCAACACGACAGGATCAGACCTACCCTGGCATTTGTGTGAAGAGCAGAATGTAGGGTGGCGGAGGTAGGAGCAAGGAGGAAGGCCAGTCAGAAGGCTACTGCAGTGACAGAGATGAGAGCCCATGACGGCTTCACCCAAGACGGTAATGGTGGAGGAGGGGAGAGGTTGTCAAATCCTGGATCTATCTCGGGATTTGCTGATGAACTGAAGGGGAAGAGGAAAAGTACCAAATAAGATTCCAAGGATGGAGCCTGGGCAACTTGAACGAAACCACCAAGCACTAAGAGAACACTGAAGGAGTAATAACAGGCTTGGGGGAACTTGATGAAGACCTCGGCTTTGAATACCATAAGGTGGAGATTTCAAGTGGGCAGTTAAATATGTGGGAGAGGTCCAGCGTACAGATATAAATTTGAGAGATGTCACAATACAGACAATGGAATTTCAAACCACAAAACTGTATGAGATCACCAACAGTGAGCACAGGAAGAGAAGAAAGCCAAGGACAGACCCGAGATGCACTCCAAGATTTAGAGGGCAGAAAAGAAGGAGGAATAGCAGAGGAGATGCCTGAGCCCCTGAGGCAGGAGAACCAAGAAATAGTGGTGCAACGATAAAATAAGTAAATCTTTTTTAACATTTTAAGCCCCAACGCTAGAACTTACAAATGACCCTTAAATCTAGCTAGTACATGCTGCTTTCACCAGCACTGAGGGACCTGGACACTCCGTCTGCACACACCCCAACCTCCAGGTCATGAGGACGACGTCCCCACTTCTCATTCACTCACTGGGATCACAGCTTCTATGGCCACGCTATTATCTCCCACGACTGGATTCTCAACACCCCAGCCACCTTTCACAACCCACCCACCATAGTTCTCCTCATGAGACACATCACAGCTGGGATACTTTCTGGGTCACATTCATAACCGAAACCTTTCCAAACTCTGAATTTACTCTGCAAACCTGGTTGACAACCAGAAAGTGTCCTTACATCAACTATAACATGCCACTATTACTATAAAAAACTGTTAAATGCAATTCTTGGATGAGAAAGAAAAGTCAACTTTTTAGGATACACTGTAAACCTTACGGTAATGTAACCAAGAACTGTGAACTCAGGTTTCACTGTAAAATATCCTAATTAAAACTGAGGCTGTTACTTTATGCAAAACAAACAGTAAAACTAAAGAAAGAAGGGGGGAAAAAAAACTAATACAATTTCATCTAAAATGTGTTATTACCTAGAGTTCACGCTTATGAAAATTATACTGCAAAAACCTCAAAGTTAGCCAAGGGCTACACTGATATTTAGAAAGTGATAACACTGTTTGAACTCAGATGAACTTAGAATTTCCTCCATACATTATCCAAAGCACGGGAAAAAAAGGAGTGTTTACTTAGTTCAGCCTTTAGGGAAAAGGGCCTCAGGTCCAAAGCTTAAATATCTTTAGTATGGATTTCTGGAAATCCACAAATACAGGAAAAAAAATATTTTTCTAGTAGAAAGTGGATATTAATACCCTCATACTTCTTCATTAGGAAGACCTTCATATAAAATGGACCCAGCAATTACTGTGACTACACGGTCTTCACAAAACAGAACTTGGCCCCCTGTACTAACAACTTAGCTGCATAAATTCCAATGTTCAGACCTAAAGCTTAACATTAAGAAGTGTTTAATATGCTTCAGAGATAGGACTTTAGGTGGGACACAGAACCGCCCAGCGCCTAAGTTCTAGTAAATGTGTATTTACTATTCTACATCACATGTCATTAGCCACTCTAGCCCTCTATGTAAACGGGAAAAATGATTACTTTCCATTCCACATATGATAAAAACACACAAAAATATTAATGTTAAAAACTTCTTCTTCTCCCTCACTGTTCTCCCCCGCACTTCCATTCAGTAGCAGCATCAGTGATACCCAAAAAAAACCAAACCCAGTGCTGTCGAGTCGATTCCAACTCACGGCGACTCTGTAGGACAGAGTAGAACTGCCCCGTAGAATTTTGAAGAAGCGCCTGGCGGATTCGAACTGCCAACCCTTTGGTTAGCAGCCATAGCACTTAACCACTACGCCACGAGGGTTTCCGCATCAGTGATAACACCTCTAAAATTTATATAGAAACACAGAGCTTCATGCTCAGTTTGGATTGTGTCACAAATTTCAAAGACTTTTTTAAAGATCTCTAAACCCCAAGGAAGATGATAGCTACATTTTCAAAGAAACGCTGCCAAATTGTCAAAAAGCTAGAACATAAAATGCAAATGACTCGTTTCAATTTTAATTTTGTACACTAAATATTTCAACGATTTCCAAAATCATTTAATAGTACTCTCAAAAAACTTACTGAATCCTACTGAGCAAACCTGTTTGTTACTCAGCTATATTCACAGCTTCAATATTTGCAATGAAAAAAGGGCATTTTTCTAAATAAATTATAACAGCCACAGACAGCGCTCTTAAGAGCTTTCATTCTGACACTGAACAATTAATGGGTAAATTTTATTTTCTGGGTGCACACTAATTTTTAAGTCATCTTGATACAATTTACAGAAAACAAAATGAAAAAGGACTCTCTGAATCTAGAAATTGAACATTAGGCTTCAGTATGTATAATTACTTCTAGTAACTTCTACGTGTTGTTAGTTTTGAAAGGAGCTGCAATACGTCTGATTAGCAATGACGAAGTTTCAACTTTGTGCACAAATGACCAACAACTAGTTCCAACTTAACGAGAGAGCTGTCTTCAGACTAGATATCAACAGTGCAGAGCTGTCAAGCCTCTTCAAACCAAACCAAACCCAGTGCCGTCGAGTCGATTCCTACGCATAACGACCCTATAGGACAGAGTAGAACTGCCCCACACAGTTTCCAAGGAGCGCCTGGTGAATTAGAACTGCTGACCCTTTGGTTGGCAGCCATGGCACTTAACCACTACACCACCAGGGTTTCCTAAAGTCTCTTAAAAAAAAAAAAAACTTAGCACATTAAAAAATCTTTGAAGACTTAAAAAGTCAACATTTACAGTTTAAACAATCCAAAGCAAGTTGTTAAAAGTTCCCTGCTCCTTAAGAAATTAACACTCCCTCAAACAAACAAACAAAACCTATTGCCACCGAGTCTATTCCGACTCACAGTGACCCTGGAGGACAGAGCAGAACTGCCCTACAGGGTTTCAAAGGAGCAGCTGATGGATCTGAACTGCCGACCTTAAGGCTGGCAGCTGAGCTCTTAACCACTGCACTACCAGGGCTAATTCTGACTTCCTAACTGTTAAATAACCCCCACATAAAATCAACTCAGTAACTTATCTACTACATGGGCCTGTGAAATGTGTGCTATGATGAAGGTGAACGTTTCCAGGTGTTCTGTGCCACTGTGCACAGGTAAACAAGGGTTGTGTCTACACTTCTGGCGAGGCAGGCCTGTGCCGTCTCTCCTCTCTCTCCACACACAGACTTGACGACTGTGTATTACTCATCTTCCAAACACTTTCTCAGCATTCAGACCACAGAACAAACTCTGCTCGTGGTGAAGCTCAGTCAATGAACTGCTTACCCTCGAGATTTAAAGTCATCCCACTGAATGTACTTTCCTCTGTAGACAAAAATAACGTAAAAGATGCTTTGTCAGGGCAGGCAACAATTCATACCAGCCACTTTTTCCACTCCCAAATTAGCGTGGTTTTATTACGGGTCAAATTATGTTCCCTGTGTACTTAGGTACGCACGCACACAAGTATTTCACTAATTAATGGATCAGGAATGTGACTGTTCTATGCATACTAAGAAAACAGAAGTCATCACTGGAAAAGAGCCTCCTCTTCTCACCTCTCCTTAAAACACTCTCTCCTCACACCTCCAGAGACAGAGCCCACCCTAGCTACAAACGGAAGCACCCTTCCTGCCTCACTATTCTGCCCCTTCTGTGGTGGTTCTCCATTATCTCCAGCACCCAAACATCTTCAACAACCCCTTCCCTACTGCCACCTTTTGCTGAGTCTACAAATAAGTACAGGCTCTTCCCTACTTAAAAATAAGCATCATTTGAATCTTCACTTCCCTCAAACTGACACTCCATTTTCTCCTTCTACAGCAAAGGTCTCAAGAACGGGGTAGTTTCCAGGGACAACCGTGACTTATCCTAACTCCTTCTCCTCTAAGGTTGTCACTTCTACCCTCCGCTGCCCTTCAGGACCTCACTCTGACAACCCAAACAGCTTCTTCTGACGTCACGAGCTAATGTCAAAGCAAATGACCTCTTCTCAGTACTCATCCTCCCTAACTTAGTGCACGTTTGGCACACTCATCTCCCTCCTCAACACTTGTGGGTGCTCCGTACTGTCAGACTCCCAAAACGAGGAGGCAGATCATCAACATGTAAGAGAATAGAGACGCTAAAACTTCCTGGTTCTTCTCAACACTGCTTTATACTCTACACTGACTGATACTCCTCTATACGCTACACTGAGTCAGTACTCCTTTATACTCAACACTGACAGTACTCCTTTATCCTCTACACTGAGTCAGTACTCCTTTATCCTCTACACTGAGTCAGTACTCCTTTATCCTCTACAGAGTCAGTACTCCCTTATCCTCTACACTGATTCAGTACTCCCTTATCCTCCACACTGATTCAGTACTCCTTTATCCTCTACACTGACTCAGTACTCCTCTACTCTCTACACTCAGTGCTCCTTTATACTCTACGCTGACTCAGTACTCCTTTATATTCTACACTGATTCAGTACTCCTTTACGCTCTACACTGATTCAGTACTCTTTTATACTCTACACTGACTCAACACTCTTTTAGACTCTTCAATGATTCAGTACTCTTTTATACTCTACACTGACTCAGTACTCCTTTACACTCTACACTCAGTACTCCTTTATACTCTACTGATTCAGTACTCTCACACTCTACACTCAGTACTTTTTTACACTCTACACTGATTCAGTACTCTTTTATACTTTACACTGATTTGGCACTCTTTACATTCTACAGTGATTCAGTACATTTATACTCTACACTGATTCAGCACCCTTTATACTCTACACTGATTCAGTACTTTTATACTCTACACTGATTCAGTACTCTTTACACTACAGTGATTCAGTACATTTATACTCTACACTGATTCAGCGCTCTTTACACTCTACACTGATTCAGTATTCCTTTATACTCTACACTGATTCATCACTCTACACTGATTCAGCGCTCTTTTACATGGTACACTGATTAAGCGCTCTTTACACTCTACACTGATTCAGTACTCTTTTATACTCCACGCTGATTCCGCACTCTTTTTACACTCTACAGTGATTCACTACATTTATACTCTACACTGATTCAGTATTCTTTTATACTCTACACTGATTCAGCGCTCTTTTATATGGTACACTGATTAAGCACTCTTTACACTCTTCACTGATTCAGTACTCTTTTATACTCTACACTGACTCAACATTCTTTTACACTCTACACTGATTCAACATTCTTTTACACTCTACAATGACACAATACTTTTATACTCTACAGTGATTCCATACTCTTTTACACTGTACGCTGACTCAGTACTCCTTTATACTCCACACTGATCCTTCCACCAAGTCATACTCTACATGGACTCTTCCACCTCAGGCCTTGACATTATAAACTTCTGCCTTCATCTCTTTCCTACACGTGCATATTGTCAGCCCTACAGATCTCAACCACTCTTCGCCTCAATCGTGAAAGAATCTCTGCCAAATCTGACCCACGTTACAGCCTTTTCATCCACGGCCCAGTGCAAAATATCAGCCATTCCACTGCACTTTTCTACTTCAGTGAAGGGTTTCACCACTATCCAAACCACCCAAACCTGCAACCTAAGAAGTCAAACAAAAAGAAGACACTGGGAGACATAAAAATGGAATCTACTTCTGACTTCGCAGTAGTCAACTGCATGGATTCAGGGAAGTTACTTAGTCTTCTGTGCTGGATTTATCTGAAAAACGGAGGTTGTACTAGAATCATTACAGCATTCTACCCTCTCCACATGGAGCCCTTGTGGCTCAGTGGTTAAGAGCTTGACTCCTAACCAAAAGGTTGGCAGTTCAAATCCACCAGGAGCTTTGGAAACCCTACGGGGCAGGGCAGTTCTACTATGTCCTATATGGTCGCTATGAGTCAGAATCGACTTGACAGCAACGGGTCGTTTTTGTTTTGTCTACCCTCCCCACATACACATTCGTATTGTCCCGCTCTCTTACACACACAAACACACCCACAGGCTCTATAAAATGCAAGGTTTCTGTTTTTTGTTCCTCCCTGCCTAACGGCCACTTAGCTTGTATGTATTTATTCTGACACAACATTTCAACGGTCTCTTGGTTTTCTCACTTTCTGCTCCCCTTGCTATTCAACCTATACACTGTTATCTGATTAATCTCATTAAAACTTTTTTGCAATACTCTTCCCTATTTTAAAATATTCAGTATTTTCCCTTACCCTACCAATCACATATACTTTGCCTAAAGAATTCTTCATTAAAGGCCTTTGATAACCTGACCTCAGCCTACTTGCTCCATCTTATCTCCCAGTATTACTTCCTATTTCCGACCAAAAACGTATGAATTCGCACAGGCTTGCAATAAGGCAACCATGCTGTCCTGAGCCAGCAACAGCACTTTGCGGCTGGAGTCTGAACTAACGTAACAACATACCCTTCTCTTTGAGCAATAACGCAAAACTGGTATTTTAGTCTTTCTTGTTCTGCACTCAACACATACAGCCTAGTTTTTCTGTCTTTCTCTTCAACATTTTTTCTTTCCCTCTCTCCTTAACTCCTGCCCCAGAAAAATGATCCTCCCTGTCTTTATAAGCTAATTTAAGTCACGGTCACAGATTTTGTATCGTCTATCTACACAAAGAAAAAACACAAGTTATAAGCTAAGCAAAAACAAGATTACAGCAGCACTGACAATAAACCAACCAACGCTTTTTCTAACGGTGACATCAAAAGGCTACTTAAATTCACAATCTCTCTCCTCACCATCCCTCACACCACCATCAAACCATGCCTGTGGTTTCTAAAACTGGTTTGCACATGTCACTTCCTCTGCCTTCTGGTTCACTCTTTCCTGGAAACTCCCTCTATCCTAAAACCCACCTACCGCACATGGGCTACCTTGACCCTGACAGATATCCCTTACCATACTAGACTGTAATTGTTAACCTGCCTCTTTCCTCCACTGGACTACAACCCCTTGACAGCAGGAAACATGATTTGTTCACCAACGTCTTGCCCAATATTTGGCACAAAGAAAACCACTGTTGCTGGATTGGTGAAGAGAGAATGGAAGGCAGAACAGAAGTCATCAGAACGGGGGGAGCAGGATGAGATAAGATGGAAAAATAATACATCCATCATTCTCAAATTAACAGAAAATCCAGATACACAACCAGGCTGGGAACAATTCTGGAGATGACCGCCCTGGAGATAACTCTACCAGTTTCTAGCAGCCCAGAAAGAGGCTACCACCCACCTTGAGATGCTTCCAAATTGGCTGTAGAAGTTGCCAGATGAGGACCTGTATTCCAGTGTTTACCATGATGTTCTAGGCTTGAATATACATAACTCTACGGGGCAGCTCTACTCTGCTTACTCTGTCCTATGGGGCTGCCATGAGTCAGAAACAACTCAACGGAATAGGTTTTTTATTTTTTCTCTTTGATGCTTGAATATCCTATGAAAAATAAAAACTAATCTTCCTCAATGGTTTACAGAAAATTACAGATTTACATCCACATATACAATGAACCCTTGAAATTAAGCAACAACTTGGGCAATATATTTAAATCTGGGGCTTGAAAAAGTCTTTAAAATTCGACATATACAGATTCCTTGTCTGAGTAGTATCTTTTTTTGAAAGAACATGTCCCCCTTTCTGGTAGGAGATAAGAAAAAATGGCAACTTCCTGATTCCTATCATATTTTTAAGCTGTAATATATCACTCATTTCAAAAACTCCTTTCCAACGCCTTAAGAAAAACTGAAACCTGCAAGTTGAGGAATTATGTGAGGCCAAGAAGACAGTTTGCTTCACCATCCATATAATTTAGTCAAAGGTCGCTTACCTCCTCCAAATACCTGCTCGTCACCATTCAACAACACACCTGGCCTCATGGCTCTCGCAAGTAAGGCATGTCCTTTAGGCCACAAATTGGGCCAGAAACAGCACTTAATGAAATAGATATAAACTAATTTGATTCAGTTTATTGACTCTATGTAAAATCAGCCAAACTAGGTGGGGAACAGGTGGTGGAGGACTTGATAAGGGAGTTAAAACAGACCATCTCTCTACAATCTCTTCACCTCTAACATCCAAAGAAATGGTTGCTCCACCTGCAGCTACAGAGCTAGTTCTAAAGGCATACGCCAGAAAGGCAGGGCAGGACGGGAAGGAGAACGGTGCTCTCTTCCAGGTAATTTTTTTAAAGGTTCTCTCTCCTTTTGGTATCTGTGCCTACATGTATTTAAGTGACCGACCAGGTACTCTCACGAAAGAAAAGACAAATAAACACACAGGTGGCCAGGATGATTTTATGATGTTCTCCAACAACCTGGCTTCCTTTCAGAGTGGCAGACCACTCGGCTCATTTAAAATGCTCTTTTTTCAAGAAATAGGTACACAGACGCAATCTTACTCAAATCAAACATTACACTGAACTTGTTACATGTCCTATGGGCCATAATGCAGAATTACAACAATCGCGGTTTTAAAAAACTACGCTACGTTTTATGTGTTCTTACCTCTTAAAGCCAAAACACGTAAGAATAAAAACCAGACAATAATTCTAATGGTATAGCCAGAGCCAGTTTCCTAAAACACCAAGGCAAGGCCCGGTGTCAGAATTAATCTGCACAACAGGAGAAGCACATCGTAACAATGAGAACCTATAACACCTGAATGTACTGCACAACCAAAACTCTTAGAATGCCAAACCACCACCATTACCAAACCTATCTCTAAGTGGGAAGCATTACAAACCAACTTTGTAAAAAGGAACAAAAACTTAGGCATTTGTATTTTAAACCTTTTCCGATTTTAACAGTCACTTTGAATCCTCAAAAAACACTACCACGAACCAGAGTTGCTTAACAAATGCCACTTAATGAAACCATAATTCAGACGCACCAAAAAAAAAAAAAAAACTTTAACTGCACAGAAAATAATGAGTTTACTTTTCTAATGCTCACAACTGCGTCCTTGTTTTCTCAAAGTCCTGCCTTCCACAACGCTGGGAACCGAAAAAAAAAAAAAAAGACAACAGAAAGTTAACCCAGAAGAAAACACTACAAAGCAGCGCTAAAGAATCAAGATCTTTCTTTTAAAAAGACCTTACAAGTTTCTTTTCCAGAGAAGACAAACTGACTCCCATTAAAAAAAAACTGCCTATTTTTGCAAATCTTTAGCCTCGCAACTTTCCAATCGCACCCATTCACAATCTACATTCAATCAGTTACGTATTTAAACTTTCAGGACAGTATTTCTCCAGGCCGCAAAACACCCAAGAGATGTCCGTGACTCCAAATCAAGGACCCCCAACTCGGAGCTACTGACCTCTCTTTTCGTCTCCCCTACACCGTGACTATTTAACAAATTGCAAGAATTAACCTAGGAGCGAGACGCGTTAAGTCACTGGCAGGCAGGAGCTTTGCCAGTAAGAAGACAGTGAAGAGTGTTTCTAAGTTTGCGCGCTCCCGAGGACCAGCGCTCGCTCCTGAGCCAGTGCGCGCGCCCCAGGGGCAGTGTGCAAGCTCGGGGTGCAGTGTGCCCGCTCCCGGGGCAGTGCGCAAGCTGGGGTGCGCGCGCTTCCGGGGGCAGTGGGCAAGCTCGGGGTGCAGTGTGCGAGCTCCCGGGGGCAGTGGGCAAGCTCGGGGTGCAGTGTGCCAGCTTGCGGGGAGCAGTTTGCAAGCTCGGGAGGCAGTGTGCACGCCCCCGGGGGCAGTGGGCAAGCTTGGGGTGCAGTGTGCGCGCTCCCGGGGGCAGTGGGCAAGCTGAGAGTCCAGCGTGCGCGCCCCCGGCCACAGTGCGCGCTCTCGCCCCCCTGGCGCCCAGAGCCCGCGCTCTCACGTCCCGCGATGGCCCCAGCACCGGACCCCGACCAGCGCTCGGCTCGGCCATCACCATTCCGTTCACGTCTCCACCGGCTCCGTCCCACCGCCCCCTCCCGGGCCGCCGACCCAGGGCTCCGCTGAACTTTCCAAGTGGGAAGGCGCCGGAGCCACCACTCCTTCCTGCGGGGCTTTCTTCCATCCGATTTTCGGGAGCACCGGGAGGAACACGGTCCCGAGCGGGACAATCCGGGAAAGCACCCACGAAGCCAGCTGCAGGCCGCCGGGGCCCCCCACCCACGGCGCAGCGCTGCGCCCCCGCCCGCCTCCGGCCCGCAGAACTTGGTTCACATCAAACTTACAGCCAAGTTGGCCCCAAGTGGCGACGGCGCTCTCGGGGCGCCCACCTGCCCGCCTCAGCGCGCCCCCGAGCGGCGGGCGGCTCTGTCCGGGTCCTCACCCGCCCCACAGGTCCGCATGGTGTCTGCACCCCGACCTCGCCACCCGCGCCCGCGGAGCCACACCGCGGCGCACCCCGCCTCTCTCTCGCCCGCCGGCCGGCGCCTTACGCTCCCGGCGCGAGAAGTATCCCTCCGCCCGCGGCCACGCCCCCGCGCCGGCGCTCGTTTCCCGGGCGCCGAACTCGAGCCCGCACCTCCCGCGGCCGCAGTCCGGGTTCGGGCGCCGCCAGCACGCGCTCCCCGCCGGGCCCGGGCCCCCCCCAGCCAGCAGCCCCCCCGCCAGCCAGCGGCCCCCCCGCCAGCCAGCGGCCCCCCCGCCAGCCAGCGGCCCCCCCGCCAGCCAGCGGCCCCCCCGCCAGCAGCCCCCCCAGCCAGCAGCCCCCCAGCCAGCAGCCCCCCCAGCCAGCAGCCCCCCCCAGCCAGCAGCCCCCCCAGCCAGCAGCCCCCCCCAGCCAGCAGCCCCCCCCGCAGCCAGCAGCCCCCCCAGCCAGCAGCCCCCCCCTCAGCCAGCAGCCCCCCCCTCAGCCAGCAGCCCCCCCCAGCCAGCAGCCCCCCCCCCAGCCAGCAGCCCCGGGCGGGGAGGAGCCGAGCGAGCGCCGGGTGGTCCCGGCCGCCGAGCGGAGCAGCTCCAGGCTCGTCTCCGTGCCCATGTTAGGTATGGCCACCCCCGACGCTGGCGCGAGGAATTCCTGGGGAATGCGCCCTGCTTGGAGAGGGGACGCGTTAGCTCCGCTGCAGGAATAAAGGGCAAAGCGCATAAGGCCCAAGGAAGAGGCTTCCCGGCCAACCTTGGATACACGCTCTAGAACCCCTGGGGAATCTCTAAGTCTGCATCTGAACGCCTCGCTTTGGGGTCCGCAGTTGCCGGGTGGAATAAAACCTTCCAAAAGGTCTCAAAGGAATCCGGTTACACCGGAATCCACTTCCTCCTCCAGTCTACACTCAGGTCCCCGAGAGTGAATGCGCTTCCCCCGCCACCTCTGCGCAGTGCTGGGAAGACCCCGCACCTCCCCGACCCGGTTACGCCGGGGTTCGGGCCCCAGTGCCGGGTGCGCTGGCGGCCACCCCCACCCGGCTCGGAGGGACAAAGGCTGCTGCGCTGCCTCGTGCGCCCCCCCGGCCGGCAAGTCCGCTCCGAGGGCCCCGTGAGCCCGCCTAACGCGAACCTGCAGGCTCCCTCGGGAAAAGGGGGAACCCCGGCCCTGCAGACGTCCCGCTCCGGGAGCTCCCCGCGCGCAGAGCTCGGCCCGGCGTCCCGAGCTGTGCGCCCATCCCTGGCGCTGGCAGAGCTCCCGGAGCGGGCTCGGCGCCGTGGACACTCCAAGCCCGAGCGCTCCGCGGCGCTGGGACGCAGTCCGCAGAAGGGGACGGACAAAACCTCGGAAAGTTTGTGCGGCTGGAAATCCGAGGACAAAGAGGTCTGGCTTCCCTGGGACCGGGAAAGTGTAGGGGAAACCGCGAGGCAGAGAGGGGCGAACGAGTCTAACGTTAAGAGAGAATTACCTTGGTTCCGAGTTAACGCAGTCATCCTTCAGGCCATTTTAATGGGGACTGAAAAATAAAGGTGTCTATCAGATTATGACGAGGAAGAACAAATACGTGCAGAACGAGTGGGCTAGTTTGTAGCACGAAGTGTGTGTGGTGTATTCTCTACACACTAAGTAGAATACACACATTCACAAGCCCAACACACAACCCCAGCTTCCACGGCCAGGGCCATAACTGCGCTAAGTGATCCTGGCGTTGCACGTCAATCTCATACATGTAACACCTCGAAAGGAGGCGAGCTGATCTCCCAATTCAACCAATTTGCTCTCCTCGCCAAAACCTCTTAGCAAAACACAACCACACAAGGACGCAAGTCCATTTGCGGCGAGGGGCCGGTGCAGGGGGGGAATAAGTGAGGGAAAAACGGAAGAAAAGTAAAAACATGCTTCGTAACATAAAACACTTAATTTTTTTTCCAATGGAACCAAAAGATTCCTCAAGAAAATCACCGTTCATAAACACAAAAATCACGCTTATTGGGGCTAAAACATCTGCTGGGAAATCCCGAATTTCCAGGTTCACTGAGAAACCTAATCGCCTGAAAGAAGTTGCACTTTCATCGCCAAGAGCCAGAGGTTTTTACCGATCCTTTAGACCCAATGGAACGAAATGGAGGTGTCTTTTTGGCTACCCTGGAATCACCGTTACATGAAAGAGCAACGTGCTTCAAGTCCCAAGTTTGTCCTTAAGTAGCCGACCCTCTTTAACCCTGTCCCCTAACACTCGTGGAAATTAAGGGGTTGGGGGAGGCTTCTCGAAGGAAAAACGCTTTCCTCCAGCACCCGCTCCGTTCCAATGCACCCGAGCTGCTACAGATTTGGAAATCGATTAAAGAGTGGGCCCAGGAGGGTGGTAAGTGGTGGCGGGAATGGTGGCGGTGGGCCTAGCGCCCACGTCGCGGGAGCCCCAGGCAGGTCCAAGTTCGCCGTCCGCGCGCCACGGGGCAGGGAGCGCGCCTTGCCGAGTGTCCGGACTAGAGGGCGCTGCGCCACTGCGGATCACCGGGCTGCCGATGCGCACTCCCTGGGCACCATTTCTGTAAGTTGCATTGGAAATATTGCACAAACAGCTTCTCAGCTCCTCAAGTTCTTCCGAACAGCGCTCTGCATGTATTTCATGATTTCCAAAAGCTACGCGTACAGATCTTTCACTCCCGAGCGGTGCACAGCCAGAGGGTGTGCAGCTTCCTGAGCCGAGAGCCTGTGCGAGGCACACGCTTCCCTGCCCCGCTTAGAGCCAACCCCCCCACGTAATTTCATTTACCTTGAAACTTAAATACAAAAAGGCAAGCAGTAAACAAAAAACTCACCAGCCCGGTGGAGTCTCCGACGCTCCGCCTTGACGTCCCCGGCAGCTCCGTAAGGCCCACGCGGTTAGATACTCCCTGAGAGCCGAGTCTCAGGTCCCAACTTTGCCTGCCTCCGATCTTTCAGCGTGTCCCCAAGCAGAGTGCCATCCGCCCGCGCTGCCGGGACCCGGGCGGCCGCATCTCCGGAGCCTTCCGTCCAGGGCGAAGCTGCAGCGCCAAAGGCAGGCGAACACCGTGCGCGAGGGCCGGAGACGGGCCGAGGAGGAGCCAAGTTTGCCCGGACACGTCCGGGCAGCCAGCTGCCGAGTTGGGGAGTCGCGCCGGGAGCCGCAGCGGATCGCTGCCTCTTCGGCCACCCCGCCCCGCGGAGGCGCTGGGGGAGGGGCGGTGACGTCACGCCCCGCCTCGCCCCCGCCCCGCCCCCACCCCGGCGCGGACCCGGCTCTCCGGCGGGTCCAGGGCGCAGGCAGTCGGGCTGCGGGCGCACAGGGGCGCGGGCTGTGCGGGCGCCGCGGCTCCTGTGCGCGCTCCCGTGTGCGCCGAGCGCAGGCCTCCCCAGGACTCCGCGCCTGGCGACTGGGGACCGCCCCGCGCACCTCTCGGGCTTGCTTTCTCTCCCTCCCGCGGCGTCTCCCGCGCCGTGGACCGCAGGTGATGCGCTTCGTCTTCTGCGGCTGAAACTCGTCGCGACGTGTCTCCGGCCCGGTTTGTTTAGGGCGGAAGCGCGGGCAGTCTCTGTGGACTAGACTGGACGGCTTGGACTTGGTAGCCCTCCAACTTCTGGATGTGATATATTTTAAGTATTGTTTTTGCTCGAGCGCTGTTTGTGGACTTTGTGTTGAAAATCACGGAGCCATATTTTAACTTAGAAATCCTTTCCAAATGCGCCTACGTTTTTAGACCGTAATCCAAAGCATAGAAGGTTCGGAGGGGCGGAGGGAGAGATGGGGGCGGAGCCAATGCCTAACGTTTCTGGGGGTCTTCCTTCCATAGCGATTAGGCTAGTAGTACACGAAACAGTGGTCCGCTGGTAATGTAGACTAAGACAGATGCAAACACTGTTAAAAGTTTAATTTGTAAATGAATGCATCGTCCAGACTCCAGGGAAGCATCTGCTGTGGAATATTTTTTAATACCACTAAAGTACCAAAATATCTCCTAAACAGAGTGAAATGCCCAGGGAGCCATTTCTATGAGTTGACGCTGTCCCCAAAAGGTTGGTGTTAAAATTTGGATGCTCCCTGGAAGGCGAGGGAGAGGGGAGGTTTGTTAATACGTTTGCATCCACTGATTTAAGCCTGCTGGCCAGTTGAGCTGGTCGTTCACTTTTGAAAGGTGAAGAGCAGAACCGTGAGGGGAACAGGCAAGGAGTTAACAGTTCAGAGAAAAAAGGGTGAGCGATTGGATTCTCACTTTGTGTCCATCATTAAAATGTGCGCTTAGTCTGCAGGAAGTCGTATCAGTTTTCTCATCTGTGATATGGGAGTATATGCCTCATATGCTAAGTAATAATAATAAATTCGTATTTTCATCTATACCAGAAATACTTATTGAACACCGTTTATTTGCCAGAGAGATAACATTCTTTCGTGCAGTCCGCAGTTTTTACTGAGCATCACATACAGTGTCTAGCGAGCACACACAGCAACAGCCGCCCCCGAGTGGACTCTGACTCAGGGTATCACACGTGCGTCAAAGTAGAGTGGGGCTCCACAGGGTTTTCAGTGGTCGATTTTTTTAGGCAGTAGATGGAGAGGCCTTTCTTCCGAGGTCCCTGTGGGTGGACTGGAAAGAACCTCCAACCTTTCTTTTAGAAGCTGAGCCAGTTAACTGTTGGCCCCATTCAGGGAATCTTCAGTAAGCCCATAATAAAAACCAAAATAATAGGTACTTAATTAATATTGTTAGTTATCTTACCTTCCTCCCACTCTTTGTAGTGTCCCTGTATTTTCATCTATAAAATTAGGCAGGCTTGCAGCAAGGTTGGAGCCCTGTGGCATAGTGGATAAGAGCTCGGCTGCTAACCAAAAAAGGTTGGCAGTTCCAGTCCACCAGCCACTCTTTGGAAACACTATGGGGCAGTTCTACTCTGTCCTATAGGGTCTCTCTGAGTCAGAATCGACTCAGAGGCAGCAGGTTTGGTTTGTTTGTTTTTTGTTTTACAGCAAGGTTATCACCCGTGATTCAAGGCACACTTTGATTTGGAAGGGGGGGAGGGGAAGAGCACCGGGAGGCTGAGAGAAGCAGGGCTGTGGGAAAGGACCTTTGAGGCCCCTGCAGACCCAGGGGCAGCCGGAAGGTGCCAGATTCCTGGGGAGGGAGGAGGGAATGAAGAGAAAAACTGACTTTAAAGGCCAGCCTGTCTGCCGAGCAGACTTCTCCAGCTTCACTGTTTCAGTTATACAGACTCAATCCTTTGATGTCACTAGTTAAACTAGAAAGTGACTAGTATTACAAGTTCCTGTAACGGATACACGTAAATTCATCCCAAGATGCCGCTGTGCTAGTCCATTTGGTTTGCTGTACTTCTCTGTAGTTGTCCTACAGAGATCAAATTATTTCTATACAAAAAAGAAAAACACAAATGAAAGAAACAGATTTCTAACAGTTGGTAGTACTAATCAAAATAACTAGTTTTTATTTTTATTTTTTTAAGTGAGAAAGGCAGAAAAATCTTAGCAAAACTTGTACACGAAGAGATAGCTGCATTACATTTCGTTCAACTCCTGGTGACCTTATGTACAACAGAACAGCAGGTTGCCCTGTAGGACATCATCCTCAATCTCCAACATGTTCCAGTCCGTCCCTGCGGGGGCTGCCCCAGTCCATCTCTGGCCGTCTCCTTCATCAAACATGACTTCCTCCAGCAACTGATTCCTCCTGATGGTGTGTCCAGAGCGAGCGAGACAGTGTTCTCCTGTGACCCATATGGGTAATCTTTAGGACGTTACCAGGCCTTTCTTCCCAGTCTGGAAGCACCTCCAAAACATGTCCACCATGTTCACTCTGAGTCACCACGGTGACTCTGCTGTATTTGAAATACTGGTGGAATGGCTTCCAGTGTCACAGCAACAAGGAAGCCATCACAGCACAACGAACTGACAGACAGGCGGTAGAACAAAACCTCAGGACCTGTCCAATATGGTAGGTAGCCACTAGCTACTTGAGCACCTTTTCAAGTACCCAACGTCCACATGCTTCTAGTGGCTATCGTGCGGTCAGCACAGAATAAAGAACTTTTTCATCATCTCAGAGTTTCGTCAAACAATGCTGCTACAGCCAAACCAAAACCAAACCCATTGCATCAAGTTGATTCCGACTCACAGGAGGACAGTAGAACCACCCCATAGAGTTTCCAAGGAGTGCCTGGTGGATTCGAGCTGCTGACCTTTTGGTGAGCTGGCATGGCACTTAACCACTACGCCCCCAGGGTTCCCAGTGCTGCTGTAGACCGTTTAAATCTTTCCTGTTGTTTTTAAAAGGTTGTAATGAATCAGAATTGACTCTACAGAAATGGGTTTGGTTTTGTTCTCACTTTTTACAATCTCAATGCATCCTATATTGAATCACTTCTAAAATATGAAGAAAAACAAAGCCAGAATCACAGAAGGATTCACTCATTCGAAAGTATCAAGTACCAACAATGCACTAGGTGAAATTACACCTGACTCAAAATTTAATGAGATGTGTGTGTAATGATTAAATATTGGCGTGGCTTAACGTGGCCTTTTAGTTGCTTTCCATTCCATCTTTGCTGAGCACTAAAACCAGGGGAAATCAGCAGTGATTTAAACAAGAAAGTATTCTGTTAAGATGGTTTTAGGACTAAACAATTACAAGTCGGCTGACTTCTTGCATCCCTCCCTCTCTCTGTTCTTTTCACTGCTTTCTCGTCTGCCCCCTGCTGCCTGCACTTCCTAGAGGTGACACTGTTCAGCCCCTCCCACTTCCCCACACTTTGGAATTAGTTTACACTTTGAATTCAAATACAGCAATCCTGGGGTCACTTTTATTCCCCAAGGGGGCCATTAGACGAGACAACTAGGCAATCTGATAAGAATCAGTAACTGTGGGTATGAATATGCTAATATTCCTCTATTCCTGGTGTGTTATAACAAGGGCTTCTTCAAGCTATAGCTTAACAATAAAATTTTATTCTAATGGCGAAATTCCAGATGCTATAGCAAGTCAGTTTGGAAGACATTTGGAGACGTTACAAATCACCTGCTGGATGGCTAACCATGAAAAAAACAAATAAAAGTAATAATCAAAAAAAGTGGGACAAAGTGCATCTTCACTTTACAGATAAATACATAGTGGAATAGAGGAGTTGGAGACTTTCTATCCTTATGAATATAAGGTCAACATCCCCAAATGGTTTGTGGTGGGATAGATATAATTCTTGTGATGATTTCCAAGTCATTTATTAAAGGATTCCGCCTCTACCTTTTTGAATGGTAAGCAGCGAATCATCCAGAAAGACTTGGGGTCAGAAGACTATTTTGAGCCTTGTCTTTACCACATAAAGTCTGACTTATTTGATTATTCACTAAATGTAGGGAATCTCACTTTTCTCTATAAAGGTGGGTCTATAGAATGGATTTAAAAAAAAAAAACAAAAACCTATCTCACCGGTTGTGAGAGATACCAGTAAAAAATGGTGATAATAAGTACTCAAGTGGATTCCAACTCATTCTGACCCCATATGGCAGAGTAGAACTGCCCCATAGGGTCTTTGGTGGTAATCTTTATGGGAGGAGATTGCCAGGTCTTTTCTTCCTGGGAGCCACTGGTGAGTTAAAACCACGACCTTCTGGTTAGCAGCACAGAAGTCCTGTTTATGCTGTCAGGACTCCTTCCAATATCATTATTCTCCCCAAACTTGCCCATAATTTCATACCCCGCGACTCACTAGCGTCTCAGCTGTGACTCTTTGTAGAACCAGCAGTAATAAGTAACATTTGTTTAGTGCCAGTTATACTCCAGACTCCATTCCAACTTCTTACAAAAACCTACAAGATATCAGCAATTAATACCCCACCCCCATTTTGCAGATAAGAATTGAGAATTAGGTAGATTGGATATCTCCCAGTGGGTCCCCAGTGGAACAGAAACCTAAGGCCAGCTGTCTCCTGAGCAACACTCTCATCTGCTGTAACACACTAGCTTCTACAGGTTGCACCTCCTTGTACCGGGTATTAACCAAGGCCGCTTTGTATCAAAGGTCAGCAATGTGGTCTAAGAAGCAGCCTAGGGGCAGAGCAGAGAAACTGTCAAACGGTGGCTGGAGGAAGAAACTCCTTTTTAGCAGCTGCGCTGAGTAATACTGTTTAAAAGTGAGTCCCTTAATCCCAAACAAGGAGCATCACTGCTTATGTGTGTTTAGAAATCTCGGTGTAATAGTACACCCATTATCTGTTTGCATTACGTGTTTTCCTGTGTAGATATGCATACTCTTAAACACATTTCTTTTCAATTCAGAGTTGTCTTCTGGCTTTTAACTCATTTAGTCTGAACAGCAGAAAAATACACACGAGTGTTTCTCCATGAATTCTGGCAAGGACTATCTCACAGAATTTCACGACCAGCATTTCAATTTACACTTTGTGTTTCCCTTTCCTGGTCTAGTTCCATGAGTGTCTCTTTATCCCTCCAGTTCTGCTTTCTGTTTCACTCATGCTCTCACTTATGACAACACGTAGTTTTAGCCTTGGAATATTCCCACCATCTATACTTTTTACTATTAAAAAACAAGCAAACAAACCAAACCCACTGCCAACAGGTCGACTCTATAGGACAGAGTAGAGCAGCCCCCACAGGGTTTCCAGGGAGTGGCTGGTGGATTCAAACTGCCAACCTGACCTTTCGTTTAGTAGCCGAGCTCTTAGCCACTACGGCACCAGGGCTCCCTCTTTTTCCTTTCCTTTTTACTATTCAGGCTCATCCATTTTCCTGGCAGAATTTTTTGGTTGCGAAGGCTAATCGTAGATAGAAACCGGATAGGTAGACAGCTGCTGTCGGGCGGACTCCAGCTCATGGTGACCTTATGTGCAGCGGAACAAAACTCTGCCCAGCCCAGCATCATCCTCACAATGCCAGCATGTTAGGGCCCATCACTGCAGCTACTGTGCCAATCCATCTCACCAACCGTCTCCCATGCCCTCCTGACCCTCTGTGTCACCAAACATGGTGTTCTCCTTCAGCAATGGATCCTTTCTGATGAGCTGTCTAAAGCAAGTGAGTAGGACATTGTTCTGTTGTGATCCATAAGGTTTTCATTGGCTAGTTTTTGTAAGTAGATTACCAGGCCTGTCTTCCTACTCTGTCTTAGTCTGGAAGGTCTGCTGAAACGTGTCCACCATGGGTGACCCTGCTGGCATTTGAAAGCTGGTGGCATAGCTTCCAGCATCACAGCAACACACAAGCCTTCACAGTATGACAAACGGACAGATGGGTAGTGGACATAGAAATTAAAAGGAACCCATTGGGAAATGAGGTGTGTGACAGACCTTTGGTTGTCCTCCCACCCTCCCCCCAACATTCTTTATATAACAGATGATCTATCTAAGTCCATTGTAGAGGTTCTATAAAAAAAAAAAAAAAAGGGACCCCCCCCAAAAAACAAACCCGTTGCTGTCAAGTTGTTTTCGACTCATAGCAACCCTATAGGACAGAATGGAACTGGGTTTCCAAAAAGTGGCTGGTGGATTTGAACTGCCGGCCTTTTGGTTAGCAGCCAAACACTTAACCACTATACCACCAGGACAGGTGGACTAATGCTGACCAATGAGCTGTTAAAGGAAGTTTGCTGGAAGCTTCTGGGGAAAATTTCCTCCCTCTTAAGGTAGTAATTATGAGCCAGAATCCACTCCATGGCAACAGGTTTAAGAAAGTAAGGGAGCCCTGGTGGTGCAGTGGTTAAGAGCTCAGGCTGCTAACCAAAAGGTTGGCAGTTCGAATCCAACAGCTGCTCCTTGGAAACCCTATGAGGCAGTTCTACTCTGTCCTATAGGATCCCCTTTTGTGTGTGTTTGTGTAATTTATCAGACGTGGAAGCATGGGTTCAACTGACTGTCTCGAAATTGATTTGTACGGTGGACTGCAGAGATGTGTAGTGAACCGGCTGCGCCCACGATCGTGCGATGGACCGCGGAGACGGGCAGTGAACCGGCTGCGCCCACAGATTCCTTAACCACTCAGGACACTGCTGATTCATCCACCTGGTGTGTTGGAGACAGTTCAAACCTGAGTGTTTCTTGTTAGGTGCCGTCAAGTCGGTTCTGATTCATAGTGACTCTGTGTACGACAGAAGAAAACACTGCCTGGTCCTGCACCATCCTCGCAATTGTTGTTATGCTTGATCCCATTGTTGCAGCCACTGTGTCAGTCCATCTCTTTGAGGGTCTTCCTCTTTTTTGCTGACCCTCTGCTTTAGCAAGCATGTTGAACTTCCCCAGGGACTGGTTCCTCCTGATAACATGCCTAAAGTTCAAAAGAGAAAGCCTCATCGTCCTCATTTCTAAGGAGCACTCTGGCTGTACTTCTTCCAAGATGGATTTGTTCTTCTGGCAGTCTATGGTATATTCAATATTCTTTGCCAACACCACAATTCAAAAACATCATTTCTTCTTTGGTCTTCCTTATTTATTGCCCAGCTTTCCTATGCGTATGAGACTATTAAAAATACCATGGCTTGGGTCAGGCACATCTTAGTCCTCAGAGTGACATCTTTGCTTTTCAACACTTTTGCAGCAGATTTGTCCAATGCAATACGTCATTTGATTTCTTGACCGTTGCTTCCATGGGCATTGATTGTAGATCTAAATAAAATGAAATCCTTGACAACTTTAATATTTTCTCCACTTATAATTGTCCAGTTGTGAGGTGCTTTATGCTGAAGTGTAATCCATACTGAAGACTGTGGTCTTTGACCTTCATCAGTAAGTGCTTCAAGTCCTCTTCACTTTCAGCAAGCAAGGTTGTGTCATCTGTATATTGCAGGTTGTTAATGAGCCTTCCTCCAATCCTGATGCCAAGTTCTTCTTCATATAATCCAGTTTCTCAGATTATTTGCTCAGCATACAGATTGAGTAAGTATGGTGAAAGGATACAACCGTGATGACACCTTTCCTGACTTTAAACCACACAATATGTTTTAGGCTGGGTTCTCAAGAGAAGCAAAATCAGTAAAGAGTATAAGTATATATATAGAAAAATTTATATCAAGGAAACAGCTTGTGCAATTGTAGAGGCTGGAACGTCCCAAGTCCATGGATCAGGATAAAATCCTCTCCCAATTCAAGAAGCTACAGAAGCTGGTGAACCCAAGATCGGCAGGTCGGGGAGCAGGACTCTTGCTCCTAAACTGTGAAGATCAGTGAATCACAAGATCAACAGGTAAGCTGCTAGCTCAAGTCCCAAGAACCAGAAGTCAGACTACAAGAGGCAGCTGCTAGATCCAGAACAAGCCAAAGCCTTGGCAAGATGAGCGGGGAAGAAGTAGGTGGTGGAGAGAATGAAGGCTGAGGGGGCAGTGAACCACCACAGGCCTTGCCCCTGACAGTACTAGTCAGCAGATTGCATCATGGGGGTGACCACATATCAAATTTCAACAGGGAAGCAATCACAACATTATACAACTGCCAAAACACTGAGAATTATGGCCCAACCATGCTGACACACAGTCTTAACCATCACACAGTATCCCCTCGTACTGTTTGAATGGCTGCCTCTTGATCTATGTACAGGTTTCACATGAGCACAATTAAGTGTTCTAAAATTCCCGTTCTTCAAAATATTATCCATAATTTGTTATGATCCACACAGTTGAATGCCTTTGCACAGTCAATAAAACACAGGTAAATATCTTTCTGGTATTCTCTGCTTTCAGCCAGGATCCATCTGACATCATCAAAGACATTCCTGGTTCCACATCCTCTTCTGAATCCAGCTTGAATTTCTGAAGGTTCCCTGTTGATATATGCCGCAGCTGCTTTTGAATGTTGAATGATCTTCAGCAAAATTTTACTTGCTTGTGATATTAATGATATTGTTCAATAATTTCTGCATTCTGTTGAATCACCATTTTTTTTTTTTTTTTTTGAATGGGCACTAATATGGATCTCTTCCAGTTGGTTGGCCAGGTGGCTGTCTTCCAAATTTCTTGGGACAGATGAGTGAGTGCTTCTAGCATTTCATCTGTTTGTTGAAACATCTCAGTTGGTATTCTTTGAATTCCTGGAGACTTGTTTTTCACCAATGCCTTCAGTGAAGCTTGGACTTCTTTCTTCAATACCGTTGGTTCTTGATCATATGCTACCTCCTGAAATAGTTGAGCATCGACCAATTCTTTTTGGTACAGTGACTCTGTTTATTCCTTCCATCTTCTTTTGATGTTTTCTTGCATCGTTCAATATTTTGTCCATAGAACTCTTCAATATTGCAACTCAAAGCTTGAATTTTTTTCTTCACGTCTTTCAGCTTGAGAAATGCTAAGCATGTTCTTCCCTTTTGGTTTTCTAACTCCAGGTCTTTGTACATTTCATTATAATACTTGACTTTGTCTTCTTGAGCTGCCCTTTGAAATCTTCTGTTCAGTTCTTTTACTTCATCATTTTTTCCATTCCCTTTAGGTACTCTTATGACATTCCCTTTGGTCTTTGAGAAGGTACTGAAGAAATGGGTTAAAGATCAGAGGGGGGGAGATCAGTATTACTTGGATAAAAAGTCTGATCCTTCACAAAAAGCTTCACAGATACTAAGTCCTGAGAACCATGCTTTGAGCAAATATGAATCAGTGAGATGAAGAGAGGAAGGCTATTGGGTGCTCTTAGGGGAGAAAAACGTTTCATAGAGTATGGCTAGGCTACGTATTTGGGCTTTCTAGCTACAAATGGATGTCATCTCACTGGAGCTCATGTCAGCTGTGTGACTGAGCGTGGGTGGGAATGGGCAAAGTTCAATTTCTTACCTGTATGCTTTGGTCTTTAGTACTAATCCCCAGGACGCAGAGAGGTTTGCACATTCACTGATTGGCTGTAGAGAATTATCCTATTTGAAGCATGCCATCTGTTTCCAGTTGGGATCTGACTGATACAAGCAGACCTATTAATTATCTTTCTCAAACCAGCTGTTGGCCACTGTGGGCATGGCTTCCTGGAAGCTTTTGCCATCCACTGTTTGTCTATATTCCCTGTAAGCAAAGGTGTCAGCATAGAGCAGTGATTCTCCAAGTCTGGTGCCGGGCAGGCAGCATCAGCACCATCTGGGAACTTGTTAAAAATGCAAATTCTAGAACCCCACCCCACATCCACTTAATCCAAAACTCAGGGTGGGACCCAGAAATCTGCTTTAATGAGCCCTTCAGTGATTCTGATACGACTTAAAGCATGATAACCATTGGTATAAGGGGGATCACAAAGGATAGCACAGCATCCTGAAGCTAGTTGCAGATGAAATTTTAACACAGCCTGAAGGGAGGAGAAAGGAAACGGGTTAGTAGTACCCAGAAAGAGAAAGAGCCAGGTTTGCCTACCTTGATAAGGTAGTGACATGCCATTGAGGAACACAGCCAGTCCAAGGTAGCCTTATGGTGGCGTCTTAGTTAACAAGTGCTGGTATAACAGAAATACCACAAGTGGATGACTTTAACACAAAGAAATTTATTCTCTCACAGTTTAGGAGGCTAGAAGTCCAAATTCAGGGTGCCAGTTCTAGGGGAAGGCTTCCTCTGTCAGCTCTGGAGGAAGAGCCTCGTAATCAGTCTTCCTTTAGTCTAGGAGCTTTCTCTGCAGAGAAACCTCAAGTCCAAAAGAGGCACTTTGCTCCCGGTGCTGCCTCCTTCATGGTCTGGGTCTCTGCTGGCTTCTCTCTTTTATATCTCAACAGAGATTGGCTTAAAACACAGTCTAATCTTATAGACTGGGTCTTGCCTCATAAACATAACTGTCGCTAATCCTGCCTCATCAACATAATAGAGGTAGGATTTATAACACATAGGAAAATCACATCAGATGACAAAATGGTGGACAATCACACAATACTGGGAATCATGGCCTAGCTAAATTGACAGATATTTTTGGGTGACATGATTCAATCTATGATGGGGGTGGGGAGGTCTGAGAAATAAACACACTGATTTCACTAGCCTTCTCCTCTACCCCCATGGTCTTCTTTGTGGGCTCCCCACTGGTCAAACCTCACTGGATGCCAGAGAGAAGCCCATTGATAACAACCCACACAGGCTGATCCCCCAGAACACAGAGCAGGATTGGGTGATCATGCCAGAGGCAAGCAAAACAAATCCTGAGTTCCTGTCCTGCTTTCTGATACCATGCTAGGAAACAACACAATCTGAGTCTGGTTAACTGGGATTTATGGACTTTCTCATTCCTGTAGAAGTGGAACACGTCAGAAGGGGAGCTTAAACGTGCAGGGGAAACAAATATTTCCTCTAGATGAATTTAATGTGGGATGAGTCTCAGGGGATCATTATACCATCAGGGTAAGTGACTCAAGGCTATATCAACAATGTCCTAAGTAGATTACTTTATTGGAGATTAATGAACCGAGGGATCATATTAAAGAGATATGTGTTAATGGAATCGTCATCTCATTCTACAGCCCATACTCTCCAAATATGATATTAAGGAAAAAAAAAAAAAAAAAACCAGCGTGTGGGAATTACTCTACCAAAACCCAAACCTGTTCCGATTTATAGCAACTCTATAAGACAGAGTAGAACTGCCCCATAGTTTCCAAGGAGCGGCTGTAGACTCGAACTGCTGACCGTTTAATTAGCAGCTGTAGCTCTTAACCGCTGCATCACCAGGGCTCTGGTAATTAGTTGTAATTACAACACATTGAAAAGGTAGCCCAGGGTCTAGTAGCAGGAGTTCAAGAAAAACCGTGATAGCTTATTGGGAAGATAAAAATTCACTGTGCGAATTTTGTGGATTGGTTATTGTTAGATACCTAAAGCTGACAATAAGGAGGGGAACACTTCTTATCCTCCTTCTGGCAGAATTTACCAATTTGAGGAATTGCTCCAGGGGACCTCAACAACCCATACTACCTTTAGTGCCTTGTAGAGAAGTGACAAGCCAATAGTGGAAGTAGGTGGATGCCATCATTGTGTTTGGGAGACTGTCACGAGAGCGCAAGCAACTCTTCCCTAAAGTTCCACCCATCCTGGATAATGGCTTTAGGTGATCCTGTGAAAGCTACAGTTTTCTCAGGATGCCACACACTGTTTACTGGATGACACTCCAAGATGGCTTGTCCTACCACCTGATGTCCTCCCAGCAGTAACAGGCCACCTTGTAGTTCAATATGTAAGGTCTGCTACATGGGCATATGAGCCCTGGTGGCTCAGTGGTTAAGATCTACGGCTGCCAACCAAAAGGTTGGTAGTTCGAATCCACCAGCTGCTCCTTGGAAACCCTATGGGGCAGTTGATGAAACAGAAATGGGTTTGAGGTTTTTTTTTTTTTTGGTTTGCATGACCAAAGCACCCGTGTAGATTAACTATCAAAACCTTATTGCTTGATCCTTACTTTAATAAAAGTTACTATTTACTCACATTTATCATTTTCTTAAAACTTTTTCCTCTTTGGAAAGCCTCTTTAATCTCGGCTTTTAATGGCTCTCTGAGGTAAAGCACGTTTTGATGAGATAGTCAGCCATGGAATGCGTTTTCACGTGCTTCATTTGGCTCTGACAGCTTGATAGCACATTGCTGGAATGTGAAATAAAGGTTGTGGACATGAATTGAGTACTTTGGCTACAGAAGCCAAAATAACTATCTGTTTTTTTTTACAGATTGAGTTGTGTCCCCCAAAAATATGTGTTGTAAATCCTAACCTCTATGCCTGTGGTTATAATCCCATTTGGGAATGGGTTGTCTTTATTATGTTAATGAGGCAGGATTAGTGTAGGTTGTCTTGAGTTAGTCTCTTTTGAGATATAAAAGAAATTAAAAACAAGCTAGGAAGCAGAGACTAGGGAAGAGAGACATCAAGCCACAGGAAGATCACCCAGGAGCAGAAGCTCAGAAAAGACAAGGACCTTCCTCCAGAACCGACACAGGGAGAAAAGCCTTCCTCTAGAGTCGGCACCCTGAACTTGGACTTCTAGCCTCCCAAACTGTGAGAAAATAAATATCTCTTTGTTAAAGCCACCAATTTGTGATATTTCTGTTATTAAGGATGCTAGATAACTAAGACAGGGCCTCAGTTCTGTTTGTTTTTTCTGTTTTTTGAACTTGCTGTTTACTTCTGTTCTCTGGTCTATTTTCATTGTGAAGAAGCAAATGATGAAGTAAGACTCTAAATTTTAGAGTCGAAAATAAAGGCTATATGTATTTTTTCTGACGATACCTATTTTCTCAGAAATGTTCTGGTTCTGAAATGTCATGCTTAAGTAAAAATTTACATAATATACTTTTAGATTGTAGATGTGTATTTTGGAGGAGCCCTGGTGGTGCAGTGGATAAAGGGCTCGGCTGCTAACCCACAAGTCAGTGATTAGAACCCACCAGCCACTGTGCAGGAGAAAGGTGTGGTAGACTGCTTCTGTAAAGATCACAGCCTTCGAAACCAAATGCAGCAGCTCTACTCTGTCCTATAGGGTCGCCATGAGTCAGAACCACCCAATGGCAATGGGTTTATCTGTATTTTGAACAGATTTAGCTGTGGGTATGTATTCTAGATTCCATAGTTGTTTTTGTTGTTGTTGATAGGTGTCATCAAGTCAGTTCCAACTCATAGAGATCTATGTGCAGATTCCCATTAGGTCCAGATATTTCCTGTTGAACAGTTATTTCTGAACAGTTCTTTTATTTTAGTGTGAGTTTTTAGATATACTAAGTGATTCTATTAGGAAGTCTAACCTTTTGGTAGAATTTAGTCTACCAATTTGAGTAAATCCATTTCTGAAAATTTTCAGGATGTACTAGACTCTTCTGAACTTAATGTTCTCTTGAAATGGATGGAAAGTTAGGTTTTGAATATCACTGTGTAGACAACCTCTGTTTGGTACTGCATTTTACTTTAAACCTTTATTCTATACACCTTAAGCATTTTCACGATTAACTGTGGGAGTGTTTTAAAGAAGAGTCATATTGTTAACACGCAGTGTTTAGACCATTGAGTATCACCTTTAGAGGTGCTGTGCTCACAGGCTGCGTAGGTAGAACACAGTGACTCCGATCCTGGGCTTCTTGAGAAGGAACAAGGGCTCCGGGAGAATGGCCATGAGTACTTGTTATATTCAGTGAGCAGCCCTCTTATAACTAATTGTGTCACTGTGATCATTATCTTGTCAGGCCATACTAAGTCTTTTTTGGACAAGATTACATAGCAAAATGCAGAAAGCAAGTGTGAAATACTACTCACTTTTTAAAAACCTGAATGATCTATACTGAATGTTTTTTTATGGATTTTATGAAATTACCTACCAGTTCACTTTATTTTAGACTCAGATCTAACCTTCGCTTGGTTGAGTTTATATTGTACTTTCTGTGTGCAAAGATGTTTTCTTCCATTGCATCTACCCAGCAGTTACTTGTAGAAACTATGGAAAGATGGTTTTGTGAAGCTCACAGTGATACAGTGGGGAGAACACGGGCTTTGCAAATGAGACAGACCTTGATTAGGCTGTACGACTTGTGACAATTTACTTAACAGCTCTGAACCTTAGTTTTCTTATCTAAAAACATGTGTAACGATATTTACCCATTAGAGTTATTGGAAAAGCCAAGTCTAAAACCTGGCAAGCATATGTTGTTGTCGTTAGGTGCCATCAAGTGGTTCTGACTCATAGCAACCCTATGTACAACAACGAAAAACTGCCCGGTCCTGTGCCATCCTCACAATCATTGCATTGCTTGACGCCATTGTTGCAGCCACTGTGTCAATCCATCTCATTGAGGGTCTTCCTCTTTTTCACTGACCCTCCACTTTACCAAGCATGATGTCCTTCTCCAGGGATTGATTCCTTCTGATAAAATGTCTGAAGTATGTGAGACAAAGTCTCTTCATCCTCGCTTCTAAGGAGCATTCTGGCTGTACTTCTTCCAAGACAAGCATGTCGATTTCTAATGTCTCCCTTCCTTCTATATCTGTTACGTATTAACTATTATAAAATGTATTCAGATTCCATTTATTAGAACAACGTTTTAGTTAGTCCTGCTATAACAGAAATACCGCAAGTGCGTGGCTTTAACAAACAGAAATTTATTTTCTCACAGTTTAGGAGGCTGGGAGTCAGAATTCAGGGTGCTGGCTCTAAGGGAAGACTTTCTCTGTCTGTTGGCTCTGAAGGAAGGTCCTTGTGTCTTCTGAGTTTCTTCTGCTCCTTGGCGATCTACATGTGGCTTGGCATCTCTCTTGCCCTATCTCTGCTCTGCTTGCTTGTTTAATTTCTTGTATATCTCACAAGAAATTGACTTAAGATATACCCTACACTAGTCCCGTCCCATTAATGTAACAAAGACAGCTCATTCCCATGTGGGATTATGACCACAGGGTTAGAGGTTAGGATTTAAAACACGTATTTTAGGGGTACACAATTCAACCCACAACAAGCAATAACCTAAAATCTGTTTTATATCTTTAAAAGACATAGATCAGAAAATTATTTATAGGGAATTTGAGGCTCTAGTAAAATAGCCTAATGAAGCCGTGGTGGCATAGTGGTTAAGAGATTGGCTGCTAACCAAAACATTGGCAGTTCAAATCCACCAGCCACTCCTTAGAAACCCTGTGGGGCAGTTCTACTCTGTCCTACAGGGTCGTTAAGGGTCGGAACTAACTCAATGGCACCTAACAACAGCATAATACAACTCTTCAAGTTGAACTCCAGTAAGCTTTCTTCTAGAGATTTGGGTCTTTAAACTATCTTTATCCCTATGATCAGTGTTTTAGGTAGGGCCATTTGGATGCAAATTAGCCAGAAGATGAATTCGGTAGAAGTTTTCATTTAGACACCAACATTGAAGTACTCCTATCCAAAGAGCTTCCTCACAAAATGAGATCACACAAAGGTCAGTAGTAATAAAATAAAAACATAAATCAAGGTAGAATCTTCCTATAAATCAGTACCAATACACTCCACTATCACATCAGTCAGGACCCTTTATAAATATGTCAGTAAATAACGCAGTGTCTCTTTTGATTTCTCTTCATGTTCCACAGTTTATAAACAAACAAATAAAAAACCCAAACCAACTGCTATCTAGTTGATTCCAACTCATAGTGACTCTGTAGGACAGAGTAGGACTGCCCCATAGGGTTTCTAAGGCTGTAAATCTTTACAGAAGCAGACTGCCACATCTTCCTCCTTAAAAGCTCCTTAAAACTCTTTAAAACGCTCCCAGCCTCCACCCATTACCCAATTCCAGACTGCTGCCACATTTTAGGTATCTGTTACCGCAGCTCCCCACTCTTCCGGTACCAAATTCTGTCTTAGCCATCTGGTGCTGCTGTAGCAGAAATACCACAAGTAGGTGGCCTTAACAAACAGAAATTTATTTTCTCACAGTTTGGGAGGCTAGCATTCTGAATCCAGGGCAGTCTCTAGGGGAAGGCTGTCTCTCTCTGTCGGCTCTGGAGGAAGTGAGCACCGGGGCACAGAAAAAGTCAGGAAGAACCCCCTAGTTCTAGCTAATGCTCGGAGGGGGTATGGAAAGCCCCTGTTGTTTTTTCTCTTTCCTTTCTTTATTCTCTCATGCCTTAGTCCTAGAGCAGAGCAATAGTGAAACTACTAACTTAAAAAAAAAAAAAAATTGTTTTTTTAAGTTCACTAACTTAGGGAAGGAAAAATGAATGTTTTGTATTGCACGCTTGTGAGATTTGGGGGATGTTTGTTAACCACATCAAAAGCTGACTCACGCATATCAGTTCGTTGCAGCATTGCTTAAATAGTGATATTTGGAAATGACCTAAATATCCATTAAAAAGAATGAATAAGTAAATTGCGGAATCTTCATACAAGTGCTAAACCCTAGCACTTGAATGAACAAAAGCCACATGTATCAATATATATTGCTGCTGCTGCTGTTAGGTACCACCGGTCAACACCTGCTCATAACGACCTTACGTCCAACAGAACGAAACCGCTCCGTCCTGCACCATCCTCACAATTGTTGCTATATTTGAGCCACTGTGTCAGTCCATCTTGTCGAGGGTGTCCTTCTTTATTGCTGATTCTCTACTTCACCAAGCACGATGTCCTTCTCCAGGGACTAGTCCCTCCTGAAAATATGTCCAAAATTAAGCAAGACGAAGTCTCACCATCTTCTTCTGTAAGGAACATTCTGACTGTACTTCTTCCAAGACAAATTTGTTTCTTCTTCTGGCAGTCCATGGTACATTCTCTATTCTCTTGCCAACCCCACAATTCAAATGCGTCAATTCTTCTTCGGTCTTCCTTTTTCATTGTCTAGCTTTTGCATGCTTACGAGGTGGTTGAAAATACCATGGCTTGGATCAGGAGCACCTTATTCTTCGAGGTGACATCTTTTTTTTTTTTTTTAACACTTTAAAACTTTTAACACTTTAAAGAAAGAAGTCTTTTGCTTCAGATTTTCCCAACGCAATATGTTGTTTGATTTCTTGACTGCTGCTTCTGTGGGCATTGATTGTGGATCTAAGTAAAATGAAATCCTTGACAACTTCAAATTCTTTGCTGTTTACCATGATGTTGTTTATTGGCCCAGTTGTAAGGATTTTTGTTTTATTTATTTTGAGGTGGAATTCGTATTGAAATCTGTAATCTTTTACCTTCATCAGGAAGTGCTTCAAGTCATCTTCACTTTCAGCAAGCCAGGTTGTGCCATCTGCATATCTCAAGTCGTTAATGAGTCGTGTTCCAATCCTGATGCCACGTTCTTCTTCATACAGCCCAGCTCCTCAGATCATTTGTTCAGCATATAGAATGAATAAGGTAAAAGAATACAACACTGCCACACACCTTTTCCAATTTTAAATGACATAATATCTCCTTGTTCTGTTTGAACAACTGTCTCTTGATTCATGTATGTTAAGGGGAAAAATGAGCTCACTGTAGAAAGCTACATAGAGTATAATACAATTTATGTAAATTTTAGAAAATGCCAAGTACAATTCTACACTATTCTTGGTAGTAAAATTATTAAAATGTAAATAAAACCAAAAACCCATTGTCGTCAAGTGGATTCCGAGTCATAGTGACCCTATAGGAGAGACTAGAACCGCCACATAAGGTTTCTAAGGAGCAATTGGTGGATTTGAACTGCTGACCTTTTGGTTAGAAGCCAAGCTCTTAACCAGTGTGCCACAAGGGGTCCAAAATGTGAATAGAATAATAACCGACTTGACTCGACGGCACCTAACAACAAAACAACATGAGGTCCAGCAACTTTGGGTGTGTGGCAGATGAGTGAGACTTGGATTTTGAGCTTCTCATCAATCTTTTAATTGTTTAATGAAAGTAATAGAAATATAGGGTTCAAGAAATATGAATTGGTTTTATATGTTAAACATGGATACAGATATGAAGCTGTATAATGACAATAAGCATTTATTATGACAATAAACATTATTTCCTTTTTCTTGGATGTTGATTCACTTGGCTGAAAAATTTGATTTGATGTGATTTCAGTAGAAATAACTTGGATAGGCTTTGAGAGATTACCCTTCATTAAAAAAAAAAAAATTATTGTGTTCTAGGTGAAATTTCACACAGCAAATTAGGTTCCCATTTAACAATTTCTATACAAATGGTTCTGTGATTTTGGTCACAGTTTTTACAATGTGTCAGCATTCTCTATCCCTCTTTTTTTTTTTTAAGCAAAGACAAGAAAAGAGACTAATGGGTGGGTGTGATTATTTCAAAATGTAATCCATTTCCTCCCTATACCGTCAGAGGAAGGGAAGAGTATATATAATATTGCTTTAAAAACTGTGCCTACTGGTTAACCTGCCCCTGAGCTACAGAGCCACAGTACAGGGCAAGCTAGGGAGCAGATGCAAGCTGGTAGCCCCTCCTGCCTGCCTGTCTGCAGCCCACATCTTGAGGCTAGCTAGGTGAGTAGATGCACCTTAGTGATGCCCTGGAAACTCCAGGTGGGAGGATAGAGGCATGCAGCCTGAGGCATGAAATGAGATGCTGGAGGTCATGCCATGAGTAGCCTAGAGGATGAGAAGCAGCTGCTGCAATGAGCCCAACTAGCCAATAGGGGTGTGCTGCAATGACTGGCCCCTACCATGAAGAAGACGATGAAACTCACTGAGCCTTTCTAACCAAAGCCTCTCTGTGGCTCTAGCTGGTACCAGCCAGTCCTCTTGGAGGGTCTTCAACAGCACTGAGCAAAAAACCATGACCGAGCAAATCCCAGGAGGCATATAACTGGATCTGGTAGGTGGTGCAGATCTAGTCTGTGGATGCAGGCAACATAAACTTGATCCTGGGTCATCTTGTTGTGCCAGAAAGCAAGGAGGCGGCCAAACTGGTGACTTGTCAAAAGGACACGAGACCAACTGGAGAACTCTTGTTGGCCAAAGATGGACAATTTCAGCAGGAAAGAAAATAATGACTGCAACGAATTTTAACACATCAAATATATGAAACAATTCATGAGTTAATAGTGATGCTCTAAAAGACTAATTGAAAATGAAAATTTATAAAGGGGAAAAATTAGAATTCCTCCTGTCTTTTCTGTTCTGGCTTTATTTCAGAGAAAGGAAGTAGGTGATCAATAGAGAACCTTCCTTTTAGAAGAGATCCACTAATAAATGCAGAAGGAATGATAGAAACTGAGAATGGTAATTTTACAAACTTTATAAAATAACAGATCTAGGTAGCAATAATTGTTATGGATTGAATTATGTCCCCCCAAAATGTATTTTAAATCCTGATCCCTATACCTGTGGTTATAGTTCCATTTCCGAATGGGGTTTCTTTGTTATGTTAATGAGACAGTATTACTGTAGGGTGTATCTTTCTCGAGATATGAAAAGAGCAGATTAGGCATAAAGAAGCAAGCAGAGATGGGGGAAGGTAGATGTCACCTCACATGAAGATCACCTAGGAGCCGAGGAATAGAAAGTGAAGAGAGGAGGACCTTCCCCCAGAGCCAACAGAGAGAGAAAGCCTTCCCCTAGAGCCAGCGCCCTGAATTCAGACTTCTAGCCTCCTGAACTGTGAGAAAACAAATAACCGCTTGTTAAAGCCATTCACTTAAGGTATTTCTGTTACAGCAGTACTTGGTATCTAACGCAATAATCAAAGCCTCTTAAAATCATTAGGTGAAATGTTGATGCGGGAACTTTATAAGGAATAGATCAGATTCACAATACTCGAACCCACTGGCCAGTCTTGTCATAAATAAAGGTGGAACAGACCGTCAGACATTAAATACTTTCTCTGGTGCAGTGGATAAGGGCTTGGCTGAACCAAAAGTTTGGTGGTTCAAACTCACCAGTCAGTCAGTAAGGGAAAGATGTGGCAATCTGCTTCCATAAAGATTACAGCCTTAGAATCCCTACGGGGCTGTTCTGCTCTGTTCTATTAGGGTCTCTTTGAGATAGAATGGACTTGTTGGTAATGGGTTTGGTTTTTATTTTTTGGTATGAAGCATCTGTGCCTGGAAAACTGAACCCAATCTCATTAAGCTTCTTGGTCTACAGTTTATAGGAAATTTGAGGGCTAGAAGAACATATTAATTGATACCTTAAAGATACAATCAGCCAAATTCAGAATAAAAGAAATCCTGCAAGACAAAAAACCCAGGTTTTGTCAACAAATGGCATAAGAAAAAAATGGAGGAGGTGTGTAGGGGAGCAGTAAATATTTAAAGAAGCTTAAAAGACAAGTCAACCAAATAGTTTTAAGATGTTTTTTGGATTTTGGCTCAGGCAAACTAACTTTAAAACATATTTCAATGAAAATTTGGGAAAATTGAACATCAGCTTGGTGTTAAATAATAGAAAGGATTTGTTAGTAATTGTGTCCAGTATGATAATGATATGATAATTATAATCTGCTGCAAAGGACCTCTTCAAAGTGTTGAAGAGCAAAGATATCACCTTGAAGACTAAGGTGCGCCTGACCCAAGCCACGGTATTTTCAATCTCATCGTATGCATGTGAAAGCTGGACAATGAATAAGGAAGATTGAAGAAGAGTTGACACCTTTGAATTATGGTGTTGGCGAAGAATATTGAATATACCATGGACTGCCAAAAGAATGAACTATCTGATTTAGAAGAAGTACAACCAGAATGCTCCTTAAAGGCAAGGATGGTGAGACTGCGTGTTACATACTTCGGACATGCTTTCAGGAGGGATCAGTCCCTGGAGAAGGACGTCATGCTTGGCAGAGTACAGGGTCAGCGGAAAAGAGGAAGACCCTCAACGAGGTGGATTGACACAGTGGCTGCAACAATGAGCTCAAGCATAACAATGATTGTAAGGATGGCTCAGGACTGGGCAGTGTTTCGTTCTGTTGTGCATAGGGTCGCTATGAGTCGGAACCAACTCGACCGCACCTAACAACAGCAACAACATGATAATGACACTATTATCAATTTTAAAGTCCATATCTCTTACACGGAGCCCTGGTGGCACAGTGGTTAAGAACTACGGCTGCTAACCAAAAGGTCGGCAGTTCAAATCCATCAGCCACTCATTAGATACCCTATGGGGCAGTTCTACTCTGTCCTATAGAGAAGCTGTGAGTTAAAATCCACTGGACGGCAGAGGGTTTGGTTTGGTTTATCTGTTACATAAACATACTGAAGCACTTACGGGTGAAATGATATGATGACTGGAATTTGCTTTTTAAAATGTAAGGAACATTGAGTTTCTCTTTCTGTGGATGGAAAATTTGGCAAAGGATATTAGTGATGGTAGCACAACATGATTGGTGTAGTTGATTTTACTGAATTGTATTGGTAAAAAATGTTGAATTGGCAAATATTGCATTATCTATATTGAACACCAATTGAAAATTGAACCTCAATAAAAAATACAATAAAGAAGATGTGGGGAAGAATAATGAGAAAATATGGACAAATGTTGCTTGTTTGTTGAAGCTGGCTGGGGATGCATGGTGTTAATTATACTGTTCACTCTTGTTTATGTATGAACATTTCCATAATAAAAGTTTGAAAAATTAAAATGCACAGACAAGTTCTTAAACAAACACTTGGAGCTCCCTACCTTGTTTTAAACAAGAATCACCCATGCTTGGACGTCACTTGGGTAGAGAGGACCTTGACACGAAGGAGAGGCAAGTGTAGTGAAGCTGGTGGCCCCCACCCCACCTGCACCTCGACCCCGGATTCCAGCCACCAGGGCTCCCAGTGGCAGTGGTCCCAGAGTTGGTCAGCACTTTGCAGTGAGGGATCACGCTCTCAAAGATGAAGTTCGGTCAGCGTAGATCTCAGGATGCAGGAGAGGCTCCTTTACTTTACAGCTCGTAGCTCTACTAAAATTCCTTCTCAGGTAGGAGAAGATTAATGAGTATTAATATTTAGCTTCTGTTTCCATGAGAAAGCCTGTGAAAAAGCATTTTTAAAAGAGTCTGTAGTAACAAACCAGGAAAATAAACCAAATTAGTCACTGCCGAGAGCTTGCATGAAAAGTCAAAATGAGATAATTTTTTATATGAGTGGTTAGCTTGACGGTGGAACTTTATGGCTTTTTTTTTTTAATTGTGGTAAAATATACCTACAAAAACGTTGGCCATTTCCATCTTTTTTACATGTACAATTCAGTGACGTTAATTAATTACGTTCTCCATGTTAAGTAACCATTGCCACTGTTTCCAAGTTTTTCCATTGTTCTTATCAGAAGCTCAGTGCCCTTTAAACAATACCTTCTGCTTTTTGTTTATCCCTTAATCTGTTGATGGACATTTAGGTTGTTTCTACCTTTTGGGTATGGCCAATAGTGCGGTAATGAACACTGGGGTACAAATATCTGTTTGGGTCCCCGCTTTCAATTTTTTGGGGGGGAGTATTTAGAAGTGGAATTGCTGGGTTATATACGGGGCAGTTCTATTCTGTCCTATAGGGTCACTATGAGTCGGAATCCACTCAACAGCAGTGGCTGGTGGGGACGGTAAGGCCGGAAACACTGATGGTGTAGTGATTAAGTGTTATGGCTGCTAACCAAAAGCTAGGAAGTTCGAATCCACCAGGCACTCCTTGGAAACTATGGGGCAGTTCTACTCTGTCCTATAGGCTTGCTATGAGTTGGAATTGACTCAACAACAATGGGTTCGGTTTTTTGGTTTTATGGTAAGGCCATGTTTAACTTTTTGAGGAACTGCCAAACTGTTTTTCACAGCGACTGTACCATTTTGCAATCCCACCAACAATGGATGAGGGTTTCAATTTGTTCACATCCTTGCCAACACTTATTGTTTTCAGTTTTTCTGTTACTATCCATGCTAATGGGAGTGAAGTTGTATCTTATTGTGGTTTTGATTTGCATTTCCCTTATGACTAATGATGTTGAGCATCTTTTCATGTGCTTGTTGGCCATTTATACATCTTTTTTTAGTGAAGTATTTGTTCAACTCAGTCTTTTAATTTTTTGTTTGTTTAGTTGTAGGGGTTCTTTATATAGTCTAAATGTTAAAGCTTTAACATATATATGATTCCCAAATATTGTTTCCCATTCTGTAGGCTGTCTCTTCACTTTGCTGATAAAGTTTCATGGTGTATTTTATGACAAGTACCATCAACTACATTTAAGTTAGTTTATTTCGTACCCTAGTGTGATGCTGGACAATGAATAAGGAAGAACGAAGAAGAATTGACGCATTTGAATTATGGTGTTGGCAAAGAATATTGAATATACCACGGACTGCCAGAAGAATGAACAAATGTATTGGAAGAAGTCCAGCCAGAATCCTCCTTAGAAGCAAGGATGGTGAGACTTTGTCTCATATACTTTGGACATGTTATCAGGAGGAGTCAGTCCCTGGGGAAGGACATCATGCTTGGTAAAGTAGAGAAAAAAAAAAAAAAGTAGAGGGTCAGCAAAAAAATGGAAGACCCTCAAAGAAATGGGTTGACACAGTGACAGCAACAATGGGCTCAAACATAGCAAGTATTGTGAGGATGGTGCAGGACCGGGCAGCGTTTCCTTCTGTTGTGCATGGGGTCACTATAAGTCACGGCCAACTTGATGACACCCTGTAATAATGCGATGCTGTGGAGTAGCACTGAGCTGGGTGTCCTGAGACCCAGATTTTAATTTGAGATCTTTTACTGACACACTATGTGACTTTCTTCAGGTCACCTTGTCTAGGGCTGAATTTCCTCATTTCTGAACAGACAAAGGAATAGATCTCTGAGGTCCTTTCAGCCCTAGTATTCTTTGTATCTATGAAGAAAACATGCTCATTGCTTTGCATGCATTATTGTGTTTACCGCTCACAATGACCTTATGATGTAGGTAGTTTTATTATTCACACTTGACAGATGAAGAAACCCAGCTTTAGAAAGAATAAGCAATTTGATTAAGTAGATTCTCGATTGATATTAAACAATGAAAGTTTAGTTGTGCCCCAATTTTCATTCTCATAAAACTATCAGGCCATTGACTTTTCATGTGTGTTGTAGTATTTATTTTTAGTAGTTGAGACTCAAAGGATTTAGACATTTGAAATCTGTCAAAACTCTGAAACATTAGAAAAGTTTAGTTTCTCTAAATATTATGAAAACTTTGCATCTCAATACAAGCTGTCATTTATAAAATATAAGAGAATGTCTACAAAATAGATTCCTTTGCAACTGGAATTTTGTTGTATGTGTGTGTAAATCCTAAAATCTCAAGGGAATGAAATGAACTAGCCCTGTATATCCTATCTGAGATGTCTTATAAAATAGATGAAAGGTCTCTAAATACAGACATCAAGTTCATTTGTTTCACAAATATTTAGTGAGCATCTGCTACGGACCCCTTCATTCCAAGTGAATCTGAATCTTACAGTGATTCAAGAACTACCTGAATGATGTTAGTGTCAGTTCCCATCTCGGTGCCCTGTCAGAGCCCATTAAACCCATTGTCATCAAGTCGATTTTGACTCACAGTGATCCTATGGGACAGAATAGATCTACCCTACATGGTTTCCAAGGCTGAGCAGTGGCGTAGTGGTGCAGTGGTAAAAAGCTTTGGCTGCTAACCAAAAGGTCAGCAGTTCGAATTCAGCAGCCACTCCTTGGAACCCCTACGAGGCACTTCTACTCTGTCCTGTAGGGTTGCTATGAGTTGGAATCGACCTGACTGTAATCTTTACAGAAGCAGACTTTCAGATCTTTCACTTGTGGGGCAGATGGCGGGTTTGAACCACTGACATTTTGGTTAGCAGTCAAATATTTTAACCACTGAGCCATCAGGGGTCCTTCAGAACCCATTACCTATCTGATTTCCGTGGCCATTGCCCTATTAGACGACATACAATGCATTCTGGCCCTGCAATCAATCATGGCACCCATGAGAAAGTTCAAAATGCCAAACTACTTGTGGTATATAACACAGAACCTTATATATAATGCCAGTACTCAGCAAGTAAACACTGAATTAAAGCTAACATGAAAATACAGTCCTTTAGATAAAAAATAGACCAGTTTAAGGGCATTTCAGCAGGATTTCAGGTGGTAATAAATCATGATAGTAGTATTACAAGGTCATTAAATAACTGGTTTTTGACGCTTTTTTTTAATGCCAAACCAGGCTGTGCTTTCTAAAGATTTGAGTTCCTCAGTGACAATGAGAGTAATGATACTTGTTTTTCACTTTATACTTTTTGAAGCACTTTGGTTACATTATCTCATTTGATCATTGTATCAATTCTTGAATGACATTTTTGGGTAACTGTATGGACAAACTACGTATTCCTGAGATAGCATTACTGCTAAAAATTATGGCTGCTTTTAAAAGTAATTAAAGAAATAGACGTGTAGTAAACACTCATTTATACATTTTCTGAGCAGTCTATAGTTAACAATACTAAAATTGTTGGCTACAAATGATATCCTTTGAGGAAACTTCCTTCACTGTAATGCCATCTATTTAGATCTGAATGTTCTAGAGAAACAGAGGGGAGCTTTGAGGACGGTTAAACTAAAGTCACGTTACCCTTTTTTAAGTTGCATGACCATGAAAATTATAAGACTTTATAAAACTGTTTTTCTAACTTACAGTGCATTTTAATAAGCATAATTCAGTTCTTTACTTCCCAGTGGCATCAAACAGAAAGCAACACTGTAGGCGGCTGATTAATATTTTATGCTTGCCTTTAGTAACTAACCATGTCAATCTGTGAAGATGTTCTGAAAGAAACAATGTATTCAAAACAGTTCCTTTACTATGTAATTTCTTTGGGATATTTCATTTTCTACACCATTTGTTTATAGCTTTAAAAAATGTTATACCTTATCCAAATAGTATTAGTACCTCACATTTAATAAAATTTATCTAAAAGTTTAAGAATGAAAAATTATTGGCTTGACAACTCTTTAAAGATGATTTCTTTCCTATTTTCACCTCGGAATTGACTCAATGTCAACAGGTTTTTTTGGTTGGTATATTAAAAATTTCTTCTTGAGTGTTGCTTAGATTTTTAAATCTTAATATACTCTTGAATAAACTATCTAAATCCAGGTCATTTCCTTTCAAATGTCTAGGTTTTTCCAGGTTTTCCTTTACATTAGCAAAGATCATGCCATTACCTTTGTCCTGTGCCATCACTGAGTACCACAGATTTGTATTTTCCCAGCTCCTCACAAACAGCTCGGTGTGTGAAATCTTAATTTTCCTGGGAGATACATTATTATTAGTGGACAGTTTTATCTCTGAAAGGAAGTAATTTCAGTCCAAATCAACACTGAGATGATTCAGGTAAACTCATTGAAGAGAGAGACCATATTTTATAAATATTTATAAAATGCTCCAAATATTTAACAATTGATAAGGCATGGGCACTGGCCAATCAGAACAGACACTGGTCATAAAGCTGGACAAAGTCCTGCAGGTCTCCTTTGGGGCAGACCTTCACCCTTTAGTTGCTGGATCCTGATAAGTTGGGGCATCAAGGAGGGGCTCCCAGGATTCACGATGCTGGCTTTACACCAGGGCTCTCAATCTCAGCCCTACTGACGTTTTGGGACCAATGATCCTTCATTGCAGGGAACTGTCCTATGCATCATATGATGTTTAGCCGCATCTCCGGCTTCTGCCCCCTAGATGCCATCAGCACTCGCTCCTTCCCCTTAGTCGTGACAACTAAGATATTGTCAAATGTCTACTTGGGGGCAAAACCCAAACCAAATCCTTCGCTGCCCTGTTAATTCTGACTCCCGGTGACACAGTGGTTAAAGCATTCGGCTGCTATTTGAAAGGCTGGTGGTTCGGACCCACCAGCTGCTCCTTAGGAGAAAGGTGTGAGAGTCTGCTCCATCAAGATTACAGCCTTGGAAACCCAAAGGGCAGTTATTCTCTGTCATATACAGTCTCTTCTTGGGGAAGGGGGTACAATCACCCCAGTTGAGAGCCACTGCTTTATACCATCTGATACAGAAATATTTCAGTATTTTAACAGCCATTACATCTATACCATCATAATTCACTATAATAATTCAAAAATAATCTACTGTGGGTAAAACCCAAAAAAACCAAACCCAGTGTAGTTGAGTTGATTCCGACTCATAGCAACTCTATAGGACAGAGTAGAACTGCCTCATAGAGTTTCCAAGGAGCGCCTGGCGGATTTGAACTGCTGACCCTTTGGTTAGCAGCCATAGCACTTAACCACTACACCACCAGGGTTTCCGCTATTGTGGGTACATGGTGATTTATCATTAAGCAGGTGCTTAGTAAGACCCTTCAACATGTTGCCCATATTTTTTGGCACTGTGGGTGCTACCTAAGCACGAGGGCTAGTGTTCACTGCCTTCATCTCTTTTCTTAAGGTTCAGTTCTTCCGTGATCTTGGTTTTCATTTATGTGCAGATAAATCCTATATTTGTGCCTATCCCCCAACCTCTTTCTTACCTTAAGGTGCATCTCTACTGGTTGTGTTTATCCAAACCCCAAACCTATTGCTGTTGAGTCGATTCCACCTCTTAGCTACCCTACAGGGCAGGGTAGAACTGTCCCCATGGGGTTTCCAAGGCTGTAATCTTTACGAAGCAGACTGCCACATCTTTCTCCCATGGAGCGGCTGGTAGGTTTGAACCACCTACCTTTCAGTTAGCAGCCAAGCATTTAACTACTGAGCCCTCAAGTCTCCTTGGTCACGTGTATATTGCATCTTAAATACCAAATGTAGGGAATTGAACTTGGCTTCTGCCTCACTTCACTGCACCATGACAAGCACCATGACCTGTGTGGTCTAAATTAATTGGATAATAGTATCACCTCACTCAGGGGGCAGGATTCTTGTCTTCTGTGCAGGAGACCCAAGTTTGAGACCCAAGTTTGATCCCTGACCAATGTACCTCAAGTGCAGCCACCACTTGTCTGCCAGTGGAGGCCTGCATGTTGCCATGATGCTGAACCTGTAACAGTGGAGCTTCCAGACTGAGACAGACTAGGAAGAAAGGCCTGGCAATCTACTTCCAAAAATCATCCAGCGATAACCGTGTGGCTCACCATGGTCCAATCTGCAACCAATCATGATGGTGGTACAGGACTTGGCACCATTTGGTTCCACTGCGTGTGGGGTGACCATGAGCTGGGACCCACCCCACTGCAGTTAACAACAACATCGTCTCACTCGTGGTGGTGATTTAGGTAACTCTCCTGCAGCTCTTACAGCCAAGCGTTGATCACTAAGTCCAGTTAACTACCGATAATTTGGATTTCCTTCCCTATTCTTTACTTTCTGCTCCACTGGACTAATTCCGACCTCTTGACTGGTCTCCCAGACTCGGGTGTGTTTCCTCTCAAATCCAACTTTGCACTGCTCCCAGCTTCACCTCTTTGGTTAGCAGCCATAGCTCTTAACCGAAATGCCATCAGGGTTTCCGATGCCATTTTAAAATAGGGCTTCAAACTGGTTCGTTCTGATTTGGACCCCACCCGCCTGAGAATTTGAATTTCCACCCCAGGTATATGGAATCAGACTCTACCTTTTAACAAGATCCCCCAGTGATTCTTATGTATAACTTCTCTACTAGTGGGTCTCAGAATTGGTCCCTAACCAGCAGCATTAGCATCACCTGGGAACTTGTTAGAAATGCAAATTCTCAGCAGGGGCTTGAACCTGACCCAACTGGTTTGAAGCCCTGTTTTAAAATGCTTCAGTTGTCTAAAGGATAAAACCTAAGCTCTTTAGCACAGGTGAGGCCCTCCCTAACCTGGCCTCTGCTCTGTCTTGGAGCCTGCACTTGAGATTTCATGCACTAGAAATTCTGAACAGCTGTCAGTTTGCTGTCACCATGTGCTCAGTTTGTTCCTTTGACCTGAAATACCCTCTTGGTCATTCGTTACCTAACCAAGTCCTTATCTTTCAGTGCAGGTGGTACCTCTTCTACAACACCTTCTCTGAATTGCTCATTTTGGGTTAAGCAGCTCTCTCATTTATGGTATTCTGGGCCCCTCTGAATAGTAGTATTATCATCTTATATTGAAATAATCTATTTAACTGTCACACGGTTTGTTACTAGGGCAGAAATGATGTCTTATTCATCTTTATATCTTTAGTTCATGGCATAGGTGCTCAATAAATGCTTCCAGTGTGACAGCATTCTGAAAAAAAAGAAAAAGATATACAGATACAGGAAATAAGACTGAAAGGACGCCCACATAACATGGCTGGATTCTGTACTCTGGCCCTTTCTTTTGAATCTCCTCCCACTTTGGCCTCAAGTAGTGTTGGTGTGAGGTTTACTCACATAAGTACGTTATATGAGGAAGATAAAGTTGCTTTTCAAATTTGGGGAAAGCTGGGAAGGAAAGGGGTGAAAGAGGAAAAAGGAGGGAAGGGGACAACAACAAAAGCAAAAAGTTTGCTGATTGTCGACCCTCAGACCAGTGCTCTCTAAACTTATAACCCACTTATATGGGAGAAACAAAGAGGCAAAAAGCAGGACAGAAGTACAGTTACAACTTAACAGCAATCTTCCTACTTCCTTTGTAAATCGTGAACAATTTCCTCTCCCCCTTCCCCACCACCATCCCCCACCCTGAAAAAAAAAAACTTATTTTAATAATAATGAAGTTTTATGATTTTTTTTCTGAAGCATTTGGGACTCCAGCTCAATTGAGCACATAAGGCCAGCAGCTGGGCCTAGTTTTAAAGGAAGTTATATTTGGGTTGAAATTCTCTACTCCGTTAATTACGGCCCTGAACACTTCTTGTCACAAGGGCAAAATTTCACAACTTCCTGACATTAAGAATGTTGATACGTGGTCCCGAGTGGAGCTGCCTGTGCGTGAGGCCAACAGATGGGCGTGGTGTTTGAAAAGAACAAAGGAGCCGCATTGCTAAAGTTTAAGTTCTCTAATCCATTCGCAGAGGCTCTGAGCTCCCCCTGCATGAAAAGAGGTTTATTATTCTGTGTCTGAAGAACCCTGGAGCCCTGATAACACAGTGGTTAAGAGCTGGGCTTCTAACCATAAGGCCAGCAGTTCAAATCCATCCACTTCCCCTTGGGGACCCTACGGAGCAGTTCTACTCTGTCCTATAGGTATGCTGTGGGTTGGCATCGACTCGACAGCAATGGGTTTGGGTTTTGGTTGGAGCACTGATGGCGCAGTGGTTAAGCATTCGGCTGCTTGAATCCACCTTCTGATCCTTGGAAGCCCTTTGGGACAGTTCTCCTCTGTCCTGTAGGGCCAGTATGAGTTGGAATCCACTCGACCACAATGGGTTTGGCTTGGGTTTTTGTTGTCCTTTGGTGCTTTCCAAGTAAGTACTTTATACGCGTGAACATATTTAACCTGGACGAAAACCCTAGAGGGAAGGTACTAATGTTCTGTCCATTACTTAGTAAGGAATGCACACTGAAGCCTGTGACAATCTTAAATTTGCCCAGAAGATGCCGGGTTATGTGCTGTGCCTTTTCCCTACTCCAAGCCTAGCCCTGGACTTGGAGCCACTGGGATACGAGCGTGAAGAAGCCACTGTTCACTCACCCCACTAACACGCCTTGGAAGACAATCCCAATGTTGATTTATTCTGAAGATCCTTACTCTCACTTCATGCTATTCTGAGGCATAGTTAGGAGCAGGAATAAATACAACAGTGTGAAAAAAAAATTATCACATTTTTACATTGTTTTTAGAGCCTGGCATCAAATTTGCAAATCAATGAGGGTCTATTTATAATCCTTCAACAAAAGACAACCAAATAGAGAGCACCTTTTATTTACAATAAGCTTTAACAAAACATTTCCTTCCAATACATGTACAGATTTACTAAGCTTGGTGAAGATCACAAAGTATGGGGATGGTGGCCACGTGAAGGGTGAGCTGAGGCCGCGGAGACGCCAAGGCTTCTTTCCATAATTTATTTTATTTTTGTTGTTGTTGAGAATATACACAGCAAAACATGCACCAATTCAACAGTTTCTACATGCACAATTCAGTGACATTAAGTTTTTCAAGTTGTATAACCATTCTCACCCTCCTTTTCTGAGTTGTTCCTCCGTTAATAGAAACTCACTGCCTCCTAAGGTTCCTATCTAATCTTTCAAGTTGCTGTTGTTAATTTGATCCCATGTTGATAAATCTCGGAGCCCTGGTGGTGGAGTGGTTAAGAGCTTGGCTGCTAACCAAAAAGTCGGCAGTTCGAATTCACCAGCCGCTCCTTGGAAACCCTACGGTGCAGTTCTACTCTGTCCTATGGGGTCACTATGAGTTGGAATCGACTGGATGGCAACAGGTTTTTCTTTTTTTTTCTTTTAGATATATCTTAAAAGAGCATAATGCCCAAGGCAGACATTCTTTACTAGTCAAGCTAAACTATTGTTCGGAAGCAGCAGTCAAGAAATCAAACAACGTATTGCATTGGGCAAATCGGCTACAAAAGACCTATTTAAAGTGTTGAAAAGCAAAGATGTCACTTTGAGGACTAAGGTGCACCTCATCTAAGCCATGGTATTTCCAAATGCCTCATATGTACGCAAAAGTTGGACAATGAATAAGGAAGACCAGAGAATCGATGCCTTTGAATTATGATGTTGGTGAAGAATTTTGAAAATACTATGGACTGCTGTAAGAAAGAACAAATCTGTCTTGGAAGAAGCAAAGCCAGAATCCTTCTTAGAAGTGAGGATGGTGAGACTTCATTGTGTGTACTTTGGACATGTCATCAGGAGGGCTAGTTCCTGGAGAAGTACATCATGCTTGGTAAAGTAGAGAATCAGCGAAAAGAGAGGAAGACCCTCAATGAGATGGACTGACACACCGGCTGCAACAATGGGCTTGAACACAGCTATGATTGTGAGAATGGTGTAGGACTGGGTGTGTTTCATTCTGTTGCACATAGGGTTGCTATGAGTCGGAACCAAACCGGCAGCACCCACCAACAACATTGCTTTGTTTTAAGAAAATTTCAGGGGATATTTTTTGTTTAATGTTTAAAGATTATCTCAGGGCAATAATTTCAGGGGTTCATCCACCCTTCACGGCTCCAGAAAACCTGGGTCCATGAGAATTTGAAATTCTGTTTTGCATCTTTTCCCTAAAATCTAGAAGAATTTATAGATTCTTTTATAGAATCTTTAATCAAAATGTTCAGTAGTGGTAGCTGGGCACCATCCAGTTCTGGTCTCATGGCAAAGGAGGTAGTTGTTTATGGAGGCAATTAGACACACATCCCATACCCTTCTCCTATTCCTGACTCTTATTCTTTCTCTGTTCCTCCAGGTGAATAGAGACCAATTATTGTGCCTTGGATGGCTGCTTGCAAACTTTTTAAGACCCCAGGCACTATGCATTGAACTGTGAGGTAAAACATAAGCACTAAATACATTACTAGGCCAATTAACTGGGATGTCCCTTGAAACCATGACCCTAAAACTCCAAACCAAGGAACCAAATTCCATGAGGTGTTTGGTTGTACATGAGCAGCCTCAGCAGCTTTTTTTTTTTTTTTGGTCATTGTTGTAACTACAAGCCCAAGTCTTCTTGTTGGTAACAGAAAGGCACTCATTCCCCAGCTCAGTTTCATCTCCTATTCTGCAGGCTGGAGGATGTGCTTCACTACACAGGTGTCTTAGATGTGTAGCTTTGAGTTTTATTTTCTTTTTTAAAGGAAGAAATAGACAGATAACTAAGGTTTTCACTTCACTTACTTGTAGATATAGTTCTTTGCCCAATACTCTGATATTCAATTTTTTATGGGGGAAAAAAAGATCTGTGAGGCAAGTTCAATGATATTAGAAACTAGAAATATTCTTGGGGCCAGTACAAAAATATTAATTTAATATTGCATTGATTTTTGGGGAACTTTATTCCAAGAAGTATTGATGAAGAACCACCTTATGGCATATGCAATGCTGGACTATCTACCAAGCAGTTCCGGTGTCTGTAGGTTGCTAAATGCAGTTTGCTTTAGTTAAGGAGGAATTTAGTGCAGGGAGGGGGGAAAAAGACCTTTGGGTAAATTCTTTGTTATTATTAACTGATTCTAGAAGAACAAGGGGCAGCAAGCCCTACCTGTCCTGTCCGAGCCCAGGTTGATGCTTGAGTAAGACAGAGAGGGAATCCCTTTCTCACCTCCCATTAGTCTCCCATGCCCAGGAGGCTGTGGGACTGCTCAGGAGTCCCCCTTAAGGAAAGGAGCTCAGAATTCTCTTTCCTATTGATGCTTGTGAACTAATTACCAGTAGGACCTCTTCTCTGGACGTAGCTGCCCTCTCCCCATGGAGAGTTAAAGGAGCAACCAAATAAAACTCTGTATTATATAAAACTCTAGTTTAAGTCCCATAAAAATTATAAAGCCTTATAATTGATAGAGCTTGGCTGCTAATCAAAAGGTCGGCAGTTCAAATCCATCAGCCACTCCTTGAAAATCCTATGGTAAAGCCGTACTCTGTCCTATAGGGTCACTGTGAGTCAGAATTGACTCAATGGTAAGTGGTTTGGTTTGTTTTTGGTTTATGATCAATATCACTGGAAACCCTGGTGGCGTAGTGACTAAGTGATACGGCTGCTAACCAAAAGGTCGGCAGTTCGAATCCACCAGGCTCTCCTTGGAAACCCTATGGGGCAGCTCTACTCTGTCCTATAGGGTCGCTATGAGTCAGAATTGACTCAATGGCAGTGGGTGGGTTAATCAATATCACTGTGCCTTAGTTATCTAGGGCTGCTATAACAGAAATACCGCAAATGGATGGCTTTAACAAACAGAAATTTATTCTGTCATAGTCTAGGAGGCTGAAAGTCTGAATTCAGTGTGTCAGCTCCAAGTGAAGGCTTTCTCTCTCTCTCGGCTCTGAAGGAATGTCCTTGTCATCAGTCTTCCCCTGGTCTGGGAGCTTCTCAGCTCAGAGACCCTGGGTCCAAGGGACATGCACCCTTCTGGCTTTTCTTGGTAGTAATGAGGTGACCCCGTCTCTCGCTTCCCTCTTTTATAGCTCAAAAGAGATTGACTCAGGATACAACCTAACTTTGTAGATTGAGTCCTGCCTCTTTGAAATAACTACCTCTAATCCCACCTCAATAACATTTTGGAGGTAGGATTTACAACACAGAAGAAAATCACATCAAATGGCAAAATGGTAGACAATCACACAATACAGGGAATCATGGCCTAGCCAAGTTGACACACATTTTGCGGGGGGGACGCAATTCAATCCATAACACATCATTTGATACCAAAGCTCCCGACCAGGTCTAATGTTTGAACAATTATGAAGGCTATAAACCTTGTCTTTGGGCCCCTAGTTTCTGCTGCTATTTTTTACCAGGCCGATGCTCCCTCCGCAGTGCTTTGCTCCATCTCCAGCCCCCTCAGGCCCAGTGTGTCTGTGGTCTCCATTGCTACTAAACTCTGGTTCCTGGAGAGACTCTAAGGCCATCAGTGCACACTTCAATTAGAATCTTAAAGTTGACATTCAGAGATGCTCAAGTATTATGCATGAGGCTTGATGTGAAATGGAAAGTTTTCTCATGGTTAATGAAATGGTACCCCTTATTCACCCATTGTTGTCTAGTCAATCCTGACTCACAGTGACCCTATAAGACACAGTAGAACTGCCCCACAGGGTTTCCAAGGAGCGGGTGGTGGATTCAAACTGCCAATATTTTGGTCAGCTGCTGAGCTCCTAACCACCGTGCCACCAGGGCTCCAGTGGAATGCTAGACACCAGCAGACTGGTGTGGGAAAGCATATCACATTGGGGCTGTGGGAAGGAGGCGGGAAGGAAAAGAGAATATTCTACCTAATGAAATGACAGAACATACAATTAGTAAACATTGGAATACGGCTTGACGAACTGAATTATTTTGGAAGGACAGTATAATAGAATATTAGAATTCAGGATTGACTTTCTTGGAAAATCCAGAAGGAACAGTGCTGAACTGAGCAAGGTCACCCTGTACTCCAACTGCGGCATGCCCCGTTCCTTCCTATCATCATGCCAGAAGCCACCACGGCAAGTTACGTGAATTCCTCCCTCTGGAAATATACATCTTGTTATCTTTCTCGCCATCTTCTCTTCTACAGCTTCCTCTCTCTGCCAGTTCAGGCCCCACACGTACCCAAAACTAAAGCAACACCAGCCAGGAAGTGCTTTCTTTCTTGCTTGTGTAGAAAAGAAAAATTTGTTCCGAATTTAGTGCAAACGGTTACCAGGCTTGGCTGCTAACTGAAAAGTTGGGGGCTCAAGTCGACCCAGAGGCAGCTTGAAAGACCCAGAGCCACTGAAAACCCCTTGGAGCACAGTCTACTCTGACACATACAGGATTGTCGTGAGTCAGAATCCACCGGACGGTCGGTAACTGGTTGGAATTTGACACCATGACCTCTACATGCAATTTTTAAAGTTTTACCTGAGACCCTTATTAAGATCATATATTGTGTATTATCAGAAAAGACTGTCTCTGAGATCTCTACATGAAGCCTTCTGTAAGATTATGAAGTGCTATATTTAAGCTCATGTCCCTTGGGTGTACGTACACCATATGAGGCCTTCTCAGTCTCATCAAACGCCAAAGGTAAGTAGAGATTTGCTTCCCTTGTTGTCATTTTGTGGTTTGAGGTATGTCATGGATTGAATTGTGTCCCCCCAAAATATGTGTCAACTTGGTTAGGCCATGATTCCCAGTATTGTGTGGTTGTCCTCCATTTTGTGATTGTAATCTTATGTTGAGAGAATTAGGGTGGGATGCCAACACCACCCTTACCCAGGTCACCTCCCTGATCCAAGGTAAAGGGAGTTTCCCTGGGATGTGGTCTGCACCACCTGTTATCTCCCAAGAGATAAAAGGAAAGGGAAGCAGAGAGCTGGGGACCTCATACCACCAAGAAAGCAACACCAGGGAGCAGAGCGTGTCCTTTAGAAAGGGGCTCCCTGAGCCTGAGAAGCTTCTCCACCAAGGGAAGATTGAGGACAAAGAAACTTCCTCCAGAGCCCACAGAGAAAGAAAACCTTCCCCTGGAGCTGATGCCCTGAATTTGGACTTGTAACCTACTGGACTTGTTAAAGCCACCCACCTGTGGTGTTTCCGTTACGACAGTGGTAGATAACTAAGACAAGGCAATGACAACAATACTAAACAAGTATTAACTACCATTTGTTGAATGCTTCCCAGATGCCAGGCACTGTTCTAAGTGCTTCATGTGAGTGAATGCATTTAATCTGCATCAAGTCCTGGACGGAGGATCCTAACACTCTGCCGTTACGTTAGGAAGGGATGCTCCCTGAAGCCTGTGCCAACCTTAAACTTGTCCAAGAAGATGTCAGATTCTGTGCTGTGGATTTTCCTTCGTTCAAGAACAACTTTCCGACAGGTAAGTGCCAACGTCGACTCCTATAGAGAGCCAGCCCTACCTGTGTGTGACCCAGGGGCCTGAGGCCAACATGGATTTGTAGGAGAGCTAATTTAATCCTATTCATCGGTTCTGAACACATCTTTTACTAAGAACAACAGATTAAAGTAACTAAACAAGGGAGGCTAAATCAGATCCAAAAGTCTCATAAAATAATTAAATACTGAACGTGACCCATTGAAGGCCACGTGTGCCGTAGCTAATACTAACTGCGTGCCTGAAACACGTTTCCTAACTGTGCTTTGCGTGTTAGTATCCACCATAATTGCGTTCTATTCAGTACTTCACTTAATTTTTTTTTTATTTAACAAGAAGGCACTCGATGTGCCTAGGACTCACTCTAATGATTGTTTTTAGTTAGTTTTTTTGCTCTTAAAAACCAAGTCATTAAACAAAATACTAAGTAAGGAGCACGAACTACAGATTTTATCATAAACTGAACTGACTTGTTCCTTATACACGCCAACACTGCTGAATAAACTACGTGCTTTGACCCTGGCAAATCTGGTGTCCACTTGTACCACTTTGCTCCGTAGGGGGATTCAGGCTCGGCCGGGGGGGGTGTTAGTTTCAGTAACTGCATACAGACTTCGTCTGAGACGAATGAGCAGGCACAGGTGGAATGCCGAATTATGGGTTGAAGTAAGCAAGAATTTGTTAAAGACTTTAAAGCTTTGAAGCAGAAGATTTGGCTTTCTCTCATCATAGCCAAAGAGTGAGATTCTCTTTAACAAAAACATGTAGTGCGCGACAAGATAATTTAGGCTGATCTTTACCACCAGTCTCACCTTCTACCTACCGACACGAAAGCTCTTTGAAGTCTGCAAAATAAAGAAGGGGGAGGAGAACTGGCCAAGTGCAAATCATTACTTAATTATTCATGAGGTATACGGTGTATGTCAAAGAAAGGGATTAAAAATGTTTGATGTGTGCTTGCGTCGGCAGCAAATATAATAAAATTGGAATGATACAGAGAAGATTAGCGTGACCCCTGTGCAAGGATGACACGGGAATTCTCAAAACATTCCGTGTTTTTCTTTGGGTACAGCTGTAAAATATTTAGATATAGGAAATGTGTTATTCTTGCAGCCTTGATATTCAGAGTGGATTGTAAAATATAATTTTTTTGTGAGATTTCAAAGATTAAGATTACTTTGATAACATTGTTTGCAGATTTAAAAGATATGGCTATCACAAATCTTTTCTGAGGGGAAAAACTGGTAAAATAACTTGGAAAAAAACATTTTGCATCAGTAAATAAAACATTTGATGTATTTGGCCTGAGAGGCAAATATTATCCTGGAGTAATATTTATCGTCAGGTAGAGAAGATAAAACAGGTAGCAATTATCGGTTCTAGACCTTGAAGGACGAGGAATCTGTTTGGTCTCTTATGGACTGAGCAATGAGTCGTGCTTTGTACAACTCTGCTGAACAGAGGGCTATCAAAGGTCCACTGAAACCTAAAGATCATTGTGCATTACTAAACTTGCCCTTTTCTGATTATCCCTTGACATTTAGGACATTTGCCAAGGACAAAAATCTTCTGTGTGCAGGTGAACTTGAAACTGCCACTGCTTAATTTTAGGGCATTAGAGAATAAAGCAGGGTCTACTTTAATAACAACAGGAGCGCGGTACCAAGTGCCAATCTCGATAGCACCCACTGCCGCGTTATCACCTGCTATCGACTGTTAACGCATATCAGCCTGGATTTTGACTATCAGATTGTCCACGTTCCTAGCTTGGGGTCCTGAGGGAATGGGACAGTGTTAGTATTTTAATCCTAATAATTATGATTATAACAATAATGGCCAACATTAATTGGTCACTTACTGTACTCCAAGTGAGGGTGTAGGAGTGGGAGGGTCTACAGACCTGGACTCAGTTGAGCCTTCCTAGAAAACACCTACTTCTCAGTTATCTACCATCTTGTTATCCACATTACAACATTTAGTAAAATATCTACTATCCACTGGCAGTAACAAACACCGAGGTGGGAGATGAGAGGAAGGCTGGCTCTGATGGTTAAGGTTATGTGTCAACAGGGCTGGGCCATGATTCTCAGTGGTTTGGCAGTTATGTAACAATGTAACTTGGCAGTTATGTAATGATGTAACTTGGCAGTTATGTAATAATGTGATCTGGCAGCTAGGCAATGATGTAGTCATCCTCCATTTTGTGATGTGATGTGATCATCCTCCATTTTCTCATAACACTGATTGTCGCATAATGACCTGGTCTTTGGAAGTTAACCATGTCAGTAAGTGAGGAGTGGGTATAGCCTGAGAGTCCAAGTGGTAGTATGAAACCACTGGACTCCTAAGGCTCTCTGCAGGACTGTGATTTCAACTGCTTCACAAATTTTCTTAGCATAGTAACACAGTCTAATGTATTTCAAAAAAAGGAAAATTTTTGAAATCCAAAATAATTACATGTCTATTTAACCACTAATCTTAATGAAAATTTCATTTGGACTATGTGATTTCTATTTCAGTTATGGTAAAAATGAGGTACTCTTCCCACTCTGTTTGTATGAATTGCAAATAATAAGCTTCTGAGTATCAATAATTTGACAGCAAATTATTGACAGCTGAACAAAAGAAGCATTTTGATCCCTAATGAGATAAATGAACACCTATAAAAAAGAGAGTGGAAAGAAACTGGAGACACACATTTTCAGAGAATATCACTGTTCAGGAAAAAAACAAGCAAACAAACAAGAAACAAAGTTAATTGCTACAAGTTAGTGTTTGTCTGTTAGGTTCAAGATTGTTTCTGGATCTTAGTCTTTAGCTCTCTATCTGAATGGGTGTTCTTTTTTTTTCTTAATTTTTATTGTGCTTTAAGTGAAAGTTTACAAATCAACTCAGTCTCTCACACAAAAACCCATATACACCTTGCTACACACTCCCAGTTACTCTCCCCCTAATGAGACAGCCTGCTCTCTCCCTCCAATCTCTCTTTTCGTGTCCATTTCGCCAGCTTCTAACCCCTTCCACCCTCTCATCTCCCCTCCAGGCAGGAGATGCCAACATAGTGTCAAGTGTCCACCTGATCCAAGAAGCTCACTCCTCACCAGGATCCCTCTCCAACCCATTGTCCAGTCCAATCCGTGTCTAAAGAGTTGGCTTTGGGAATGGTTCCTGTCCTGGGCCAACAGAAGGTCTGGGGGCCATGACCACCGGGGTCCTTCTAGTCTCAGTCAGACCATTAAGTCTGGTCTTATGAGAATTTGGGGTCTGCATCCCACTGCTCTCCTGCTCCCTCAGGGGTTCTCTGTTGTGTTCTCTGTCAGGGCAGTCATCGGTTATAGCCGGGCACCATCTAGTTCTTCTGGTCTCAGGACGATGTAGTCTCTGGTTCATGTGGCCCTTTCTGTCTCTTGGGCTCTTAATCACCTTGTGTCCTGGGTGTTCTTCATTCTCCTTTGCTCCAGGTGGGCTGAGAGCAGTTGATGCATCTTAGATGGCTGCTTGCTAGCGTTTAAGACCCCAGATGCCACTCTTCAAAGTGGGATGCAGAATGTTTTCTTAATAGATTTTATTATGCCAATTGACTTAGATGTCCCCTGAAACCATGGTCCCCAGACCCCCGCCCGTGCTACACTGGCCTTCGAAGCATTCAGTTTATTCAGGAAACTTCTTTGCTTTTGGTTTAGTCCAATTGTGCTGACCTCCCCTGTATTGTGTGCTGTCTTTCCCTTCACCTAAAGTAGTTCTTATCTACTATCTAATTAGTGAATACCCCTCTTCCACCCTCCCTCCCTCTGCCCTCTCGTAACCACAAAAGAAGGTTTTCTTCTCAGTTTAAACTATTTCTCAGGTTCTTATAATAGTGGTCTTATACAACGTTTGTCCTTTTGCAACTGACTAATTTCACTCAGCATAATGCCTTCCAGGTTCCTCCACGTTTCACAGATTCCTCATTGTTCTTTATCGATGCGTAGTATTCCATTGTGTGAATATACCATAATTTAGTTATCCATTCATCCATTGACGGGCACCTTGGTTGCCTCCATGTCCTTGCTATTGTAAACAGTGCTGCAATAAACATGGGTGTGCATATATCTGTTTGTGTAAAGGCTCTTATTTCTCTAGGATGTACTCCAAGGAGTGGGATTGCTGGATTGTATGGTAGTTCTATTTCCAACTTTTTAAGGAAGCGCCAAATCGATTTCCAAAGTTGTTGTACCATTTGACATTCCCACCAGCAGTGTAGAAGTGTTACAATCTCTCCACAGCCTCTCCAACATTTATTATTTTGTGTTTTTTGGATTAATGCCAGCCTTGTCGGAGTGAGATGAAATCTCATTGTAGTTTTGATCTGCATTTCTCTAATGGCTAATGATCGTGAACATTTCCTCATATATCTGTTAGCTACCTGAATGTCTTCTTTAGTGAAGTGTCTATTCATATCTTTTGCCCATTTTTTAATTGGGTTATTTGTCTTTTCGCAGTTGAGTTTTTGCAGTATCATGTAGGTTTTAGAGATCGGGTGCTGATCAGAAATGTCATAGCTAAAAACTTTTTCCCAGTCTGTGCGAAGTCTTTTTACTCTTTTAGTGAAGTCTTTTTTTTTTTTTTTTCATGAGCATAAGTGTTTGATTTTTAGGAGCTCCCAGTTATCTAGTTTTTCTTCTACGTTCTTTATAATGTTTTCTATACTGTGTATGCCATGTATTTAGGGTTCCTAACGTTGTCCCTATTTTTTCTTCCATGATCCTTATTGTTTTAGATTTTATATTTAGGTCTTTGATCCATTTTGAGTTAGTTTTTGTGCAGGGAGTGAGGTATAGATCTTGTTTCATTTTTTTGCAGATGGATGTCCAGGTATGCCAGCACGACTTGTTTAAAAGACTATTTTTTCCCCATTTAACTGTTTTGGGGCCTTTGTCAAATATCAACTCCTCATATGTGGATGGATTTATGTCTGGATTCTCAATTCTGTTCCATTGGTCCATGTATCTGTTGTACCAGTACCAGGCTGTTCTGAATACAGTGGCGGTATAATAGGTTCTAAACTCAGGTAAAGTAAGGTCTCTCACTTTGTTCTTCTTTTTCAGTAATGCCTTACTTATCTGGGGCCTCTTTCCCTTCCATATGAAATTGGTGATTTGTTTCTCCATCTCATTAAAGAATGTCCTTGGGATTTGGATCACAATTGCATTAAATGTATAGATCGCTTTTGGTAGAATAGACATTTTTATAATGTTAAGTCTTCCTATCCACGAGAAGGGTATGTGCTTCCACTTATGTCTCTCTTGGTTTCTTGCAGAAGTGTACTGTAGTTTTCTTTGTATAAGTCTTTTACATCTCTGGTAAGATTTATTCCTAAGTATTTTATCTTCTTGGGGGCTACTGTAAATGGCATTGATTGGTGATTTCCTCTTCGATGTTCTTTTTGTTGGTGTAGAGGAATCCAACTGATTTTTGTAGGTTTACCTTGTATCCTGACACTCTGCTGAACTCTTCTATTAGTTTCAGTAGTCTTCTGGAGGAATCCTTAGGGTTTTCTGTGTATAAGACCATGTCATCTGCAAAGATAGATACTTTGATTTCTTCCTTGCCAATCTGGATGAGCTTTATTTGTTTATCCAGCCTAATTGCTCTGGCTAGGACTTCCAGCACAATGTTGAATAAGAGTGGTGATAAAGGGCACCCTTGTCTGGCTCCCAATCTCAATGGGAATGTTTTCAGGCTCTCTCCATTTAGGGTGATGTTGGCTGTTGGCTTTGTATAAATGCCCTTTATTATGTTGAGGAATTTTCCTTCTATTCCTGTTTTGCTCAGAGTTTTTATCATGAAGGAGTGTTGAACTTTGTCAAATGCCTTTTCTGCATCAATTGATAAAATCATGTGATTCTTATCTTTTGTTTTATTTATGTGGTGGATTACATTAATTGTTTTTCTAATGTTGAACCATGCCTGCATACCTGGTATGAATCCCACTTGGTCATGGTGAATTATTTTTTTGATATATTGTTGAATTCTATTGGCTAGAATTTTGTTGAGGAATTTTGCATCTACATTCATGAGGGATATAGGTCTGTAATTTTCTTTTCTTGTGGTGTCTTTACCTGGTTTTGGTATCAGGGATATGGTGGCTTCATAGAATGAGTTTGGGAGTATTCCATCCTTTTCTATGCTGTGAAATACCTTTAGTAGTAGTGGTGTTATCTCTTCTCTGAAAGTTTGGTAGAACTCTGCAGTGAAGCTGTCCGGACCAGGGCTTTTTATTTGTTGGGAGTTTTTTGATTACCTTTTCAATCTCTTCTTTTGTTATGGGTCTATTTAGTTGTTCTACCTATGTTTGTGTTAGTTTAGGTAGGTAGTGTGTTTCTCGGAATTCATCCATTTCTTCTAGGTTTTCAAATTTGTTTGAGTTTAGTTTTTCATAGTAATCTGATATGATTCTTTTAATTTCAGTTGGGTCTGTTGTAATATCGCCCATCTCATTTCTTATTCAGGTTATTTGCTTCCTCTCCTGTTTTTCTTTTGTCAGTTTGGCCAGTGGTTTATCAATTTTGTTGAGTTTTTTAAAAAACCAGCTTTTGGTCTTGTTAATTCTTTCAATTGTTTTTCTGTTTTCTATTTCATTTAGTTCAGTTCTAATTATTATTATTTGTTTTCTTCTGGTCCCTGTGGGTTTCTTTTGTTGCTCTCTTTCTATTTGTTCAAGTTGTAGGGATAGTTCTTTGATTTGGCCCATTCTTCTTTTTGGATGTGTGCATTTATTGGTATAAACTGGCCTCTGAGCACCGCTTTTGCTGTGTCCCAAAGGTTCTGATAGGAAGTGTTTTCGTTCTCATTGGATTCTATGAATTTCTTTATTCTATCCTTAATGTCTTCTATAATGCAGTCTTTTTTGAGTGGGGTATTGTTCAGTTTCCAAGTGTTTGATTTCTTTCACCTGCTTTTCCTGTTATTGATTTCCACTTTTATGGCCTTATGGTCAGAGAAAATGCTTTGTAATATTTCAATGTTTTGGATTCTGCTAAGGCTTGGTTTATGACCTAATATGTGGTCTATTCTAGAGAATGTTCCATGTGCACTAGAAAAGAAAGTATACTTGGTTGCTGTTGGGTGGAGTGTTCTGTATATGTCTACAAGGTCAAGTTGGTTGATTGTGGCATTTAGATCTTCCATGTCTTTATTGAACTTCTTTCTGGATGTCCTGTCCTTCACCGAAAGTGGTGTGTTGAAGTCTCCTACTATTATTGTGGAGCTGTCTATCTCACTTTTCAATGCTGATAGAGTTTGTTTTATGTATCTTGCAGCCCTGTCATTGGATGCATAAAGATTTAATATGGTTATGTCTTCTTGGTGTATTGTCCCTTTAATCATTATATAGTGTCCTTCCTTATTCTTTCTGATGGATTTAAAGTCTATTTTGTCAGAAATTAATATTGCCACTCCTGCTCTTTTTTGATTGTTGTTTGCTTGATATATTTTTTTCCATCCTTTGAGTTTTAGTTTGTTTGTGTCTCTAAGTCTAAGGCGTGTCTCTTGTAGGCAGCATATAGATGGATTTTGTTTTTGAATCCATTCTGCCACTCTCTGTCTCTATATTGGTGCATTTAGTCCATTTACTTTCAGGGTAATTATGGATAGGTATGAATTTAGTGCTATCATTTTGATGTCTTTTTTTGTGAGTTGACAGCTTCTTTTTCCCACTTGATTTTATGTGCTGAGTAGATTTTCTTTGTATATTGTCCTTTCCTCATATTTGTTGTTGTTGATTTTGTTTCTGCTGAGTCTGTATTTTTCCCTTGTATTTTATTTTGATGAGTAGGATAGTTTGTCTCCTTTGTGGTTACCTTATTATTTACCCTTATTTTTCTTAATTTAAAACTAACTTTTATTTCTTTGTGTTGCCGTGTCTTCCTCTCCATATGGAAGGTGTATGATTACATTTCTTAGTCCCTCTTTATTATTTTAACGTTGTCTTCTTTTATATAATAACATCGCCATTACCCTGTGTTGGGCTTTTTTTTTTTTTTTTTTTTGGCTTTCCCTGTCTGGTTTGACTTCTGGTTGCTCTGCCCAGTGTTCTAGTCTTGGGTCGATACCTGATATTATTGATTTTCTAATCAAAGAACTCCCTTTAGTATTTCTTGTAGTTTTGGTTTGGTTTCTACGAATTCCTTCAACTTGCGTTCATCTGGAAATGTCTTAATTTCACCTTCATATTTAAGAGACAGTTTTGATGGACATATGATTCCTGGCAGGCAATTTTTTTCCTTCAATTTTTTAAATATGTCATCCCATTGCCTTCTTGCCGGCATTTTTTCCCTTGAGTAGTCTGAGCTTATTCTTATTGGGTCTCCCTTGTAGGTGACTTTTGTTTTATCCCTTGCTGCTCTTGTAATTGTCACTTTATCTTTGGTTTTGGCAAGCTTGATTATAATATTTCTTGGTGACTTTAAGATCTACCTTATGTGGAGTTCGATGAGCATCTTGGATAGGTATCTTCTCATGTTTCTCAATATCAGGGAAGTTTTCTACCAACAAATCTTCAACAATTTTTCTCTGTATTTTCTGTTATCCCTCCCTGTTCTGGTACTCTAATCACTCGTAGGTTATTTCTCTTGATAGAGTCCCACATGATTCTTAAGGTTTCTTCATTTTTTAAAATTCTTTTATCTGATTTTTTTTTTCAAATATATTAGTGCCAAGTGAGTTATCTTCAAGTTCAGAAATTCTAGCTTCTACTTGCTCAGTTCTGCTCCTCTGTCTTTCTATTGAGTTATCTAATTCTGTAATTTTATTGTTAATCTTCTGAATTTCTGATTGCTGTCTGTCTATGGATTTTTCCAGCTTATTAAACTTTTCATTGTGTACCTGAATAATCTTCCTGGTTTCTTCAGTTGCTTTATTTGTGTGTTCCTTGGCTTGTTCTGCATATTGCCTTGTTTCCTTCCTGATGTCTTGAAGGGTTCTGTATATTAAACTTTTGTATTCTGCATCTGGTAATTCCAGGAATGCACTTTCATCTAAAAGATCCCTGGATTCTTTGTTTTGAGAGCATGTCGAGGTGATCATGGCCTGTTTCTTTATGTGACTTGATATCGACTGTTGTCTCTGAGCCATCTATAAGTTATTGTATTTGTTCATGCTTGCTTACTGTATCGTAGCCGCTTGCTTTGTTTTGTTTTGGTAAACCCCTATGGGTTGCTTGAGTGAGTTAGCTTGATTATTTTTGCCTTTGGAGCTCTGGTGTCCTGCCTCCAGCTGGCTAGAGCTGTTATCAGGTATATCAGTCTAGGAGTCCATTCAGTTTTCTTGTATGAATTCAGCTCAGGTTTCCAGGTGGCTCATATCAAGTGTGTGGTACAGGCTCTGTCCTACAGTCTTAGAGGGGCAGGGGTGATTGGCATGTATACCCGTATCTGATTACAGCAGGGGATCACACTCTGAACAAGGCAGGGGGCTGAGAACCGACCCCCAAGTGTCTCTAAGGAAAATGTGTCTCTGTTCCCCAGAGCGTGCTGGTGGGTGGGCTCTTCAGAGGGACCATGGGCACCCAAAGTTTTTGTTGTAAGGACTGGGAGGTACCAGTTATCCCTGGACCCCTGTCCTGGGTGGCTGGGCAACCCAAGTGGATCCACCAGTCCTTAGATCCCTGTTGTGGATAAGTGAGGACCCTCTTTAATAGGCAAAGTGATGTGAAACATCAAATGCCCACCTTTCCATGACACAGCTGAAATGGTTGGAGTTTGCCAACAAGGGGCTATTCTCCCGAAATGGGCCCACACAGGTCCATGCAGAGGGGAAAGGTGCTCAAGGTTCATGGACGGTTTATGCCTGGAAAGGGGCCACTTCTGTCCTGAGCTCCCCTGGCTAATGGAGCTAGCAAATTATCTTTTCCCCCCTGTTGGAAATTTTTTCCTTCGCCAAGGCCCGGAGGATGGCTCCACGTGCTCACCAGGGTCTATCTCAGGCCCAGGGATTCAGCTGCTGAAGCTGGCTTGGGGGTGGGGGTGGGGGGGCACACGGTAAAATATCTGCAAGTACTTAGCTTTTGCCGAGAGCGCCCTTCTCCTCAGGTTCCGGAGGTGTGAGTGGGCTGTGTGGCTGCTGCCTCTCCCTGAGGAAACTGCGGCCCAACGCTAGGACCAGCCTGCCGCTGCCGCCACTGCTTCGGGAATGGTGCCTGAGGGCTCCCCGCGATTCAGGTCGGTAACTCCTCTCCCTTCTGAACGGTCTTTTCCTTCCCCTGCCCCTCGGTTCATTGTCTAAGCTTGCCTTTGATGCTCAGGGCTCCCCACTTGTCACAAATATACTCATGTCACTTGTTTTTTCGGGTCTTTGTTGTAAAGAGGGCTCCACGGAAGCATCTGTCTATTCCGCCATCTTGGCTCCGCCTCTGGGTGTTCTTTTTAAAGTAAATAACGAGAGAAAGAGAAAAGTTTTAAAAATTTTTGCCGAAGCAAAGGAGGGACTCCTTTATTTTGTTTCGATTTTTAAAAACTGGGTAAATACGTTCTTCGAATGACTAGGTGATAACCAGAAAACAAAAATTAACCTAGAGGTTTGTAATTATTGTAAAATGTGACACTCCCTTAAAACTTTGCATAAAAGTATAAGTAGTAAACCCTTCTAAATTATTTGCTTTTCTAACATGCTCTGACTTTACTTTTGTAATTTCATAAACTTTGCTTTTATGTTTATTTTTATTTACTGAGCTGTGAAGTAATAATTGTTATTGTACAAGTGAATTAGACTTTTATAAACTATCCTTTGGTTATTGTTGGCATGTTTCAACAATTTTTTTAAAGGGGGAAAAAGTCTAAATGCATGAATCTGTGAACGTTTAACATTCAGTTGTTGCCCAGAACTTCAGGAATCTGCAGTGTGCTCAGCTGCTAGCCCGTGTAGATGCCGGCAGGGTCTTTAGCAGTGGCTGGTGCAAACTCCCTGAAGACGTGTGTGGCTGGTCTGGCCACACTTCTGCCTTATACTTCAAATCATGCAAGAAAAGCAAGCTGATGGTCTCCAAGGTGGGGGCCACAAAGTGAAGCTATGTGCTTGTTGGTGTCGCTACGTAGGTTATGATTTGCTCCATCCCATCACATGTAATTCAGGAGGGATAGCTGTTCTCTTTCTCTAGCGACTGATGCCTCCTGAGAACAAGTCCAAAGTACTTGAGACAGTCTCACCATCCTTGCTTCTAAGGAGTGTTCTGGCTGTACCTCTTCTAAGACAGATTTGTTCGTCCTTCTGGCAGTCCATGGTACATTCCCTGGAGAAGGACATCATACTTGGTGAAGCAGGGGGTCAGTGATGAAAAGCGAGACCTTCTATGAGATAGGTGATCCAGTGGCTGCAGCAATGGGCTCAAGTATAACAATGATTGTGAGGATGGCGCAGGACCAAGCAGTGTTTGGTTCTGTTGTGCATGGGGTCACTATGAGTCAGAATCGACTCGATGGCACCTGACAACAACAGCTGTTCTCCACCTTTTTGTAAGGTGAAGATTTTCTCCTCTTCAACACAGAATACGTTTTTAAGTTTTTATGTAGCTGGGCAGATTTTTTTTTTTCAATGTAGCACACTAAAAACAAGTAAACAAAACCATTGAGTTGATTTCGACTCATGGCAAACCCACATGTGTCAGAGTGGAACTGTCCTCTACAGGCTTCTCAGTGACTGATTTTTTCAGAATCGGATCACCGGGCCTTTCTTCTGAGGCACCTCTAGGTGGACTTGCACCCCAAACTTTTCTGTTAGCAGCCGAGCACATTAACCCTCTGCGCTACCCAGAGCCTCTGCAACACACCCGAACCAGCCATTTATCCTGTTAATAATGACTACTGTGAATTACTATGTGCTTTTTTTTTTTGACAGGACTCCATGGCCCGTTGATTCATCCTGGAGACTGTCAGGGCTAAACCAGACGAGTCGTGTTTGCTTTTTTGCAGCCTTATGGTCTGGTCAGCCCTTTGACTTCTTAAGGTTTCCTCTTCCTTTTCATGTGCTAAGGGGTGCTTTGGCAGGGTTTCCAGAGCCCTCCCTGCATTTTGGGGACCCCTGTACTCAGTGGGATGACGGACCTGTGTTTGTACCCTCTGAGGTCTTCAACCCTGCCAGAAGTCCGCATGGGAAACGGCCTCCAATCCCTGTATCAAAGTTCATGAAAAGCCCTGCTTCTCCTACATCGTCAAAGTGCCTGGTTGATCAACCCTGAAATTAACCAAGCAATTGAAAAGAAATTCATCTTTGTCCCTAAAGATCCAAAGTGTTTGGAAATTATCGAACAGGTGGTAGATACACCCTCTGTTTACATTAACAAAGGGTACAGCAGCCTCCTGGGGGGTTGATAAGGATCTGTTAAGTAAGGCCACACCGGGCCACCTCTCCAGCGCAGAGAAGCTGAAAAGCAGACAGGTCCCTCGTAAGTAAATAGTCGGGGAACGCTAACGTTTACTTTCTCAGAGGTCACATCATGTCAGAGCACACTTGGCGGGGTCCCATCTCATCTCCCACCCCTTTCCACCTTACTCAGCCCTGTGGGGAGAGCTTGTTGGGAGGTTTACTTAATTGGCATGATCTAAAAGAGATTAATTTACCTAGATGGGGAGAAGGCTATTAAAACTTGTCTACATAGAGCAAAAGCACTGGATCCAGACAAAGGGCCTACCCTGCAGTACAGGAAATGTTGACCTTGAAAAGTCTCCCAGTGTTTACCTAGTTATTTATGGGTAGTTGAGAACCTAACTATTGAATGGTAGTGGTAGAACTAGAAAAATAGAAGCATTTCAGTGGTTTTAGCCTTGGTTCCATCCCAGGAAAACTACTTATTTGTTGAGGGATTTGCACCACTCTTTTGCTGAGGTTAAACCACTATAGTAAATGTATCACACGGGTTATCTTATTTAATCTCTCACAAACCCCTTATAAGATGATATCATTTATCACCATTTTACAAATGAGGAAGCTGAGAAAGGAAATTCCCCGCACCCTTGTGTGAAGAACCAGCACTCCTTCCATGACTATGTAGAAATAAGAGCAGAGAATATTGAATGAGCAGGGAATAACATAGAAATACAGTGACGTTGAAGCGCTGGTGGTGCAGTGGTTAGGAGCTCAGCTGCTAACCAAAAGGTCGGCAGTTCAAATCCAACAGCCACTCCCTGGGAACCCTATGGGGCAGTTCTACTATGTCCTATAGGGTGGCTATGAGTTGGGATTGGCTCAACAGCAATGGGTTTTTATACTGACATTTAAAAATAATTATCTAAAATCTTTATTTCAGTCTAATTTTATCTGCAAAAAAGAAAAGTGACCTGTGACCCCTATTTTTTTCTCTCCATTCCAGAACCACTACTCAGAGCTAGTCCTAGCTTTAGAATGCCTCATTTGTATTAATACAACCATTTGCAATCTCATATTTGCATTCTTATTTTAATGAATGTTTGTAAGCAGAACTCAACTGCTAAAATGAATTACATAGATAATCTATGTTCCCTTTAAAGATATATATGTGATAAAATATGAAAGTGAATATGTAGAAGCTGCCTTTCATGTCTGCTCTTTCTGAAGGTGGATCTCAGATTTATTATTGATAAAACAAATCTACTGCCATGGAGTTGATTCCGATGGGTAGCAATCGTATAGGACAGAGTAGAACTGCCCCACAGGGTTTCCAAGGAGGGCCTGGTGGATTTGAACTGCCGCCTTTTTGCTTAGCAGCGGAACTCTTAACCACTGCCTACCAGGGCCCCATGGATTCAACCAGGCTGGCAAAAATAATGTCCTAAGGCAGCAGTTCTCAATGTGTGGTCCCTGGAACCCCTAGGAAATCATTGAGAAACATTCAGGGGATCCACGTGCTAAAACTACTTCAGAAATAATACTAAGGTATTATTTGCCTTTTTCACTGTGTTAATACCTGCGTTGATGATGCAAAAGCAGTGGTGGGTAAAACTGCCGGCTCCTTATCAGGGGTCAAGTCAGCGGCCCCAGGTTAGTCATCGTGTAGGTCACTGCCATACACTAACTGCTGGCTCCTTATCGGGGATCAAGTCAGTGGCCCCAGGTTAGCCATCATGTAGGTCACTGCCACACACTGACAGCTGGCTCCTTATCAGGGGTCAAGTCAGCGGCCCCAGATTAGTCATTGTGTAGGTCACTGCCATACACTAACTGCTGGCTCCTTATCGGGTATCAAGTCAGTGGCCCCAGGTTAGCCATCATGTAGGTCACTGCCACACACTGACAGCTGGCTCCTTATCAGGGGTCAAGTCAGCAGCCCCAGGTTAGTCATCGTGTAGGTCACTGCCACACTCTGACTGCTGGCTCCTTATCAGGGATCAAGTCAGCGGCCCCAGGTTAGTCATTGTGTAGGTCACTGCCACACACTCACAGGAAAAAAGAAAAGCTAAGTTCATATCAACATATCCTTGATGAAGCAGTAATATCATCTTTGTAACAGTTTGTGTAAAGAAATGAGGAGCATGCAAAAAGAACTTCTGCACGCTGAAGGACTATGGTTGTCTCGAGGAGATGCTCTTGGTGGCTGTTTGAGTTGAAAGCTGAACTAGTTATCTTTTTTTTTTTTAATTTAACATCATTTTTACTTGAAAAAACAACTAGCAGAAAAACTGTGGTTATTCAAATGGGTTATCTGGCAGAAATTTTGTTGAGAATGACCAAAGTAAACCAGTCGCTTCAGGAAAACAACTGACGGTGTTTGTTGCCAAGGATAAAAGTCAAGCACTCAAGAGATTAGAATTGGAATTTCATACCTGCTGCTATGGTATTGATAATTTCCCAATGTTTAAAGGCTTTTCTGATATCAGAGGACACATTAATGAATGCGGTTTTTTTTTGGAAAGATCTGCACAACTCAGTGAACAAATATTTTCCAGATGATGAAGGTAAGATGTTACAAAATCATTCCTGTTTAAAAGATTCATTCAAAATGCAAGATCGACCAATAGATTTTCACATACCAGAATATGATAAGTTCTTTGGTATTGTTTCAGATTCGACTTGGTGACCAATCTTTGAGAAACTGCCACTTGTCCACCAGTGAGTACACGCTCCTCTAAACAATCATCTGACTGAGACCTAAGAGTCAACGTTCACCCTCAACCAAGGATGAGAAGGTAAGGGAGGACAGGGAAGCTAGAGTAGTGGAAACAGAACAACCAGAATGGAAATACTGAGAACGCTGACACACTGTGAAAGGTGTAACCAATGTCACAAATTATCGGTATAGAAATTGTTAAATGAGAACTTAATTTGCTATGTAAATTTATACCAAAATCACAAGAAAATATTTAAAAAAAAACTGTTACTTGTCAAGTTTTGATGTAGAATTGAAGCATATCCACAATTATCTGACAGGACTCATAAAATACTTCTCCTTTTTTATAACTACATGACTACAGGTGGGTGGGTTTTCTTCTTGTACTTCAACCAAAATAACACGTCACAACAGACTGAATGCAGGAAGAGATATGAGAATTCAGCTGTCTTTTACTAGTCCAGTCATTAAAGAGATTTGCAAAATATAAAGTAATGTCACTTCTCACTAAATTTTTTTTTTTTGGTATGAATGTGTTTTGGGAACATACTTTTCAAAAAAAGTCCACTTGTTTATGTTAATATTAATGGCTTTATTCATGTTTGTGGTAGGCTGAGTGATGTTCCTTTCCCAAAGATGTCCACATCCTAATCCCCAAGACCTATAAATATGTCACCTTGCATGAAAAAAAATTTTTTTTTTTTTTTTTTTATGGCAAAAGGGAGCCCTGGTGGCACAGTGTTTAAGAGCTCAGCTTCTAACCAAAAGGTCAGCAGTTTGAATCTACCAGTCGCTCCTTGGAAACCATATGGGGCAGTTCTACTCTGTCCTATAGCATCATTATGAGTCAGGATCGACTTGATAGCAATGGGTTTTGCATGGCAAAAGGAATTTTGCAGATTTGATTAAGTTAAGTATTATAGAATGGGAAGATTATTCTGGAATATTCCGGTGGGGCAATGTACTTACAAGGGTCCTTATAAGGGAGAGGCAGGAGTGTCAGAAGCAGAAAAAGGAGATGTGACGAAGAAACCAGAGGTTGGAGTGATGTGTTCTGAAGATGGCAGAAGAGGCCATGCGCCTCTAGAAGCTGGAAAAGGCGAGGAAATGGGTTTCTTCATGAAGCATCCAGAAGGAAAGCTGTTGTGGTTGTTAGTTCCTCTCAAGTAGACTGTGACTCTTGGTGACCCCACATGGGCAGACTGGAACCATTCCACAGGGTTTTCAAGGCTGTGACCTTTCGGGAGCACATCAGCAGGCCTGTCCTCCGAGGTGCCTCTGGCTGGGTTTGAACCACCAACCCTTCAGCTAGTAACTGAGTGCTTAATCGTTTGTTCCACCCAGTGACTCCCAGGAAGGAAGGCAGCCTTGCCAGTATCTTTTTTTTTTTTTTTTTTTTTTAGACTCCTCACCTCCAGAACAGTAAGAGAATAAATTTGTGTTGTTTTAAGCCACTATGTTTGTGGCTATTCAGTATGGCAGACATAAGAAACAAATATGATGTTATTTAATAAAGAATTAAATAAATACTCCAAACATTTGTCAGTTTTCATTTGAATATAGTAAATATTGACAAATATGACACACACAAGCAAAGCTCTTTGGGGTCCTGAGTCTTTTTAAAAGCGTAATATAATTCTGAGAGTAAAACGTTTGAGAACAGCTGCCCTAAGGGACAGCAGAGCAACAAGAAGAAAGAAATGTGAGTCCCTGAAGGAGTTTATAAGCTCAGAGGTCTTGCCAGCTGGACTGTCTGCCTACCTCTAGACTGTATGTATGTGAGAAATAAAATTCTATATTATTTAAACTACTGCATTGGGTTCTCTTTGTTATAGCAGCCCAGCCTATACATAGCTAACACAATTAACTGATGTTAAGCTTATATTCCACCACCCATCTGTCAGTCTGTTGTACTGTGGTGGCTTGCGTGTCACTGTGATGCTGGAAGCCATGTCACTGGTATTTCAAATACCAGTAGTATCACCCATGGTGGACACGTTTCAGTGGAGCTTCCAGATTACGACAGACTAGAAAGAAAGCTCTGCTCATCTACTTCAGAAAATTAGCTGATGAAAACCCTATGGATTACAGAATGTTGTCACAGACTTCAACTGACTTAATTTGGATGTGTGAGCAGGAGGGACTGATTGCTGGAGAAGGATGTCATGTGTGGTAAAGTGGAGTGCCAGTGAAGGTGAGGGAAACCCTCAATGAACGGGATTGACACAATGGCCCCAACAATGGACTGAAATGTGCTAATTAATGATCGTGAAGCTGGCGCACGGCTGGGCAGCGTGTCTTTGTGTTGTATTTGGGGTTGCCATGAGTCAGAGCCAACTGGATGGCAACCACCACCTTATACTGTTCTAAATGTAGAATTCTGTTTCAAAACCAACTTTTAATGACTTATTGAAAATTTTGAAATTTCATCTGATTTTTAATGGAAAAAAAAAAAAAAAAAAGGCCAAAATAAAATTAGAGATAGTTTTGGGGAAAATTTATCTTTTCTCAAATCTTCTATTAAATCTTGAGATATCTTTACCTTAGAGCAAAACAAACAACTCTTAGGTTAACTCTTGGGCTCTATCAGTAAATTGAGTTCATTTTGAAGAATGAAAATAACGATGCCTATGATTTTGCCTTTTAAAGCACCATGATTTTTTTTTTTTTTTTCTAACTGCCTGACAAAGCAGGTTGAGCAGGCACTAATCCCATCTGACCAGCGAGGAAGCACCAGGGGCCCAGAGAGTATAACACACTTAAATGATATAATCGGAGCCAGACCAAAACCCAATTTTATGCAGGCTTATTGAAAAAGCAAAGTTTTGTTGACAATACACAACTGGTTATTTCCAGATCATTTGGTCAGTTATTAAATGGTTTCTGTTTAAACTAGAATAACTAGTTTTCCAAATATCCAAAAAATATGTCTAAGATTCTTAATATATAACCTCATTTTTATCTCAAAGATATAGGATTACAATTGAAGCCCATTAGCAAATATTGTGACCATATTCTCAACTGTGCTGTTTAACCTCAGAAAAGACTCAAGGTCTACCAGCTGTAAGCAAACAATGTAAAGCCTAGAAGAGCTACGTCAACAAAGTAAAAATAAGCCAGAAGACTTACATGGTTACAAAGACCACCAAGTCTGTATGTATAAGAGGAAACAGTGAGAATAGACAAGATGTCACATCACAAGATGTATCCTTTGTGAGAAAAAGCTCGGAAATTCAAAACAATGTTGGAAGAAACTTGCATGTATTCACATGGCACATGACATTATGATTATTTTCTTCTGACAGAAATAAATTATATAAATAGGACATCAAAAGGAGTACGTAGCTTTGATCTCCTTTCTAATTAATTGCACCCGGGGAAGATTCTGATCACTTAAGTGAGGGATAGTAAGTGTTACTTGTGTAAATAATTAATAAGCGTCTATGATCTACTGGGCTTTTATCTATCCTTCCAAAAGGGGGAAAGTTATCTACAGTTCAGCCAGTTGGAATTAAATTCGTCATTTAACTCTGTTCTCCAGCTATGTCTTTACAAGCTAGAGAGATTCCCTCAAGTGCAAAGCCATTTCTGTAATCTAATACAGAAGGGTGCCTTCTAGAGCACCAGGCACAATGAAGAGCTTCTGTTTGAAGATGCTTGTGGCAAAGATTTTTAGTTTGTCCCCAACATCTGTTCTCATCTTCTTCCATAGAAATAGAACTGTAGCTGGAATGTGGTTTCCTAGCAAGGGCCTACGTTTTCCAGGCCCTTAGCCATAAAGTGTGTCCATAGGGCGCATCAAAAGAATGTGAACGGAAGTGGTGTGTTTACTCCTGCCTAACTTTCTTAAATCAGTCCCTGGAGAAGGACATCAGGCTTGGTAAAGTGAGGGTCAGAGAAAAAGAGGAAGACCCTCGACGAGATGGATTGACACAGTGGCTGCAATAGTGGGCTCAAATATAGCAACGACTGTGAGGATGGCACAGGACTGGGCAGTGTTTTCTGTTGTACGTACGGTCGCTGTGAGTAGGGTTGCTATGAGTCAGAATCAACGAGACAGCACCTAACAATGACAACAACAACATTCCCCAATAAGGAGCCCAGGGGGTGCAGTGGTGAAGCTGCTAACCCAAAAGTTGGCAGTTCAAACTTACCATCTGAGCTATGGGAGAAAGATGTGGCAGCCTGCTTCGTAAGGATTACAGCCTTGGAAGCCATACGGGGCAGTTCTACTCTGTTCTATAGGGTCGCTATGAGTTGGAGTCCCCTGGATGGGCATGAATTTTCTCTTGGATAACATATTCTCCTCTTGGATCTTTTTCTATTTGCCCTGAAATATACTCAGGTCTCCCATATACTATAAAGTATCTTCCTTTAGTCCTACCACCTGTCAAGCTATTACCTTCTCTTTCTCCTTTCCTTGTTCCTACCTTACATTTCCCGAGTAGTCTTGAAAGAGTATTTAATTCTTTCTGCCTCAGTTTTATATGATTTGTCTTCCAACTCCATCCTTTTACAAAAACTGCTATTTAAATTACAAATACAAATCCAATCATGTCTTTGTGACTGTTATGTTTTCTAAAGGATTGTATAGCCCTGGTTGCTGTTATTTTTTTGTTCTTCTACTTCTTTGCCCGTTCCTTCAGAAATTTCCACCTCATTTCATTCCCACTGGGCTCAGCATGTTTATGCTATCCCTTTAAGTCCCACCCTTTAACCTCGTTTCTCTCTGTATTCTCTCCCTTGCCTATCCTATTACCATGGATTTTCTTATGGCGTCATACCCCAAACTGTTTATGTACTTACTCCTGGGCCTCTCCAGCGCTCTAGTTTCATGTTCCAAATGCCTATTTCATATGTTTATATGGAAGCGCAAGCTCAGCGTTGCCAAAATGAAAATCACCTCCTTCTTTCTTGCTCTAGATTTCCACATTTCTGCTGATGGTAACATTGCTTTTCCCACACCCAGGCGTGACACATCAGAATACATTTGAGCAAATCTCTCCTTTTATTCCCAACATTTAACTGTTTGCTGTGTCTGTAGTCTTTCACCGTTTTGATTCTACTTTGGAAATAATTATTCTATCCATTCCTGTGTCTCCTCGCCTCCCCAACACTCTAATGCAGGTTCACATTTTTATTTTTCCTGGACTTCTGCGATATTCTTCTCATCTCTAAGTCACTCTGCCTTCAGTTCCATTCACACGGCACTGTCATAGTGATGTTCCTGTTGTACAAACTCCAACATATCAGAGTCCCAGTGAAAGAGTCTCCAGTGGGTCTTACTTCCTGCTAAACAAAGTGAAGCCTCTGTGCCTGGTTTCCAAGGCCCTTTGCATTCTAGCTTCTAGATACCTTCTAACTCTTAGTTTGCACACAATGTCGCTTGTGATCCAGTCAGAACGGATCCCTTGATCTTTCCCCAGTGTGTCCTGCCACCTCCCATCCCTGTGCCTTTCTTTCTGCAATTCTATTTCTTGGTATATTACCCTCCTTATTTCCACTGGGTGAGTTCTTACTCCATCTTCAGGCTTAGCTTTAATGTCGTCGTTTTCATCAGACGAAAACGTCTAAACCCTGAAGCAGACTATCTGAATCACACCTTTCTCACCCCCAATGCTTTCTGAGTTGTTGCATGCAGTAAAAATAGCATGGTGTTTGAAGTCGAACACTGGCCCCAGTTGGTTGGCTCTACCACTAGGTGATCAGATTATTTAACTGGGTTTTTTTTTTTTTAGAGAGATAATAGCATCGATTCTATCGCAGGGCTGTTCAGGGGATCATATTCGATTATGTATGCCATAGAGTTTGGTAAAGAATTAAACACTTTGCAAACATTCCCCACTGCCGTCAAGTCGATTCCAAGTCATAGCGACCCAAGGGGGTGTCCAAGGCTGTCAGTCTCTACGGAAGCAGACTGACAAGTCTTTCTCCTGTGGAGCTGCTGGTGGTTTCAAACCGCCGACCTTTTGGGTAGCAGCCGACCATCTGTTGTTTTTATTTGATTATCGATGTTTTATTTCCCCAAACATGTTTTATACTCTTGGAAGCAGGAAGAGCGTGCTATATATTTTTCTTCTCTCCTGTAATGGTTACCAGACAGAACTTGAATATAAATTCACTAAGTAAGCATTTGTAGAACAACGACAACAAAAATACTTAGAATTAAACTAATACCATGATAACTTAAAAAGGTAAAACATTCATATGGGCTTCCTACATAATACCAGACACCTGATTATAAAAATCAGAGTTATAAGGAAGCTTTATTATTTTTATTTTGGGATCTCATGTCATTTAGATTGCTTCAGATTCAAAATGACTACATATTAGTCTACAAAGTAAAGGACAAGACATGGCACTAGAGTACAGGTGCTTCCTGTCTGTCAGGTATCTAAGTACCTAAACTATTTGATACATAAAATGAAATTATTTTCCTTATCTTTAAAAAAGAACAAAGATTAAAAGCAGGCGGGGACGCCACAACGGAACAAGTCAATTCCTTTGGAACACTAGGAGAATGGTTTTCATTATTTCCAGGCAAATTTGTACAAGTGAAATCATCAGCCAGGCGTTTGTTGGTATCGTGCAATGATTTGTATAAATCAAAACAAGAACACCTCTGCTCAGACAATAAATTCCTCCAGAGGCTGATTAGAATAAAAGAGTTTTTACAGGGGATTAGAAGACAATCTTCAGCAGGAGGCAAATTGACATGTAAAAATACGGTCATTAGCATTCTCTGGGGATGAATAGGAATTAGACAAGCTCGAAGAAACAAGGCATTCTGATCTCTGCTGAAGGGATTCAAAATTAAATGCCAGAACCATCTTATCAAAGACGGAGTACTTTATCTAAAATTGTTTTACTAATAGGTTTATTTCAAGCAGAGTAATTTGTGGATTCGCATCTCAAAAAATGAGAAAAAGATGTATTTTGTCCAAATAAACATATGCTATTACAAGAAACTTGGAATTTTATTTGGCTACTTTATTTATTTATTTATTTATAACAAAATGAACCGTATTTGAACTTGAAACTCAGGCTAGGTGCATGACTGTTGATTTGTAGTTAAACGGTAATGGGAACAGGATTCTCCCCCTGCCCCACCTTTCTTCTCTGATGCTCACAAAGACAGCTGAAGGTAGTGTCCATAGACTCTATTGCCTGGATCCATCAGGACTTGTCGATCACACAAACTGTATGTGTGAAAAAGAAGATGACCCTAAACAAGATGCTTTGACACAGTGGCTGCTACAATGGGCTCAAGTATAACAACAATGATAAGGATGGCGCCTGGACCAGGCGGTGTTTCATTCTGTTGTGCATGGGGTCGTTATGAGTCAGAACTGACTGGACAGCACCTAACAACAACAACTTGTGCTCCTTGGAGTTGCTGGGTAGTACAAATGGTTAATGTGCTCAGCTGCTAACCAGAAGGTTGAAGGTTCAAGTCTGCCAGAGGGGCCTCAGAAGAAACGGGATGTACTTCTGAAAAAAAAAAATCTGTCATTGGAAACCGTATAGACACGTGGGGTTGCCCTGAGTCGGAATTGGCAACATGGCAACTATTTCTTTATGTGTTCCTGGGACCTGGGTTACGCTGTTCCTTCTACAGGGCCGCCTCTACCCCAGGGGCTTTCCTCTAGCTTTCTATACTAGGTTTAGAATTCTCCAGAATCTTCTCCGAGAAGAGCTGCTGGGGAGGCCTCTCTGTTATTCCCCTCTGAGGTTTTCTCGTTTACCCCTCAGATCAGCAGCACCAAAGCCAAGAGCAGGTGAATGGTTGCTCCCCCCTCCTGCATAGTTCCAAAGGAAGCACCTTGCAAAAGATCTTCAAGGTAAAAATGTTGACGTCACAGTTGCTAAAACTGAAATGAAAGGGTTTTTGAAGGAATACTGTGAACATATCACCATCCGTCAGTTTGTGGTGTTGTGGTGGCTCGCTATGATGTTGGAAGCTATGCTGCTGGTGTTTTAAATAACAAGGAATGCTGCTCACGGTGGAAGGTTTCAGGGAGCTTCCAGACTAAGACTAGGAAGAAAGGTCTGGAGATCTACTTTTGGAAAATTAGCCAATAAGAACCCTATGGAGCCACAGAACATTGTCTGATAGAGTGCTGGAAGAGGAGCCCCCTAGGCTGGAAGGCACTCAAAATACCCAGTGGTCACAGCAATGGACTGGAGCATACCAACCGATGAGTGTGAAAATGGTGCACCACCACCACCACCCACCCAGTGCCGTCGAGTCAATTCCGACTCATAGCAACCCTGTAGGACAGAGTAGAACTACCCCATAGAGTTTCCAAGAAGCGCCTGGTGGATTCGAATTGCTGACCCTTTGGTTAGCAGCCGTAGCTCTTAACCACTACGCCACCAGGGAAGATGGTGCGGGACCTGGTAATGTTTCATTCTGTTGTACATGCGGTCGCCATGAGTCTGAGCTGACTTGATGGTAGCTGACAACAATTGCGAACAAAAGACTCTGCAATCTTTACTGAAGGGAGTTAAAGGGCATTACCCTTTTATACGCTCACTTTCCACAGACTGCTAGTATGTATAGATGCACCGTGCACCCTCTTCCTCTCCTCTCTGGGCTTGCCATGTCCATCCCTCCTCCAGTCCCTTCCTAGGCTCATTCTCTGAAGTTCAGTTCTGGCTCCTCTTCTGAGTGACACCATCTTGCTATCGTGCCTCCCTAGCCCTAAGTCCCCAGCTGTGGGAGTTCACATTATTTTTGGAAGGGGTGAGGTGAGGAGAGGCAGTTTTCTTGAGCAAGGCTGAGAGTAATTCTCCCATGTTGCAAGCCAGGTGACAGACCCAAGCCCTCACGCACTGCTTCCCTGGAGGAGCATGGTTTGGCTTTAAACCGCACCTGGGTCCCACTTCCCTCTCTAGCCTTGTTCAAGGATCTCTCTTCTCTCCTTGTTCTGCTTCCTGACTGTACTTACTGTGTCCTGGATTTCAGACTCAGTGTTTGCTCCTGGTTTGGGGCTCCATTAGGTTCACATTTGCAGCATATCGATCTGGTCAGATATCCAGTGAAAGATTATTTCCTGAACAGGAATATAGTATTTCATTTCTTTCAGAAAGAAGTTGCTGGAATGTTTAAACTCAAGGTAGTTTTAGACTGGCAGAGAAAAATGTGTACCTATGTACATACGCACATGCCCTGGAAATGGTCCATATGTTTTTAGTACAAGTTTCTCTATTTTGTAATTAGATGTTAATATTCTAATACTTGGCGGGGGGAAGGGGGAGAATGTGACAGGGTCATAGTTGATCTCCTATTTGGAAACTTCCCTATTTAATGTGTTGACTCAGACTTGCATAGCATTCATTTATTTGTTCCACAAGAGAAGACTTTTCCATTGCCTAAGGAGTGCCAGACAAGTGCTAGGCACTTGTAGGTTTGGGGACAAGGGGAGTGGGCTGGTGGCGGGGGGAGGGAGGCACCATCCGTAAGGCATGAGCTCTGTGGTGGAGAACTTGGAATTTCACAGGTCGTAGGAGAGGGAAGAGACAGACGTGTAGACAAAGCATTTTTCACGGTGTGTGCGGTAGACAGAAAGTCCTGAGGCAGTAGTTACCAGAGAACGACCAGTGGGGGCTCAAAGAACAGGAAATACCACATAGATGAGCCTAATAATTATGATGGTTCTGCTCCACCCTCACCATTGTTTAAGGTTTAGGCCCTAAACCATAGGACATAGCCTTTTTAGTTGCTTGTGACTCTCTGTTTGGAAAAAGGGATGAGGGAAAATGAAGTAGAGCTACCTGGGTCACCCTTCTGCCTGGGGACTAGAGCCCTGCCTTACTGTGTTCAGTCATTAACCACGCTGATTGCAAAGGAGAGAGTTTATCCTGGGGAGACAAATGAAGATTAAATCCAGGACCCCTCCACCTGCTTCCCTGTGCGACAGCTGTAGGCCTGAGGAAGAGTTTGAGAAAGTGGGAAAGACAGCCTGTTTCTTGAAGGCAGAGAGCATCCACCTGTTATGCTTCCTTCTGTGCCTGGGTACGCGTACAAGGTCTACCTAGGGTGACTGACTCAGAGTGACAACAGGTGGGCCTGCACTCTCTTGCTAGAATTAGAAGCTTGCGGTATATTCATCACCAATCTTTCAACGTGGGTTTCTGCTAAAAGAAAAAAAAAATGTATTTCTTAGACTATGAGGTTCCCTGAATTAGTCTTTTCAGAATATTTTCCCCTCCAGATAAATCTTGCACTGGGCCTAAAATACTGGGATGCAGATGAAGGCAATTTGTCAATTGCTAACTCACGAAGGACTCACTCAGTCAGTGTTTCCCAGAGCTGTAGTGTTCCTCCTTTGAAGTCAGTACAAACTATGCATATTTAGGCCCATCAGATAGAAATATCATTTTGCAAAAGACATTTAGAAAGACTCTTTCTTCTCTTGTCTTTCTTGTGATGAGAATGTGGCCACACATCTGCTGGCCAGGCCCTAAGGCTCTTTACTCCCTGCCTCCACATACTTTCAGGGGCAAAGCACAGGAGAGAGTTTTCCAAGAGTTTGCTTCTCAGAAATCTTTGACACCTACCATGGCTTCTGGGGCTGGATTTTGAGCTGCATTTTTCTCTATGGAAACTGTAAAGTTCGTCTGTCCGTACAAAGGACAGATGTTTATCACATTATTTGGCCTCCCATTTGTCTTTCAAAACATTTTCAATCTCTTTCCTCAACCAATCCACATTGTTTATTTTCCTCTAAAAAAGAGGAGAAATGCCGTATCGCTTGTCTTGTCTTAGCCTGTCCCTTTGCTTGCTAACAGCACTCCACTTGCTAAGAGAGGCTTCCGTTTCTACATGTCTTCTTGAGTCACAGACCACAGTGTTTAATATGGGGAGATAACTGGTGTAGCTATTCAGGAAATGAAGAACATGAGTGAAATTCCTTTCATTAAAAGGAGAAAATTAAAAAAAAAAAAGAGAAAGCATGTCATTTTATTTTTTACCTAAATGCAGAGATTCCTCATTTATTAAAGCCAAACAGAAGTCCTTGAACAAAACTATAATCCCAGACAATGTATATTTTATATACTTTTGACTCATGTGTAACAGCTAAAGTGATAATGTGTCAGCTTTCTGGTTTATTGCTCACTTTATTGGTACTTATTAGCCATTGGTTAAAAATATTCTTTACTCTTACATATTTTGAATTCTTTTAATGTGACGTTAGCATTAAAGGACTAGAAAACTCTACATGCATTTCTTTTCTGTCCTTATTCTCTCTCCTGTTACTTATGTATTTTTTCAGTGACATGTGTTTCAAAGAAGTTCAATAAGCATCCAATTTCTTTTCTTCGATGCTAAAGATTAACTTTGTCATAATTAATTCTGCTCTTTTCTTCTCTTAATTAAAATAACATGCTAGGTAACATTCCTCAGAGAACACTATTTTATTATTTTTAACTTTTTTCCCCTACACTTATTATGGTTGTTGTTCGTTGCCACTGAGTGGGCTCTGTCTCACGGAGACCCTATGTATAACAGAATGAAACATGGCCTGATCCTGCACCGCCCTCACAATTGTTGGTATGTTTCAGCCCATCGTTGTAGCCACTGTGTCAGTCCAGCTCATGGAAGGTTTCCCTCATTTTCTCTCACCTTCCACTTTCCCAAACATCATGACCTTTTCCAGTAATTGGTCTTCCCTGACGATGTGTCCAATGTAAGCAAAGCAGCCTTGCCATTCTTGCTTCTGAGGAGCATTCTGGTTGTATCAAGAATGATATACTTACTACTACAGATATGAAATCTAGTACAATTGTGTGAACTTTCTATATGGCTCTTCATTGTTTTTTCTATAGATGAGAATTAAAGCAAAAATAATATTTCCATTCCCACCAACACTTCCAGACACAACTCTGGACTCCTGTCCTGTCCCAGTTTGTAATAAAAACATAAAGCTGAATTTCGGTTAGTAAAAAAGAGATCGCTCCTCTGGTGGCCATACCAGTATTACAAAGATTTTAAATGTAAAGGAGGTAAAAAACTATACACAATGATCCTTGGAGCGCTGTCCCGTGTGAACTGAGGAAGCGTCTCTATGGCCACTACAAATATTGCTTGGGGATCACTTCGGCGTAACATTCCAAACGGTGTTTTGACATCCCCTCCTGTTACCTCCAACTTAGTTCCTTTCCCCATGAACGTTCATCTGCTGTCCTGATTCTTTTCTCCTAGGGTACTGATAAGCAAGTTATAAATAAATTAGCTGATAAACCAATTTGAGCTTTTAATGGCCCAGGAGTCCCTGGGTGGTACAAACAGTTAATAAACTTGGTTGTTAACCCAAAATGGTGGTTCAAATTCTTCCAGAGGTGCCTTGGAAGAAAAACCTGGCGATTTGCTTTCAAAAAGTCAGCCGTTAAAAGTCTTACGGAGCACAGTTCTACTCTGACATACGTAGGGTCGCTATGAGTCAGAATCGACTTGATGGCAACTGGTTATTAATGAGCGGACTTGTTTGTCTACCCATATAAACGTCTACATTTTAACCATGGTTTTGGGTTTTAAAGCTCAGTGAGAGAATGTCAGATACTCATATCCTGATATTTATACTTATATAACCAATGAGCCTTTAAAACAAGAAGGAATGAAGAGCCTTAGTCTTGGAGGAAGCTCATCGTCACTGTTTCTACCGACCGCCACACTGGAGGGAGCTCATCGTCACTGTTTCTACGGACCGCCACACTGGAGGGAGCTCATCGTCACTGTTTCTACGGACCGCCACACTGGAGGGAGCTCATCGTCACTGTTTCTACGGACCGCCACACTGGAGGGAGCTCATAGCCACTGTTTCTACGGACCGCCACACTGGAGGGAGCTCATCGTCACTGTATCTACGGACCGCCACACTGGAGGGAGCTCATCGTCACTGTTTCTACGGACCGCCACACTGGAGGGAGCTCATCGTCACTGTATCTACGGACCGCCACACTGGAGGGAGCTCATAGCCACTGTTTCTACGGACCGCCACACTGGAGGGAGCTCATCGTCACTGTTTCTACGGACCGCCACACTGGAGGGAGCTCATCGTCACTGTTTCTACGGACCGCCACACTGGAGGGAGCTCATCGTCACTGTATCTACGGACCGCCACACTGGAGGGAGCTCATCGTCACTGTTTCTACGGACCGCCACACTGGAGGGAGCTCATCGTCACTGTTTCTACGGACCGCCACACTGGAGGGAGCTCATAGCCACTGTTTCTACGGACCGCCACACTGGAGGGAGCTCATCGTCACTGTTTCTACGGACCGCCACACCATCCTTTTCCTTTCACTCACTCATTCATTCCACAATTGTTTCTTTTTTGTCTCTGGCACTGTTATGCAGTGCTAAACATCTACTAATGAACAAGACAGCCTAAGGTTCCTGACTTCATACAGCTTATTGTCTGGTTGGAGAGGCTGATGTTAAACAATTAACCAAATAAGCTGCACATTAATATTTAATTTCAACTATAATAAACAACATAGTGAACAAATACATGTGCTGTGAGAGTATAACAGAAATGTGTTTGGCTGCACACACATGAAAACCTTATATCTGGTGGCTTAAAAATGTAAGAGGTTTTTCACCTTGCTTACTATAGCAGAGTCCAGGAGCCCTGGTGGCACAATGGTTAGGTGCTCAGCTGCTAAATCAAAAGGTTGGTGGTTTGAACCCACCCAGCAGCTCCATGGGAGAAAGGCCTGTCAATCTGCCCCTGTAAAGATTAACCTAAATCTATTGCCGTTGAGTCAATTCTGACTCATAGCGACTCTATAGGGCTTCCAAGGAGTGGCTGGTGGATTGGAACTGTTGACCTTTTGGTTAGCAGCCGAGCTCTTAACCACTAAGCCACCACGGCTCCCAGAAAACCCTGTGGAGTAGTTCTACTCTGTCTCGTGGGGTCACTATGAATTGAAAATCTGACTTGGGGACATACAACAACAACAATGTATCAGTCCAGAGATATCATCAAAGACCAAAGTTCCTTTTACCTTCCTGTTCCACCATTGTAATGTGAGTTTCTTCCTCATGGTCCTAAAATGTCTGTTTTATTTCGTCTCTGGGTATTACACATGAGTATCAAGAGGAGAATGCCAAAGACAGAGGGCTGAAGAGCCATGTCAGCCAAGTCCTTCCCTTTAAAAAGCTCTTCTGTAAACCCCACCTGGGGACTTCCAATTAACTGTCATTGGGCAGAGCTGGGTCAAGTGACCACTCCTAAACAGAAGGTATTTCAGCAGGTCACGTTGCTGTAATAACACAATCAAGGTTCTGTTGTAATGAAAGATGGTGAGAATGAATTCAGCATAGGCCACTCACTATGTCTGTCCTGGGATCTATGTAGCCTGAGGCCTGGGGAAGGTCGCTCTTGAGAAGTAATATCATTATTGATGCTCAAAAATGGCCAGGCCAAAGCAAGGGCTAGGATGAAGCCTGGGTTGAAGCTAGAAGGACAACCTGGAGCAAAGGTAAACACTGGGATGGGCTGGAGTTTGGAGAGTATGAAGAAAAATGAATCGAAAGTGAAGCTGGCAGAAGGAAGAGAGTATCACTCTCAATAACAGCTAGAAGAATAGATACCACCTTTCATTCATGCAATATCACGACTTTCATATTTGAACCCATGAGCAACAGGAAAATAGTGACATGCTTTAGTGGAGAATTGACTTGACCAGTTTTGCATTTTGAGAAAGATCATTCTGGATCTCTCCAGTGGGGACTGAAGAGGTCAGAGGAAACATGGACAAACCAGTAGAAGCTTTAACAGAGAAAAGAGATGATATAGGCTGGACTGGGCTGTAAGAAGTGGGGTGGAGAGTTGTAGACGGATTCCTTAGAGCGACAGGACTAGATTGTTTTGATATTTAGGCAGAAGGGAGGAGGAGCTTGTGTGAATGAGAATGAAAAGCTCAGAGTGGTTCCCAGGCTACTGACCCAGTAGAAGTAGGGAAGGCATTGCCATGTACTGAGATGGAAAGGGTCTTTGAAGGAGGGTGAATGATGATGAGATGCATCATAGGCATTAGAGTTTGAAGCGTTTGCTGGTTTTTCAAGAAGAGTTTTTGGGTATTAGCGCCTGGAACTCAAGAGTGAGCTCCAAGGGCTTCCTAAGAGGAAGACTTACGTTAAAGTATTTTGGATATAAAAAAACCCAGTATCGATTGAAGCTATGGGTCTGGATGAGATTGTCCCATGAGAGTGGGTAGAGCGAGAAGAATAGGACAGAACCCTCACTTTTGGACTACAGAAATATGGAAGTGGGTCAGAGAGGAATAGATACAAGGTGGGAAGAGAGAGATGCGAGATGGAGTTTCCAGATAACACAGGAGTGTTTTGTTCTATGTGAAGAAATGTACGCACTGTTGCAGAAGACCCTGTGAATTAGCAGGCAGTATAAAAAAAAATTTTTTTTTTTCTATTTACCAACCTAGCGTGGTAGAGGAATCTACCACACCTAGGCAAAGTCGGGCAGAATTCAGGCCAAGACGCTTTGTTCTCAGCCATGCAGAATATTAAACACCGAAGTGCCTCTACATGTCCTCAGTTTCCATCAGTGAGGAGATAGGCAGGCCTTAGGTAAAACTGTGAGTTAGTTGAGTGAAGATTGTGTCAGATGCCTTTGGCTTGCCCATTCTGGTTCTTTATCTCCAGTAGCATCCTGCTCCTATTTCGGCAAGTCTTACGTCAAACTACAGAAATTTCTCTCATTATAAAAAGACAGGATTTAATTACAGTTATTTACTCTTATTTTTAAAGGCTCAGTAAAAAAGAGGAAGACCCTCAACAAGATGGATTGACACAGTGGCTGCAACAATGAGCTCAAACACATCAGCGATTGTGAGGAAGGCACAGGACCGGGAGTGTTTCCTTCTACTGTGCATAGTGTCGCTACGAGTCAGAGTTGACTCGACGGCGCTTAACAGCATTTATTTCCTAGGTTTTAAAAAATCTTACATTTCTAATCGAACAATAAAATCAATTCCATTTTAATTTGTCAACAAGACCCTCAGATTACTGGGACTCTGGAGCCTTCGAAAGCAATCTTTCAAAGACTGCTCAGGGGGCTGGATCAGAGCATGTGGTAAACGTCCCTCCCTCTATCCCCACTTGCCTACAGGGGATAAACTCTGAACACAGTTGCTGGGGGTTTGGTGCTGAGTGCTCTGGACATGTCTGGCCAGCTTTGGCTGTATTTTCAAGTTGTCCCTACAGACCAGCCTCCTCTTTGCTTCTCTCCTTTCCTTTCCGCTCATCATATCTTTCTGCCTCAAGATTCCCAGATGCCAGAAGCCAGAGAACATTCTGTGTCCTTTTTCCCTCTGTGTTGCCTTGACCCCTGGCCTGGATTTCTCACTGTTCCTGGCTGGAAGATCTGAGTAGTGGACAGGTAGACCCCAGGTGGGAACCTAACGTTTTTATAAAGCACCAGGGAGCTCAGCCTTGGAACATCTGGATATGACAGCTTAAAGGGGAGAGAGGAAATTCCAGCTGCTGAGAAATTACAACGGGACACTTTGCTGTCTACAGGTGGGGGCATTTGAGTGCTTATGTGTGCAAACAGGGATAGTAGGAGAATGGGATGGACAGGACTGGTTGGTGTGAGGCTGGGAGACATAGTAAAACGTATGTAGTATCAGATTTTACATTTTAGACTCAGATTTTGGATATTAGAATACAGAAAAAAACCCTAAAACTTTCATTTGTATTAGAGCAAATTTCTATTTTTGTCGTTAGTGCGAACTCTTTTAAATAATTATATAGCATAATAATACCTGTGTGTGTCCCACCGTATAGAAAAATATATACACATATATTTAACACATGTTAATTACATGCACACACATATAAAACTTTAGTGAATTAAGAAATTTTGATTAGCCAGAACAGCTAAAACCTTCTGTTTTATCCATTGGCAGTTCCCTTGAGTCACTGTCATCTTTAAAGGTTTGACTTCCATGGCTTGTGTAGAAGACTCCGAAGCAAAGGTCCGCCTCCTGTTCCAAAAAAAACAAATCCACTGCCATCGAGTCGGTTCCTCCTCATAGTGACCCTATAGGAGAGAGTCGAACCGCCTCAAAGGCTTTCCAAGGGTGTAAGTCTTTATGGGAACAGCCTGCCACATCTTTCTCCCCAGAGCGGCCGGTAGGTTCTAACTGCTGACCTTTCTGTTAGCAGCTGAGCTTTAACCACTGCGCCACCAGGACACCTCCTGGAAATAGGTCCATGAACAAAATCTAGGTTACCAAGATTCTGGTCTCTTTTTTTTGACGTTGAATTGCATGAAAAAGTTGTATAAAGGTTAAAAATGAATTATTGAACTCTATTGCCATCTCAAACAACTTAAACACAGAACGATTTACAACTTAGAATGTATAGGGCATGGCTTCTGCCCTGGAGGATGGTTGCCCTATAGTGGACCGAGTTTTGAAAGCCAGTTTTTCACCTGTGTTCATCGCGACAGCATGCTTAATGCCTACAGCAAGGAAGAAAGTGGGCAGAGAAAAATGAATCCTTTACCAGAGCTTAGCAGGACAGTCTTTTTTTTTTTTTCTTATAAGAGTTTATAAGAGAACCCTCAGAGAATAGAATGTTTATATGGATGTTACATATAAAGACCAACCCACTGATAAAGTCCTGTAAACACACACGTACAGAAACAGATGCAGTCACAAATGACAAAATTTCAAATTATCGAATATATTCTCACAAGCCAGAAAAAAGCAAATAGAAAACTGTGTTCTTTCATTTCCCTTACAAGAGTAATTTATTTCTACATTTCTCTTTTCAAACAATGCCGTGACAGGCCGTGACCTTGAACTTTCAACTCCCCGAGAAGACGTGTGACTGGTCTCCCAGGTGGACAGGTGTGCCTCATCTCCGAGGAGAGTGGAATGAACACATCAGCCTGCTTAAGCCCTGGTACTTCTGAGAAGATTTCCAAGCCCTTGTCCAGGGATCCGATTCAGTAAGCCTGGGACAGATGCAGGAATCCGCGTGTTTAATAAACAAACCAGTGGGTTTTCATACGGGAGGGTTAGGGACTCATACTACGTAAACACTGTCCTAGGGCTAACCTTGCTATTAATTAATTATTGTCAGCTGACACCATTTCTTTGCTGAGATGAGAAAAAAAAAAAAACAAAACTTAAAGCACCAGTGAAAATTTTAAATTGAAGATTTAAAATTTTCCCTCCCTAAATTATATGACTGCTATTCCAGATAGTATCATTTTCCTACAATAATCTAAATTTTAAACTCTTCACTTCACCCAAAAGACTTGCAGAAAAGTTAATCACCAGCAGGTAAGACCTGGAGCCACTGGGCAGTCAGTTTAGGTATTCTAGCTCCAGGACTCAACACAAACAGTGATTGCTCACAGTTATGACTGGAATTCTTGCAACGTCCGGTTAGCTAAATCACTGTGTGTGTCCTGAATTATTGTCTTTGGCTGAATTCCTTAAAATGGGATTCCTGGGTCAGAAGCTAAAGTTTAATTTAAAGGCTTTTGTTTTCATGGTCAAATCGCAGTGTTAAAAGGAATAATCATAACACTAATCGTGATAAAATCAAGCATAAGGATGCTGATGGTTTGCCGGGCACTGCATCTCACATAATCTTTGCTGCAGTACAAATTCAGTTTTATCATTATCCCCATTTTGAAGTGATTAAAATAAATAAAAAAAAAAAGAGGCTTCAAGGACTTATAAAAGTTGGCCAAGGTCACATAGCCAATAAGCAAGAGAACCAGAACTGGGGCCCAGGTTTTCCTGACTCTAAACCACTAGCCTGGATTACCTTTAGAAGGGCCCTACTAACTGCACGCTTATCAGAAGCAAGTGAGAAGCCTTGTTCCCCTGCAACCTAGCCAGCCCTGAATGCTACTTTTCTTTTTCCTTTGCTAGTTCAGTGGGAAAAATGATTGGTTTAAGGAAACAACTATTTTTGACAGTTAGTTCTAGAATTCAAGTTAAGCAGCTTACATTTATATTCATATGTAGAGATTAATTTTGTTCTTAGATGTTTTCTACCATGTAGTTGGAGCCCTGGTACGATGTTTAAGAACTCAGCTGCTAACTAAAAGGTTGGCAGTTCAAATTCACCAACCACTCCTTGGAAATGCTATGGAGCAGTTCTACTCTGTCCTATAGGGTTGCTATGAGTTGGAATCAACTCGATAGCACATAACAATGACAACAAGTAAGCAGTTGCACACTGGGGCTAGATTACTATCTTTATATATAAAAAAAATATATAGTGGTGGTAAAATTAGTTATAAACCCTTTCTACTACCATGCTTAGTTGAGCCAGTACCATGGTGGAACTAGAAATGATACAAAAGTACTTCTCACTGACTATGCTTTTGGGGAAGAAGTTTAATTGGCTTGGACGCCACTTCAATATAATCTATTTATCCAGGGCGTCTGAGCTCAATTTCTTCCAAAAGGGATTTGGTACTGCTTTGAATAATTCAAATACTTGCTAAGCAGAGCAATTACAAACAAAGCGAGAGCTAAATAAATTTAAACAGAAAGAGGAATAGTGTCTTAGTTATCCATTGCTGCTACAACAGAAATACCACAAGTGAGAAGGCTTTAACAGAAATGTTTTTTTTTTTTTCCTCACAGTTTAGGAGGCTAGAAGTCCAAAGTCCCAACGTGGCTGGAGCGGAAGGCTTTCTCTCTCTATCAGCTCTGCAGGAAGGTCCATGTCATTCAGGCCAGCCTCTTCTTAGCCGAGTCCTCAGCCCATGAGCTCAGCCTCTGCCCTGCTTTGCAAGTGTTAGAAAGCTTTTTCGCTCCATTGAGAAGTGCCTAGAGGCACCCCACTCCCCCAGGAAGCCTTCTGCCAGATGGCACTCAGCTCTCTCTCGCTCCTTGGCTGGACTCACCCTTCATCATGGGCTTGTCTCCTGGTTCTGCTGCCTGTCTCTGTGGCTGCTTCTTGCGGTCTTGCTCAATCTCTGCTGTTATGGCTCTCTCTCTGTATCTCCTGGTTCTAGGAGGTTCTCTGCACACACAACCTGGGTCCAGAGATGTGTTCTGCACTGATCTCTTTCTTGGTGGTAGTAAGGTCCCTGTCTCTGCTTGCTTCTCTCTCCTTAAGGGTGAGACTTGAGTAAGGGTGGTGAGGGTGCTGACAGGGGTGAGGGTGGTGCCTTGAGTCACACCCTCCAGTACGATGGTGACTCAAGATACATCCCACCCTAATCCTGCCTCATTAACATAAGACAACCCGATCTCAGTGGGGATTATAACCACAGGCATAGAGGTTATGAATTATAATACATATTTTTAGCTGGGGGTACAATTCAATCCTTAACAATAACCAAACTATTTTATCTTAGCTTAGGGCTCAGGTTATTTATATTTTCCAAAGCCTAAATTTATTATCTAACATGGTCGGGATCAGAGTTTTAACCAAGAAAACCCATTGCCATTGAGTCAATTCTGACTCATACTAAGCCTACAGCAACCCTCCAGGACAGAGTAGAACCGCCTCGTAGGGCTTCCAAGTCTGCAATCTTTACAGAAGCGGATTGCCATGCCTTTCTCCCATTCTCCCATGGAGTGGTTGGTGGATTCGAACTGCTGATGCTCAGGTTAGCAGCAGAGCACTTAACCACTGTGTCACTAGGGCTCCTTATCAGAGTTTTAGGAATCATCATTTCACCTTATTTCTGTATTTTCACTAAACTTTATTTTACCATGTCTTGAGTTACATTTAACATATATTTATATTTGAGACACGTTATTTGAATTATTTTGAAGAACCAGGTATACATTCCTTAAAGTATAATGTTGGAGACTTTGACCCAATATTTGAAACCTGGAAAAAAATTAATCAAAATGTGGGAAAAATATGTGATCATTTACTAGTGAGAAACAATGAACCCAGGATGTCTGATAGTGTGAAGTGTTTAATTAGGGCACCCTGGGTACTGTTGCTGCTGTTAGGTGCCATCGAGTTGACTCCAACTCGTAGCGGCTCTCCGTAGGGCGGAGGGAAACATTGCCCGACGCCGTGCAGTCCTCAGAAGAGTGGCTGTGTTTGAGTCTGTTGTTGCAGCCACTGTGTCAATCCATCTTTTTGAGGGCATTCCTTCCTCTTTTTTGCTGGTCCTCCTACTTTACCTAGTCCTTCTCCAGAGAATGGTTCCTCCTGATAACACGTTCAAAGTAAGCAAGATGAAGTCTCACCGTTCTTGCTTCTAAGGAATATCCTGGATGTATTTTCTCCAAGACAGATTTGTTTGTTCTTCTGGCAGTCTACGGGACATTCAAGATTCTTCGCCAACTCCAACATTCAAGTGTGTCAATTCTTTTTCAGTTTTCCGTATCCACTGCTGAGGCAATTGAAAATACCATGGCATGGGTCAGGTACATTTTAGTCCTCAAAGTGAAGTCTTGGCTTTTTAACACTTTAAAGAGATCTTTTGCAGTGGATTTGCCTAATGCAATACTTTGATTTCTCGACTGCTGCTTCCATGGGCGTTAATGGTGTATCCAAGTAAAATGAAATCCTTGACAACGTCAATCTTTTCTCCATTTATCATAATGCTGCTTATCGGTCCAGTTGTGAGGATTTTTTTTTTTTTTTTTCTGTTGAGGTGTAATCCATACTGAAGGCTGTGGTCTTTAATCATCTGTGTTTAAGTTGTCTTTACGTTCGATAAGCAAGGTATTAGCTGTTGATTATGGTTTAGAGAAAACTTAGAATATAAGCTCCTTGAGAAAGGCAACCTTGTGTGTTTGTTTTCTCCTATATGCCCTGTATCAGAAAGTCCTCATCATATGTGTGTACTCAGTAAATATTTGCAGAATGAATATATATACCTGTAGTCATTTATTGGCTAGCTTTGGCCGAGCTAAGCTTAAGTGGCTACTTGGCATTGTTCTAAGTACTTTAAATGTATTAACTTTTTAATTCTCACAGGAACAGCATGAGCTTGTTACAATTCTTATTTTCATCTTACAAATGAGGACAGTGAGACACCAGAAGTTAAAGCATTTGCGTGGTGTTGTTAGTTGCTGTCAAGTCAATTCCAACTCACAGTGACCTGATTTGTGCAGAGTGGAACGGCTCCACGGAATCTGCAAACAGCTACTAGTGCTTCAGCTGGCGCTTGAACGCGTGAATTTTATTTCCGTGTCCTCGTTCTTAGCAACTACTGCCTGTTGTAGAAAATGTATATGAAAAAGGTAGTTTGAAAGAATGAAAGACTGTATTCTAATCCTTTAATCTGGTTTCTTGGTTGGACTATAAAATATTCCTCCTTGACAGAACAAATAAGATTCCTTTTCTATGTCCAGACTATGGTTTATTATGAAGGACCAGGGAATAGTTTTTAAAAAGCTGAGGCTAATGATGGAAACTGTCTGAAATAATGTTAATTTAATCCATATTCACTGCTTTCATAGCTTCCTGGAGGTGTAAAAACCAAAAAACCAAACCCACTACTGTCGAGTCAATTCTGACTCATAGCGACCCTATAGGACAGAGTAGAACTGTCCGATAGAGTTTCCAAGGAGAGCCTGGTGGATTCAAACTGCCAGCCTCTGGTTAGCAGCCATAGCACTTAACCACTACGCTACCAGGGTTTTCTGGAGGTATAAACAACGTTCTATCATGACAGAAACAGTGTCTCACTGGCTCCCTACCCTGCTCTGTGAAAATCCCATCCAGCTCAAACTCTGCCTGTGCCCAAAGATTTGAGAGTCCCTTGGGGATGGCCTATGGAGAACCCACCATGAGGCATTTTCATTTTTTCTGGATGACTTTTCCTCTTTTGTTGTGATTAATTCTGCTGAGGAATATTGTTGACAGGGCTCTGCCTGAGAAGAATCAGCCTGAGGAGTTCTAACTGAGGGGCTGTAGCTGAGGGGACTCTGGGAGGGGAGGCTGAGGGTCTCTGCATAAAAGGCCTCTCCTGAGCTTCTTGGCAGTTCTTGGTCCAGCTCTGTCTCTCTTGGTCCTCTGTGTTCTTAACTCTGACACTTCAACTTGAGCTACACTCTTGCAGAAACAATAAAGCAACGCTGTCTAGTAGTGCTTTTTTCTTAATGGGATTGTAATAAACAGCTCTTTGGGGTTTTACTCACTGTTTCATTGCAGCTCCTTTTCTTAGGACTTAGGCATGGTTCCATGGACTTGTCCCGAAGAATATCTGAGTGACAGAAACTATCTTGCATTCAGAATCACCTCTAAAACTCACTCCGCTGTCCTTTCTTCCCTTAAGATGAATATATTTCAAGGAACCTTCCACCTTTCACTTAAATAGAGCCCTGCTGGGTTGACAAGACTGTCTTCCAGATACGCCCAGATATGTCACAACCTGGGTTTAACATATTTAGGCTCAAACTGGGATTCATACTACACTAAAATTAAATACATGAAGAGTAAAAATGATACCAGGTCCCTGGGTGGTGCAAAATGTTAAGTGCTCAACTACTAGCCAAAAAGTTGGCAGTTCAAACCCACCCAGAGGCACAGTGGAAGACAGGCCTGGCTATCTGCTTCCACAAGGTCATAGCCTTGAGAACCCTGTGGAGCAGTTCTACTCTGCATACGTGGGGTCGCCATGAATCGGAATAGACAGCAACTAACAACAATGAAAATGACAGTATTGTGCACATATTCTCATTTGACTGTTCTTGGAAGTGATTTCCCCTTCAAGATGAAATGGCAAGAAATAAGGTTGCCCTCTAAGAAATTTTAAACTGTATGATAAGTTCCTTAATAATCTTCTATCACAGAGGGAGTCTGCGAGACTCTAACTTCGTTGAGAGTGTTACTGTATCTAAGGAAAGAGTAGTGGGGATCTCAATCAGAAGAGAAGCCTATGAAAATGGAATTTAAAGAAGTACATGATGGCAGAGACAGCCAGTCACTCTCAGAGGGAGAAGAGGCTTCAGCCAACAGGCTTCAATTATCCCTATGCTGTTAGTAAGGACATTCGCGATGAGGCTGGGTTGTGGGACATCCTTTCACATAGACTGTTCTAATCCCGTTGGCAACACCATCCTGTTTGTGAGAACAATGAATCCAATCATCATGTCTGATGCTGTGAATATTGAAGCCAGGACTTTTCCTGCATTCTGATTCAGATACTTTAATATTACAACTCTCTTTACCGCTGCAACACCTATTGATCATTCTGGATGATAAATGATAGGCTCTCATACACATTATCTCATTTAATCCTCAGACCAACCCCACAAGGTGGGGACTGTTGTCCTCATTTTTGGGGTGAAGCAACTGAGATTCAAAGATGTGAGTTCAGATTTTCTGACTAAATTCAATCTTCTACCCACGCTCTGATTTCAACCTCTCTGCTGGCAAAAAAAGGGAAGGACCAATGTGGTATTAGTGTCTCTCATAAAACAACTAAATTGACCTTTGAGGACTAAATGAAGTACAAACAATAAGCATCAAACACTATATATCTGTGTGGGCCAGATAGTTACCTGCTTCCCAAAATAACAAGATTTTATTTCCTCCTAAAAAATTAGAATTTTTTAAGGCACAAGTTTTACTTCTATTTTTGGATGTTACTTATTGTTTTAATAATGGTAGGAAAGTATATGGAGTATAAAAAAACCCAAAACTGATTTATTATGGAAATTAGACCAATGTATGTAGGATTTGTGGTTCTCACCTTCTAAAGCCCACCTTTTTCTATTCTTTGGCTTACAGTTCCTTCCAGTCCCCACACACTCTTGTTTATTTTGCTTTAGATTGCTGTACAAGGTTAAAAATGACTTTTCAGAACTTCCAATAACAATTTATAAAGGATATAACTCCAAAGGTGGCATTTCCCACTGAAGTGCTTAGCTTCTATCTGTTAATTTAGTATCTTTAGGACAATAATTTATTTCTTAACAGAGGATGTGTGAAGGACAAAGTGTGCGAAGTTAAATGGTACTATTTCTGCCAAAGTGTTCTTGAGATATTCACATTATATATGGGATGTAATAGCTGCTATCATTAACTCAGAAGTGCTTTGATGTGAAGGCAGGTCTCTAACACATACTTAACATTTAAACTGTGGTGGTTCTCCAAAATTCAGGAATTACTTATTGAGTTATACATTCACAACTTAGTAACAATAGTATATAAGATTTGTTCTTTCATAGACAATGTATAACTAGGGGTATAAGACCTATAAGCTTTTAGTGTTGCTTTGGCCATATTATTCTTTGGGATCATTCAGGGGTGTTCTCTGTCCTTATTTTAACATCTTGAAAGGCCCCAATACAGACTGTATACTCCCTTAACCCTGTGTCATTGCTAACAAACTGATTCATGGGACAGGGAAGCTTTAAAAATTTAGAAAAATACTTTGCAGAAGTCTTGTCTATATATTCCAAAGGTTTTTTAATCATAGTATACTGTCAACTTAGAAATAAGAATGGCAACTTTAGCTTGCTTACTTTGGACTTGCCATTAGGAAAGACCAATTGCTAGAAAAGGACACCATGGCTGGTAAAGTAGAGGGTCAGCAAAAACAAGGGAAACTTTTAATGAGCTGGATTGATGCAATTGCCGAAACAATGGACTCAAACATATCAGTGATCATGAAGATGGCACAGGACTGGGCAATGTTTTGTTCTGTTATACACAGGGTTGCTGTGAGTCGGGGCCGACTCAACAGCAATTAACAATAACAACAGCACACTATCAACTTTTTTTTTTTTCATTTGGCATTTTGATTTCTATATAGGGTGACGATTGTTATTGGTGCTATTATTACCTAATATGATGGCTTAGAGGCATTGCAGCAATAAATAGTATTAAGGTAGGTTTCGGACTTAAATCCTAAGGGTAATTTTCTGGACTACTGTGCAGTATTATTGAGGAATATTCATAAATATGCTTTAAAAATCATTCTGAGTCTCGGTGTTAATTTGGTGCGCACATCTGGCTTTAAGTCACTTGCGAGTCATGGCTCATCTTGCTGTTGACACTGCCCAGGACCTGGTGCTTGCTGGCATGTGGTTCAATAGGCGCTGAATGAATGGTAACTGAAGAGGGCTGGGTGCACCTGAGAACAAGACTGCTGGTCTTCTGGAATCGAGTATTACTTAGACCCAGCAGCTTCTTCTAGGACATATCTTAAAAGCCCAAACCCATTGCCATCAAGCTGATCCCGACTCATAGCGACCCTATAGGACAGAGTAAAACTGCCCCATAAAGTTGCCAAGGAGTGCCTGGTAGATTTGAACTGCCGACCTTTTGGTTAGCAGCCGTAGCACTTAACCAGCATGCCACCATGGTTTCCAGGATATATCTTAGGAGGGCTATTTTAAAAGTCTTTCGTAGGCATCCTTTAAGGAAGCTACAGCACTGTTAGGCTCCAAGTATCTTAGGGAGGTTATTAAATACAATTTTAAAAAAATGAAATACGGTGTTTGCTTGATGATTCTTTTTCTTTTAAAAAATATTTTTAACTGACAAAAAGTTTCAAAGTTCGCAACATTACATTAGACACCAAAGTCACATTTGAAATTTTATTGACTTATGAATTTCAAAGTCTGAAAAGCACAAGTGTAGATATAACCTGTAACTGAGTTGTAATATTTACTTCCAGATTTCGCTGAAAGGGAACGGACTTGGCAACAAAGACTAGAAATAATTTCAAGGATACCACAGGTGATTTTTCACATCCAATACACGGTAAGTCACCACTTGTTAACTTTCAGCTTCACTGGTATCTTTTATACAAAACTTACCCTTGTTACACTCAGTAAGGAGCCCTGGTGGCACAGGGGTTAAGTGCGCAGCTGCTAATGAAATGGTTGGTGATTTGAACCCACCAGCCTCTCCACAGAAGATGTGGCAGCCTGCTTCCAAGAAGATTTACAGCCTTGGAAACTGTATGTGGCAGTTCTACTCTGTCCTGTAGGGCTGCTGAGTTGGAATCAGCTCGATGACCGTGAATTTGTGTTTTCTTTTTTTTTTTGTGGGAGGGAGGGGGACACCCAGCAATGCATCATGGCTCTAGTACGTTGACATTTACCCTGAATGTCTTCATCACTCAGGTCAAACTTAAAGGAAAGAAGGCCATCAGATCTGTTTTCGCTTGTATTTCTTATCTCGCCTCAAACTGTGATTTACAAATGATGTTGCTGGGTGTGACTCAAATCACAAATTTAAGAGAGTTTTTTTTAAACACCTTTTTCCAATTTTTTAATAATCATCTGACTAGGAATAAAACAGAGCTGGAAGATTGCATCCCAAGTTTTAGTTTTGAGTTGCGGTTTGTGATGTATGTGATAGATTTTTCTTTACAGTATTCATCAGAAGAGTATCACTTGGTAAATCTAACCACCTGCAGAAGGATAAATGGGGACGTTTTCATCCCAAACATTCCATTAGGGTGATGTTAGATCTTTTCTCCACCTAGCTGTAATTGTGTACTTTTGTGTAAATTGTGGAATTGTGGAATTCACAATGAAGCAGACAAGAATGTGCAGCTTTGCCAAATGCTGGTTATGGAACAGGGCTCTTTCTGATATGAACAAAGTAGAGTGAACTTATAAAGTCTGGGTAAAGAATGTTGTTCACAAACATAAAAATGTAATTTGTAACTGTAATAGGCAGAAGAAGCTTATCAAATCTCAATTCTCTTATAGGTACTAAAAATATGAAAAGATTATTTTGTATATATCCCATTGTACCTTATACACACACACACACACACACAAAAAAAAACCAAACCCGTTGCCATCAAGTCGATTCTGACTCATAGTGACCCTATGGAACAGAGTAGAACTGCCCCATAGAGTTTCCAAGGAGTACCCGGTGGATTCGAGCTGCTGACCTTAACCCCTACACCACCAGGGTTTCCATGGAAGGCACTAAATAATATCTTTGAACAATTGAATTAAATATGTTCATATTGAATTCATTTACCAATGCAAACTCTCTGCAAACTTTTATTATATAAAATCCTTCACTATTTTCTATCAATATGAATCTGTAATTTGCCAAATGCTTGTAAATCTATAGAGAAGCACATAAAACATTATATATTGTATTAGTCATGGTTCTCCAGAGAAACACAAGCAATAAGAGAGAGAGATTTATTTTAAGGAATTATCTCACGTGATTGTGGGGGCTGGCGAGTCCAAAATTTGTAGAGCAGGTTAGCAGGCTAGAAGCTCAGGCGGGATTTCTGTCATAGCCTTGAGGCAGAATTTCTGCTTTTTCAGGAAACTTCAGTGTTTTCTCTTAAAACCTTCAACTGATTGGATGAGGCCCACTCACGTTACTAAGAGAAGTCTCCTTTATTTAAAATCAATGACTATAAATTTTAATCACATCTACAAAATATCTTTGCAGCAACATTTAGACTAGTGTTTGATGGAATAATTGGACACCATAGCAAAGCCAAGTTGGCACATAAAATTAACCATACAGTTCACCTCTCTCAACGTGGCTCCCATGCACATTTCCAAATAAAGGCAGTGAAGTCATACTTCTGCTTAAGCTGATAAAACTACTGTGTACAACTGAAAATGCACTAGCGTTTTTCCTAGAAAAGGGTACAAAATCCTTGGGTGATGCTCCTTCTTCTTCTTGACGTCTGTAGCTTAAATTCTGTATGTAAAACTGAAAGGATATTTAAAAACTACAATGTAAACTTAATGCCTCTTACGTTATACGATAAGAGGTTAACTGAAAAAATACAACAGAGATATTTGCTATATGTATATATATAGAGAGAGAGAGAGAGAGAGAGACATCCTCCATGTGTCTGTCAGTTTGTCGTACTGTGGGGGCTTGAGTGTTGCTGCGATGCTGGAAGCTATGCCACCGGTATTCAGATACCAGCAGAGTCACCCATGGAGGACAGGTTTCAGCTGAGCTTCCAGACTAAGACAGACTAGGAAGAAGGACCTGGCAGTTTACTTATGAAAAGCATTAGCCAGTGAAAACCTTATGAATAGCAGCGGAACGTTGTCTGATATACTGCTGAAAGATGAGCACCCCCGGTTGGAAGGCACTCAAAAGATGACTGGGGAAGAGCTGCCTCCTCAAAGTAGAGTCGACCTTAATGACGTGGATGGAGTAAAGCTTTTGGGAACTTCATCTACTGATGTGGCACAACTCAAAATGGGAAGAAACATCTGCAAACATCCATTAATAATTGGAACCTGGAATGTACGAAGTATAAATCTAGAAAAATTGGAAATCATCAAAAATGAAAAGGAACACATAAACATCACTATCCTAGGCGTTAGTGAGCTGAAATGAACTGGTATTGGCCATTTCAAATCAGACAATCATATAGTCTACTATGCTGGGAATGAAAACTCGAAGAGGAATGGTGTTGCATTCATCTTCAAAAAGAACATTTCAAGATCTATCCTAAAGTACAATGCTGTCAGTGATAGGATAATATCCATATGCTTACAAGGAAGACCAGTTAATACCACTATTATTCAAATTTACGCACCAACCACTAGGGCCAAAGATGAAGAAATAGAAGATTTTTATCAGCTGCTACAGTCTGAAATTGATCAAACATGTAATCAAGTTGCATTGATAATTACTGGCGATTGGAACACGAAAGTTGGAAACAAAGAGGAAGGATCAGTAGTCGGAAAATATGGCCTTGGTGACAGAAACAATGCCGGAGATCGAATGATAGAATTTTTCAAGACCAGTGACGTCTTCACTGCAAATACCTTCTTTCACCAACATAAATGGCGACTACACACATGGACCTAGCCAGATGGAGCACACAGAAATCAAATTGACTGCATTTGTGGAAAGAGACGTGGAAAAGCTCAATATCATCAGTCACAACAAGGCCAGGGGCTGACTGTGGAATAGACCATCAATTGCTCATATGCAAGTTCAAGCTGAAACTGAAGAAAATCAGAGCAAGTCCACGAGAGCCAAAATATGACCTTGAGTATATCCCACCTGAATTTAGAGACCATCTCAAGAATAGATTTGACGCATTGAACACTAGTGACCGAAGGCCAGGCGAGTTGTGGAATGACATCAAGGACATCATCCATGAAGAAAGCAAGAGGTCACTGAAAAGACAGGAAAGAAAGAAAAGACCAAGATGGATGTCAGAGGAGACTCTGAAACTTGCTCTTGAGTACCGAGCAGTGAAAGCAAAAGGAAGAATTGATGAAGTAAAAGAACTGAACAGAAGATTTCAAAGGGCCTCTCGAGAAGACAAAATAAAGTATTATAATGACATGTGCAAAGAGCTAGAGATGGAAAACAAAAAGGGAAGAACACACTCAGTGTTTCTCAAGCTGAAAGAACTGAAGAAAAAATTCAAGCCTTGAGTTGCAATAGTGAAGGATTCCATTGGGGAAAATATTAAATGACACAGGAACCATCAAAAGAAGACGGAAGGAATACACAGAGTCATTATACCAAAAAGAATTAGTCAATATTCAACCATTTCAAGAGGTGGCATATGATCAGGAACCGATGGTACTGACGGAAGAAGTCCAAGCTGCTCTGAAGGCATTGGTGAAAAACAAGGCTCCAGGGATTGATGGAATATCAATTGAGATGTTTCAACAAACAGATGCAGCGCTGGAGGTGCTCACTCATCTATGCCAAGAAATATGGAAGACAGCTTCCTGGCCAACTGATTGGAAGAGATCCATATTTATGACTATTCCCAAGAAAGGTGATCCAACCAAAAGTGGAAATTATAGAACAATATCATTAATATCACATGCAAGCAAAATTTTGCTGAAGATCAAAAGTGGCTGCAGCAGTATATTGACAGGGAACTGCCAGAAGTTCAGTCTGGTTTCAGAAGAGGATGTGGAACCAGGGATATCATTGCTGATGTCAGATGGATCCTGGCTGAAAGCAGAGAATACCAGAAGGATGTTTACCTGTGTTTTATTGACTATGCAAAGGCATTTGACTGTGTGGATCATAACAAACTATGGATAACAGTGCAAAGAATGGGAATTCTAGAACACTTAATTGTGCTCATGAGGAACCTTTACATAGATCAAGAGGCAGTTGTTCGGACAGAACAAGGGGATACTGATTGGTTTAAAGTCAGGAAAGGTGTGCGTCAGGGTTGTATTCTTTCACCGTACCTATTCAATCTGTATGCTGAACAGATAATCCAAGAAGCTGGACTATATGAAGAAGAACGGGGCATGAGGATTGGAGGAAGTCTCATTAACAACCTGCGTTATGCAGGTGACACAACCTTGCTTGCTGAAAGTGAAGAAGACTTGAAGCACTTACTAATGAAGATCAAAGACCACAGCCTTCAGTATGGATGACAGCTCAACATAAAGAAAACAAAAATCCTCTCAACTGGACCAATGAGCAACATCATGATAAACGGAGAAAAGATTGCAGTGTCAAGGATTTCATTTTACTTGTATCCACAATCAATAGCCATGGAAGCAGCAGTCAAGAAACCAAAAGACACATTGCATTGGGCAAATCTGCTGCAAAGGACCTCTTCGAAGTGTCGAAGAGCAAAGATGTCACCCTGAAGGCTAAGTGCGCCTGACCCAAGCCATGGTATTTTCAATCATGTCATATGCATGTGAAAGCTGGACAATGAATAAGGAAGACCGAAGAAGAGTTGATGCCTTTGAATTGTTGTGTTGGCAAAGAATATTGAATATAGTATGGACTGCCAAAAGAACGAAGAAATCTGTCTTGGAAGAAGTGCAGCCAGAATGCTCCTTAGAGACAAGGATGGCAAGACTGGGTCTTACATACTTTGGACATGTTGTCAGAAGGGATCAGTCCCTGGGGAAGGACGTCATGCTGGGCAGAGTACAGGGTCAGCGGAAAAGAGGAAGACCCTCAACAAGGTGGATTGACACAGTGGCTGCAACAATGAGCTCAAGCATAACAACGATTGTAAGGATGGCGCAGGACTGGGCAGTGTTTCCTTTTGTTGTGCATAGGGTCATTATGAGTCGGAAACGACTCGATGGCACCTAACAACAACAACAATATAAACATATTCATCACAGAACAAGAAGCAAATACTAATAACAATTATAGTCCTCTTTTCTGCAACTGGTCACATGGTTCTAGTGATATTTGTAACAACTTTCTTCCACTATGTATTATGTATTCACTTTGCTCTCAGCAAGCACCTCAGTGGGTTGTAGTTCTTTTCCTGGTGAGGTGACCCAAACCTTCATTCCTGAAGGGTCTGAGCCATTAGTTGTCCTCCCCGAATTGAGTTGTTGTAGGTTTTCATTGACTTTAATCACAGGGCATAGTAGTATTAAGAGACATGATACTCTTAGTACCTTCAGATCCCTTAAAAGCAATCTCTTGTATTTCAGACAAACTTTTCCTTACTGCCACTGTGTAGTAGCAGTTCAGTTTCTACTTGGTAATCAAGATCAATTACCAGCCAGTACAGTAACTACTTTTATTTGCTGGCTGATTCAGAGGTAAGAGGAACCCAAAATGGCTGGATAGCACTCTTAACTTCCAGTTCAATGGAATCATTGTTAAGTCTCCTGCTGGGAGCAGTTCTCCCTTTGGAACTAAGGCCTCTAGACCATCAGAGAATAAGGTCTTGGGAATAGGAAGCAAACATTTTGCTGTTGGATCACTAGGGGTAATACTGAGTGGTGCCACGTTCATTTCCACCCCTTGATTCCTGGACTTGCGAATTCTGGCAGTGGGAGAAATAGCAACTTATATTGCACACAGATTTAGAACATATTTATCCTCCATGTAACATTGTCCTAGACCTGCAAGATATTACCACCTACATGGTGCTGCGGCTGAGTTTTCAAAAGGCCATTCCCCTGGTGCTGTAATTGGAATGGTCTTTTAAAAAGCCATTCCATCATGCTTTCAAACCAGCTGCTTCAGGATGATGGGGAAAGTGGTAAGATCAGTGAATTCCATGAGCGTGTCCTTGATTAGAAGCAATACTGTGTGGAATACCATGACTAAAAAAATGGATAAGAAAACCTGAAAGTCCATGAATGGTAGTTTTGGCAGAAGCACTGCATGCAGGGAAGGAAAATCTGTATCCAGAGTGTCTATTCCAGTAAGAAGTGGTCCAATGTAATCAACCTGACACCAAGTTGAAAGCTGATCATCCTGGCCAGTGGTGCCATATTGGGGACTTAATGTTGAGCTCTATTTTTGGCAGATTGAATACTTAGCAGGGGATATAGCCAGGTTAGCTTTGGTGGGTGGAAGTCCATGTTGCTGAGCCCATACATAACCTCCATCCTTGCTACCATGACTGCTTATTTCATGAGCCCATTGGGTAATGAAAGGAGCTGCTGGGAAAAGAGGCTTCCACAGAATGGGTCATCCTATCCTCTTGATTATTAAAATCCTTCTCTGCTGAGGTCACTCTCTGGTGAGCATTTACATGGGACTCAAATATCTACACATTTTTTTGCCCAGTCAAAGAGGTCTATCCATATACCTCTTCCCTAGACCTTCTTTTCATCAGTTTTCTCATCATGTTCCTTCCAAGTCCCTGACCATCCAGCCAAACCATTGCTCGCAGCCCATGAATTCATATACAGTTATGCCTCTGGCCATTCCTCTTTCCAAGCAAAAATGAACAGTCAGGTATACTGCTTGAGGTTATGCTCACTAGAAGGATTTCCCTTCACCATTGTCTTTCAAAAAATTCCCAGAAAATGGCCACAGTTACACAGCTGCCCACTTTCACGTGGTGCCTACCTATCAAGCAGAACCACGTGTAAATCAGGCCTGAGTTTTTTTTTTTTTCTTTCTTTCTTTTCCTCAATCAACAGATGGTAGGGAATGCCCAGTGAGGATGTAGGTATGGGCTGGCAGAGGAAAGGTAATGTTGAAGGGGTGGGACCATGAGCACTTGAGCCTCTTGCTCGCGTAACTTATTTATGCCTTCTGGACCTGCTCCATCTCATACATACCACTTTCATTTGATGATGGAATGCTGCTGTGCATGTCCATCTTTATGGCTTGGTGGGCCAAGCAACAACTATTTCATGGTAGGCAGCTCAGGTCAAATGTCAACTTGGTAACCCATGGGTAAGCATTCAGTCTCTACTAAGGCCAAGTAGCAAGCCAAAAGCTGTTTCTCAAAAGGACAATAGATACCTGCAGAGAATGATAGGGCTTTGCTCCAAAATCCTAAGGGTCTGTGCTGTTGATTCTGACTCATAGTGACCCTATAGGAAAAAGTAGAAGTGCCCCATAGGATTTCCAAGGCTGTAATATTTATGGAAGCAGACTGCCACATCTTTCTCCCATGGAGCAATTGGTTAGTCCAAACTGCCTACCTTTCAGTTAGCAGCCAAGCGCTTAACCACTGTGCCACCAAGACTTCTTGATTCAAATATAAAAAAACAAATGAAGCAGAATAAACCCATTGCCCGTTGAGTTGATTCCTACTCGTAGGGACACTGTAGGACAGAGTAGAGCTGCCCCATTGGGTTTCCAAGGAGTGGCTGGTGGATTCAAACTGCTGACCTTTAGGTTAGCAGCCAAGCTTTTAACCACTGTGCCACCAGGGCTCCAATTCAAATACAGGGACCTACTAAAGGCTCCAAACAGCATCCCTAACTTTCACTGACATTTCAAGCACCATCATAGGGCTAAGTATCAGAGAAACTTGCATGGCAGTCTGAGCCTGTTGCAGAGCCGTCTCTTGTCTGGGTCCTATTCAAATCTAGCAATTTTTTGGGTAAATGGTCTGGAGTAGCACACCCAAATGAGGAATATTGCCTCCAAAATCCAAAGAAGTCCTCTAGGTATTGTGTCTCTATTTTTCATTCTAGTAGGCGCCAGATGCAACAGCTTGTCCTTCACCTTAGAATGAGTAGCTTGACACGTTCCACAACAGTGGCTCCTAGACAGTTCGCTGAAGTGGAAGCCTTCTGAACTTTCGTAGGATTTGTTTTCCGTTCTCTGACATGTATATGTCTTACCAGTAAGTCTGGAGATATTGCTGCTTCTTAATCCCTAGGTCCAATCAGTGTGATGTCATCAATGTAACGAACCAGTGTGAAGGCTTGTAGAAGGGAAAGGCTATCAAGGTCCATGTGGACAAAATTATGGCATACAGCTTGTCTTAGGGCTCTCCCCAGGAACAGAACCAATAAGATATGGCTACAGATAAAGAGAGAGATATCCATCCATCCACCTCTGTACCAAAATCTGTCTTAGCTTCCTGGGGTTACTGTAACAAATTAACTCAAACTGAGTGGGTTAAAACAACGGAAATTTATTCTTTCAAAGTGTAGAGGCTAGAATGATCTGGGCCTTCAGAGAGGTGAAGAACTGCGTGCATGTTGAGGGTGGGTTGGTGGAGAAGGGTATAATCAGCAGGGGGGCCAAGAAGAGGGGTAGTAGGACACGAGGCTAGCAGCTGTGGGCTGAGGTGGACTCAGGAAGGCCGTGCGGTCACTAGGGCGGCACAGACCACAACAGGTGATGCTGTCAGAGGGGTGGCACCAAAATGACTGTCCACAAGATTTTTGCGCAGTGTCTCAGCAGAAATTTATCATTTTTTATAAAAATATCCCTGTAGTTAGTTATAGCAACCAAAAAATTTTTTGTAAGCCCAGTGTACATGTATCAGCGTACCTACACTGCTCTATGCTGATTTGCTTTTTGTCCAGTGTGCTCTGGTTAGAGCTGTCATTCCTGCCCAATTACAAGGACATCGGCATCGTGTGGTTTCATCTGCACTATCTACAAGCAGGCGCTGTTGTTTTCCTTGCTGCTTGTCGCTGATTCTGTCAACTTTTAGGAGTTTTAGCTACAATACTGTGGTCATTAGTGTGTGTGAACCTGTCTCAATAACTTTTTTGAGAATGAAGTGGTGATTAAAGGAAAAGCAGGAGAGAGATGCTGGAAGTACGATTTATGAGTATACTAGTACAAATAACATCACTAAGGATTCTGTATTGTCTGGGCGGAGGAGGTCCATGGGGGGGTGACACCGTGACTTACCGCGCTGGGGGACACCCACCCTAGTCACACCACTGCATGAAGGTACAACTGTAAGGGATGGGGAGACAATGGCAGATTTTCAGCAGGGAGGGTCCCAGTTACTGTAGTAGCACTGAGGAGCGTGGTTTGGGTTTGGGGAATTCTGGAGACAGGAAGACCACTTAAGAAGCCACTGCAGAAGTCCAGGGGAGAGATAACGAGGCCTGGGCCTCTGCGGCGTCAAAGCTGATGGAGTGGAGCAGATGGCTACCCAGCTGCTTGTTACTTGACACAAAAAACGTTAGATTTACATTTGTATCAGCTTGTATGAATCTGCTCTGGAAAAAAATGTAAACTTAGGCAATAAAAGTTATGGCTAAGAGGATTAATAGAGAAGCCTGAAAGTTAAGCTCAGAAGAGAAAAAAACCAAATTGGAGAAAAAAAGGGGACGATAACTATATGCCTGCTAAGTCGACTTTAGAGCCTGGTGAGAAGCCGTCCTCTTATTCTCTCGTTCATGTCAGATCTGTCATAACGTAGTTTTTTTCTGAAAGAATTTAAAATTTAGTCTAGTTGATTTTATTAGATACAAACTAAATTACCGATTTCAACATTTTTTTTTTTTACACGTCTTTGTGTGTGTGTGGTCATTACGGATTTATTGTACACTGCTGCTGAAGCAATAAAACGTTAATCCAGTAGCATTTGTGAGAATATTTAGTGGGGGAAAGAGGTGAGCCTCATAGCAGGTAAGTTTTGACAAAAGCCAAAAACAAAACCAAACCCGTTGTCGGCGAATCTATTCCAACTCATAGTGAGCCTACAGGAGAGTATAACTGCCCCATAGGGTTTCCAAGGAGTGCCTGGTGGATTGGAACTGCTGAGCTTTTGGTTAGCAGCTGTAGCTCTTAACCACTGCGCCACCAGGGTTCCCAGGTTTTGATAAGCAGCCTGAAAGCAGCACAGGAATGAAGGTTGTGCAGTTTTGAAAACAAAGTGCCAGTGTGGGGAGCAGAGCACAGAGCTCTTACATAAATCTGTGGCAGAGAAACCTGACTCCCCTGGGGAGACGTGGAGAAGGAAGAGATGGGTTCAGCTCCTAGTGAACACAAGCTAACCTGTCTCCAGGGAGACGGTAGACCCGGAGCAGGCTTGTTTAATAGGATTTATGTAGGATGGTGTGAAGGATTTTGACTGTAAGAGCAAAATATAAAATCATACAGGAAATAAGAAGATAAATAAACACAAATCCTATAAGTCCTGAACTTATTTAAGCAAATCTATTTAGGTTTTTTTTTTTTAATTACTCATTGCTGCTAACCAGATACTGAATTCCTTTTTCTTTAAGCTATTACTTAATTAATTCTATATCTAAATGAATTACTTATAGCTAAAGCTTTTATTTATTACTAATAATTAGTAGAATTAGTAATAGTCATCTTATTTTATATTGTAGCCCACATTCCCACATATATTTTGACATCTTTTTAAATATAATTTTATATATTTTGTTGTTGTTGAGAATATATACAGAAAACACGCACCAATTTGATGGTTTCTCCGTGTACCGTTTAGTGACACTGATCATATTCTTTGAGTTGTGTAGCCATTCTCACTCTCCTTTTCTGAGTTGTTCCTCCTCCATTAACATAAATTCACTGCCGCCTATGGTTCTTATCGAATCTTTCGAGTTGCTGTTGTCAGTTTGATTCCACACAGATAGTTCTTAAAAGAGTATCGTGTTCCAGGCAGATACAAATCTTAAATTTTATTGTGCTTTAGCTGAAAGTATACAACGAAAATTCATTTCCTGTTAAAAAATTTATATACAAATTTTTCCGTGACACTGGTTACAATCCCTGCAATGTGTCAGCACTCTCAGCATTCCCATCCTGGATTCCTCGTTTTCATTCATCCAGTTTTCCTGTCTCTTTCTGCCTTCTCATCGTTGCTTTTGGGCAGGTGTTGCCTATTTGGTCTCATACACTCGATTGATCTAAGAAGCACATTCCTCACATGTGTTATTGTTTATTTAATAGACCTGTTTAATCTTTGGCTGAAAGGTGGACTTTGGGAGTGGTTTTAGTTCTGAGTTAGAAGGGTGTCCAGGGGCCATAGTCTCGGGGGTTCCTACAGTCTCTGTCAGACCAGTAAGTCTGGTCTTTTTTGTGAATTTGAATTTTGTTCTATGTTTTTCTCCCACTCTGTCCAGGGCTCCCTATTGTGATCCCTGTCGGAGCACTTGGTGGTGGTAGCTGGGCACCATCTAGTTCCTCTGGGCTCAGGCAGGTGGAGGCTGTGGTTCTTGTGGCCCATTAGTCCTTTGGACTAATGTTTTCCTTTTGTCTTTGGTTTTCTTCATTCTCCTTTGCTCTGGATGGCATGGGACCAATAGATGTATTGTAGATGGCCGCTCGCAAGCTTTTAAAACCCTAGCCTATAGTAGGCTATTTTCTTGATGAACTATGTTATGCCAATTGACCTAGATGTCCCCTAAGAACATGGTCTCCAGCCCTCGGCTCTGGTAACTTGGTCCCTCAAAGTGGGTGTGTCTAGGAAGCTTCTATGGCTGTGTCCCCTTTGTGCTCTATTACGTATATATATATATATATGACTGTACAAGGTATACATACAAAGATGTATATAAAAATACCCACAGCCTAACCTATATATGTAAGTGGGTATACTCCTATACGCCCTTCTTCCCATATTCAGCGTATGAATTTTTTTTTTTTATCTAAGGCAGATATATTTTACTATTTAAGGTAAGCTGTTGTTTGGTTTTCAGAAGATTTCAGGGCTATTTTTGGCTTATGGTTTAAAGATTATTTCAAGGCAATAGTTTTGGGGGTTCATCCAAACTTCATGGCTCCACCAAGTCTGGATTTAATGAGAATTTGAAATTTTGTTCTGCATTTTCCCTCTTTTGATCAGGATTCTTCTATGGAATCTTCAACCAAAATATTCAGTAATGGTTGACAGGCACCTTCCCATTCTGGTCTCATGGCAAAAGGGGCAGTTGTTCACGGAGGAAATTAGCCACACATTCCATTTTCTCCTATTCCTGACTCTCCTTCTTTGTTGCTCAGGTGAAGACAGACCAATTGTGCCTTGAATGGCCACTTGCAAGCTTTTAAGACCCTAGGCGCTAAGCATTGAACTAGGAGGTAGAGCAGAAGCACTGAACACTTTAGTAGGCCAGTTAACTGGAATGTCCTACGAAACCATGACCCTAAACCTCCAAGCCAAGAAACCAGATCCCATGAGGTGTTTGGCTGTACTTTAGCAGCCTCAGCAGCTACTTTTCTTTTTTCTTTTAACATCTTTTTTACATGAAAATTTTAAGTACATACAAGAGTAGACACAGATAATGTAATAAACCCCCAGATACCCTTCATCCAATGCTGACATGTAGTATCTTATGCCAATTTTTCATCTTACCCACACTTACTCCTTCCCTTACTATTTTTTAAATTAAAAATTTTTTATTGCCTTGGTATTTTGGAGCAAATTCTAAACATTTTTCATTTCTTCTTCAACATTTTCCGTGTGTTTCTAAGTATAAGGATTATTATTATTTATTTTTTTAAAAAAGTAACTCCAGTACATTTATACCAAAAAACAGAAACCCATTGCCATTGGGTCAATTTCTACTCATAGCGACCCTATAGGACAGAGTAGAACTGCCCCATAGGGGTTCCAAGGAGCAGCTGGTGGATTTGAACAGCCTTTTGGTTAGCAGTCGAGCTCTTAACCACTGTGCCACCAGGGCTCCGCGGTACCTTTATAGCACTTAAAAATTAACAATAATTCTTTAATATCATTATAGATCTTGCCAGATATCTAGCCATTATGACTCTTAAACATCATAACTGTATTTTTAACTGTTTGAATCTGGACCCAACTGAGGTACTCACATAGCAATTGCTTAATATGTTTAAATTTCTTAACCTGTATGCTCCACTTCACCTCACTTTAATCTTTGACATTTATTTATTTAGGAAACCAGGTTGTTATAAAGTTTTCCCTAATTTGGATTTAGGGGATTGCCACCTTGTAGTATGATTTAACTTGTTCTTTTGTGCTCTTTGGTTCCTCTAAACTGGTAGTTGAGTAGTTGGACCTAGAGGTTAAATTAGACTCGGGTTAAAATTTTTTTTTTTTGGCAAGGCTTTTTCATAGGTGAGATTGTATTCTTTTATCAGGAGACTCATAACTTCTGGTAAGCAGTCTTATCATGCTAACAGCTGTTGCTGTGCAGTGCTTAGATCCTCATATATATTTTAATTTAAAAAGTTTTGAAGTAAAAACTATTTGGAGGATTTTCTGAACAACTAAAGTTTGTTGAGAACTAATAGGTAAGTGCTACCTGAGATTAATAACAACAAAAAATCCCCGGGAGTGAAAATAATGCCTAATGACCCCATCAAAGGCTCGTATCATTTATCCAAATTATATGCCATGGATCAGCAAGCACCCTGACTAGGGAACTTCTTTATGTGTGATGTAAATCACCAATTGCTACCTTATTTAAAAACTGGATGTGGTAGCCGCTCTGTGACTCCATAAATTTGAGTTTCTAATATTATGCAGAGGAACATAAAACCTGTTTATGCATTATAATGTGGCAATAATGTATCTCGTCGCAATCATTGGCATAACTAAATCTACTAACTTGCCTATAGTATGCATAATGGCAAGTTTGCAAAATGTTCAGAATTTTAAATTTTGATGCACCTGGACTTCAAACCCTGCAGCAATTAAAGGGAAAACCACACGTATCAAACCAACAAATCCCTTTAACTGGGTGAGATGCAATTTATAGGAAGAATATTTTCATATGCCCTTTGAGGCTACAGTAAAACTGGAGTCAAGCCCACATATTAAAATAAATTCTGATTGAAATGACTTGCTTCTGCATCTTCTTTAAAATAAATATTCATAGAAATTCAACAAAAGACATAATGCTAGTTTGGGCTGCCCAGACGTTTTCACCTCCCCCATGTTTTAACTACTTCTGTGGGTTTCTGGGTTATGGAAGCGAACCCTGGGTGTTGTTGTTAATGGGTAATGTGCTTGGCTGCTAACCCAAAGGTTGGAGGTTTGAGCCCTCTCAGAGGAGCCCAGGAAGGAAAACCTGGTGCTCTGCCCCTGAAAAATCAGCCATTGCAAACCCACTTGTATTCTGACACACATGGGGCCGTCATGGGTTGGGATCACCTCCAAGGCAACCAGGACAGGTGCAGAAGCAAAGATCACCTGAAGCCCTGAGGCACTTACCTAGATCAGGTGTTGGCAAGCTTTTTCTGTAAAGGGCAGGAGAGTAAATCCTTCAGACTTTGTGGGCTATTTTGTCTCTGTCGTGACTACTCAGGTACGCTGTTGGAGTATGAAAGCAGCCCAAACGATATGTAAATGAATGAGCAAGGCTGTGCGCCCATGAAACGGTATTTACAAAAACAATCAGCGAGTGGGATTTGGCCCGTGAACCATAGTTTGCCAAACTCGGATCTGGATAATCCAAGTCAAATCTCACTGACTCTTAAGGAAAATATTTTTATTCTTCTGCTAATTAGTCAAGGTTGGCAGCCCATACTAATAGAGTTCAACACAAAGCAGCTTAATTCTCCACTTCATTTGATATGTGTGTTGTTGGGTGCAGTTGAGTTGATTCCAGTTCATGGAGACTGACCCTACATGACAGAGTAGAACTGCCCCATAGGGTTTTTCAAGGCTGTAATCTTTATGGGAGCAGATCTTCAGCCGAGTCTTTCCCCTGTGGAGCTGCTGAGTGGGTTCGAACCTCCAGCCCTTCGCTGAGCAGTGGGAACCTAACTGCCTCAGCACCCAAGCTCCCTTCAATACGTGTAGACACAGGTTTTGTTGCATTTTTAAAGCAAGTCCTTTGAGAAGGCCAACTACCTGTCGGAGTTGATTAGAATTAACGAGGGATAAGCATGACTTGTCCCCTGCAGAACAAAAGAAATCTGTGAGAAGGGGGTCAGTGTTTGAAGAAGTGCATTTTTTCTTGGTTTCATAAAGCAACCACTTCAAAGCTGGAGAGACAACAGAGAAAAGGAAGAAAAAAATTATTTGTCAGGGTTAGAAATCCACCATTGACTGTAACATCCAATGGGAACTTTGTATTCCTGTTCCTTCAAACAACAACAATGACAAATCCATCATTCACTTAAAGTCCGCAACTGACTTTAAAGAGTCTGTAAATGTTGTTCTGTTGTCTGAAATTAAAAAAATATATGTTCAATATATTTCACATTTGTTTGCAATTAGCTTTTGGCATAACACAGATCATTAAAGTGCATAAAATAATCATTCTTTGCAAAGATGATCTTACAATCTTAAGAATTTGAAAATGCTGCATTTTATATAATTTATAAACCCAAATGCACGTGTTCCAAAGAGAAAAAATAAATTATTTCAGTCTTGTATTTCAAAAAACATGTATCTTTCATGTGCTTTAAGTTTTCTAAGGCTAATTTTTATCACCAGATGGATCAGAACCGAAATTAAGATGACTTTTTATTGTATTTTAAAGTTTATACAGCAACATGATGCAAACTCAATGGCAGACATACAAGGAAAGAGCATTTTAATTGTGAATTAGCTGAAGCCTAGAGATATGTACGGAACTCTACTTATTAGGACGAAGCTATGATTTTCTTTGGTAGGTAGCAAAAATATTTCTGTTACGTTTAGAATTGTTTCCAAAGGACATTTCCTAGAAGATCGTCCACTTGTTCTTCTAATGTGAAAAAGATAACTCACAAACATTCGACAAATTATCTAGCCCTTACAGTTTGTCTTTCCCCCACTTCTAGAAAGTGTCAAGTGTTGACGACTGCTCTGCAGTCCACAGGCATTTTGTTCTGGCTCAGGGAAGATTACCCTTGTGAAGCATAAGGGAAGATTTTACAACGTGTGTCTCTTCTTTCAAATGAGGCTTGACTTTTCGGCTTGACGTTTGAAAACTTTAAGATCGACGACACAGATCAATGATCCTCTTACAGGCAGAAGGAAGGACAGGACTTGGTAAACAAGTTTATAACTGCTGTTTATAAAATCTGCTAATGAGCCTGCTAATGGGAGACAGGTTAAGGAATGGATTTTGCCACAGATCCATTCCTGTAGCAGCTACACTGAAGAAATTGCCTGATTTTGGCATTTAGTTCTTCATAGATTGCAGTTTTTGTAATGGAAAAAGAATAAGACAGATTACTGACTGGTGGACAACTGTGTGTTTGTTAACTGTATTTACATATTCACAGACATGCTCTTTAATCTGCTTCACCACAAAATTGCATTTGGTTGTAGAAAAAGTATTTTTGTGTAATCATGAAATTATAAATATGTAAAATGGCCACAGTCCTTTCTCTCACTTGTTTGACTTTGATCTCATCACAGCAATGCTTGTTTTGAGGGAATTTCTGGCAGCCCTTTTCTCATTTGTACTGTTTTAGATCTGATGACCTTTAAATTTATGGCCTTGTAAATAATCTTCCTCAGTTTTGGAACAAAAAGAGATGGGTCAATAGGCTTTTAATTACAAAAAACCTGGCAATGACCCTACTAATAGAATACAGATCCCAGAATCCATGATGTAACTTAGTAGTCCTTATATCTATTTATATTGATTCTACCCTAGAACCTGACCAACTTAAGATATATGGCTTTTAGGGAAGTATAATGAAAAATGACTCATATACTCATTACCTTTGAGAGTGACAGTTTTTGTGGAAGTACAGACATATTTCTAATTAAGGGTGTAGCTTTGCTTTTCAAATCCATAAAGTGTTTTCTGGAAAAACAAGTACACAGTGATAGCTATAGGAAGCTATCACTCTAATACACTGTTTTGATTAAATACCTTTTTAATGGATTGGATTTGAGTAGAAAATTTTATACATACAGTAAAACCTGCAAAACTTGGAAACCGTGTAAGGTGGAAACCTGTCAGAAGAAGAAAACTCAAATATTTTCCAGTAAAGGGAGTGATAGAGGAGTAAAAGCTACACGCTATCAAAGGCAGAAAACTTGCAAGACCCCAAAAATGAGGCAGTCCTGTTGAGTTCCAGCTCTCACAGATTTCACTGTATACGTGTGTGTGTGTGTATATATATATATATATAGTTGTTGTTAGGTGCCTTCGAGTCGGTTCCCACACATAGCGACCTTATAGGACAGAGTAGAACTGCCCATAGGGTTTTCAGGGGCAGCTGGTGGATTTGAACAGCCAGCCTTTTGGTTAGCAGCTGAGTTCTTAGCCACTACACCACCAGGGCTCCATATATACATATATATATGTATATGTAGTTCTTGGGTGGTACAAATGGTTAATGTGATTGGCTGCTGACTGAAAGGTTGGAGGTTCAAGTCCACCCAGAGGCATCTTGGAAGAAAAGCCTGATGGTCAACTTCTGAAAAATCAGCCATTGAAAACCCTGTGGAGCACAGTTCTACTCTGACACACGTGGGGTCGCCATGAGTTGGACTTGACGCCAGAGCAACTGACATATATATATACCTTAAAACTGCTACAGTTTGCAGGCATTTCAGGTTTAACTCTACTGTTATATACAAGTGAACCTGTGTAGGCTTTGATCCTGTAACGGGTCCTATCCCCTACACACATATCCTCCTGGAATTTCTGACGTGCGGTCAACAAGCTCTCGCAGAACCAGATCAAGCCGACTACCAGCCAGGTTACAGAATCCTTTCATGATGTCACGAATGGGTGATTTTCATTTGGGGACTTTTAGTTGAGGATTACAGGGCAGGCAAGATGACTAAGTTAAAATACTTTAAAGAAAAGTTCATCTCTTTGTTGTTATTTACCTTCTAGATATTCTTCAACAAATGTGGCCGTGGGCTAGGGTTGCCTTTACAGTTTTAAGACTTTTAAAGAAATGTCACACTACACAGTTGGAATGCTCTGGCACCGGAAAACATTTTAGGGAAAGGAAGACTTAGGAGAGATTTTTATCCAACAATAAAAGAGCAAAGAGGAGGACATGGTATTGTGGTTTGGAGAGATGGCTGGCAGTTTAAAATCTCTGACACTGCCTTTGGGTAGTTGTTCCTGATGAATTTTTTTTTCTGGGTAATAGTTAACTTGTAAGTAAATTGTCTGAGTAATTCCAAACCAAATCCGTTGCCATTGAGTGGATTCCAACTCATAGCGACCCTATAGGATAGAGTAGAATTGCCCCACAGGGTTTCCAGGGCTGCAATCTTCATGGAGAAGCCCTGGTGGCTTAGTGGTTAACAGCTCCGGCTGCTAACCAAAAAGTCAGCAGTTAGAAGCCACCAGCCACTCCTTGGAAACCCTCTGGGGCAGTTCTACTCTGTCTTACAGGGTCATTGTGAATTGGAATGGACTCAATGGCAATGGGTTTGGTTTTTTGCTTTTGGAATCTTTATGGAAGCAGATTGCCACATCCTTCTTCCTTGGAGCTGCTGGTAGATTTGAACCATGGATCTTTTGGTGAGCAGCCAAGTGCTTAACTGTTGCGTGCCATCAGGGCTCCTTTCTGGGTAATTAGGTTGTGTTAATATAGTTAAGGAGTCCTGGTGGCAAAATGGTTAAGCACTCAGCTGCTCACCAAAAGGCTTGGTTTGAACCTACCAGCAGCTCTGTAGGAGAAAAGGCCTGGCAATCTGCTCCTATAAAGATTACAGCCTAGGAAACCCTAATGGGGCAGTTCTACTCTGTCCTATAGGGTCACCATGAGTCTGTACACAACAACAACAATGTGGTAATATTCAGTAAGTCTGGGTAAATTTATTTGCATATTTTTTAGTTTTTAAAAGCTTCATTGAAGTGCATACAGAAAAGCACACCTTTTCTAAGTGTATATAGCTTGATGAATTTTCTGCAGTTTTCACCATAGTTTTAACCCACCGCCTTCATCAGAAATCAACAGTACCGGCATCTGAGAAGTTGTCCTGGTGTTCCTGCCCAGATATTTCTCCCACCCCAAAGGCAAATACTATCCTTATTTCTAAATTATCCATTAATTTTGATTATTTTAAAAATTCTTATATAGATTGAATCATACAGAAAGAATTTTTTGTGTCCGGCTTCTTAAACCGTACATTACCTCTGTTGGATTTGTCTATATTTTAACGAGTATTTTAGCTCGCTCGTTTTCATTGCTGTGCGCATTTCATTGTGTGGCTGTATTGGAACTTATTTATCTGTTCTAACATGCTTGAGTATTTCCAGTTTTAATAATCACGAATAGTGCTGCTAAGGACATTACCGTGCATGTTTTCTGGTGACTGTATCTATGCTTTTCTATTTTGTACATGTTTACCTCTTTTTAAAAGTCATATTTATGAGTTATTAAAAAGTATTTGCTAACTCCACTCTTGGGATCGTCTGTGAGTCTGTATCTGTTGGTTATATTTCTCCCACTGATTATTAGTCAGATTTCCTTGCCTCTGATACGTCTGGTACACACACATGGTGAATGAAAGAACCGTAGAGGCTCCAGACAACTACATCTCCCCACCAAGGCGTAGGCAGATAGGTGTGGACTATGGAGGTGACCGATTCCTTCCAATCAGGGGTTGACCTGGTAGGAGCTCTGTTGCAGTGTTAGTAAAATTCAGTCTAGTCTTTCTTGCTCTGTTCCTTGTATGTGGCCCCATAGTGTTTTGAGGTAAAGCCTGTCAGTTTTCTTTCTCTTCACTCCTAAAAGCTAGAAGAGATCCAGCTCTGTCCTTTGAAAGTTTCCCACCCTGCTCTCAGCCATGTGCCTCACTCAGTGTTAAGAAATGGCAAATGTCTTAAGGGAGGGTAATCGTGTTTTTGAAGCCGTTTTCTCCCCCAGCATGTGTGTTTCCAAAGCCCTGTGAAGCTGTAGGAGATATTGTTTGTCCATTTAGGAGCTTCAGGCTTAGCTCCAGTCTCTTGCATAACCTCCATAACCTCAGAGCCCAAAAAAGGGGCTTGAGGAAAAATGCGTGTTTTTGACTCCTCAGGTTTCCAGTTTGTCCTCTAGCATGTACAACAGTTAAATGCTTTTCTGGTTTCTCTTTTCCATGATAATGACCTCAGATTGAGTCATACCTTATACTTGCTTGAGCCTAGAATCAGCAAAGGCCCTTAGGGAACAAAATGACTCACTCTCACCAGATCCCCCAAAATATTTCTGCCTCTCTGGAATCCTAACTGGTTTACGCGTTGCCGTTTCCACAGGTCTTTGATGTCTTTGGAGTCCTGGTGGCGCAATGGTTAAGAGCTTGGCTGCTAAACAAAAGGTGAACAGTTCAAATCCACCAGCCACTCTTTGGAATCCCTATGGGGTGTTTCTGCTCTGTCCTATACAGTCACTATGAGTCAGAATCAGCTCGGTGGCAATGCATTTGGTTTTCTGGTTTTGATATTTTATGAACATATTACCTTTAAATTTATCTTTCTTTTTCTATTTTTACAGTGGAAGCATTGGCCTCTTACAACCTATCAGAAGCAGAAGTCAAGTGCATTTATTTTAAGTTGTATTATGTAATTCTTTATATTTTATAAAGGAAATCCAATATTTCAATATGTATCTCACTGCAGTTCCATGCATTAAACAAGATGGACATTAGTCTTTCTATTTTATGGATTAGGAGACTAGGATTCAGTAAATTAAATATCTTGCAAAAGATCAATCTATCAAGAGACAGAGAAGAAACTCGTGTCTTTTAATTCCCTACAGTTCATTGTTATTTGCTGCACGCCACACGTACTTTTGACAAATAAACAAAAACCTGGACACAAACGCATGGGCAGACATTTACATATTAACCACAGGATTGAGACCAGCAGAATTTTATCTACCTTGTTTTTTTTTTTTTTTGTTGCTTAGTTTCATACCATTAAAAAAAAACCTGGAAACCACATACACGATGGGGTTTACTGGACACTAAAAACACAGCCCAGCCCCAAAAGTTTCCTGTGCTGTACTGCCATGGAGCATGCCCCGAATGTCATCATTCTGATGTTATAGCTTTGGATCCAAGTGGTGTGATCCTAAGACTTTTCTTCAAAACACAGATATTCCTGAAAAATATAGATCCTTTTTTTTTTGAAATATCAAGATGAAAAGGAAATTTCTAGAAACTAGGAACAGCATGACATAAAAAGTAACCAGAATGATGAAGTGCACAAAACAAAAAGAATGGAGAAAGAGCAAATTTTAACAATTCTCAGAAAGCAAATACCAGTGCAGGTAAACTGCACACTGCGGGATACTCAGAGGAGACCAGTATGCTGAGGGCATCGGTTAATCATAGAACAGTAGATGTTAAAGGTGGAAGAAACCTATGGACAGATCTAAAGTTCATCTAATCCAACGAAGCAAGATGGCAGCCTGAGGGCCAGATTGGTAAGGGTGTGTCTGCTTGGTGTCTCAGTGTGATGATTTTCAGATTGAATACAAATGCTATAGGGTCACTATATATATGTTGATGGCTTTGGCTGGGCTTGTAGGGGCAGGAGAAATTCAGTTTAACACAGTCCCCAATAAGCCCTATTATCTTCTGTCCATTGATGTTCCCTCTCTGCCTCCTGAACTAATAACCCTTGCCTAGTCAAATCATTTCATTTTACAGATGAGATCCTGAGCCCAGAAAGTGACATGTCCAACTTAATGAAACGTATCTTTCTAGTCATTATTCTCTGAAAGCATCTCCTCAAATTAGGTCAAAACCTATTAATAATTAGTTTACCAACTGCCTGTTTCAGTGCACAGCGTTCTCTTTATTATACTTGTCTTTCCACTAGGCTGCCTCCTCCTTCCTCCACCCATAAAAGAACAGTCATTTTAGTCTCGGATGATGATCTAAGGCCAATGGCTAGAAAAAAAAAGTTCCACTGAACTGTTTAATCATTAACTTTCTATAAAATTCAGTTGCCCCCAAAAGGAACAAGCAGTTCTGAAACAACACGGGCTTTGTCACTGGAAGGGCTCAAGCAGAAGTTAGTGGTACTGAAGAAAGAATTCCTACACTGATGGAAAGCTGACTCTGAGACCTGTACGTTTCTATCCAATTTAGGAAACATACTTGAGTCTTTATCTCTCTCTGGAGCATCTGGTAGCTGTATCTATGTCTATATCTGAGTTCATCTCCATTCCCAGAACTATGCCTGTGCTACTTGAGCTCTTTGTTTATCCGTATCTATATGTGTCTCTAAACATATAAATTTGTTCAAGTACTCACACGTTTGTTTACTGTAAGGAAACACAGTATTTATTATGAGCAATGCAGGAGGTGCAGTCGAGGGTATAATAGTAGACCAGGACATGATTTCTGCCACAAATTATCACATCCAATAAAATTGTCCACCATTAAAAGATAATGTTTTGGAATAAACCAGAAGTAAAAGACATTGAGGACCTTGTCAGACATCTTTGATTTAATGGGCTTTCATGAGGCATCCCCATGGAATGTTTCCTATGGTTTAGACCTCTGTTCAAAGCAGGCAGAAGACTTGTGTTCCAGTAATAATGTAAGTAATTGATGCCCTTGAATTGTGGCATTGGTGAAGAATATAGAATGTACCATGGACTGCCAAAACAATGAACAAATCTGTCTTGGAAAAAGTATGACCAGAATGCTCCTTAGAAACGAGGATGGTGAGACTACATCTCATATACTTTAGACATGTTATCAGGAGGGATCAGTCTCTGGAGAAGGATATCATGCTCGGTAAAGTAGAGGGCCAGTAAAAAAGAGGAAGACCCTCAAAAAAGATGGATAGACACAGTGGCTGCAACAATGGGCTCAAGCATAACGACTGTGAGGATGGCACAGGACTGGGCAGTGTTTTGTTCTGTTGTACATAGGGTTGCTATGAGTCAGAACCCACTCAATGGCATCTAACAACAACAACAACAAAATGACACTGATAAAAAAAACAAAACAGAAAAACAGATAACAACAAATGTTGGCAAGGAAGTGGGGAGATTGGAACCTTTATCCGTTGCTGGTGGGACTGTGAAATGATACAACCGCTATTGAAAATGGTATGGCGCTTTCTCAAAAACCTGGAAATAGAATTCCTTATGATCCAGTAATCCCACTCCTAGGTATAATAGCCTAGAAACCTAAAAATGATGACATGAACAGACAAATGCACGCCTATGTTCATTGCTGCTTTGTTCGCAATCACTAATAAATGGAAACAACCAAAGTGCCTATCAACAGATGAATGGATAAGCAAATTGTGGTACGTGCATACAATGGAATATCATAAAAAACAATGATGAGTCTGTGGAACATATTATAGTATGGATGGACCTGGAGAGCATAATGCTAAGTGAAATAAGTCAAGCATATAAGGACAAATATTATTTGATCTCTGTTTTATAAGAAGACAAAAACAGATAAATTTAGAGAGACCAGTGTTCATTGGTGGTTACCACAGAGAGGAGGGGAGGAAGAGAAAACACACTTTAGGTCATAGAGACTTGTTATTTTTGGTGATGGGAAAGGTGGACCAAAGGTGGATTTAGTGAACGCAGCACAGCCAAAGTAAAGACAAATGTTTGAGCATATATGGAGGGGTATAGGCAAGTTGGTATACAGGTAGGTACAGGTGTGTACATAGACGAGAACAGAGAGGAGTATCTATGTTGTTGTTGTTATTAGGTGCCGTCGAGTCAGTTCCAACTCACAGTGACCCCATGCACAACAGAACGAAACACTTACCAGTCCTGAGCCATCCTTACAATTGTTATGCTTGAGCTCATTGTTGCAGCTACTGTGTCAATCCACCTCGTTGAGGGTCTTCCTCTTTTCTGCTGACCCTGTACTCTGCCAAGCATGACGTCCTTCTCCAGGGATTGGTCTCTCCTGACAACATGTCCAAAGTATGTAAGATGCAGTCTTGCCATCCTTGCTTCGAAGGAGCATTCTGGTTGCACTTCTTCCAAGACGGATTTGTTCGTTCTTTTGAAAGTCCATCGTATATTTCAATATTCTTCACCAACACCACAATTCAAAGGTGTCAGTTCTTCTTCGGTCTCCCTTATTCATTGTCCAGCTTTCGTGCGCATATGATGCGATTGAAAATACCATGGCTTGGGTCAGGCGCACCTTGGTCTTCAGGGTGACATGTTTGCTCTTCAACACTTTAAAGAGGTCCTTTGCTGCAGATTTACCCAATGCAATGTGTCTTTTGATTTCTTGACTGCTGTTTCCATGGCTGTTGATTGTGGATCCAAGTAAAATGTATCTCTAAAAAAAAAAATTTTTTTTTTACATGCAAATACAAGTGTGTTGATGCAGGAACACGTATTCATTAAAGACACAAATAAAGATACTCCTCAGACATAACCAAATACTTCCCAAGGTCGGTATCTGGGTTTGAAGGCTCAGGACAATTCAGTCAACTGGCATAACATAAACCAAAACCAAACCCATTGCCATTGAGTTGATTCCAACTCATAGTAACCCTACAAAAATCATAATCTGCATCCCAGCAAAGTGAGTAGAACCTGGGGTCTTAAAAGCTTGTAAATGGCCATCTAAGACACAATTATGGGCCTCTAATAGTCATAAATGAAACAAAAAGAAGGTAACCAAAATCTCAGAGAAGAAACAAGTCTACACGAGCCACAACCTCATCTACCTAGAGACCAGAAGAACTAGATGGTGCCCCGCTACCACCACCGACCATTCTGACCAGTATCACAGTAATCGTTCTTGGATAGAAAGGGAAAAAAATATGGAGAACTCAAATACTTCTTAAAAAGAAAAAAAGCCAGACAGACTGGAGCAGTAGAGAATAGAGGACTCCATGAGATTATCACCCTGAAACACTCTTTAAACCTAGAACCGAGCCTATCCCCCGAGAGCAAAATAGCAGAGTGGCATACAACATAAAGGATGTTACCTGTAAGATTGGTGCCCTATTTAAAAACCATCAATATGAGACCAAAAGGTCAACGATAACTCAATAGCAAGATGAGAAGATAAGGGGGCAGGGAAACTAGAGTACAGGGAAGGGAACAAACAGAACAAAAAGAGAATGTTGACACATCGTGATGAGTGTTACTAATGCCACTGAATAATCTGAGTGGAAATTGTCAAATGGGAACCTAACTTGCTCTGTAAACTTTCACCAAAGACTCAAAATATTATTAAAAAAAAATATTGCTGAGGCCCGGACAGGCTTGTAACCACAGAAATGGATGAGAGAGAAACCTTCTTTCAAGAGATTTTGGATATGATTAAGTAAAAAAAAAAAAACCTGTAAAGAGTGGAAATTAAAGATTTCTTTCCTTTTCTCTTTTTGCTTGTGAAGTAGAGAAGCATTTTTGTTCCTTCGTAAAATCCTCCACTAATGAAATGTTTGGAGACCCATAAGGCTAGACAATATGGTAAAGCTAATTGAGATTTTAGAAACTTTTATTTTTTTAAATAAAATAATGCTGCCAACACATGGGGTGTTTTGCAAACTTCCTATACTTTGTAAGTAATTACTCACTTAATTCACAGTTTCGATAGTTTTTTTTCATAAAACTGATGTGGCAAATTGGAATGGAGAAAAGAGGAGTAGAGGAGTGTTACCAACTGTCCAGTGAAGCCTCCTGCAAATCAAAGGTCTTGGGATAGCAGTGTTCTCAGTCGTGTTATTTAGTACCTCATAAGGAAAGAACTGCCCCATAGAGTTTCCAAGGACTCGAGGGCACTGGAACCGATTTTTAAGGAAAGAAAGGAAACCCTAGTAGCATAGTAGTTAAGAACTACGGCTGCTAGCCAAAAAGCTGGCAGTTCGAATCCACCAGGCGCTCCTTGGAAACCAGATGGGGAAGTTCTACTCTGTCCTATAGAGTCGCTATGACTCAGAATTGACTTGACGGCAACGGGTTTTTTTAAGGAAAGAAAACCAACACATTACTTCGTGAGACAGCCATTCATTTTAGTTGTAATTATTAGTGAATTCCTTTCTAACACCTTCCCACAGGCAGGACCTTTAGAACCTGATAAATATTCCTATGAAGTAGGCTTGAGTTGTGAACATATACATTCGAACTTACCCTCCATCGGTGGAAAGGCTAGTACGTTCCTGGATGTGCAGCAAGTTCAGGTAGTATTTAATAGTTATTTATAGAAGAAAAATTGTTGGCGAGGCAAAATGTACTGACAGAATGTTTCAGCTTTGGGGTTTAAGATCAAATCCCTACCACACAGCAGTGTGACACTGAGCAAGTTACCGAATCACTCTGAGATGTGCTTGTTCAGTCTATCTATCAGGTGGGGCCAACAGTACCTATCCCATTAGATGTGTTATGATAATTAAATATGGTAATATATGTAAAAGTGCTTGGAAAAAACATACGTGCTCAATAAATGTTAATTTATTAGGATTGACTCATCTCCAAAGCAAATTCAGGTTTGTGATGTAGACCTTCATAAATTCTTTTTTTTAGAGCAGCTTTATGGAGGTATAATTGCTATTATAACTGCACATAGCTAAAGTGTACAGTTTTGATACATTATAACATATGTATATATCCATGAAACCACCACGGTCAAGAAAATGATTGAACGTACCCATTACCTCCCCCCTGCCCTCCCTTCCTCTTTATGCCTCAGGCAACCAGTGATCTGCGATCTGTCACTATAGGTTAGTTTGCATTTTCTAGAAAAAAAAGTATTATGTAAATGGAATATATAGCAGTAGTCTTTTTTTTTCTGACTTTTTCACTTAGCAAAATGATTTTGAGATTCATACTCATCACTGAGTATACCAGTAGTTCACTAATCTTTATTGCTGTACAGCGTGGATATCCCACAGTTTGTTCATCCGCTCACCCATTGATGGGCATTGGGTTTGTTTCCATTTTTGGACTATTACACAGAAAGTTTCTGCTAACGTTCATAGGCAGCCGTGGTGGCACAGCGTGAGCGCTGGGCTGCTAACCGAAAGGTTGGCCATTGGAGCCCACCAACCGCTCCACGGGAGAAAGATGCAGCAGTCTGCTTCCATGAAGATTATAACCTCGGAAATCCTGTGGGGGAGTTCTGCCCGGTCCTATAGGGTCACTATCAGTTGGAATTGACTTGACAGAAACAGGCTTTTTGTTTTGTTTTCAATGAATTCGTGTTCAAATCTTTGTACATACATGTGCTTTTATCTTGGATACGTATTGAGAAGGGAATGGCTGGGTCATATGGTAGATATATGTTTAACTTTTTAAGAAACTGCAAAAATGTATTCCAAAGTAGTTGTAACATTTTGCATTTGCAACAGCAATGTTTGAGAGTTTTAGTTCCCCCACATCTTTGCCATCACTTGGTGTGGTCAGTCTTTTTAATTGTATACATTCTAATTGGTTTGTCCAGGTATCTCCCTGTGGTTTTGATTCACGTTTCTCTGATGACTGAAGATGTTGAGCATTTATTCATGCACTTATTTACTATTCATACATCTTTTTTGTTGAAGAGTAAGCTCAATTTTTTTTACTCAATTTTTTATTCAGTTGTTTTCTTATTATTTAATTTTGAGACTACTTTACATATTCTTAATACAAGTCCTTTATCAGCTATATGCTTTGTAAATATTTTTTCCCAGTCTGGCTCGTCTTTTTATTCTCTTACCAGCATCTTTCAAAAAGCAGAAGTTTTTAATTTTTATGAGGTCATTTCATCAATTTGTTTTTGATCTAAAATGTATGAGACATGTTTGCCTTACCTAAGGTCGCAAAGATTTTATCTTATGCTCACTCCTAGAAGTTTTATAGTTTTTGGTTTTGCATTTGGGTCTGTGATGCATTTTCCATTAATATTTGCATATGGTGTGAGGTATGGAGTAACATGTATTTATTTTGCATATGGATATCCCAATTGTTCTAGCACCATTTGTTGAGAAGACCATCCTTTATCCACTGAATTGCTTTTGCACATTTGTTGAAAATGAGTTGTCCATTTGGTATCTATTTCTGGATTCTATTTTGTTCCATTGATTTACTTGTCTGTCCTGATGGCAATAACACAGTCTTGACTTCTGTAGCTTTCTAATTAGTGTTGAAATCAGGCAGTGTAAGTCCTCTAAGTCTGTTCTTTTTCAAAGTTGTTTTGATCATTCTAGGTCCTTTGCATTTCTGTGTGAACTTTGGCTTGTTGAGTTGTCAGACTGCCAGGAATTTTGTTTGTGTTGTGTTGAATCTATGGCTCAATTTGTGTGTGAATTTATGTCCTAACAATACCGAGTCTTCCACTCTGTAAAAAATGGTATCAAGCAAGCCAAGCAATTTGTTCTTCTTTAATTTCTCTCTTAGCAGTGTTTTCTAACACTCTATTTCAATGTTGAATAGGAACAGTGGGAGCAGATTACTTTGGTAGTTTTCTTCATGCTTCTTTAGTTTGGTGTTTGTTGAGCTTCTTGAATCTGTGGTTTTACAGTTTTCATGAAATTTGGAAATACATGGCCATTCTTTGTTCAGGTTTTTTTTTTTTTCTCTCTCCATTTTCTCTCCTCTTTTTTGAGAGCTCCAGTGAGATATATATTAGGCCCTTTGATGTCCTACAGTTCACTGATGCTCTTTTCACTTAAAAAAAAAAAAATATTTTTCTTTGTTTTATTTTTGATAGTTTCTGCTTCATTGTCTTCAAATTCACTTATATTTTCTTTTGCAATGTCTAATCTGCTGTTAATCCTGGCTAGTGTATTATTATTTATTTTTTTAGTGTATTATTTATATCAGCCATTATAGGTTGCAATTCTAGAAGTTAAATTTTAAAAGATCTCCCATGTCTCTACTTAAGTTATTGAACTTTTGGAAAACAGTTAATAAAAATAATGGTTTTAATGTCATTGTCTGTTAATTTGAATATCTGTCAGATCTGGGTCAGTTTTGATTACTTGTTTTTCTCCGTATTATGGTGCTATTTTGCTGTTTTTTTTTTTTTTTTTTGCTGTTGTTTGACATGCCTAGTAATATTTGATTGTATATCAGATACTGTGAATTTTTCTTTGCTATGTGCTGGATATTTTTGAATTCTTATACACATTCTTTTAAAAATATAATAACAGGAAATTTTAACATTTTAATTCCAATTAAATACCTATATTTACTATAGAGAAGTATGACATGGTGATTAATGAGATTTTCAAGCCTATAAATGCGTATAAATGCATTACATTAGGTTAAAATTCTGTGGGTAAAGTGAAAGAAATACCAATTTGAGAAGAAACAGAATGATGTAAAACTTCCAGCTTTAAGAAGATCTTATTCATGTATTGTTTTAAGGGAATAAAATAAAATGTGTGGGGGGTGTATATAGTTTTCCAAAATTCTATCAGGGATTATATGCAAGCAAAGACTTCAGGACTACAGATTTCAAAGACTCCTGATTACACGAACTGTACAGCTCTAGACATATTCTTGGAGTAGTCCTGGTGGCACAATGGTTAAACATTTAGCAGTTTTAGTTAAAAGGTTGTCAATTCAAACCACCAGTCACTCAGCAGGAGAAAAGACCTGGTGATCTGCTCCCATAAAGATTAAATCCCAAACCAAACCCATTGCCATCTCATTGATGCTGACTCATAGCAACCCGCAGGACAAGTAGAACTGCTCCACAGGGTTTCCAAGGCTGTAAATCTTTACAGTAGGAGACTACCACATCTTTCTCCTGTGGAGCAGCTCGTGGGTTCAAACCACAGACCTCTAGGCTAGCAGCTGAGCCCTTAATCACTGCACCAACAGGGCTCCTCCCATAAAGATTACAGCCCACAAAACCCTATGGGGTAGTTCTACTCTGTCCCATAGGGTTGCTATGAGTAGGAATCGACTCAAAGCACACAACAACATCAACAGATATATTCTTGAGCTTTGTTCTGTGACGAAGTTACGTTACCTGGAAACGGTTTGATCATTTTGGATTTTGTCTTTAAGACTTGTTATATGGAACCAGAACCACACAGAGTCTAGGGCTAATTATTCCCCCATACTGAGAAGACCTTTCTGCTTGCCTCACCCAATGCCTTGGAATGATGACATTTTCTAGTATGGCTGCTAGGAACAGGCAGTATTTTTGCTTATATGAGAGAGCCTGTCACTGTTCCCTGTAATCCTGACCTTGGACGGTTTGCTGATACACATGCCCTGGTCAGTACTCTGCTAAATACTCATGGCAGCCCTGGGAGATCTCCGTGCTTCTCTATGTGTGCAGGTCTCGGGCATCTGTGCAATATATGCTTGATAAAGCCACGGTGGGCAAACTTCTCCTGCAAAGGGCCAGAAAGTAAGATCTTAGCATCTTTGTGAGCCACATGGTTTCTGTTGTAACTACTCCACCCTACCATTGTAGCCTGAAAGCAGGCACAGAAAACACATAGATGAATGGGTGTGGCTGTGTTCCAATAAAACTTTATATTCAAAAACAGGTGGCAAGCCAGATCTGGCCCAGGGGCCATAGTTTGCCAACTCCTGTGACTATCTTGGTGAGTTTATTATTATTATTATTAGTTACTACCCCCTGAATGCGATTCGACACAGAAATCTTTATTCCAATCAAATTCAAAGAAGAAAGTAGAGTGCAGAGTTATTGAAACCTTTCAGACTGGTGTACACTGTCATTTGCCTTCATTACTTTTGCTTCTGTTTTTGAAATGCTAAGTAGCGAATCGTTTAATGCTGACATTTAAGCTAATTGTTCTTTAATGTACATTTGACATATGAGGCAACATACTGCAATCTAAAAATAATTAAGATAAATCATTTGCTTACACTGCTGTGGAAAAGACAAGCCATTTTTCATCTCCCTCCCTCCCAGCGTCTAACCCTGGCTGTGTTGTAGTCAAAATAGCCAGTTGGTACTTGCCATTAACTGCACCTCAGTGTCTCTTAGGAAGTTAACAGGGGGCAGTGTACGGAGCAGCAGGGGCTGCTCCCCAGGCTTATTCTTGGACGGTTGCTCAGTCATCAGAAGACCTCCCCAGATGGGGCTGCATTCCAGGGTCTGTGGTGCAGAATTCCTCTGGAGCACTTTGGCAGGCAGCCAGCGTGCTATGAAGGGTTAGATTCTGTCTCCTTCCCTTCTACTTAAGCACCCAAAAGATTTCCCTCTTCAAGTTTCAGAAAGATTGGCTCCAGTCAGCAGGTCTGACAAGTGTGCCCATTTGTGAGTTGAATATCTCTGAAGTTATGCTCTACAAATAGGGCATAGCTGAATAACAAGTATGTGCAAATTAATTTTTTCTTGGGGGAGGAGCCAAAACACCAATCCTCACAGCTTTCTCTAGGGGGATTACACCCCCATGTAGCAACTGTCACAAGGGCACAGTGCGTATCTGAGCAGAATGGGTTATTTGTTCCTCAAGGAACCTCGCTTTTAGCTATAAAGCTAGCTGATCACATTTCAAAAGCCTGTTGCCATGCATGTTCTTTGAAGGAACACTGTTCTCCATTTGTGCTAAGTGAGGAAAAGTTCCCAGTTTCATTCAGTGTGATTACACATTAGGAAAACAAAAGATGGTCAGTTATTTTTAGACAAAGGCAATTTGTGAGTTCTTTGTAAATGCAGATTTTGGACAAACACTAATAAAATGTGTATGCTATTTTTCTATGCTGTTGTATTCTTGAAAAGAGGTAAATTTTATGAACAGACTTATCATACATCCAGATAATTACACAAATGTTTATTTAATACAGATGTGTCACATGACTTTGCTACAAAGTAAGCTGGGATTGTATGGGTCTTTTTCAACATTGTTTCCTTAGCAGCTAGGGGAGTCTAACACACAGTCCATGAAGTAAATGAATGATTGAATATAACGTACCACGCTGGGTGAGGTGACTGAATAACTTGAAGAGAGGTGGATACATTTACAGAAAATAGTAACCTCATTTTTATGATGTTTGTAAGGGGTCATCTCTGTTGAGTAGAGTTTAACTATCCAATTTAATCTTTCAGGAAGGCCTCTGGTGGTAAAACAATTTATGGGAAGAATCAGAGAGAAGAGGGGAGGTTGGTGGAGGAGGAAATCTGTAGGAGTGAAAGAGACCAAAGGGCGTCATTTAGTGCTCCTGTCCTTGCAGCTACTCAGCTCTGCGCTAGCAGCCTGCCCAGCCAGAGGAAATGTGGAGACGCATGGGTGTGACTGCTTACTTGTTCTTGCTCTCTTTTCTAAAAACGGTGTCAAGACTCCTAGCTCAAAACACTAATTTGCCTTTCGTTTTGCAGAATGTTCGTATGTGTTAAACAAACGAGTCCCCACATAAAGAATCATTAGAACGTACGGGAAATTAAGGGCAGCCCCCATGTTAGGCTGTGTCACACGGTAACTTCCTAACGGATGTACAGACTAATCAGTGCAATGAAGTTTAGGTGAGGTACTTTAGGACCTTTGCTCTCATAAAGTGGGAGCAGTCTTTTAGCAGAAACTGTATCCGCTCTCAATTTCCAAATGTTTGGGAGTTTTTAATCCTTTTTTTTTTTTTTTGTCTTTGTTATTATTGGTTTCTAGCTTTATTGAATTGTGCTTAGGAAACGTAGTTTGAATGATAACGGTCCTTTGAAATTGGCTGTAAGGCCCAATATCTTGTAAATGTGCTTCAGTTTCCAGGTGAAGGATTCCATATGTCTTGGTTGTTTTCTATACATGCTTTAATGTTTCGGTTTTTACTTTCACTGATACAGGTGTGTTAAAAATCTCCCACTATGAAGGTGAATTTGTCAAGTTTTTGTAAGTTTTAATGTCTTTTTTTGAAGCTACACCGTTAGATACATCAAAGTTTAGAACTGGTGTATCAGGCTGGTAAATTACATCTACCAGTGCAGGCTGGAGCTGGCACACCCTGGCTCTCAAAAGCTGATTACACACATCTCTTTCCAACTCTGCGTTCAGTGACTTTGTTTGGTAGCTTGGTATCAGTCATGGTGGGAGTGTTTACACCACAGAAATTAGCAAATGCCACAGATCAGGGCTGTTCCCACCCATAGGAGAGTCAGTTTACAACCATACCACTGCTTCTATCAGAATACAGAAAGCCTCCTCTCTCTCTCTGAAAATGTTTTTTGCCTTATCAAATATTTTGTCTGATATAAAAACAACTACATGTGATTTCTTCTGGTTATGCACTTGAGTGGAGAGTATGTTTCTCCAGGGGGTATTTGATTTGCTTCTGCCTGGTGTTTGGATGCACTATCAAGCATGGTTCCCACGCAAATTCAGAATATCAGCTGACACCACAGTGGCTAAAATTAAACAGATGGAAAATACCCAGTGTTGGAAAGGACATGGAGCAATTGGTATTCTCATACTTTACTGGTATGATTGTAAATTGATCTCACCACTAAGTAGCAAAGTTTCATATCCCCTCCCATGGTCTGGCAATCCCACTCATAGGTGGAAGAGATAAACACACAAAGACATGGCAGTACTGACCATAACAGCCACAAATCCGAAACTAACCAAATTCCACCAATAGTAGAATGGTCAAAGAGATTTTGATATGTTCACTCAATGGAAAGCCAAACACCAATGAAAATGAATGGATGTCTACCATACCCGGTAATTTGGATGTGCTAAACAAACATAACACTGAGAAAGAAGCCAGTCACAAAAAAAGTAAATACTGCCTAATTCCATTAACATCAAGTTCAAAAACTAACAAAACGTATTTTGCTGTTGGAAGCCAGGAGAGTGGCTCACCTGTCTTGAGAGGTGAAGTGCTCAGAACGACACTTCACGAGCACCACGGGACTTCCAGGGTGTAGCCCATCTCTGGTTCTTGATATTGGTGATTCAGTATTTATAAACCCATCAACTTGTACACTTAGGTTTTGTGCATTTTTCTGTATGTATGCATTCTTGAATGGAAAAAAGTTAACTTACGGGCTTTGAGACTTCAAAATTAGCAATGCTTCAGGTTCCAAACCCACTTGAAAGTCAGCCTGGCCCTGAATTCTCAGGGGGAAGGTTCTTTCTTTCTCCCGCACTTGGAGCAAAGGTGGGGGAATATGTTTTAGTGCTGTCTGCTCTGCCAAGTGACTCTCTGTCCACCCCTGTTTCACACTATCATTGATGCCATACCCTTCTGGGTCCTGGTTTTATGCAGGGATCTCAGACCCTATACAGAGAGGAAACCAAAGTTCAGCGTTAACTGAACAATAGATACCCCCAGGTCAATTCTTGGTTTTATTTTTTTTACTTCGTAAGACTTATGTTTTTATTTCATTTCTGATCTTAAGGAATTTTCCTTACTTTTTTCCCAAGCTCAATCATTCATTCATAAGAGTTGTGTTAATGTTTCATCTAGCATTCTTATGTGTTCTGGAAAGGAATGTTTTAGGATCTTTTGCTGCAATGTTGGTAGAAACAGAAGTCCCCTGAGATTCTTTCTTCCTATGTCTTAGGGCAAAGAGGGAAGAGAAAAGGTGCTGGTGAGCTGTAGCCACTAATTTTGGTCATAGCTATCACTTGGTGCAAGGCTGCATGGTGGTAGAAGTTGACAGCCTGGATGGTGCAGTGGTTAAGAGCTATGGCTGCTAACCAAAAGGTCAGCAGTTTGAATTCACTAGGTGCTCCTTGGAACCTCGATGGGGTAGTTCTACTCTGCCCTATAGGGTTGTTATGAGTCGGAATCGACTCAATGGCAATGGATTCGGTTTTCGGAAGATAAGAATTTAGTTCAGAAAATGTGGTAAATTTTCGAACTGGTAACATCTTAATATTTGTTCTAATGGTTAGTTATCGCAGTGATAAAATGGGAGTGGGGTAGATTAACTATGTCCTAACTTTCTCTTCAATGTTTGAAATGAGCAAAGAGGCCTTTAGATAATCTTGGGATTCCATTGAATCTGATCTCATTGTTTTATCTTCATAGTTAGCACTACTAATTTAAAATGTTTATGTATATTTCAAAAGAGTTCTAAGTGCTTCCTTTTTCATTCAAGTGAAATAATATAGTCTATTACTATGAATTAGCATTTTACCTAAAATCATTAACTTGCAGAGCCCGTAAAGATGCATTGTTTTTTCTTCCAGAAATGTTGGTGGTATAACTTGAGCCAAAACGTAACCATTATCATCGTAGCCTGGGCTGTATTGGTAGTACACTTGGATGTATTAACATATTTATGCTCTTTATCTACAAAAGTTTTATACACTTTTCTCAGGGGGCATCTGCGTGTGTGCACCTATTTTCTTAGATGATATATGAATAATAAGCAAGGACTATAGTAACACAATGGTGGAGCAACTGGAGCACCTATCTAACTAAATTTAAGTAAAAATATATTTTGTTTTTACTACTAACAGTATAAATGATGGCTACTGGGAGACCCATACAAATGGAATTAATAAACCCAATTTTCAACAACTCAGCACTACCCCTCTCTCCCACACTAATCAAATATTCTACCCACAGTTCTAGTGGCTTAAAGTCCATTATTTCGTTGTTATTCCCATGAGAAAGTGAGCCATGACATTTCTGTCTCCATCATACTTAAACTTAGAATTTTGTGTTGTTTTATGAAGTGCACATACATTTATGAGATTTCCCTTAACCTCCTTTTTCCTTACTGTTTACCTCGATGATGGTGTAAAGCTTCTTACTTATGACCACACAATCAATCTTCTCTTAAAACTAAGGCAATAGGTGACAAGTTGCCAGCAACAATTGCTTTATAGTAATGATCTAGCCATTACATTGTTATAGCATTACAAAGAAAATCACACACTGAGGTATGAGAAGAATATCCCTGCAACCAGGGCCCTAGCCCTATCACTTACTGGTTTCAATCATAGGTCAGAAATGTTTGAATATTGCCAATCGCATATGTAGTTGACTCTTTTTATTCATGTAAGTGTGGATTTGCCTACTTACTAAAATTTACTTATAACCCCAAAATCCATACTCACGGCACCTTGGTGGTCATTTGTGGACATGCACAGAGTGGTAAGAAATTTGAGTTCCCTGATGCACGCTTTCTCTGATGCATGACACTCTGCCTTTTGTTTCAGCTCTCATGCTGCCAACGAGTGTCCTTTCCAAGGTCTATTTGGTGCCATGAGTTTTTGGGTTTTTGCTGGTGATTCTGCTGTTGAAAATGACCTGCTTGCTGAAGGGCTACCTGGTGTTCCCAACCACAAGAAGGCTGTGATGTGCCTCAAGGAGAAAATACGAGTATCAGAGAAGCTTTGTTTAGGCAGGAGGTACTGAGCTACTGGTCTAGACTAGACTTCAGCATTAATGAATCAACAATATATGTTAAGTAAGGTGTCTTTAGACAGAAACACACATAAAACAAGGTTACGTATTGATCAATTGACGAAAATGTGACCATAGGCTCACAGGACCCGAATGCTGCATTTCCCCGAGGAACAATGGCTCAGCATTTGGTAACTCAGTCTTTGTGGAAACTTTATGGAACTTAACTACTGCAAATACCTGTCTACCTAACACTGTCTGTGTAAACTGGGCAAGTTCTTAACCTTAGGAATTTCAGTTCCTTCAGCTGTAATATGAGAATATTATCCTATTCAGTGGATGGTTTTAGGCATAAATGAGGTGATATATTTTATTACCTTGCAAGCCATAAAGCATTGTAAACACATGTTGTAATCGTTATGCATGCAGTAGCTTATCATGGATCACAACCTGCATTTACCTTATGCCCTGTGGTTTTGTTTCATCTAGAAATGAGGTTTGCGGATGTTAGGAAATGAAGAACGTGAGACTATTGGAAAATTAGAGGTTAGGATCACATACACACACAAAACTTAGGGGGATGAAAATGTCATTCCTTAGAGGAGAAAAAAATTAAAAGTACCTGTGAGGTTTTAAAATAAATTATAGGGGTGGTTGGGCTGGTCATTTAGACAACCGGCTCCCTTCATTACCATTCTCATCATGTCATCATTGCCCTCATCTTTCACAGATAAAAATGATAAAACAGACTCCTCCAGAAACGGTGTAAATTCTTGGCCTGGTGGAAAGAAGCAAGTTTTGAACATGTGCACAAAGAAGTGAGAATGTTTTTTAAAACTCAGTTATGGAGGGAGAGACGGAGGGAAAGATCTTGCTTTCCTTCTGGTGCTGGAGGAGGGCTCTGCATGTCACCTGGTAACAGTCTGTGGCAAAACCGTTTACATGTCGGCTCTGAAATGTTTATGGATGAGGAATAAGATATTCATAATATTATTATAAAAAAGCAAAGCAAGCAAAAGTAGAAATTCATTAAAATGCAGGTGGGTTAGTATTTGAAGAAAAGATTACACACACACACTCACACACATATGCAGCGGAACAGTTCATTTCCAAACTTGCCAAGGTGAAGCAAGTTATAGTCTGTCTGGCAAGGGTATTGAACTCCATGTGTTTCATATACATTAGCAAGTCTGAAATGATACCTTTATGCTAAACCAAACGATGTATGTCAGGAAAGCAGGCAATCATCTGCCCCTAACAAGGCTGGGGAGAAAAGACACATGAGCACAGAAGCTGATGGGATCGTTTATGAAGCCTTGGACTGGTAGGCATCACAGGAGAAGTCGAGCAGGGCCAGCGGGTAAAATGGCAGCAGACCATGGAGACGGGTGTGGGATCTCAGGATGGAAGCCAGCTGGCACTCTCAGCAAGGAGTGAGCTAAAGCAGCTCATGCTTAGGGTGTTTTAAATTGTGATGTCACAGCTGGCTGGGGCATCGCAAATGCCCAATCTCATGCCTTTCGTGAGTAACGGTGCAGTGGCTAGTACCCAGCCAAAGGAACTCAAAATAAAAAAAAAGTTTTACTGCCTGTGATGCTTCTCATGATGAGCACAGAAAACACAATTTTCTGTGTCCTCCGGCCACTTCACCGTCTGCTAATAAACTGAGGTTGATCATTCAACGCATATGAGTGTGAGTTACTGAAAAAAATTCAGACCGCTTTCAGAAAGGAGATCTAGGAGTCTTGAATATGCCATATTTACATTTCTAGTATTTCTACACCAAATAAAGATTGTAATGGGAGCACAAGATACATTGGGGCTGCAGATGATACTCGATTTTTTCAGCCTTTTTGTATGTATGAAGCACTGCTTGAGCATACAGAACCCTAATTAACCTCTTTATATTTATCTGAATTGATGCCTTTGAATTGTGGTGTTTGCGAAGAATATTGAATATACCATGGACTGCCAAAAGAACAAACAAATCTGTCTTGGAGGAAGTGCAACCAGAATGCTCCTTAGAAGCAAGAATGGCGAGACTGCGTCTTACATACTTTGGACATGTTGTCAGGAGGGATCAGTCCCTGGAGAAGGACATCATGCTTGACAGAGTACAGGGTCAGCAGAAAAGAGGAAGACCCTGAAGGAGGTGGATTGACACAGTGGCTGCAACAATGAGTTCAAGCATAACAACTATTGTAAGGATGGCGAAGGACTGGGCAGTGTTTTGTTCTGTTGTACATAGGGTCGCTATGAGTCGGAACCAACTCAACGGCACCTAACAACAACAACAACACATTTATCTGTAACATCTTGAAAGTCTATTGCCCTTCAAAATTATTAAAAAAAAAAAAAAGATAAACAGAAAAAGAAGAGTACAATTACGTGAAATGGGTTTTACAGCGTGTTTATCCTTAGCCTAAAACGGTCATAGGTGGGAAATGCAGCGTATGGAGTTGACAGAACTGGCTCTGAATTTTAACACTACCATATTATAATAATAATGAAAATAACATCCGTGGTATTTACTGAACATTCACTATGTTCCAGGAACTATGTACAGGGCATTATCTGTTATCTGCTCACTGGTATCTATAACCTTTGCAACAATCCTGTGAGGCAGCTGGGTAGGAAACTCATCTTCTCCCACAGCTTCCGCTCTCAGCTCTTCAAAGGTCTTCCAGTCTGCACCTCCAGGCCCTTTCATCTCCTGGGTCTCCAAGCTCCAGGCCTTTATCTCCACTTGGCTGGCAGGTGCGCCACTGCTCCTTCAAACTCAGCAAGTCAAACATTGAGGCTTAAGATCTACTTTCTGCCCCTTGCATGGATCCTTGGATCTTTCCACTATTGTGTTTATGTGGTCTTTGCTCCTGTTGACACAAACATGAACTTATTATTTCACTGAAGGTTGGGAATATGACTACAGCAATGAGAAAGCCAAAAAAATGATGGTGGGTATTTTCCTAGAAGTCCTTGTTTGTCTTTACATAACAAGTGGATGTTCTATGGCTTTTTGTTGCTATGGTAATGTTGCGTGGTCTTCCTCTCTCCTCCTACTTACACTCTTCTGTCTTGCTGACTTCCACCCAATTCACTTTAAAGCTTGGCTATATACTAGGTAAGGCATTTGACAGAGAATTGGCAATTTTAACTAAATTACAAAAAAGGCCTGCAAATTAAAAATAAAGAAATGCAAAAGAGAGATAGGCTTCAAGGGAGAGAAAGCGGGGGGAGAGAAAGGAAGAAAAAGAGACAGACAAAGATGTTTTGATGAATAGATTGGCAAAGGTGAAAACTGTGGGAGGTACCATTATTAGTATGGGGGCGTGGAAACAAGAATACAAAAAAAAAATTAAAAAAAATAGTTGAAGGCCATATATGAAAATCATTAACATACTAATTAAAAATAGTGTTTTTGATAGTTCAACTCCAAATATTCACTTCACTTAATCAAAACAAAACAAAAAACCGGAATCACCTCGCTGAATTAATCAATTCAATCCATTGTTCTTCTCATCATGTGCACAAACTCATATTACCCAATTCAGTTCTTCAGTTCAAAGATGAAGCCGCAAAGAGGACCACTGAGTAAATGATCGGAAAATTCTTAGCAATTAATGTAGTTACTTTGGGTAAAAGAAGCCTTTTTCTTTAATTATCCAGAGAATGGTCCTTTCCATTTTCCTACCTGGGTACATGCAGCCTGAAGAATTTTCACTTTCAGATGGAGTTTGCAAAGTTACTCTTAAGTAAGCCTACACACTGTGTTGCCGAATAACAAAATAATTTTTTTTTTTTTTTTTTTTCTGTAACCTGCGGAAACAGCTGGGAGCCAGAATTTGCTTCAAATCCCAGTTCGGCCTCTTACTAACCATGTAACTGTGGGGAAAAGTTGTTCAACCTATAAACCTCAGTTTCTTTTTCCTGTAAGATGCGGGTAATAAAAGCAGTTACCTCATAAAAAACCCCCAAACCAAACCCGGTGCCGTTGGGTTGATTCTGACTCGTAGTGACCCTATAGGGCAGAGTAGAGCCATCCCATAGGGTTTCCAAGGCTGTAATCTTTACAGAGCCAGACCGCCACATCTTTCTCCTCTGGAGCGGCGGGTGCATTCAAACTGCTGACCTTTTGGTTAGCAGCCGAGCACCATAACCACTGTGCCAGCAAGCCTCCTGGTTCCCTCATTGAACTGTGAAAACTAATAAGTAATGCATGATGAGCCTTCGACAGAATGGCCGGGACATGGTAAGTGCTCATTTTAACTCTTTGCTTTTGTTGCTCCATTTATCCATTCCACCATTGAACTCTAGGAAAACCATCATGTGTCACAGAATTTATATATGAATTTCCTTAGCAGTATACATTAATAAACTATGTAAATACCAGTTTTTTAAATTTTTACAACAGAGACTAAACTCAAATATTTAGATACTCACTGTATTTAAAAACAAAACAAAACATTCATGGTGTTGTCATAACCATTTCTCCAGTTTTAATCCTAATATTTGTACACTTCTGACTTATTTTTTTTTTTCATTCAAATCGACCAGCTGGCTTATATGCATATTTTATGGTAGCTTGATAAATCAGGAAAAACAGTAGTTTGTGTAACAAACAGAGCTGTGCACCTTTAAAGCAGCTCTGCAAAAAATGTTTATAAGAAAAAAATGTTTTGGCAATGCACTGAGTGTCCTCTGGTTTCTTGTCAGACATTGAAAAATTTACTTTAGAAAATATAATAAATTTACCATTATTTATGAGAAATGAAACATATCTTTTGTTTCAGTGTATACACACTTTTAAGATATTATATAAAATGAGTGGTTGTTGTTGTTACGTGCTGTCAGGTTGGCTCTGACTCATTGTAACCCCATGCATAACAGAATGAAGCGCTGTCCAGCCCTGCACCACCCTCACAGTCATTGGTATGTTTGAGTCCACTGTTGCAGTCACTGTGTCAATCCATCTCATTGAAGGCCTTTCTCTTTTTTGCTGACTCTCTATTTTACCAAGCATGATGTCCTTCTCCAGGGACTGGTCCCTCCTGATAACATATTCAGAGTATGTGAGAAGAAGTCTCACCATCCTTGTTTCTAAGGAGCATTCTGGCCGTACTTCTTCCAAGACCGTTTTGTTCATTCTACTGGCAGTCCATGGTATATTCAATATTCTTCGCTAACATCCTAATCCAAAGGCATCAATTCTTCTTCCGTCCTCTTTATTCATCCTCCAGCTTTCACACACATATGAGGCGATTGAAAATACCATGGTTTGGTCAGGCTCACCTTAGTCCTCGAAGTGACATCTTTGCTTTTTAATACTTTCTAGAGGCCTTTTGCAGCTGATTTGCCCAATGCAATACATCATTTGATTTCTTGACTGCTGCTTCCATGGACGTTGATTGTGGATCCAAGCAAAATGAAATCCTTGACAACTTCAATCTTTTCTCCGTTTATCATGTTGCTTATTGATCCAGTTGTGAGGATTTTTGCTTTCTTTATGATGAGGTATAATCCATACTAAAGGCTGTAGTCTTTGATCTTCATCAGTAAATGCTTCAAGTCTTCTTCCCTTTCAGCGAGCAAGGTTGTGTCATCTGCATATAGAAGGTTGTAAATGAGTCTTTCTCCAATCCTAATGCTCCATTCTTCTTTGTACAGTCCAGCTTCTCGGATTATTTGTTCAGTAACTAAAATGAGTTAGTTGCTTTTAATTCTTAGAGGCACAATGTTTGAAAAAAGTTTACTAATTAAGTTTGGAACCAAAGGCAAGTTTAGAAATTTTATAAGTAAAAAAATTAGAAGTATTATAAATCTAAGTGAATTGAATGATCCATCTTTTAAAATTAAAAAATAAAAGCAGATTGAAGATGAATGAAGCGAAATGTATTAGAGAAGTACTTACCACCAAAACCCTAGATAGTATGTGAATGTGATATGTATTTGTTTGTGTTTAATTCTAGACATAAATTACCTTAACCATTTATTTTCCTTGAATTTTGCAGCCTGTTTTTTTTTTTTTTTTTTTAATTTATTTACACTATACTCCCTAAAGCAGAAGTGAATCAATGGGGAAACTAATATTGTTCTGAGTCTAATAATTCATGTAAAGAATTGTTATGAGCAAACAAATTTAGGGTATCTGCTTTTGTAATTTATTAAAAAACATTTATATAAATATAAACAGAGAGGTCATGGTTGTATATTGTGGGATTTACTGACAATCACTAAGAACCTATAATAAAAAACATTTCCAAAAAAAAAAAATTAAAATAGAATGCTTTTGAAGTTATAACTGAATTCTCAAAATAAAGGTGATGTCTTCTTCCTCCCATCCTTCCTCCTCTCATTCCTTTCCTTTCTCCTTCCCTCTCTCCTTCCCTTTTTCCGTTCCTACTCTTGTCTCATCCCAATCTTGTGCCTTATTCCAGAAGGATTCAAGGTGTTTACCTCTACACTAAATGCTCTTGGAAAAAGTGAATTTTTGTCCCTATCCTGTCGGATCCGTACTTGTTAAAGTTATTGGAAGGACTTCCCTATGAAAATATCATAAGCACTGGTTTCTCCCATCAATGGTAAAGAATTAAAACTGTTACGTGAACAAATTGATTTTATTATAATTATTAACACAATTGTTTTATTCTAATTCAATAAATTTCTCACTACTATAAAACACTGAATAAATAAAATTACTGGGAAAGAATAAGTCTGGATAAAAGTTAGAATGGAGGCATGGAAAGAGCCCAGGGGGAGACGTTAGCAAAGCCTAAATTCTCATCTTGACTGGGATATGATCTAACTGGGTGATCTTGGGCAGGTCACCCAACTTATCCGGGCTCCGGTTTCATCATCTGTTATGTTTGGAGGTAGGAACTCATTACCTTTAGGGATCTTTTCAGCTCTAAAATTATCGTAAGCAGTCAACCAAACTTCCGAGTGTGGGATATTTCACTTTGACACGTGAAACCTAACATAACTTATTGGTCTGTCTCTTCTCTCTGATTAAAGAACTACTAACAAGGCTCACTACAAGTCGGAATCAACTCCATGGCAATGGGTTTTTTTAAAGAGGAGCCAAAGTTCTACCTCAAAACTCTATTCATTGAGCCTCTTATCTTCCCATGTTTATGAACGGGTACAAGAGAAGCAGGGAAGCACAAAATGAGAAAATGGTAGAACAAGAAGTATAGTTAATCCATAAACTGGATGGCCTGCACTGGACACCTGGAAATGGGCCATCCACGGTAGCTAACGGCATTCTAATTGGTTGTAGTTAGAAAAGGCTTTTTTCTTTTTGCTCCTTTTTCCAAATTGGATTCATAAAAACTGTATATTAGAACATGGAAGAAGGGTTATTGTGCTCCTTACACATATTTTTGTTTTAACATCCATATATGGAAGGGCTTTTTGGAGTTTATTTTGTCCTCCTCTTTATTTGCTTTACATTAGTTCATTTGATTAGGATAAAGTTTCAAGGGGAGCATGAGATCTTTTATATGTTTGAGATAATGCGTTTTTGTGTGTAGTTGTAGATAACAAATTACACATTAGTAATGAAGAACAAAATGGGTAAGTGGATCAAGTAAGAATTTGCGATTTGAGAGCACACACCAAGAAGTCTAGTTCACTAGCGGTGTGGCCTTAAACAAGCTTTTTAAAAACTGTTCTCTGTCTCAGTTTCCTCATCCTAAAAACAGGGAAAATAGCTGTACCTACTTCATTGTGTTGTTTTAAAGGAATCCATGCAACACACCCAGAACAGCATTTAGGGCATGGTAGGTACTCGGGAAGTTGGTTATTCCGTACTGTGTAACCTGGGTGCTTTTGTGGATTATCTCCAGTGTACACAGCAGCATCATAAAGTCAGCATCATTCCCTTTTTACAGATGAGAAAACTGACACCTGCTTAGATGAAAAATTGCCTAATTTAATGAAAGTCCTCACTTGGTGGAAACAATTAACATGCTTGCACTGGGTTTCTGGGTGGTTGCTAACTGGAAGGTTGGTGGGCCCAGTCCACCCACAGGCACCTCAGCAAAAAGGCCGGGTGATCTACTTCCAAAAATCAGCCCTCAAAAACCCTGTGGAGCACAGTTTACTCACATAGGGCCGCCATGAGTCAGGATCAGCACCTGGTGGTAATTTAGCAAAGACTGATTGCCGTCTAGAGCTAAATCCTATTTCTCTCCTCTTGTCTCTCTTCCTTTCTCTCTCCTCTCTTCATTCCCTTCCCTTTCCTCAGTGACAAAAATCCTGATCAGCAAGAGATAACCAGCGTTGCCACGCTATATTAATATAATTCCAGGAAAAATCAAGGGCACTTGACATTTCAATTAGCCTGTACAACCTTCCTGAAAGTGAACTTACAATTTCTGCTTAAGTCTTAGAAATATTGGAAATGGCTTAAGGATCTCTGTTCCTTTCAGATCAACAAGGGCTGCTATACGCAGGTGTGTAAAAGAGAGCATCCAGTTTGCTATTTCATAATTCTTAACATTTTACTTTCAGGCAAATCATTTGAATATTACCATAAATAAGATTATGAGGGGGGAAATGCTTTTTTTTTTTAAATGAAGAGCTCTTAATTTTATGATTTTCTAAATATTAAGAAAACTGATATTTTCAAAAGTCAACAGCACAACTGACTTCTGTAATTTATTTATTTATTTTTTTGGCAAATGCTGTTTCACTTTACATAAAGCCCAGGACACTCATTCTTTCTGGTTCTGTTTTAGAAGAAAAGAGCAATAGCACCACGGCCACCACCAGTCCTGACATTAGCACTGACGTTTCAATCCATTTTCTGCCTTTTCTGGCTGTCGCTGTTCTCATTAAGCAGCAGATTGGAGGGGCTCCAGGGCCACACACAGACAGCGTTCATATGTGACAGTATCTTTCAGGAAGCAGAGCGAAGGCAGCACACACCCTCAGAAAGGCAAGAAATGAAGCAAAGCCACAGAATACCCCTTCTTATCCTATCCACTCACAAAACCAGGAAATGGCATTCAAGCCTTGGCTGAAGACTGATGAAAGCAAACCCTGAGTAATGGATAAATACTCTGCAGTTAAACTGTGGTGACTCGAGAAATACAAAGAATTCTCTTTCTCTCTCTATTTATCTATCTACCTATCTATCTACTTATTTTAAAGTAACCCTTACTTATTCATGTCTCTGACTACCATGAACGGTGTCCCATCAATTCTGTCCTTAAAACTCACCACTGGTTTTCTGCTTTAAGAAAACACCCTTTTCCAGTCTATCCAAGTCTACTTTCCAAGCTTTTTTTTTCCCTTTTCCTTTTTTGCTATCGTCATGATTTTATTAAAGAAAAGATATTTTCATGCGCACCAAAAAACAGGAGAGATATAACCTCAGAATTTAAAGTGGAGTACATTTAGCTTGATGGAAAACTCCCTCTATTGTCTGTACTTTTCTCCCGAGCCGCAAACTGGTGAGGATTTCATTAAAGTCTGGTGAAGATCCTGGGGCCAGAGAGCTAGAGCTTCTCTCCAGCTCTAACACCTGCAACTTGTATCTCCAGTTTTCAGTACATCCTCACACTGCTATGAAAAGACAGAATTAAGGTATTCAGAAACAAACTAAAAAGTGAATCACTGAAAGAAGAACCCTCTGTCTTCCTTTCCATGTGCTTTACCTCTCTTGCTATCGCCACATATTCCCCCAACCCAGGCAGGCACTCGTCTTCTGGTCTTCATTTTCCCGAGACTCTTCTTCTGCACACCACTGTTTTGGGTATTACTGCTGTTTTTTCTTCTCCTTCTTGTTGTGTTGCTTCCTTTCCCCTCAGTATGGCCAAATGCTTTCACTTTTCTCTTTCAGAAAGTTTTTAGGTTCTGCATTCTCCTTTGGGATTTCTCTGGACTGAATGAAACAACAATGGCCGTCCTCTCCTCTGGTGGATTTTACATGTTCTTCTTGAGAAACAGTCTGGCCTTGAGCCTGGACTCATCACACGGCAACCTTTGTGGTATAATCTGGCAGGCAGCCTTGTTCCCGAGATAGCTCCTGCCAGGAGACACTGGTCTTTGAAGTTGCCTGAAGAGAACTTTTTCTTGTCTCCGAATAGTGTGCTAAAGTGCATAGGCCGCAGGTAAGTTTAAAACAATAAATTAATGTATACCGAAGTTGTTAGTGCTTCTCAAATCCTGAAGGATCTCTATCTGATGCAGCCCCCCAACAAATGAATTGAGAATCGAGGACAGTGGCTTGAGGGGAAAGAAGGGTACTAAAGACACATTTCACATTCCTTGAAGTTTTGGCAGGGCTGTCTCTGCTTGGCAGAAAATAAGTTCTTAACCCTGGATGTGAGCACTCATTGTATTCACTAAATAGCTTGATTTTGGGTGCCACTTGCCCCCCTGTTTTTGCTGCTGTCATTTTTCTGGCTATAAAATTTTTAGAATGTATTTTCTAATTTTCTTTCTCTTTTTTTTTTTTTAACAGAACCTCAAGGTCTTTGGAATAAATGCACTATATGAAGCTACTAAATTGATCAAAATGGCAACACAGCTTTATGCAGTATTGTTACAGTTAGGTAGCTCATTTCTTCCCAGGTTATACACGAGATCTGAGGTAGCTCTGTAAATCTTTTTCCTTTCTTCTTTTCCAAGCTAGTTTTTCTTTTTCATTTTTTTCTTATAAAAGCAGTACATGTTCATAGTAAAATCAAACAAAGAAAGAAAAAAGAATCAAAAGGTTCAGAGGATGTAGATGGAAAGTAGGATACCTTCTCTAGCCTCACTCCCCAGAGCCCGGTTTCTCAACTGGGGGACGGTTTTGCCTCCCAGTGGACATTTGGCGATGTCTGAGACATTTTGATTGTCATAACTGACGGGTGAGTGCTATGGGCCTCTAGTGGGTGGAGGCCATGAGAAAGCCCCACAACAAAGAGTTCTCCAGTCCAAGGTGTCATTAGTGCTGCTGTTGAGAAACCCTGGCCCAGGGTAACTTGCATAGTCTTCCAGAAAGTGAAAGAAACAAACTATAATCATGTAATTATATATACACATGTATCCCACCACCCCCAGGAGCCCTGGTGGTGCAATGGTTAAGTGCTCTACTGCTAACCGAAGGGTCGGTGGTTTGGTATTCACCAATGGCTCCATGGAAGAAAGATGTGGCTGGCAGCTTGCTTCCGGAGCAGTTCTACTCTGTCCTACAGGGTCACTATGAGTTGGAATCAACTCAGCAGCAGTGGGTAGACATATTTCTATTTTTTTTTTGCACAAGTGGACTCAGTCTAGCCTCACTAATCTGCCGCTTGGTCTTTCACTTAATGATATAACAACAACAACAAAAAAAACCCATTGCCGTCAAATCGATTCCAACTCATAGGGACCCTATAGGACAGAGTGGAACTGCCCCATAGAGTTTCCAAGGAGCACCTGGTGGATTTGAACTGCCAACCTTTTGGTTAGCAGACATAGCTCTTAACCACTGTGCTACCAGGGTTTCCACTTAATGACATATCTTGTTATTTTTCCGTCTTGATGCCTACAATTTACTCTTTATTTTTAACCGTTGTGTAGTTTTCAGTTGGTTCGTGATGCCCGAGCATATTTAGCCGGCTTTCTAAGGTGGATATTTTTTTTGTTTTAGATTTTCTTTACTATAAATTAAGCTGCAAGGGAACTGGAAGATAAACTGTGTAAAGGGCTGGATTCTGCTGTGGTACGTTGGTTTCCTTGCTTAACTTTCCCTCAAAATCTCACTCAGGGGTTAAATTCACAATGGGTGATGGAATCTGTCTCTGCCTTACAAATCGCAGTTCCTTCCCTCTGTATCACCCAGGAGTGTGGGAGGAGGAAAGATGAGCGACTGTTTTTTGTACCACGCCCCTGTGGAACGAATCCATTAGACGTTGCTAATGTCTAGCTCACATTCGGGGAAGTCATGTCAGCTGTGGAAATGTCGAGCTCAGGGGACTCACCATATCCGAATCACATCCAAAACTTTTTTAAGAACCTGGATTAGTTAAAATATGCTAGAGATTCAGGCTGTCCTTTAGATTAGTAAAGAAACAGGCACTTCAAAGCCAACCCCTCATCATTTATTTATTTATCTATGTATGATTCCAGCCAGGGAGTTCATCCAGTCGACATCTTTTGCTGCTTTTCTGTCTACTTGCATTCTGGATTAGAAAAATGGAGCTCATATGTATTACACACTGATTATAAGAACATCTGATTCAAAACCACATATGACGAGGCTCCCCTTGATCATTTGGGGCGATGTTGTTTTCATAACGCCAAAGATGAACCTATCACAGAACAAATATTATGTAATGATTCCCACTTCGAAGAACACGACTGACCCCAAGTATAGTGCATTTTAATTCTTAAACTATACGGATTTATCTTTTTCATCTGACTTCAAGTAGCATGGAATTTAGTTTTCTTTCAAATTAGTCTCTACTACTTGGGTGAAAGCTGGTCAAAGTTCGCGTCCTGAAGAACTGCTTTCAAAATAAGCGCTTTAAAAAAGCGCTTCCTTCCCATCTATAGGAGTGTCAACATTTTCTTGTTAAAATATAAAAGTAAAATGGGAAAGCTGCTTTTCACTTTCCCTCCTTTTGAGTATATTTAGAAGCTGCCTCTTCAGGCCTTAACCTACTATGTCATTTCATCAGCCTCTCTGCCCTTCACCCACGGCAACGAGCAAAAATCCCTATATAAACAACTCCCTGCTTTTTCTGTAGAGATAAAAATAAAGAGTAAAAATGACCAACTCTCTAGGAAGGCCTCAGATATAAACAGGACTATTTTAAGGGTCCTGGTGGAACCTCCTATAAGTAGCTGTAGGTTGTGATGAGCTGGTCCTGGACCCTTTGGCTGTGCCCTGGGAGCTTGCTACGCCTTCCATACAGGCTGTCTCAGGGACACGAAGCGGAAGGCCCCACGTGAAGGCAAACAAGGTCCGAGGAGTCAGTCGCTGCTTGCTCTGCCTGTGATTCACTGACTGGCTCTGAGTAACTCACTCATTTCTTCCCTCTGATAAAATTATTTGACATAAAGGAGAAATAGTAAAGTTTTCTTATCTCCTCAGGAGCCAGAAGCTGTAAAGACAGGACCACGGCCAAGTCCACTGTCAACAGTTTCTCCATAAATCCCTTGTGAGGGAACACTTATGAGGACTCAGCTGTTGAAAGATGACCAAAAGAGAAAGTGCGTAATTGTGTGGGCAGGAGGATGAACGGTCCAAAGGGAGCTAACAAAGAAGACCTTTCGGAAAAGAGGAGGAATGTGTTAGAAGTTTCCTTCACTTGGTCATGAACTATTTTGTACCTTTGAACAACTTCACCATATTGCAGGGGCTTAAAAGGGTAAGCTTGTTCAATGATGTCTAAGAAAGCACTATTTTTTTAATCCCTTTCCCCTACAGATTAATGGTCTAGGAAGGTTTTCAGCTAGGGAGACATATAAGCTCATTCAACCGTGCCCACACTCTGGCCTTCAACCATGCTGTTTTTACAAGTATTTTTCTAGATGGCTTCTCCCTCAGAGTCATTTGAGAATTATTATAATATTGCATGTCAACATCATTAAAAACTTGTTTGTATTTGTTGTATTGCACAATTTTTAGGACATACTAGGCAGCTTAAGTGATCCAATGTCCTCTCCTTAAAATTCTACAAATCCAGTTGCCATTTTTTTTTTTTTTTATAGAGTTGACTCTGACTCATGGTGGCCCCATGTGTGTCAGAGTAGAACTGTGTTCTGCAGGGTTTTCAGTGGCAGATTATTTGGCTGTAGATTGCCAGGCCTTTCTTCTGAGGTACCTTGTCTTAGTCTGGGTTCTTCTGAGGAGCAAAGCCAGTGAAATGTACATAAACCAAACCAAAGCCATTGCTGTCGAGTTGATTCTGACTCATAGCAACCCTATAGGACAAAGTAGAACTGCCCTATAGGGTTTCCAAGGAGTGGCTGATGCATTCAAACTGCTGACCTTTTGGTTAGCAGCCAAGCTCTTAACTACTAGGCCACCAGGGATCCGAAGTGTATACAGATATGTGTATACAGGGAGAAATTTACTTCAAGAAAATGGCTCAGGCAGTTGTGAGGAAATGGCTCACACTGTTGCGGGAGCTGGCAAGTCCCGAATCTGCAGGTCAGGTGGCAGGCTGGAGGCCTTTGCTGGCTCACGGGATCGCCAAGGTTGGCGAATGCAAAATCTGCAGGTCAGGCAGCAGGCCAGAGACTTCTGCAGGCTTACATCCCAAGAGCCCGAGGCCAGGTGAGGAGAAGAGAGCAAACCCTGCCAGAACATCCATGTATACACTGAAGGCAGGCCACACCCCCAAGGAAACTCCCCTTGCAACTGATTGGCTGCTCACATCAGATCACAAAATAGAAGGTGACTACATAGTGTCTGCCAGCGCACTGAGCATCGTAGCCTAGTCAGGCTGACACATGACATTAACCATCACTCACCTCTAGGTGGACTCGAACTCCCAATCCAGCTGTTAGCACCTGAGCTCGTTAACCATTTACACCGCCCAGGGATTCCTAAAATTCGATGCTGTAGTTTAAAATAGTGCCTTAGAAATGAGTTGGACTTGTTAAAATAAATACGTCTTTAAGTGTAAATAATGATAAGGGTGAAGAGCAGAAACTTGACTCACTGTCCTGCTTCTTGCCATCACAGCATCGTTGCTACAAAAAAAAAAAAAAAAGGATGCATTCATTCACTATTTGGGTGCTAAGTGAACTGAGTCCTTAACAAAGCCAAACAGAAAATAATGTCTTTGTGCAGTCCAGGTCTTTTAAGTTTACATGCCTAGACCCAAAACAGCCGCATAAAAATAGAACGGGGCTGAGCCTTCCAGCGAAATTATTTTTTCTAACAGGATGATTTCTGAAAATTGGGACTGAAATTATAGTTTGCAGATTGTAATGTGCGAGATTCCCTCTGCCTTTCCCTAAATGGCATTGTGCTAATCCAATCGCGAGGATGGAATAAAATCACCAAGGAGTGATCAGAGGATCCTTCTTAACCCAAAATGCTGCCTGTTACATACCGAGAAGCCTTGAATGGAGAAAGGCAGCAAAAGGTGGCATTAACTGAGTTAACTCTTTGTGGGTTGTGGCCTTTACTAGTGGAAAGCAAGAAATTTACCATTTTTGTATCTGCGTATACATTAAAAATACGAGTACATATGTTCTAAGACACAGTGAAAAAAAAAAAGAAAAATGAAACAACCAAACTTGCTGTCCATCGAGTCAATTCTGACTCATGGCGAACCCACATGTTACAGAGTAGAACTGCCCCACTGGGTTTTCTTTGTTGTAATTTGTACAGAAGCAAGTTGCCCGACCTTTCTTCCAGGAGCCGCTGGGTGGTTTCAAACTACCAACCTTTAGGTTAGTAGTTCAAGTGCACACTGGATGACCACGCATACACATATATAAAGCTATTTATTGTATTTTTATAAGTTTACATATGTGTATGATAATTCTGATGCCACCAAAGACTGTGTCGTAAGAACATATTCCTAACACCCTTTTAAAATTAAAAGCTACTGAACCCAAAAGGAACTTAAAAAGAATTTTTTTTACCAGAGACAAACCAAGTTTTTTTTATTGGCATGAACCTGTTATGATTTATAAACATAATTACCAGTGATGTCCTGGAAAGAAAACCGAGGGAAATTCACATTAGTTTGTTTAATGACTCCCTATTTATTATACATTCCCTGACACTGTTAGCAACTTGTTTTCCTTCATGTGCAAATTGTCCAGTCTCTGACTCCCCCACAGCACCTTCTCTTTTGTGCTATTTCTAATACCTCCCTTATCTCCTTGTCTATTTGTCACAAGGGGTTAGTGTGAGTGTTTGTTGTTGCACTGAAGGTCACCAATTTCTTATATTTGGCTCTTTTTTTTAGTTTTTGTAAGCTTTCATAAAAATACATGGGCTTATATTACTTGCCTCTTGATGTACTGATGTGGATAAGTACATACTTTTCAAAACAGGTACCTCCTGATATGATGTCCTCACTTCTGTGGTATTTCTGCCAGAAGTGTGTGTCCTGAGTCTAATCATGGAGAAAAATTAGGCAAACTCAATTTGAGGAACATTCTACAAACTAACTGACCTGTGTTTTTGAAACAGGATGAGATACAAAGAAAGGCTAACTGGCTGTGCCAGATTAGAGGAGGCTGAAGAGATGCGACCATCACCTGCAGTGTGTGCTCCTGGCTTGAAAAAAAATTGCTATGGAGGATATTATTGGGACAAGTGGAAAAATTCGGGTATGGACCATAGATCAGATAATAGTATCAATGTTAAGTTTCCTGATTTTGATGATTGCTTCGTGTTTATATAAGAGAATGTCTTTGTTCTTAGGAAATACACAAAGAATTATTTAAGGGTAAAGGGACATGATCCCTGTAGCTTCCTCTCAAATGATTTAGAAAAAATTATATATTGGAAGTGAGAGACTCAAGCAAAACGGGAAAGGTTAACAAACAATAAACTTAAGTAAAGTGTATACTGGACTTCTTTATAATATTCTAGCACCTTTTTTATAAGTAGGAAATTATATCAAAATGAAAACTTACTAAAAATAAATAATACATATGCACTTTATGGTATTATATTATTCATCTTTCTTAGGACATAATTTAGAGGTTAATGTTACAGGAAATAATCTTTATGTTTGCATTTTTCTAACTACGTTCTTTGTGTCCACATCACATACCAGAAGAACACCCGCCTTTCAAAAGTGTTTTGCTATAATTAATGAGAAATCTGGTGCAGTGTTAGTTTTGAATAAAAAAATACATGGGTTGAATGATAGCACCAGCTGACAGGGAGGCATTAACGTTGTTTGATTCCACGCGGGCAGAACCCATCCAGCTGTGGAGCCCTGGGGGGATAAAAGTTAGTAAAGAAAAATAAAGTTTCATAAAATTGATGCAGGCTGGAACATAAGGAATGCTAATCCTTCTTAAATAATTTCGGAAACAAAAGAAACTCTTAGCTAAAACCACTGAAATCAGAAAAGGAACGGATGTATAAGAAATGTTAAAATTTATTTCCTTCAGCTGTGGTCTTTTATGCCATTCTTTAGCCCTTTCTGTCCTTTATGTTCAGTTAAATACAATTATTAATATATTTCATTTCAGATTCAAAGGGTAAGTAAAGCTCAGCCTTTTTTACTCATTTGGTGTACTAATTAAATATATATACGTATATATACATATGATTCAAAACACATTCTCGAACGCACTGAGCTATACACAATACATTGAACTTGACTCTGAAGATAAAAGACTAATCATACAAGGCCTGTATCCTTGTGTTGACAAAGAATATTGACTATACCATGGACTTCCAGAAGATAGAACATCAATCTTAAAAGAAATACAGCCAGAATATTGTTTAGAAAGAGGATGGCAAAACTTTGGCTTGCTTACTTCGGACAGTTATCAGGAAAGACCAGTTGCTAGAAAAGGACATCATGGTTGGTAAAGTAGAGGGTCAGCCAAAATAAGGAAAACTCTCAATGAGATGGATTGACACAACAGCCACAATGAACTCAAACATACCAACAATCATGGGGATGGCACATTACTGGGCGAAGGCTAGTTTTGGTATTGATAAGATTACCATGAGTTGGAGCCGACTTAATGACAACGAACAACAATAACAAATTTCATAGGAACATGCAATTTGAAGTCAGCATATAGGAGACAGTTTAAACAGAAGATTAGAAGATTAAAATTATGATAGAATAATTGCTTTGATGGGGTTTATAATGCTCTGGGAACAGATAGAAAGGACACTTGGAAAGGAGGGGTGAGTAGAGATAACTTCCAAGATGAGTTTTAAGCCAAGGAATAGCAACAGGAAGACAAAGAGGTGAGAGAGAGGATACTTTTTGGATCGCTTGGAAAGGCATAATCAAGGGATTTTGGATTATCACATCCGTAATTTGAGTTCTAAGCCCTTAGCAATAAAATTAAGGACATGTCATCATGTCATTGCTGAGATTTTGGCAGAGATAGTCCAAGGAGTTTTCCAGGTCTGCTAAATGGCGTAGATGTGACTTCTGTAGTCACTAGGATGAACCCTCTCCTTTTCTGCCTCAGTGTCTATACCTGATGTCCTGCTGGGATTCCTGAGAGGCTCTCAGAGGCCAGGGCTGAATTCACTGAATTCACTGACTGTATAAGGGCCCATCCTTTCTCTATTACAAGTTATTGATAACGGGTCTGACCGTCATCATCCTGGTGCCCTCTAAACCATCTAGGATCCCATAGTACACTCTATGGGACTCACCATTTAGAATATAGCACCTTTATTTCTTTAATATTGCCTCTTTAAATATTCTCTCTTTTTTGAAACTCTAAATGGAAATATCTTGAATGTTTTTGCTTTATTCTTCATGTCTCTTATCCTGTTTTTAATATATATTTTTTTACTCCATTGGTTGTATTTAGCATAATTTCCTTGGGTATATCTTCTAGTCTATTAATTCTCCCTTTAGCTGTATCTATTCTATTTAATCTGTCCCTTTAGCTTTTAATTTCCTGAAGTTTTATTTGATTATCTAAAAATATGCTTGGCTTTTTTAAATAGTTTTGTGTTAATGGCTCATATTTTCAAGTTTCTCTTTCACTTTTTTTTTTAATTACATTATATTTTGTATTTAAAAATTGAAATGTATGATGTTTTTGTAGTTCTTTTCTGCTACCTGTTGTTTTGGTTGTTTCTACCTTATGTTTTCTTGTGTGCTTTGTGACTGTCTACTGTGAGCAATGCTCTTTCTAACTCTATGTTAATTCACTAATGTCTGTATTGACGTAATGTCCCACCAAGGAGGTTTTCCATTTGCTTCTTTCAGTCATTTTAGGCCCACAGACTCATCAATTGGAACACCTTAAATAATGCTCTCTGCTTTAAGTTTTCTGAATCTTGTAGGTAGGTGAGTTAGAACTATAACGGCTGTGAAAGCTCAAGGTATATACCTATATCTACAGATAGGTAGATACAGGTATATCTGTATCTATCCATCTCTCTCTCTATCTCTCTATCTATCTATATGGAGCCCTGGTGGTGCAATGGTTAAGAGTTTGCTGCTAACTGAAAAGTTGGCCGTTTAAATCTACCAGCAGCTCCTTGGAAACCCTGTGGGGGCAGTTCTACTCTGTCCACTTGACAGCAATGAGTTTGGTACATATATATGTGTGTGTGTGTATATATATATATATTTTTTTTTCTCTCTGCTTTTACTTTTTTTTTTTTTTTTTTACTTTGCTCCAAAGTTGAGATGGGCAAAGTCCCTTGCTGTCCATTTCTCTGAGGTAAGATTTTTTTCATTCGTTTGAAGTTTGAGGGCGTAGCTCTTTGGTGTCCAGCATTATATGGGACTCTCCTCTATTTACTTTCCTCCTTTGGGCATGCATTTATCGCCTGTCTTCCACACCTCATACCTCTGTGATGATGGAATCTCAAGGCCCTCAGAGCTCAGTACAAGCCCTGAGGGGAAAGTCAACACTGGCGCTTAACTTCTGGTTTCTGTTTTCACTTTCTTTTTGGCCTCTATTCTTGCCTTTCTGTCGTGCCAGCTCAGCAATGCAATTAAAGACCTATTTTTTTTCTTAATTCAACAGCTTAGTCATTGTTATTGGCAGAGTCTTTCAGAATATCTGGTGTACGATAGTGCCAGAAACAGAGAAGTTGGCACTAAGCTTTCCAGCAGCCAATGGGAAGAGGCGAATCTAATCAATTACATGGTCACAGAGGCCATGACAAAAATGGCTCTCACTTGCTTTTGGAGAGGGATGACAATTCTTGGCCCTGAGGCCAGACAGGATTTTTCTCATTAGTTACTCCAGTGAGCACTGTGATCTCTCCTGTTGCTCAGATGGCACACAGCAGCTCCAGCAGCTGCTTCACCAGGCTTCGTGACCAACACCTGCTATGGTGCCAAAGCTGAGTGAGGTTTGGAGGTTTGGAAGTGAAGAAGATCCAGGAAGACAAATGTGTGTTACATTCAGTAAGATATGCCCCAAAGTTATGTAGCTTTCCCAAAAGGCTCCGAGTTCTCCAGTTTCCTAGATATGCCCAGACATGATGGAATCTCCCACTGTCCAAGCAAAGAAAGCAACTTTTCACTGAGGCAGCGCAGAATTGGTTTTTATGCAACAAAAGTGGAATGGGTGTACCATCACACAGTAAAACTGAGTCATAGCATCTTTTATACCCTCTTTATGGCAAGGTCCAACCACCCTAAAAACATGTATCTAGATAAGTTGAATTCAAAGATCAAAACATTTTGCAATTAAAGAAAGTAATTGTTAACCACTGCAAATTTTACAGGCTGGTCTAGCTATATTTTAATTCATGTTGCAGGTTAATGAAGCTCATAAAATGAAGAAATACTCATTTGGCTAAGATGAGACGGCCAAGGTTAAAGAAATTACCAGTTGTCATCAAGTAGATTCTAAGTCATGGTGACCTCATGTGTGTCAGCATAGAACTGTGCTCCAAAGCATTTTCAGTGGCTATGACCTTTTGGAAGTAGATCACTAGGCCTTCTTCCAAGGTGCCTTGAGGGGGATTCAAACCACCAACATTCCAGTTAGTAGCTGAGTGCTTAGCTGTTTGGGCCACTCAGGAGTTCCCTTTGAAGAAGTTAACAATTATTAACTACACTAATATCTGATTAATTGCATCACAATTTTTTGAGAGTTTTGAATGAAACACAGCTAGAAGACTTGTTTTCTAGGATAGTGAACATATTATACAGCAATGTAATGTTAGATTTCCATTTCAACCTTACATAAAAATAGGTGGAAATATTAATCAAAAGCTGGCTATTTGCCAAGGTAATGCTACCAAAAAAAAAAAAAAAAAAAGCAATGCTAGGGGAATCTCATTGTGTGAACCAGCGCTAAAAATCATGGCTATTTAAAACTTCTCTACCTGGGGGAATTGAGAGGAAGAAAAATTTTATATTGTAGGAAAAGCTCAATGAATTGATAATACTGACTACCAAGAAGAGATTTATTATGGGTGGGGGGCGGGGAGACGAGGGAGGAAGAGAAATACACCTCAGTCAAAAGAGAATTGACTGCCTTGCAGTTTCACCTGGATTTTAGTAAAGAAACAGAGGGTTGAAAGCCATTGTGTGAGCCCCCTTATCCTGGATAGTGAAAACAACTAAGGTTCTTAAAGTTTTCTGTCGTTTCTCAGAAATAACAAAAAGTGCTGCAAGGATTTCATGAAGTGAACCTGAAAGACTGTGAAATAACCATACTTCGCTGGTCGGGACCCTGCAGAAGAAATGCCTTCCCTAAAAGACTGGCGATTCTGCTGCATTGAGAGTTTTGCAAAAGCTCTTAACTATTTCTGAAACGTTTGGGTTCATAGGTTTGCTAAACTGTACTCTTTGTCTTAATTTTTAACCCACCTATTGTTTATAGTCAAGTGTTTTGTTCAGTGTTTGATGGTTTCTATCGTTATTTTTCTGGTTTCTAAACCTTTTTTTCCCCCTAGATACAATCTCCACGATGACATAAAGGTGACACAGCAGGCAGAATATATAGATTCCAACCTTTGCTTCGTAAGTGGGAAATGACGGTTCTTAGGTTCAGGGATTTCTTTTCTTTTTTTAACTTGAAGATAAGAAATCCTGTTTTTCTGGGTCTAAGCAAAGCTCTGTTCGCTGTTCAGAGTTCACTGTGAATGTTCAAACATTTGAGTAAATTCTAATTCCGCAATTTAAAAAAAAAATTAGAGAAAGAAAGAGTTTGAAGAATAACTATTTCCTTCCTTATTTCCACTCAGTTGTCTGAGACTAACTGAGCTAGTTTCTAATAACATTCTGAATCTGGTTTTCCACTGACTGCTTTTACATGAATTTGGAAATCTTTAAATTATGCTGAAGGAATAGCCCTCCATTTTGGAGGTAGGAAGGAGTGTCGCATTTTGAACCGAAAACATTTGTGCTATTTGAAGAGGGGAAGTGGGAGTGACTGTCGATACTGAAAAGCCATGTTCTGTAAGTTTCAAAATTAAATGGAAAGATTATTTTTAAAATTTTGAAGTAAAATAATGTGAAACCCCCAGTTTGAATTTAAGCACCAAAATTTACATAAGTAGATTCTCACATTACAAAATTTAATCGAAGTGACTTTTTTCCCCCAAGCTTTGGGTGTAAAGTATCAAGATTCAGCTGATTTATTTTCTATTTAAGCAGTAAGCAGTATATTCTTCAAATTCATGACTTTATATTAAGCCTGATATACAAATGATCACTGAAGCAATGGTTCAGGTATAAATGATCTCTCAGTGCTGATTGACTGGTTAAAATGTTTTCACAAATGAAAACTTACAAAGAACCCAGGGGCTCCATTCCCATTATTAGGGTTATCCTTCCCACATCGTAGAAATCTTTTCTCGAGGGCTTATGGTTTCACTCGGGGGTATAGGGTGGTCCTCAGTCAGGGGAAGCGGTGGTGTTTGTCTGCTCAGCATCAGTGTTTCTGCTCCTTCCCCATTCTTCGTGGTCCCGTGGCGAAGTCGACCGACACCGCTCGATGGTGGGCATGTGACCAAGCCTAGCTGCTGGTGTGCCGTTTCTTATTGGCCACCAAAATCGGTTCAGGGGTGAGCATGTGATTCAGAAAAGATAAATTTGTGTCTTTCCTGAGATCGATGCAGGAGCCCTAGTGGCACAGTAGTTAAAAGTGTTTGGCTGCTAAGCAAAAAGGTCAGCAGTTCGAACCCACCAGCAGCTGCCCAGGAGAAAGATGTGGCAGCCTGCTTCTGTAAAGATAACAGCCTTGGAAACACTACGGGGCAGTTTTATCCTATAGGGTCACTATGAGTCCGAATCCACTCGATGGCAACAGGTTTGGTTTGGTTAGGGGCAAGGGACATCTAACTATACTGTAAGTAGGGTAAATGTGTATCTGGGGCCCATGGAGGTCATCTTATCTGACACACACACACGCACACACACAGAAAAATGTGCTTATGATATAGAAAGTAGAGATAAGCACAGCTGAAAGGTGGGGGGAAAAAGGCAGGGCTCTGAGCATATTGTTTACCCCTGAATCCATCCATGCTTAAAGGCTTGTCTCCCTCCGGACTCCCCTAGTACACAGCCACTACATTCCCTTTCTCCTGTAGGTAGTCTGAGCTGGGCTTCTAACATGTCCAAGGAAAAGGATCTTACCCAGTGCAGCCCCCATTGCATAACTCCTGGCAAGATTTGACTCTACTTCTGCCTCAGCAGCAGCCCCCGTCTTTTGTTTTAACAACCAGATAAGATATTTTAAAAACTTCATGCTAATACAAACAAATTCACCAGAACACAAAGAACGATTTCACACTGTAATTCAAATGTAGACTCCCTGCTGAGAAAACCCTGAGGTGTTTGTAGCTGCTCAGGGCCTGTGTAACAACTTGGGTCCTAATGCCTTCACTTACGTTACTATTGTGTGGAGCGGGAGTTAAGCTGTAGGACGATGTTAAGAGGAGCGTATAGTCTTTCAAGGCATTTGTAGCTGTCATTTTATTTCTTGAGAGTTATGAAAGGAGATATTGTTGCAAACAGCTGTACCATGAAAGCATTTAAGCCAGTTATTACTGCCTGTGGCGTCTGCACTCAAAATGTTGCAAACACAGAAATTATGATTTACAGAGGTGAAAATTTTAAGTTTTGTGTGATCTAGCTGTATGCCTGGGTCTATCTCTTCATAGATTATTGGGTGTATTCTTTTTTAATGGTGATTCTAAATCTGAGTATGTGTAATCCCAATTAATTCAAAAAGTACAGCTGGAATATATCATATATGACAATATTAATTTGGAAAGCAATGAGGTAACACTAGGGTTATATTTTAACATATTTCATTATTCCTCAATAATATTACCGTAAACCTATATTGTATGGAACACCTTTTGAAGACTTCTAAATGGTGTATCTCTTAAATGACAATGAATTTGGTTGGCTGAACAGAAACAGCAAATTAAATTTGGGATTGTTAAAGTATTTTATGTCTCCTGGAAGAACTCTTTGATATATTGTTTAATAACTCATTTTCTTAGAGTAAAACAATCATCTTTAATACATTAAGACCTATTTTCAAACCCAGTCCAGTGCAGTAAATCTCTTAAGGTCTCTTCTTTTTTCATTTTATCCAAATTGTGTTTAACCCTTAATTTATATCAACTTCTGTCTTTGGTTAGTATTGATATAGGAATTCAATACTGGGTCGCTGTTAGTGCTTTACGGCTTATGGTAGTAGATCACACTGGACTTAGCATCTGATTGGTTCCCTGGGCCAATTAAGAGCTAGTCCCAGAATATTTGCTACAGCATAGCCAATAGAAAATGTTTTATCTAGTTTACAATTTAACAGAAAACAATTTGTGCAGAATAGCCCGAATAATGTTGTGTCAATCTAAATATTCAATTCCAAAGAATTTTAACATCCTTAGGTTTTTTTTTTTTGGAAAGGAAGGCATCTCACAGCTAATACCTGTTGCCGTTGAGTCGATTCTGACTCATAACCATCCTATAGGACAAGGTAGAGCTGCCCCATAGGGTTTCCAAGGAGCAGCTGGTGGATTTGAACTGCTAACCTTTTGGTTAGCAGCTGAGCTCTTAACCACTGTGCCACCAGGGCTCCAGGCCATAGCTAATAGGTCCCCTAATAAAGTAGTCTCATTTCACAAAAGCACCAGGTAAGATGCCCCAGCTTGCACGTGCCAGAACATTGATTCAGACTATTTTAAGCAAAAATGATAATTTTGGGGGCTCACAGCACTCAATGTTTCAGATGACAGAAAAGGCTTTATATAGGGCCTAGATTCCATGACTAGACCTAAGTTTCAGTCTCCCTAGTTTTCAGGTCTGATTTTCAGTGCTGGCTACATCCTTAGACCACCAGTTCCCAACTGCTGTCAAGTTGTTTCCAACTCACAACGACTCCATGTGTGCCAGGGTAGAGCTGTGCCCCGTAGGGTTTTCAGTGGCTGATTTTTTAGAAGTAGATTGACAGGACTTTCTTTTGAGGTGCCTCTAAGTAATTCCACTGGGTTGACTTGAACCTCCAACCTTTTGGTTAACAGCTGAGCACATTAACCAGTAACACCATCCAGGGACTTCACATTCACAGACAGATGTCTCAAAATAGAGGCTAGCAGGTCCTAGCCACATGCTTCCTGGTACATCCACCAGGAGAAATAGTTTGCTTTCCTGATACCTCAGAGAAAATCCTAGCCCCCATTGGCCTGACTTGAGTCATGGGCCACTCTTCCTTCTGAACCAATCTCTGTGAACAATGGGGTCAGATATGCTGACTGGATTGAGGAAACCAGCTTCCTTCCAAACCCGAGCTGAAGGCAGGACCAATCCCACATCAGCTGCATTGCTGAGAAATTCAGGTTGCTGTTCAGGGTAGTGCATTCTGGGGAGGCAGTCAGTAAATTACGAGGCAATAACGGTGGAGAGAACCCAGCCACCTTGGTTAGGTTACAAGCCCAGTAAGCAGCAAAGCCTCATCTAGACTCTAACCTGATTCAAAATCGTTTTGTCTGTCTGTCAACAAAGGTCCGTGAACTACTACGCGAATTCTTGCTCTTGGCTTCCTGTGATGGTACCAGCTGCCTCTGAGGCTGTTCTGACTTATGGTGACCCCATGTGTGTCAGAGTCAACTTTCGGTTCATAGTGTTTTCATTGGCTAATTTTTCTAAAATAGATGACCAGGCTTGACTTCTGAGAGGCCTCTGCGTGAACTCAAACCACTAACCTTTTGGTTAGCAGCTGAGCTCATTAATCGTTTGCAGCGCACGGGGACTTCCCTGTGTTGGCAGAGCCGTAGAAACGCTGAGTATCCAGCACAGCCTTTATCAGTGTGTGGTCCGAGGCTCACGTTTAAAGACGCTTGGGGCGTGTGGGATAATGCTGATCCCCGAGCCCCATTCTGGATTTGCTGAATCAGAATTTGTGGGGTAGGGGTGGGGACTTGGCATATTAATAAGTTTCCGAGGCCAAAGTCATGCACACCACGGCTTGAGAAACATTGTTTTATAACCCATAAATTGTTATCATTGACAAACATTCCAAATTGTTTTTCCCATATCTGAATCGGAGATTTATTTGGCCATATTTTCTTTAACATTTCTTTATATTGACTTGGAGCCCTGGTGGAGCAGTTGTTAAGATGTACGGCTGCTAACCAGAAGGTCAGCAGTTCAAATCCACCAGATGCTCCTTGGAAACCCTATGGGGCAGTTCTACTCTGTCCTGTAGGGTCACTATGAGTCAGAATGAACTTGATGACAATGGTTATTTTTTTAAAAAAAAATTTGGTATATTGACTTACCAATTAAAACTCTTGTCAGGTTCCTTTGGGCTGATTCCAACTCATGGAGACCCAATGTAACAGAGTAGAACTGCCCCATAGGATTTTCTAGGCCATAGTCTTTTTTTTTTTTTTTAGTCTTTACAGAAGCAGACCGCCAGGTCTTTTCTCCTGCACAGCCACTGAGTGGGTGCGGAACACCAACCTTTTGGTTAGCAGCAGAGCTTTAGGCATCGCACCACCAAGGCTCCTTAAATTAAAACTGTAACCGCTTCTAAATTTAACCTAATCATCGATTCTGTTAGGAGGATCATGAGGATTTGCTGATTTTATCAGGTGAGCAGGGGATTCCGCAGAAGCACGATGGGCAAAACTGGAAAACATCTTTGTTCTAGAGCATAAAGGCACATTAGCAAGTGGGTAAATAGTGAAGTTAGTACAAGTATGGAAAATATGTATATATTTACTATGACCAATGGTATCAAATAAAGCATGCTATTAGCCACCTACATGTATTTGCTTTTGAGGACTCATCTAAACTGTCTTTGAAGTATGATTGATACATTAAGGGCTTGCTCAGTCTGCAACACTTGGATAGTAAGAGTAGGGTGCTGATAGCAGCTATTGAAATTCATACGAATGCTGATTGTGGCTTATAATAAAAAATACAACAGACCCACCCTTTTGCTGTGTTGCTTTGTCGGGTCCTTTGTTTTTGTCTAACAGCACAAATCCCAAGATAAATCTCCAGCCTGCTTCCTCAGGGTGAACTTGAGTGGACCTCTTATCTCCCACACAGCTCCCACTGAAAGTCCAAGGTACGTTTGTTATCTTATTAGCGGCATTGCTTGGAGACTGATTGGTGGGTGATCGTCAGTACTGCTTGTAGACAGTAAGCAGAGTGTTTGTGGAAGGACAATGAAGCTAAGATTATTACTAAAGTAAATCTAATGTTTCTTCCACTGCACTTCTTACAATGCTATTGGTTTGGAAGATATAATATTGAACCATTGGCTGCTTAGGAAGTTGAGTTAATTTTTCACGTGCTGCTTGAGGTGAAAATAATGCCAATAGAACTGTGAGGTAAATTCTATAAACAACAGTGCTTTGAAATAAAACATCAGTAGAATATAATCCTTAAAAATAATAATAAATAACAATTACTAAGTGTCATGAATTGAATTATGTCCCCCCAAAGATGTGTGTATCAGTTGGGCTGGGCCATGATTCCTGGTATTGTGTGTTTTTCCTATATGTTGTAAATCCTGCCTCTGTGATGTTAATGAGGGAGGATGGGTAGCAGTTGTGTTAGTGAGGTAGGACTTAACCTACAAGATTGGATTGTGTCTTGAGGCAATTTCTTGAGATATAAAAGAGAAGTGAGCAGACGGGGGACCTCATACCACCAAGAAAGAAGTGCTGGGAGCAGAGTGTGTTTTTTGGACCTCGGGTCCCTGCACCTGAGAAGCTTCTCAACCAGGGAAAGATTGAGGACAAGGACCTTCCTTCCAGAGCCTACAGAGAGAGAAAGCCTTCCCCTGGAGCTGATGCCCTGAATTTGGACTTTTAGTCTACTTTACCGTGAAGGAATAAACTTCTCTTTGTTAAAGCCATCCACTTGTGATATTTCTGTTACAGCAGCACTAGGTGACTAAGACACTAAGTATTTGTAAATACTGAGTATGCAGTATTATTGAGTATACTAGATTATGTGCTAAGCAATTTACAGTCATTAATTTATTCAATCCTTAAAACAAGCGTAGGAGATAGGTTTAACTATTATAGCCATTTTACAGTTGAGGAGACTGAGGCACAGAGCGATTAATAAATTTGCCTGAATGCATAATCTAGTTAGTGAAGGAACTGGAATTTGAGCCCAGGCCGCCTGGATCCATATTTATGCTTACCCATCAGAATATAGAATGGGTATGTGTGATTTAAATGTATTATGATAAATCAAGAGCTATATTAATATCTACCAATATTCTTCTATAGTGAGGTCTTTATAGCAAAGGCAATGACATATATATAATTGTAAGCAGTACATGGCAGTGTGAAGACTGTATGACTGTGATTTCAAGCCACACGCAATTGCTAATAAATACAGGATTTGGTTTTTAAAAGGCTACGGCATGCTGCAGCAAGACCAAACAAAACCAAACTCAGTGCCTTCGAGTTGATTCCGACTCATAGCGACCCTATAGGACAGAGTAGAACTGCCCCATAGAGTTTCCAAGGAGCGCCTGGTGGATTCAAACTGCTGACCCTCTGGTTCACAGCCGTAGCACTTAACCACTACGCCACCAGGGTTTCCGCTGCAGCAAGAACTAGATTTAAAGTAAGTGGGTCACCATTCTGTATGGTGACAATGTTGTTAGTCTACCATTTGCTAGAGAGGCTCTTGAGTTGGTTTCACAACAGTGCCTATTATTGCTATCGTTAGTTGCCTTCAAGTGGATTCTGATTCATGGTGCCCCCGGGTGAATAGTGCATTTGATTATTCTTGACCAACATAGCCAATTTGCATTGCAAGGTGATGGGTCAGAATTAGAAATTCATGTATGATCACCCCAGAACCAAACAAGTACCTAAAGCCTCTCTCTGCCTTCTTTTCCTCACACTTTTTCTAACCAAGCGCAGATATTTTGTGATGACAGCCATCTATGGAGGTATGAGAGGTTCCTTGTTAAAGGTTGTGTTATTGCTCAAGTAAATTTTTCATAACAATGATAAAACTGTTGTTGTTGTTAGGTGCCCTCCAGTCAGTTCTGACTCATAGCGACCCTATGTACCACAGAACAAAACACTGTTCAGTCTTGCACGATTGTGATAACCGTTGTTATGCTTGAGCCCATTGTTGCAGCCACTGGGTCAGTCCATCTCGTTGAGGGTCTTCCTCTTTTTCGCTGACCCTGTACTTTACCCCGTCCTTCTCCAGGGACCGATCCCTCCTGATAACACGTAAGACATAGTCTCGCCATCCTCGCCTCCAAGAAGCATCCTGGTTTTACTTCTTCCACGACAGATTTGTTTGTTCTCTTGGCAGTCCATGGTATATTCAATATTCTTTGCCAACACCACAATTCAAAGGCGTCAGTTCTTCTTCAGTCTTCTTTACTCATTGACCAGCTTTTGCATGCATTTGATGTGATTGAAAACACCATGGCTTGAGTCAGGTCTGCCTTAGTCTTCAAGGTGACATCTTTGCTTTTCAACACTTAAAAGAGGTCTTTTGCTGCAGATTTGTCCAATGGTATGCTCTTTTGAGTTCTTGACTGCTACTTCCGTGGCTGTTGATTGTAGATCCAAGTAAAATGAAATCCTTGACAATTTCAATCTTTTCTCCATTTATCATGATGTTGCTCATTGGTCCAGTTGTGAGGACTTTTGTTTTCTTTATGTTGAGGCGCAATCCACACTGAAGGCTATGGTCTCTGATCTTTATCACTAAGTGCTTCAAGTCCTCTTCACCTTCAGCAAGCAAGGTTGTATCATCTGCATAACACGGGTTGTTAATGAGCCTTCCTCCAATCCTGATGCCCATATAGTCCAGCTTCTCAGATTATTTGCTCAGCATACAGATTGAATAGGTATGGTGAAAGGATTCAACCCTGACACACACCTTTCCTGACTTTAAACCAGTCAGTATCCCCTTGTTCTGTTGGAACAACTGCTTCTTGGTCTATGTACAGGTTCCTCATGAGCAAAATTAAATGTTCCAGAAATTCCCATTTTTCCCAATGTTATCCATAATTTGTTATGATCCACACAGTCGAATGCCTTTGCATCGTCAATAAAACACAGGCAAACATCTTTTGTTATTCTCTGCTTTCAGGAAGGATCCATCTGACATCAGCAATGATATCCCTGGCTCCATGTCCTCTTCTGAATCCAGCTTGACTTTCTGGCCATCCCCTGTTAATGTACTGCCGCACCTGCTTTTGAACAACCTTCAGCAAAATTTTTCTTGTGTGTGATATTAATGACGTTGTTCTATAATTTCTGTACTCAGCTGGGTCACTTTCCTGGGAATTGGCATAAATATGGATCTCTTCCAGGAGATTGGCCAGGAAGCTGTTGTCCCGATTTCTTGGCCTAGATGAGCGAGCACCTCCAGCGCTGCATCTTTTGTTGAAACATCTCAGTTGATATTCCGTCAACTCCTGGAGCCTTGTTTTTCACCAATGCCTTCAGTGCAGCTTGGACTGCTTCCTTCAGCACCTTCTGTTCCAGATCATACGCTACCTCTTGAAGTGGTTGAACATCGACCAATTCTTTTTGGTATAATGACTCTGTGTATTCCTTCCATCTTCTTTTGATGCTTCTTGTGTCATTTAATATTTTGCCCATAGAATTCTTCAATATTGCAACTCAGGGCTTGCATTTTTTCTTCAGTTTTTTCAGCGTGAGACATGCCGAGCATGTTCTTTGCTTTTGGTTTTCTATCTCCAGCTCTTTGCACATGTCATTATAATACTTTACTTTGTCTTCTTGTGCCGCCCTGTGAAATCTTCTGTTCAGTTCTTTTACTTCATCATTTCTTCCTTTTGCTTTAGCTACTTGATGTTCAAGAGCAAGTTTGAGAGTCTCTTCTGACATCCATTTTGGTCTTTTCTTCCTTTCCTGTCTTTTCAATGACTTCTTGCTTTCTTCATGTATGATGTCCTTGATAAAATTAACAAGCTCACAGTCTCATCCATCATGACATAAAACTACTTGCATTTCTTGTTTATTCCCTTTCAGCCTTTGCCTTTCTGCAAGTAGAACATTTAGATATTTATAATCTTAAACCAAAACCTGTAGCCCTTGTGTCTATTCCAACTCCTAGAGACCCTACGGGACAGAGTAGAACTGCCCCATAGGGTTTCCAAGGCTGTAATCTTTACAGAAGCAGACTGCCACATCTTTCTCCTGAAGAGTGGCTCCATTTCTGGATTTATGTGATACATCTTACTATGTATATAATTTTGGATCCTGTTTTTTACTTAACATTTCTCATCATGCTAAAATATTTTATAATTGCTGTTAATAGCTATACAATAAATAATTGAGTTGATTATCATATTTTGCAAAACTATTATCTGATTGTTGGGCCTTTAGACTGTCCTAGCTGCTTGCCATTAATAAACAATATGAAGCTGGGTTTGGCAAACGCAAGCCAAATCCAGCCAACCGCCTATTTTGTAAATAAAGTTTAACTGGAACACAGTCAAATTCATTTGTTTATTTATGGATGTTTTCACACTACAAATATTTATTATACTGTCGTAAAAGAAAAAGTTTGCCAGTTTTAAAATATTACCTTAGTATACAAATTGTTTTCCTTATTTTGGATATTTTCGTTCAGATAAATTCCCAGAACTGGGATTACTTCACCCAAGTGTATGAATGCCATGTGATCTCCAAGGGTATTTTCAAATGGTTTTCTAAAGCTGTTGTATGGATTTGAAAAACGACCAACAACATACCATTGTTGTTCAACTTTTTCGTAACTGGTTTCATTGTTTTAAATTTTTGTTAATTTAATGATCACTAGACGGTACATAGAAGGAGCCCTGGTAGCGAAGTGGTTAAAGTGATGGACTGCTTACCAAAAGGTCAGCAGTTCAAAACCACCAGCGGCCCCGAGGGAGAAAGATGTGGCAGTCTGCTTCCGTAGAGACTTACAGCCTTGGAAACCCCGTGGGGTCGCTATGAGTTGGAATACTCTTGACGGCAGTGGGTTTGGTTTGGATTTAGATATTACACCAGTGGTCTTTTTCTTTGCTCTTCTTTAGTACAAAGAAGCTATCTATTCCCTGCATATTTATTAGCTGTTTTTTTTCTCTCCTATGAAATGTCTGTTCGTGTTTCTTATACGCTAATCTATTAGAATTTTATTGTTTCACTCGTTAATTTGTGTGAGCTCGTGGATGATTTTCTGACTTACATTAAAAGTCCCAACAGTGAAGTATGTTGGTTGAAGGCTTACTCCATGCAGATACACATAATTCACGTAAGTGTTACGTGGTTCATTAAGGCCCATAGAGACGTTAGGCTTTCAGTAATTATGAAGGCCACTTTTAAAGCCAGACTATCTGTGTTACCGATGTAAACTATATCAGTAGTTCTTTTATTACTCTCTATATCTCTAAGCTGAACTCCTGAAAGAAAAATGTCTGCTTTATGTAATAAAAATATTTGTTTTTGCAGTATTAAATTTCTCCTTTGTGTACGACTCATGAAAGTAGACAACCAACTCAGCTCTGGTCTTAAATAAACTGAACCTTGTTACAAGAATCTTTCTTCTGAAGATGCAAAATGTTGACAAGCTTGAGTCTCTCCCACTCTGGCTGCAAAAATTAAAAAGGGCTATAACAGAATTATAGAAGGCGAATCTATGACCAAAGGCAGGACTGAATTCCTGGATAAAAGGGAAAATAGCCTCAGGGACAGGGGCACGGAGAGCTTACTCCTCTTTGCTAATAACCCTAAGGAAGACTATTAGGCACATGTCTGTTGATAATATGTTGAAGATATTAAGTTGATGCACTTTAATTTCCCCTTTAATGTCATGTTCCCCTCCAGCTTCCTACATCTGCAGCTGAGCCTTGAGACCTGTTGGCCCAGGGAAGAGAGGACAGTCTGCCTAGAACTGTCACAGCTGTAGCCACAAAGCTGATTTTCCTGAGCATGGAGCCAGACAATAATTTTGAAAGCCAGGTTTTGGTAAGAAGGGAATGCATTAAAAAATTCTATTAGCTCTCATTAACATAAAAATTTCAGTTGATTACTGTATGTGAAGTGTGCTGGAAGTCAGGGTTTGGAAATGTAGACAAATTAGAAATATTTCTCTTTTGGACTGAGGGTTAGAGCAGCAACAACATGAGAAGAAGAGGCAGGGTAATGAGTTAGGCATTTGAGGGCAGGGTTCAGCGAGTGGCCACGCTCAGCATGGTGTAGGAGAGACAGTGCCACAGCGCTTGAAGGAGGACGAACCTTAGGCAGAGCTCCTTGTTCCCTGGCCTGCAGGGACATGCAGGAATTCCACATGTTCGTTGATGCCCTGGAGAGAGATACAGAGCTGCTGAGAGAGCCTATGAAGAGGACAAATGGGCCACAGTGTACGGGGACAGTATGACCAAAGGTCATGGTTAAAATTCCACCCTCCCCCCACCAAAAAAGAGAAAACCAACTGCTGTCGAGTGTATTTGGATCCATAGCAGCTCTATAAGACAGAGCAGAACTGCCCCACAGGGTTTCTAAGGCTGTAAACCTTTATGAAAGCACACTACCACATCTTTCTCCCACAGAGCAGCTGGTGGGTTCAAACCGTGGACCTTTCAGTTAGCAGCTGAGCACTTAACCACTGCACCACCAGGTCTCCTTAGGTTATGGTTAGAACCATTGAAACCAATGGTGCTGGCCAGCTTGATGATCAGAAGACCTGACGTGTAGGATTTTAATCTAGAAATTAAGAAACACTAAGGTTCATCATGCATAAACCCATTTAGTTTGTTGCAAAGTAGTCACAGCAAGGCACACAAGTAAGACATCACAACACTCACTTAGAACACAATGTTAATTCAAAGATCGGAGTCCAAATCTTTAGACTTTAGGCTTTTGCCTTTAACAAGAGGTCTCAGGAGGAAGACTTGGCGATGGCTTGAACTGGCAAAGGTCCCTTGCACTAGGGTTTGAGGTCAGTGGCAGCAGACAGAATCTCAGCAGGCTGTCGGTGTTCAGAGAGAGTAAGAGACAAGAGAAGGATCTCTGGGCCTCCGCCATCTCTCCGTGACTGAGCAGAAATTCAGCTCATATGTGAAATTCTCACCTGGTTTCACACGATAAGGGCCAGTGTGTCAAAGACTAGTATGTTATGTCTTCTTTTTAGGGTTAGAGATGAGCCGAATGTCACATCTTCTCTTCAAGGTTGGAGATTACAGAGGTTGTTTAGATTTATGTCTCAAGGCTAGTTTACAAGGATTGCTATGTTATGTTTTCTTTTTGTCATAATATGTCAGGGTCAAAGTGAACTTAAAAGTTGTTTACATTCTTCACGTGCTTCTATGGCTAAGTTCAGAGATTTTCTAAATAACTTTTCAGAGAGTTACAGGTTTCTAATGACATATAGTTAATGTTAGAAAGCCTCACAAACATAGCCATATTTCTATTTCTCAATTTGTATTATGAGTGCTTACATATACGTGTATGTATGTATTTTGAAAGCATAATAGTGACATAGCTTAAGTGATTTGGGATCATTATAGAAACATACAGAACAAGAGCTGATGGGACCCATTGCACCTGAGCAGTCATCCGCAGATCAAACCTCAGGTGCCAGGGTACTGTAAGAACCTGAGGCACTCATTTCTCTTAGCCCTCTACACACGCAGACAACTTCTTGGTGTTAGTCAAGCACTGTGGCTAAGAGCACAGACTCTGAAGTCAGGCTGCCCAGGTTTGAATCCTGGATCCAACACTTATCAGCTATCTTAGCTTGGTCAAGTTTCATATTTTCCTTGTTTCTAAAAGAAAGACAAGATTGTCATGACAGTTTAAGTGAGATGTTGTTTTTGTTAACTGCCATCAAGCCGACTCCCAACTCATGGCAACCCCATGTACAGTGGGATGAAATGCCGCCTGGTCCTAGGCCACCCCCATGATCAGTTGCTGGGGGGACCATTGTGGTCCATCAGGTTTTAAGTGGCTGATTTTTTCAAAGTAGGTTGCCAGAATTTACTGGATTCCTACATCTTCCTAGAATGTCTTAGTCTGGAAGCTTTGCTGAAACCCGTTCAGCATCAGAGCAATGCTCACTTTTTACCAAATGCTTGAAAAGTTGCCAAACACACACTATCACCTCAGTAGTCTCATGAGTGTAGGTTGTTATTGGGGAAAAGCAGGGCATTTATTTGAAAGACTGGCTCACCAAAAAGACTATTTAAACTGTAAGAGAACGAACCTCTCTATAATAATTAAGCTTATTCATTCTATCAAGTGGAAGATTGGATTAGTTACAGAAAAATGAAGAAGTCACATCTTTGTGTAGCTAAGTGAATTGTGATGCCTGGACAGAAACACAGGGCCAGAAACCCTCCCTCAGTCCCTTGAGTCCCTCTAGTTACTATCTCTTCTTCATTCCATAGCCAAGGTTTTGGGAATAATTGCTCTCAGTCAAAATCTCCATTTCATCACTTCTTCATGCCCTTCTTCCCCACTTCTTAATGCTATCACCTGATATTTACTCCACCACTCCACCCAAAATGCTCTCCCTAGCATTGCTTATGTCCTTCTAGTTAGTAAGTTCAATGAACTATTTTCTGTCTTTTCTGGCTTCCTTGTGGGGCTCCTGTGGCAGCCATTCTTCCTCCATCCTTAGGTTCTGTGACACGGCTCTTTCTTATTTTGTTCTGCCTCTTTGAATGCTTCTTTTAACCACCTTGTAGTGAATCTTGGCATCTTGGTCCTTGAAATGTTGTTATCTCCCAGGGTGCCATGTTTTGCTCATCTCACTCTCTATTTTCGTCTGCTCCACGCCATGATACCAGTGAAGTCTTAAGTGAAGACCTTGTTTTGAGTGTAAATACCATTTATTTAATTGCCTGTGATATGTTTCTTCTTTCTTGGGTGTCCCATGGGTTTTTCAAAGTCAACATATTTCCAAACTGCCCTTACCTTCTTCTCCGTTCACTACTCCCATTTCCAAAGTGCTTCAATGGTCTGATGATTGACACCCAATCCAGAAACCAGGGAGTTACCCAAACTCTACCTTCCCCTCACCGCCAACAATGCTATCAGCCACCAAATTCTGTGTATTTTGTCACTTCAACACATCTCCCATCAGTCCTCTTCTCTTCAGATTCTCTGCCTGTCTTTAAGCCCTCATTGGGTCTTGCCTGGAGCCCTGGTGGTACAGTGGTTAAGAGCTCAGCTGTTAACCAGAATGTTGGCAATTGGATTCCCATATTCTGTTCTGTCTTCTGGCAGTCCATTGTATATTCAGTATTCTTTGTCAACACATTGATCTTCTACTTCCGCTTCTCGGCTTTTCCCCTTCCCCATTATTTAGCTGCTAAGTGTTCCTTATGAGTCTGAATGTACTTGATGGCAACTCGTTTGGTTTGGTTTAGTGTTCCCTTTGAACTGCTCTGTGAAAATGCTGATCTTCTTGAACCATGTACAGCCCTTGGTCTGTTTCTCCATCTTCTGTACTGAGCTGTAATCTGCCTGAGGACAGAGACTCCACACTGTCTTCAGTGACTAGCAAATGGTGGGCGCAGAGTTAACGTTTATTTGAATGAATGAATGAACATGGCTGGGTGGGTGACCAGCAGTAGCTTAAAAATGCAGTATAGCTGAATACCAATGCTGTCAGTTTACACAAAACTTTTCCATCTTTTTTTCTTGTTTTACATTTATTACACAGGATTTTTTTTTTTTTTTTTTAGCAGGAGCTCTTTCTCCAATATTCTGTAAATTTAATCTTTGTGGATAAATACTTTTTAGTTATTAGCATATTTCCTCTAATATTCTTAAGTGAATCATCCTCTGAGTTACCAGTTGTGAAAATTGAGGTTACGTGGACAAAGTAGCGTTGCATAACTATTAATAATTACATGAGTTAATCTATAAATCTTGGATAAGTAGACAGAGTCTGGGCATGTTAAAGAATGTTCCTGCATCCAATGTTTGGGACAGACATCTTGCTGTCCTATAATTCCGTATGCCCTTTTCATTTTTCTCATGCTCCAGGGATCCAATGTAATTTCATCTTTGGAAATTGCCACTCCTTTTTTTCTTCTTGGATTTCTTTCTGCCCTGATTGGCCATGAAATGGAACTTTTTTTCTTCTTCAGTAGTTCACGTCCTTGACATTTCAATAAATAAGTTGGAACCATCCAACGGGTGATCCAGTGCCTTCTTGGCTGTCACTCTGGATAAAGATCTCTAAGTTGACCTCTGAGGCCCCAGGAATGAAAATAAACTTTTTAATTAGGCTTTCCCCCAGGTTTCTTCCTAAGGATTCAATTAGCCCTGAAAACTGTGGAAGTTATCTCACTGTTAAAAAACAAAACTCTTTGACCTCATTCCTTAGAAGACTAGCCTTCAGATATGGTTCATTTCTTTCTCTTATTTAGGCATGTCTGTATTTTTTTTTTCCTTCAGTTGCCATTAAGTCAATTCCAATCATGGCAACCCTATGTGCCTCAGAGTAGACCTATGCTCCATATAGCCTTCAGTGGCTGAGTTTTGGAAATAGATTACCAGGCCTTTCTTCTGAGGTGTCACTGGGTAGACTCAAACCTCCAGCCTAACCGTTGCTCCTCCCAGAGACTCCATACATTTCCTAGATAGAATCAGATTGAATCTCAACCAGGAGTTACATCGTGTAATTCCTGAGAATGTTTTAAGATGTATTGGGGCATTTTAATTGTCATAGGCACTGGTGGTTGCTACTGGCATTTAGGAGGTAGAAGAAGGTAGATACTAAACCTCCAGCAATGCATGACATTGTCTTACGTACCAAACAATCTTCCAGCCCAAAATGCCAACGGCAGCCTTGTTGAGACGCACTGATGGCTCAGCTGGTTCTGCTATTGGGTGATGAGCCGATTCTTTACCTACTGCCTTTGAAACATCTGGCTCTAATTCCACTCAAGGTCCTGTAGCATTGATATGGGTGTCTCATTTTTTTTTCTCTGTATTTATGGTATATATTGATTAATTACTCATTAATTAGATAGTAGACAAGAACTATTTTAGGTGAAGGGAAAGACAACACACAATACAGGAGAGGTCAGCACAACTGGACTAAACCAAAAGCAAAGAAGTTTCCTGAATACAACTGAATGCTTTGAAGGCCAAGGTAGCAGGGATGGGGGTTTGGGGACCACGGTTTCAGGGAACATCTAGGTCAATTGGCATAACAAAATGTATTTAGAAAACACTCTGCATCCCACTTTGGTGACTGGTGTCTGGGGTCTTAAACACTAGCAAGTGACCATCTAAGATGCATCAATTGGTCTCAGCCTACCTGGCGCAAAGGAGAATGAAGAACACCGAAGACATAAGGTAAAGATGAGCCCAAAAGACAGAAAGGGCCACCTAAACCAGACACTACATCAGCCTGAGACCAGAAGAACTAGATGGTGCCCGGCTAACACTGATCACTGCCCTGACAGGGAACACAACAGAGAATCCCTGTTGAAGCAGGAGAACAGTGGGATACAGACCTGAAATTCTTATAAAAAGACCAGCTTTTCAGACAGGGATTGGACTGGACTATAAGACAGAAAATGATACTGGTGAGGAGTGAGCTTCTTGGCTCAAGTAGACACATGAGACTATGTGGGCAACTCCTGTCTGGAGGCGAGATGAGAAGGTAGAGGGAGACAGGGGCTCGTTGAGTGGACGTGGGGAATACAGGGTGGAGAGGAGGAGTGTGCTGTCTCATTAGCGGCAGAGCAGCTAGGAGCTCATAGCAAGGTGTGTATACGCTTCTGTATGAAAGACTGACTTGATTTGTAAACTTTCACTTAAAGCACAATGAATTAAAAAAAAAAAAAGAATTACAGTTCACGCCAAGCCTCCACTGACAGGTAGTGGCTGTTCATGAGGTGCACTGTCAGGGAAAGAAACCCAGATTTCCCATATGGAAGGTTAAAATTCTACCACTGAACTACCATTACCCCTGTGAGACTTGTAGCTGTTGTTGTCGTTAGGTGCCATCGAGTCAGTTCTGACTCATAGCGACCCTATGTACAACAGAACGAAACACTGCTCAGTCCTGCACCATCCTTACAATCGTTGTTATGCTTAAGCCCATTGTTGCAGCCACTGTGTCAATCCATTTCATTGATGGTCTTCCTCTTTTCCACTGACCCTGTACTTTACCAAGCATGATGTCCTTCTCCAGGGACTGATCCCTCCTGACAACACGTCCAAAATATGTGAGACGCTGTCTCGCCATTCTTGCTTCTAAAGAGCATTCTGGTTGTACATCTTTCAATACAGATTTGTTCATTCTTTTGGCATTTTGTGGATCCAGGTAAAATGAGATCCTTGACAACTTCAATCTTTCCTCCGTTTATCATGATGTTGATAATTGATCCAGTTGTGAGTATTCTTGTTTTCTTTATATTGAGATGTAATCCATACTGAAGGCTTTGGTCTCAGATCTTCATCAGTAAGTGCTTCAAGTCCTCTTCATTTTCAGCAAGCAAGGTTGTGTCATCTGCATAATGCAGGTTGTTAATAAGTCTTCCTCCAATCGTTCTTCTTCCTTTCCTGACTTTAAACCACTTGGTATCCCCTTGTTCTGTCCGTACAACTGACTCTTTATCTATGTACAGGTTCCTCATGAGAACGATTAAGTGTTCTGGAATTCCCATTCTTTGAAATGTTATCCATAATTTGTTACGATCTGCACAGTCGAATACCCTTGCATAGTCAAGAAAACACAGGTAAACATCCTTCTGGTATTCTCTGCTTTCAGCCAGGATCCATCTGACATCAGCAACGATATTCCTGGTTCCATGTCCTCTTCTGAAACCAGCCTGAATTTCTGGCAGTTCCGTGTTGATATACTGCTGCAGCCGCTTTTGAATGATCTTCGGCAAAATTTTGCTTGCATGTGACATTAATGTTATTGTTGTATAATTTCTGCATTCAGTTGGATCACCTTTCTTGGGAAGAGGCATAATATGGGTCTCTTCCACTCAGATGCCCAGGTAGCTGTCTTCTAAATTTCTTGGCATAGACGAGTGAGCACCTCCAGAGCAGCATCCTTTTGTTGAAACATCTTAATTGATACTCAATCAGTTCCTGAAGGCTTGTTTTTCACCAATGACTTCTTCCTTCAGTACCATCAGTTCCTGATCATATGCCACCTCTTGAAATGGTTGAATATCGACTAATTCTTTTTAGTATAATGACTCTGTGTATTCCTTCCATCTTCTTTTGATGCTTCCTGTATCATTTAATATTTTCTCCATGGAATCCTTCACTATTGCAACTTGAGGCTTGAATTTTTTCTTCAGTTCCTTCAGCTTGAGAAACGCCGAGCATGTTCTTCCCTTTTGGTTTTCTATCTCCAGCTCTTTGCACATGTCATTACCATACTTTACTTTGTCTTCTTCAGCCGCCCTTTGAAATCTCTGTTCAGTTCTCTTACTTCATAATTTCTTCCTTTTGCTTTATCTGATTGACATTCAAGAGCAAACTTCATAGTCTCCTCTGACATCCATCTGGGTCTTTTCTTTCTTTCCTGTCTTTTCAGTGACCTCTTGCTTTCTGCATATATGATGTCCTTGATGTCATTCCACAACTGGTCTGGTCTTCTGTCATTGATGTTCCATGCGTCAAATCTATTCTTGAGATGGTCTCTAAAGTCAGGTGCAATTTTGCCTCTTGTGGACTTGCTCTGGTTTTTTTCAGTTTCAACTTGAACTTGCATATGAGCAATTGATGGTCTGTTCCACATTTGGCCCCTGGCCTTGTTCTAACTAATGATACTAAGCTTTTCCATCGTACCTTTCCACAGATGTAGTCGATTTGATTCCTGTGTGTTCCATCTGGTGAGGTCCATGTGTATAGTCACCATTTATGTTGGTGAAAAAAGGTATTTGCAATGAAGTCATTGATCTTCCAAAATTCAATCATGAGATCTCCGGCGTTGTTTCTGTCACCAAGGCCATATTTTCCAACTACCGATCCTTCTTCTTTGTTTCCAACTTTCCAATTTCAGACTGCAGAAGCTGATAAAAATCTTCAACTTCTTTATCTTTGGCCTTAGTGGTTGGTGTGTAAATTTGAGTATTAGTCGTATTAACTGGTCTTCCTTGTAGGTGTATGGATATTATCCTATCACTGACAGCGTTTTACTTCAGAGTAGATCTTGAAATGTTCTTTTTGACAATAAATGCAACACCATTCCTCTTCAAGTTGTCACTCTCGGCATAGTAAACTGTAAGCATTTGTAGAATGGTAAATTTAACTGGGAAGAATGGGGTCATTTGTTTGATTTGAAGAAAGGTTTAAGGTTGGGCACCTTCTGTCATTACAATTCTACCTACGGTACATAGCGGAGAATACCACTTAAAGGTGCCAGATGCATTATATAAAGTTTCTTATGAAGTTTTATTGAATGCTTGCAGCAATTGAGTGATGTTTTATAAACTTCATTTAAAAAAAAATGGAAGTTAAGAGAGCTTTAATAACTTGATTAGGGTCTCATAGTCAGTAAGTGATGGAACCAAGTTTGAAATCCATGTCTGGTTGCAAAGCTTTTGTGTTTGTATATGTGTGTACAAATATATATGTACACATATGTGTGAGCACATATACATACTGCTTATTCTGAAAAAATACACTTTTGAAATGTAGAAAGGGTATCTTTTTCTTAGTTAAACATTATTTCTCTCTGTATTTGGTCATACCATCCATGAACATTACAGTCATTATTGTGGCCATGATTCAAACTTCACAGTTAAATAAGATTTCTTTGCATCTTATTTTTATAAAGATTTCTACTATCATATGTAATAGTTTTTTGCTCACAGAAATATTTTGAGATTAGTTAATGTTGTTCTTAAGTGAAGAAAATAGAAGAGTTTGTCTGAAGTCATAGTAGAGACCTGGCTACAGTCCCAAGATCCTAATCACATACTTGAGGAACTTCAGAGACATCTTTGTTCTTTACTGCAAGTATTTTACTCAAAATTGTCAAAGATAATTCAGTTTAACATCATTTACATAAGGTAAACCTATCCTTTTAGATATAAGCATGGCATTTCTAATCCTTGGTTGGCACTATCCTTAATAGCTTCCACAAAGCCTTCTTAGGTTCTGGGTATACAATAAATGCTTTTTGGCTACTTATCCCTTTTCATGACTGTCAAGAACATTTTATTAACTGACTTAAGGAACGGACTCTAAACAATGACTGAAGAAGCATCGCAAATTGTTTTGAAAAGTAAAACAAAACCCTGCTATTTTTGCATACCATTTTTCTTTGTCCTGTATTTTTCAGTTCTCTGATCTGTATATAAAATGAGAGAAGTACATTGTAATTTTGGTGAGGCCAGCACTAGGATACACAGGTATGCCTTTTTGAGATAGTACATATCGATAGTTTTGGTGCTCAGGGGTAGTGACAGTGAGATTTCTAATTAGGTCATAGAACTGAAACTGTCCGCATTTATAATCAATGTAAAAATAATTGCAAACTAGGAAAACACACACATACACACACGCACATGCACTTAAAGACCATACCATATTTTATAAACAAACCAGAAGAATAGAAGAAGAAAATAAGATGAGTGGAGAAGTTACTTGACCAGGAGTCAGGAAACCAGTGCCTTGGTTAAGTCTCTTAACCCATCTGAGCCTTCTTTGTCTTTTCAGATCAATGAGGTGATCTCACCAGATCAAAGGTACCTGAACTTTTACGCTGCTGTTAACAGCAATTGAACCCGCTATATAGATGTCATGGGCAGAATCCCAGTAACAGGAGAGCTGTGCTGTTTGAAATAGATGGTTATGTGCATGCATGTCAGTGGGTGGTAAAGGTCTGAGCTGTGGCCTTACAATTCCTTTCATCTGTGATCTCTCCTGAGATACTCCCACAGAATTCCTTGTGCTTCTAAGACTGTAATCTGAAAACAAGCGGGACTAGGTAATTTTTAAAATCCAGCTCTAAATATCATTATTTTTATGAATTCTGCTTGGTTCATTTGAAAGGTTGGTGGTCCAAACCCGCTCAGAGGTGCCTCAGAAGTAATCTGCTTCCAGAAGGTCACAGCCCTGAAAACCCTGGGGAGCAGTTCTACTCTGCACACATGGGGTTACCACGTGTCAGAATCCACTGACAGCAACTAACAGCAACAACAACAGTTGAAGACAACACTCAGGTACTGGGGTAGGGTTAACATCATCCTACAGTTGCATAAAGTATTTTGCTGAGGAACTAGCTGTGATGGTTTGTATGTCAACTTGCCTAGGCTGTGTTGCCCATTGGTTTGGTCAAACGCTAGTCTAGATATTGCTATGAAGGTATTTACGCGTGGTTAACAATTAAAGCAGCTGACCGTAAGTAAAGCAGATTACCCCCATAATGTGGGTGGCCTCATCTGATCAACTGGAGGGCTCAGGGGCAAAAACGGAGGCCTCCCAAGGGAGAAGAATTTTCCCACCATACTGAAAATAGACATTTTGCCTGAATTTTTAGCCCAGCACCTGGCGTACTGATTTTGAACCCTAATCTGCAGAAATTTCCAGCCTGTCACTTGACCTACACATCTTGAACTTGTCAGCCTCTATAATCATGTGATCCAGTTCTTTAAAATAAACTTCTCTCTCTCTTTATCTGTCTGTCCGTCTGTCCATCCACCCATCCGTCCATCTATCCATCTATCGTCTATCTACCTATCGTCTCTATCTGTCTGTCTGTCTATCTGTCTACCTATCATCTATCTATCTGTCTGTCTGTCTGTCTATCTATCTATCTATCATCTCCTATTGCTTTTGTTTCTCTGGAGAACCCTGACTAAGATCCTAGCTGAAAGTATAACATTAGGCGGTTTTTTTTTGATCTTCATGTATATAATACGTTACCGTAAAGCAACAAAAATACTGAAGAACGTTACATGTTTCCATGAGAAATAACGTTTTAGAATCAGGGTAAATATTCCAGGAAAGCCTAAATTGTTTTATGATTATAAATTAGGCTCACAGTGATTATCACAATCAATTACACAGTTTATGTGCCTTAGGAAAAGGGTGTGGGAAAAGAATATATTCTACTTGTTAAAAAAAATAGATAAATGTATTTCTCAGAAAGAGATAAAGGAATAATAATGAGTCGATAGGAAAAGTTATTTGCTATAGAATCATGACTAACACGCTGAGAGGGAAACCACAAAGATCACGCTATAAAATAGTGTCAGGCAGGCTGACTTGGCAGCTCCTTGTAAAGGGTGCCGTGGTGAGCACCTAATTTCAACAAAGAAAGGCAAATATCACAAGGCCAACAATTCCAGGCATGTTACCAAGGAAGCCTCTTGCTCAAACTAATTGATGTTAGATGCACTTTTCTGGTCGCTGCTGGAATTCTAGACCATGGGCCAATTTGGTTAACAAGCTGATGGCCTGACAGATCCAATGTAACCAGACTCATTGTCCTCCTACCTGCATGCACAGGTAGGCTATCCTCACAGGTCTGAGGGGATGGTCTTGGATACATTTCAAAACTACACAAGGCAGGAAGAGAATGGATGTGAGAGTGATCACAAATCCAGGTCTGAACTTCAGTGCTGTTTGAGATATTAAAAAAAAAAAAAAAAAACTGGCTTGGAAAACAGTTTGGCACTTCCTCACAAAATTAGATATAGAGCTACTATACCCCACCCACTCCACTGCCGTCGAGTCAATTCCATGACCCAGCAATTCCACTCTTAGGTATACACCCAAGGGACTTGAAAGCAGTGGCACAGACAGACACATGTAACCAGTGCTCATTGCAGCACTATTCACAACAGCCAAAAGGTAGAATAAACCTAAATGTCCATCAACAGATGAATAGACAAATGCGACACACACACACACACTCACACAAAATGATATAATGGAATATTACTCTGCCATAAAGAGAAATGAGGAGCTCTGGTGGCCCTGTGGTTAAGAACTTGGCTGCTAACCAAAAGGTTGGCAGTTCGAATCCATTGGCTGCTCCTTGGAAACCCTATGGGGCAGTTCTACTCTGTCCTATAGGGTCGCTATGAGTCAGAATGGACTCCATGGCAATGGGTGTTGTTTGATTTAAGACAAATGAAGCCCTGATACATGCCGTAACATGAATGAACCTCGGGAACATTATGCTGAGTGAGATAAATGAATCACGAAACGATGAATATTGTATCACAACCTTAATATGAAAGACCTAGAAAAGGCAAAGGTACAGAGATCAGAGTTTAATAGTGGTTACCAAGGGCAGGAGGGAAGGGAAAGGGGAAAGTTTCCAGGCTCTCCTCGGAAACCCTATGAGGGCAGTTCTACTCTGTCCTATAGGGCCTCTATGAGCCGGAATCGACTCGATGGCAATGGGTTTGGCTTTTTTGGTTTTATCAGGAAGATAAGTAGAAAAAAATGAAACTTTTCTGTGAAGACATCAGGCATGTAAACTGCTCAGCATGGTGCCCAGCACATAGCAAGTTAACTCAAGCAAATGTTAGCTATTGTATCCAGTAGGGTCTATTTTCCTTCAGTCTTTCTCACCTTCTTCTAGTGAGTCTTTCTGAGATGCAGAGGCTGGAAAGATAAAAGCTCCATTTTCTAGACTATCTTGCAGCTAAGGTTTTGAATGCCAGTTAGGGAGGCAAGTGTGTTTGTGAAGACAGTTCTTTTCTGCAGCAGAATTTCAGTGCCCAGCTTTGACTGATTGTGCTGATGGCTCTAATTAATGGGCTCTCCGTATCTGCTCTTTTCAAGGCTACTTTACAGCGCAGCCCATCAAACAACAGAGTCTGTTTTCCATTGCTTGATTCTGGTCTGGCTGGGTGACTTCCCTTGGCTAGTACAATGTTGTGGGATGATGGTGAGTCAGGTCCAAGCCTAGGTCTCGGGGAGACTTGTGCAATTCTGTTTATACCCTGGAACCTTGCCTGTGCTGGCCATGTGAAACAGAGAAGAGCCAACTCAACGAGGCCATCATAGATCAGCCAGACCCCAGCCAATCCACTGCTGATCACCCAGCCAGCTGAGATGAGCAGAACCACTCAGCCTACCCACATACTAAGCAAAATACAATGATTATTGTTGTATGCCACTAAAGCTTTGCTGTTTTTTGTTATGCAATATTATTGTGGCAACAGAAAACAGACAGAGTGTCTCATCTCCCAACTCTTGGGTGTTGAAAGGCAGCAAAATCAGAGGTGAAGCTGGGCTCTGCATTCTAGTACATTCCAGTTGTAGCTGGAGATTCCTGATCCCTGGATTGCAGTTTTCGTATGTGTTCTCTAGCTCTAGGTTCAATATTAGTCTCCTGATTCCTTTCTCTGCAGATTTTGATAGAAGTATGAGTTCCCAGGCTACGTCAGTTCCCAAGGTTTTGAGTGCCATTGCAAGAGGCCAATTTAGAACCTAGTCCTCTAGTCCTTTTTGATGTTTTCTAAGCACCTAATGCCTAGTCTTAAATGCCTTTCTGCTTAAAATGCCTGTAATGGTTCCTGTTTCTTTCACTGAACCCTTACTAACACAGCTATTGTTATTATTACTAATAGTCTCCCCTTTCCCAAATCCACACTGACTGGAATATTGCTGAAGCCCTTTGGACCAGAAGGTAATATTAAGACTAAAGCTGCATGGGACAGTTTTTCCTTATTATCTAAATTATTCTTTTCATACTCAACAGTGTTCTTTCTAAACTTATGAAAGTGTCATACTGAAGCATGGTCATTTATTCTTTATTCATTCATTGTACAAATGTTTCGAGCTGATAAAGTGCTGGGTGCTGTCTGGACACAGTTCTAGAAAAAGGCAGACAAAATGCATACCTTTCAGTAGCCTACTTCCTCGTGGACAAAGGCAAAAGCAATAAACAATAAAATGTATAAATACGATGCTTTCCTATAACAATACATGCTATGAAGGTGACAAAACAGTGAGGTGACACAGGGTGACATGATGAATTATTGCAGAGTGAGGGGTCAAGAAAAAGCTCACTGAAGCACTGATAGTGAGCTGATGTCTGGATGCTAGGAGTCACCCATTTGAAAATTTAGGAGATGTTGCAGGCAAAGGAAATAGGAAGTGCAGAGATGCTAAGTGGGGAAGGACTTTGATGCATTTGAAGAACAGAAAGAAGACAGACTGAGGGGGAAGCAGAGTGAGCAAGAAGGAGACAGGTCATCACGATGAGATGCTTTTAAGTGGCATTCAGGTATTCCAAATGACAGCAAACATTTAAAGTGACTTTGCAGCCTTTCTCCCCTCTAACCCTGGCTGTTCCTTCTGGCTGCCCAAAATGCCGACTGTGACATCAGTCATCAGCGAATGATCAGGCTTGTTCTCCCCAAGGCTCTGACTTTCTGCTACTGTATTTTCTGAATCAAATGTTGTATACTCTATGAAGTTAGGTTTCCTTGGAAATATAGTCTCTGTCCTCTTTAGCCTAAAATCTCTCCCTTCCTTCCTCCCTCCTACTCTCATTTCCCCAGAGCTCTCAGCTACAAGGAGAACATCCAAACTGAAGTACAAAGGAGTTGTACATTTAACTCCCTAAGGAGAATCAACTGCATTCTAAAAGATGACATAAATAAATGGGATGGACTGTGTTTTGGGGACCCACATTTTGGGGACTTTCTTGGTGCCGTCTCTTTGGGCTGAAACCTGCCTTAGCTTCCTCAAGCAAACTGAGGAAGAAAGACATGGTCGCTTCCCCTTGCACCTCTGAAAGACTCTTGTACACTGAGGATTCAGTGTGGTACACAAGCAGGTATCCACTGCTACTCACCTTTAAAGCTGAGACAGCTCAGTTATTAGCAGTGTGTGGCTGAAATACCAAGTAAAGGAAGACATGCCCTTACAAGACTCTTCTTTCCCTGGTAGTTATGTCTGCTGTTTGAACAGCCTGCACTTAGTTTTGTCTCTCTCTTGGGTTACTTGATGATTTTTTTCCCCGCAACTTCTCGTTAGCATGCAGCCTATTGGTCCATCTGCTGCTCTTTCACACACTGTACTCCCAAAGCTGCAAGGGAAGGCATTTAATCTCCTGCCCAAGTGTCGTGCCACCACTCCAGAGCTGCTTAGAAAATTTCATTTCATCTCTCCTCTCATCTTCCTAGGAAACCCTGGTGGCGTAGTGGTTAAGTGCTACAGCTGCTAACCAAGAAGTCGGCAGTTCAAATCCACCAGGCACCACTTGGAAACTCTATGGGGCAGTTCTACTCTGTCCTGTAGGTTCACTATGAGTCAGAATTGACTCGACGGCAGTGGGTTTTTGTTTTTTTTTTTTGGTTTCTCAGCTTCCTGAACCAAAAGAGCTAAGCCACAGAAATCCCATCTCAACATTGACGACTCACGCCAATCCAGGACCTCGTCACTGCTTGTTTTATCTTTCTGTTTTATCTTGAGAACTGCCTATTGGTAATATTAATAAAACACGTTTGGATTTGGGTCCTCACTTAGAGTGGGCTTGACTTCTGACCGTCAGTTATACGTCAAGTGTTTGTAGACTGCTTTGTAGACGTAGCTGCAAAGTGGACTGTGAGAGAATCTTGGTAGGTGTGCTGGGTTATTATCAATCTTATTATTTGTAATTTTTTTTCTTTTTGTGGACTAGCTGAGGGTTTGTTATTAGGCAGCAGAATTCAGTGACAGATGCTAAGATTTTTAGCAACAGAAATCTTTTTTTTTTTTTTTTTTGGCTTTATCAAACAGAAGTTTATTCACTCACAGTCTATTAGGCTAAAAGTCCAAATTCAGGGTGGCAGCTCCAGGGGAACGCTTTCTCTGTCAACTCTGGAGGAAGGTTCTTGTCGTCAATCTTCCCCTGGACTAGGAGCTTCTCCGCACAGGAACGCCGGGTCCAAAGGATGCAGTCTGCTCCCAATGCTGCTTTCCTGGTGGTATGTGGTCCCCACTCTCTTGCTTGCTTTCCCTTCCTTTTTTTTTTAAATAATTTTTATTGTGCTTTAAGTGAAAGTTTACAAATCAAGTCAGTCTCTCACACAAAAACCCTTGCTACACACTCCCAAATACTCTCCCCCTAAACAGCCCACTCTGTCCCTCCACTCTCTCTTTTCGTGTCCATTTCACCAGCTTCTAACCCCCTTCACCCTCTCATCTCCCCTCCAGGCAGGAGATGCCAACATAGTCTCAAGTGTCCACCTGATCCAAGAAGCTCACTCCTCACCAGCATCCCTCTCCAACCCATTGTCCAGTCCAATCCATGTCTGAAGAGTTGACTTTGGGAATGGTTCCTGTCCTGGGCCAACAGAAGGTCTGGGGGCCATGACCACCATGACTTTCCAGTCTCAGTCAGACTATTAAGTCAGCAACAGAAATCTTAAATGTGGTTCTCCTATTGTGAGTTTTACATCTCATAGTACCATGCTGACTTTGCGAAGTGACACCATTTCCTTCACATCGTTTTCTAAATCCATCTCCATGGTTTCTAAGTGTGGCCCATAAAAATAGAACTGTCTAAATGACCGTGTTGAGAAGGCCTGGAAGAGCCCCTTCTAGGAGCAGGGGAAGTATGGTCTGAAAACGGCTACCAGGTTTTTAATTGCATCTTTGCAGAGAGTAGGCTGAATAGATTTAACTTCAAAAAGCTTTTAAAAGCTTTTTTTTTTGTAATAGGAGAGAGTTAGACAGGATGCTTTTGACTCAAAATATTGCGACTTTTAGATGGAAGCGTAGTTCTCTGGGAGGTAAATCTGCTCAGTGAGACCCAGAATCCAGGTTCACCAGTGATACATGTGTTTTCAAGGGTGATCAAAATCAAGCTGAAGAATTCTTAAAACATGAATTTGTGGATTTTCAGATTTGAAACTAAATCTTACAGGCAATTTGAACTACCTGGAATAGTAGCGAAGCCCCTTTGTCGACTCACACAAATGCTGTATTTATTCCTGCCTCTAAGCCGGCAGCCTGCCCCATTTATTCTCTTCCATCCTTGGTTTTCATGTTTTTCAAAAATTTTAATTTTTTTTGCTTCTGATACTTTTTTTAATTTAAAGAATTGGGGCATGATGGATGTAATGAAATACCCTATGTATCTTTTTCTGATTATATTTTTATTTTTCGCAACTAACAGGAAGTTGATGCCTGTCACTTAAATGTATGATTTTAAAGCTTTTGTTACAATTGCATTGGTTCATAAAATAATGCACAGTATTGTTTTGCATGTTTAAACCTTGTGTGTATTATTGTGTTATATATATTGCTGTTTATCAATTTGCTTTTTGTTTCTGAGATTTATCCATGTTAATACATGTGGGTCTAGTTCATTCGCTTTAACTGCTTTTTATTATTATACCATAATTTATTGACCCATTTTCCTTTGATGGGTATTTAAATTTTTTTCTTTCGATTTTGACTATTACAAAATTTGCTGCAGTGAATACTTTTGAGCTTTATCCTTGTGCATGTTTTCTGTAGGTAACGTACCTAGAAGCAGAGTTATTGAACCGTAGAGTCTCAACACCTTTGACTTAACTAAATATTACCAGGTATGTCTACTAATTTGCTTTCCCACTAGTTCCTTTTGATCAATAAGCTTACCAACACTTGGCACAGCAAGAATTTTAAACATCTGCCAATCTGATGAGTGTGACACGGTGTTTCTTTTTTGGGGTCTTAATTTTCCTTCCCTGAGCACTAATGGGAAACTCTCATGGCGTAGTGGTTAAAAGCTACGGCTGCTAACCAAAAGGCTGGCAGTTCAAATCCACCAGGCGCTCCTTGGAAACCTTATGGGGCAGTTCTACTCTGTCCTATAGAGTCACTATGAGTCAGAATCGGCTCGACGGCAATGGGTTTGGTTTTGGTTTTTGGTGCGTGCTAAGGACATTGAGCATCTATTCATGTGTTTATTTCAGGTTTTCTCTCTTATGAATTGACTGTTTATACCCCTTGTCTGTTTTTTCTCTTGTATTAGTTGTCTTTTCTTATTGGCTGGTCGTTGTTGTTTGTTGTTAGGTGCCGAGGAGTGGGTTCTGACTCATAGCAACCCTACGTACAACAAAACGAAATATTGCCCGGTCCTGTGCCCTCTTCACAATCATTGTAGGAGAACTTTTATGTATTACGATTATTCCTTTGTTAGGTTTACGTGCTGAAGATATCTTACATTTGTTTATATATTGTGTCTTTTGCTGTGTAGAACATATTAAGTTTAATGTAATCAAATTTATCACACTGCAGTACGGATCTGGGGAAATCCCGCATTGCCACTCCTGGCACCAACACTCCGGCTTGCGTTGCTACTACCCCAACACAGGACACTGTGCAAAACTGTTGCCTTCAGAAACCGGTGTAGTTGCAGCAACTGCTTGCCCATTTTCATCCTACCCAGGGTCTCCGTAAGGATGGCGAGACTTCATCTCACATACTTTGGACACGTTGTCAGGAGGGGTCAGTCCCTGGAGAAGGACATCGTGCTGGATAAAGTAGAGGGTCAGCCAGAAAGAAGAAGACCCTCAAGGAGATGGACTGACACAGTGGCTGCAACAATGGGCTCAAGCATAGCAACAATCGTGAGGATGGCGCAGGACCAGGCAGGGTTTCGGTCTGTTGTATGTAGGATTGCTGTGAGCTGGAACCATGCTCAATGGAAGCTAACGACAACAACAAAGGTCCCCGCTTCTTCATGTCATCAGCTCCTGTTCACTGTAAGGAAGCGAGTCTATCTGAATGGTGGAGTCCCCATTGTGTGCCTAGGCCCCAGCTGCCAGGGAGTTTGAGAAGGTGAGTGTTGGGTAATTTCCAGCTTCAATATCAGCAGGTGGGTTCTGCTCAAAAGATGGTGGATATTTCTTAAAGGAAGAGAGTTCAGATGCTTAATTTTGGCTAAAAGAATAAAAATGCCCATACAGTGCTATGTGGACTTTGAAATTTGCAAAACAGCTCTTCACCTGGACTCGACGGAAGAAGAAATTTTCTTTTCATTTTGGTTGGAAATTTAGGAATGCTCATTTTCAGTCATAGACTAGCAGGCACACTCCAGCAGGACATTCAGCTCTACACATAATTTAGGTACTAAGTACAATGCATATTAAGTGCAAAGTTTACAAGTCACAACAAGATTGCTCTAATTGCCAAATAAGAAGCTCAGGGTGCTATGTTCAAACAATTTTGGCCTTAAACATCATTACTACTAATAATTTGTGGGATCTGAGCTCAGCTGGATAGTTAGCTGGTGATGTGTAAGGTCGAATGGAATGCAGCTTACAGCTCACCCCTCTGTTAGCCAAGCATTGCTAAGGAGTGGAAACTGGCTTTTGTGAGCCTGTCCGGTACAGGTATATATAATTTTACTTAGCCATTTATGAGTCAGGAGACAAATAGTTCGTCTAATTAAAGATGCCCTTTTACAGGCTCTTTTCAGATCCCAACTGCACTTCCTTACAAAGGACTGCATAAATATACATGGTAATTGACTCTAATGACAGGAAAAGAGTCTGAGGAAACATTTCCTGATAAAGTCTAGTCCCGGCATGCACAGAGGGCCAGGAGCCCTCTTCACTTACCATGATTTACAACATAAAGGGCAAAATTCTAAAGGGTGAGGTAATTTTCTCCTAAGTGTAGAATATATGTATGACCAGGAGCAGAGACCTTTGTGTTATCTGGACAAGAAAAAAATATAAATGTTCTCCAGACTGGGGTGGGGGGTGGGAGGAATTCCATTTGACAAGCCAATCTGCCTTCATGGCCTTTTTAGTTCCTAGGTATCGAGTCAGTTTTTCACTTCGTCTTATAAGTTTGCTGGGCTCCTGATTACATAGCAGTGAGGTTTAGAAGGCAGCATGAAAAGACATTGTTTCTGGGCTCTCTTCCGTTGCTTTGTCAGAGTGTGCCTCTAGACACACTTCTCCTATTCTATTAAGGATCTGGCACTCTTTAGAGATATGGAATGCAATTATAATGATCAAGGGCCTGAGTGGTTGAAAATGCATCTTTAAAACTAGGCACAATTGTTGGAACACAATTGCAAAGCCTTCAATAAACACCCCGTGCGCCATGGAGGCAGCAGAGCTTATGGAGACCTCTCTTCACGTCATGCTATGTATTAATAAGACCCGACCTGACACTTACCAATGGGTCGTTTAACAGATTTCTGAAAGTCTTTCAGTGCCGAGCTTTAGTCCTCTTAGGAAAAGAAACTGAAAAAAACCACAAACAAATAAAACTCTGGGGCCGCACACAAATATGCCATCTGATTCAGAACAAAGGATTTTAGCATTCGGGATAGTTGTCAGCAGAACAATACCTTGATACTGGGTTCAAGGGTAAGTCCCTGACGAATTTAGCATTTATAGTATATATTATATGAGAAAAACAGGCAATGGCCCATGTTTTACACAGAGGTGCCCTTCTCTAACTATGAAAATGGGTCCAGTAAAGGATATGCAGATATTCTCAGCCAGTGTAAAGGATGTGTGTTTCCAAATAGTCCAAGTTATTTAATGAGACAGTCTTCTGAAACGGAATTATGGTACCACTATCTCAAAACTGTATCCAAATGCATAATCTGTTATAAATATCCATTTGAGTTAAATATGTGTTCTCTTACAAACTTATCAACAAGGTTAACTTTTTAAATGGCCATCTATGGCCTGAAAAACTCTGTGTGTGCTTTAACTTTCTCATTCTCTCACTCTAACAACTCTGGTGAACAGATTCTTGACTTTAAAAGTGGTAAAGACTGTAGCTTTCTGGTCTAACACTCAGGCTCCTGAAGGCAGCAAAATGGCCCCTGTGCCATGCTCATTACCTTAGTGGATTCCAGGAACTGGGGAGATATTGGGATTTATGTTGCCACACGGAAATGTGGTGGAAGGTTGGAAGTAGGAGATGTTTCTTAACTCAGTGCTACTTACTCACCTTCCTGTCATTCCTTCCCTGCTGCCATTGTCTTTGGGGGCAGTGGTGGTTCAGTGATAGAATCCTCACCTTCCGTGTGGGAGACCTGGCTTGATTCCTGGCCAATGCACAGTGGGGGCTTGCATGCTACTCTGATGCTAACATTTCAGTGGAGCTTCCAGGTAAGGACTAGGAAGAAAGGCCTAGCCATCTACTTCTGACAATCATACATCATACGCCAGCCTTCGTGGAGGAGAACTTGCTCGTAGAATGAGGTGGTGGTGGTGGTCATGGTGGAGTGGTCCTTGAGAACTTCTACTCCCTACCTTTCATGACACGCCTCTTCCCTCGTTCTCATTCATTTACTAAATTGGTCCTTGTCTGTCACCTTCCAGGGCTCCTCTGCCCACCAGTTGCAAGTTAATGGCCCCGAGGGTTCTGTCACTCCCCTCTCTCTTCTCTCACTGCATGCCCTCCCTGTTCATGGTCCCAAATACCTGCCTAACCTCCAGCCAACACCTTCTGAGCCTCACGTTCTGATCCAACACTATTTTGGATATCTTCACGTAGGAGGTCCCCAAATCAACTTTTGGTGGTCCCCTTGAACTCAACTTTCTCCGAACTGAATTATTTTCTTCTGCACAACCCTGCTTCCATTCCAGTATCAGTTGGTGGCACCTACATGGTCACATAAGAGATAAAATGATTGAGAACAGAACTTAAAAACTGGCTGTCAAGTCAATGAAGGCTCTTGTGTGAGATGACAGGGGAAGGGGCAAAGGGGAAGTAGGGAGACTCTTTGGCTTTGAGTTGGGGTCTCTGATTTCATCCAGCTGTTTGGCTGCCAAGGGTGATGACCTTGCATCTACCAAGTAGCTCCCCACCCTGATTAGAGACGTGAGACTAGTACACAGAACAGGGTTCGGTATTTGTGGTGAGAAGATGCTGATTAGTTAAAAACAGCAGTTAGGTGCTGGTGATAGAAATCTAAAGTAACAAGGGCATAGACAAGAAAGTGGTTCATTGTCCCCAAGCCAAATACAGGCAGCCTGGGGCTGCTGCGATGGACCATGATATTGTCAGTGTCACAGGCTCTCCTAGTTTTAGCTCTTCCATCTTTAGCTCTTAGTGCCCATGCTCAAGGCCCATTCAGATCCACAAAAAAAGCTGCTGTAGCTCCAGTGATCACACCCACAATCTGTTCAGAAAATAAGAGAGAGGGACCCAAGTTCTGTTGTACTGACGGCTCATTGGTTACCACTGTGCAGAGGAGGCTGGGGAATTGGTTCTGCCTCTAATAGTGTTCTATTAGTTAAGAAAATGGGTTGGTGGATATTGGATAGGGAACTAGCAGTCTCTGCTCTATGAAGGATTCTAAAAGTAATCTTGAGCTTTTAAAAATATTATTTAAATGTTTGTGCTTTTTAGATTCACATCTCTGGGCAAAGTCCCTCCAGAGTTATCTGGAAGTTTTCCTCGTCTTCAATATCTCCTCACCCACTATAGCTAATCAGTTGTCAAGACCTGCCAGCTTTAATTCCCTGACTCTCTTGAATCTATCCGCTCCTCTTTAACCCTGCTACTGCTTCCCTAGTTCAGGCCCTTGTAGTTCCTCATTGGAGCACAGAAACCACCTCCTGACTGTGTCCTTCTATTTGACGTATGTATATTTGTATATACAATTGCCACAAGTGTAAAATAGTAGCAGTTGTGCATGCGTCTGTGTGCTGTCAAGTGGATTTGGATTCGTACCGACCCTACATGACAGAGTAGAACTGCCCCCATAGGGTTTCCTAGGCTGTAATCTTTAGGGGAGCAGATTGCCTGGTCTTTTCTTCTGTGGAGGGGCTGGTGGATGCAAACCATAGGCCTTTTGGTTAGCAGTCGAAGGCATCACTGGGGCTCCTTAGTAGTAGTCAAAATAATGATATAACAGCTAATGTTTTTGGCACTTCCTTTGTGCCAGGGATTTTTAAAAGTACTTTTCATAAATCAATTCATTTAATTCTCACAACAACTCTGTGAGATAGTTCATTCTTTAATCCCCATTTTCCAGTTAGGGAAACTGAAGCACGGAGAGTGAAAAACCTGTCCACAGTCTCTGACTAACAAGTGGGAGAGCAGGTGTTTGAAGGAGAATCAACGCATTTGAAATGTGGTGTTGGCAGGGAATAATGAGCATACCGTGGACTGCCAGGAAAATGAACAAATCAGTCTGGGAGGAAGTACAGCTAGAATGACCCTTAGAAGTGAGGACGGCAGGGCTTCATCTTGCTTACTTTGGACACATCATTTGGAAAGACCAATCACTAGTAAAGGACATCATGTTTGGCAAGAATAGAGGGTCAGTGGGATGGTGCAGGATCAGGCAACATTTCATTCCGTTACATATGAGGTCTCTTGAGTCGCAGCTGACTCAACGGCAATTAGCAACAACAGATATCGACTGGATGTTACTTGAATCTCTTTCTACCCATTTTTCTTCCTCATGACTTTGCTTTTTTCCCTTGTATTTCTAAATATGTTATCCTCTCTACCATGCAGTAGGTCCCAATTTATAAATCACTTTCACATTCATTATCTTATTTGATCTTTGTAACAACTCTCTGGGGTGGGTAAGGTAGATTTTGTTACTTCCACTTGACAAATGAGAAAAATGATGTTCATAAACATTGTTATTTCCCAGTATAAGGCATTAATTCTAGAATTGTTTTAAGGAATATCTAATCCAGCCCACTCATTTTGAGAAAATTGGGCCTCAGAAAAACAACTGCTTTTTCCTAATCCACACAGCTAGTTGCTGAACTGACAGCTGGTCTTTGAGTTCGTTGTCAGCACGTTGCTATGGAAGTTCTATTGACTTTGGAGCCTATTATTCAACCTCTCCAAAGCCTTAGTTTGTTCATTTATAAAGTTGGGACATTGTAATTTACTTCACAAGTGTGTTGTGAAAAGTAAATGAAGTTAATGTGTAATAGGCTTAATACAATGTAGATGCTGTTCTTGTTGTTGTTAGTTGCCGTCGAGTCAATTCCAACTCACGGAGACTCCATGTGTTATAGAGTAGAATTGCTCCGTAGGGTTTTCTTGTTCATAATTTTAAAAGGAGATCACCAAGCTGTTTTTTCGTGGTACTGCTGGATGGGTTTGCTACCTGTTAAAAATTCAATGGATGTCAGGTTTTTTTCTCTTCCTGTGTGCCTCCTCCTTTCTTTTTAAGGTTGTTGTGAGGCTATAAGAAGTTAAAGATTTTATTCCACACCATTTATTTTATACCACGTCCTCCTTTCTGAACTAGAGGATTTTATCTTTTACTCCCCATAATCCTCATTGTCTACAGGCAAACCTCCAGGTCCAATCAATCCAGTCACTTCTTTCACCAGGTTCCATTTCCATCCTGAATTCTGTAGTCCATCATTTCAATCACTCTCTTGCTACTATTTTTCAACTCCCTTCCCCTCTTTGCTCAGCGAAACTCCAGTCCTAAATCAATCCAAGCACTTGATTTCTCTGCCTTACACACAGCGCAGCAGCTGAAGATGAAGGTTGTATATTTTGGAGTCGCTGCACATTCTTGGTCTCACCTCAGCTGGACCCTCAGCTTCTCACCGCAATTGTTCTTGGTTTCTAGTCCCATTTCCCTCAGCAGCTCTTTTCAGTTTTCATCTCATTCTTCAAACTCCCAACCTCACCACCTCACCCATCCTTTTCAGCAAAAGACTTTGCTTTCTACTTCACTGAGAAAATCAAGGGCATCCTTATGAATAACTGCAGATGCCGATGGAGTGCCGTCTTTGTGCCAGGCATTGTGCTCAGTCCTCTCTGCATTGTCTCGGCTGTCTTACTTGTATAGTACTGCTGCAACAGAAGTACCACAAGTGGGTGGCTTTAAAGAACAAACATTTATTTTCTCACAGTTCTAGAAGTTGAAAGTCCAAATCAGGGTTTGGGTGGGGTCAATTTCTTCACTGCCGGTAGCCCCTGGTGTTGCTCGGTTCCTCAGCATTCTTTGGCTTGTAGACCATCCTCAAGTGGCATCTGTCATCTCCCTGTCTGTCTCTGTGTCTATTCTGGTCTTTACATAGCTCAGGAGTGATTAGGTTTAGGATCCACCCTACACTCGTAGGAGCCCTGATGGCATAGTGGTTAAGAGCTCAGCTGCTAACTAGCAGTTCGAATCCACCAGCCACTCCTTGGAAACCCTGTGGGGCAGTTCTTGGAATCAACTTGACAATAATGAGGTTGGTTTTGGTTTTGCTCTACACTGATATGGACTCATTAACATAACAAATGAAAACCCTATTTCCAAACCCAGGGTCATATTTACAGATATAAGGTTTAGAATTTTAACACGTATTTTAAACACGTATTTCAGTCTGTCACGTTATTTAATCTTCACCACAGCTTTATGAGGTAGATAAGGTTGTTATCTCTTTGTTTTAAAGATGAAGCTGCTGAGTCTCAGAGAGGTTGGGTAATTTACCCAAGGCGGCACAGCTGGGGAAAGGCAGAGCCAAGATTCCAACCCGCCTAGGTTGTCTGCAGAGCTGAACTTTTAAGCATCACGCAACTTAATTCCTCAGCTTTCTCTCCTGCAAACTCCAAATTTACTTCCGTCAGTTTTTAAAAATTAGGTTGAAAGAAAAATTTTTGAGTTATTCATGTGCGTAATTTAAAGAGACAAACAGTTATGAGAAAACAGCAGTCCCTGACCTTCTTATCCTTAATTTCCTGCTCTCCGGAAGCAACCGGAGTTAGCTGCATCTTTTGGCACTTAGCTTCACATCTCAAAATATCCTGCTTGTGTTGATGCTCACTGATTTGCCCACGTTAGCAAGTCTCTGTTGATTCCCCATATGGCAATAGAGGATTTAGCTCCCTTTCACGTAGGAACAGCTCATACCCCCAACACACACCACATTTTCTACTCTTCCTACCTTGCTAGGAGTCCCTGGGTGGTGTGAATGGTTAACACACGTGGCTGATAATCTAAATGTTGGGGATTTGAGTTCACCCAGAGATGCCTCGGAAGAAAAGGCCGGTGATCTGCTTTGGAAAAATTCAAACTCACAGCTGTCAAGCCCGTTCTGACTTGTAGCGACACCACAGGGTTTCCAAGGCTGTAAATCTCTGCAGGAGCAGACAGCCACATCTTCCTCCCGAGGAGCTGCAGGAGGTTGTGAATCACCGAACTTTCAGTTAGCAGTTAAGCACCTTAACTACTGCACCACCAGGGCTCCTTTTGAAAAAATCCGCCGTTGTAAAATCCTGGCGTTCTGGTGGTGCGGTGGCTAACAGCCCAACCACTAACCAAAAGGTCAGCAGTTCAAATCCACCAGCCACTCGTTGGAAACCCTATAGGGCTCTTCTGCTCTGTCCTATAGGGTCACTATGAGTCGGAATTGGTTCAATGGCAATGGGTATTTTGGGGGTCTTAAAAAATCCTATGAAACACAGTTCTACTCTGGCACACGTAGGGTGGCCATGAGTCAGAACTGACTTGATGGCTATTGGTTTCCCATCTTGCTACATGCTATATTTTGATGTCAGTGTGATTAATATTCATTTATACATTATAAAGTATAAGTGCTAATCATGGCTAGGCCATGGTGTATTCTGATTACTTTCCTTTTCCTGTACACCTCCGTTTTTCTGGTGTTGATAATGATGTACTTGGTTTCCCCTGATTCCCTGCGGCCCTTAGTGATAATTTCAGCTTGGAAAGGCCTCTCCTGGCCTCCTGACCTGCTCCAGGCTCCTGGCCTTCTGACCTGCTTTGAGAGCTTGCGTGTCTGAAAATGTCCTTATTCCCATACTTAGTTGAGAGTTTGGCCAGATTCAGAATTTTGAGTTGAAAATTATTTTCCTCAGAATTTGGAAGCCATTTTCCATGCATTGTAGCTTCCAGCATTGCTGTTGAGAATTCCCAAACCATTCTAATTCCTTACGCTTCATATGTGACCTGTTTTTCTTTGCTCTGTGGAAAAAGTCTCCCTGCCCCTTTTTAAAAAATTTACCAGTAGAATGTACTGGGGTGGTTCCATTTTCATTTGTTGAACTTGACAGTTGCTGGGTTCTTTTAATCTGGAAACTCATATCCCTCAGCTCTGAGGAAATTTTCTTGACTCATTTATTTGATGATTTTTTTCCTGTCCATTCTTTCCCTGTTCTCTTTTCTGGAACTCTTATGTAGCTATTGGCCGTCTTGAATAGTTTTCTTATCATTTTTTTTTTTTCTTATTTTCTCTCTCTTTTTAAAATCTTTGGCTTTTTAGGAGATGTCTTCATTTTTTATTCCAATCTTTCTACTCAGTTTTTCACTTCTACTGGTATATACACATTGCTGTAAAGATATACACAACACATTTGCCAGTTGGAGGCTTTTCATGTGTACAACTTGGTGACACTAACTACATTCATCATGGTGTGCAACCATCACTGGTCTCCGTTGCCAGATTTCCCATCTCCGTAAACAGAAACTCAGTATTTCCTAAACAATGCTTCCCCTTCTTCCCCTCTCTCTCACCCTTGGTAACCACTAATAAACTTTGGTCCCTAGACATTTGCTTATTCTAAATATTTCATAAAAATGAAATCATGCAGTCTTTCTCCTTTTGTGACTGATTTACTTCACTCGGCATCATGTTTTCGAGATCCATCCATGTTGTAGCATGTGTCAGGACTTCGTTTCTCCTTAAGGCTGAGTAATACTCTGTGCTACGTGTATACCACATTTTGTCTACCTATTCATCTGTCGACGGATATATATTTTTAATTTCAAGACTGAGTTTCAGTGTTCTCTTTTGGGAAGGCCTATGCTTGTGGGTGGGATTCTATTGATGGTGGGCTTCACTACAGCGTAGGTTGGGGGGAGTGTTTCTTGCAGAATCCCCAATGTCAGTATCTTTGACCTTTTCTTGTAGGTGGGTCACATTCCCTAGGGAAGGCTCATCTAAACTTCGGCTTGGAGAAATCCACCGCACTGCCAGCATTCTGCAAGCCGGTTCCTCCAATCCCGCGATCTTCGGCAGGTTGGGGTGTGAATTAGGTTACATTCTAGCTCTCCCCAGTGCTGGCTTCCTCGGGTCAGCTAAGTCAGCTCTCGCTCACTCGCGTGCTTTTCAGTTTCTAAAACTGCAGTTCTGATGATTACACTCCTTTTGTACTTTTTATAATTTTGCTGTTACTTAAGTGGGCTTTGGGAAGGAGTTGAGGCTAATGCAAGTGTTTAATTTTTGTCTCTTTATTTCCATTTCTAGCCATTCTTCCCTCATTTCCTGTTTTTTTCTAGTCTATTACTTCACCCAGATATTAATCCATTGCTTTCCTGTCTCCTCAGAGGCGCAGTTCCAATAGTCATCCCTTCCCACTCAGCTGTGATACACTGAGGTAATTCCATCTCTAGAAAATTCCTTGGAACTCATCCCCCTCATGTTTCCACCCCACATTTCTACTTTCTTTTACAGTCGGGTTTACTATCTCTACTTCTTTCCAGCCCATTCACCACTCTACCCATGGAGAGGGGCTTCTAGTAAAATCTTCAGATGGCCACCATATCGCCAAATCTATAGTCTTTTTCCTTTGCTAAGTTTACTTTATTGCTCTGCGGTACTCTTGGCCACATAAACATTTGTTTTTTTCTTATTAGTTTTTTATTGAGATGAAGTCTATCCACTATAACAGTAATACATATTCATGAACTTTGGAAAACAGAAAAAAGGTTAAAGGGGGGGAAAAAAGTCCATAAATCTACCAAACAGAGTTAACTACTATTAAACTATTGAAGTTGCATTTCCTTCCTGACTTTTTGCTTCGTATGTATTATTTGGAGCCCTGGGGGCATAGTGGTTAAGAACCTGACTGCTAACCAAAACTTCAGCTGTTCAAATCCACCATTCATTCCTTGGAAACCCTATGGGGTAGTTCTACTCTGTCCTATAGGGCCACTGTGAGTCAGAACTGACTCAATGGCACTTAACAACAACAAAACATATATTATTTGCATAACTGGATGATGGCATATGTATAAAATTGTACATTCTTATTTTATAAAAGGCTCTGTATCTGTATGTCCAATAGCTTTGAGAATCTCACCACTTAGATGTCACATAGGAACCTCAAACTTAAAATTTTTGATATATTTCCAAAAGACTTTTCCAGAAAATTGGTTACTTTTCAATTTCCTATTTCAATCAATAAAGAGTGTCGCTATTCAGCCGATTGATGAAGTTAGAAGCCTGTATGAGGTACTCACCTTTTCTGTCTCCCTCCCCTCCCACTTGTACCTGTTTAAAGAGTTCTCATTTAGCCCCCCACTCTTCTATCCTACCATCATCACTTTAGGCTATGATCTCATCCTCTTGCCTGAATTGTTACATTAACTAGAGGAGCCTTGGTGGTGCAGTGGTTAAGTGCTCGGCTGCTAACTGAAAGGTCTGCAGTTCGAACCTGATGCTCCGTGGGAGAAAGATATGGCAGTCTGCTCCCATAAAGGTTTACAACCTCGGAAACCCTAGGGGCAATTCTACTCTGTCCTGTAGTGTCACTATGAGTTGAAATAGGCTCGACGGCATTGGCAACAGGTACTGTATTAACTACCTAATTAAAATTCTTGCTTCTATCCTTGCTGTCCTTCTAAACCATTATTCAGAAAGCTGTCAGAAGAACTGATATAAAATACCTCTCCAGTCATACAATTCTCTTATTTAAACATCCGTCAATATCTCTCCATAGCTTGCTGAATAAAGTTCAAACTCTTTAACTTAGGACTTTTTATGGTCTGTGTCTTGCCTCTCTTCCAGCTTTGTCTACTTCATCCAGTCACATCTTCTTTCGCTCACACTATAAACAACGGGTCGTGCTGCTTCTTGCCTTGAGACTTTCTTCATTCTCTTCTCTTTTCTCGCTTCTTATCTAGCTTACTTGTACACGTTCTTAACAGTTGTGTGAACATCACTGTCTCCAAGAGGCCCTCCTTTATCTCCTAATTCAGAGGCCTGTATTAGATGTTGCCATATTACCTTCTGAGCACAGCTATCACATCGCTGAGATGATGAGCTACTTTGCTGTCTTCTACTAAAATATACTCATGATTTGACTTTGTGTTCTTATGCCTTAACCAGGTACTTGGCACAGGTAAAAAAAAAATCCTTGACGTCATCAATTCCAACTCATGGCAACCCTATAGGGCTGGGTAGAACTGCCCCACAGGGCTTTCAAGGAGTAGCTGGTGGATTTGGTTAGCAGTTGAGCTCTTAACCTCTGCTCCACCAGGGCTGCTGACACAGGTAGGCTCTGAATATTTATTGAAGGAATGATAGTTTAGTCTTTTGATTTTTCCGTGGATCATCTGCTTTTAAGAGCTACTCTTTTTTACCATCTGGTGCCCTTATGAGGGTGTAAAGAGACTGTTGAGTGGATGTGAGGGAAGAGGAAGGAAAATAGAAGTTAGAGTAGATCACCACAAAGTATTATTCCACAAAATACTTAAAGGTTTCTCATTTTTGTTTTTAGGATAGGACTAGAACTGAACCAAAAAGTAGTAGTAGGAAGAGATGGAAAGTTACCTAATTTGAAAGTCTAATGTGATATGTTGTGTTTTCAAAGGGAAATTCTTACAGAATAGTATCATTAAAGTACTTTAACAGATAATTGTTTATTTGTTTTTGTGTGTGCAGTCTCTTGCCAAATTACATGGTGTGATAATAAGGCAAACCCTGTCATTTAAAATTACACACTTTAAGAATATCAAACACTAAAATCACTTACGAGGTGCACTACTAATAGTTCAGCTGTCATCGATTTCCAGGTAAAAGTTTTCCCTCTGTGTTTATATGCAAAGTTTTTCATTACAAAGGTAGGACTCATTTTACTTCCTGTGGACTTCTCTGTTAACTTCACTTTGATAATAGAGCATTTCTCACTGAGACCTGTAATTTTCTCAATGGCATTACCTGAAGATGAAGGTGACTGGGTTTTAGAAACAAACCATCCCATATGCTGTTGCAGCTTTTTAGCAATTGGATGGGTCCTATTTGTGATATAGAGCCCTGGTGGCGAAGTGAGTGAAGAGCTCAGCTACTAACCAAAATGGCGGCAGTTGGAATCCACCAGCCACTCCCTGGAAACTCTATGGGGCAGTTCTACTCTGTCTTATAGGGTTGCTATAGTCAGAATCAACTCGATGGCAATGTTTTTTTTTTTTTTTTTTAATTCATGATACCCTATTTTTTTTTTTCCAGATGGAATCATATAATGTTGGTGACAAAAAGGGTTCTTGATATGCTGTGATCCAGAAGTGCTGTACCAGGAAAGGGTGGGGGCAGTAGCTGTGAAGATAGGGGTTATTTCTATCAAAGGCATCCCAGGAATTTTTCAAAACACGTATACCTGGTTTCTTGGCCTCCACCTTCCTGAGCCCTAAATTCTGATAACCTTGGGGGACAGGTATGAGTGTTTTAGACAGACAGACAGACACACACACAAAATCAGGTGATCTAATATCTTCCAACCCTACCTGCCTTTCGCTCTCGGTTGAGCTACCGATTATACAGCTTTTGTTTTCAAGGGAACTGAAGCTCGGAAAGTTCAAGTTTCCGCGACTTGTCCAGTGTCACAGAGCTAGTCAACGGCAAAGCCAATGCTAGGACCTCTACTTCATGCTGTTGGCAAAGGCACTTCTACTGCAGGGCACTGCCTTCCCGATCCAGTCTCAAAGCCACCTCTTCAGCTCTGAGGAGCCCGGAGACACCTTAGGAACAAGCAGCTCAGTGCCAGTCTGCTGAGGAGATTGTCTTCAGTTCCACTCCCCCTTTCGTCTTCAAAAAGCTTTGGGGACTTTAAATAGCTGGGGAAAGGTCAAGAGAGTTATGTCTCCAAACTAGGATGCTGTCCCGCAAGGGTGAGAATTCAGGCTGAGAAGGAACTGGAGCAGCTTTTATTTTCCAGTGTTCCTTTGAGTCCAGGGAGGCCTTAAAAGAAGGGACGAACACACCTTTGAAGGAATATCCAGCTCCGTTTGCCCAAATGTAGTCTGAGAATTAGCTGAATGCCAACTAAGCGACCTGTAGGCCGGAAAATCACAGTTTGCCTCCAGGTGATGGGGAATATAAACTGTAATTCTGAGGCCTGACTGAGCCAAACTGGGTCGCTGTGCTGCTCTGGAAAGCCCAGATACAGTTGTGGGAAGGAAGGGATTACTTCGTATGAGGGTAACTTTTGCCACACGTTAGTCTCCCTCCCAAAGGACACCTCTCGAGCTTGTGTTTTCTTGTTGGCGGAGAGCAGGCCTAGAACATTCCAAGTGAACCAGATGCACTTCTGTCTCCTTTTCTTTCAAACACGGTCACAAGTAAGGACAGATACCTTTTCATGGAGGTTCTGGCTACAAGAAGGAAGCAAAACAAAACCAAAAACCTCACCCAGAAATTTCAGAACCCATCACTGGGAGTATAAGTCTGAGTGCTTACCCTACGCTGCTCTGAGCCTTCATATCTCCAAAGGCAGGAAGAGGTACAGCAGGGAAAGGTGCTGGGAGATCATGCAGCCATGAGAGGAGAGAACAGAAGGGAGGCGGATGTGTGAAAGCTGAGGTCAGCCTGAGTAAAAAGAAGCCTTAGGACTGGTTCGGTCATGTGCTGCAGATACACGAGGAATGTGGACTGACAGGAGGATGGCTGGGCTGGCCCGGGCTGGAAGAGGGTGGCTGTGCTTTATCCGCCATGGGGAAAGCAGGGGGCATTGTTAGCTCAGTGGTAGAATTTTCCCCTTTTGTGCAGGAGCCTCACGTGCAGCCACCACCTGCCTGTTAGTGGAGGCTTATGAAAAGGTTCCAGAGGGGCTTCCGGACTAAGACCGACTAGGAAGAAAGGCCTGGACATCTACTTCTGAAAATCAGCCGGTGAAAACCCTATGGATCAGAACGGTCCATCCTGCAACTGATCACGGGGATAGCACAGAAGTGGGCAGTGTTTCATTCCAGCACACACGGGGTCCCTGTGAATTGGGGACAACTTGATGGCAGCCAACAACACGGGGAAAACAGAAATTAAACCTCACATTTAGACAGAGTGCTCCCACCCCACTTCACACGTACTCGCACACTAACCTGTACACACACGTATACATGCTGGGGTCCCTAGGTGGCACCTATGGTTAAGTGCTCGACCAGTAGCTAAAAGGTTGGTGGTCTGAGCGACCCAGAGCAGTCTCGGAAGACAGGCCTGGTGTGCTGCTTCTCAAAGGCCACAGGCCTGCAGACCCTGCAGAGCAGTTCTCTGCCCACGTGGGGTCTCCAGGACGTGGAGTCGACTTGGCGGCAACTGTCAACAACAATAAAAATCCTTTGCTTTGGGCTAAAAATTAATAAAGCAATAAGCGATTGCATAGACGGGTCAGCTCCAGATCTTGCTTTAGGAATCGGGGAAAACAGCAGACGGCTGAACGTTTGCTGATCCTACTTAAACGCCACGTGAAGGAAGACACAAAGCTGTCCTTCAGTTTTTAGGAGTTCGGTTTTGGACAAGTTGGAGTCACTGAAATGGTGTTTCAACTTGCATGATGCCCCTGACAGTGTATTACAGGACTTTCCCTTATTTTAGGATCAGGACAGGCTGTGCCTGGGGTCCCTGGAATGATCATGTCTGAAATGATGAAGCAGAACCCCCGGGACTCCATTCCACCTGGGAGGTGGGAGAAAAGGGCCAGGGTAAGACTCTGAGGTGAGGTACTTCAGCCTCACTGCAGCTCGTCCACCTCCCAGGCGGAACTGAGTCCCTCAGTTCTCCGTCTGGTGGCTCCCATCCATCTTCTCCTTCGCATGTACACTCTCACTATTCCTGATTGCCATTTCCCAAACTTGTTCCTCAGGGAGAAGAATGACGTTCTTTTCCAGGGTGCAGGTCTTCCCCTTCCCATTTAGCTTTATATCCACATTATCCGAGCTTTCTAGACAGCAAATCTTTCCTGTTCTCGAAAGCCTGCAGTCATTGCCCTTTCTTTGTATAATAAAACCCAAATCTGACCCAGCCCATAATCTCCGCCCTCAGCATCTACCACCTCCTTGTTCTTCTCTCTTAAATCCTTGTCTCAATACGCCCTCTTGGCTGGGTCTTTGTTTCTGCCTCTGATTTATGGGATCCACTTTCCCTCTCTATGCGTTTGTTGGAAATACTGCCCATTCTTCAAGACATTCCATATAGTCCAGTCTTTCAGGAGGTCTTCTCTTATCCTCCACCATGTACAAGACATTCCATATAGTCCAGTCTTCCAGAAGGTCTTCTCTTATCCTCCACCGTGTACAAGACATTCCATATAGTCCAGTCTTTCAGGAGGTCTTCTCTTATCCTCCACCATGTAATGAGCCTCTCTCTCCCACCAAACCAAAAAACCAAACCCTTTGCCTTAAAGTCAATTCTGATTCATGGTGACCCCACGTGTCACAGAGTAGAACTGGGCTCTATAGGGTTTTCTTGAGTGTAATCTTCACAAAAGCGGATTGCCAGGCCTTCCTTCTGTGGCACTGCTGGATGGATTCAACAAACCACCAGCCTTCCAGTTAATAGCCGAGAGCAAACAGTTTGCACTACTCAGGAACCTTGTTCTCCCACAGCACTGTGTAGTGACATTACTACAGCACTTTCCACAGTCGGCCTCATTCTGTGCTTACTTGTGTGGGCCTCTGACACACCCCCCACCTCCCTGAATGGATCAGAAGAGGGGGTATTATGAGAGGACAATGCGGGAATGACAGGGTTGGGAGGAGGCACAGGGACGGTTACAGCAAAGCCAAGAGAGCTCTTATATGCCTTCACTTTGATATCTAGTGCCTATTATGACTTATTTTATATAGAAAATCCATTGGTATTTTATATATAAAATCCAGTGGTTGTAAGGCTTATACCCATTTACCAAAGCTAAGGGTACTTCTGGAACCAAATGTTTCATAACGTTTATGTCCGTGAAACACCATGCGGTATTATTCTAAATGAGGATTTTTAAAAAAAACTGTTAAAAAAGAATACCCAGAAACTGCTGTGAAGGTGCTGTATAATTGCTGACTTTTAGTTCGTGAAGAAAGAGTGGAAGAACATAAAACCAGATCAAATTTAGTAGAAGCTTCCAGATTTGCAGAATGCCTTTCACCTGCTTAATTAAGTTCCTTGTTTAAAAAGAAAGAGATGTTTGTACCCACCACTTCTCCATGTTTATTTATTCAGATGTGATGTGAGTCACAAGGATGTGGAAATGAACCCTGATGTATGACAACATCAAGAAAATGGCTAGAAATAAATGTCTCAGCCTGATTCAAAGTGCAAAAAGGGAATTTCCAATGATTTGGTAAAAAAGTAATGGCCCAATTCCATTTATTTTTTTCAGCAAATATTCCCAGGAAGCATGAAAAATGACAGCTGCATAATCTGAACAGTTCATTTTTTTTTTTTAATGTTAGTTGATTCAACCTTTTGTGTCAAAAAAAAAAAAAAAAGAGTGTAAGTCATAGATTAAGTTGATATATTAACAAGTTTGGAAATAAACTAAAATCTATCAGAAGCCAAATACCCATACTCCAATTGTTAAGCCTAATTGCACAGAATGATACAGTAAATAACAGGATGAGGCTACAATCTTGCTGCGACAGCTGTGGAAAATGAGAATTGCAAAATCCTGGAGCTGAGAAGACCTTGAGAGATCCCTGAATTCAGTCTGCCACCTTAGGCAAGAATTGTCTCCAAAACACTGATTCCTGAGAAGTGTTTGACACTAGCCACTGCAAAAAATACTTACAATAATGGGAAGCTCACTACCTCCAAAGGCAATCACTCCATTTTCCCACAGATCGTGTTATAGCAGGCTCTTGTTGTTTTGAACAATATCTACACACTACTTTGGGATTGTCCTGCGGTGGATGAGAGGGCTCTGTGTCCCACTAAGAGCTGAAAAGGGTAGATTCTTCTCTTCCCAAACTCTAGACTCTAGGTCATGGGCACATGGCATAACAGAGATAGTAAGACCACCCAGTGGGCCAGGTCTCCGGAGAGAGAGCAGCCAAGTCCGAAGCTTGTTAGAGATTCTTTGTGGCCACTGTCGCACATTACTGGTGGCGTTGTTAGGTGCCGTCAAGTCCATTTCGACTCATAGTGACCCTATGTGCAACAGAACCAAATGCTACTGGGCCTGCGCCATCCTCACAATCGTTGCTGTGCTTGAGCCCATTGTTGCAGCCACTGTGTCAATTCGTCTAGTTGAGGGTCTTCCTCTTTTTTGCTGACCCTTTACCTTACCAAGTATGATGTGCTTCTCCAGAGACTGATCCCTCTTGATAACATGCCCAAAGTATGTGAGAGGAAGTATCGCCATCCTTTCTTCTAAGGAGCATTCTGGCTGTACTTCTTCCAAGACACACTTGTTCATTCTTCTGACAGTCCTTGATATATTCAATATTCTTTGCCAACACCATCATTCAAAAGCATCAATTCTTCTCTGGTCTTCCTTATTCGTTGTCCAGCTTTCGCATGCATATGAGGCAACTGAAAATATCATGGATTAGGTCAGGCGCACCTTAGTCCTCAGAGTGACACTTTTGCTTTTTTAACACTTTAAAGAGGTCTTTTGCAGCAGATTTGCCCAGTGCAAAATGTCGTTTGATTTCTTGACTACTGCTTCCATTGCCTTGATTGTGGATCCAAGTAAAATGAAATCCTTGACAACTTCAATCTTTTCTCCCTTTATCATGATGTTGCTTATTGGTCCAGTTGTGAGGATTTTTGTTTTCTCTATGTTGAGGCGTAATTCATACTGAAGGCTGTAGTCTTTGATCTTCATCAGTAAGTGTTTCAAGTCTTCTTCACTTTCGGCAAGGAAGGTTGTGTCATCTGCATGTTGCAGGCCCTTATGCCCCGTTCTTCTTCATACAGTTCAGCATCTCAGATTACTTGCTCAGCATACAGACTGAATAAGTATAGTGAAAGGATACAATCCTGACGCACATCTTTCCTGATTTTGAACCATGAAGTATCCCTTTGTCCTATTTGGGTGACTGCCTCTTGGTCTTTGTATAGGTTCCTTGTGAGCACAATTAAGTGTCCTGGAATTCCCATTCTTCACAATGTTATTCATAATTTATTAAGATCCACACAGTCGGATGTCTTTGCATAGTCAATAAAACACAGGTAAACATCTTTGTGGTATTCTCAGCTTTCAGCCAAGATCCATCTGACATCAGCAATGACATCCCTTGTTTCACGTCTTCTTCTGCATCTGGCTTGAGTTTCTGTCAGTTTTTTTTTGCATGACTCAAAACCAATATAACATTATTTAATTATTGTGAACAATTTCCTCTAGAAGTTATCACTGCTTTTAGAATCACGGAGTCCTGGGTGGTGCAAAAGGTTAAGTGCTTGATTATTAACTGAAAGAATGGCAGTTTAAGTCTACCCAGAAGCACCTCAAAATAAAGGCCTGGCAATGTGTTTCCAAAAGGTCACAGCTTTGAAAACCCTCAGTTTTACTCTGCATGTGTGGGGTCACCATGAATCGGAATCAACTTGACAGCAGTGGGTTTTGTTTTTGGTTTTGGTTTAGAGTTATAAAGCTACCCACTGAGACCTTTCTGCAAGGATCCTTTTCCTTAAGGATCTCTCTAGAAATGTTCTCAAGGCTCACTCCCTAAGGCCCATGGTCTGCTCCTGCCAAGCTCCTCTCCTTTCTGTCCCAACCATCACCACTAAACTTCACACAAACCCTGATCACTTCCACTTTCAGGTCTCTACTCATTTGAGACACTAACTCTAGATTTCCCTTCTTTCTTCTTTGGTCCTATAAATCTCTGGTTATCATGTCATCTACTACTTCCCAAATATTGATCTTTCCATTTCAGACAACCACAGCCATCCCTTTGTGCATTTTGGTCCACATACATTTAATTACAGTCAGCTTAGAGCTTTATAGTAGGCTGTCTCGGTTTTTTTCCTAAATTGATTTATTTGCCCATCTCGTCTTCCCAACAAAGGTGTAAACTCCCAGAGGATAGGTATATGGTCTTATTTCTTTAATGATTCAAGGGTGGTTAATAGACATAGTGGGCATTTTAGTTTTTCCTCTTTATGAGCAACCTGATCGTACATGACTTGTAAACATTTGTAATTTTGCTGAAACAGGGCTTCCCTAATTATAAACGTTATATAAGCTCATGAAAAAGAAAAGTTCCCTAAACCACCCCCATTTTCCATTCTCACTTGCTCCTAATTTTACTGAGATTAAAGATTTCACGTATATTCCTTGAGAAATTTCCAACACAAGCATATTGTGCTTTTATGTAAATACAAAGCCCTAATGTACATTTAAAAATTTTTTGCAGGCATTGCCAAATTGTCCTTTGAAAATTTTGCAAGAGTTAATTAAGAATTTGAATTTTCAAAGGCTGTAAATTTGGTGGGCAGGGTTGAGTCACTTAACTAGGTGAGTCGCTCCGCTAGAGAAGAACCAGCCAGCTTCCACCTCTCGATGCAGCTTTGTGGTTCTCTGTACCGTTTCGTTTTGTCAGCATAGAATGCTCATTACTTTAATTCTTTGAGTAAAATTTCTCAGAAAAGAAGCCAACTGCTGGTGCTGATGATAGTAATGGAGAAAAAATAAAGATGTCTCACAAAGTACTGGTTTTTGGTCAGAAAATAAAAGCGTGTGTGTTTGTGTGTGTGCGTGTGTGTGGTGTGTGGTTGCGGGGGAGAGAAACAGAATGTGACAGTGGTGTTTACAAATCTCAAGGACCTCCCAGTGGTAAAGTTAAGAGTCTCCTGTTCTTAGGTGAATAGAATTGAATTTAGTTACAAAAGAGAAACATGAACACGACACATTGTACATTGTACCGTGGCTCATGGATCAGCTATTAACACTTAAAGTGAAATGAATATAAAAATCAAACCAAAGCCACTGCCGTCCAGTGGATTCCCACTCATAGCGACCCTGTAGGACATAGTAGAACTGCCACATAGGGTTTCCAAGGCTGAAATCTTGATGGAAGCAGACTGCCACATCTTTCTCCCACAGAGCAGCTGGTGGGTTCCAACTGCTGACCTTTCGATTAGCAGCTGAGCACTTAACCACTGTGCCACTATGGTTCTCTGAAATGAATATACAGGTATGTATATACTAGCCCTCCTGAGAAACTGAATATTAAAATTTTAGTGTTCCTGTGTTTTGTGACCTACTTTAAATGTCATACAGATACGCTTTATTCTAGAACTTTCATGATTTTACTTTTTTATGTTTAAAATTCTGTTGTATCTGAAAGTATTTTGCTTACTTTGGAATAAGGCAAGACATTGGAATCTAGTTTAATACTTTCTTTTAAGATGGATAATCAAGTATACTATTTATTGAATAATTCATTTTCCCTCCCATTATTTTACTGTGTGATGGCTATGATATACTAAATTCCACATATAATCAGGTCTAATTTTTTACTTCGTTATGTGTTATTTGTCTTTCTATTCCTAAGCTAATACCAAATTTTATAGTTACAAGTGGTTTAGCACTCAACTGCCAACCAGAAGTTCGGTGGTTTGAGCTCACCAGCTCTCCGTGGGAGAAAGATGTGGTAGCCTACTTTCATAAAGATTATAGTCTTGGAAACTCTCTGTGACAGTTCTACTCCGTCTATAGGGTCAGTGTAAGCTGAATCAACTCTACTGCAATGGGTTATAGCTTAACAGTAGTTGTTTTTTTTTTTAATATCAAGAAGTAGTTGTTGACTACAAAAAGTCAATATAAAAAAAACTCACTAGAGCAGAAGGCGAAAGCTGTCCATATAATCCTGCTTTTCAGAGGTCATCACTGTGCTCAGTTTGGTGCATAACTTTCTGAAATTTTTTCACATAAGTATGTGTACACACATACATGATGTAAATGCAATCATGCTACGTCCCGTCTGTAACCTTGACTCAGTGATTTGGTATGGGCATTTTCAAGCCAGTATGGAAAAACATAGTACGTGATTTTAACTGAATATTTAATAGTATGGCTACACCATCATTTATTTATCTATTCTTTTATTGAAAAGCATTTCAAGGTTTACAGTTTTTTTCTATTATAGCATTCAAAATTTTTCCTTTACATACCTTTGTACATGTGTATAAGTATATAAAATTTATATAAACTTTCTGAAGATAGGAATTTTGTGTGGTAAAATTTCAAATTGCAATAGATATTTACAAATTGTCCCAGAGAATGTTAATTTGCATCCCATGTGGCTGTGGGCAGGGGTTTACTTAGCTCTCTAGTGTCCTGGAAATTTTTAGGGGACAGAGGGGTACGAAGAGGGGTCAGAAAGAAAGACCAAGAAGAGCCAAGAAGGAAATGGGTTGAAAATTGTAGCTTTAATGAATCTTGTAGATTCGATTAAAAAGGACAGACAGCGTTGGAGATGAAGGCAGGTTATTCAGGAAAAAATAACTGGTGTAACTATGTCTGGGCATTCAGCTTCCATTCTGGGGTCACTCAGTGATGACAGAAAGAAGAGCTCCAGCATTTATTCAGGGAAACTTTCTCTTAAAAAGTTCACGTAATAACTGCCTATTACCAGCTTTGGATTTTTTCATAACGGTGGGGTTTTTTGGTGCCTAAAAGAAAGGTGAATAGAAATTAAAGTAATAATAAATATACCAAGGAGAATAAAACCCCGCTCTCCTCTATGTTAAAGATAAAAGGCTTTTCCCAATGTGTGTAAATAAAACTAGTGTTCTGCATAAGGAAATGCTCGACTTAACAGAGAAAAATCTCGTTTCTTATATAAATTAGTGGTTATTTCAGAATTTTTATATTTTATTTGTTTCCGATGAACCAATGGCTATACACTATTGTGATTACGAAACAAAGCATTCAGATAAAGATTTAGTCATTCTGCTCTGTATTCAGCCATGACGGATACCCCTTCCTTCCTTCTTTCCTTCCTTCCTTCCTTCCTTCCTTCCTTCCTTCCTTCCTTCCTTCCTTCCTTCCTTCCTTCCTTCCTTCCTTCCTTCCTTCCTTCCTTCCTCCCTCCCTCCCTCCCTCCCTCCCTCCCTCCCTCCCTCCCTCCCTTCCATGTTTCTTCCCTTCCTGTCTCCCTTTCTCCTTCCCTCCCTCCCTCCCTCCCTCCCTTCCATGTTTCTTCCCTTCCTGTCTCCCTTTCTCCTTCCCTCCCTCCTTCCCTCTCTCCCTTCCTCGCTCCCTTCCTTTTGGTGGGGAGGCTATTATAATGTGTGATATCTCCATGGAGCCTTAATCCAGACTTCCGGCATGTTAACATGGCACTTCTACAAATTAAAGAGTTGCGAGTGACTCTGGAGCTTATTTTGCAGGTTGTTCCACATCAAAATCTGCCTGACCTGGCATCAAGCCCTGGCTGGAAGCCAGAAGAGAGGGTTACAGAAAGAGATGAAGGTGTCAGTACCAGAAGCAGCAAAAAGAAATGGGGCAATGTAATTGCCTGATTGAACCACACACCTTATCTATACCCAGTTTGTGACTGTGCTACAATATGTAAAATGCCAAAAAAGATCCCACTAAGGTGGTGGTAGGCTTTAGGATGATTTACCCCTTAAACTTTTCAAACTTTTTGTAATGTCATAGTGTTTTTATAATAAATGATTTAAGAATTTTTTCTATAATACTCATGCAGACACTAATAACATAAATCCCTGATATTTTATATTTATGGAAATATATCACTTTTCTTTGAGATTAAATAGCCTTCCAATACCAAATGATATTGCCATTAATTATTAGAAAATGTTTTTAAATTATATGGACATTTAAAAAATTATCAAAATCCACACACACAGCATAGTCAATGCAAGCTAAATCCTAGCTACGATGTAATTAATTTTGTTGGAACTCTGGTTTCACGTTAGGGAGGAGAGCTTGTTTAGGTTATTCCTAATTCTCTACACATTATGAGTCGAAACCGACTTGATGGCACCTAATAACATGTGTAAAAAGGCAGTTTTCTAACTGAGAGCATTATGTTAGTATAAAATTATACTGACATAAGGCAAACCTTTTCCCCCAAGGTTCTCTTTCATGGGTAGCTCATCTTGTGGAGATTTCACAGCAAAACAATAAAATAAGTAAGATATAAAAGCTTTCAGTATCAGATGTTAACTCTTAAGAAAAAAAGTTAGCTCTTTTAAAAATTAAAATTCATCTTTAGAAAGGTAACATAGACCCATTAAGGAAGAATACATGAGAAAGCCAAGGCCCTCTAAGTGTTCTGTAGATTGTGAGGGGCCCGCAGAAGTGACACAAATCTGTGGTCACAGGAAAACAAAGCAGTGAAAACAAAAACTCTTTTTTTTTTTTTTTTTTTTTTTTACCACTTTTTAGCTAAGCTGTCCTGGGTAATGTCTTTTGTGTTAGTGTGGATTTCCTCTCTCCCTCCTCCATCTCTGGCTCTCTGCCTTCCTTCCTTCCTTTTTTAAATTTGAACTCAGGACAACCTGATTCATAGAAAGCAGAAAGATATGTCTCTTGAAAATAGTTTCTAAAACTGAAACTTAGGGAAACAAATGGAGGGCATAGACACTGAAAGGTAACTCCGGTGACGCCGCTTTCTGTTCCAGGAATATTCCACATTTTCTATGACCTCTGGGCTTGATCATCAACTGTTTCCACTGCCTGCAACACTCTTCCACCCAGCCCAACCACCCGTCATCGCCTCACCCCGTAAGCTGCTCGTGATCGTGGTCATTCAGATTGCATTTAGAAGTCTCTGCCTCTGGAAAGATTTCCCTGGTCCCTCATGTTTGGGTAAATGGGTCACATCCCTCCCTGTGTGCTCTCCACAAATGGGACCCATCATATCATGTCATCGTCACCTCTATTATTGTCTGTGCACCCCAACTGAACGACTGTGTCTGCCTTGTTCACTTTTGTATCTTTATGACCCAACGGAGTGTTTACCACCAGTAAAAACAAAACAAAAAGAACAATTGCCATGGAGTTGACTCCAACTCGTGGTGACCCATGTGTGTCAGGGTAGAACTGTGCTCCATAGGGTTTGCAACCATCGATTTGCCCAAAGTAGATCATCAGGCTTCTCTTCTGATTACAAATGGTAGGAGCTGAATATTATATTTTGAACGGACATTGAATAAACAAATAAATAAGCAACCCAGTGTTTTTTTAAATTAAAAAAAAATTTTTTTAAATCAGAAGTCAATGTAAGACATATGTTTGCTTTCTCGTTAAGTGTCTATTAAGCAGATGATTGTAATCTAAATATTTTTATAAGCAGCTGGATAAGATTCTATTGAAAAGAGTGAAATCATATATTTAGGCTTTTGCTTGATTTTTTTCCCCATCACAACTTAATGCACTTTTTTTTGCTCAAGCCATAACTGTAAAATGCACAGAATATTTTAAATTATTCTTTCATGTTTTTGAGAAAGATACTATTCTATTTCCTCTGTGCTATGATGTAATGTTTTGCCCAACCACTGACCCTGGCTGGTGGCTGGATTTTCTGCACAGCTTATGGCCTGATATAAGCTGAGTATATCCTGAGGTGCATAATTATAAAACATGTGTCCAAAACAAGTGACTCATGTTGACATGGGTGGCAACTTGCTCTAATAAATGTGGGAGGTAGGCAGAAAGGAAAACAATGCTGTAGGTATTTTCTTCTTGATGTGTGAGTACGAAGGCTTTGATTGCCAAGATCGTGATTATTAGTAAGTTTGAAAGGAAATGTACAAAGTTGTGAAAACGCTGTGCTAAATAAAAAAGTCAGTGGTTTTACTTTACCATCTTTATTCGGTTTCAGGACAACTGAATTGTCGTAGCCGGGAAAGTAGTGCATTTCACCTTAGTGAGAGGTTTGTGGAGTATAAATCCACTCAATATAAGAGTGGAAATCCTAAGGCCTTACTTCTCGGGTTAATAAATAAAACCGGAAGTGAAGTCTCAATGCTCCATTTTACCCTTCAGATGTCTGCAGTTTACAGTATAGTTAGCGTGACCAAAGGTAATTTACAAATAAGTGATTTCCTTCATAGTGTCCAACCCAGAGAAAAGCACATGATACTTTTTGAAATGAATTATTTCATGCTTGTGTTACCTGGTGGCACAGTGGTTAAGAATTTGGCTGCTAACCAAACGGTTGGAAGTTGAAACCCACCAGTCACTCCTTGGAAACCCTACGGGCCAGTTCTACTCTGTTCTATAGGGTCACTATGAGTTAAAATCAACTTGATGGCAATGGGTTTGTTTGTTTTGGTTTTGCATTATCTTTGGAGCCCTGGTGGCACAGTGGTTAAGAGATTGGCTGCTGACCCTTTGCAATCCCCCACCCGCTCTTTGGAAACCCTAGAGGGAATTTCTACTCTATCCTGTAGAGTTGCTATGAGTTGGAATCAACTCCATGGCAATGGGTTTTGTTTGATTTTTTTGTTTGTATCATCTTAAATGGTGCATGACTTGGGAAACACACCTGAAGGAAGGCTAGAAAGAGCACCTTGAAATATCTGTAGAGCCTTTATCCATGAGATTAATGGCAAGTTGTAAATTGATTTCAAAAAACAATCTTATGTGCTACAATGCTTAGCGTACTATGCGTTTGTCAGCTAAATTTGAAAAAACAAAATAAATCAAAATATTACCAAATTACTCATTTACATTTTCTGCTAAACTTAATACAAATACATGATAGAACAGCTTGTGCTTAGGCCGTAGGAAAAGCACAGGAAGATGGACGTGATTATTTGAAGAATTCCGCCCTCAAAGCTGTATTTTACCAGAAATTTTCATAAGCTAAAATATTTTCTTTCTTTAAGAAATAGCCTAGAAAACATGATAAGCTGTCAAGTGCATGTCCCTTCTGTAAGACCAGGCATGTGGCCATGTTCTCCTACCAAGAATGTGGAAGAGAATAGACTGGGCATTTGATGTGAGATGAAGGCTTATCTGGGGCCACAGAACGGCCCTCCCATGTCACATTTTCTACTTTTTACTGTTTACTGTTCTTTCTTATTATTGCTTTGGTCAGGTGACATTCTTCAAATAACAGGACTGTGTTGTAACGTGCTTTGCGAGAAGCCCATTTTCATCTTTTGTAAAAAGGCTGGCAAGTTATTCCTTTAAAATTTTGCTAGGTTGTCTTTTCCTTAATATGTACCTTAATAAATGTGCACACAAGTGTTTGTATAAACTGGAGAAATTTCTCCCTTGTGAGTGGAGGAAAAACGTGAGCATACAGAAAAAACACGATAAATATGAAAAGTTGAGAAACGGAGGTGGTACCTCGTATATCGTGTATGAATTGCTATGAAGTGGAAGAAGTGATTGACTGAAAGAGTTTGAATTTAAAAGGTGCAAGACTAGTACTTATGGTTATAAATTAAGAGATCTGCTCAGTAATAGTGTAGTACATACTGTGGTATATCACAACAAACCAAACTCATTGCCATTGAGTCAATTCTGACTCATAGTGACCCTACAGGACAGTAGAACTGCTTCATAGGGTTTCCAAGGAGTGGCTGGTGAATTACAAATGCCGAACTTTTGGTTAGCAGCTGTAGTTCCTAACCACTGCTCCACGAGGGCTCCATGGTATGTAAACCTGTTGCGGTGGAGTAGATGCCAACTCATAGTGATCCTATAAGACAGAGCAGAACTGCCCCATTGGGTTTCCAAGGAGTGCCTGGTGGTTTTGAACTGCTGACCTTTTGGTTAACAGCCATAGTTCTTAACCACTTCACCACCAGGGTTTCCCTGTGGTATATAGTGTGTAGCAAATTATTTAGTTTAGTATTCTCTAGTATCTAGAGTGGAAACTTACATGGTTGACTAACCTCTCTCAGTCTCAGTTTATTCATCCACAAACTGGGGATAACAACGGTGACCTCATAGCATCATTGGGAGAAATTACTGAGATACTGTACATAAACACCTAGTAGAGTAGCTGTTAGTTTATTCCTTCTAAATGACAGCTATTAAAAAATATATCTGACAATTAAGCCCTCTAAATAACAAAACTGCCTTTTGAGGCAGATATCACTCACTGACATTAGAGGTATTTAGGAGATTGTTCAGGAGTTAGATACCTAGTTTTGGGATATTCAGACAGCAGCATTTTGCATCAATTAAATTCATGCCATCCATGGAGGGCAGACTTGGAATTCTCTTGGTAGGTGAGAATTGCTTACAAGAATATCCTCCTGTAAAGGCTGAACTTACCTGCCTGAGGTTACCCATCCACTACCTTCAAAGGTGCTGGTAGAAATTATAGCCTACCCCAGTTTCTCACCCTTTGACCGCCAGCAGAGTCTTTGCCTTGCTGCTCCATGTCACACCTCTGGCCATGGTCAGCAGATGCCACTGGAACTTCATTGTTGCAGTGACTTTGATCTGTCTCATTTGCTGTCTTCACTTCGGAAAAGCTGGCATTTTTATTTAGTCTGTGCACATATGGCAATGACCCTGCTGAAAACACCTGACTCTTGATTTAAAGTGTGTGTAGGAGCCTTGATTTAAGCAGGTCTCGGGCTGGCAGCTAGAGAAGGAATGTACAGGCCTTTAGCTCAGTGTTTCTCTGAATGGGAGTTTTAGATCTTCCTCAGATGTGTCTTTGGGATCTGTGTGTTCTCTATGGGCATTTAAAAATATATATACCTATTTTTAATTTTGTCGATAACCTAAAAAAGCAATAACAGAAGCATATTCTGCTTCGTCTCAATGGCTACTTTATAACCGAGTTGCACTTCTACACCTGCTTCTGGGTCTGTGTGTAGGACCTGTTTGGTGCCCAAAATGAGGTCATTTAACTTTTATTGTGTTGGGAAGCATTGCTGGTTGCTTTTGAGGAAGCTTATGTGGAATTCCTTTCGCCGTTAAAGAGACAAAACAAATTTCCCTGTTGAAATTACAATAGGCAACTGGAAGTACTTTGGAGCCCTGGTGGCACAGTTGTTAAGAACTCGGCTGCTAATGAAAAGACTGGCAGTTCAAATCCACCGGCCGCTCCTTGGAAACCCTACGGGGCAGTTTACTCAGAGTCAACTCAATGGCAACGGGTTTGGTATCTTTTTTTGGGAAGTATTTTAAGTCTTATGGGCCAGTAAAAAAAACAATAGACGTTTACCTATTCTGTAAAAGATGCCATCACACTAAATGAAAGCTAGATGCATATTATAATGCATAAGGTTTTTAACAGTAGCCTGACTATTTTAAGTTGAAGACACATTTTAAGCATTGGTAAGAAAACTTGACTCAAGTTATCTTGGGTTGATATAAATGAATGATATCTAATGTTTATTCATTTCTTTCAGTGGCATGGTGGTAAAATTTGTGCTGAAGCTAAAAATTTTTTTCAACCTCTGAAAGAATTAAAAACTAATTCAATTAGTAGATAATATTTTCTTGGTAGATTTCAACAATAATTGGATTGGGTTCATATTCCATGCACACTTCAGTAATTCCATAATGCCTTTCTTACATTTTTTAAAATGACAATTTAAGTTAATCCTGAGAATTTTTTCTTTTGAAAAAAGTATTGTTAACGTAGTATTTAAATTTGAGAACCACTGCCTTTGCCAAAAATAAGAATAAGCCAGCTATTTAAGGATACCCTATGTCCCTTACTAATTTTGTGATCTTAATGTAGGTGGGTCTTGAAAAGTATTTCTTTCTCCACGTATCATATCTTTGATGCATTGAATCATTTCTGTGTAACAAGTTAACTTTATTTCCTGAAAATTAAGATTTCCACAGTGGTGAAAGAGTAAGAGGATATCGCATATGTTTTAAAGGAAGAATTTAGGAGATTAGATTCAAGCGTTTAGGAATAAATGAGATATCAGACCTAAGGCTACTACCTATTTCCTGGCAGCCATGAGGTGGGAAGAAGCCTATCAGACAGCTTCTCACCTCCTGAAACACACAAGGGTCAGAGACACCTGTCTGTGATTTTATATCAAGCAAAGCATGAATTAGATCTGCCAGCAATTTCATCATCTCTATCAAATTTATTCAGGTAACAATGCTGCAAATTTTGTTGTTATCTTGCATTTTAATTGCCTCAGAAGTAAATTTACACCTAATGACATAATTGCAATGTAATTAATTGCATGGACAATTTTAGAACCCAGCAAAACAATTTACAATTTACAACTACTATGACAACTTTTATGCTCTTACATTTTATATAGATGAAATATGCACGTCTTTTTTTTTTAACATATACATATATGCAAATGTACCTTTTTCTTTATATACATGGGATTTTCAAGTTATTGACAGCTTTGTTGATATACAAAATTGAGAACCCTATTATAGCAAATACTCATGATTCAATTGGATTAGCAATTCTCTACAGTTTTATCTTAGAATCTTAACCATGCCAATGATTAAGATATTAAGTGATTGTGAAGAGCTGCCTTGGGAAGAAGAAAGTAACCTTATGTCATAACAAGTTATATTTGTTGATGAAGCCCACTAGTGCTCATAGGAAAGGCTTTTAAGGAGTTCTGGCTCCAGCACTTCTTGTCAAAATAAATCAACTAACACAGCAAAAACAGAAGGATCCCTCTGTGTAGTATTTGGTCCTGGATCCTTTTCTCTGCTTTTCCTAATTTCGCCTTTCTGCCTTCTCCCTTTGTTTGCATTTTTCTTTCCTTAACTACCACGTCCTGTGTACTTTTATGAATTATTTAGCCTCTTTCTATAGAAAGTATAAGACTCAAATGCACTCAGAATATATTTATTGAGTATCTATTATGTGACAGTCATGTTAGAGACTAGAGACACAAGTCAAGAATCTATAGTTCATAGTCCCTCTTTGAAGGCACTCGGGGAATTGCGAGCGAGATGGACAGGTAAACAGATCAATTGCACACCACATGTTACATGGCAACTCATAGGATACTACTACTTGCTGTGCCTTGGGAAGGCAGGAAAGGCTTCACAGTGGGTATCCCATTTAATTACCCTTCTGATATAAATGGGAATTTAACAAACAAAAACAAAAAAGGAGCAAAATCTATCCAAGTAGAGGACAGAGCATAAGCAAAGACAGAGTTTGAAAACCAGGGAACTCGGTGTGGCGCAATACTTACTTTCTGTCTTTCCTTTGTCTTTTAACCAGAGAGAGGAGGCCAAGAAGGAAGATAAGGACAGGCTGGAGGCATGGAAGGTGCTCTCTGAATAATTCAGGGGGAATGGGAGAGATTACCTTCTCCAAAAAAAGGGAAGTATCTTGTTTCATCCAGTGGTTTAAGTTTTGGCTATTATCTTGATATCCAGGAAAAGAAAAAAAAAAAAAGAAAATAACATTTAGGGAAGTAATGTAAACAGAAAGAACCAAGGTAAAGGTAAAGGTGAGGGATGGGTGGGTGCACCAGAAACAAATAAAAAACAAAACAAAAAAATCATCCCTTATGATTGAATGTCAGCAATGACTTAGACTTATTGAACACTTATCATGTAGCTTCTAAGACAGAAGCAAGGATGGCAGGACTTTGTCTCACATACTTTGGACATGTTGTCAGGAGGGACCAGTCTGTGGAGAAGGACATCATGCTTGGTAAAGCAGACGGTTAGCAGAAAAGAGGAAGACCCTGCAACAATGAGCTCAAGCATAGCAACGATCACGAGGATGGCGCAGGACCGGGCAGTGTTTTGTGTGTTGTACGTAGGGTCGCTGTAAGTCAGAACCAACTCGAGGGCATCTAACAACAACAGCAGCAATGTTAGTCAGGAAGCCCAATATCACATAAACTTGAGGTTCAAGTTTGGAGGTGCCACATACCCACCCACATAGGTCAGAGGTGTGAACAAGGCCTTTCTATACAACTTTGTGAACTTAGTGAAAGCGGAGCCAGTGACGACTGCCCTTCTGGCCCCTTCCCATTGTGTCACCTGATTCACAGTAGATTGGGGTGAGTTAGGGAGTAGAACCTATTTGTCATTCTGTGGTGGTTTACGTGTTGCTATGATGATGGAAGCTATGCCACTGCTATTTTGAATGCCGGCAGGGTCATCCATGGTGGACATACCCAGTAAAACCCAGTGCCGTTCAGTCGATTCCGACTCCTAGCGACCCTACAGGACAGAGTAGAATCGCCCTATAGAGTTTCCAAGGAGCGCCTGGTGGACTCAAACTGCTGACCTCTGGGTTAGCAGCCACAGCAATTAACCACTATGCCACCAGGGTTTCCAATGGTGGACATATTTCAGCAGAATTTACAGAGGAAGTGAGACAGGAAGAAAGGCCTGGAGATCTACTTTTGAAAATCAGCCAATGAAAACTCAGTGGATCACAACAGAATATTGCCCTATATAGTACTGGAGATGGCACAGGACCAGGCAATTTTGTTCTCTTATACATAAGGTTGCTGTTAGGAATTGAATTATGTCCCCCCAAAATATGTGTTGTAAATCCTAATCCCTATACCTGTGGTTATAATCCCATTTGAGAATGTTTTTTTTTGTTATGTTAATGAGATAGTACTCCTGTACCGTGTGTCTTGAGTCAACCTCTTTTGAGATGTAAAAGAAGCAGAGTAAGCAAGCAGCAGGAAGCAGAGAAGAGGGAAGATAGCTGCCTTGCCACAAGAAGATCACCAAGAAGGAGCAAGGACCTTCCCCCAGAGCCAACAGAGAGAGAAAGGCTTCCTCTAGAGCTGACATCCTGAATTCTGACTTTAACTATGAGACAATTCATTTTTGTTTGTTAAGGCCACCCATACTTGTGGTATTTCTGCTATAGCAGCCCCAGATAACTAAGACAGTGGCCATGAGTTGAAGTTGACTTGTTGGTGACTAACAGCAACAACTGTAGAACCACACAGAAATTGTTCATGAATAACAAATACGCGATCTCTTTCCAAAAAGAGAGCAGAATAGAATTCTTAATTGTCCTCCAGGCATTTGGCAGTGGAGAGGAGGAGAAGGAGAGGGATTTGCAAAGACTAAAGAGAAAGTTCCCATCACGTTTAGAATACAATAAGAGCAGAGATATGTGGGCCTTACAAAGTGAGAATAAAGATACGCGTCAGGAAGATTTTAAACATCGTGAAGGGCAAAGTGCAACTCTTTCTCAGATTCCGGGTGGCCCAAACTGAAAGGTTAAACAGAGCAAGTTACACAGTTTTTACTATTTATAAGGAGAAATCACCCCAGAACCTCAGGTGCTAAAATAACTTTTCATCACAATTGAAGCTGAAACAAAGCAGGAAGGGAGACAAATTGCACAGAGAGAAAAATGAGCTAGCATTGGATCCAAAAGATAGCCTTCTTTTCCTGGCATTTGAGAAGGAAATCTTAAACCTTATTTCTCTCAGAGTTTAAAAACAATACGATATTCCCAAGAGTTCTAATAAATTTACTTAAAGAACACACACACACATACTCAAAAATGTTTAAAAGTCTTCTAACAACTGTATTCTATGTATATAGTCAAATCTGATTTTACTAGACCTGATGTTTGGTTACATTATGGATAAAAATACACTATAGATAATAGATTTATAACCATGTGGTTTCTATTTGTTAGTGTTAGTGCCCCGAACAAGTGTGGCACAGATAAAGAAAATACACATTTGTCAGGGAAAATTCTTTTCACTTTGCCTGTCACGTTCTGAAATTGAAGGCAATTCATTCTCCTCTTTTCTCAGTTTGCTAAGATTGTTTTCTTATCATCTATTCTCCGAGTTAGTTTTAAAGAACTAGGTCCAATTAAAGTGCTACATTGGAAGTAACCCAATATGTGTGCCCTCAGCTAAAGTAATGAGAACTTACAACTGTAGAAGAAGAAAACCTGAGAGCTAAAACAAACAAAAACAAATTCTGATAATATAGCACTGAGGAACCGTGTACCCATCATTATTTAATGATTAAATAATCTAACAGGAGCAAGACTGCTTGAAGGACATGCCTGGGCAAAGGGCCTTCCCTTTTACAATCTACAAAGAAAGAGCTATCCGCAGATCCAAAAGGCAGCTTTGGTTTCATTTGTACCAAACTGTAGTTAAAGCTATTATTATTTGCTCTTTGTAGTGAAATGCAAAATAACAGGCATACTTTATTGGTCTTTGAAAACCATTTTCACGTGCCTATTCATTTGAAGCTTTCAAACCTTGAACATTTTATGCTTTTTTTGTGTGTGTGATAGAATAGAAATCTGATAGTACAATTAACACCGATTTGTGTTGATTTACTTCATCCCATGGAGTAATCACAGGGATTATTTGTGTGGGAACAGGAATATTTTAAGAAATAAACAAATAAAATACCCTCTTCGTATTGTTCTCCGTAACTTGCTTTCATAAAAGTCAACGTCTTGAAATGTCAGTCAGTCCAGCAATTGTTCTCTGTTACACGCTGCTGTGTGGATGACTGGGGACTTCAGACTGCCTAAGCAATGAATAGGAGACCAGACCACACGTGTAATGTAAGCCATTGATTTTTGTCCCTGATGAATTCAAGTAAAATTGCATTATTAAAATCACACAAACTACTGATAAACCATTTCTAGAAGGCTAATCTGCCCAGGTTTATTGGTTCAAAGTACCAACGTATATGCCCATTTGCAGAGGAAAAAAAGGTAAAGCGTCTTATAGCAGTTAGGAACTTGATAAGGACACCATCAAGTTTTCTGAGCTGTGGTTTTCCTACAGTGAAAGAAATCATAAAAAGGAAAGTTGGTTGTAAACACAAGGATTTATTGGTTAAGAAAGATCCATGATAAATTTCTCTTCTGACTTTTGTTATAAAATCTTGAAAAAATGACATGTGTCACCAATATTACCAACAAGAGACAGAGCTTTGGGGTTAAATGGGATAAATGAATTTGAAAAATAAATATTTGCTATGTAGGCTTTGAACCAAAAAAAAATTTTTTTTAAATAGGTAAAGCAGTGAGTATAATTTGCCTGAAGATGCATTTATGGGCAAATAAGACCTATCGTTAGACTGGAAATTTTATCTTGTCAGATTTTAATATATCTGCACACCAATTTATAATTTTCTCTGTTACAGCTTCTAAGAACAGAAAGAGAGTAAAATATCCTGAATTTCTGATCAGTGTGAACTTTCTTAAAACATATTTATTCACGGTTTAGTATCATATTTTCAAGTCACGTTTTTTGTTTTTCTCTATTTTTACAAAGTAGTTTTAGGAAAAATCCTTTAAATTGAAGACTAAATTGTAAGCCTACTGATTAGGATTTTTTTTTTTATTTTTAAGAGTTTAGTTTTCAAGTATATTTTGCAGTTCAGTCTGGACTAACAAAAAGAAGCTGCAAGCTCTAAAGAAATTTCCAGTTGCTTTTACTAAGGTTTTTAGTGCCTCACTCTGTATTCCTTACACAGCCTCAGCAAGCCTCCCTAGTCCTGTGGCCGAACTGCTAAAGCCTAGGAAAGCACACGACAGTCAGGTTTCCGGCCCTGAAGGGGGTAGGCCTCGGTCAGAAAGCACTCCGCCATCGCGGAGCCACAGGAGGAAAGGACATTCCCTAGACAGAGTCCTAGAGGTGCAAGGACAAATCAAGATGCCCGTCCCTTCAACTTACCGAGTCCTACAAATGTTAGTCCCCTTTCACTGATCCGAGAGGAATGGATTGAAAACAAACAAACAAAAAATACTCAATGTCTATTCCAAAGGGCTCTAAGGGGAAATTCCTTTCTGATTTCACATTTTGGCAGGCAGTTAAATGTAGGAGCGTGATTCACCGGAGTAGAAGATATAATTCCATTTATAGCCTGAACTCTCAAGTGTGTATGTAATAAAGGAAGTCACATCCTTGAAAACGAAGTCCTATTGCTTCCTGCTAGAGAGATGCTGGACTTGAGAAGGAAAAGTCAGCTTTAAGAACCAATTGCTTAATATTTTACCCCGTATTGTACTTCTGGATCTGATGATGTCGATAACGAACCCCAATAATTCTTTACTTAAGTTTACTTTCAAGATACGACCCCCAAAATAATTTCTTTGGAGGCAAGAGATTGACATTACAGAGGTGAAGTATTAAAGCTGTGTATAAAAGCACCCTATAGGCTTGTGACTTTTGTGTATTTTTTAGAATTGCTAACATATGATAAACGCACAAATAGAGAAATTCTGTATTCCATGATACATATATGAAAGTATATGTAGAAAGCACACAAAATGTAGCTAATAACTGATATTCTGTAATAGAACACACTCCTATCAGTGCTATGCTTTTGCGTGGGTTGGGCTGTCCTTAGCTGCTGCCGCCCCCCGCGAAGACCCCAGCACTCTAGAATGAAATGCTGGCCGGTCCTGCACCGTCCCCACGACGCGTTGTGCATCGGGCTGTTTTCTGGGCTGATTTTTGAAAGTAGAAAACCAGGCCTTTCTTCCTAGTCTGTCTCAACGTAGAAGCTCTGCTCAGATCTATCCAACATCATAGCAACATGCAAGCCTGCACGAACACAGGGGTGGTGGCTGCAAGTTGAACCCAGTTTCCCTTATGGAAGATAAGAATTCCGCCACAGTACCACCACTGCCCCCTTAGTTCTTAACCAGTTGCCTCTGGAGTTGCCTCCAGCTCACCGTGACCCAATGCGTATTAGAGTAGGACGGTGCTCTATAGGGTTTTCAGTGGCTGATTTTTCAGAAATAGGTCACCAGGCTTTTCTTCTGAGGTGCCTCTGGGTTGACTCGAACCTCCAACCTTTTGGTGAGTAGCTGAGTGCATTGACTGTTGGCACTGCCAGGACTCCTTTTAGTTCCTAGTAAAACTATAACCGTTATTGGTAAGTCACCAGAGGCAGGGAACTAACAGCATTTTACAATATTGAGTTGGAAGTGTAGTAAGCTTATTGTGTTTATCGAAGAAAAGCACGACAGAGATGAAGAAGAAGAAAAAAGAAAGGAAATAATTCAAATCCTCAAGTGCCTTTATTTCAATATGAATGTTTTTGGAAAAATTTTGCTTCCCAGATAATTGCCTCAATTCTTCACTTTAAATTGTAGATAAATTTAACATGTTGAGTTCAAATTAATGTTGTTTTCTTGGAAACCACTAGGTAAATAAACCTTTATACCCTAATTTATTATTTTTACCCAGTTTATCTTAACTATATGTAAAAATTTAAGCTTGCAGGGCAAGAACAGAAAGTCATATTTTCTTCCCATATAATCACTTATAAAAATGATTTATGGCATTTATCATTTGAAAGTGTTTATTTCCAGTTTGTATTTGTAATCTTGTACTTACGATATGCAACGAGAAACCTGATTATATAAGAAATTTAGCTAAGGAAATTAGCTCAGAAAAGCCCTGTGGTTACCTCCAACCCCATGGATGAATAAATATGAGTAAAACATACCCATATGATAAAAAAATGCAAAAAGTAAAAAGGTGTTAGGGTAGAGTCAAATATTGTTAATTGTTTAATTAGATGCTGATCCGCCTTTATATTTACCATTACCCTTTTCTTTAGGTCTGAGATTAGATTAGACAATAGATTCAAACTGAACATCTTTCTTTTCAGTTCACCAATATTTTCTTGGTCTTTTTCATAAATACTTGTTTCATTTTTATGAAGCTTCAAATAAAAGCCAAAGAAATGCAATTTATTATAAATAAGTTCAATTTTTATTCAAATTGTTGATTTCAAGGGCATAACTTTTGTTGAAAGAAAGTCATACTGATAGTTAGAATTAATTAGAAATTTGGATGTGATATAAAAAGACCAGACTTAAGGATCTGACTGAGACTGGAGGGACCCCAGAGGTCATGGCCCCAGTTAGCCCAAGACTGGAACCATTCCCAAAGCCCTCTCTTCAGGCAGGGCTTGAACTGGACTATAAGACAGAAAATGATACTGGTGAGGAGTGAGTTCCTTGGCTCAAGTAGACATATGAGACTATGTGGGCAGCTTCTGTCTAGAGGGGAGATGAGAAGGCAGAGGGAGAGGGGTGCTGGCTGAACGGACACAGGAATACAGAGTGGAGAGGAGGAGTGTGCTGTCTCATTAGGGGAGAGCAACTAGGAGTACATAGCAAGGTGTGTTTAAGTTTTTGTATGAGAGACTGACTTGATTTGTAAACTTTCACTTAAAGCACAATAAAAAAAAAAAGGAAAAAAATGTGTGTGTGAAATTTTTCATTGGGTTTATCTGGAATGTGATTTTTGGAATGTCCATCTTAAACTCTCCCAAAGACCTTGATCTGAGGCTTAATGCTTTTTTTTTTTTTTTTTAACTTTTCATTTGGACAGAATGTAAGATTGGTCCTGACTGCCTCATTACTGAAACAAGCTGTGTATGTGTGTGTTTGGGTATTGACATGTCTGTCTTTTAAAGCTTTTAGCCTCTAAAAAAAAAAAAAGCAAATCAAACCCACTGCCGTCAAGTTGATTCTGACTCATAGCGACCCTACAGGACAGAGCAGAACTACTCCATAGAGTTTCTAAGGAGTCCCTGGTGGATTTGAACTGCTGACTTCTTAGTTAGCGGCTGTATCACTTAACCGCTATGCCACCAGGGTTTCCTTTTAGTCTTTAGCACTAGAAAATTCACTTTCTCTATTCTAAATGAAAGATTTCGTCCTTACCTGTAGGAGGGGGATAGGATCCTGGTATTTTTTAAAGGAAATATTGTGCAGTACAGAAGATGGAGTTGTTGAGTACAACTCAAATCCATTGTTTAAGACTGAAAACGAATACAGCCTGCAGGATTCTGTGGGTTTCTAGAGTAATAATGTTTGCCTTCAGCCATCTGTTACAGCACACATCAACTCACTCGTTTATGAATTATATTTATCTCTAAACACAAACTAGTTCTCTGTTCCTCTCAGTGCTCTGAGGAGTCTCCCAACTCACTGGTGTTTTAATTTTAGGGAAGATTACATGTGGCACAGTTAAGCCAGTTTAGAAACTTAATTCTTTCCACATTACGTAGTCAAAGGAAGTTGTTTTATTTACTAGTATTTTAGTACACTGAAGGCAAGCGGTTTCAGTGAGTGAATTCTGATTGAATCGCGCTCTCAGTCCTCTACAAGAAGTTGGTTGACATTCTTAATAATTTTTGAATAAAAGAATGAGCAAAGTGGAGTTTAAAGAAGGCTACCAGAAATTAAGGAAGATTAGCAAAAAAAAACAGAACAGAGCAAAATAAATAAATAAGTAAATAATCCTTGAGTTCAAACACAATTATTTAATGGTAATTAAGTGAATATTGAAAATGAAAAATAAAATCTCAGGACAATATAAATGCTTCCCCTTTTATCTTCACTTTAATAAAACTATGTCAAAGTTTTTACCCTACTCTAAGTTTTAAGTTTAGTTTACTTTTCGTATTCTTTGTTTCAGAGATACCTTGAATTATTTTCATTGCCGGGGCTCGGTAGCAGCTGATTAGAACAGGGTGTCTTCTTGGTACTATTGCTCTCTCTCTTTTGGGTACTATTGCTCTCTCTCTTTTGGGTACTATTGCTCTCTCTCTTTTGGGTACTATTGCTCCCTCTCTTTTGGGTACTATTGCTCCCTCTCTTTTGGGTACTATTTCTCTCTCTCTTTTGGGTACTATTGCTCTCTCTCTTTTGGGTACTATTGCTCCCTCTCTTTTGGGTACTATTGCTCCCTCTCTTTTGGGTACTATTGCTCTCTCTCTTTTGGGTACTATTGCTCTCTCTCTTTTGGGTACTATTGCTCCCTCTCTTTTGGGTACTATTTCTCTCTCTCTTTTGGGTACTATTGCTCTCTCTCTTTTGGGTACTATTGCTCTCTTTCTTTTGGGTACTATTGCTCTCTCTAGGAGGCATCCACAGTGTGAGCCTGTGGTGGTTGATAGGGTTCTGTGTGCCGGTGTGGACATAAGAAATTTTTACCTAATTGTTGCGTAGTCATCAAGAAGAAACCAAATCATGGCTGAGAAGAGAAACAAGAGTTGGAAGCAGCGCCAAGTTCTGATGGGAAACTAAAGCAAGATATGATTCATAAGAAAATGAAGGATAAAGTGAGTCATGAGGGTGGTTCAGAACGAAAATCCTAAGTGTAAGTGTCAAAGGTCTAAGATTTAGAAAGTAGAGCCTGGGACAAACAAAGCAGTCTGTAGAACTGGAAGGTGGACTTGCCCGTAAATGGTTCCCCTGCCAGGGTGACCAACTGTCCTAAAATGTGAGACCATAATAGCAATGTGGCATTCTATTTCATATCAAGCATAGGATTCCACTGTTTTTGAAAAAAGGGAATGCAATTTAAATTTGTCAAAAAAACAGTTATATTACTCTCCTCCCCTTTTTAAGGGTTGATTATAATATATACTATTATTAGGGTTAATTATAATATGTACTATTATTATAAGTGTGATTAATATATATAGCCAATATTTTCTAAGCATTACCCCGAATGAGAAGGAGTCCCTGGGTGCCGCAAACAGTTAAGGGGCTCAGCTACTAACAGAAAGGTTGGCAGTTGGAATCCATCCAGCCAAGCCTCGGAAGAAAGGCCTGACAGTCTACTTCTGACTGATCACAACCATTGAAGACCCTGTGGAGCACAGTTCTACTCTGAAACACATGGAGCCGCCATGAGTTGGAATTGACTCAACAGTGACTGGTACCATGAATGGTATACATGGGGTGGGAATGTTAGAAGACTCTGAATAGCTTTGTGTAAGAAGTAGAAGTGGTGCTGGGCTTCTACAATAGAGTAAAACTTAGAGTGCGGAAGGAAGGTCTAGAATATTCTAGCTGGGGAAAACCAAGTGAAGGGCTGGCGTGGGAGCAGACTCCTAGCAGCTCTAATCTGCCGGAGGAGGAGCAGGAGGAGGTAGGACTAACTGGGGTGGGGGAAGTCTGGCTTCTCTGTTTGAGCCACACCCAACTCCCAAGCTGGAGTAATTTAATGCCTCTCCAGCTGGACCTGGAAGATTTAGCCCAACTCAGATTCTGGGGCGTTCTGTTTCCCAGAATTGAGAAAATCTAATTAGCTATTGCCTGTTTTGCTGCTGGTTCCAATGTTTCCTTACTCCGTCCATGGAGTCTCCACCTCGTCATTCCTCTGGGGTAGCTGTTGTTCCTGATCTAAGTTTGCCTTTCTCTCTGAGACTGTGAGCTGAGCTTCACCCGCTCCCTCTCTACTTGGATTTTAGATACCTGGCTTACAGGCAGAGATGATAGCCACAGGATGTTGGCTGAACATTGAGAGTACTTTGACAACGGACAAGTAAAAAGCTTGTGGAATTTGTTGCGTCATCTCCTGCTAGAATTAAAAAACAAAACAAAACCATTGTCATTGAGTAGATTGCTACTCACAGCAATACTTTAGGGCACAGTAGAGCTGCCCCTTGGGGTTTCCAAGGCTATAATCTTTAGGGAAGCAGACTGCCACATCCTTCTCCCAAGAAGTGGCTGGTGAGTTCAAAGTGCCAACCTTTAGGTTAATAGCCTAGTGCTCAACCACTGTGATACCAGGGCTCCCTGCTAGAATGGTCCAAGCATTTCTGCAATCCTGCATGATGAAGGTAAGACATAAATAAGTGATTGTCATATCAGAACTCTTTAACAACAGTGAAAAGAGACTACAAATAAAATTGTAATAATTGTAGCTGGGAAAATATCTCCCAGTATTCCAGGACCCTAACAAATCAAATTTATTAATTTTTTATTCTCCTTTTTAAGTTATTACACACATGAATATATCATTTTTACTTAGTTATAACCATAGCAAAGATCCGATTTCGTACACCAGGTCTAATCCAAAGAGAAAAGCTTAAGGCATGTGTTTTACTACCCAACACATTGAAACAAAAGTAATTTATCAAAGAGCATGCTACCACCTGCTAAGCTAGCTGGTGGGTGCTGTAACTCCCAGAATCCCATTTTTGTAAGCAGAACTGGGCTTCCTCTCTGAGAAAAGGATTATTTCACTGCCGCTGGTGGAAAGGTCTTTGGAATTGCAGAAACCCTTTGCTCCATAGGTTGCAAACATACTCTCAATTTTACCAGCTGCTTCGATCCCCCACATTAGTCAAGCCCATCTCAAAACAAACTCCCCGAGGTTTTATTCACCACTCTGCTCCTTTTCTAATTACGGTTTTGAGAGGCTAGGAAACAGTCTTTCAGAAAAGGAAGTGCGAAAATGATAAACACAGCCCGGGCTGTTAGGGATGGTTGTTAAACCTGGGAACCAGGCATTGTTGTTGTTGTCATTTTTCAGGGGAATAGGATTTCTAGTAGATGTTTTTTTTATTTGGATATGATGACTGGGTAATACAATTTTCAAAGACCCATATAAAATTGTTTTAAAATATAGAAGAAAAACACGATTTTGGTGTTTGATGATCACAGACTGGAGGACAGGGAGTGGAGCTGTTTTTAGGCAAACCTGTAAATTTGGTAAAACTTCTCGGAATCACCTTGTCCCTTCCCCTTCTGGCACTTTCTTTTTCTCCCCATACTCACTGATACCGTCTGTCCCAAAGTATACAGACGGCTTCTCCACGGATTAATTAACGCGGAGCCTTTAGTGGCTTAATTACCAGCCCTTCTGAAGGAACATAAATTTTGTCAGGAGAGCCTTGGGGGACGATGAGCGAGTGGCTCTTGGTAGTAGAATTTCAAGTGCTGTGTTCCTGGAAGGGGAAGTATTTGCTGGACCAAAGGCTTCCTGACCTGTGATCATATCCTATCACAGAACGCCTGCTCCATACATATAAAGGCACCTTGAGGAATATCACTCCATGTGTTTGAGAAGGGAATTGGGTAGATAATCTCAAGACTTGGAAAAGAATGAGAAATACAAAATTAAAAATTGTCTTTATTGAAAGCAAAGCTATTTCCTGTGTCTGTTTTGTGAGTTCTCTATGGTGATAATCTCTGCTGAAGGATGATAAAGTCGATTTAGTGATAACCAGAATCTGACAAGGCAAGCATCTTTCTCCAGGGATTAGCAAGCAATTAAGTGAAATCCCTTCTCTGAATGTTTCTGCTTCATCTTCCGTCAAGGAACATTCAAAATTCTGTCCCGGTAACTAAGGCTGAGGATATACTGCCTAACATAGTGCTGGAAGACGAGTCCCCTAGGGTGGGAGGCACCACAGTAGCCAAGCAATGGACTCAAACATACCTGCGTTACACACCGAGCAATGCTTCGTTCTGTTACACATAAGATCCCCACGAGTCGGAGCCGACTCAAGGACAGCCAGGCTGAGATTAGATGAAATCTTGGCAATAGCTCCACCCAACCCCCAGCTCAAACTGCTCTGAGGGGCAGAAGCATGTCCAGGCTAGCCCTTGGTCCTCTGGGGGCTTTGGGCCATGGTACGTGTTTTGGGACATGATGATTTTTGGCAAATAAAGACAGAAAAATGTGCAACTGCTTTTTTTTGTTTGTTTGCCTGGTGATTCCTAAAATGGTGACTATCTACTTGAGTCAAATTTGAAGATATGTTGAAAAATAATAATAAATATAGTGATAACAGTATACTGTATACTTTTATGGAGCCCTGATGGTGCAGCGGATAAGAAACGAGCCAACAGGTTGGCAGCTCAAATCCAGTAGATGCTCCTTGTAAACCCTATGGGGCAGTTCTGGGTCACTATGAGTTGGAAATGACCCAATGGCAATGGGTTTGGTTGATCTGTATATACTTTTTAAAATGTATTTACCGACTACTTTCATTGAAATGACATGTAAGAATAATAGACTTCTTAAGTCAATATTTGTATGTTTTATTTATTTCTTTTTCTAAGAAATATATTGACATAAACAAAAGGATATTATCTAGAAGAGGTACTTATGGATTCAATTAACTAGGACCTTTTACTCTCACTAGTTTTGTTTTGAGAAACTATCTCATAGTTTTTTTTAATAATGTATTAGTGTAACAGTTCATGTCACAAGCAAATTAAAATAAGAAATGTCCATTTCTAGAAATTCTTCTTTTGTGGCCTGAAACCACTATGACCACAAGGTATCCACCTAGTAAAATATTGCTATAAAAATCATATCTCCGTATTTCGCCAAATAGAGAAAAATCAACTTGGGTTATTTTGATTATCTAACGACACAACTTTAATACTTCACCATGAAACAGTTACGGTCTTGCTTTCATTTGCCCTCAGAAGTTGAATATTCTGTCTTTTATAAAACTTTCTAACATAGAATAAATCAAGCATTAGCTGTTTTGTTGGTTAACTTAGTGGCAAAACCTGAAGAGGAATAAATTTTAACCCGAATTTACACTAGTTAGTCATTGGTTCAAATGATTTCTATTTCTTTCTATATTTTGCCATTATGATCTTGCCCAAAGACATTATTTTCCCCTCTTGGGAAGTAACCTTTAGTGTGTTTATTTTCATGTGTTAGGAACCCACAAGACCGTGATTAAAGAAGTGGAAGTTGTGTCCATATAATGTGGGTAATGTTGCCTTTTGCCTGACACTTTGTGGCTAACAAATGCTTGTATCCTCTTCGTTTCGACAGTAAAGTCAGCTTTAATGTATCAGCGTGGTAAGCTGACAATTGTCTGACCTGAATGAGCGGTCTGGTTTAGAAATTCTCTTTGTTCTTTGTGGGTCTGTCCTGTGACATACTGTTATTTCCTTCAAAGTGGAGGCTGGCATAATGAACTGAAGAGAAGTTGACCCAATACAACCAGATCTACGCAGTTGTGTTCATCTTTGTTCAGTTGGACCCTTTGACATGCCCTTCTGTGTTACTATGTTAGTGTTATAGGGGAAGGGAAGAATTTGACTGTTTGGGGATCAATAGCTATTCTAACCATTCTTGAAACCTGTTGAACAAGATCAGCTTGACACTTTTTCCTCCCTCTACTCAGACACATGACTCTATTAAGGGAAATTTAATCCGTATGTTTCTGATTCCTTTACACTTAACTCATCAAACTGTTGTTTTGTAAGAGGGCTTTGAAGTCAAGGAAGCCTTTTAAGTCATTTTTTATGAGACTTTTTCAAGCCTTTTCTTCGGAACAGGAAGTGGCATTTAGCCAACAGTTAACGAACTCAAACACCAAAATGTTCAGCTTGGGTTTGAATCTCTGAACCCAAAAGTGTTTGAACGGACTCTTGACATGGCCCATCTTTGCTGGATACGTAGTACCAATAGCCATCATAGCAGTCGTAATTACCAAGATGACTCCAGGAGTCTAACTGCCTGCCAACTGGTGTTTCTTTAATCAATCTACTTCATGCTAAATTATGACTCATTTAACTTTAAAGGAGCTACTTTATTACCCAATCGGCCCAATGTTTTTTGTGACTTCTGTGAGAGCTATTGAAATTGTCCCTCTCGCCAACCAAGCTAGATAGAACATTTAAATCCAGTCACCAGTAAAAGCACACAAGGGTTCAAGTTCGCAAGACAAGTGAGCGCTGATTGACCATGAAGGCTCATATCCACAAAGACACAGAGATTATCTCAGCCACTTAGTTCCTAAGTGAAAAAGATAACGTGGGTCCTGCAATCCTTTAGAAAATAAAACACACATTTAAATAACAAATGAAGTTCCTGGCCATAGAAGTTTTTCTTTGATTTATACTCAACAGTTGTTGTAAGGATAAAGTAGCCTTCGTGTCTCAGGAAATTTTTAGTCCAAACGAGCACAGTCTGTCGTGGTAGTGCCTGCTCCCTGATGCATTTGAAGGGATTCTGTCCTATGGGCTTTGTAATCATTCCACTGAGCACTAATCATGCTACTTGGACATTATGCAACGAGCACATGCCAAGTTGTGACAACTGATCTATGTGGATAAAAGCTTTAAAGTAGCCTCAAAGGTTGCCCATAAAGGGGGCAGTGAGAAATAATTCTAGAAACAAGAGAGTTTCATCAGTTAACGGAGAGGAGAAGAGAGCTCAGGCAGAACCCTAAGCCTCTTCTTTAGGGGCGCTACTCTGAGTTCTGCTAAGGAGCCTGGGGAAGTGGTACAGACTCCAATCGTACGTGTGTCAAGACAGCAGGGTGGTGTAGGACCCGGGGACTCTGGATTGAGACTGTCTGGTTCAAGGCTGGGAGCTCCGGTGGTGCAGTGGTTAAGAGCTCGGCTGCTAACCAAAGGTTGGCAGTTTGAATCCACCAGTTGCTCCTTGGAAATCATATGAAGCAGACCTACTCTGTCCTGTAGAGTTGCTGTGAGTCTGAATAGATGGCAATGGTTTTTGTTTTGTTCAAAGCCTGACTCTGTTCATCATTGGCTCTGTGATCTTGGGAAAATGGGGATAAATTCAAGAACCTATCTCACAGGACTGTTGGAGGGACTGGAAGATGATAAGGTGAAGTGCCTGGTAGATGCACAATAAACATTAATGTTATTATTGTTGTGAAAGGGTCCTTGTGTAGTGCAAATGGTTAACATGCTTGACTGCTAAGCAAGAGGTTGGAAGTTCAAGTCTACCTAGAGATGCCTTAGAAGAAAGGCCTGGAGATCTACTTCTGAAGAATCAGCTATTGAAAATTTGATGGAGCACAGCTCTACTCTGACACACGTGGGGGGTCACCATGAGTCAGAATCAGCTCAAAAACAACTCATTTTATTGTTATGATGATGATCATGGTTACAATATACTGGGCCAGGGAATGGTTTAACTACAAATCATTCCCTCAGGTAGGTGTAAGCCAGACACTGGGGTTATGAGCTCCTTGTTATATAGGTTGTGTACTGGAAACCCTGGTGGCGTGGTGGTTAAGAGCTACAGCTGCTAACCAAAAAGTTTACAATTCAGATCCACCAGGTGCTCCTTGGAAACTCTATGGGGCAGTTCTACTCTGACCTATAGGGTCGCTATGAGTCGGAATCGACTCGACGGCACTGGGTTTGGTTTTGTTGTTGTTGTTATGTTCAATCTTCCTAGGAGCGCTCATCCATGTGCATGGTTTTAGGTGACACTTGTGTGCTGATTGTTCTCAAATCAACACCCATCGTCTTGGCCTCTCTCATCGCAAGGCCTTCAAGGACACTATCAGCCTAATCTTCAGCCTTCTTGATGAATTATAGGCCTTTTCTCTGACTTGCATGTTCTTTTCATATCCCGTAACTTCACATATACTGTTTCTTCTCTGTAATAGTCCCAACTCTTGTCCAACTGGCAGATTTCTACTCATCCCTCAATGGTCAAGCTTCACTCATATTTTGTTATAGTGCTCATCACATTGTACTGGAAATGGCTTGTCTTTTTATCTCTCTGCTGCCCTTGCAGTGTCTCTCACATAGCGGGCATTGAATACAAATTTGGTGAAGGCGTGAGAGGTGTCTAGAGAAATAACAGGAAGGTGAGGAAATAACAGGAAAATACTTTTGTTTTTATCAGTTCTACTTCCACTGTGGAAACCCTGGTGGCTTAGTGGTTAAACGCTACAGCTTCTAACCAAAAGCTTAGCAGTTCAAATCTACCATCTGATCCTTGGAAACCCTATGGGGCAGTTCTACTCTGTCCTATAGGGTTGCTATGAGTTGGAATCCACTCAACTGCAATGAGTTTGTTTTTTTTCTTTTTTCTTTTGGTTACTTCCACTATAACAGACTCTTCACATCTCAGTTCTCTCTGGGGTCACTTTTGGAAAATTCGAGCATCTTGGAAACAGTATATCTGTGTGAGGGAGTTTTATCTTTCTCCATGAAAGGTCTGGAACAATGCTCTAAGGAGAAGGAGTATGCATTGTGGTTTCCATGTTGTTTGTTGAATACCTTAACCCAGATTTCAAAGCAGCTCCCTCAGGACAGTTTTTCCTTGTTGTTAGATTAGGGTTTGGCAAAGAGGAGGCACACAATATTTGGTGAATGAATGTAGGAGAACAAAGGAGAAACAGTATCTAGGTAACCAGGAGACAAGAGCCACTGTTCTTTGCATTTAAGATTTTTGCTTCAAATTGACTTTCCAGTTGAGTCAGAGTGACTCAACCTCATTAAATGGCAATGTCAGAAGTGCCTTCTTTTTCCATTCTTATTGCGAATGATGCTGTCATTGTTGTTAGGTGCCATGGAATCGGTTCCGACTCGTAGCGACACTGTGCAACAGAACAAAACACTGCCCAGTCCTGCGCCATACTCACATTGTTACTCTTGAGCCATTGAGTCTTTGCTAATGATACTGCCGTATTTTCCTTATCGGTGTTGGAACTGCTGAAAAACATGTACGCGACTTTCAAACCCTAACTGTGTGTGCTCTGTGAAAAAGGTACAGGTCACACTGATGAAGCTGTATGTGCTTTATGAGACTCTTTGTGCTCGTTGAGAAGTGTAAGTCACTTAGTCATCGATGCCCGTGACCAGGAGGTGACTTAGCACCCAGCAGATGCTCTGCTCTGATGACCTGTGGACCTCCCTGATTTCAGAGACTTTATGTGGACTCTGACCCCATCTGAAGATATGCTGGCTTTTTTTTTTCCCCTCAGAACTGGAAATTCTAGAGTCCAGTCAGTTGCTGACAGCAGCTTGAAACACAGCCCTCATGTATCCTCTGCACGAGGAATGTCACTTAGAATTAGGTCACTCTCCCTGGCCAGTTCACAACCCTCGTGCTCGGGTCAGGGTGTCTGTCCTAAGAGGTGTTTTTTAGATTACAGGTCACAACCCTTTAATTAGTTGAGGAATTAATTTAGTAGGTTTCAACGAGTATTTAAAAAAATGAAATAGAATGTATCAGTATATTTTATATTGTAAGAGTAAATATTGGTCCATGAAATTTTGTTTTGTTTTTAAAATGTGTGTGTGTGTGTGTGTGTGTGTGCATGTGTGCACATGATGTGCTGGGTCTAGATGTCAACTTTATTCCCTACTTTGGGTTACAGTAGAAATGGTTTGAGAGCTGCTGTTTTAGAAACTTTGAAGCAACCCTGGGGTTTGGATGTTGATCAAGGAGTCACGACTACCCTGTATTGCGAAACAGCTGAAGTGCAACCTTGTTTGGCACAAAATCATGTACGTCATTGCCTTTAACTAACGTCAGCTCTCCATTATTCACAGAAATGGAAGACAAGGATATTGCAGATAATTTACAAATTGCAGATTTGTCGAGTTTAATTTTACTCAAGTTTTTCCTTATTTGCGACCCATCTATTTAGTACCTATTATATGTCAAGAACTGTTCTAGATCCTGGGGAGATACTAGTGTGTAAAAGTCAGTCCCTGCCTTCATGGAACTTAAGACATTTCCTAACAAAATGTCTTATAATTCTGAGTAACAAAATTAACTGGTTTATTTTACCACATTCTTTTCTCCAGATGTCAACCTTCTCTGTAAATGGGAACTGGTCAGATAGGTGAGCAAACAAAATTAGAAAAACAAACAACAAAAAAGGGAAAACATTGAGTCTGAATAACACATAATCCATCCCCTTGGTATTTGAGGCATTAGGGGAAGTAATAATATCAGCCATGTGCTTGACTTCTAGTGCTGGAAAAGAACCAACAAAACAACCAACCACCCCTCAAAACAACCAACCCATCAAACAGCCAACCACCCCCCAAAACAAACAGAAAAAAACTTCAGTTCTGAGTGCTAGCTATGAGTTCAGGAGTCCAGAATCTGAATATTGTCCTTGTGACTATTTCATCAATCTGAATTTTCTCCCTAGTAAGAGAACGAGAAGGCTCACTATTTAGTTCTGATTCAAACTTCAAAGTCTTCTTTAGGGACAAAGTTGATGTAGCAAATTTTTTTTTCTTGTTATTTATTTTCCCACTTCTAGTTGTCTCATGCTGGATTGTCACATTTAAGTATCACCAAGTAAAATCCCTTCAGAATAATCAGTCATATATATGCCTTGTTCATTGTTGTTAGGTGTTGATTCATAGCGACCCTACGTACAACAGAACGAAACAGCGCCCGGTCCTGTGCCATCCTCACAACGGTTGCTATGTAGAAGCCCATTGTTGCATCCACTGTGTCAACCCATCTCCTTGGGGGTCTTTCTCCTGATAACATATCCAAAGTACATGAAACGAAGGCTCACCATTCTTCCTTCTGAGGAGCATTGTTGTTGTACTTCTTCCAAGGCAGATTTGTTTGTTTTTTTGGCAGTTCATGTTATATTCAATATTCTTCACACGACCATAATTCAAAGGTGTCAATTCTTCTTCGGTTTTCTTTATTCATTTTCCAGCTTTCGCACACATATGAGGCGATTGAAAATACATACCGTTTGGGTCAAGCTCATCTTAGTCCTCAAGGTGACATCTTTGATTTTCAACACTTTCAAGAGGTCTTTTGCAGCAGTTTGCCCAATGCAATTTATCGTTTGATTTCTTGAGTGCTGCTTCCATGGGTGTTGATTGTGGATTCAAGTGAAATGAAATCCTTGACAACTTCAATATTTCCTCCATTTATCGTGATGTTGTTTATTGGTCCAATTGTGAGGATTTTTGCCCCATATTTAGTTAACCATTAAAGTAAACAGTGCCCTGACTTATTAAAGAGAAAAAAGAAGGGACGTATGTCACAGAATCTGGAAGTCTTTTCCATGTTTTGTTTACACTGGATTTCAAAAGCTGACAGTATCTTTCCTTCCTTCCTGCTCCTTGATGTAGCGAAAAGCTTCCCATGTATGTCTGATTTTATAGTTTAAAATATTTATCATGCGTCATGTACTCAAACACCCTTCTGCAATAGAATTGCACAGTGTGAGACTGATAGCTTCTAAACTTTTTTTTTTACTTATTTTTTCTCTCAATAACCTCAGCTCGCCTTAACTATTGTATAATTTAACTTTATGATTCATTCCACGTTCCCACAGGGAAACTTTTTTAAACATAATTATACACTGTGAGAATGGAGCTGCTAATTTTTCACCGAGTTGCATTTTCATGGTTGCTCCCCTGCATCCTAGTAGTATATTTCGATGGAAGATCCATGGCAACAGTTGTTTTATTTATGAGTAAACTGAAGAAGGAACGTGGACTTTGGCTGAGCTGAGTATGTACTGCACACCCAGAATGTAACTGTACTCATGCCCACTAGTGGGGATGTGGCCAAGGGTCCATCAGATTTCCGGAGAAATCTGTTCCGTGGGAGCAAATCTACCAGCTACCTCAACACATAATGAAACAAACTGACATGGCAATTTCTATTCTTTTAAAACACATTTTGAATTTAGTGTGTAAAAATAACTATAAGTTAGCAACGGTATTATCTCACTGGGCAATCTGAATCTAATCGATGATTAGTTCAGCAAATATTTGTTGAGTAGGAGCCCCTGGGTGGTGCAAGCAGTTAACATGCTCAGCTGCTAACCGAAAGATTGGAGGTTCTAGTTCACCCAGAAGCACTGAGGAAGAAATCTACTTCTAAAAAATCAGCTTTTGAAAACCCTGTGGAGCACAGTTCTACTCTGACACTCATGGGGTCACCATGAGCCAGAATCAACTCAACAGCAACAGGCTTTGGTTTTTATTAGGCATTATGGGAACTATGGACATAAATAAAACCTTACTTTCAACTCGAGGAGCTGAGTCCAAGGGCAGTAGATATATGAATAGATAGCAAAATGTGAGGCAGTATGTTTTCACATCTGGAACAAGAGATGTGGAAGACAGAGGGTCCGAGAGGAAGGAGGAGTGCTTACTTCTAGATGGAAGCTTCGGAGGGCATATCGTGGAGAAGGGGGAGTCCTCAAGGAGAGCAGGACTTCAGCCCCTGGGACAGGGAGAGGGAAGTGGATCCCAGGTTGGGTGGGCAGATGAATACATGTTAGCTTTCCATTTTGGCTAGAGAATATGGAGTGTAAGGGAAATGCCAAAAAAGCAGGTTGGGGTTAGAGTTTGGATGGTCTTGAATGCTATGCTGTGGAATTCACACTTTACGTTCTGTGGAAAATGAAAGTCCATGGTGATTTTGGGCAAGACCATGAGATGCTATTTTTTTTTGTTTTCATTTGTATTTGTTTGTTTTACTATGAGAAACAGAAGAAGCTAGCATAATGCAGAAATGTGTTAGAAGAGACAGAGGCCAGATGGAGGGTGTCCTGTTTGGAAGTAATTACAGCAGTCTACGTGAAAGGTAATGAACTCAGCATTGCAAGTAGGTCCAGAACAACTAGATGGTGCCCGGCTACCACCACCCACTGCTCCTGGACGCCCTTTTAACTCTGTACTAAAGTCACTCCTGAGGTTCACCCTTCAGACAAAGATTAGACAGGCCCATAAAAAAACAATAATACATGTAGCTCAACCATGTATACGAGCCTAAGAACAGGCACAGCAGCCCAGGGCCAAGGCTGAGAGGCAGGAAGGGGCAAGAAAGCTGGATGAATGGAAACGGGGAACCCAAGGGTGAGAAGGGGAGAGTGTTGACATGTCTTGGGGCTGGGAACCAATGTCACGAAATAATATGTGTGTTAATTATTTGATAAGAAACTAATTTGCTCTGTAAACCTTCGTCTAAAGCACAATAAAAAGAAGGAAAAGAAAATATTGCAAGTCAGCAGGCAAACAGGAGAGAAATGATAAGTTAGTCTGGTTCAAGTGTGGACCAGGCTCAGTAACTGACGGGCTGGTAGCTGGGGACAGGAAGGGAGAAGGACAAGGAGATGGCTCCACAGACGCCGGCCTTTATGACACAGTAGATGGTAAAGTCACAGTGGATCAGTGGCTTGCTGAGAAAGGAGGAGAGCATTTCGTGGTCATTGTGGGGAAGAGTGGGGAAAATGATTCTTTTTGTTTTGGCTTAGATGGATGGGAACATATTCAGAAGAATATGTCTCAGACTTCCACAGGCGTGCGAATCACCTGAGGGTCTTGCTAAAAGGCAGATTCTGGTCCAGTAGTTCTGGGCTGGAGGCTGAGCTTCAGCTTTTCCCAAAAGCTTCCAGGAGATGCCCGTTTTGCAGGCTGGGAGACCCCATTTTGAGCAGCAAAAATCGAGTTTGGGAAAGAAATCAGGTTATGAAAATTCAGAGGTCACTTTAAAAGAGGTCGTAGTTTAAAGATACAAAAGCAGGAGACGCTGTAAGTAGAAAGGAAAAAACAAAACAAACAAACAAAAACAAGTGAGGTGATGAGGGGCTGAAATCTCAGGCTGAGCCTAAATCAGGGCTGAGATAGGGAAGAAGGGCCAGTAAGAACATTGAGAAGCAGTAGTCAGAGATGTTACAAGAAAACAAGAGATGTTTATAATCATAGGAACCAAAGGAGAGTTTGAAAAGAGTACAGTGGTTCCCAGAGTCAAAAACAGGTTCTAAACACCTGAGGATTGAGGTCAGTACTGCGGACCGTCAAGTTTTACGTGATTTAAGAGGTTGTGTTCCTCAGAATGAATATAGGGCACAGGCTGGATAGTAGAATTGAACTGAAGGTGAAGATGAGCAAAAATGGGTATAATTTTTTTTTGTTTGTTTTCTCCCCTAAATGATTGTCTGTATAGAAAAGCAAGCAGATAGACAGTTCCTTCTATTATTGTTTCCAGGAGGGTTTTGGATGGGGAGACAGCAGCACGTGACAGGGTAAGTGGTAACAGCCGGCAGACAAGCAGGGTGATGAGTCCGGAGGAAGTCGTAGCTGCAGCTTTGGAAAACAGGGGGGATGGCTATGCCTCTTTCACTTGTGTATTGCTAAAAAACAAACTATTTAAAAATTTAGAGGCATGAAACAACACAATTCTTTTTTTTTTTTTTTTAATTTCTCAGAATTCTGTGTGTTGACTGGCTCCCCTCTGCTCCATATCACCTCACCCAAGGCAGCCATAATTTGAACCAGAGTACAGCATTCAGGGCCTCTCTCTCCATGTGGCATTTCCAGCAAAATACCTGGACTTACTGACATATGACGGCTCAGGGGAGAGAAAGCTGTCAGGCAGTGACACTCAGAAAGTGTCATTTCTGCCATATTCTACGGGTCAAAGCAAGTCACGAAGGCAGCCCAGATTCAGCGTGGGAAGAGGCTACACGAGAGCATAAATGCAGGGAAGTATAATACATTGAAGGAGCCTAGTGTCTCGGTGATTAAAGCCCTGGACTGTTAACCCAAAGGTCGTCGGTTCAAACCCAGCAGCCTCCGCGTGAGAAAGATGCGACAGTCTGCTTCTGTAAAGATTTACAGCCTTGGAAGCCTTAGGGTTTAGTTCAATTCAAAATATAATTTCATTTTAATCCGGAGTAGACTAAATTAATAATTTATTTTCTTAATGTTCCAACAGTGTCTGGTAACTTGATTAAATGCTGAAAAGGTTTGGACTATCACATTAGTCAATACAGCCAAAATAAAGAAAGAAATTGGTGGGAAGATTGCGTATATGGATATCAGCTTATTTTCCAGCCTTTAGCATGCTTAATTTTTTCTTCTATTATCACCTTTACCTAAATATTGGTTGTCTAGCTGTGCTACTATTTTTATAATGCTATGGTTTTTTTTATGCTTCTTTAAACATGTACTTCCTTGTTATTTATTTCCTCTGCTTTTTTTTTTATCCTTTATTTTCTCACTCTCCTTTTGTCTTTAATATTTTTTCAACACCTTTTTTTTTACCGCTGGCTGTTCCTAACCTTTTCCGGAGACAAAGAATTGCCCAGAGAATGATAAGCAAATGGCGTTGGAGAAACTGATGAAACTTTAGTTCAGTGGAAAAAACTTACACTTTGTCTTAGGAAATTGATTTCCAGATGAGGGTATTTATCATCTAGACAGTTCTTTGGCTTTCCCTGCTAATTCCGAAAGATTTAGTGCAATGTTTAGATCGTATAGGGTTGTCACTGAAAGGAACCTTGACTCACAGACCCAAGTTGGTCACACCCCAAGCCAATACGAATGTTGGCACAGAAGGGAGAAACAGGACCCTCCTCAACAAAACCTTAGGCTTCTTAACCAATTCTATCAGATTCTTTTAAAAAGCATAGAAGTTACCACCAAAGAGCCCCTGGCATTCAGCCAAACGTTAGTGAGCTAATTTCTGGTGCACTAAGGAAACCCTGGTGGCGTAGTGGTTAAGTGCTATGGCTGCTAACCAAAGGGTTGGCAGTTGGAATCCACCAGGCACTCCTTGGAAACTCTATGGGGCAGTTCTACTCTGTCCTATAGGGTCGCTATGAGTCGGAATTGACTCGATGGCACTGGGTTAGGTATACAAGGAAAAGGGACAGGCTTGCCAGGAAAGGGAGCTGAAACAGAAGGACTATAAGGAGGGGGTGGAGACGGAGGAGAAGATTTAGGAAAGAACAAAACCTAATTCAGGTGTTATCATGGTACGGTGAACTTCCGGGAGATGGTTGTAATGAGAGACCATGGCAGGAGTAGGAAAATCAAGTGTGGCTTTTTGAACCAGGAGTGCCTCCTGACTGCTGGTGCGAGGCTGCACCTCTCCCGGATAGTTATCACGCTGCTACCTTTCTCTTTGGTTGAAAGGATGTTGGGTCATTCATTTGTCTTTCCTGGAACACACCTGCTACAGGACACCGGGTTAGTGAAACACGGCAATGAAGTGGCAGGAAACGATGGCTGGGAGAGGGGGCAGAAAGCGCGTAACTTAAATACCTGGATGAAATTGGGCGACTACCAATAAATACAAGATACCGTTGATTGATTGATTGCTATCTGCCAGGATTAATGCTAGGACATGGAGATAAAGTGCTGTAAAAGGTAAACTTGGCCCCTGATGCAAATCAGCCAGGAGCCAGGGGTTTACAGGTGCTGAAGGCAAAGCCCTTGGTGGTGCAGTGGTTAAAGCACTTGGCTGCTAATTGGGAGGCCAGCAGTTTGAACCCACCATCTGCTCTGCAGGAGAAAGATGTGGTGGCCTGCTTGGGACCCTATGGGGCAGTTTTACTCTGTACAGATTTACAGCCTAGGAAAACTTTTGGGACAGTTCTACTCTGTCCTATAGGGTGACTGAGTGGGAAGGGACTTGTCAACAGTGGGCAGAAGGTAAACCCAGTACTTCGAGATGTCAGATGAGATAAGACAAAATGTTAGAAAACAAGCAGGGTGTGTTTTACTACGGAGATCTTGAAATAAAAGACATTTCTTCTTCAGCCAAGAACTTCCCTTCTATGCAGGGGACAGAAGTCTCTTGTTGGGTGTGCTGTACCAAGGCTCCACAGAAGGAAGCAGGGGACATACGGGGACAGGGAGTAGGCCAACCCGGTTTTAGTAGAGCCAAAAAGGCCAATGGCAGGGGCAGAACCAGATCAGCAGATCAGGATTCTCCCACTGGTCAGAAGTTTGCTGCTCCTATGGATAGTCTTTCTCCAAAGAGGGCACATTGTGCTTATAATCACACAGTGAGGTTTTGACCCTAGAAACAGGGAGAATGAGTCTAGCTTTACCACTCCTCTCCTCCACCCTTCCTCTGGTCTTCTCCCCTGCCACCCCCACCCCATTTGAGGTTTGTTACAGAGTGAACTGTGATCCTCAAAAAGATACATTGAAGTCCTAATCCCTTGGACCTGTGAATGTGACCCTGTTTGGAAGCAGGGTCTTAGAAGATGTTACCAGTTAACATGAGGCCACCTGGGTGACTAGGGTGGCTCCTAGTCAGAGTGATACATCCTCCTAAAAGAGGAGAAGAGACAGAGAGACAGAGGAAAGATGGCTATGCGAAGATGCACCTATATGCCAAGAAACGCCTACGGCTACCAGGAGCTGAGAGACAAAAGAATGGGTCTTCCCCAAGGGCAGACAGAGAAAACATGGCCAAGTCATTGCCCTGAATTCAGATTCTCTGGGTGGTGCAAAGGGTTAACGAAAGATTAGAGGTTCGAGTCCAACCAGAGGTGGACTGGCGATCTATTTCTGAAAAATCAGTCATGGAAAACCCTGTGGAGCATAGTTCTACCCTGACGCACACGGAGTGGCCATGAACTGAAGTCAACTTGATGGCAACTGGCTTCAGCCCCCAGAACTGTGAAACAATAAATTTGCATTCTTACAAAGCCACTCAGTTTGTGGTATTTTATTATAGCCGCCCTAGGAAGCTAATATAAGGTTCATTATAACTCAGGAACTATTGCTGGTGCCAGGAGAGTTACAAAGTGACTAGGACTTGGACCTTGCCATTAAGGAGATCATCCTCTGTTAAGAAGAGAGATGTGGAGAAAAGATGACGGACGATAGAATGAATTTAAGTACTAATGGAGCCAAGTTCAAAGTATGAGGAGAGCCTGAAGATGGAACCTCTAATTCTAGAAAAGGGGTGTTAAGGGAACCTTCAAACCTAATGGAGAATCATGAAAGACAACTAGTAGTTTGCCAAGTGCATGGTTCCAGGAGCTTGCAGTTTGGTATGGAGAGAGGAAAAGACGTTCGTTCTAGGCAGTTACGTTGCTCTGAGGGGCCAACAGAGTCGATTTCAGCTCATGGCAACACTGCATGTACAGAGCAGAACTGCTCCACAGGATTTTCAAGTCTGTGACCTTTCAAAACCAAGTCACCAGACCTGCCTCCAAGGTGCCTCTGGGTGGCTTTGAGCCTCCAAACTTTTGGCTAAGCTCGAGTGCTTAATCTTTTGCTCCACCCAGGCATATAAAATACAACCTGTAAAACCCCGTTGTCGTCGAACTGATTCCAACTCATGGTGACTCCATGTGTACAGTGTAGAGCTGCTCCATGGAGTTTTCTTCGCTGAAATCTGTATGGAAGCAGATTGCCAGACCTGTATTCCAAGGTGCCTCTGGGTAGATTCAAGCCACCAACTTTTTGGCTAGTAGTGGAGCACTTAACCATTACCTAGGCTTATAAAAAAAAAAAAAAAAGTCTTATACATAACCCTTAAAAAAGCTGTTGCTGTCAAACCAATTCTGACTCATGACAACTCCATGTGTTACAGAGTAGAACTGCTCCGTAGGGTTTTCTTGGCTGTAAACTTTGTGGAAGCAGATTGTCAGGCCTTTCTTCCATGGTGCCACTGGGTGAGTTTGAGCTGTCAACCTTTTGGTTAGTAGTAGAAGGCAAATGGCTTGGGCCACCCAGGGAGATACATAGCAAATGTGAATGCAAAAAAGGCTGAATGTATACAAAATTCAGAACAGTATCCTGCCCTGTTGGATAAGAAGGTAGAGACTGAGGCAGGAATGAAGGTGAAAAGCAGGCATGAGGCAGGTAACAAGAGGGTTTATTGTGTATACCTAGATTTGGGGGCACCTGCTCAGTTCCTGCTTTTCTCTGGGACCTGCCCATCATTCACAGCCTCACTGGAGGTGTGGGCCAGTTAAAATATTTGTTTTTGGTTGTCCCTGGCCACAGGTGACTAAATAAGAGGTGGTTACATGACCCCAGTAAAACCAAACCACAGACTCAGTGAACCAATCAGATGGCTTTTCTTCAAAAACATGAACTAAGGGTCATGTTGGAGCTTGATGGATATGGGAACAGAAAGCAAGAGCTGAGAATGAGGTAGTTCTTCACCATTGCCTCCTGAAGTAGAGATGGCTGGTCTACTGAAAGAAACAAGCTAATACTGCCCACCCATACCATTGCCGTGGGGCCGATTCCAACTCATAGTGACCCTATAGGACAGGGTAGAACTTCCCCACAGGGTTTACAAGGAGTGCCTTGTGGATTTGAACTGCCAACCTTATGGTTAGCAGCCGTAGCCCTTAACCACTATGCCACCAGGGTTTCCAAGCTAATAGTAGAGGCATGCAAGGAGAAGCGGAGCCATGAGACCTTGCGAGTCCTGAGAGAGGTTCCAGACGAGCGTTTCCCACCTTTGTGTTCCAAGACATACCACTGAAACCTTTAATAAATATTCCTTTTTGGGGGGAGCTGATTTATGACCTTTGCAAACAAATGCAGTGAAATGCATGCCACTCAGAGTCTGGAATTTATACGTCTTTTTTTTATAGGTAGGGGACTTAGCACATAGAGAATAGTTATGAGACGGTCGAAATCAAAAGAAGAGAAAAATGCTAGGAAGCCAGGGGAATAAACTGGCTACCAAAACCCCACAGCCCTCGAGTCGATTCCAACACATAGCAACCCTGTAGGGTTTCCAAGGCTGTAAATCTCTACAGAAGCAGACTGACAGACACATCTTTCTCCCAAGGAGCTGCTGGTGGTTTTGAACTGCCAAATTTTCAGTTAGCAGTTGATCACTTTAGCCACTGTGCTATCAGGGCTCCTTATAATCTGGTTAGGGCTGATGAATTCCTGAACTCAGGAAAGGGAACAAAGGAGGAGAATACAGACCAAAGGCACATTTATTTAGGAAGTAAAACAAAAAGACCCGGTGAATGACTACTGTCAAGGATAAGGATAGATCGATGGACAATGAATTAGCTGATGTGAATAGCAAGTTGGTAATCATATTAAGGACTTTAGGAGGAGATAGATCTGCAAGTTTAAAAAAAGCTTAGTTGGAGAGACATTGAGGAATGTATGTGACACCAGCTTCCAGGAAAGAACACACAAATGGTAGTTAAGCAATGAGTGTGGAAGTGACTGCCAATGGATAGTGTAAGGAGAGTGAGGAGAGCAGTGGTCTGGAAAAGAACTAGGAGAACGACAGTCCTCAAGGGACAGGCAGAGAAACGAACTGAGAATAATGCTTGGAAGAGTTGAGTAAGAGGTAGAAGGAACGACAGGATAACAATGGTCTAGGGAAAAAAATTTCTAAAAAAAGCATCAAATGACGCAGTGAGGGCAGTGAATATAAGCCTTAGATTTAGGCATTTCAAGGGTTATGGTGGATTCCAGCACAAGGCATGCAGAGACCTAAGGGACCAGGGGATGGCTGGGCAAAGAGGCTCTGGGTTCAGGGAATGTGCCAGAGGACAGAGGTTTGCCTGAGGGTCCCAGGTAAACCTGGACCAGACTCAGGACTGATGCCCAGAAAAGCTGTTAAGGATGTCCAACACCAAGTGTGGTTGCAAGGCTGGGAAGCTGTTTTGTTTTTTAACTATAGTCTTCCTTGGCTCTGAATTTTAATAACCTAACTATCTAAGGAAAAGTATTTAACAGCTGCATTTTTTCTGGGAGTATGAAATACAGAAAGTTAAACCTCCCACTTTGCTAATAAGTGAATACAATTACTGTCTAACCAAAATAATTTAATGGCTGAGTGAGGTAATGTAAAGAATTTGGAAGAGCCGTGATTGCAAGTAAGTCATTTTATGTAATAGTCTCTGTCCCTCCCAGCTGGAGTCACTGATCCTGGGATCTGCCTGCAAGTCGAGGCCTTTTCAGTCCCATAGTGCAAAGCCCAAGTCACTGGCTTGTGGGGCTTGTGACTCTAGGTCCAGCCTTGGGCATGTGGAGTCTCAGCCTCCTGCTTGGAGGCCCTGGGTTTTCTGTCTTGTCTAGCATCTGGAACACCCACACCCCTTAGAAACTTAGTGGATTTTGCTCTCTCTCCTACCTAGATTCCAGATTACCTGCCACCTGGACACCCACTGCCTGCTCTGCTCTGATAGGCGCTCCATGGACCTGACGATGACCTGAAGCCCGTTACCATAGACTTATGGCGACCCTATGGGACACAGCGGAACTGCCCCATAGGGCTTCCAAGACTGTAAATCTTTACGGAAGCAGACTGCTACATCTTTCTCCTGCGGAGGGGCTGGTGGCTTAGAACTGCTGACCTTTTTGGTTAACAGCCAAGCGCTTAAACACTGTGCCACCAGGGCTCCTAGAGATATCAAAGGGGAATATCTTATGGTAAAAAAAGCTGTACAAGTTTTAAAAATGTGGCTTGATGGACGCGCATCACTGCATTAATGCTCCACAGTTGTTTACACCAGGGTGAAAACTTTCTCCTCTCCACCGTTGCCCCCAATACTTACCAAAGGAAAAAAAAAAAAGATCCTAAGTTGGTCAGTAGCTTTATTGGACTTGGGAACATTTTTGGCTTTAGTACTTCAATTTTAAGGTTTTGATTAAAAAAAAAATGACCATTGATAATGAAATACTCATTTCCAAATTGGACGTGTTTAAGAAAATTATTTTTTGAACATTAAATTAACTGCTTTTATTGTGCCTTTTAAGGAAACCCGGCATTTATAAAACTACTGTTACACCAATATTTTAAAGTGTCAGGTATATTTTCTGCTCTGATTAAATATTTAGGTAGTTCTGGCCAGGGAAAATCAATAGGATAGAGCTGAACACTTTGTCAATATATTGAGATTCTTTTTATTCCCAGACTACAAATGGACAGGCAGGGATCTTTGCTCTTAAAAACCGAGTATTTAACCACTAAAAATAGCTCCTCGAATGTGAAGTCACTGAAGAGGCTTTGCCAGCGTGGGAAAATGAGGGCCCCGGGATTTGCTTTCTGTGATGAGAACATTAAAGCGCATTAGGGAGGGGATGAGGCTGCAGGCTCCCATCCCTTCCCAGAGGCACTTGTTTTGGGAATGCTTACGGATGATAAAGACACGTTTGTACACTCAGGACTCTGAGAGAATACGAACGCGGCTGTCTGAGTTAGCGGCTCAGGAGGGCGGCCTTCCCCTCCCAGGAAAGCCAAGGCTCAATTTGCAGGGAAATCAAATTAGGAACTTGATGCCTGGACCTGAGGCCTACCGGGGGAGGCTGGGCGAGGCCAAGCAGAAAACCAACAGCTGCAGGAATTAGTGTTAATCAAGTGGAGTGTGTCTTGTGGGTGACTGCAGCAGCTGGAAAGATCTCAGAATATACTTTCTCCTTTTCCTGACTCCTATTAATCCCTGAAATTGCTTGTGTCTTATATAACCCAGAGCAAGCGGTGTCCAGCTTGGATATTATTTTAAGGCTCATTGCTCTTAGGGGGTATTCGGCTGTTACCATGTTAGGTAGCCTTCCCTCCAAATTGACATCACCCTATCCCATGTAATCTGTAAGCACCCACTGCCTCTGGGTGATGTGGAGATAGAGGTCAGGCCGGCAACTGGAAGTGATGGCAAACTCAGAGCAGGAAGGGGCTGGCTGTCTCCTCCCTGCCCTCCCACCTCAGGCCACAGGTTGGCAGCCGAGCCCAGCTTTCAGGGGGAGGTGATGGGGTCTGGGAGAGAGTAGCTTGGCTTCCTTCGTCTCAGGCATCTACATCAGCACCAGGGGTGGATTAACCACTAAGCAGGGTACGTACCCATTTAGAGTCAGCGAGGTAGACAGGGCTTCATTGTGCTTATTTACTAATCTGTAGTGCACAATTTCACATGGGTTTCACCACATCTTTGATTGTTAAACTAGCAGGAAGAAGTTTGAAGCTGCTGGCAGCCATCTTGCAACTGTGAAACTAACATAAAAGCAAGGACGGATTACCCAATAAGCGAGGTACCCACAGGTTTAATTGTGCTGCTTACTGATCTGCAGTGCGCAACTTCACCTGCTTTTCATCACATCTCAGGTGAAATTGTGTGCTACAGATTAGTGAATAAACACATTAAACTCTCCTTGGTAATTGGGTAATCCGTCTCTGATCAGCACATCCATAATTTACTGGCTTCCCTTCTCAGCCTCAACCTAAGCAGACTGGAGCTGTGATAGGAACTGAGGCTCCTTCTGGACCTTAGCACAGGGCACGGAAAATGTCTAAACATCATGCTGCTGGTGGCTGGTTTGAAGAAATGAGGCATCTAGCAAGCTCACGTGGTGGAAGGAGGGACCCACCTGTGTGCTGATAAAACTACCAGAAACTCCACTTGGAGTAATTTTTTGGAGTTCTGAGGGTGCTACCACCACCCGTCAGTCAGCTGTACTATGGCGGCTTGCAGGCTACCATGATGCTGGAAGCTCTGCCATCAGTATTTCAAACACCAGTTGGGTCTCCTACGGTGGACCAGTTTCAGAGAAGCTTCTAGACTAAGGCAGGCTAAGAAGAGATGATCTACTTCTGAAAATCAGCCTGTGAAAACCCTATAGATCACAGGAGAATATTGCTTAATACAGTGCTGGAAGATGAGCCCGCTAGGTTGGAAGGCTCCACATGATAGCTGCAACCATGAACTCAAACATACCGGTTACCATAAAGATGGTGTATTTCCAGCCAAGCTTTCATTCTGTTACACACAAGATTGCCATGAGTTGGAGCTGGCTCAATGGCAACTAACAGCCACAAAGGGAGGACTATGATTAAATTTTAGTGTCTCTTTTCACATAAACATCTTCTCAGTTGGAACCCTAGTGGTGAAATAGTTAAGAACTATGGCTGGTAACCAAAAGTTGGTAGTTCAAATCCACCAGCTGCTCCTTGGAAACCCGATGGGGCAGTTCTACTTTGTCCTATAGGGTCGCTATGAGTCAGAATCGACTCGGCGGCAGTGGGTTTGGTTTTGGTTTTTATGAATTGGAGCCAACTTGATGACATCTAACAACAACAATAGTCCAGTACGACAATACTTAGAGTCCTGTGTTAAAGTGAATATTAAGCCAATAATAGAAATTGATTGATGTTTATTTCATATACGATTTGCAAATCAGGGCAATATTTCTGACCAGAGTCAAACACGTTCCAGAGAAGAAAGATCTTTTACAGATTTTTATACCTCAACTAGTTGCTAGTAAAGGTAGTTCCAGGGTTACGAATGAGATCCATGCCTAAGGATGCCTTTAAGTCAAATTTGTAGGTAAGTTGGAGCAGGTTAGTATGGTTCTTACTCAGCACAAGTTAGTCAAAGGTTTCTCTTAGTATATGGTATCTATTTTACCTTTCTATGCAAATGAGACACTTAAGAAACACTTCCAAACCACACAGTGTTTTCATCAGTGTCACAAAATAGTAGAGCATTCGTTTGTTATTAGGAACCATTGTATTTAACTCAAATTTTTAATATAACAGTCTTTATGGCAGTCTGTTCTTAGGGATGAGTTGTCTGTAAGTCAGATGTTCATAATCCAGGGACTGCCTATAATTATACATTGGCATGGAAAAATGGCCAGAATAAAAAAAAAAAATGGCCAGAATAGAGTTAACAAAATAACTGTGGACATGCAGGACTACATACAACATTTTCTCGAAGAACAATTCAAATAATTATTGATTGACCTTAAAACATAGCTCCTACGGTCTCTATTCCCCCCACGTGTCTGTCAGTTTGCCGTACCACGGGGGCTTGAGTGTTGCTGTGATGCTGGAAGCTATGCCACCGGTATTCAGATACTAGCAGGGTTACCCATGGAGGACAGGTTTCAGCTGAGCTTCCAGACTAAGACTAGGAAGAAGGACTCGGCAGTCCACTTCTGAAAAGCATTAGCCAGTGAAAACCTTATGAATGGCAGTGGAACTTTGTCAGATATAGTGCTGGAAGATGAGCCCCCAGGTTGGAAAGTACTTAATTGTGCTCATGAGGAACCTTTACATAGATCAAGAGGCAGTTGTTTGGACAGAACAAGGGGATACAGATTGGTTTAAAGTCAGGAAAGAGGTGTACGTCAGGGTTGTATTCTTTCACCATACCTATTCAACTTGTATGCTGAGCAAATAATCCAAGAAGCTGCACTATATGAAGAAGAACGGGGCATCAGGTTTGGAGGAAGACTCATTAACAACCTGTGTTATGCAGATGACACAACCTTGCTTGCTGAAAGTGAAGAGGACTCGCAGCACTTACTAATGAAGATCAAAGACCACAGCCTTCAGTATGGATTGCACCTCAACGTAAAGAAAACAAAAATCCTCACAACGGGACCAATGAGCAACATCATGATAAATGGAGAAAAGATTGAAGTTGCCAAGGATTTCATTTTCCTTGGATCCACAATCAACAGCCATGGAAGCAGCAGTCAAGAAATCAAGAGGTGCATTGCATTGGGTAAATCTGCTGCAAAGGACCTCTTTATAGTGTTGAAGAGCAAAGACGTCACCTTGAAGACTAAGGTGCGCCTGACCCAAGCCATGGTATTTTCAATCACATCATACGCATGTGAAAGCTGGGCAATGAATAAGGAAGACCAAAGAAGAATTGACGCTTTTGAATTGTGGTGTTGGCGAAGAATATTGAATATACCACGGACTACCAGAAGAGCGAATAAATCTGTCTTAGAACAAGGACAACCAGAATGCTCCTTAGAAGCAAGGGATGGTGAGACTGTATCTTACATACTTTGGCTATGTTGTCAGGAGGGATCAGTCCCTGGAGAAGGATATCATGCTTGGCAGAGTACAGGGTCAGCGGAAAAGAGGAAGACCCTCAACGAGGTGGATTGACACAGTGGCTGCAGCAATGAGCTCAAGCATAACAACGATTGTAAGGATGGCTCAGGACCGGGCAGTGTTTCGTTCTGTTGTGCATAGGGTTGCTAAGAGTCTGAACCAACTCGAGGGCACCTAACAACAACAACAATAGGGTCGCTATGAGTCGGAACTGACTCAACAGCAGTGGGTTTTTTTAGTCTGACCTTTGGAGTTTACTGTTGTTAAAATGACTGCGCATACATAATTCTTTAAAAGAGCACAATGCTCAGGCCAAACATCCTTTATTAATTAAACTAAATTAATATGTGTTTTAAAGATGACTTTCAAGAGACAGCTTCAGGTTCAAGGTTTAAAGATTTCCTCTGGGCAATGGTTTCGAGTATGTCATTTTAATCTCAGTATCTCCAAAAAGTCCGAACTGCATGAAAATTTAAAATTCTTTTTTCACCTGATTTTATGGAAAACTAAAGAAGGAGCACCCAAGATAATTTTTCACTCACAGGTCTGGGCCCTGGGCAGAGATGGCTGGAAAAGCGGAGGGCTGACTGATACTGCTCACTCTTTATTATGTGTTATTAATTATTTTGCTTTTAGACATAATCTCCACATATATATGAGTCCCCAAACAGTACAAAATTATGTTTGTGAGATAGATCCATACTGGTATATATTCTGTAGTTCATTTATTTGCACTGTTATATCATATTCTATTGAATAAACATAATGCATGCTGAAGAATAACCAAGACCCAAAAAATAGCCTATGTTGAGTCTGAATTTATTTTTTAGAGCACCATCACTCTAGAGCAAGTCTGATGAGTCTCTCTGAAAGTTCCTTTCCAATAAGGTGGGATTCCAAAAGACACTTTTTTTAATAGCCTTTATTTTCCAGTGCAGTTTTAGGTTTACGGAGAAATTGTGCAGAAAGTAGGGACAGCTTCCGTATCCCTCCTCTCGTGCTTACACTGTTTCTCCTATTATTAACATCTAGCATTTGTGTGGTACATTTGTTATAATTGATGAACCAATTAAAAATATTTATTTACTTTTATGATGGTAAGTATATATTCTCCAGGGAGAAGGACATCATGCTTGGTAAAGTAAAGGGTCAGTGATAAAAGAGGAAGACCCTCAATGAGATGGATTGACACACTGGCTGTGATGATGGGCTAAGTATAGCATCCATTGTGAGGATGGTGCAGGAATGGGCAGTGTTTCGTTCTGTTGTACGTAGGGTCACTATGAGTCAGAATCAACTCGATGACACCTAACAACAACAAGTACGAGCATAGAAAACAAAACATTTCTATTTCAACATTTTTTACATGTACAATTCAGTGATGATGAACCAATATTCATGCGTTGTCATTAACTAAAATCCATAGTTCACATTACAGTTCATGCCTTGTGCTGTACAGATCTACGGGTTTTGACAAATGCGTAATACTATGTGTCCACCATTATAGTATCACGCAGAATAGTTTCACTGCCCTAAAAATACCCCGTGCTCCACCTATTCACCCCTCCTCCTCGCCCGTGAACCCACTAATAGGCACTTTTTGATTTAATACAGAGGGGATTGAAAAGCTTCTCTTGGAGTGAGTCACCGTAACAGCCTGCAATCTTCTGAGGGAGCATTAAGCCTGGCCCAGTTCTCTGCAAGGCCCAGGAGGAGTTGTTGAAAGCTCACGCAGACTGAAGATCCTGCAACAGCCAAGTCCATTTGCTTATTATGTACAAGTTTGGGCAGAAGTGTGACATAATTAAATGATCAGTTTGCTTGTCATGGACATTTGTGTTGTTTCTATTTTTTTTTTTTTTTTTTTTGCTGTTAAAAATAATGCCCCTATGAACATGTGGTGCCCATGGAGGGCTTTCTCAAGAAGAAATACCCAGGAGGGGATATTTGGGTCACAGTGTATGTTCCTCTTCAAGGATGTTGTTGTTGTGTTGTTATCTGCTGTGAGTTGACTTCGGGTCATGGTGACCTCACATACAATAGAATGAAATGCTGTCCATTCATGCATCACACTTATAATCACCAGCATGTTCAAGTCCATTGTTGTGGCTTTGTATCAATCCATCTCACTGAGGGGCTCCCTCAATCACCCTGTCTCTCTGCTTCACCAAACTTGACCTCCTTCAGTGACTGATCCCTCCTGATGAAGTGTCCAGAGCAAGCAAGTCAGTGTGCTATAGTGATCCATGGGGTTTTCACTGGCTGATTTTTGGAAGTAGATCGCCAGGCCTTTATCCCTTGTCTATCTTAGCCTGGAAGCACTGTTGAAACCATGAGTGACTCTGCCACTATTTGAAATATCGGTGGCATAACTTCCAGCGTCACAGCAACAGGCCTGCCACACAAACTGACAGACAGGTGGTGGTGAAGTATATTAGATAAGGAGAAGTTATTTTCCAAAGAGCTTGTTCTTCCACCAGCAGCATACTTAGACCTGCTGCTGTACATTTCCAAGTGCTTGTTCATTCTGTCTCGTGAGGAATGAACACGTCCCTTGTTATTCAATTTGGGATGTGATAGGCAAGTTAAATAAACGCAGTGCTATGGGATCTGTGCTGAAACAGCACCAAGTATCTTCAAGAACGGGCTTGTCTTATCCATCTATTTTGTATCCCAAATGCCTTGCAGAGTGCTGACACATCCATGCTCCCTTGGTTGTAACACCCTAGCTCTTGAATTGCATTTCTACCTGGTTTGTGTATTTTTTAAAATTCTTGAGAAGCTTACCTTTGTAGGCATTATGTCTACTCCAAAATAGGCATAATTCCAATGTATCGGGTAGGATTTTTTTGTGGGTTTATAATAACGGGTTTAATGTCTGAAGGCATAATGTAATGTTCACATCAATAATGAGCTTTGCACACCAAAACAAAAGGGGTGCAATGCTCAGAGGCCAAGGAAACAAGAGAAGACATAAACACAGCAAGCTTTGAATGCTGGTAAGTGCATTAAAATTTCAGATATGCAATTGTTTGGGGTGAGCCAAGGTGCGGAGCAGCTGTACCTGCCCGGTTTTCACAGGTACCATGTCCTCCGCCAGTCTCTATAAATAGTGATAGCAATTTGAGGTCATTGGGAAAGGCAGCCGTTGCTGTTCCTGTCACTTTCTAGCCATCTGAGAAATGTTACAACAGTGTGCTGCGAGAAGGCTAATAAGCCTTGAGGGAATCCTAGAAGAATATGGAGATCTCATAAAGTCCAAGGGGCATGGGAATTCTGGGAAGAAAAATGTGGGGTTTATCCTCGCTGGTGCTCAACTGCCTCAGTAAATTCTGCTCATACCAACCAGGACTCAGAGCTACCATCTCAGTTCGGCAGCCGCCTGGGAAATTAGGTGATGGACGACTCAGTTTGGTCTTTGAGAGACAAGTGTCCACTTCAGAAAACTGCCAACCCCCTCAGCAGCCTTCACGACAAGGCCCGTCAGTGACTCGAGCTGATTGCAGAAGAAGTCTCCGAGAGAGGAAGGACAAAAGCAGTCAAATGTCCCTTTAGGAATAAAATACAATTCAGTGCAAGAAATTTCTATTGCATTTCCATTACGTTCACGGGAGTGAGCTCAACATTGCCGAGGAGACAGAGAAGAAAGCACGGCAATCACTTCAAGAAATTAGCTATCAGAGAGCTCAAAAAGAGGAGGGAGGCTAGAATGGGTCACATCTGTTGTTAAGCTAGAATAAGCCCTCCCTCTACCTTGCGTGCAAAATTACAACTGACAAACTTAGCATCAGCCATTTTCAGAAAAAACATACAGAGCATAAGTACAGGAACTAGCACCTCCTTTGACGTGTTTTGCCGGGGAAAAGAGAGGAAAGGTGTGGAACTGAAATCCTTCTCAAAAATGGAAAGCCGGGGAGAACCAGGCCTTTCTATCAAAGAGATAACTCTCTTCGGGAAAGTGTTACCTGCTTCTGTGTGTTTGAGATCACAGAGGGTGAGCTGGACCAATGTCAGCCCAGAAAAATGGGAACAGCCTGGATCTATCTGGAAGCAAATACTCCACAGATGGAGAGGGAAGTGGGAAGTTAGCTCAGACCACTTGATTTTAATTAAACAGCTTTCAATTTTGTGAACTTGGAAAAGAAAAGGCAAGCAAAACTGATAAAGTCCATGTGACATTGACTTTGTCTCTTTAACACCTAGATAAATAAGCAGAGCAATGTCTATTCACCCTAAGTATGGGACCTGTGTTGCAATTCCCTGGGCTGGTGCTCACACTGCTGAGGGACAGGATGAAGTACCTGAGAAACATAGAGCATCTAAAGAAGCTTTAATACAGCTTGGCACATACCTGAAGACAGGGCAGCTGTAGCAACAGTATTTGGTATTTAGGGATGTTTAACAGAACACCCTAAGGGAGGGAGGGAACGCGGGTTCATGGTTAGTAGGCCAGAGGGACTGAAGGGCAGTTCCAGCTCTCCTTCTACAATCGACTCCGGCACTCTTGGGTAACATTTAGAATGCAGCCATCCAGAAATTTCGTGAGGCCAGATGCAAGGTTGGGGATGAACTAGCTTGTTGCTTAGGACTAAAGCTAACGCAAGTTCTCTTTCTTCTGAAGGCTTGGAGAGGCAGCTTACGACCTCCAGCTCCACTCCTAACCTTTTAATGCCAACCCTCCCTCCTCATTTCCTGTTTGTTTTCTTCATAATTGATTAGCCAGGAAACATAGTCATGACTTTTACTGACATTTGAATATTGGACATATGATGTCTAGGTCAGTTGTTCTCAGCCAGAGGTGATTTTCCCTGTAGGCTACATGGGGAGGGAGACGCTGCTGGCATCTAGTAGGTAGAGGTCAGGGATTGAGCTGAATATCCTACAATGCATAGGACTGCTTCCCACAGCAAAGAATTACTGGGTTCAAAATGACAGTAGTGCCAAGGCTGAGAAACGCTGGTCTAGGCTAAAATCTGCTTTTTGCTGAGGAAACTTCGAAAGGTTGAGGGGGGATGGATCAAGTCGTGCTGGTGAACCTGATTTTATAAGGTCGATGTTAGGCTTTAGTTCATTGACATTGTACCACCAGTTGCCTGGACTAGACAGCCCCATGGGTGTCAGGGTGAAACTGGTCTATAGAGTTTGCAATGGATGTTTTGGGGAAGATGATTGCCAGGACTTTATTCTGAGGCACCTCTGGACTTAGACTGCCAACCTTTTAGTTAGCAGCCGAATACATTAATCGTTTGTACCATCCAGGGTCTCCATTAGATATTAGCAGGAAGTTTTTATAAAGTTTTTGTCACCAATGTTCTTTATAGCATCAATTATCAATATTCTCTGAAAAATGTTGTAGGTCACATGTGTGAATCTCACCTTTGTTCTGCCAATTGCTGACTTTGAGGTACAGCTGAGATTTTCTACCTACCCATCTATCTAAGGTTCTCTTGTTTGGGGTGAAGAGGGAAGGATGCCCCTTTCTAACAATATTTTTTGCTTCTAAGGAAACTTCATGTGAGAAACAACAACACTGTCTGGGTGGCCATTGGTTAAATATTTATTCTCTTGTTTAATTTATTTAAATTTAATTAAAATAATTTGATTTTGTAGCTCCATTATTAATATCTCCAGTACATTCAGTGAAGTGAATTGAACGAAAGACTTAGACTTGGAAACATGCAGAAATGTCCTGCCTGACTGTGGTTAGCCTTTATTTATGATCTCTCAGAATGCCTGATGCTTTTGTAGTGGAAAGCAGGATGGCTCATTTTGCTGTGTGAACTCCATATCTTGGTATACGGTGGAGATCTGGAGATTTAACATAGAAGCTGAAACGGTAGCTGACATTGAATATGAAGGACACTCAGTAAGAAGATTCTGGATTTTTTTTTTTTTTTTGGCCATCTTTATTACATGCACATGTGAGGATGTAGATTAACTAATCAAACAGCTAACTTACATTCTTTAATAACTTCAGTTATATCTATACATTTAAAATCCAACTACCAAATAATATAATAATTGAATAATATTGCTTTTTCCTACCCCTCTTTTGTAAAGCAATTTAATTCATGCTCATTGCATACTCTTATCTTTAACAGCAGAGCTTTATCCTCATTGGAGCTACTTCCCCACCAATACACTCTCTCATATCATATTTTCCATGTCATATCCCATCTATTTTTCAAGAAACAGTATTTTTTGAGGAGTACTTTGACAGGGAACTGCCAGAAATTCAAGGTGGATTCGGAAGAGAACATGAAGTAAGGGATATCATTGTGGATGTCAAATGGAGAATACCTGAAAGATGTTTAACTGTGTTTTATTGACCACGCAAAAGCTTTGGACTGTGTAGATCAAAACAAATTATGGATAACATTGCAAAGAATAGAAATTCCAGAAATCTTAATTGTGCTTGTGAGGAGTCTGTACATAGACCAAGAGGCAATCGTTTGAACAGAACAAGAGGATACTGTGTGGTTAAAAAACAGGAGAGATGAGCGTCAGAGTTGCATCCTATCTCCGTACTTATTCTATCTGTATGTTGAGCAAATAATCCAAGAAGCTGGACAACATGAAGAAGAAGGCAGCATCAGAATTGGAGGAAGATTCATCAACAACCTGTGAAATGCAGGTGACTCAACCTTGCTTGCTGAAAGCGAAGAGGACTTGAAGCACTCACTGATGAAGATCAAAGGCTACAGCCTTCAGTATGGATTGCACCTCAACATATAGCAAGCAAAAGTCCTCACAACTGGACCAATAAGCAACATCATGATAAACAGAGAAAATACTGAAGTGTCGAACATTTCATTTTTCTTGGATCCACAACCAATGCCCATGGAAGCAGCAGTCAAGAAATCAGATGACATGTTGTATTGGGCAAGCCTGCTGCAAAAGCCCTCTTTAAAGTGTTCGGAAGCAAAGATATCACTTTGAGGACTAAGTTGTGCCAGACCCAAACTATGCTGTTTTCAGTCGCCTCGTATTCATGCAAAAGCAGGACAATGAAGAAGGAAGACTGAGGAAGAATTGATGCCTTTAAATTGTGGTGTTGGTGAATAACATTGGATACAGCATGGACTGCCAGAAGAATGAATAAATCTGCCTTGGAAGAAGGACAGCCGGAATGCTCCCTAGAAGCAAGGATGGAAGGATGGCAAGACTTCATCTCATGTACATAGGATGTATTATCAGGATGGATCAGTCCCTGGAGAAGGACATCATGCTTGGTAAAGTAGAGGGTCAGCAAAAAACAGGAAGACACTGAAGGAGATGGAATGACACAGTGGCTCAACAATAGGCTCAAACGTAGCAACCATTGTGAGGATGGTGCAGGACTGGGCATTGTTTCATTCTGTTGAACATAGGGTCGCTATGAGTCAGAACAGACTCTATGGCAGGTCAGAGCCGACTCAATGGCACCTAGAAACACCAACAGTAGTTTTTGAAATAGGTTTGATGTTGTCACGGAAAATTTTATTTCATGCCTTAGGTACACATTCACATAACATTGAGAATTACTTTTTCCATTTTTCTTTTAAGTGTGTATTTACAACGTTCACTTGAAATTGTGAGGTCATATATGTCCAGGAATTATGACTATATCTGTTGAAGTTCTTTTTATTTTTCCCCACAGATTCTGAAAGATGATTTCTTAAGCTTCTAAAACTATCAGTGATTGAGGTCATTTCGGGAGACTTTGTCTTCCATAAAGCATATTGTGTTGTTCATAACAAATTAATTGAGGTGGTATCCTTTCAGGTGACTGATTCTGTAAGAAGTCAAATAGAAGGCTATTCTCTTTTTTCTGAGGCTTATTATTATTTTTGAGAAGAAACCCTCGCCTTTTGTTTGGGCATATAAAGTATGTAACTATATGTTTTTATTCTTCTGGTTCATTAACTGTTATTATGAGCCTTGTGCTTGGGCTCTGCTCTGAGTAAGGTCCGCAGGTGGCATAAATGGAGTGCACTTAACTAGTGACCTAAGGTTGGTGGTTTGAATCCACCCAGTGATGAAGTGGTGATCTGCTTGCATTAAAGATTACCTGAGAAAACCCCACAGAGTGGTTCTACTCTGTAACACGTGGGATTGTCGTGAGTCAGAATCAACTTGATGGTAACGGGTTTGGTTTTCTACTCTAATTCATGTATTCCTGTTACTCGGAGAAAACCCTGGTGGCGCAGAGGTTAAGTGCTACAGCTGCTAACCAAAAGGTCAGCGGTTCAAATCCACCAGGTGTTCCTTGGAAACTCTATGGGGCAGTTCTACTCTGACCTATAGGGTCGCTATGGAATCAACTCGATGGCAATGGGTTTGTTACTCAGAGAAGACTCTGGGATTATTGTTGGGAACTGGTTTAAGAAAATATATATATTTAATATTCTAAGCTCAGTTAAATTTTGCTTAATCCTTTGTGAAGGTACTAAGTAGATTTACCTTAGCCTGTGTTTCAATCCCTAAATTGTAGAAAAGACTCATTGCTTAAATGAAGGCTCCTAAATAATGCCCACATGGGGAAAACCACAAGCCCAGGTGCTCAGCTTATATGACCTCATCCTGAAACCACCACATGTTTACTCCGGAGAGGCAGAGGTGTGTATCTGAAATAAGATGTAGGTTAAAAAAAAAAAAAAAGGCTTCAAGGAAAAAAAGGAATAAAACAAAATATCAAGCCAAAGCACATGGGTTCCAGGTGTACATCTGAGACACCTCTCTGACAGATGTAAATATTTCCTGAGTAATACCTTTATCTTATGATGAGTAACTTCAAGTCATTTAAGCAACATCGACTCCCATAAGGCAGTATAAAAGAAAATTCCACCTGAATTGCAACCTCAGCTCCGACATTTACTACCTCGGTGACCTTGGACTGGTCACGACTTACTTTTTTTTTTTTAATCTCTAAGGATGCTTCTCAGGATGGCTGTCAAAAACATATGAGATAGAACACTTGGAAATTCCTGGCACACAAATGTCAGTTGAAACTGATGAGTAAAAGTATAACATTTTCCTGATGATTTATGAGTTGTGTCTTTGATGGCCAATAATTTATTTCTACCATTTTGATACAAAGGTATTTTTTTTAAGGCAATGCAACAATATTCTGTATTTATAATTGGGAAACATTCATAAATGTTTTTGCTTCAAAAATTGGGAACCATGAAAACGAGCAATTTGTAGGCCATTTCAGTTTTCCCAGGTAGAGTTTGTCCCTGCTTGTGTTTTCAGTGGATATAAGGATATATAGGGTTCACTGTAGGTTGTAGGTTGCTTTATTCCCTGGAAACTTTTCACATTAAGGCATCACTTATTCAATGTTTACCTTGGACTATGGCTATATCGAAATCAGGACATAGTGTAAACTTTGACCAACATCCTGAACAAGATAGCAAACCAGTATGGGATGCTGGCTCGCTGCCCTGAACGTAACCTGAAACTATTACGCAAAGAACCGGGAGGGTAACAGAGTCAGTACAGCAGTTCTTGTGGTAACAACAAATCATAGGGTCATTTTGTGGGAGGTGACCAGCAGCCCAAACCTGAAAAATACCAGGCGCCAGTGACGAGGACCAGAAACTCTGTGGCAGAAATGGTTAGGCGCTTCAGTGCTAGCCAAAAGGTTGGCAGTTCCAAGGTGTACAGCAGCTCCATAGGAGGAAGACGTGGCAATCTGCTCCCCTAAAGATTACAGCCTAGACAACCCTATGGGACAGTTCTACTTCATCATATGGGGTGCTATGAGTCATAACTTCCTTGATGGCTCCTAATAACAATAATAACCAGGGGATTCTGTGGGGAGAAGGTTTCTAATTGACTGCATTTTTTCATCCTATGTTGCCTTGGGTGGATCATTGTTTCTTTCAGCGCCCTTTGGGGGAGGGCATGCAGCAACACTAGGTGGGCCTCCATGGATGGTGGATGGGGGAGGTAACATGAGAATGCGGAACTGGAGCACTGACAACCACTATCCCATGGGGAGGCTGGTTGCCTCTTCTGGCTTAATGGGCAACAACCGAGAGAAGCAGGCCTTGGAAAGAGCAGTGACCAGCAGAAGACATGGGGAGGTCAATGAGCGGCAGTATCATGGGACTCGGGGTGGAAATTGGGCTTCCAGGTTTGCCATAATACAGGCTCTTCTAAACCACTTCCATACCTGCTAAATTTACCAGGAAGAGCACATGTAATAGGTCTAGGTTTTCATCCATATACTCAGATTACTACTACTATAGTCATACGTCGCTTAACGTCCATGATACATTCTGTGAAGTAGGACTTTATGTGATTTGGACGTTGTGAGAACACCATATTACGCATGAAGGCCGTTTCAGGAATTCATTCCCGGAATACAGAGGTTTTGTCCACATTAAAAATTTGCTGGGGCAAATAACCTCCCTCTACAATTAGTCTCTCTAAGGTTTCAACAAATTCTGCTGCTGCCCTGGCATCAAGACTGGCAGACTCCCCAGGTTCATACCGAACCACTCAGAGCCAGCGCTGAACTTAGGTAGCAGCCTGGTCCTGCTTTTTCCTGGAGCATCTCGGGCCTTAGCAGTGATGGTCAGTGTGCTGAGAGTGATTAGCCTTTGCGTTTGTTCCTCAGTCCACGTCATTAGCAGCCTCTCCATACCTGATACAGGTCCTTCTTGCGTTTGCGTCAGCCTTGTAGCTTTCAGTGGAGCTGATCCTTAAACAGGTTGGAGAATTTTTTCTTTGTTTTTGAGGATTGTTGTGATTGTTGAGTTCGATATGCCTAAGTCCGATGGGTAAAGTTCTCTGATGGGGATTTCTGAACTCTGTTACAACCTTATGGGACCAGGGACGTATTTGCGGTTGGACGTTGCCCAAAAGGACATTACGCGGGTGCATGACCCTAGTTAGGACAATCCAGTGATCTCAATAGAATTCGAGCTTATGGGACCAAAAAAGGAAGATACTGAGGAGAAGTGGTACATACAAAATAAAGAAAAACCCACTGCCGTCGAGTCAATTCTGACTCATAGCGACCTTATAGGACAGAGTAGAATTGCCCCACAGTTTCCAAGGAGCACCTGGCAGATTCGAACTGCTGACCCTTTGGTTAGCTGTAGCACTTAACCACTATGTCACCAGGAGAAGTGGTAGCCTTAAAAAAAAAAAAAAAAAAAAAAAGCCACTGAAGGATTTTATCAGAGGGAGCAGAATTAACGGCCTGGCGAAAACAAGAATTCAAAATAAATAAGATGAATATCTTTGGCGAGGAGGAGAAAATATCTCACCCATAAAGCGGGAGCAATTAGTGCAGATGAACCAAATGGACGCACAGATAAAACATACGTTACTACAGTGAATGTAGCCTAAGAATACATTCATGAGCTAAAGGATCCGGCTGCAGCCTTTTCCCTGAAGGCACCAGAAGGGGGTAAAGAGATGGAAAATCAGAACAGTTAGAGTATAGAGAGGATAGAAGTGGAAAGGTCAACACTGACCTATTAAACCCCTCCCCCCCAAAACCAAACCCCCTGCCATCGAGTCGATTTGGACTCATGATTGACCCATTAGGTAAAACTAAGTGGAGTGGAAAAGTTTGTTTGGAAATAATGGTTGAGAATTAAGGAAAGATTGATGAGGTCAGATCAAATTGATACGTACGGCACTAGAAATCATTGATGGGGGAAAACCCCAAACCTTGACATGTTATATTTAATTTAAAATATAGAAGACAAAATTCTAAAAGCTTTCAGAAAAAAAAAAAACTATAAATTAAAAATAATTGACATCAATTATTGGCAAAGGTAACAACTTTAAACTACTGAAGGAAAAATAATCTCCAACTTAGGATGTTATATACAGATAAATCACCAATTAAATGCTAGGGTGTTCCAAATAAAGGTGTTCTCAGACACACATATTAGGTAAAGACATGAAACTTTATAGACAGCATTCTATAGCAGTCACTCTGCAGAGAAAACAGGAGATTCCAAGAAGAAAGTCTGTTGACTAAACAAACAACTGTAAAAAGTGTGTGTGTGTAATCACTGTTATTCAACAGAACTTTCTGTGAGGAAGAAAATGTTCTATTTGCACTAATACTATAGCCCTTAGCCTTAAAATGTGTCTAATGTGACTGAGAAACTGAATTTTAAAAATAATTTTATTGTGGTAAAATCCGTATAACAAAAATGTTGTCATTTTAATCTTTTTTAAATGTACAATTCAGTGGCATTAATTACACTCACTATGTTGTGTTGCCTTCACCACTATGAATGTCCAAAGGGTTTTCATCACCCTAAAGAGAAACTGAGCACCCCATCCCCACCCACCTCAGGCCCTGTAACTACTAATAAACTTCTGTCTCTATGCATTTGCTTATTCTAGATATTTTATATAAGTGGGATCATGCAATATTCGTCCCTTTGTGTCTGACTTATTCCACTCAACATAATGTTTTTAAGATCTGTCCATATTGTGGCATGTATTGGGATTTTATTTCCCTCTACGGCTGAATAATATTTCATTGTATGGGAATACGACATTTTGTTTATCCGTTCATCTGTTAATGGACAGTTGGATCATTTCCACCTTTTAGCTATTGTAAATAATACTACAGTGAACATTGTAGTACAAGTATCTGAATTTCTGCTTTCAAGCTTCTAGATATATACCTAGGAGTAGGATTGCTGGATCTTAAGATAATGTTTAACTTTTTGAGGGATTGCCAAACTGTTTTTTACAGGGGCTGCACCATTTTATGTTCTATGTCCAGCTATGGACAAGGATTGTAATCTCTCTACATCCTCACCAGCACTTTTTTTTCAGTTTTTCTGATGATGATAGCCACCCTAGTGCAAGTGATGTGGTATCTCCTTGTGGTTTTGATTTGCATTTCCCTGGAGTTTAAAGACTCTGAGGAATCTTTTATTGTGCTTATTGACCATTTGGTAGCGTAATAGTTAAGCACTTGTTAATAGTTAAGCACTCGGCTGCTAACCTGAAAGTCAGTGATTAGAACCCACCAGGGACTCCTCGGGAGAAAGTACTTGGCGATCTGCTCTCATAAAGATTACCGTATTTTTACCCACTATGCTATTTTTTTTTTTAATAGCAATATGTAAAAAAAAAAAAAATTGGTATAGTGGCCCTTACAAAAATGCCTCGCTGGGGGGGTGCGTTTTGGCAAACAAAAGTGGAAGATGCACTTTATCTATATAAAATATGGTACAGCCTAGGAAATCCTATGGGGCAGTTTTACTTTGTCATATAGGGTCGCTGTGAGTTGGAATTGACTCAAAGGCACACAATGATAAAGCATATCTTCTTTGGAGAGACGTCTATTTAAGTGCTTAGTCTTTTGCCCGTGTTTTAATTGCGTTGTCTACTTTGTTGTTGAATTGCAGCTCTTTAAGATACAATCTGCATCTTAAGCTCTTATTGAATGTATGGTTTCCAAACATTTTCTCCCATTTTGTAGGTTGTCTCTCCCCTTTCTTTGCGCAAAAGAAAGTGCAAAATCTTTCATGCAAAAAGGTTTTTAATTTTGATGAAATGCAATTTATTTTTTCTTTTATTGCTCAGGCTTTTGGTGTCCTGAATTTTAATTTAAAATAATTTGAATAGGAGCAGAAGACTAGCGGCAACCATGTTGTATAACCCAAAAAAACCAAACCAGTTGCCTTTGAGTCAATTCCAACTCACAACGACCCCATGTGACAGTAGAACTGTAGCATAGGGTTTCCAAGAAGTGGCTGTGGATTCAAATTGCTGACCTTTTGGTTAGCAGCTGAGCCCTTAACCACTGCAGCACCAGGGCTCCATGTTGTATAGCACAATTCTATAATAATAATATAGACATAAAGTTCTAAACATACATGTAATTATTGAGGGGTAGGGAAAATCAGAGACTAGAGGATTTGGACAGCAAGTTATAGCCCTTGTCTTATTCAGAGGGAGGAATAGATATTAATGAGCTCTAAAAAATAAAATATGAACTTTATCATATTAGCAGAAACCAGTAGAAATATAGAAATTGAATTTATAGCTTTCAAAAGGAAAAAAAATGATCTCAGTATAAGGGAGGAAATGAGAAAAAAATGGATGCTACACAGAAAATATGAAAAAGGTTGGCAGGAATGAGTCTTAATATAACGGTAAAGTAAATGTGAATAGATTAAGCATGAATATCAAATCACAGAGATTCTCAGGGAAAAATAAGAAAATTTCCACAAAATGTTAGCTACAAGAGATATTTAAAACAAAAAGAAAGAGAAAGAACAAAAGTAGTTTAGAAGTTCATAAAATTTTTACCAATTTTAATAACAGGCAAAGTATCATTTACACCATCAAACTCTAAGTAAAAGAAATGGATATTACATATATTAGAAAAAAGAAATGGTAGAAAAAGAAAATAGTTAGAAAATAAAAAGAGCAAAGTTTAGAAGATTTAAATTTAAAAAACCCTCTGATTAATAACTGTAAATCAATACAGAATTTTATATCCCAAAAGACAGTATACATTCTTTTTCATGCACATGAATATTTATAAATGCAGTTTAAAATTCTATAAAATAAAAATAATAAAATTAGAGATTAATAACAAAAGATAGTTTAAAATTTTCCACAGGTAACCTTGAGCAACACAGAGTTCAAAGTATAATAAATGTATGTAATGAATAACAGAATGACTAAAATTTGAAATCTTAGATGTAATGGGTGAATTTCTGGAGTTATATATAATACCGAAATTGTTATACTACTAAGTAGAAAATGTGAATAAAATAGTAATCAGAGAAGAAATTAAAATGTATTTAAAGGCCTTGCCTCTAAAACAAAGCCCAAAGACTGGATGGTTTAAATGTAAGTTCTGTATAACTTTCAAGGCACAGACAATCTCTTTCTTATATGACAGAAAGCTTTCCAACTCATTTAGCTGTAATAATATGTTAAAAATATATAATAATCTCGTTTCCCACCCCCCAGAATTGCAATGATTTTTCAACATGAAACATTCAGTTAATGCAAGTAACCTTCAGCAATGATCACACCTGTTAGAAAAGCTGTAGGTGTGTAGACTTTTTAAAAATGGGAAAGGGAAAAAAGGATGCCTTCTATGACTGCAAATGTTTAACACAATATTGGAGATCTTGGTTAATGCAATTAAATAAGAAAAATAAGATGTATAAGAATCAGAAGGGTGGCAACAACAGACTCATTCATTTGCAGATAGGACCACCTAAATAGAAAACTAAACAAAATCAATAGAGAAATTTAGAAGTAATAAAACTGAGCAAGGTTGTTTTACACAGGATAAACATATCTTTTTTTTTTAAACATATCAAATCAATAGCATTTCTTTAATACCCAACTTGAAAATAAAATAAAATAAATGTTATTCATAGTAACAAAATTTCTAAAGATAACTATGAATAGTTGTAATGAAGAATCCAGCAGAAAAATGGGTAGAGTATACAGACAATGTGGTAGGCAGCCTTTAAAATGGCTCCCCAATGATCCTGTCTCCCAGTATTCGTACCATTGAGTGTCTCTCTTCTAATATGTTGTTGTTGTGTGCCTTTGAGTCAATTCCGACTCGTAGATACCCTTTATGACAGAGCAGAACTGCCCCATAGGTTTTCTTAGGCTGTAAACTTTACAGGAGCAGATCACCTGGTCTTTTTTTTGTGTGTGTGAAGGCCCTGGGTAGATTCGAACTGTCAACCTTTTGGTTAGCAGCTGAGCACTTAGCCATATGCCACAAGGGCTCCTTCTTCTTATAATAGCGTCTGGCAAAGGCCATGAGATGCCACTTCTGAGATGAGGTTACAAAGAGGTTTTTATCTTGCTCTCCTGTTTCATTCTCTTGCTAGCTTTCTCTAAGGGAAGCCAACTGCCATGTTGTGAGATGCTCTGTGGAGAGGTCCATGTGGCGGGGAATTGAGAAGACCAAACAGTGAGAACCTGAATGCAGCCAACAGCTGTGTGAGTGATCTTGACAGCAGGTCTCCTCAAGCTGAGTCTTAGGATGAGACTGTAACCCTTGCTGACACCTTGGCTGCAGCTTGTGAGGGACCTTGAAGCAGACGCTCCCGGTAGCTAAGCCACGCCTGGATTTCTGACTCACAGAAACTGTGAAGTGATAAATGTTTGCTGCGTAAAGCCATGAAATTTTGATATAATTTTTTGGGTAGCAATACATAACCAATATAGGCAATTAAAAAAAAAAATTTTTTTTTTGACAATTATCTCAAATAAAGTAGACAATTAGCCAAAAAAGAAATGTGGATGATTGTGCCTCAACATGAGAACTATGACTAGCCTAGTTTACTTAAGGACCAAATAAATAACAACAAAAACAAACAAAAATCTTTGGTCATGCTTTCGTTAGACTCTGGAATTAAAAAATTGTGTCATGAGGTGTGGCTGAGACTGTAGGTTGACTCACTCAACAGTTGTTTTAACTCTTTCATCCCTTGCTTTCTGTACCAGGGAGCTGGAAAGCAAATGTTTAACTTTCCAGCCTTCTTTGCACCTAAAAGTGATCATGGACACGATTCTGGCCAATGAGATCAGGACAGTTTCATTTTCCATATTAAAAACAAATTCTCTCAAAGAAAAGCCTTTTGTCTCTACTCTCTGCACCTTTTTTTCTGCTTTGAATGGCAAGCTGGTGTTTAGAAGTACAGGAAATCTTACGACCATGACCATGTGGAGGAAAACCATTGTTAAGAACTGCAGAGCAGGGAGCTGGGAGGTTTCTGGGTTCCTGCTGGATTGTTGAGGTGTTGGATTACTCTAGATTCTTGTTAGTGTATTAAATAAGCCACTTATTATTTAAGCCACAGTGGTAGTACTTTCTGCTCTTCATAACTGAGTGTATTCTTAACTAAAACCAGAGGAATAATTTTAGATGCTTGTATCAAAACTCACTATGCCATGCAAACTTGTTTTAAACTGGGTACTTTGGGAGAGGTATACATTTCTTCAGGGCGCTTCAGTCAATAATGGGTGAAATGAAGAGAGTTTCACGAATGTTCATTTCAGATAATTTTTTTTTAATCTAGCAGAAATTTAACAGAAAAAAAAAATCTATGAAAAATTAGAGTGCCAAAGACCTAAATCTATCTTTGGTGTTGGTTTGCTTGTGGAAGATTCAGTGACTCTGTTCCAGTAAGTTTCAATCTCAACCCAGATATAAAACAGTTCAAAATGGGCTGTCTTTTATTACAGTGTTTAACTTGAGGGATTTTCCAGGGTTATTAAATGGAATTCCTATGACAATCTGAAATATGCTTTTAGGACAAGACCAACCCATGCAGTATAAGGAGTCCAGCTCCATTTTATCTGTTACTTTTGGTTTCCAAGAAATACACTGTTATAAATTTAGGGCACCATCTAGCACCATCCGGGAAATAGTACTCTAATGGCCTGAGAGTCCCATAATTTTGTGAGTTTTACTGAAGGTATTTTGTGGCTAGCAATAGAAACCAGCCCTGGCTGGTTTAAACAGAAAGGTTTTTTATTGCAAGTATATTGGGTAATATGACAGACTGCCAGAATGGCTGGAGGATCAGACTTGGGATATGAGCAGGAACCATGGCAGATGAGGGACCAAGGCAGCCAAACCTCCATGTGGGACTGCCTGGTGGGGCTAGTTCTCTTGCCATGGAGGGGTGATGGGGGCTTTCCATCGAAGGGTGATGGGGGGCTATGTCTCTTGCCATGGAGGGAGGATGGGGGGCTATGTCTCTTACCATGGAGGGATGATGGAGGCCAATGCTGGTCCTGGGTGGTGCAGCCAGCATGGGCCCCAGTCACCATCTCTCTTTTTCTACTTCCCTGGAAAGAACAGTGTTGCCACTGCCCCTAAAACAGAATTGTCCTCTGACGCAGCTCCTTTGCTCACTTGATCCACATTCAGAGTCATGGGCATCCGTGTCTGACTCTGTAAATCTTGGAATACAATCAAATAAAATTTTAAAGAGATCAACAGTGGGCAAAGCTTATTACTCCTTAGTATGTTCCAAATGTTTTCCAAATCCTTCCCATGTTTCCAGGGTATCTTACCTAAAAGGGATGTCCAAAGAATGGTGAAAACAAAACAATTAACAAAAATTATGAAAATGGCTGGTTGACAAAATAATTCAAAGGAACAATCCAAGAATGCCAAAGACTTTGTGTATTACCTGTATATATCAAGGATCTCAAAGGGGACTGGCACATACGTTGAGTGATTTGACTGTGAGCCTAGTGCTGAGGCAGGGAAACCAGATGGACAAGTATGTTCACTTTCTCCTCCACCCTGTCAGAGGCAACTCGGTCAGATGAGTATTTAAAACCGCCATGTTGATTGGGCATCCAAGCCTTAATTTCTTAAAAGCACAATTAGACCAATTTAGAACTCTGCTCTCAGCTTGTACTCGATACCTTTGGAAGGTCATTTATGCAGTTTAGTCTTTTTGGCAAATTGCATGCCCTTTTACTTTCACTTCCCCCAAGATATTTTCCCTTCTTTCTTGTTAATTTTGATTCTCTTAGCTTCCGTGGCTTCATTTAGCTGAGTTCACTTGATGCTCTGAGTAATAACTTTATTGTTGTAATTGTCATCTGTAATTCATCCTGTTGGTGCTGAAGTATCCAGGAGTTCTTGCCAGAGGGGAGGTTTTAACAAGTTTGCATTGTTCTTGTGTAAAACAAATTCAGAACTGTTAAGAGTTGGAAAGAAAGAAAACCAAGGATCTGGTCTAAAGGTCTTTCTGTAGAACTGAGGAAGACAGGTGGTCTGGAAGATTTTTGGTGTCAAATCTGAACTCCAATCAGTCAAGGAGAGAGATTTTTAGAACTAGGTGGTCAAAACAGCATCCAAAGAATTTTCAGAAGTTCATTCTTGAATAGGGGAGCCTAAAAGATAATACTGAGAAATGTTCACTCTCAAGCATTTTTATGCACAATGAGGTTAATATGAAAGAAAATTATAAAAGGCCAATTTCAGAGAAGTATACACAGAAAAATGAATTCTACACAGAAAATGAATTAACTGTGGTGTGATCATTATTTGTGTGAATGCTATTAAATACTTGGTGGGACATTGGTCTGATTTGATTAAAACCAGGATTCCTTTTCTTTCCAAATGGCTAAATTAGATCCTGTGGATATATGGTTCTAATTACACTTGTAATTTCTTTATGGTTTACCTTTTTCACCAGATTTTAAATTTCAGAGGGCAGGAACAGGGTTTACCTTGTTCTCTCTCTTTCTCTCATCTATCATGTATGTGTCTGGCACGTAGTAAATGCTTCATTATTTGCTGAGCCATTGGAAAGGAGGTAAATGAATTGTACTTAGAAAGTTTCATCCTGAAGATACCCACAGAGAGTAGCCAGGAGAGGAATAAATATTCTAGTTAGCTCAAGCCCATTTCCTGACTCCTCAAGGCCTTGCTGGTTTTCACTCAGTTCCAAGATTCCATGTCTGGTTTGTGATTGTCCCCTACAAATCCTTGGAAAAGACTAATCCTGTGTGCAACCGACTTCCCATAAATATTTGTTATTTGGGTATTGTTCATTGTTGACTTATCTGGGGGTCTTGTCTGCAGTCTTTTAAGGAGGGTTTGGTATGAGTCTAGTTGACGACGGGATCTGGGATTACCCAGAGCAGATGTGAAGTCCAGAATTGTTTCTAATATATATGCACATATATATGTATGTGTATATTCACACGCACACACACACACACACACACACATATTGGAATCCACTGGACTTAGGACAATTTGTCTGAAGCTAGAGCAAACCTCTCTCCCCTGGCTGCTCTATGTGACCCAAATTTTCCCAGCAGGAATATGAAGGCATTCATTAAATGTACTTACTAGGCAGCAAGGGTAGTTACTTTTATAACATGCATTTTATAAATGCAGCATCACTGATTTCCCTTGTTCTAGAGTTGGGTCACAGATTAGGAAAACAAATGACGTCTAATAGTGTTAAAAGCCCTCTCCCTCAGCTTAGCATTCTGTCTCTGAGAAGGCCACCAGGCAGGGTGGGAATAGGAAGCAGCGTACTCTGTGAGAGGGTAGCAGATTCTCTTGATGGCATCTTCCTCAAAATTTAGGATTGTACTTCCAGGTACAATTATGCTTTGTACTTTAAAATGAGTTTTATAGGTTGTTACAGGATCTTTTCTTTCCAGACTTGAAATATGGAGCTATCCATTTTGATTCTCTGTGCCACAAGTTACGTCTGAAATAAAAACCTGTCTTTATGCATTAGAAATGAAATCTAGTATTGGTTCAGAAGATCTTGACTTACCCATTAACTAGCTATATGACTTTGATGAGTTACTTTATCCCTTCAAGGCTGAGTTTTCTCATTTCTAAAAGGGGAATGGTGGAGGAATCTCTAACTTCACCTACAGTTTTGGCATTTTCTGACCTAACCTTGCAAGAATTTTTTGTCTTGGAGGATTTTTATCTTAAGAATAAATAAGGTTTGTCATGCATAAACTCGTTTAGTTTATTGAAAGGTAGTCACAACTAAGCGTGCAGTTAAGACCTCAAGACATTCATTTAGCACCAGAGCATCAGAATTAACAATTATGATGTTGGTTTAATGATTGTTGTTGTTGTGTGCTATAGAGTTGGTTCCGACTCATAGCAACACTATAGGACAGAGTAGAACTGCCCCATAGGGTTTCCAAGGAGCAGCTGGAGGATTTAAACTGCCAATCTTTTGGTTAGCAACCAAGCTCTTAACAACTACGCCACTAAAGCTCCAGTTTAATGATTAAAGTTCCAGTCTTTAGACTTCAGGCTTTTACCTTTAACGAGAGGTCTAAGGAGGAAGACTTGACCATCACTCAAACTCAGAGGAGGTCCCTGTAGTAGGTCCAAGGTTGGTTTTGGTGGGCAGTATCTAAGCATACTCTCAGTCTTCAGAGAGTGAGAGTCAGAGAGATCTTTTGCTGCTGTCTTCTTCTCAGCAAGTGACCTGAAATTGACGGTTTATATGCAATTTCTTTATCTTGACTTTACAAGATAAGGGTTATCGTGTTTAACCAAGGGGAAAACAAAAAACAAAAAACAAAAAACAAAACCTGTTGCCGTCGAGTCAATTCTGACTCATATCGACCCTGTAGGATGGAGTAGAATTGCCCCATAGAGTTTCCAAGGATAGGAACCACCGACATTTTGGTTAACAGCCGTAGCACTTAACCACTACTATGTTTTATTCCCAATTAAGGAATAAAACTTTTCTATGACATGTTTATGTTTCAAGGCCAGTTTATAGATATTTGATTTATTAGGAATTAAAGGGGTTGTTGTATGATTTATGTCCCAGGCCAATTACAGAGATTTGATTAATGTTACATTTCTTTATCACGACGTGCAGATGCACTGCAATCTTAGGGAGGGTGTTTACTATGTACATTACATACTTCCCTTATCCCAAGGTTAGAACAACTTTCTAGTGACTTACAATGACTTACAGATGATGATTAGAGAGCATTATAGAAGTACAGGTGGTCTTCGACGTACCACAGGGTTCTGTTCCAACAATCTGTCGTAAGTCGATTCTGATGTAAGTTGAATACCTCTCTTTTCTTAAGTTTTCATTACTATTGCCTTTTATTATCAGTATCTTTAGAAATATGATCTTTGAACATCCGAGATCAGAGAGCAAAAGGCTAAGGCGGGTAATAAAAAGAAGTAAAACAAACCAATAAAATTATTTCAGAAATTTCTTTGAAAAACACAAACAACCTATTCTGAATTAAAAAAAAAAAAAAAGCAGGTAAGTTTGGTAAAACCTACTTCAGTTAAGTTGGGCAGAAAAGGCTTCTCCCTGGGGAACTGATGCTTAAGTGGAAACTATAATCAGAAAATAGAGCAATTATTTTATGACTTAACATCTGAGAATGATAACATCAGCAAATTGCATGCTGTAACACTGTGTGTAGTACATATTACTAATGATAAAAAATGATAGGATGCAAAAAAAAGACAGTTGTAAATGCAGTTTGTCATAATTCGAATACGTTGCAAGTCAGGGACTACTTGTATATATGTTTCTATTTTTAATTTCAGAAATTCTCTATTTCTAACCTCACATTATAAGTGACTTATACAAAAGTGTTTAAAATCATCATAAAAAAATCATAACAGTGTACAAAGCGTTATAGAAGCATATGTAATAGTGACTTATACACAGGTGATTGAGAGCATAATAAAAAGCAAACTTAACACTTGCCATGTTAAAAAACAAAGATGTATCTTTGATGACTAAGGTGGCATAGCCCAAGTTATGGTCTTTTCAATCATCTCACATGAATGTGAAAGCTGGACAATGAGAAAAGGAATACAGAAGAAGAACTGACACATTTGGATTATGGTGTTCTCAAAGAATATTGAATATACCATGGACTGCCAGAAGAATGAATGAATCAGTCCTAGAAGAAATACAACCAGAATATTCCTTAGAAAAGAGGATGATGAGTCTTTGACTCAGGTACTCTGGTCACATCATCAGGAAAAACCAATTACTAGAAACGGACATCACAGTTGGTAAAGTGAAGAATGGACAAAGCGAGGGAGGCCCTTGGTGAGATGGATCCACACAGTGGTGGGAACAATGGACTCAAACATACCAACAATCATGAAGATGGCACAGAACCTGGCAAAGTTTTGTTCTGTTACACACAAGGTTGCCATGATTTGGAGCTGACTTGACAGCAACTAACAATCACAAAAATATCCTTGTCATTTCTCAATGCTAACCTAAATTTCTATCTACTCAATTATTCCTTTGAACGAAAGTGGGACACACTATAGACTCTAAAAGATAATGTACCACTCTGAAAACAAGAAAAACACCAAGATTCAAATACTAATTAAAGAATTATGTCCCAGTGTTTATTTTCCTTCAATCAGAAAGAAAGAATTTCATGTGTGGAAGGTGGGCTTTTTTAAAATGTCATCAAGAAAACACCATTATTTCAGGCTTTCAGAAATTACCTAACATTAAAATCACTCTTTTTATTAACCCAACTAGAAGCTCAGATGAGATTTTAAGACCACATTTTAGTTACAAGGCTACAATCTTGAGCCTTGTTTATTCGAGTTTTATTTTTTCCTCCAGTCTTTACTTTTATAATGATAATGGTAATAATTATTATTATTTTGGTAACACAGTGTATATGGATACATTCTCTTAGTAAAAGATTCAAACAGTAAAGAATTTCACAGAGTGAAATAGGCAAGAGTCTTTTCACTCCCTCCCTCTAGGCTTAGACTCCTCCTGAAAGTAATAACTGACAGTACTTGGCTGTGCAGCCTTCCAGTCCTTACCCCAAACCTACCTGTAATCTCTGCTGCCTTCTCCTTCCAGCTTTCTGTTTCAATTGCATCACTCATGATCACCTCATTTTCTATCCTCACCCCCAAGTCTTTGAATAACTGATCTATTTTCTGATTATTTTTCCCATTTAAGCATCAGTTCACAGAGGGATATCTTTTCTGCACAACCTAACTGAAGTAGGTTCTACCAACCTTACCTGCTATATATATATATATTAAATCCAGAATAGGTTGTTGGTGTTTTTCAAAGAACTATTTAAAGTAGTTTTATTGGCTTATTTTACTTCTTTTTATTATCTGCCTTAGCCTTTTGCTCTGAATTGTAAGACCATGAAGCTAGAATGCTTGTTTTATTTACTGTTTTGTCCTCACTTCTTTTCATATTACTTAAAGCAAATATTGGTGGAATAAATTAATACACATACATACACAGCACAGTGGTTAAGAGCTTGACTGCTTTTCTAATCCACCAGCCACTCCTTGGAAACTCTATGGGGCAGTTCTACTCTGTCCTATAGGGTCACTGTGAGTCAGAATCAACTCAATGGCTATGGGTTTGGTTTAGGTATATACATAGACACGTACACAAATATACTTACATTATTTATGACTTCCTTTTTTTAAAAAAAGAAAACATAATAATCTTAGTGACCATTCCACATCAGAACATTATCTCAATGACTAACTTACATTCTACTGTGTGGAAATACCCATAATTTATTATAACTTTCCTCTAAGAATGGGCAAACTAGGTTGTTTCTAGCGTTTTGCAATTATAAACAATGCTTCATTGACCATTCCAATCTTGTCCAGACCATATCTGGGCACCAGTGCAAGTATTTCTGTAAGATAAATTCCTGGAAGTGAAATTACTGAACTGAAGGTATTACACATTCTTAATTTTGATGGATGCTCTGAAATTAACTTTCTAAATTGGTGTACCAAATTATACTGAAGTCAACTGAGATTCAGTTTTTTTCAATACTCAGCAACTGTTATTATAAATCTTCAAGTTTGTCAAACTAAAGCGTAAAGAAACCTATATCTTACTGTTTTAGTATGCATTTCTGATTACTAGCAGGTTAAGCATTTTTCAAAGTGTTTATTGGTTGTGTGCATTTCTCTTTCTATGAATTACCTTAGCATGTACATTACAGTTTTTCTACTGGTTTATTTTATTTTTTGCTTAGTGGTTTGTAAAATCTTTTAATATGTTTTTGATATTTATTATTTCTCCATTATCTGTGTTCCAGATAGCTTCTGCTGTCCTGTTGGTTATAATTTACCTTTTTAAAATGGTGTCAAGGAGCCCTGGAGGTACAGTGCTTAAAGGGCTTGACTGCTAACTGAAAGGTCAGAGGTTTGAACCCACCAGCAGCTCCATGGGAGAAAGATGTGGCAGCCTGCTTCCACAAACATTACAGCCTTGGAAGCCCTAAGAAACAGTTCTACTCTGTCTTAAAGAGTTGCTATGAGTCAGAATCCTGTTGATGGCAAAGGATTTGGTTTTTGATTAAAATGGTGTCATTTTTCATACACAACTTTTAAATTTTTACTATGCACAATCTGTCAATTTTTTTCATGATATGTAGATTTTAGATGATACTTTAGAAGATCTCCCTCTCAAGATTATAAATATGTTTTTCTATTTTTTTCTCATACTGTCTTAGGCTGGGTTCTCTAGAGAAGAAAACCAGTAAAGCCTATAAATCTCTCTCTCTCATCTATCTATCTATCTATCTAGATTTATATCCATGAAATTGCTCAGGTGGTTGTAAAGGCTGGAATGTCCCAAGTCCATGGGTCAGGATAGAGGCTTCTCCTGATTCATGTAGCCTCAGGGGTTGGTGAACCCAAGACTGGCAGGTCAGAGAACAGGGCTCTTGCTCACAGCCTGCAAAGATGGATAAATCCCAAGATTGGCAGGCAAGATGGCAGGTAAGCTGCTAGCTCAAATCCCGAGAGCCAGAGGTCAGACGAAACGGCAGGGATCCAGTGTGAGCAAAAAAGCTCACGAGCCTTGCCTAAATGTCCACTTATATTTGATTCAGGCCACACCCCCAAGGAAACTTCCTTTCAACTGATTGGCTACTCATAGCAGGTCTCATCATGGAGGAGATCACATTATATAAATCTCATCATGGAAGTGATCACAATATCATACAAATGCCAAACCACTGAGAATCATGGCCCAGCCAAGTTAACACACAACCTTAACCATCACACATATTTTATAGTTTTGATTTATATCATTTAACTTTTAAAATACCTAGACTTATTTTCTGAGTATGGTGTGAATTAGGGATAGTCTTTACCTTTTTTTCCCAATTAGTGAGTTAATTACCTCATTATAATATGTTGAATTAATTCAGGCTTCTTTGTACTCATTTTCTACCTTTATCATAATCTAAATCTGTATAACCATAACCCAAAAACTCATTGCCATCAAGTTGATTCCAACCCATCATGACCGTATAGGACAGAGTAAAACTGCCCCATAGGGTTTCCAAGGAGTGGCTGATGGATTCAAACTGCCAGCCTTTTGGCTGGCACCCAAATGCTTAAACCACTGCACCACCAGGGTTCCAATACTTCCTTAAGACTTCCTAATTTTTAAATAGCCCACACATAAAATTATCTAAGTAAGTTACCTACTATATGGACCTATGGAACACACCTGGATTTATTGTTGGCCTTGCTACCTGGTTCTATTGATTTCTTTTTCAATTGTTTAATTCCTAATGTTTTGTTGTCTATACATTTTGATATGTGGTAGGCCAAGTCTCCTCTCACTGTGCTTACTTCTCAACTTTTTTCTTTTTTTGACTATATTTAAGTGTTTTTCTCTTACAGGTGAACCTAAGCATTATTTTCAAGTTGTTTATTAAAATCTTGTTTGGAGTTTAAGATTACATAGAATTTGTTATTAAATTAGGGGGATTGGATTTTTTTATAATTTTCAGTTTTCCCAGCCATATTGTTGCCCAATTCCATCTTTCACATCTCTTTAGATGTCTTCAGCAAAATTGTATAGCTTTTTCTGCATAGGACTTTTACTTTTCTTATTAGGATTATTTCTCATTTTCTGTTTTTTATTGCTACTTATGAATAGGATTTTTTCTCTGTTATATTTTCTAATTGATAATCACTCGATTATTGAAAAACTATTGATTTTTGTGTGATGATTTTGAAATTGGTCATTTTCGTGAACTCTTCTATCTTTTAAAAAACTAATTTTCTTGGATTGAGTATCAAAATATCTAAATAAATTATGAAATAATAAATGACTTCTGCAAATGATGAAAGTTTGGCTCCTTTTTAATACAGGTAATTCCTGATTTACGAGGTATTCAAGTTAGATTGAACAGCACTTACTACCACTGGTTTTTTTTTTTTTTTTGGTACATTTTATTGTAACATGAACTACATATGGTGTTAAAATATATCTGTAAGTTTGTATTTAATGTTTCCAGCCCCCCAAAACAGATAAAGACTGAATTTATAAAGGTACCAATAATAAAGAAAACTTAAAAAGAAAAGAGATATTCAACTTAGGTCTGAACTGACTCACAATGGAGTTGTCAGAACAAAACCCTGTCGCAAGTCAGGGGCTACTGTATTTGTAACTTATTTCTTATTTTTTTCTTACAGAATTGGTTAATGATACATATTTCACCACCCCTTATAGAAAAATGGACTCGACAAAACCTGAAAAAGAAAAAAGGTTTGCATTAAAAATCGAAGCAAAAATACTACGACAGTCACTAACTAAATAGTAGACACATGCTAATTCTGTTGACAGAAAAGGCAGTACACAACATGGGGAAAATCAGCACAATGTGACTAAGGCAGACACTGAGAGGTATGAAAGAATGAAGGGCAACTACAATAAATACTGTAATATATATAATCCTGCGACACCGGTAGTAATGAATAATAAGTTACGAGTGGATACATAGGCATATATATATGCTAAATAGGTGTGGGACGTCGTACGGGGGTAAACCCATGTGCATGTTAGGTATGGTTGTGGATGTTTCTACACACATATTTGTATGTACTACATGTATATTTTTTATATCTAATAGAGCACGTAGGAGCACAGTTATAGAAACTCCTTAGACATAAACTCCTCACAAGACTGAGTTACTGGGCTGAGGGCTAAGGGCCACAGTCTCAGGGTACATCCACGTCAACGGGCATAACATAGTTCGTGAAGATAATGTTTTACATCCTACTTCGGTGAGTAGCATTTGGGGTCTTAAAAGTTTGCAAGTGACCATCTAAGATACAACGATTGGTCTCCTCCCATCTGGAGCAAAGGAGAGTGAAGAAAACTAAAGACTCAAGGAAGCAATTAGTCCAAAGTACTAACATGAACCACAGCCTCCTCCAGCCTGAGACCAGAAAAACTAGATGGTGCCCAGCTACCACTACCTACCGCTCTTACTAGGAACACGATGGTAGGTCCCAGTTAGAGTGGGAGAAAACTGTAGAATAAAATTCAAATTCATAAAAGAAGACAAGATGTACTGTTCTGATAGAGACCAGAGGAACCCCAGAGATGATAGCCCTAAGACACCCTTCTAACTTGGAATTGACGCTGCTCCTGGAGGTCACCTTTCAGTCAAATAATAGACAGGCCTATAAAATAAACAATGACTCCGATGAGGAATGTGCTCCTTAGAATAATTAACTATACAAGATCAAATGGGCAACATTTGCCCAAAAACAAAGATGAGAAGGCATGCAGGGGTAGGGAAACCAGACAAATGGAAAAGGGGAACCCCGGGTGGAAATGGGGAGAGTGCTGACACGTTGTGGGGATGGCAACAATTGCCATGGAAAAATTTGTGTATGAATTATTGAATGGGGAACTAATTTGTTGTGTATACTTTTTCACCTAAAGCACAATAAAATGTTAAAAAATATATACAAAACAGTGAAATAAGTTAGGTCACTTTGACACCAATTGGTGCTTATAAGATAAACTTGAAAATACCTGTCAGTGGCTCGCCCAGTTTTGAATATAGAAGCACAATGTGCTTTATACTTTTTTTAAAAAATAACTCCAGATAGTAACAAAAGATACCTTCTTAAAACACCATTTAATAATCACTTCAAATATTTTTTTGCTTTATTATTCTGACAAGTGTGCTACAGATGTCTAGAATGTAGACGGGAAAGTCTTTTCTCCAAAACTATGTAACAATGAAAAGTATTAGTCACTGGGCATGAATGGCCTAGTCCAGGCAAAGACAATGACAGCCAAGAATGTAATGAGATTTGGAGAGAAGCATACCAGGGCAAACCTTGTTAGTTTACATCACACATTTTTAAAATCCACAAAGATCAGATATGTGCTTAACTAAATACACTGATTTACATTTGTTTAGATTAGTTTGGCAGACAAAAAAGAAGTAATATTACTTTTCTTTTCGTGCTGGTCTCTGGATATCACTAAGGTGGAGGGTTCACCCTTTTGACTTTTAACTTGAAGCTGTGTCCTTTGTGCTATACTGATTGTTCCAAGATCACTTGTTATGGCCCTCTTCTTTCTTGCGTTTGTAGTCTTCCTGGGACACTATTTCAATTTTGATTTGTTAAATGGCATTCTAGTTTAATTATATCATATAGTCAGGGCCTAGCTAGTTATTCTGTCAATATCCTCCAGAACGTCATCCAGCGGTATTTGTGTCATTCCACCTGAATGAGTCGGGACTCAGCTTTAAGTCAGCAGTGGGTTGTTTTCTGTTTGGAACATCTATCACTCACTTATTTTTTGATCGCGGGAGGGGGTGTGGGACAATGCACCTTGAATACATGCTCTTTTAAAGGAAGTTCTTTGGACCATATATTGGTGATAGGATGAAATGATCTCAATAAAGGAAAAATTGATTGGGATTCAGTCAAAGTTAATTTCAAAATTATTAAATTCAAATTGCTGATTTGGTGAGTCAAAAGCAGTTGAATACTAGGGCACCATGTGGTTCAATAATTGTTGACATTATCTCTTTTATTAGGTTTTGATAGCGTGGGGCAACAGAAACGGGTAATCATATTGTGTATTTCCTGGCTCTGACAAGATATAACCACAGAAATATTGATCTACCAGTGGGGATACTTTCTCATCAACTTTACTAAGCTATACAGAGTCAAGAACTATCATAAAAACCACTAATGTCCTTCACTAAAGGAATTTCTATTTCTTTAACTGCTAATTCAGTTATTTTATTAACATCATGGGTAACTCAACAGAGGTTCTTTCCCAGAAATTATATTCACAGCAAACCATTAAGAAAAAATTCACTTTTGGGAAAATAAGAGGATTTTGAGAACTATCTGTAGGTGTTCTTTTGAAAAATACCCTAGAGGCTATTATGACCAACTGTCTACAAACTTGTGACAGTCTTTATGGAATCAAATTCTATGTGAGACCTTTAGAGAGTAGTGAAGAAATGTCCTGTTAAGATAAAGATTTAATTCCATAGAGAGATCACAAATACCCACAATATCAAAATATTTAAGTGAGGCTTTTCCCCTAGCTAAGAATTGGAATAATAGCTTCGTGTATAACTAAAGAACGCAACTATGCTTAATATGTTATGTATATGAGGTTCTGCTTACAGTATTTATTACAGTATTAATACTTTTAATGTGTTAACCATATATGAGGTTTTATAAGAAGTTTTCATTCTCAAATTACATTCTAAGGCAGAAACAAGACATCTAGGCTTCATTTGCATTTGCACAAGGAAATGAAGAACTGAGAAAATGAATAATTTTAGTTTTGAATTGTTTCTTAAAATGAATACTTAAGAAAAATGGATTTTTACTTGAATTGATTGAAAATTGATACTACCCCCCGAAGAACTAGATGGTGTCCAGCTACTACCACCGACTGCTCTGACAGGGATCACAATAGACGGTACCGGATGGAGTAGGAGAAAAATGTAGAATAAAATTCAAATTCACGCACACGCAAAAAATCCAGGCTTACTGGTCTAATGGTGACTGGAAGAACCCCCGAGACTATGGCTCCCTGACACCGTGCTAACCCAGAACTGAAGCCACTCCCAAAGTCCACCTTTCAGCCGAAGGTTAGACAGGTCTACAAAACAAACTATAACATACATGAGGATCATGCTTCTTATTTCAATAAAGTATACGAGATCTCATGGGCAACACCTGCCCAAAAGCAAAGAAGAGAAGGCAGGAAGGGACAGGAAGCCTGGATGAATGGACACAGGGAACCTGTGGTGTAAAGGGAAAAGGGGAGAGTGCTGACACATTTTGGGGATTGCAACCAATGTCACAAAACAATTTGTGTGTAAATTTTTGAGTGAGAAATGAATTTGCACTGTAAACTTTCACCTAAAACAGAATTAAAGAAAGAAAGGAAAAAAATTGATACCAACCCTCCCCACACAGTGTTCTTGATCCATGTGGAGTAGTTGGAGGGTACAATAAAATCTTAAAGTAAGGCAAAATTTCCCTGGATCTGTCAGTCAGATTAATGTAAGGAATTCTGGCAATAACACATGGTTCATTGAATATTACTTAAAATCATTTATTTAGAAAAATTTTCTCTAAAGTTCTTCAATAAGCTACTGTATTGATCACAAGAGCTTGTTTAATATCAGAAAGCATGACCCTTAAATCTCAAGACTTGTGCTTTGATATGCAAATTATTATTCTTCACTGATATTATAATATTCTCTTTACCAATTAGAAAAAAATTTAGCACATTACTATTATAATCTGGTACTTTAAAAAAAAATTTTTATTGTGCTTTAAGTTTACAAATCAAGTCAGTCTCTCACACAAAAACTAATATACACCTTGCTATATACTCCCAATTGCTCTCCCCCTAATGAGACAGCCTGTTCCCTCTCCACTCTCTCTTTTCATGTCCATTTCGCCAGCTTGTAACCCCCTCTACCTTCTCATCTCCCCTCCAGACGGGAGATGCCAGCATAGTCTCAGGTGTCCACCTGATCCAAGAAGCTCACTCCTCACCAGCATCCCTCTCTAACCCATTGTCCAGTCCAATCCATGTCTAAAGAGTTGGCTTCGGGAATGGTTCCTGTCCTGGGCCAACAGAAGGTCTGGGGGCCATGACCACTGGGGTCCTTCTAGTCTCAGTCAGACCATTAAGTCTGGTCTTATGAGAATTTGGGGTCTGCATCCCACTGCTCTCCTGCTCCCTCAGGGGTTCTCTGCTGTGTTCTCTGTCAGGGCAGTCATCGGTTATAGCCAGGCACCATCTAGTTCTACTGGTCCCAGGATGATGTAGTCTCTGGTTCATGGGGCCCTTTCTGTCTCTTTGGCTTGAGATCACCCTGTGTCCTTGGTGTTCTTCATTCTCCTTTGATCCAGGTGGGTTGAGACCAATTGATGCATCTTAGATGGCTGCTTGCTAGTGTTTAGGACCCCAGACGCCACTCTTCAAAGTGGGATGCAGAATGTTTTCTTAATAGATTTGATTATGCCAATTGACTTAGATGTCCCTGAAACCATGGTCTCCAGACCCCTGCCCCTGCTACGCTGGCCTTCGAAGCATTCAGTTTATTCAGGAAACTTCTTTGCTTTTGGTTTAGTTCAGTTGTGCTGACTTCTCCTGTATTGTGTGCTGTCTTTCCCTTCACCTAAAGTAGTTCTTATCTACTATCCAATTAGTGGGTACCCCTCTCCCACCCTCCCTCCCTCCCCCACCGTAGCCATCAAAGAATATTTTCTTCTCTGTTGAAACTATTTCTCGAGTTCTTATAATAGTGCTTTTATACAATATTTGTCCTTTTGCAACTGACTAATTTCACTCAGCATAATGCCTTCCAGGTTTCTCCATGTTATGAAATGTTTCACAGATTCCTCACTGTTCTTTATCGATGTGCAGTATTCCATTGTGTGAATATACCGTAATTAATTTATCCATTCATCTGTTGATGGGCACCTTGGTTGCTTCCATCTTTTTGCTGTTGTAAACAGTGCTGCAATGAACACGAGTGTGCATATATCTGTTTGTGTAAAGGCTCTTATTTCTCTAGGATATATTCCAAGGAGTGGGATTGCTGGATCGTATGGTAGTTCTATTTCTAGATTTTAAAGGAAGTTCCAAGTGGATTTCCAAAGTGGTTGTACCATTTGACATTCCCACAAGCAGTATATAAATATTTCAATCTCTCCACAGCTTCTGCAACATTTATTGTTCTGTGTGCTTAGGATTAACGACAGCCTTGTCAGAGTGAGATGAAATCTCATTGTAGTTTTGATGTGCATTTCTCTAATGGCTAATCATTACAAGCATTTCCTTAAGTATCTGTTAGCTACCTGAATGTCTTCTTTAGTGAAGTTTCTGTTCATATCTTTTGCTCATTTTTTAATTGGGTATAATCTGGTATTGTTAATTTCAATTTTACATCCAATTTTTTGATTGCAGATTCATGAGTCTCTATCATTACCAACTTCACAATAATTCCCGAAAATGCATTGCCTGGAAAACCACTTTCAAATGTAATTCACGTCACAAATGTTATAAATCCTGTTAGAGCAGCTTGTCCAAGATTCTGCAGACATTTTTCCAGTGTGCAATGAAGCAAAGATAACTGAAATACAGTGGATGGATTTGGCATGGAAAATAACCCAAAGACCTACTGGGATATAATAAGGTTTCAGACTGGGTCAAATAAGAACTCACAAAATTTCAATAAAGATAAATTCCACACAAGACAGTTTCTTTCCTCCATATATAGTAAAAGTTCAATGAAAATCTCTGGAATGATTGTATTGGCAATGTATGGAGTGTCAACCAGCCTTTGGGGGATTAATTGTTCCTAAATGTGATATGAAGAAATTTCCTTGGCAAGCCTTCTGTTTTCTAAAGATAGCTGCAGTATGTGCTGTGCTGGACTACAAGGTTGCAAAATGATTTTTCCATATTCAACTATTTCCTAGGCATTACCCAAAATTTTAACCAGTAATGAATCCCTGTGACTAGAAAGGTGGTTGTATATTAACTGGACTGCAAGTAAGTTCCTGCTCTACAATTTGGGAAGAGTGGAATGAGAAATGCCCACAAAAGTAATTTCATTTATTTATGTATTTTCACTCAATCAAGTGTCTGAGATACTAAATAAAAAGCTTTGCGCACTAACCCCTAGTGTCAGCCCTTCCTACACATCCCCTCTAAATGATCTGCTTTTCACCCTCTCTCCTCTCACCTCGCCCCTTGAGTTGCCCATTTAAAATCATTTCTCCACAAGCATATCTGAGATGGAAAGGGAAAGGCAAGAAGGTAGGAGTTCCTTGGGCTTGTGATCCTGATGATTTATGACATAAAACTGTTACTAAATTCGAATTTCCCTGAACTCTAGGGTCCAGTTTCCTGCTGGAGTTGCCTTATGCAAAGAGCCAGTATATGAGAATACAGTGAGAATAATAGAAGAAAGTCTCTGAAGGTTTATCTACTACCAAACACAAAAACCAAACCCACTATTGTTGAGTCGACCCCGAGTCACAGTGGCCCTATAGAGTAGAACTGACCCATAAGGTTTCCAGGGAGCAGCTGCTGGGTTCAAACTGCCAACCTTTTGCTTAGCAGCCAAATGCTTAACCATTGCACCACTAGGGCTTCTTATTTGCTACAGTGGTTCTCAAAGTGTGATTTGTGTTCCTTTGGGGGTTTCCAAGTCACTTTCAGGGGATCTGTGAATCAAAACTATTTTCACGGTAATACTAAGACATTATTTGACATTTCACTGGTATTTTTATACTGATGGCACAAAAGCAATGATGGGTAAAGCTTTTGCACCTTGGTGCAGGTCAAAACAGTGGCACCAAACTGTTGTGTTGTTGGGTGACATTGAGCTGATTCCAACTTATAGTGATCTCATGTGACAGAGTGGAACTGCCCCGTAGGGTTTTCTAGGCTGTAATCTTTACAGAAAAGGAGTCCTGGTAGGGCAGTGGTTAATTTAAAGCACTCGTCTGCTAACCCAAAAGTTGGTGGATGGAACCCATCAGCTACTCCTCAGGAGAAAGATGTGGCAGTCTGCTTCCATAAAGATTTACAGCCTTTGAAACCCTATGGGACAGTTCTACCCTGTTCTGCAGGGTCGCAATGAGTCGGAATCAACTCGATGGCAGTAGTTTTGGTTTGGAATCTGTGGGAGCAAATTGCCAGTTCTTCTCTTATGGAGCAGCAGAGTGGTTCTGAACCACCAACCTATGGGTTAGCAGCTGAGTGCTTAATCATTGCACCACCAGAGCACCTCCCAAACTGGAGTAGTATTGTATCATTTAATGTAGTACACTTGCAAAAAAAAAAAAAAATTAATAGTTTTGTTTAAGAATATCCTTGATGAAGCAGTAAAGTGATTAATTTTTATTAAATCTCCATTCATGAGTACACATCTTGATATTTCTGTGGAAAGAAGTGAGAAGGGCACAAAAAGGAACATGGGTTGTCCTGAGGAAAAGTTCTCATTCAATTGTTTGAGTTGCAAGCTGAACTACCAGCTTTTTTCACAGAGCACCATTTTTATTTAAAAGAATGGCTGACAGACAAATTGGTTTCTTAGATTTGCTTATTTGGTGGACTTTTTCTTGAAAATTAATGAAGTGAACCTGTCACGTCAAGGAAAACAACTGACAGTGTTTGTTTTCAGTAAAAATTTGAATTTTGGAAAAATTTTTATCTGCCCCTGGGAACTTGACAGATTCCTGATACTTGAAGATTTTTCTGATGAAATAAGTGATGATATTAATACTTCCAATTTTTTATATTGTTTAAGAAATGTGTCAACACTTGGGAGATCAATATATTTTTCATATGGCAATGTGTGATGTTACAATATCATACCTGCATTAAAAAAAGATCTATTCAAATTGTAAGATGTTGTTATTGCTGTTAGGTGCCATCAAGTCTGTTCCGACTCCTAACAACCCTAGTGTACAACAGAACGAAACGCTGCTTGGTCCTGTGTCATCCTCACAATCATTGCTATGTTTGAGCCTACCATTGCAGTCATTGTATCAACTCATCTTGTTGAGGGTCTTTCTCTTTTTTGCTGACCTTCTACTTTATCAAGCATGATGTCCATCTCCAGGGACTGGTCCCTCCTGATAACATATCTTAAGTACCTAGAAGGAAGTCTTGCCATTCTTTCTTCTTTCAAGACAGATTTGTTCATTCTTCTGGCAATCAGTGGTACATTTATTCAATATTCTTCACCAACACCATAATTCAAAGGCATCAATTCTTCTTCAGTCTTCTTTTTTCACTGTCATGCTTTCACATGAATATAAGACTATTGAAAATACCATGGCTTGGGTCAGGTGCACCTTAGTCCTCAAGGTGACATCTTTGCTTCTTAACACTTTAACGAGGCCTTTTGCAGCAGATTTGGCCAATGTAATACATCATTTGATTTCTTCACTGCTGCTCTCATCAGCAATTGATTGTGGATCCAAGTAAAATAAAATCCTTGACAACTTCAATCTTTTCTCTGTTTATCATGATGCTGCTTATTGGTCAGTTGTATTTTCGGTTTCTTTCCGTTGAGGTGTAATCCATACTGAAGTCTTTGATCTTCATTAGTAAGTGCTTCAAGTCCTCTTCACTTTCAGCAAGTAAGGTTGGTTGTGTCATCTGCATATCACAGGTTGTTAATGAGCCTTCCCCCAATCCTGATGCCCCGTTCTACTTCATATAGTTCAGCTTCTCAGATTATTTGCTCAGCTTTCAGGTTGAATAAATATGGTGAAAAGATACCACCCTAACACACACCTTTCCTGACTTTAAACCATGCAGTATCCTCTTGTTCTGTTCTAAGGACTGCCTAGCATCTGTGTACAGGTTCCTCATGAGCACAATTAAGTGTTTTGGAATTCCCATTCTTCCCAATACTATCCATAATTTGTTATGACCCACACAGTTGAATGCCTTTGCAAGATAGATCAGGGCATTTTAATATAACAGAGATCATAAAATTTATTAATTACTTTTCAGTTTTTGAGTTACAACCATCCTTTAAAATCTACCAGTTGTCAAGTCCTGATATAGTATCAAAGATGAATATACATAATTATCTAAAATGGCAATTAAAATAGTCTTTCTTTTTTTCTCACACATATCTGTGTGACAATGATTTTGTTCATATACCTTAAACAAAACAATAGTTTTCTATTCTTCTATTGTAAGACACTAAAGAGATTTACAAAATGTGAAACAATACCAATCTTCCCACTCACTTTTTTTGGAAATATGACTTTTGCTTTTTTTTATATTGACATGTAATGGGTTATTATTTTTATTTTAAAATAAATTAGTAAATAAATATTTAGACATTTCTTAGTATAAATTCGAATACAGTAAATATCAGTAGATATAAGTTACATAAACAAAGCCTCTTGTGGCCCTCAATACTTTTAAAGATGGTAAAGGGCCCTGAGATCAACAAGTTTAAGAATGGTGCTTTATCTAAATACTTCTGGAAAAAATCTCTGAAGCAAGGTAAAAAAAAAAAGCTCTGAATTTGGTATTCAGCAATTTTATCAGCAAAATATGATTATTTAGCATTTCATTGTTTTTTCCTTCAGCTTTTGTAAGTTATTTACCATAATACTGAAGATATATAATTTCCTGTTTAGTTCCAAAAGCTTCCTGTGATTATAATTGTGAAAGATAATGTATAATTATGTAAATAGTCATGAGAATGGTATTATCATAGTCAATAGGCTCATCAAATTGTCTTCCCTCAATATTTTTTCACTCAATTTTTTAGTGTCTACATTTTTTCTTTTATAAATGCACACACTATGTTATAACCCCATACCTTGTGTTGCAGGCTGTTTTCTATTCTGAGTGAGATGCTCAGCAGTAAACAACATATAGCAGAGTATCTTTGGCCAATGAGAAGGCTTGCTGGCGACTTTACGTTTGTTGCTGTAGTTTTTACTGCTGGTGTCCCACTCAGCTTCCTGTGCTTTACTGGCGCTTCCACCTCCTAAGTGCTGTGGTTGTTGACTGCTAAGGGTCCGCAGCTACATACTTCTCTTAAGGACTGTTCTTGGCTTATGGAAGCCATCTTTCTCAAGAAGTTACCCTAGTGGTCTGCAGCGAATGACTGACTAATACAGGGGATAAAAGGCCAGTCCTCTTGCCTCCAGGCAGCAGGATTCTAGTCAGGAGGTACTCTGTAGTGCAAATTTCATGCGCCAGAACTGTCCTACCATCAGGCTGAAGATAGATCACAACTAAAACCACGTCTTTCTTGGCTCCTTCCCCTTCTCTATTCTGTTCCCTCACTTTCTTTCAAGTCCCTCCTGGAAGTAATCTGTCAATAAAGCACTTGCATAAGAAATCATTGTCTCAGGCTCTTCTTTCAGGCAACCCTGCCTTAGACGTCATTCAATTTGTTACTGGGGGTGAAAGGATGGGAGGACCAATGGAATGAGGATATGCCCATTACAAACATCATTCCTTCAGTTTATCCGTTTAATTACATCTCTGGTTTAATAACCTGAATTTCTGTCATCAATCAGGTAAAGAAAATTTCTAGAATTTATTACAAAGGTAAAGGTTTATTCCTTTTGAAAACTTTCATTGAAACACTCGTTCTCAACCAGGATTTTTTTTTTTTTTTTTAGTTTATGGCAAATTAATTTGACTGGAATGACTAACTTGAAAACTTTAAACAAACTCTCCTCTCATATGCTTGTGTTTTCAGTTAAGACAGAGCACTAGAGAAAATGTTGAAAAAGTGATGGTTTTTATTCCCAGAATTTTGTGTGGCCATTCTCTGCACTTAGCATATTTGCACCTTTTAGCACACTAACCATTGTGCGCAGAAGTAGTTAGTGAGACTAATTGCACTGGAGACCTTTCTTCTCTGGTTTAAGTAAAAACTAATTCTTTGAAGTGTTTGGTGCATTTAATCTCCAAAGAATAAAGCCTTAATACAAATCAATTAATTAATTAGCCTTTGACTTTGACTTTGTTTGGCTCATGCTGAAATGAATGGAAATGATTGCTTACAACTTTCTGTTTCCTCCAGTGCCATGTATTCATGATATAAATGGTAGATTTTTCATTCCTTTTGTTAGTGGGGCTATCGGTTGCATCCAAATATAAGTTTTTTTTTTCCCCTCTAAGTGGTTCCTGTCATAGCAAGATGTTCACTGTATGCTATCCTTTTTGGCTCTTAAAAGAAAGAAGATTCTTGTTCTTCTTTATAAGAATCTTTTCTACTTCTAATTCTTTGCCTTCACTCCTTGCTATCCCCAAATCTGGGAGCATAAATTTACTTTTCTTGTTCATTAATATGTTTATATGTGAACTATCTCACTTTCACAATAAAAAAAGTCATTGGCAATAGGCCTTTTGGCTCCAGAGTTTGTCTTCTGTTGTCTGGTACTATTATCTCTCTTGGCCCCAGTTCAAGCATTTCCTGTAGCATCCACTTCTGTGGTGTGTCCTGTCTTTGCAGGTAGGAACTATTGGTGTCTGGTCTTCAGCCAAAATTCTCTCCAAAAGTAGAATTAGGCCACACATCCCTTTGATCCTGTTCTTAAAGAAGTCATCTTCAACATTTCTGGTTTACTGTGGACTGCATATTGCAAGGGTCAGGCAATGACTGAAGCACACAGATGATCCAGCCATACTCTGTGAGAACTGAATGGTGGTTGTGTTCTTTTTCTGTAGAAATTACAAGACATTGATCAGTCATGTCTTTTCAGCAAATTTGAAAAGTGAATACAATAAATCAATAATAGTAATTTATTATAATTTAATTATACATTATTTAATTGTCCACAATAATTACAAATAAATACAAATTGATTTGAAATACCTTAAAAAAAAAGATTTGCAGCTTGAAATGCTGACAATCTAATGTTCCCCCCTTAATCTCTAAACAGAGCGGGTTTTTGTATCACTTTTCTAGTTCACAATTCAGAGAAAGCATAGAACTGGATTATAGGCCATTAAATGTGCTGTTATTTAGATGCCTATTGATGATACCAGTGACACCTAGAATGATCACACGCCTAACTACAGTTTCGTATAGTGACGTAAAAGTTTCAAATATTTGCAGGAGTCAGAAGACGATTGTTGAGATTAGAAAAACTTATAACTCAGACGCTGTGCCTTTAGGGGAATCAGTGACAAGCTGTATTAGAAATAAAGTAGGCTTCACACTGATGATTAGGCAAAAAAAAAAAAAAATGACTGAGGCAGAGACTGATTTTTCTATATTTCCCATTTTCTTTTTTCTAATAATCTCTGGTAAAAAAAAAAACTTTACTATGTAAAGATTTGTTGGTTTTAAAGTCCAAGCACGGCCATCTTTTCTAGTTGGTTCTTTAAAAAGTCTATTTTTGTCCCCAGGGGTTTGTTGATCTGGATATTGCTTATTTTGAAGTTTCTCTGCCCCAGTATGGTGTAATCGCTGCCTCTCTGAATATCAAAGACAAATGATAGATGGTCCTTCAGCTTCCTATAAATGCAGCCGGTTTAGTGCCTTTCATACCTGACCTTTGTCCCTGGGGTTGATTGATGGCACGTTGTTCACCTGGCATTGAAGGGCTACTAGTTTGTAATATTCAAGGTAAAACATCGTAAGCAGCATACAAAATGGACATTTCCTCCTACTGGGGCAGGTGGGGAGCCCTGGTGCTGCCATAGTTAGAGCTCAGCTGCTAACCAAAAGGTCGGCAGTTGGAATCCACCAGCTGCTCCTTGAAAACCCTATGAGGCGGTTCTGCTCTGTCCTGATGGCAACTAACAACAACAACAATAATGGGGCAGGTTAACGGGCTGTCAAAAGGGGAGAAAGGGGGCCTGTGCACGCTGGGAATGGTGGCTATCTTCTGGAGCCAAGATCTGCTTGCCGGGTACCTTTTACATCTTTTTTGATGATTAGGTTACCCTCTGTTTCTTTGGGAGGAGAATTTGAATGAGTGCACTTTAATAACTTATGTGCTGAAGATACCTAAATAATTTTGCATTGGAGAGCCAGATTACTGCTTTTCTTTTCCCGTTTTGGCGATATCACTCTACACCAACACCTACCCGGTGTTCGTAGAAGGAGAATGATCTGACTGCTTGCACCGCGGTGCCAGGGCCTGCATCTTCTATCTCATTTACATTCCCCAGAACACGCATTGTATTACTGCCTCCCTGTAAGCACGCAAGAACACGAAAACCTAGACATGCTGTGGCTGAGTGGTAGTGACCGGCCCAGTTCTCATCTGTCACTCTTACTTGTTTTGAGAAAATGAGAGAGGGCATCAAACATTTTGTTAAAAAAACGATTTTCAGACCCCGAAATTAAACTTCATGTGGTTTGCCGTATTAGTTACACCGTGTTTATACCATATGTGGCAGAGAGACAATTGTGAACCAAAGCAGGGCACGATAGAAATATATGTATGTAAGCTGAAGTCATAGCCATGCTTTTGATGGGATAAATTTCAGGAATAACCTTCCATTGGGCTCTGTTTGTGCTTCTAGCATTTTAACTGTCTTTACAGTTCATTTTCAGGTCATGTTTTAGTTTGATATGTTTCTTACAGTAACAAATTAATTAAGCGTTAAAAAGCATCAAACGTTGGGATAATAGTTACTTCAAATAATCAAGCTAAGACTTTTGAAAGTGAAAACACACCAGAATTTCTGTAAGACTGACATAAATGAGTGGACTATTATTTGTTAACTTTTAAAGTAGCTTTAGATTGATTTGTTTCTGGGAAGAAGACCCATTTCTATGCAGGCTGGAAGGGGGAATTTACTGGTATTTCCAACTGGTTACAACTGCGTGGGGATTAGAATTTCATTTCCATTTAGCAGGCCGGCATATACAGATATAGAACTTGGAAAAATACTGAGACAGTATAACATGAATTTATCATCAGTTTCATGAAATGAAACTCGTTTTTGTTCTCTTTAAAGGAACTCCTATCATAACATAATACATGCTACAACATCAAGGCAGCATTTTGGAAATAAACTGTCAGGTATGTAATGTAGTTACAGGTTCCAAGAATGACTAGAGACTGAGGAACTTCATGTAACGTAAAAGAATTTTATAACAAGTTCTAACAACATTGTTAACTGATTAAAAATACCTAATAAGGCTGCTGGATTAATTAATGGGTACTTTTAAATAAAATTTGGCAAGAAAACAATAGCATTTATTTAAACAGAAGAAAAAAAATTCCCTACATTCTTTCTTTTGAAAGGAAACAGCCGCGTTCTGGGTGTTCTCATAGTTTTATGTTGAAACAAGGCACCTTTTCAAAAACTGTGAAGTTTAGTGTTTTAAAGACATGTTGGAGAATTAAGACCGTGGGTGAGTAAATAAATGCATTTATTATATAAAAGCCATTCTTACTTTTGCTTAAATGATTTTAGAGCTTCTGAAGGAGTGTGGTTTTAAAGATTAAATACCTAAGTCAATAACTAGTACTACTGTATATAAAAATATAAAAGTGACCTTAAAATCTTCCTTTGTCTAGATAAAAATCCTGGACAATTCAGGAGACGACAATATGGATTAATCCTTATTCTTTAATTTTCTGAACTTGAGTCTAAAAAGCACTAAAAACATTTTACTGATATAAAAGACCAAACCGAAAAACCAAACCTGTTGCCGTCAAGTCGATTCCAACTCACAGCGACCCTGTAGGACAGAGTAGAACTGCCCCATACGGTTTCCAAGGAGCAGCTGGTGGATTCAAACTGCCAGCCTTTTGGTTAGCGGCTGTAGCTCTTGACTGCTATGCCACCAGGGTTTCCTGATATAAGAGTACGAATTACACATGAACTTCAAGAAAACTAAAATTCTCACAACTGGATCAATAAACAACATCATGGTAGAGAAATTAAAGTTGCCAAGGATTTCATTCTGCTTGAATCAACAATTGAATGCTTATGGAAGCAGCAGTCAAGAAATCAAATGACGTATTGCATTGGGAAAATTTGCTGCAAAAGATCTCTTTAAAGTATTAAAAAACAAAGATGTCACTTTAATGACTAAGATGTGCCTGACCCAAGCCATGGTCTTTTCGATCACTTCATATGCATGGGAATATTGGTCAATTAAAAAGGAAGACTGAAGAAGTACTTACACACTTGAATTGTATTGGAGAAGAATATTGAGTACACCAGGGACTGCCAGAAGAATGAACAGATCAGTCTTGGAGGAAGTATATCTAGAATGCTCCTTAGAAGTAAGGATAGGGAGACTTTGTCTTGTTTATTTTGCACATGTCAGCAAGAAAGATCAATTGCTAGAAAAAGACATCATTTTGGTAAAGTAGAGGGTCAGTGAAATGAAGGAAATCCTCAGTGAGATGGATTGACACAGTAACTACAAGAATGGGTTCAAACATACCAACGATCGTGAGGATGACAAGGACCAGGCACGTTTCATTCTGTTATACATAGTATTGCTATGATTTGGAGCCGACTGGGAGACAACTAAAAACAATAACATTTTATTACATATCCTCTGGAAGCTCCTATCACTCTTTTTGTTCGATTGATTCACCACTTGTTGTATCTTTGACTTAACTTAAAAATTATGTAAAAATAAACAAAACTAACAACAATAACATCAACAAGAACAAATCCTCTGCCTTCTAAACCAACAACAAAACAATAAAAAATGAAGTGCTCAGAGCAATGAAAGTGAGACTTTTTTTTTTTTTAATTGGGAATTTCTAAACAAATAATTAGGAGTTGCTGTAATTAAAAAAAAATAGAACCTTTGCTTTAAAAAATGGGTAAATATCAAAATTTAGATAAAAGTACTTTGGCATTAACAAAAATTTCTAAACATAGAATATATCTACCCAAACAATGACTCCCCAAATTATATTTGTAGGAAACTTTAAGGGGGTTAACCATCATTTTTTATACCAACTTTAAGCTATGGGCAAACATGTACCTCTACTGGATAAACTCAACTTACAGAAATTATGTTGAAGAATTGAGTCAATTTTCCAAATAAATAGGAATATAATGGAGAAATGGGTAGGGGTTCGAGCATATTCAAATTGTTACCTTAATTCTCCTTTTCACTTTACCTGTGTAAAAATCATCTCAGTTACTCTTAGTTGGAAATTTGTCTAAGCTTGAAAGAGAAGAACATCTCCAAATAATTTTATAATTTTATTTTCTCTCTTGGACTCATTTTCTGAGGCTTCAAGCTATTATTATTACTTAATTCCTACAACTTACTTTTGGTTAAGGGCTTTATTTTTTTTTTTTTAAATAGTTGTCACTTGGATATACAACTAAGTAGATTTGAAAATATTATGTTTCGGCCTATACACCGTGTATACGGCTCCCAGATGTCAATATTGACATCATCATCATGAATGTCAGCACCAGGAGCTGTAGATCAGAGGACGTTTTTGAAAAGACAGACACTAAGTAACGTCTGACGAGTTTTTGAGTGATAGCGATGAACACCCATGGGATAACAGAACTGAATGTCAACTTATTTTTGAGTGAGGGAAAACAATGTTAATGTTTAGATGGCTCCTGTCAGCATTTAAGAGACAGGTAAGCACTGGCCAAAATTCAGAGGCAGGAGGTCAGTAACTGTGCTTAAAACAAGCAAACAAGCATACCATACAAACAGCACTATTTTTCTTGCTTCAAAATTCAGAAACATAAACACCCTGAATTGGCACAATGCTTGGGTTATTGGCATATCTTCCAGAGGAAAAAGTTTGTAGACAGCTCCTGGGTGAATCATACCAGCTTTTCACAAGATAAGGGATTCATATCAGGAAACTTGACTTGCTTTGACATTTATATAGTTTATATAATTCTATTAACAACACTAAAGGTTTTGACCATTCTTTTCAGGATGTCAGATAGTTACCTAAAGTAACATATGTCAGTCCCCTGAACTGTAAGCTGCTTACAGGCAGAGTTCACACGTTATTTTGAATGCCTGGCACACACACACAACAGGTGTTCAGTAAATATTCATTGAATGAGTAATCTTACAGTGAAGAGGCAACATGAACTGGGATTTACTTCCTCTTCTAGCTCTAAACGTTTATGCTTATGCTACGAACTACGAACCCTTAGAATTGTGTTATTAACTTACCTTGACTTGAGTTTTCTTGAATTAAGGACTTGGGCTAGCTTATCTGTAAAGTTTCTTGTAACTCCTAAATGTTCTGTCATAGGTTCACAACTAGACTTGTTAGTGCCTTTTCAGCTGAACTCAGTTCTCAGTGTTCTACATCAGGCCTTATAAGAAGCAATCTGTTGAGCGGTCTTTGTCACATTACTTGGATTATTTCCTTACTAAATACCTGAAATGCTAAAAATGTAGTTGAAATCAATTAGCACCTACAAATGCAGACACTACAGTCAAACATTTTCAAAGCACAATACCTCTACTTTTCAAGGAAGGAGCCTTGGGGTGGTGCAAACGGCTGAGCACTGGACAGCTAGCTGAAAGGTTAGCGGTTCTAACCCACCCAGAGGCGCCTCAGAAGACAAGTCTGGTGATCTACTACTTAAAAGTCACAGCCTTAAAAACTCTTTGGAAACCCTACATTGCACACTTGGGGTCTCCAAGAGTCGGAATGGATTGGAAGGCAACTCACAACAGCAAAACAGCTCTCAAGGCATTTGTAATCTAGCATAGAAAAAAGAAATACCTACAAAAGATGCAACTGACAATACAAGGAAATTTAGGGTAATTGGACAGGGTTTTATAATTTCTTTACTGGGAGTCTCGATTTATTTGAGACTTGAAATAAGTACATGTAGCTGCTGGGAGCTGTGGAGATGAGAATAGCAGAAGCCTTAACCTAGGTGCAGAGGAGTTAAGGGATGCTATGTTCTCAAGAGCATACCCACCATCCCCTGAATCCTTTCTGAGCCTTGGCTTCTCCTTTCTAAGCCTTTCCCAGAGAGAATGTGCACCAGCATCTAGGGAAGCTTCTCCCAGACTTTGGCTTGTTTACAGACCACCTCCATGATGATTGATAATTATTTTCTTACATCTTTTTTCTTCCCTATGCACTTCACCTTCTTTTTCCTCCAATTGCTTAGCTATTTTTACTTAAACAAATGTATTTTAGAAGCAGTTCAAATATGAAACCAAATCATTGTATGTAGACACTAATTGTAAAGGATAAATCCAATGAGGGGAAAAAAAGAATATCATTAAATTCTCTGTTTACTGTTGTGTTCCTGAAGCTTCTGCACCTGATACCTGTTCTCCTTTTGTTAAAATGAAAGCTTAGAATGTGTTAAAGAGTGGTTAAAAATGTATTGTTCCAAGATGGAGATTTCCTCCTCAAAGAATTCAGAAGTAAGGAGAAGAGCTGAAAGAGAAGGAAAAGGGAAGAACTCAATGGCTATAGTCTTACAACCAGGTGGCTTTGTTTATGTGTGTTCCTTCTGGAAGGAAGGCACCTCGCTGATCTATCGGGAGGCTGGACTAAGTGTTGTCAGTTCTGTTTCCATGGTTTTTGTCAGATATTACACCTGAGGAGACTTTGTGTGGGCCAAGCGGCTCAGACTGAATACAAGTATGAAGACTACTAGAAGACACTTTTCCAAGGTATTGAGTATAATTATAGTGAATTCCCCACCTGAAGCTGAGTCAAATTAAAAAAAAAAATTACTATTTATATTTTCTTCTCTTTTGTCATCCGTGGTGAATTTTTCCAATGTGAAATCGATTGATTTTACCTCCTGACAGTAGAAGAGGACAGGCAAAAAATGCAGGAAAACCAGGGATGAAGTGTGATTTATGATGCTTAGAGCTCACAGGTGGTAGTGACAAGAATCTGGGTTTTTATAAAAATATAAATTTTAAAAATAATGTTAATTTTGTTAAAGAAAAGAAAATATACATGCTGCTAGGTCATAAATAAAATATTCCAAGTATAGTTACCAGCATCTGGTGGGTGAGAGCCCCTGCTTAGAGACAGCTGTTTTTCTTATTTAACATTAACAATCACCAACTCTGCACCAGACGCTGTGAACTCAAGTCCAAGTTGGATGACATAATTAATATCATCTTCGTCAATCTTACAGAATACATAAAAGATTCTATCTTTCTTCTGAAGTGCGTGTTTCAATTCAACCAATATCTGACCACTTTGTTTAAACAAAATACGCCAAGCGATTGTTGTTTTTGTTGTTGTTGGCTGCTGTCGAGTCAGCCCTTGACTCATGGCCACCCCATGCACAACGGAACTAGGTGCTACTTTGTCCTACACCAGCTCCGTGATTGGTTGTGGATCACATTGTCATGCTTTACAGGGTTTTCATTGACTGATTTTCAAGAATAGGTTGCCAAGCCCTTCTTCCTAGTCCTTCTTCGTCTGGAAGCTCCACTGAGACTTTATCCTCATAGCAACATGCAAGCCTCCACTGACAGGTGGGTGGTAGCTGTACATGAAGTGCATTGGCTGGGTATTCCCACATGGAAGATGAGAATTCTACCACTGAACCACCATTGTTCCCCATTGCACAAGATCCCTGTCTTCGGGGAGCTTATCTACAACAATAGGTTACAATAAACTCTAAACTGCAAACAATAAACTATAGCAAAGCAGGATTGTGTCAGAAGGGGGCAAAGTAATGTTATGGTTAACTGAAAGAAGAAATGAGCATTATAAATAAGGTGGATTCATGGAGGAAGTAGCATTCGATTTGGGCCCTTGAGAAAAGACAGGCTTTGACAGAATGATGCAGGGGGCAGGCACTGCAATGGAGGGAGACATCTGTGACTGTGAGGAAAACAGTAACAGTGGTAGGAAAGTTGGGTGTGCTTGAAGCTTAGTAGGAAGTCCAGGTTTGCTGGAATATAGAGGAATAATGAGAGCGGAAGTTGGAAATGTAGGACAAGGCGAAGTGAGATGGGCAAACACAGATGGGCACTAACAACGAACACAGACATTCAGAGAGTTAAATGTGATTCTATGGCCAAGGGCATGCCAAGGTGATTGCTTCAACGTTAGAAGAGATGCATTGTTCTTTAATCATCATCATTGGCAGAGCTTATATGAAGTCAATAATAATAATAGCTACCGTTTGTGGCTACCACCCATCTGTCAGTTTGTCCTCCTGTGGTGGCTTGCATGTTGCTATGATACTGGAAGCTATGCCACCAGTATTTCAAATACCAGAGGGTCACTCATGGTGGACAGGTTTCAGAGGAGCTTCTAGACTAGGACGGGTTAAGAAGAAAGGCCATTCTACTCCCCAAAATTAGCCAGTGAAAACCCTATGGACTACAGAATATTGTCGGAGACTTTGATTTGCTTACTTTGGACACGTCATCAGGAGAGACTGATTGTTGGAGAAAGACATTGTGTTTGATAAAGTGGAAGGCCAGTGAGAAATGCTCAATGAGACGGATTGACACGGTGCCCACAGCAGTGGATTTAAGCGGAGATCATGAGGACGGCTCAGGACCAGGCAATGTTTCATTCCGTTACATGTAAGGTCACTGTGAGTCAGAGCCAACTCAACAGCAGCTAACAACATCAACAACAACAACCATTTACTGATGCCTGTCAGGTACCAGGCGTAATACTAGGTGCCTCATGTACTTTATATGGTTTAGTTTTTACTGTTATTCTGTGACATAGATATTGTCTTTATTTTTACAGACAAGAAAATAGAGCCTCTTAAGGAGCTTGAAGTTAAGGAGAAACAATTTATATCAGCCTAGTAAAACCACTTATTTTAGTTTACTACCCAGGTATCTTTGAGAAAAAGAGTGGGCTTATAAATGTTTTGTGGTTACATACAAAGTCATAGAACATCTCCCACGTGAAAACCCTGAGCAGACTCTCCAATCTACAAAGGTAGCTAATAAAATGCAGATGACAACAACAACAACAACAATAAAAGGGCCCGGTACTGTTTAACAGCCATCGTTAATAACAAATTACAAGTGTTTTTTTTTTTTTTCTACACAAAGCAGCTCATTAAGAATTGCAGTCACACTTGATATGGTCATCAGCCATTTTTCAAGATGCCACATTTCCAGCGAGGCTGTTAATAACCCCGTTTCTTTGGTATTTCAATCTCATTTCACAATGTGAAGTTGCTAAGAGACACACATTTATCAACTGTGTTCCATAATATTACTTGTTTGGCTTTACTTCCCCCAGTACATTGTATTTTGCTACATGATCAATACAAGAGTCTTCTCTCCAGAGAAGGCAACTAATCTCCCCGGCTCATTTGAGGTGGGTGACTTAAAACCATTTACAAAAATCCCTCTGGTTAGTTTTCGTTCCTTATCCTCAGACTCCTTTATAAAAAAGCCCGCTTCTTTGCCGTTTGTGGTCCCAAAACACAAATGCTTATTGGAACCTCAGATTTAGTTAGCAGCTGGCTATATGACTGCAACAAGGTGACCTTGGGTCTGCTTGGGTTCTGACATTATTTTGTACCCTAGATGAGGAGAGACTGGAAAACTGCTCATCGAAAATTATAAAAAAAAAGAAATAGTTTTGCTTTCTAAGAGATGGAATCTATCTTTGAGGCTATTTTCCTTTTGCCCTGGAGATCCAATGTATAGTTATTTCCTGAGAAAATTCTGATCTTGAATGGAGAGGTTCGAAGTTAAGTCTCCAAAGGACTAAAGTGCTCTGAATCATTATTGGTATGGGCCATCTCTACAGATTCTGTTTCCTTTAGAGGACTGCTTGTTTTCAAAATCTAGATTTAGGCTGCCATATGTCTTTATTCTTGCTTGTTCTGGAAGACTTGTGTGTGTGCCTTTCCTATCTGTCTGTCCTATTTGAGCCATTGTTCACTGGGGGTGGGAACCCAGGAAGGGAAGTACACCATGGTGGTGCCCAGAAGTCAACCATGAGCTACACCAAGAGAAGCGGAACGATGGTGCTTGACTGAGCTGGCATTTTAAGTTATCCTCTGTGTCCCTTTCTTTCGTTGTTGTGAAAACTTTGGCAGATCCCCTTACAAACAACAGCCCCTTCATTGTTGTGCCGTGGAGGCTTAAGGGGGAAGGGCCACAGGAGAGTTGGAATAAAACTTGTAGTTGAGTCAATTCTGACTCACAGTGACCCTGTAGGACAGTGTAGAACTGCCCCATAGGATTTGCAAGGAGCAGCTGGTGGATTTGAACTGCTGACCTTTTGGTTAGCAAAGGAGCCCTTAATCACTGCGCTATCAGAGTTGGAATAGTCCACATGAGAGTCCCTTGCTCCTCAAAAACAGAGCGGGTGCACTGTGGTGCCCTGAATAAATACTTACTCAGCCTCTGCTCTGTGCTAATGGAGTCCCTGGATAGTACAAATGGTTAACGTGGCTACCAACTGAAAAGCTGGTGGTTTGAATCCACCCAGAAGCTCCTCAAAAAAATCAGACATTGAAAACCTGGTGGAGCACAGTTTTACTCTGACATACTTGGGGTCGCCATGAGTCAGAGTCCATGACAACTGGTTTGGTTTTGTTACTCTGGTCCTAGGGACAGCAGTGAACAGAACAGACAACGCGCTTACTCTCGAGGAGTTTACATTCTAGTGAGGAGATACAGACAATCAACAAACAAATACAACAACAACAAAAAATTCTCTAAAATTGAAATAAAGAACATACCAAGGCAAAGGAATAAATATCCAATGTACCAAAAATCAGTCCTTTCTCCCTATAATAAATTTCTCATTAGTTAATGGTTTTATTATACGCTAGGCTCTTTGGATTGAACAATGTCATTACCTATGTGCCATTCATCAAAATGAATGTTTATAACTTCTTTGTATTTAATACTGTCTCAAAGGGACTTGGCAAAATGCCTGCTTGAACGCGTTATTAAAATGTCCACGGAAGATACTGGTTTGGTTTTATAAGTCAGCTTCAGAACACAGTGAACACAGGCACCACAATATTCTCAAACGAATCACAACCAATTTGCTTCTAGCCCTGGTACCTTGATGGCCTTAGATAAGCTGTGTCAGTACAGTCGTTCCACTGAGCCTCTGTCATCTGAATTTGGCCCACGGGAAGAAGATGAGTACTAGGAAAAGACAAACAGGGTGAGGGGTTAGAGTGAGAAGGTGGTGCTATTTTATACAGGGTTATCGAGTTGGCCTCTCTCGGGAAGAGAAGACATTTGCGTACAGACCTGATGGAAGTGGAGGAAGGAGCCATGGAGATTGCCGGGGCAAAAGAGAACCCTAAAAGCAAAGGCTTTTATGACACAATAAAAACAACCTGAAACAAAATGGCAGCAGATGAAGCAGTGTTCTGGGTGGGAATGGGGATGGGATTGGCTACTCTGAGGAGGTACTATGTAATTCAAGGGGAAACAAAGAAAGGTCTTTTGTTATTGCATTTGTTCGTAAATTCAAGCAGCCTCCTTCTTCCAGTCTGGGGAAGAGCACCTTTAATTTTCAGTCTGGAACCTTCTCTCTGTGCTGATTTTTGAATCCCCCTCCTCCTCACTGACTTTGGCATTCTCACAAACGCTCTCTCTCCTCATGTCTTCAGTCAATTGGACTTCAAGCCTAAAATACTGAGCCTAGTTGTGATGGCACCAAGTCGTCTGCAACTGAAGTAGTATTCTGAGATGGATGAATTGCTGAGCACATGATCCAGCATCCCAAAGAAGTCTCAGAAAGGGCTGGGAATATTTTTTCAGGAGATAAATTACTGCAATAAAGCTAGCAGAGTCTCACCATATTTTGTGTTATACATAGAATTAATTTTCTCTCATATTTGTAAAGTAGTTTTATTTCTTACAGTGTAGTCACTGATATTATCTAGAGCATTCAGTACTCAGACTGACCCTGTAAATTAGGGCATTTGGAGTCCCATTTTACAGAAAAAGAAACTGAGGATAGTAAGGCACTGAGGCACACTTACTGAACAAGTGGAGCTTTTATCTCAGATATCCAGATTCCAAGGCCAGGGTTGTTTTTGCTGAACCAACATTTATCTCATTTGTGTTTGGGACTCTTCAGTCAGATGCAGAAATTAGTGCACATCTTTCCAGGGAAAGCTCAGAAATGTGATACTCCTTATTTGGAGATTTTTGGAAATGTGTATCAGGGACTCCGTCTTCGCTTAGCTGTCAATTGTCACTTGTCAGGGGTTGAAACTTGATCCCTTTAGAGCAGTCCAAAGTGTAGTCATATAACTTAGAGTCATGTTGTTGTTGTTGTGTGTTGTCAAATTGATTCCAACCCATAGCAGCCCTATAGGACAGAGTAGAACTGCCCCATAGGGTTTCCAAGGAGTAGGTAGTGGATTTGAACTGCTGACCTTTTGGTTAGCATCTTGAACTCTTAATCACTGTGCCACCAGGGCTCCAACTTGGAGTCATAGTAACTGACAACTGGATCTCATGATTGTTTCTATATTCCTATCACTAAGAGCATAAGATAAATTTGTCATTTGTAGTTTCAACAATTCTTGAGTTGTACTATTTATGCACTTGCTAGGTCCTAATACTTTATAATTTTATTTATTTTAACTAAATTTACCTATGAACACAGTTTTCAGAATTAAATAATTTTATTTTTTTATATGGCTTGTTAGGAACGTTTTGTTCTCTTATACATAAGGTGGCCATGAGTCAGAGCTGATTCATTTGGTACCTAACAACAACAGCAACAACCTAGAATGCATGAATTGGTAAACCTGTGTTCTCTTTACAGTATATATTCAAACAAATTGATTGGCCATCAATTAATTGATTCCATACCTTGTTCGAAAGAGGAACATGTGGAAGTACATAACCCAAGAGTCACATTTTCTTCTCACTGTCTAAGTTACTTTCCAAATGGGCTTCAATATTTGCACCTAGTTCACTTTGTTTACAATTTTTTTACTTCACCAGAGCAATGCTTTCCAAAAGTAAGAAAGAAAGAATGACTTCTAGAAAACGATTAGCATATGGCCAGGTAGAAGCTTGGGAAGTCTGAGTGCAAGATCCGCCATTGGCGTATCAGGGTCAGAAGGTGAAACTTCAAGTCCTCAGCTGCAGGCCTATTACTGTGTCGGGAATGTTCCGTCTGCCCTCCAAATTCACTCTCCACCCTCCTCCACCCAGCTCTGTGCTCTGTGCTCTAGAGCATGACCCAAAAGTTCCACATCAATGAGCCTCTCTTGCACTTCAGGCATTGGACTGAGCCCAAATACTAGGGAACACCATCAGGAGACTGAAGGGAAGGCAGTAAGCTGGGTGCCTCTCTAAGGTCAGACAGAACCTTCTCTACATAGCTCTCTCTGAAGGTTCCAGTAACTGTTCCTTTCCCTCATCTTTGTAGACCTAGGTGGTACCTGCACCCCACTACTGTCTCCAGAATACTGCCCTGTCCCTTATGGTTTCCTGTTATCCTACCCTCATCTTTATAAATAATCTCTGTATTAAACTCTTGGCAAATGTATTGCCTGCCAGCTGACTGTATGATACAATTGGGCACCTTGAATGTGCCCTATATTTCATAGTTCAGTTTATTTCAGAAAGAACAAGTATTTGTATGAGAAAACAACTTGAATCAAAGAACATGACAGATAGTTCTGAAAAAAGGAAAATAAATATCTCACCAAAATACATTTTCATAGATGCAATGCAGCTATACTATGCAATTGAGATATGGAGATACTGAGAACACACCGAGAGTAATTCTGCACAAACATGAAAGCAACTAAAGGGATTACAAAGCCATTCTTCACTTATTCACTGGTCTGGAAGAATCTTGAGAGGCAGGGCTACACTTCAGCATTTCAGACACATTTCTAGAATTTTGTTGTTGTTGTTAGGTGCCATTGAGTCGGTTCCGACTCATAGCAACACTATGCACGACAGAACAAAACACTGCCCAGTCCTGCCCCAGACTCACAATTGTTGCTATGTTTGAGCCCATTGTTGCAGCCACTGTGTCAATCAATCTCCTTGAGGGTCTTCCCCCTTTTCACTGACCCTCTACCTTACCAAACATGATGTCCTTCTCCAGGGACTGGTCCCTTCTGATAACGTGTCCAAAGTACCTGAGAAGAAGCCTCACCATCCTGTCTTCTAAGGAACATTCTGGCTCTACTTCTTCTGAAAGAGATTTGTTCATTCCTCTGGCAGTCCATAGTATATTCAATATTCCTCGCCAACACCATAATTCAAAAGTATCAGTTCTTCTTCGGTCTTTCTTATTCATTGTTCAGCTTTCAATGCATATGAGGCTATTACGAATACCATGGCTTGGATCAGGTGTACTTCAGTCCTTAAAGTAACATCTTTGCATTTGAGCACTTTGCAGCAGATTTGCCGAATACATCATTGATTTCTTGACTGCTGCTTCCATTGGCATTGTTTGTGGATACAAGTGAGATGAAATCCTTGACAACTTCAATCTTTTCTGTTTATCTTGATGTTGCTTATTGGTCCAGTTGTGAGGATTTTTGTTTTTATGTTTAGGTGTAATCCATACTGAAGTCTGTAGTCTTTGATCTTCATCAGTAAGCGCTTCAAGTCCTCTTTACTTTCAGCAAGCAAAGCTGTTTCATCTGCATAACACAGGTTGTTAATGCATCTTCCTCCAATCCTGATGCCCCGTTCTTCTTCATATAGTCCAGCTTCTTGGATTTTTTGCTCAGCATACAGATTGAATAAGTATGGTGAAGGAATACAACCCTAACACACACCTTTCCTGATTTTAAACCACACAATATTCCCTTGTTCTGTTTGAACAAATGCGTCTTGGTCTAAGTACAGGTTCCACACGAGCACAATTAAGTGTTCTGGAATTCCCACTCTTCACAATGTTATGCATAATTTGTTATGCTCCATACACTTGAATGCCTTTGCATAATCAATAGAACACAAGTAAACTTTCTGGTATTCTCTGCTTTCAGCCAAGATCCATCTGATGTTGCTAGTGGTATCCTTCCTTCCATATTCCCTTCTGAGTCCAGCTTGAATTTCTGGAAATATCCTGTCAATGTACTGCTGCAACCATTTTTTAATTATCTTCAGCAAAATTTTACTTGCATGTGATATTATTATGTATTTTCGGCATTCTTTTGGATCACCATTCTTTGGAATGGGCACAGATATGGATCTCTTCCATTGGTTGGCCGGGTAGCTGTCTTCCAAATTTCTTGCATAAATGAGGGAGCACCTTCAGCACTGCATCCGTTTGTCGAAACATCTCGGTATTCCATCAATTTCTGGAGCCTTATTGTTCACCAATGCCTTCAGTGCTGCTTGGTCTTCTTCCTTCAGTAGCATTGGTTCTTGATCATATACTGCCTCCTGGAATGATTGAATATCAACCAGTTCTTTTTGGTACAGTGTCACTGTGTATTCCTTCCATCTTCTTTTGATGCTTCCTGTGTTGTTCAATATTTTGTCCATAGAATCTTTCAAAATTGCAACTAGAGGCTTGAATTTTTTCTTCAGTTCTTTCAGCTTGAGAAATGCTGAGCATGGTTTTTCCCTTTTGGTTTTCTAGCTCCAGGTCTTTGCATGTTTCATTATCATACTTTACTTTGTCTTCCTGAGCTGCCCCTTAAAATCTTCTGTTCAAGATTTTTTCATTTGCTTTAGCTACTCTATATTCAAGAGAAAATTTCAGAGTCCCTTCTGACATCCATCTTGGTCATTTCTTTCTTTCTTGTCTTTTTAATGACCTCTAGCTTTCTACATTTACAATGTCATTGAAGTCATCTCATAGCTAGTGTGGTCTTTGGTCATTGGTGTTTAAAGTGTCAAATCTATCCTGGAGATGTTCTCTAATTCAGGTGAGATATACTCAAGGTTGTACCTTGACTCTCTTGGACTTGTTTTAATTTTCTTTACTTTCAACTTGAACTTGCATATGAGCAATCAATTGTCTGTTCCGCAGACATCGTCTCTTTCCACAGATGTAGTTGATTTGATTCCAGTGTATTCTATCGGGTGAGATCTATGCATATAGTTGCTGTTTATGTTGTTGATAAAAGGTATTTCCAGTGAATAGGTTGTTGGTCTTGAAAAACTCTATCATGCGATATCTGGTATCATTTCTGTCACCAAGGCCATATTTTTCAGCTACCAATCCTTCTTTGTTTCTAACTTTCTCATTCCAGTCACCAGTAATTATCAACGCATTCCGATTGTATGTTTGCCCAATTTCAGACTGCAGAAGTTGGTAAAAACCTTCAATTTCTTCATCGTTGCCATTAGCATTTGATGTGTAAATTTGAATAGCAGTCTTATTAACTGGTCTTCCTTGTAGGAGTATGGATATTATCCTATCACTAATAGTGTTATACTTCAGGGTAGATTTTGAAATGTACTTTTTGGCAACAAGTGTGATGCCATTTGTCTTCAATTTGTCATTTCTGGCCTTGTAGAGCATATGACTGTCTGATTCAAAATGGCCAAAACTGGTCCATTTCAGCTCATTAATGCCTAGGATATCGATGTTTCTGTGTTCCATTTCATTTTTGATGACTTCCAATTTTCCTAGATTCATACTTTGTACAGTCCATGTTCTGATTATTAGGGGATGTTTGCAACTGTTTCTTCTCATTTTGAATCGTGCTGCATCAGGAAATGAAGGCCCTGAAAGCTTGATTCCATCCGTGTCATTAGGTTGACTCTACATTGAGGAGGCAGCTCTTCCTCGGTTGTTATGTTTTGTCTGCTGTATGTAAGATTGCTATGAGTCGGAGCTGAATCGACGGCAACTAACAACAACAAAGCCTAACACAAGAAACACTTCCTGGGACCGCTCCACTGAAAATCTTGAATTCTCACTGCATGCCCATTAAATTGTATAGCACTGAAATACAGATTTAAAAATATGTGATATATACGCACGTATGATATATTCGTTCTTTTGAATCTAATGAATGGGAACAATGGCTTTTAGTCTGGTTTTCATCATAGTTTTGTTATAGAAAAAAGGACATTCACACAACTCTGTATTCGTAGCAGTGTTGCTTCTCAGTAAGCAAATGAAATTTAACTCCCACGTCCTTCAGCTGCATTTTCTTTTGAAAATGGGAGCACATGGAAACAAAACATTTTCCTTCTATCACATATCATGATGAGGGCTGGTATTCTGTCAAGAGCTAAAATAAGTAGTAAAAATTTGCTGTAGTGCCTGTAAGTTTATACATTTCTCTGTTTTTTCTTCTCTGGTACAGAGACAGAGGATGTACATGTCTTGAGGTTGCTCACTCTCTAGATGTGAACATCCTTGGCAAATACTATACCCGGGAACCACTTCTATACCTGGTGTCATCAAGTCGATTCCAGCTCATAGCAACCCCATACACCCTGTAAAAACACTCTTCCCTGTGCCTGGAATCCCTGTCCTCTTCCATCATTATAAAAGGTCTCTGTGTGGCACAAATGGTTTGCGCTTGACTACTAATCAAAAGGTTGGCAGCTCAAACTCCCCTGGCCCTGCAGAAGAAAGGCCCGGCAATCTGTTTCCATAAGTATTACAGCCAAGAAAACCTCATGGAGTGGTTCTACTCTGTAACACATGGAGTCAGCATGAGTTGGAGTTGACTTGATGGCAAGGGGTTTGGTTTTTGGTTTGGCTTTTCCCCATTACACAATCAGCTCCAGCAGCTGGGAATCCTAGTCTGACCCCTCACCCCCAAAGCAGAATTGACCCTTGCTCCTCTGTCCTCTGAATGTGCGACTTGCTCCTGTAATGGCGTGCGCTGCGCTGTGTTCCTTGTTGGTCCACTCTGCTAACTCACTGCACGTTCTTTCCCCAGACTGAAGGTTGTCTTTGACGATGGTTTAACGGACTGTTGGGAAAGGAGCTGGCAGGCAATAGTGTTGGACTATTCAACACTCTTCTGCTTCCCGTTTACTTGTGGAGAAAATATAATAAAATAACTTTTACTGGGTTTGTGAGAACCCAGCAATTCAGCTCTTCTAAAACGAAGGCTAATTGAGGAGAAAAACTATGCCTGTCTCATTTACTTTTGTTTCTTCAGACAACTGTGTCTCCATCAAGCACCACTAAAAGTCTGTTTGCTAAATTAAGACTAAAAAATAAACATAAAACCCAAAATTCTTTACAATATATACTAGTTGTCATCCAAAACCCAAAAAAGCCCACTGCCGTCGAGTTGATCCTGACTCATAGAGACCCTATAGGAGAGAGTAGAACTGCCCTATAGAGTTTCCTAGGAGCGCCTGGCAGATTTGAACTGCCGACCTCTTGTTTAGCAGCCGTAGCACTTAACCATTATGCTACTGGGGTTTCCAGTTGCCACCCAGTCTACTCCGACTCATGGCGATTCATGTGTGTCAGAGTAGGACTGTGCTCTACAGGGTTTCAATGGCCAATTTTCCCGAAGTAGTTCACCAGGCCACTCTTCCAAATCTTCAGGCTTTCTGTTAGCAGCCAAATACATTAACAGTTCCTGCCACTCAGAGGTCGCACTCTCAGTTCCCATGTGGGAGACCCAAGTTTGATTCCCAGCCAGTGTACCTCAAGCGCGGTCACCATCTGTCTGTCACTGGGGGTTTGCCTGTTGCTATGATGCTGAACAGGTTTCAGTTGAGTTTTCAGGTTAAGAAGGACTAGGAAGAAAGGTCTGCCGATCTTCTTCTGAAAATCAGCGAATAAAAACCTTACAGATCATGGGGATGGCGTGGATTGGGTAGCATTTAATTTAGTTGTGCACGAGGCCCCCATGAGTCAGAAACCTAACAAAAACAGCAACTCTATATACTTGCTCTGTGCTGTAAACGCCATCAAATTTTCCACTAAAAACATAATTTTCAGTTTTTTACTGACTTTATTTTAAGCTTTATGAACAGTTTCCAGGGTCTGGTTCACCTTTCTTTTTTATATTGAGAAGAACAGGAAAGAAAGGTGTGTGTGTGCACTCATGTGTGTACGTGTGTGTGTGCACCGCAGTTTATCAGAAAGAAAAAGCACATCTTTCCTGACGAGCTTGCGTTCACTGCACAGCCCCTGACAGCAGCTAAGTTGACATCTGTTTCATGGAAGTGAAAGGGGAAGCCAGGCTGTGAGGAGCCGTCTTTGCCTGCCCCCGTTCTGTATTACATAGAGTATCAGAGAGTCCCACTACCCTTCCAGCTGGTGAGCCCCTTTTTGCTTCCAGTGAGAATACTTCCCTGGTGAACAACTGAGGGTTGGAAGGCTGGGAGTGAGGGAGAGATTTCGTCCTTGAATTTGTGGACTGTGTGTGTGTGTGAGGAAGTTAAGTGCTGCAGTTCTCGAGTCCGCATTACAGATACGGGCAAGATAACAATCTTTTTTTTATCATCCCACAGTCCATAAAACGAATACCTTTTAATGATGTGGGCATGATTAAAGGAAATACTAAGTTAATTGGGCAGACCCCGATGTAAGGCCTCAGCAGTAACCGTCTGTAACTCTGTGCACTGCTTTAACTTATTTCACATGCTGATTGTGGAGACAGCTCTCAAATATTTTCTTGGCAAATGTGATTTCTTCCACCACCCCTTTTTTTTTAACTTTACCCCCTCCACTGGACTTTAACCAATTACATTCAAAATGCTATTTTGAGCCTCCACGTCATTTTCCCTATAGCCTCACTGGAAAAAAAAAAAAAAGTGTTTTCTTTTTTATAAGGTTGCAATGCTTAGAACCAGGACTGGGGATTTTGGCTCCTAAATTCCAAGTCCTATTTTATGTTTAAAAGCAAGTTTATATTTTTGTAGTATTTTTTACTAGTATATCAAACAAAAAAACCAAACCCACTGTCGTTGAGTCAATTCCCACTCATAGGACCCTACAGAACAGAATAGAACTGTCCCATAGAGCTTCCAAGGAGCTCCTGGCAGATTCAAGGCGCCGACCTCTTGGTTGGCAGCCATAGCACTTAACCACTACGCCAGCAGGGTTTCCACTTTTATAAAGTCACCAATAAAATCTAGGAGAATAATCCTGACCAAATCCATAGCTATTTTTCATGGCATATCTGATAATGCCCTTTACAAAGAGTAATATGCATTTAAAATAATCTCTTGAAACTCTTTCTTGCAAAAAAAAAAAGTGTGTATATATATATATTTTTTTTTCTGGTCTAGCAGTACGTTACCTCTCCTCTCTAAGTGTCTGAACCATACATAATAGAAAGCATAAATTTTCTTTCCAGTGACCTGCTGTGTTCCTGCTTCTTGTTTTCTTTTATTCATTCTGTTTTAAGGATTTACCACAGCTGACTTTCAGTTAACCTTATGCCCCCTGAGCTAAACTTTTGATTGAAAATCATTCGAAGCTTTGGACTCAGGGTTGTGTTGCACATGAAGACCCATCTAAAGCTTCAGGTGACCCATAGCGGGGACCAGCACCTTTCAGAGTTGATGCCAGCAGCCAGCTGTTGGCCCCATGAGGCACAGAGGAGGTAGACAGTGTGCCCTGGAGTCCAGGGACGGAGCCAGAGAGGTCTTACTCCAGGATCTGGTAGGGCTCTAGTAGGATTTTACAGGTTGATGAAAGCCTTCTGGAAACCTTACTGAGTAAAGATAAGTAAAGATACACATTTTAAAGTTTAAGTGTGTGCTTCATTTTTCTTATTGCTACTATTTGATATCAAACTATTTTTGAGAAATGCATTTTTACCCTCAGCTTTGTTAAAACAATTCTTAAATCAAAGGTCAGACGGTGACCAGTGGCCATTTTGACGTAGATGGAGGCCAGGGAGAAAGGAAGGAAAGAAAAGGAAATGGAAGAGGCTCCATGAAGGACATTATTACAGCTCTGCTAGCAATTCTTCATGGAATTCAGCTGCTCAAATGGACTTCAAGGGAGATTATTTCATAACAGTACCACAGATGACCCAGAAACCCAATTGTATCTTTAGTACTGAACGCCAGCTGACCCAGTGGTTTCTGACCTTTAAAGTGGTCTCCAGAGGAAAAAAAAAAATAATAATAACTTAAAGATAAGTAACAACATCTAGCTTTTAAAAACATTTCTTTTCTAAAATGAACATCTTTTCTGTGTCTGCCAAAAAAGTTTTCTTCATCTGGTGACCAGTGAAGGAATTTGACTTTTTTCATAAATTTAGAAATTATTGGGAGATTCAGAATTAGATATAAATTTGAAAATGAAAGCCTGTAAAATGCAATTAAATTTGGCTGGATAAAAACAACTTCATTTTTTCCCAGTCCCTGTGTGAATTTTACTAAGGGATGGCAATTGGTGACCTCTTAATATTTCTCTAATCTATATGATTCTATAGTGATTCCTAGCCGGCTTGTGTGACTAATATCTATCTGATGAAAGCTATGACTGGTCTTCCTTGTAAAAGGTGCTAGTTCCTAAGCTACACACACACACACACATATGTATATACGAGGCCCTGGTGGTACAGCGGTTAAGTGGTTAAGTGCTATGGCCACTAAGCAGAAGATCGGTAGTTCGAATCCACCAGCCACTCCTTGGAAACCCTATGGGGCAGTTCTACTTTGTCCTATAGCATTGCGATGAGTCAGAATCGACTCCACGGCAACTTTTTTTTTTTTAAACACTCTTCATGAAGCAATTGTTATTATTAAAAAATTAAGCATAAAGTAACTAGAAACTATGGAATCAAGAGAGTAAGTGAGCTGGGCAGGTGATGTGACTTCAGAAAATGAAGATAGAACAAAAGCGATCTCAGTTTTCTTGAGCCTCTTTTTGCTTTCTCTTGCCCTGATCACGTAATCTCTTTCTAGACCTCCCCCCCGCCCCCCGGATTCCAAAGTAGGTTTTTCCTGTTCTCCTCTTAGAGATCAGGTTCCTTTGAGGCATGGAGACAGTGTTTGCCTGCTATATTGTTTATTTATTAAGATCCATTGTTTTCCTAACTACAGCCTGGTTTTCTTCCTGTTTGCAGCTTTGTCTTCTTTGCCTGCAGCTACCAAGTCATATCAGCAAATTCAGCCAGATGAGGCTTCTTGTGGGAGCCTGAGGATTATTCATTCTGGACAGGATTTGTCTTTAACACTCATGGAAGTCTCCAAAGTAGAGCCTATTCCCTAGGCAGGGGTTATACGCAGCCGAACAGGCATTTCTCGCTCAGGCCGGAGCTGAAGGACCATCTCCCTGATGGAGTCGTCCTCCATGAGAATTGAGTCTTAAGTTGCTCCCCCATCGGAGGAGTCATTTATGGTCATTTATACTTTGTGTGTAATGAGGACACCTGTTTGCTAATAACCGAACTGGGGGCATCACAACACAGGGTATCACAGAATAACAGAGGGATACATGACAGGTCACATACACGCAGAGCAGTCTTTGCTCCTGGTAGCTTAACGGACCATAGCCTTCCTAAGTAGCTAAATTGACTTACAGGTTTTCTGGTATTTATTGCATTTCATTTTAATAAGTGGTTATTATAGTTGAATAACTAATTACTTTATAGCAAGTGTAACAGGTATCGGGGGTGTCATCCACCAGAGTGCTTTATCACAGCTTCTCCTGTGTCACAAGGTGATAATTAAAGACAGAGCCAAAAAGAAATAGAATGGGGTCCATTAGTGATGCAAATTAAGATTTCATTTTCTGTGTGACACAATACGCTTGATTGCTACAGGAAAAAACTAGCCAACTCTGGAGATGAGAACTCTATGGAAGCGGTTTGTGTTGAATGAGTGAGTAAACAGACCCTCTGAGTCCACTGGAGGAGCCTAGCCTGTGGATTCCTTTGCTCTTCCAACTGGTGGGCAGTTTCCATAGAGAAGGGGAGGGCCCTGTTCAGTCTTACTCACCTGTGACTGTGCTAGAGGACGTGACTGAGAAGACAGGGTAAAATAGGAAACCTGTCATGCGTCTGTGAGTCTATGCACAGGTAATGTTTAACACTAAAGACTAAAATCAGAATGTTGAGATACTGATTTTTTAAATTTCTGTAACAAGGGGTTTTAATTGACATCCTTTTTAGACGACAGGAAGTCAGACAAACTGTAATGGGAATTTACTAGTTCTCCAGGGATATCGATAAGTATAACTGCTGATGCAAAACATCAAAAGTAACCAAATAATCCAAGAACCTAACACCCAAACTACCAACTTTCTCTTTGATCTAAAAAAAAAAAAAAATCTTAGAAACGGTAGAATCATGGAATATTAGAAATTATGGGGGGCTTATCCTCCTGTTTTTATAAATAAAAAATGGTGAGGACAGAGAGTCAAATTGATTTGTTTAGTTTCCACATTGAATAGACTGGGATAATGCTTTTTTAAAGTATAAAGATGATATTCACAAATAAATAATAATCTTTCTATTTTAAAATTTAATATTTTAGTTTGGCTTTACCAGGGCTCCACCAAGCATTCAAAAAAAAAAAAAAAAAGAGGTTGCCGTCGAGTCCGACTTTTAGAGATCCTATAGGACAGAGTAGAACTGCCCCAAAGGGTTTCCAAGGAGCAACTGGTGGATTCAAACTGCTGACCTTTTGATTAGGAGCTAAGCTCTTAACCACTATACCACCAGGGGTTACTACCAAGTATAGACTTTGGTAAACCTCTTTATTTACCAATTTAGAGGGTATCTAAGGAGCCTTGGTGGCTCAGTGGGGAAGCACTTGGCTGCTAATCAAAAGGCTGGTGGTTCGAACCCATCAGCAGCTCCTTGGGAGAAAGATGTGGCAGTCTGCTTCTGTAAAGATTTACAGCCTTAGAAACCCTAGGGGCAGTTCTACTCTTCCTACAGGATCTCTAAGAGTCGGACTCGACTGCAACACCTCTCTTCCTTCACTCCCTCCTACCTCCCAAACCTCCCTTTTTCAGAAAATAATATAAGACAAATGGATACCTGTGGAGGAGAGAAGGTTGTTCAGCGGACACATTTGGAAAAGCATTCATGTTTTATCTTTGCTTAGCCAAGATAAGAAGTCCCTGGGTGATACAAACCTTACTTCTCGGCTGCTAATTGAAAGGATGGAAGTTCAAATCCAACCAAAGGCCTGGCAATCTACTTCAAGAAAAATCAGCCATTGAAAACCAATGGAACACAGTTCTACTCTGACGCTTGTGAGGTTGCCACGAGTCAGAATCCACTCGACAGTAACCGGTGGTAGTAGTGGTCGCCAAGATAACCTTTTAGAAATACTGAGATGCATTTGACTTTCTGAGAACTGGCATGAAACATTGGTCATCATTACTCTAATTTTAATTCTATTTGCAAGGGTGATGAAGATTTATATGGTTTGACCAAAATACTGAGACTTTGTTAAGAAGTGCTTTCTCGATTGATTTAAATAAAGCCCATGTCTGAAAAGGATTACTTTAGTCTGTGCTTCTAACGCCTTGCTTTGTATAAATTCCGAGTGGACCTCAAGCCTTTTCTGGGCCAGTGGCACGGAAAAAGACAGTTGGCAGTCGATGGCCATTAAAAAGCGTTCTTGGAAAGCTGCTGTAGCATTGGGCAGCCATTACTGTCATATTGTGAGTGAAAAAGGTAGAATCATAGCGTTTTAAAAATGGAAGGGAACTTGGAAATAATTTCATTCAAATCCCTTGTCTTATAGATAAGAGTAGTCATGTAACAATTTGTCATTTCATACCCAATTTAGAAGCTTGCAATATTCTTTTATAAAATGAAAACATACAATCAAATAAGGCGCTGCTTCTTGCAGAGACACTTTATCTGAGCATCAGACCTCTATCCATTTAACCATAGCCCTGGTGTATACAGTGGTCATCTCCACTCTCATCATAAAGCAATCCCAGGTGCATTTTAAATGCTATCCATGAAGTTATTGAAACAACCTCAAGAATAATTCACACTTTAGTAAAGAATGCCACAAAACTCTTTCACAGTAAGGGGATATTCTGCAATAAAACAAGACGAAGTAGATAAGGCAGCTCCCAGTATAGCGGAATCCCTAGAGCACGGATACCAGTGGAAGGCTCAAAGAGTGTCTTGAATGGCAAGGAAGAGGGGATCAAAGAAAATTTACTTGATATTTTTATGGATGGAAGGTACAAACATTTCAGTGTTTGAAAACTCTATGAGAATGTTCAGCCTCATTTCCAACTCAACTGATTGCCTCGTCTCCTTTGTATGGCGTTAAGCCAGCCTTGGATCTTCCTGGCTCCCCAGTGAATTTCTCTCTCCTGATCCTTCTTTTCCTAAGAGCCTTCTCTTGCCTTTAGCTTCCCACAGGATCTGACATTCCTTTTGAGTTCATCCTGAGTAGGAACCGTGCCTAATCAATCCTTGGAACTCTGTACTGCTGAACACGTAATTACTAAGTTTATTTTACTCATTGTTTCTTCTCTGACAATGTTTATATTAAGTGGCTAATTTAACTGAACAGAGTACACTGATTTTATCTAATGAATAAGAACTACTAAAATAGAGGTAAAAACACACGATGGTCATTGAAAGTTTTAGATGGTAAAAGCTATTTTCTCAGGGGTTGAAAAATCTCTAACAAGCAAAATGGCCCTTTAAACTGAAAATATTCATGCAACCTTCTTCCCATGGTCCAAATTCAGATGACAGAGGCTCAGTAGAACGACTGTACTGACACAGTTTATCTAAGGCCGTCAAGGTACCAGGGACTAGAAGCAAATTGGTTGTAATTCGCTTGAGAATATCGTGGTGACTGTGTTCACTGTGTCCTGAAACTGACTTAAAAACCGAACCAGTATCCTCCACAGACATTTTAATAATGCATTCAAGCAGGCATTTTGCCAAATCCCTTTGAGACAGTGTTAAATACAAAGAAGTTATAAACTTTCATTTTGACGAGAGGCACGTAGGTAATGACATTGTCCAGGCCAAAGAGCCTAGCGCACAATAAAAGCATTGACTGACAAGGATTTGTTGTAGTCAGATAGCACTGATTTTTGATACATTGAATATTTATTCATTTGCCTTGGTGTGTTCTTTATTTCAATTTTAGAGAATTTTTTCTGATTGTGAAATTAATACATGTTCATTGTAGAAAATTAAGAAAATTCAAAAGAAAAGGGAAAATTAAATAGACTAACTCAAAGGTTAATAATAACCACTGCTATATAAAAAAATTTTTTTATATATATATTATATATGTATGTACACACTTATTTAATATTGCTGCAAAATTAAATAGTATATACATATTTTCATAACTTGCCTATTTCAATTTAACATTTTTAATATCTATTTTAATGGATGTTTTATATGTAAGCAACATAATTTATATCTCTAGCTCTATATTTGAGCATTTTTGTAATTTCCTTTTTCTGTTGCTACAATAAGTGATTCTTTGATGAAGAGTTGTGTACGTAAGTCTTATTAGCTCCTTTTTCGATTGTGTAAGCTCTAAGCAAAGCATAATGTGCTTATATGTGGTATTAAATTCATGGAAGCAGAGATTTGGGTTAAAGGGTGGGAGGACTGCTAAATATTTTTGCTATATAATGTCAAGTTGTTCTCTGTAAAATGTATTCCAGTTTTACTCTCATTATCAGGTTAGGAGGATCCGTTTTTTGCACCTTACACAGTTCTATGATTTTAATGGTCTCTCATCATCTTAAGCAACATCGTGATAAATGGAGAAAAGATTGAAGCTGTCAAGGATTTCATTTTACTTGGATCCACAATCAGCACCCATGGAAGCAGCAGTCAAGAACTCAAACCATGTATTGCATTGGACAAATCTGCTGCAAAAAACCTCTTTAAATTGTTAAGCAAAGATGTCACTTTGGGGACTAGGTGTGCCTGACCCAAGTCACGGTGTTTTCAGTCGCCTCATGTGGCCGCCATGTTTCCTCCTCAGGCCAAAATCTCATGGCAACTGATTTGGCTGCTGTGCAATGCGTACCTCGCCCTCCTTTCCTTGGACACTTACTGAACCATTCCAAACCAACGGAAGCCCTGCTGTAGAGATGATTCTGACTCATGGTGACTCCACCTGTTACAGGGTAGAACTGCTCCATAAACCTTTTTGTGGCCGTAATCATTACAGAAGCAGATTGCCCGGCTCCTTCCCTGGTGAACCTGGGTGGGTTAGAAACGTCAACCTTTAGGCTAGTAACCTAATGCAAACCACTTGAGCCACCCAAGGACCTCATATATGTCAGCTGTGTTGACCAGGAATTGAGGTACTTCCTACTTCCCTTTCTAGCCTCACTGTCTGGTTTTCCTCTTAAAGGTCCTACCTATATTCCTTATAAGGAACACTGGTGGTGCAGTGTTTAAAGTGATGGACTGCTAACCGAAAGTTCGAATGTTCGAAACAACCAGCGGCTCAGATGGAGAAAGATGTGGCAGCCAGCTTCCATAGAGATTTATGACTTCAGAGACCGTAGGTGATCTCTATGAGTTGGAATTGACTCAATGGCAATGGGGTTGGCTTTTGGTATACTCTATACCAGCTGCTTTCAAGCCCTCGAATATGCCAAGAGAATCCCTTACCTCTGGGCTTTGGTTCCTCTCCTTCTAGATCACTTCCATCTTCCCCTGCCTTTGGGCCAACTCATTCCCGCTCATTTGTTTAAGGAGCCTTCCTTGCTCTGGGGGCAGTGGGGACCCAGATTAGGTAAGTGCTGTGGCTGTTAACCATAAGGTCAACAGTTTGAATCCGCCAGGCGCTTCTTGGAAACTCTACGGGGCAGTTCTACTCTGTCCTATAAGGTCTCTATGAGTCGGAATCGACTCGAAGGCATTAGTTTTTCTCCCCCTTTGGGATCTAGGTTACAGCACTAAAACAGCGTCTTCACCGGTTGCCACTGAGTCCAGTCCGGCTCATGGTGGCCCCGTGTGTGTCAGAGTAGAACTGTGCTCCACGGGGTTTTCAACAGCTGTTTTTTCAGAAGTAAATCACCAAGACTTTCTTCCTGGGCACCTCCAGGTGGACTCGAATGTCCAACCTTTCAGTTAGAACTCCAGTGTTCTCACAATCTACCAGAAATCAAATATCCGTTGAACTGATTGTCTTTCTGATCAGACTGTAAAATGCCCGAGGATGCAGAATTTTGTTTAAACATCCCAGGTCCTAAAAAGTACCCAGGAGTCCCTAGGTGCCACAAATTGTTAAGCTTTAGACTACTAACAGAAAGGTTGGTGGTTCTAATCCACTCAGTGGTACCTTGAAAGACAGGCCTGGCAATCTGCTTCTGAAAGGCCACGGCCTTGAAAACCCTATGGAGCAATTCTACTCAGCACACATGGGGTTGCCATGAGTTGGTATTAGCTAGATGGCAACTAACAAGAACAACAAAGAAGAGTACCCAGCACAAAGTAGGCTCTCAATGAATGCCTGCCGAACCACTCGTGTGCGTGCTGTGATTATTCTAAATCTCTTCAGAGCCCTGGTGGTGCAGTGGTTAAGAGCTTGGCTGCTAACAAAAAGATCAGCAGTTCCAACCCGCCTTGGAAACCCTATGGGGCAGTTCTACCCATCCTATGGTGTGCTATGAGTCAGAATGCACTTGACAGTGACGTGTTTGGTTTTCTGCCTTTTGTAGATTAGGGCTCCCCATTTAGTACTCAAGAATTTTTATAAATTTTAAGAATGTTTCTTGAATTTTTATAACCTACCTTTATATTTTCAATAAATTTAGCAGGTTTTCCTATACAGTGTTGCTTTAGAGTAAGAACCATATAACACTTTATCAAGACACAGAATTAAATGTTAACTGGGCATCTCCAAACCAAACCAAACCCACTAACGTCAAGTTGATTTCAACTCATAGTAACCCTACAGGACAGAGTAGAACTGCTCCATAGGATTTCAAAGGCTGTAAATCTTTATGGAAGAAGTCTGCCGTACCTTTCTCCCGCCGAGTGGCTTCTGGGTTTGAATCAGCAACGTTTTGGTTCACAACTGAGTGCTTAACCACTGCACCACCAGGCCCCTTCTTACTCAACTAGTAAAGCATAATTTGAGAAGATTTAAATATATAAGTAACTGATATTTTGTTACTCTTGTCAGTCACTCCAAAGGTGATTATTGAAGGATATTCCTAAAACGTTACTTCTAATTGTGTAATTTAAGTGGCCATCAATAGGACCTGTGTGTATTGAGGTGAAAAGAGGTGCACAAAATGGAAAAAGCAAGATGTGGGGCAGCAACTGCAATAAGACCTCATTTTTCTATATTGAAACATATTAGAACGTGTATGATAAAAACACTGACATCCTGTGCCTCTGAGAAAGTTAATAAATGGAGCACGTGATTATTTTTTTTTTTTTACAGCCAGTAATAGTTTTGTAATAAATAAATAAACAACTTGGTTTATGCTTGCTTTGTTAGAACACAACAATCCATGGTATATTCAGATTGGGTCTTATGACAACTAAGAATTATTTACAGATTTAGTTTGCTCATTTGAAAAGAATTGTTAATACATGTAAAGATTTCAGGGGGAAAAAAGTTACAGCATAATAATTAACAAGATGTAATCTGGATGAAAAGGTCAAGGAGCTGAGATTGTTTGCTGAAAGGAGGACATGTGGGGGCGATTTACCAGGGGGTGTTTACTGAGTGGGTGTTACCCTGCTGGAACACAAATGAGCAGGAATCCCAGATCCATGGAACATTGGAGAAGGTGTGTGTAATCGATGTTATGACTTGTCCATGATCTGGGGCCTACCTCTGGACAACAGGGGCCAGTAACCGGTCAACACATGTGCAGAGGTGATATTTAAAATATGGAACAAATGGAACAGCACAAACGTGGACCAATCATAAGGATGGCAGGATAGAGTAATTAAATTAACCCTATAATTGCTGAACAGAGAGGTGAGCTGGCTGCAACCTGGGAGCAGAGACACTCAGTGGCTTCCAGAGTGGAATTCTAATAACCCTATGAGGTAGGTACTGTTGGGTCAGCACGCCTTGCAGTTACGATTATTGAGGATTTTTTTTCATATTCTAGAAAATGTCGAGACAATTTACTTATAAAATATGTGTTAAACTAAATCACTATGTGCCTCATATGCATGGGAAAGCTGAGCAGCAAATAAGAAAGACTGAAGAAGAACTGATGCCTTTGAATTATGGTGGTGGTGAAAAATGTTGGATACATACCATGGATGCCAGAAAAATGAACAAATCTGTCTTGGAAGAAGTACAGCCAGAGTGCTCCTTAGAAGAGAGGATGACGAGACTTCATCTCACTTACTCTGGACATGTTATCAGGGGGGACCAGTCCCTGGAGAAGGACGTCATGCTTGGTAAAGTAGAGGGTCAGCAAAAAAGAGGAAGTCCTTCCACAAGATGGATTGACACAGTGGCTGCAACAATGGGCTGAAGGATAACAATTGTGAGGATGGTGCAGGACTAGACAGTGTTCATTTCTGTGGTACTTAGGGTCAGAATGAGTCAGCACCTACTTGACAGATCCTAACAACAACGTGTGCACATTAAGTTAAAACATTTATAGGTCTCAATCATTTACGCTGCTGCTTTCTCTTCAGGTGTCTCTGCCAGCCAACCTCCCAGTCATATAAATATTTTTGTACTGCCCGCTAGACCACTTTTCCTCTAAGTGAAAAGGCCAAGTTAGCTGTCTTTCACCTCAGCCACCTTAGCACCACTTAGCTTTTTTCTGAAGCTAATATCATTTCCAGAAGTTAGAATTTTTTGGATGATAAAGTACAGATAGTAACTTCACCAATATGGTAGGTGTTCAGATGTTCCTCTGGGCTGACGCATGTAAGATAAAGAGAAGTTTTGTTATAACTTTTAATTTTAAGAACACCTGACATTTTCAGTCATAATTAAACTACCAAAAGACATACAATTAAGGAGGTATGTATTTGTAAGTAAGCTGTAGTCCTTGGTGACTGTTCTATAATAACATCATATTTTTTGTGCTGTTCACAAAGCACATTTTATTTACTTATTGCAACAGTCTTTTGAATGAGGCAATATAATTCACATTTTATGAATAAGGAAACTGAGTGTCAGAGAAATCAAATTATTTGGCTTAATGCACACAGCTTATCAGTTTTGTAATCGGGACTAATGTTCTATGAGTTTTTGCTGTAAATTTAATGTTCTTTCTACTACTCTCCACTACCTCACAGGATTTTTTTTTTCCAAGTGTTTAGTACTAACTACAAATAACAGTTACAGTTAGTTTGTTTTTAAAAGACAAAATGTTTTAAAGGCCTTTATTAATTTTTAATAGACTAAAAGCCTTTGCCTTTCAGAATGTAATAAAAAAAAACTCAATTACATAAATGTTGATTAGTTAGGTTCTATAATATTGAATCATAGTTTCCATTGATGAAAATGTATTAACACACCCTAACTTTTATATTTTATATCCCATTTTCATCAACAAACCAGACTGGGTGAAGTGGTACAAGTTCCTCTAGGTATTTGATAGCCTATTGGATTTTGCACTATTCATCCAATAACTGCAACCACCCTCCAACCTACAGAAGCAGGTACCTTATGAATTATAGATTTTTGCATAACAGAAGTAAATGGCCACAAGTTCTTTTGAATTTTAGTAATTCAGGACTAATTTGCAATAGTTAGAGTGGGATAGGCCCAACTTATATTGCGAAAAAAGAGAAAAAAGCAGACAAACTGAATTAATGTGCTTTACTCTCTGGATTAAGATTTTTTTTAGGTTGAAATCAAAGCACACCAATTCCATTAGTCAGTGCAGGCACTGTAATACCAAGGAAAATTCAGGTAAGAATGATAAGGATTTGTCTATCTTTTTTCCTGTTAACAGTAAAATGAAGTCTCTTCTGAAATTCAAGAATCATATTCTGTATGTCTTTAGAATGTAAAATATGTACTAGAATATAAAACGTCATGTGCCCTGAACATTCTTATCTGGTGGCTGTGCTGGGCTCAATAATGGCCGCTCCAGAGATGTCCACATTCTAATCCCAGGAGCCTGTGAATGTTGCTGTGTATGTCAAAAGAGAGTTTGCAGATGTGTTTAAGTGAAGGGTTTTGACACGGAGAAATTATCCTGGATTATTTCAGTGGTCCCTAAATATAACTACAAGTGTTGTATAAGAGGGAGGGGGAGCGACTGCAGAAGGAAAAAGCTATTTGATGACAGAAACAAGATGCCACACTGCTGCCTTAGAAGATGGAGGATGGTGCCACAATTCAAAGAATGTAGGCAGCCTCCAGAAGTGGGAAAAGACAAGGAGACTGATTCTTCCCTGAGAGCCTTCAGAAAGAACGAGTCCTGCTGACATCTTGACTTCAACCCAGTGAGACTGATTTTGGAATTCTGAGCTCCAGAGCTGTAATAGGATATAATTCATGTTGTTTCAAACCACTAAATCTGTGGTAATTTGTCATGGCAGCAACAGGGAGCTAATACAGTGGTGGAGCTGATTCTGGGCTTGGTTCTCTTCTGAGAAAAGCCCTATGCTCCATGCCTTTTAGAGATTTCCACATGGTGAATTAGCCTCTGGACGTTCCAGCCCCTCCCAGGAAGGCATGCGAATAGGTGCTAGGCACAGGTCCAGAGGCTTGACGAAAGCCTCGCTCAAAGCTTCGGAAAGGTTCCAGTGGAAGACAACCAGGCACCCGTGGGCTCTCGGAAAGCCTGCCTAGGAGAGCTGTACATGGTGCTCCTCGGTACACGGTGGTCAGTGAGGGAATGAGCTTGGCATCTGGTCTCCTCCCGCCCCCCACATCTGTTCACGCATGAATACACAAGGAGATGAACAGATAAACCAAGAAGAGAAGCCACATTCCCTGAAGAAATATCCCTACACAGTGCAGTGAATTCCTGGAATCATACGATCAAATGATTCATCCAGAATGACGAAATCCAGAAATTGCCCAAGGAAGGAATTTAGCATGATTTAAGAGTATGCTCTTTAGTCCAATTTTAAAAGACAAGAGGTAAAAAGAATAGTTGGTGTAACATCTGAAGTTTGGAAAACTCTGCTTTATTTACCTTGTGGGGCGTTCTTAGCCTTCTCAAAAATCAGAACCGACAAGAGAGTGCTAACCATGAGCCAGATGCTCTTTTAACAAGCAAGCCACAAAGAGGCTCGACTGTATCAGGATGTAATGTAAACTCTCAGTTCTTTTTTGGTGGTCTAGCCTGGTGGGCTCCTGAAAAAATCAGCTGCCGAAAACTCTATGGAGCACAGTTTTACTCTGCCACACAAAAGATTGCCATGAGTTGGGATCCGCTCCGTGGCAACTGGTAAGATTTGGTAGAGGCAGTGGTAGAGTTCTTACCTTCCATGCGGGAGACCCGAGTTCAAGACCTGACCAATGCATCTGGTGCACGGCCACCACTCACAGGTCAGTCCTTGCTTATGTGCTGCTGTGATGCCGAACAGGTTTCAGTGGAGTGGTGTCCAGGTCAAGATGGACTAGGAAAAAGGCGTGGCAATCTGAAAGTCAGCCAGTGAAAACCCTGTGGGTCACAACAGTTTGATCTGCAACCAATCATGGGGATCGTTCAGAAGGGACAGCTTTTAGTTCTGTTGTGTATAGGGTAGCCACAAACCTGGCTCGTGGGCAGCTAACAACGACAGCAAGACTTGTTGAGTTGTTCTGTAAACCAATAAATCTAAATTGTAAGTATAAAGCCTATATTTCTAGATCATAATCTGTTTACCAGTGGACACGCAGGCTTTTGCTTGATTCCTGCCCTGTCTTGCCATCTTTCCTTTTGAATTGTAATCGGCTTGAGGGGGTCTCAGTGTGATTCTGCTTGTGCTCAGTGATTTACAGAAATCTCAGGGTGCAGGGTTTTCATCTTTGACTCACAGCTCTTTAGCTTTTGAAATGAGTGGTAACAAATTAACTGACATAGTACCCAGTCACTATCCATCTCTGAATCTCCTAAGCATTTTGGTCAGTTAGTTCATTGAAGGTTCCTTGGCTCTTTATTCAAAGAGACCTCTGAGAGGCAGTTTGGTGCTTATTCCGTGTTTGAGATAATATCTTTAAATCCTACCCAGTTGAGGTCTTTTCCATGAAGATTCTCAGGCCACTGGATATAGATTTCTACTGGGTTCGGTTATCCATTTATCAGGCCTGACCAGAAATGTGTAAGCTCCCAAAATGGTTACAAAGAAGACATAGCCTATGCTCAAGCCAAATTTCTATTACATGTGTGGGAAGAATAAATACACACAGGGACATGAAGCAGCAGTGTCTGCAGTGAGCACTGGGTTTGGTACATGATGCAGCTCAAGGGCAGGAGGTACAATGGAACGCCCTGGAGAGGGGCTTTGAAGCACAAGCCGAACCCTTGTATTTGATCTATATTACCTGAGACTCATCTAACAGTCCCTGGTTTTTTCCACTCAATGCCCTACTCTTTGACTCTTTCTGGACCTCCTTCTTCTACCACCATCTCTCCGCCCTGGGTAGAGAGAGAAGTGGGAGGGGGCAGGCAGGTGAAAGCAAGCATGGGTAGAAGGGGAATGATGGGTAAGTCCGTGACTGACACTTAGGGAGGGTTCCTTTTATTCTGTGAGGTGCACGTAAATCAGGTTGTACGAACAATGAAGAGGGCAGGAACCTAGGTGGATATACCAGAGGCTCCCAATCTGGAGATCTCAGATTTCTGGGTGTTTTTTTGTTATTGACAGTTGTTATGGATTGAACTGTGTCCCCCCAAAATGTGTATCCCCTTGGCTATGCTGCGATTCCCAGTACTGTGTGGTTGTCCACCATTTTGTGATCTGATGTGATGATCCTATGTGTTCCAAATTCTAACCTCTAGTCTTGGTGACGCAGTGGTTAAGAGCTCTGCTGCTAATCAAAAGGTTGGCAGTTTGAATCTACCAGCCACTTCTTGGAAACCCTATGAGGCAGTTCTGCTCTGTCCTATAGGGTTTCTATGAGTTGGGCAATGTATCTGGTTTCTTGGTTATGATGTTAAAGATGCAGGATTAGAGGCAGTTATGTTAATGAGGCATGACTCAGTTTACAGGATTAGGTTATATCTTGAGTCAATCTTTTTTGAGATATAAAAGAAATCAAGCAGAGAGGAAAAGGACCTCATGTCACCAAGAAAGAAGCAATAGGAGTGGAGTGGGTCCTTTGAACCTGAGATCCCTGAGCTGAGAAGCCCCTAGACCAGGGAAGATTGATAACAAGGGCCTTCCTCCAGAACCGACAGAGAGAAAGACTTCCGCCAGAGCTAACACCCTGAATTCAAACTTCTAGCCTCCTAAACTGCGAGAGATAAACCTCTGTTTGTTAAAGTTGTCCACTTGTGGGTATTTCTGTTACGGCAGCACTAGATAACTAAGACAAAAGTGATTCTCATTTAATATATGGCATAAACGTTGTCTTTGTGTATAATCTGAGTAAATTATATGTCACATATGTGTGCTACTATTTTTCAGAAATAAAAAATATGAATTTATTTTTAATTGATAATAATTTTATATGAACTTCTTATTTTTCTGTTTGTTTTCCCAATATACCATAGTAAAAGTAATAGTACCACTGTATGGACATCTGGGGGAAAAGGAGTTTACCTATTTATTATTTCCAAATTCTGTGACCAGAAGAGTAGATGAATTCTGACGTCTTAGAAGGACCAAATGTTTTGTTGAATAAATGAAATCATACCTTTCCCAAGTACAGCAGATATTCTATCCATACAGTGTAGACCTGTCACTGGACAAATTTGGTTGATTCACGAACGTGTGCAGCTGGGAATTAGCCTGTTTTCTTTCTTTTAAGGAATGACGAAGACTGAAGAAGAAATGATTCTTTTGAATTATGGTGTTGGTGAGGAATACTGAATACACCGTGGGCTGCCAGGAGAATGACCAAGTCTGTCTCGGAAGAAGTGCAGCTGGAATGTGCCTTAGACGCGAAGATGGCGAGACTTCATCTCATGTACTTTGGACATGTTATCAGGAGGATGTCCTCCCTGCAGAAGGACATCGTGCTTGCTAAAGTAGAGGGTCAGCACAAAAGAGGAAGGCCCTCGATGAGATGGACTGATACAGTGGCTGCAACAATGGGCTGGAACGTAACAACAATTGTGAGGATGGCGCAGGACCAGGCAGTGTTTCATTCTGTTGTACGTAGGGTCGCTATGAGTCGGAACTGACTTGAGGGCACCTAACAACAGCAACATTTCTTTTAAAACTAGTTGTTCATCATCAGATATGTATGGCTTTTAAAATTAAAACATAAATACACATGCTTTTTCTTTCAGAAAAAAGAGTACACATTTAGGATGCAATTAAAAATATATATAATAGATAAGCAAAAGGGAGAAAACCTTGTAATTCTACCACTTCAGATATTCACTGTTAATATCTACGTGTACATCCCTGTAGAATTTTAAAATGTACATGTTTATGCATGTTGTTAAAGCAAACAAACAAGACCTTGTTCTAGGCCCTGTGTGTAACCCATCTTTTTTTTTTTCCTTCCTTCTCTTTACAACTCAGGATCAACATCTTTTCAGGAGAAGGCATGCTCTTAAAATTTGAAATTTCCAACTAAATCGTTTTCAGAGGACCCTGTGACTGAGGTGAATCCAAGTTTCTACTGAGCACAAGGGAATTTTTATGTTTTCCTTTGAAAGCATGCCTGGAAGGTATGATAAGTTAATATAACTGCACAGAGTATTTTCCGGCACAGCTTCCCCCTTCTAAGGAATTACGATTTCTTTCCTTATGCCACATGTCTTTCTAGGATTTTTCTTCTTTGTCTGTGATTAAAACCTCTTTAATCAGGAGCTAGAGAATCACTCTAATTTAGGATTCATTTAAAAATTCACTGGCCTGGACTTACAATTCTAATTTTTCACTGCTTGTGTCCATGAACCAGGATGCCTTTAGCAATACATAACTTCCTATTTCTAGAGATAAAAGATTTTTTAAAAGCCTATTATAAAGGCCCTACAGAGTACATAGATATCAAATAGCAATCAAATATTTTATGGATTTTAGTTTAAATGACATAGAACCATGTGGACTATATTTCCTTCAGTAAATACACGAGTTTACAAATCACAGACTTTGCAACGTTTCCATGGGCTGTCCTGTAACCTCAGCAAGGGCAAATTACGTCTTCGCGGGACATATGTGAGACTGAAGGAACAATGAAAAGGACTCAGAGGAGAGTAACAAAAAAATTAAAGGCTTAGAAAATCATATCTATGGAGTAACCAAAGGGATTGCATCTATTGCCTTTGCTAAAACGGCTGCTGGGAATTACACACAGATACAGCATTAAAAGGGCAAATCTGCCCTGCCTTGGATAGTGATGGAATACTAGCAAATCCTCACTTTGCACTTCTTCCTTCAGTTCTGACTCCAGCTGCCCCTGCAGCCCTTCCTTCTCTGACCCTAGCCACTGGAAGCTAGGTCAGTTCTCACAAGTTGCAAGGGCACCAGCCTCAGAAGGCTGGTCAGCAGACACCAGACGCAAGTTTGTGAGACCACGTGACACTCTCGCTTCTGACCCTTGGGCTACAAATTCAGCTTTCCCCTCTGCCCCTTCAGGATGCTGGCTGCAAGCTCGGGAGTTGCCCCTGGGCTGCCTAACTTCTAACCTGCTCTCTCCCGCTAATCCTTTGGGTCCGATAACTTTCTGGAATGACTTGCAAAACTCATGAAAAGTTCTATACTTGCATTAATAGGTTTATTATAGTAGAAAAGATACAAATAGAGATGCATGGGGCCAGTTCTGGGAGGGCTCCATCACAGAGCACCCATGTCCCAAAAGATGCCTGACACTCCCATGAGGGAGCCGGTGGGGCTTTCATGTCCAGGGCTTTCACTGAGGATGCCATTACATAATGCAGATGCCAGCCCTCTCCCCTGAGGGGCCCATGTCACCAAGTGTCATGAGGTATGATGCAGTGGAACTCTGACCTGGCCAGCCCGTACCCCATAGTTACCTCACCACCTGCCCTACCTGTTAGCTAGGTGTCATCCGGAGTCCTTATCGAAGACACTGAAATTCCAAGGCATTTTTGGAGGTTTTCTCCCAGGAACTGAGAACAAAGCCCAAATTCTTTGGATAAAATTAATGCAAATCCCACAGATTGTGACCAGCTATTGACCAAGGTCCAGGACAAAACTAAAAGCCTTAGGGCAAAGACTCGGCTAATGTCTCTAAAGGGAAATTTTTTTTTTTTTTTTAATTCAAATCCTTTATTAGAAAGGTGGGGAGAGTGATGGAAAATACCTGGTACCAGCTGGCAGTCAGAAGGCCTGCCTTCTGCTCACCATGTAATCCTTCACACATCCTGTTATCTCCCTGGGTGAGAGTTTACTCATCAAAATGAGATGAGGGACTAAGAGATGGCTAAGGTTCCATCAGCTCTGACATGCTCTGCTCTGTTCAGGGTAAAAGTATTCTTACCCAGTGTAGCTGAGACTGCTGGTTGCTTTTTCCAACTTCCATTTTCCCTTCCTTCCTTAGAAACAAATCATGATTTTTAGCTGGGTGTAATTTTTCCTAGAATAAATGACTATACTTCTCAATTCTCTTGTGGCACAATGTGATCACATAACTAAAGTCTGGTAAATGAGATGGAGACAGAGGAGTTTCCTGGGACTTCCAAGAAGGTAGCTTAAAGGGAGTTGAAAGAATCCCCCACTCTCTTTTTTTTTTGATCTTGTTTTTCTCCTTTAGGACGAAGACTAAGGTGTGCTGGTTTAAACCCTAGATGCCATCTTGGACCACAAGGTGACCTTAGACAAGAAACCGCTGGATAGATGATAGAAGGGAAAGATAGCAACCTGGGTCCTGAGGATACCACAAAGCCACCCCGTATGTCCTGGAGCACCTGCTTCTGTGTTTCTTTTACATGAGAGAGAAGTACATTTCTGTCTTCTTTAGGTCATCCCTAATTATTTTCTTTTAAACATAGTTAGCTATCCCTACTACTGGAGTCCTGGTGGCACAGTGGTTAAGAGCTACGGCTGTTAACCAAAAGGTCAGAAGTTCGAATCCACTGGTGGCTCCTTGGAAACCCTATTGGGGCAGTTCCACTCTGCCTGTAGGGTTGCTATAAGTCAGAAATGACTTGACGGCAATGTGCTTTTTTTGCTGTTGTTATATCTAATACTAGTTGATGCAATCAATAGAACGTGATTACTAGTTTTTTGAAATAACTACAGCTATCAATTATTTTGCACTTAGTAGGTGTAGACACTGTACTAAGTGTTTTATGGACATCGTCTTATTTGAATTGTACCATAAGAAAACTTCTGAGGTAGGTATTATTATCTGTAATGTAAAGATGAGGAAACGGGGGCTTAGAAATTTTAAATAGCATTTCTGGGGTCAAATTAAATAGCTCTTAAGTGACATAGGCTGAATTCCAAACCAAGTTGGAATGACTCCAAAACTTGTTCCCTCATCCACCATCATGAGTTTGATGTGGTCAATCTTCCTTTGAGTAAAAGATTGTGTTCTTGAATTTCACACAGCCCCATGACGGGCACAATGAGCACAGTGTTAGCTAACATTTCTAGAGAGCATTAAAGAATTGCCAAGATGTAGCATCAAAGAGGAAAACCCTCAACAGGTTGGATTGACACAGCGCTGCAACAATGGGCTCAAACGTAGTAATGATTGTGAGGAAGGTGCCAAACCAGGCGGTGTTCCGTTCTGTTACACACAGGGTTGGTGTGAGTGGGAACCAACTCAACGGCACCTAACAGTATCGAGTCCAATCTGTTTCCAGAACAGGATGAGGCAAAGACCCAGAACTGCCTAGCGTAATACCAGGGATAGTGACAACTATCCCCCAACCTACCCAGACTATCAAAAATTTTACCTTTTTAAGAGATTTGCAAAATGGAAACATTACCTAATATTGAAGGTTCTGTTGGGTATTACATATGATGGTATTTGTAAAGTGCATAGTAGAACACCAGGCACACCATAGGTGCTCCATAAATGATACCTGACAGCATCACTGTTGAAGGGATTCATACCGATGTAGTCAAAATTTTGGTGAGGCAGAAACGCCAGGCTCAAATTCAGTCTCTGCAGCTTGACAGTTATGTGAAAGTCATTCAGCCATTGAACTTCTTGGCATCTAGTTTTCTGAGGACTGGTTTATTTACTTTACAAGATTGTTAGGAAGTTTACAGATAATGTGTTTAAAGTGCCCATCTCAGTACCTGACACATTTTAGAATCCCAACATATGGAATTAACATTATCCTTGTTATTATTCTCGCAGGATTCTAATAATCACGTTTACCAGCCCACATGGAAGAGAGAGTTGGCTGTGGGAGGTGAGCGAGCCACAGCAGTGTGTGTCTGTAATCAGAGGCTACCGCGGAGTTGTTTCAGCAGGGGCAGACAGCCGCCATATACGTGGTGTCAGGCAGCACACGGGCCATTCTGCTGGTCCTGCCAGATTGCTTTAGAATTCGGGTTTGTTGCCTCCTAGTTCTTTTTTCTGTGCACTCCTGGGTCCCCCTGCTGCCTTTGCAGTAGAAAACCAGTTGCAGTCAAGTTGATACCAACTCATGGTGGCCCCAAGTGTCTCACAGTAGAACCGTACCTCATGAGGCTTTCAATGGGTATGATCTTGCAGAGGTGGCTCTCCAGGCCTTTCTTTTTTGGTACCTTCGTGGGATTTGAACTGTCAGCTTTTTGATTAGTAGTCAAGTGCTTAATTATTTGTGCCCACCAGAAACTCCTCCGTTTGCCATGTAGCCAAGCCATTCCAACCCCAGTGGGGAAAGCAAGGACTGTTTGATGCATAGTAAAAACACCGGGGATAATTACGCTTTGAGATACGTACTGAGACAGATATCAGTCTGTAAAGTGGGTGATCCACATGAGAATATTTCCATGTATCTTTATTTACCATTCTGTTAGATTTTTTCTCTTTGGAAAGGCTTGTTTCATAGAAACCAAATAATAAAACATTATAGAAAGAAAACAAGGGTTTTATTATATAAATATCAGTCATTTAATTCTGACACTAACATTTTATGAGAATTTTTAAAAAATATCCTTGATTTTCAAAAGTGCACAAAGTTTGAAGCCTCGTGACAAGTTCTAAGCTGATACTGTAAAGCCATTTCCCATCTCCCCCTGCTCCCTTCACTGCTTATTGTTTCATCCTAGGTTAAAATATTCATGTACCACTTTTTGTCCATTTTAAAGTCCCTTAACGTGCCCATCCTTCATGGGAAAATGGTGGCTCTACATTTTTGCTTCCAGGCTGCTGGAGATGAAGAAGTCGACAGGGCCCAGAGGAAAGGTGCTCACCATCTCTAACCTGACACGACACATTCTGTACCCCGTAATTGATGGCCTCGGGAACAGAATGTTCTGCCTAAGAGTGGGAGGGAGCCGGGGAAGTGTGAGCAATCCACAACAGACCACCTGAGATAGTTTTTCCCAGGCAGCAGAATAAACAAGTAGCCAGACATTACACTGCTCTCCAAAGAGATGGATCCTCTCTTTCTTTTAACTGCCATTTTAAAAGCTCCAAAGTTAAGCAGTTCACACATGCTAGAAAGCCTAGGTAATAAATAACTCTCCTTCTTTTCAAAGGAAACCCTGGTGGCATAGTGGTTAAGTGCTATGGCTGCTAACCAAATGGTCAGCAGTTCAAATCCTCCAGGCTCTCCTTGGAAACTCTATGGGGCAGTTCTACTCTGTCCTATAGCGTTGCTACAAGTCAGACTCGACGGCACTAGGTTTGGTTGGTTTTTGGTTCTTTTCAGAAAGGAAGCAGTTTGTTTTTGGGAGGTGGCACGGTGGGAACCAGTCCCTGGAGAAGGACAACATGCTTGGTAAAGTAGAGAGTCAGCAAAAAAGACAAAGACCCTCGACGAGATGGACTGAAACAGTGGCTGCAAAAATGGGCTCAAACCAGGGTTTTGAACCAGTTAGTTCCGGTTTGAACCCCTGCTGAGAACTTTCATTTCCACCCCAGATATACTGAATCAGAAACTACAGTTTAACAAGATCCCCAGGTGATTCTTATGTATAATAAATTTTGAGAACCACTACTCTACTAGTGGCTCTCACAAGTGGTTCCTCCCACTACCAAACCTAGCCAGCAGCATTTGCATCTCCTGGGAACTTGTTAGAAACACGAATTTTCGGCAGGGGTTCAAACGAACTAGTTGGAAGTGCTAGCTCAAACATAGCAATAATTGTGAGGATGGCGCAAGACCAGGCAGTGTTTCGTTCTGTTGTATATAGGGTCCATATAAATAGGAAGTTTTTGGAAACGACTCCACGGCCCCTAACAACAGCAAGGGTGGGGTAGGTGAGTTGTTACATTGTGGTTTTGAAATCAAGGTCAATTTTTCTTTGGGAACAAGGTATGTGCAAATCAGAAAGGCTGAGATGACTGAACCAGAAAAAATGGGTGAGGGATTTGGTGGTTTAATTGTGCTTACATTCCCTTTATAACTGTCTTCTTTGAAAGAAAATGTCAAATTCTCTTCAGGTTTTATGAAAAATATTTCAGAAGGCCTACCTCACTCGATGAGTTTTTTTTTTTTTCCCTCCCTCTGCTTCTTTTGTTACCAATATCCTAGAATTACCCCGATGGTGCGGTGGTTAAGTGTTTGGCTGCTAACCAAAATGTCGGCAGTTGGAATCCACCAGCCACTCCTTGGAAACCCTATGGGGCAGTTCTCCTCTGTCTTATAGGGTCACTATGAGTCGGAATCAATTCGACGACAATGAGTTTTTGGGTAGTCCTGCAAGCTGACACCATAAACAGCAGCAGTAATAGCTTAAGTTAGTAAGGCAGGGCTGTTAGACTGCAGGGCCCATGGTCTCTGCTCCCACACCTGCCAGGACTTCCAAGTGTGTTATTGTCACGCCTCTGTGATTACTTCTTCCTTTGGGCTCCCACAGCAATTTGTACATAACTCTGTTGTAGAATTTTGTCAAACTGCTTTATAACTAGCTTCTTGTGTGTCTTCAAGAAGTATAACTTTTGACGACAGGGAACACTATTACAGCAATTTTTAAAAAATCCCCAATGACTAGAATAGTGCCTGGTACATGGTAGGTGTTCAATAAGTTTTTATTGAATGAATGAAGGCTCCCAACATCATGGCAATCGTTTGTAGACAAAGATTCTAAGGGTATAATCTGAACCAATATCTCATATTTTGGATAATATTTAATGAAACAATTTGAAAAATAAAAACCAGTTACCACTGAGTCAGATTCACAGAGACCCTATGTGTGTCAGAGTAGGACTGTGCTCCATAGGGCTTCCACTGACTGATTTTTTGGAAGATTGTTAGGACTTTCTTCCCAGGTGCTGCTGGGCGAACTTGAACCTACAAACTTTTGGTTAGCAGTCCAGCCCTTAACCATTTAATCCAGCCAGGGACACCACTCCAAAAATAATGGAGTCCATTCCTCAACCCTCTTTAATAAGATTTTTAGTCTTTTAGTTGGACACATACGTGTGTGTTCAACCCAGATATTGCTTTCCTTTTCAACATAAGGAAACCCTGGCGGCATAGTGGTTAAGTGCTATGGCTGCTAGCCAAAAGGTTGGCAGTTCAAATCCACCAGGCATTCCTTGGAAAGTCTATGGGGAAGTTGTACTCTGTCCTACAGGGTTGCTATGTGTCAGAATCAACTCGATGGCAACAGTTTTGGTTTGGTTTGGTTTTCAACATAAATGATTGTGTCTGTTGTGTGATGCCCTGACTCACGTGGGTTGATATCAAATCTTTTTTTTCTTCTTCTCCATTTTATCTCTTCCCAGATGTTTTATGACTCCCTTGTCAGAAGTGAAGGATCAAAGGGAGTGTTGGGTAGTGTTCCGGACTTTCATTGAGTATCTCTGCTTTGAGCATAGACTAATCTCCACCAAGTTCGCTGATCTATACTGTTTAAGTTAAACCTTTGGTCATTACTTTCTCTGTTTCCATCTCTCTCTGGATCTTCAAGCTATGCGGCACTTTGTGTGCGTGGCATTGCTCCTTGGAGAGAGTGACTCTGAGTGAGTTAGCGTGTTCCTTGCTAGCAAGCTAGCACCCGGAGAGAAGCTACTGCTTGCTGAATGAGCCGTGTCCGTGACTCTGCTGAGCAAGCTGGTCCAAGCAGATCCATGGAAGGAAAGTTATGGAGGCTGTGGGGTGCTACCCAAACCCCTTCTTTAGATCAGAGGCATTTATTCCACCAGCCTCTGGGATTGTTGGCAACTGAAAGACCTTAGCTGAGTAGCTTTCTGGGCATAGCCCTTAGCCAAAGAGTCATCTTGCCCAAGATCATGCTCCTTGCCTGGGAATAGCCCTTATCCAGTGGCTCATCATTGTAGGATGTTAAAGCCCAGCTCTCTTACCTCAAGACAGGACAACTCAGAAGAACCATCACAACTCTAGGGTTCCCTGTGGGAGTGGCGGAGGCGTTTGTTGAGACTACATATTGCAATTCAACTCTTCCTCCTGCCCAATCCTACTGACTTCAATTCTCCATGAATATCAATCTTGAGGGAAACCCCAATAAACCTCCTACATGTATATCCCCACCTCAGATCCACTTCTCAGAGATCATCTACTATAGTCAGTGGCCCTAACCTTCATGCATACCTAGACTTAATGATAGATTTTAGGGAGAAGGAAAGGTTTGGGATCAGCCCCTGGAGAAGGACATGGCACTTAATATCATCTAGGCTCATGGCCACCAGTTCTGCTGGCACAGGTACTGTTCTGGGACACTCTGAATCTCCTGCTTTCTGGTGAGAGGAGTCTGACATCAGCTACAGCCTAAGTCTTAGCCTTTTATAGGATAAGATGATTCAGTCATAATCACAGGGAGCTTCCTAAACTTAAGACTACAAAAATTCATAAAAATACAAACATTTGGGAATTACAGTAAAGTAGTAAAAAGTAAAACTTTTAGCATCAAGGAGCCTGAAGTTCAAATCCTTACTCATGCAAGTACAAGATCAATGATACTAGGTCACTTATCTGTCCATTCCAATTTTCAGTGTCCTGACCTGTAAATAAACCCACTGCCGTTGAGTCGATTTCAACTCATAGCGACCCTCTAGGATGGCGTAGAACTGCCCCATAAGGTTTCCAAGGCTCTAAATCTTTCAAACCCATCGTGGAATAGCTGGTGGGTTTGAACCTCCAACCTTTTGATTAGCAGCTGAGTGCTTTAACCACAGTGCTACCAGGGCTCCTTCTTCACTTGTAAATAAGGAATAATAAATGTTTTATTATATATAGCTGTACAACAATTAAAAAATGCAAATGAATCGCACTTAATAATAATCCCCCCAAAAATCACTTCAGGTAACTCTTGTGAGGTTTAAGACAGAAAGTTTATGCAGAACATGTATCACAGTACCTGGCATACAAAGCACACAATTTTTTTTTAATTAGGTGATTCTTATTCTTGGCTTAAATATATTACTTACCCTTTCTTTAAAGGCTTTGTGGAACACGTTTAATGATCTCTACCTCACATTAGTTAAGTTTTTGCCACTTTAATTATGGAAACTTTTTTTTGTTTGTTTTTTGTTTCTACAACTATCCAAAAATCTTCTGTGGTAATGTCTGTCCCTTGCTACTGTACAGTGATCCACTCTTTATGTGAGTGCTCGTCTAGCTCACACACGGTAATTTATTTATTGTGTTTAGGTGAAAGTTTACAGTGCAAATTAGTTTCTCATTCAAAAATTTATACACAAATTGTTTTGTGACATTGGTTGCAATCCCCGCAGTGTGTCAGCACTCTCCCCCTTTCCCTTTCTGCTCCGGGTTCCCTGTGCCCATCCATCTAGTTTTCCTGTCCCTTCCTGCCTTCTCATCTTTGCTTTTGGGCAGGTATTGTCCATTTGGTCCCCTGTACTTGACTGAGCTAAGAAGCACAGTCCTCACGTGTTATTGTTTGTTTTATAGGCCTGTCCAATCTTTGGCGGAAAGGTGGACTTTGGGAGTGGCTTCACTTCTCAGTTAGCAGGGTGTCTGGGGCTCATAGTCTCTGGGGTTACTCCAATCTCTGCCTGGATCCCAGGGGTGAAATGGCAGCTCTGCTTTCTCTTTGCTTTTGGGTGTAAATGACTGTGGTCACAGTCATCACCTATTCTCCTCAGGACTGTGTTCCCAGGTTTTCGCCTTAAAGGCAAGTTCATCTGGGTTACTTCCCGACTCAGTCCTGATTTAGAAGAAAACGACAGCCTCTCACAGTGCTGGGTACGATGGCCTCTTTTCCTCACCGTGGCTGGTGCTGTAGACTAGCTGACTTCTCCCCAGTTTCCAGCTCCTTTTCTTCTTTAGAGATGTCACCTATGTGACTTATGTGGAGGCAGTGGTGGCTCACTGGTGGAATTTTCACCTTCCAGGGGCGAGACCTGGTCGGTGCACCTACAGCGCAGCCACCATCCTCTGTCACGGAGGCCTGGGTGTTACTCTGATGCTGAACAGGTTTCAGCAGAGCTTTCTGACTAAGACAGACTAGGAAGAAAGACCTGGCAATCTACCTCTGGAAATCAGCCCATGAAAACCCCATGGGCCACAGCAGTCCTAGCCACAACCAGTCACAGCGATGGTGCCGGACAGCGTTTCTTTCTGTTGTGTGTGGAGTCACCGCACCTCTGGGCCAGCTGGGGAGCAGCTAACAACAGCTGTATGTATATGACCGATAAGGAAGTAAGACGAGTAAGAGGCATGCTGGAATGTCTCGGGTGATGTGGGAAATGCCGGAGAGATAAGAGTTAAATATTTACCTGAGACAGAATGACTATGGTGTTTTCATACATTTATTTGTCTACCTTGTCTTGTGTGTGTGGACAAAGGTGGGGAAAGGGAGGGAGGAGGCGGTGCAAAGGGAACAGAGACCAGTCCCTGCAGAGCTGCCCGCTGCAGGGCCTGGGGGCCGTGGACCTGGGCTGGAACCGGCAGGGAGGCAGCTCTTTCTTCTAACAGACGGGCTTCCTCTCAGTTGTTCTCTGCTCCAGCACTTAAGTCAGATAAGCTCGAGGAAGCTTTTCCTCTCCCTGCCTGTGGGCATTTAAAAGCCAGCTTATTCTCTACCCCACCCCTGAGGTTTTTTTTTTTTTTTAAATCACAAACTAAATGAAGGGAAATATTCATTTGGGGAGAGTCAGTTCTTCTCACAAGGTCAGCTTGCACCCGTTACCCACCAAGAAGGGCAATTTGAGAGAATGATCGCATTTAATTATAAAAAAGAAAGAGGCTCAGCACAGAATAATAACGGGCAATATGAGTAATTAAAAGTATTTCAGGAAAGCATTGATTTCTTTTAAATTAAATTATGTCCAGAAGCTTATTTGTATTTTATATCTATTCAAATAACTTTTTTGTTATTCGGTCTTTCTCGTTTTTAAACACCTGTGAGCTGCCTTTTCCATTTCTGCAGCAGGATGTCTCATATCTGAGAATAATAATTGAGAACGCCCCATAAATACTTTAAAGTTGTGAGGCTATCCCTCAGCAGCTGAACCACAGTTTCTTCAGTGTAACAGCTGGGAAAAAGGATGGTAGAATTCTAGGGAAAACAGAGCTTGGCTTTAACTTCTTTGTGTTCAGCAGCTTTACTTTTGTTTAAATTCCCCAAATCAAAACGCAAACTCTCAGCTTCTCGGCTACGCTTGTTTCATTAATCAGAAACACACCAGACACAGTGCATGATTTTATCCTCTACTTTGTCTTCTGCATTTCAGAAAGATAATAATTAAAAAAAAAAAAAAAAATCCTTGGGCCTGGCAGGCCAGATGATTATATTCTCTGTGTCTGTGATATTCCTGTGTAAAATGGAATTCTCAGACAGACTAAATACCTTAAGGGGCAAAAATTCTTATGATTCTCTTCCCTGGAAACCTTTAAAAATAGAATAAACTTTCACTTGCCTGGGTGTGGTCTAAGCACAGTCCGTCTCTGGCAGAGGGATGGTTTCCCTGACCTATGGATGTTTCCTAAGCTGCAGAATCACTTACGTTGAGAAATTTTCCTTAATCCTTGCCAGACTTAATTTATCACAACAATGCATCTTCTTATGGATGGAGTTAAACAAAAATTTGTTGCAGTCTTTTTTTCCGTTGTAAAGTAACGAAAGGGTTTTTCTCAAACTGAGAGGGTAAAATTAAATCAGGAAAATGGGTTCATGTTTTTCTCCTCCTCAAATTTCTACAGAAAGATAGTAAAATGTGATAAATAGCACGCTTCATTTAAGACAATATGTTTTCAAACAACTGGACCCAATCTGCAAAAGCAAACCAGATGCTCCTCCAGGACCACCTTCCCATTCCTTTTGCGAGCCTGAAGCTGGGTGTCTGGACAGACCAGGGGACTGACCACATGGAGGCAGGCTGGCGGGCCCTGACAGAACGGGCAGTGGAGCTGGGATGGGGAAAGAGACTTCACAGCCACGGTTACAACCTGTGTCAGCCCAGGGCCCTGCTACGCATGCATCATTCTGCCCTCCCGCCGTCCTCCCAGCCGTCCAACGCCCCTGCTTAGAGTGATTGCGTTATGAAAGTGTTCACTTTCCTAACAAATGCCAAAGAAAAGAATAGTGTTATCATTTCACCGCGTCAATCATTAATACACACAGGCACAGAGCCCTAACAGTGGGTCAGTTTTTTAAAAAACTACATTTTAGATAGAGTCGAAGTCAAAATCTTAATTCTTCATGCATTTATCAATTTTATTTCCTCTTTCAGGAGGGACTCCAATGTTTGTTTTCATCAGTTAAACTTTATTAAGGTATTGTTTACTTACTTGAAAATACACCTGTTGTAAGCATACAAATTACAAACCAGTGAATTCATAGAACTGTGTAACCATCGCTACAATCCAGTTTTAGGATGTTCCCATCACCCCAAATTTCTCCTGCACCCATTTACAGTCAGTCCCTTCTCCCATCGCCGTCCCAGGCAAGCAATGGCTGTCTTCAGCTCTATAAAAAAAAAAAAAAAATTTTTTATAGATTGGCTTAAAAAAATTTTTTTTTTTTATATAAACCAAGTTATACATTATGTGGTCTTTTTTGAGTGTACCTTTTGCTTGCATAATGCCTTTGAGGGTCTTGTATGTTGTACCACGTATCAGCAGTTGTTCCTTTTTATTGCTGTATAGTATTCCACTGTAAACCACATTAAAAAAAATCTATTCACCAGTTGATAGGAATTTAGGTTGTTTCTGATTTTTGGCTCCGATGACTAATGCTGTTGTGAACATTTGTGTACAAGTCTTAGTGAGAATATAGGTTTTCGTTTCTTCTGGGTAGACATCTAAGAACAAAATTGCTCTCATGTGCAAACTTTATGTTTAACTTTTTAAGAAGGTAAGAAACTGTTTTATGAAATGGCTGCATCATTCCCACAGGCAATGGATTAGGGTTCCAGTTTCTCCACGTCCTTGCCAACACCTGTGTATCTGATTACAGCTAGCCTGTGTGAACATGAAGTGGGATATCTTTGTAGCTTTGATTTGCAGTTCCCTGTATTTTTATATAGGGTCACTATGAGTCGGAATCGACTCGATGGCAAAGGGTTTTGTTTTTGTTTTGTTTTGTTTTGTTTATGATCCTGGTGGCACAGATGGTTAAGTGCTTGGCTGCTAACTGAAAGGATGGCGGTCTGAACCCCCGCAGCAGCTGCATGGGATGAAGACCTGGTGAGTTGCTTCCGTAAAGATTACAACTTAGGAAACACTATGGGGAAGTTCTACTCTGTCACATGGGGTCCCTGTGAGTCAAAATCAATTCAATGGCACCTAACAGCAACAACCACAATGGCTAATGATGTTCAACATTCTTTCATGTGCTTATTGGCCAATTCTGTACACATATATGTGTGTATATGTATGTGTGTGTGTATGTAAACAAAAACCAAACCCATTGCCATTCAGTCAATTTCAACTCGTAGCAACCAATTATGTATATCTATGAGGAAATACCTGCTCAAATCCTTCGCCCATTTTTTAATTGGATTGTTTGTCACTTTCTTATTGAGTTATAGTTGCTCTTTATATATTCTGGGTACAAGTCCAGATATATCAGATACATGATTTCTTAGATATATGATTTCTCAGATACATGATTTGCAAATATTTTTACCCTTCAGTGGCTTTTTTTTTTAAATTTAACTGTCTTTTGAAGAACAAGTTTTATTTTATTTTATTTTTTAAATTTTGTTGAAGTCCAAATTACCAGTTTTTCTTTTTATGGATCATAATTTAGTACGGCATCTAAGAAATATTCTCCTAACCCAACGTCACAGAGATTTTCCTGCTGGAAGTTTTATAGTTTAGCTCTTAGATCTATAATTAAAAAAAAAAAAAAAAAATTGTGGTAAAATATATGTAACATAAAACTTGCCATTTTAACCATTTTTAAGTGTACAAGTCAGTGGCAGTTAATTACATCCACAATAACTCTATTTATGAAACTTCATCACCCTAAACGGAAACTCTTGCGATCCATTTTTGAGTTGAATTTTCTGTATTGGTGTCAGGTAAGGATCTAACATCAGATTTTTGTTTGTTTTTTGCATATAGATATTCAAATATTCTAGCACCATTGATTAAAAAGATGATTCTTTCCGCATTGGATTTCTTGGGCTCCTTTGCTAAAAATCAATTGACTGGAAACATAAGGGTTTATTTCTGAACTTTTCATTCTGTTCCGTTGATCTATATTCCTATCTCTACATCAGCCGTGCTGTTTAATTCCCGTAGCCTTATAGTCAGCTTTGAAATTGGGGAGTGAAAGTCTTCCTTCTTCATGCTTCTTTTTTAAAATTGCTTAGAAGCCAACATTGAGAGTGAAAACAAAGCATTATCCTAGTACTAGGCCTTCCACTATAAAAAAAAAAAAAAAAATTTTTTTTCCACTATAGGCGTGACTTAATATATATTCTTTGAAAAAAATTATGAAGAAAAAGAGCAGCTCATCTTTACCTTTATAATTCTGTAAATGTGTTTAGAGTCATGGTTTTGGTTCTTAGACCAGCTTTTGCTGCATAACAAACTGCCTCAGAATTAGTGACTTGAAACAACAACTAGTTCTTTAGCTCATGGTTCTGTGGGTTGGCAAATTAGGTTGTGCTTAGCTGGGCAATTCTTCTCCTCATCTCAGCTGGGCTCAGCCATGTGTCTGTAGTCAGCTGCCAGTCACCTGGGCATTGGCTGGCTGTCAGCTGGGGCAATGGCAGCCTTGCCATTATATCACTCCTCATCCATCAGTCTGGCTGGCCTGAGCTTGTGCACATGACACAGGGAGCCAAGGACAGCAGGAGGGCCAAACTTCTCAAATTTCTTCTTCTGTCATCTTTGCTAATGTCCTTTTGATTAAAGCAAGTCACAGGCACAAGTCCAGAGTCAAATCGGTGAGTCGTGTGTAAGCTGGGGAGCCCTCGTGGAGCAGTGTTTAAGATTTCAGCGTTCAGCTGCTAAGCAAAAGGTCGGCAGTTCAAATCCACCAGTGGTTGCTTGGAAACCCCATGGGGCAGTTCTACTCTGTCCTGTAGGGTCACTATGATTTGGCATCAACTCACTGGCAGCGGGTTTGGTTTGGGTTTTATGTAAGCTGGTTACAGGGACAAATGAACAAACTGAAGGCATTACTGGCATCAACCCACCACAGTTTTCAACAACTTGCAGGTGCTGTTTCAGGTGTCGGATTAACCAGGTTTTCAGGTGAGAGCCAAACCAAAACTGAACAAACCAGCTATCTCAGTGCACAAGTCTGTGGAGACTAACACTTACTTTGAAACATTACCAACCCGCTCGACCCCCATGTCTTACTTGGAAGACCTCTAGGACGTTAGCCAATGCTAGTCACTCAGTATATAGGGACATAAAATGGCTCCCTTTTGTTTCCTCGGGGTCACAAAACTTTGAGAAAGCCAGAAGAATCCAAAGCATTTCCTCCATAATAGCCATTGGGACTCCATTCCCATCCCTTCCTAAGTTACTGTGATTTCCTTTTAGAAGAGGGTAAACTTGGGGATCTTAGTAGTTCATACATCAAATCTGGGGCACATTAAAGAGAGGATGTTCTTTACATGACTAAGTGTGGACATCAGGGCATCCTGACCTCGGGATACATGACTCATGTATAAACAGCCAATTCTCACAAGTGTTTTCTGGGGGAAAAAAAAAAATGTACGAGCAGTTGCTAGGTTTTTGATGAGAAACAAAGCTTTATTTCCAAATCCATAATAGTCATAATTAATTCATTACTGCCTTTTTCTCTCTGTGATGTAGGCCACCCCCTGCATCAGCATACCTGCTGCTACTGCCGTTACGAAAACATTTGGGATATTTCAGCAAATGGGTGGGCTTGAGAAAAATGAAGCTGAGTATTTTGGGGCTCAGTCCTCTAATTAGAATTGGCCTTTTCCCAAGGCGTCATGTTAGTGAGTCATTTTAGTATGTTAGGCCAGTAATTATGGACTAGATACACTGTTTGGGCAAACGAGGAAAACCAACCACCATTTACATATATTTTGGAAAAAAAACAAATATTTTTGAAATACAACCCATTTATAAATTGGATCCAGTTGACCAAACCTTATCTCAGAATGTATAGACAACAGTTAGTTTTATAGGAGCACTTTGATAGACTTTTTAGCTAAACAAACCAATTAATTCAATTTTTTGTAGACCATGCAAATGAGACTCCTTATTTTTCTCCTTGAGCTGAGAAGTTTGTTAGTTACAATGATTATTTTGTTGGAATCATGGATATGGGATTGGACCCCCCAAAACTGAATTATTGCAAGCCCAAATTGCCTTAGGTGCTGAGTGACAGACTAGTTTCTTAGTGGTAATTGTCCTGGCGGCTGTCATTATAGAAAGAAGCTTCTGAAGAGATGAAAAGTCGTCCTTGGTTGAGATGGGCGTAGCTGCTGCTTCTAGAATGGGGATTTCAGTGAGTCCCCTGCAGGTTTCAGGTTCTGTTTGACTATGTGCAGGAGGCAAGGGAGATGAAGCCTGGCAAGGATGAGCTGCTTCGTGAAGTAAATTAGCAGTGGAAATTTTACTAGCTTTAATTAGTGTAAATAAGTCACAGAAATAAAGATAGTGCTAATCTGATTAGAATCACAATATGCGTTGTCATAGGCTACTTTATAACAGAGAACCACAAGAGGAAGGCTGGAAGATGCAGGGACCTGTTTTAAAGAAGAGGGTAGCTAGGGGATTGTGGCTGATAAATATGGTGAAAATCATGGGGCATTGTCGAATTAATAAGAGCCCCATTTCCAGAAGAAAGGTATTAAAATCCAGGACCATTTGCACGTGAAGGAAACTAAATCTAACTTGATTGCTTTCTCTAGTTGGACAGGATCTTAGCCAGGAGGGGCCCGACCTCTCAAAGTTTCAAACTTATGGAAAGTTTGCAGGGTGAAAAGATTGTAAGACACTCTTCATCCAGACCCACACAATGAAGGTAGTGTCTGTCTGAAACCTAAAGACAAAGGTGCCTGTTGAAAGAGAGATCTGTGTATTCAGAAAAGTTCTGTTTCAGTAAAGCCACTGCAGTGCAAATCATAGCGTTAGATGATGGTATCAATCCTCTCCAAAGCTTAGTTCCTGGATCTAACTTAGCGTAAAACAACCTCCCTATGATGGGAGATAGATGGAAACTGTCCGTTTTCCCCCCACCAATTCCCAGCTCTGCCCCCTTTTCTGGTTTGTAAAATATCCAATAACCCCAAAGCTGAATAGTAAAACAGGTAACCTGTCTCTGTTATTTTCCACGTGTATATACAGTGCATCGTTTATGAGGCATTCATAATATTTAGGTGGTCACAAACCAATGGAAACCATAGCAAAATCTCACTATTAGAATAAATCATGGCCAGAGACTTTAGAAGATACTCAATTATGAAATAAAAACAATATTGCTTATATTGAGAAGGCATCTAATATTTGGCATTGACTATTTAAATTTTTTTACTCCCTCATTATGGGCTTATTGTAAGAACAGATTTTCCTTCAGTTTTGCTAAGACTGAGACATAGATGAAATTTGTTTTAAATGTCCAGTATTATAATGGAAGGTTATAGCCATTTCACATCAAATCACTAAAAAAAAAAAAAAAAAAAAGAGAGAGACATTTTATTGTCAATTTGAAGGCATAGATTTCAGCCACAATTGTGTCACCCTGGCTGTTGAAATGATTTAGTTCAAAATAAAACAATTTTATTCACTATAGATTTTTCATTAAAAATGTCTACTAAGAGAAAATAATTTTTGGCACTTATGGCTAGAATACAAAAAGGTGAAGTGAACAAATGATAAAATATATTTGGATTGAATTTATTCATTCAAATCCTTGTATGTATGTAGTCATTAATTATAAATCACAATATATAATCTATGGCGCTACTGAAATATGATGTAAAGTTTAAATTTAATTGAACTGCTGTGTATGTGGTAATGGATATATATATATATTCAGTTGTTGAACACCTATTAATAGGTTCTATGTGTTTGGCATCCTTTTAAATGAATAGATATGGTCCAGTGAATAGATAGAATACTTGTCTTTAAGACATTTAGATTTTAATAGAGACATACTGGTAATGTGTGACCAGTGTAGACACTAACAGATGTAAACAAAGTAGGTGGGTTATTGAACTTCCTTTAAGTTCAGAATCTGTTCTTCTCTCCCTTCCTCTTTTCCTTTCTCAGTCTGAAAGCCATTTGTTGGGGGTGAGCAAGATGGAAAAAAATTGCAGTTGTCAATATTTCATTCTACTTAGATCAACAATCAACATCCATGGAAGCCACAGTCAAAAAATGAAATGATGTATTGGGTTGACCAAATCTGTAGCAAACAAAACAAAACAAAACTCTTTAAAGTTTTCAAAAGCAAAGATGCTGTTTTGATGAATCAGGTGCATCTTACCCAAATCACGGTCTTCTCAACTGCCTTATATATACATGAAAGCTGGGTAATGAAAAAGGAAGACAGAAGAATTGATGCATTCGAATTATGGTGTTGATGAGGAATATTGAGTGTACCATGGGCTGCCAGAACAACCAAATCGGTCCTGGAGGAAGTACAGCCAGAATGGTCCTTAGAAATGAGGGTGGTGAGACTTTACCTTGCTTACTCTGGATATGTATGTCATCAGGAAAGATCATTTGCTAGTAAAAAGTCAACAGAAATGAGGAAGACCCTCAGTGAGATGGCTTGACACAATGCCTGCAACAGTGGACTCAAACATACCAATAGTCATGAAGATGGCGTAGGACTGAGCAACATGGAGCTGGCATGATTTGGAGCTGATTTCATGGCAACTAATAAAAACAACCAGCAAGATAAGCATCTGCAATTGGGGAGAATGGTGACAGTAGAGGTATTGTTACTTGAGCAAGTTGAGGATGGTGTCTGCAGTGATGCTGGGTGTCGAAGCCCAGTAAGGGTGAGCAGGGTTTCTGCAGGGAGGCTCTGGGGGGTGCTCATGTTAGTCCCAGTGAGGAGTGTTGGCATCTAAGCAAGGCAAGGAGAGCCTCTGTGCAAAGAGGCAGCAGTGCTATTGGTGACCTGGTGCTGGGTGTAGGAGGCTGATGGAGGGGTAGCAGAGGGAGGAGCAAGGAATCCACATGTGGGGAGATTGGGCGACAGTCACCTGGCCTCATGGGTTGGAGCTCCAGTGGAGCCTAAAGGCCACGTACATGGTCAAGAAGGATGAGCAGGGTTCCTGTGTGGAGGCCCTAGTGGTGTTACTCACCATGAGTCATGGAGCCTGAATGGGGTGAGGAGGCTTCCTGATGGAAGATGAGGCCAATGGCAGCACCATCCCTGCATGGGTATTGGAGCCCAGGTAGAGTGAGGGGGGACTGGGGCAGGGAGTGGGCATCAGAGGCCAGGGTGATGAAGAGGGCATCAGCATGATGGCTGTGGTGGCGATCAGGTGTCTACTGGGGAATTCAGCAAATAAATGAGAACAGGAGCCAGGTTTCTCGCTGTCAGAAATAGGGAAGGGGAGAAAACTAAACAGAACCCTGTGGTGTTAGATGGGAATCGTAGGTATCAGTGAAAACTCATAGTTTTCTATATATCCTTACAGACAGATATATACGTATAGGAATACATGTAGATAGAGATGTATGCGTATATGTGCATGCAAACACATGCACATGTTCAACATCTCCGCCCAATGGGAAGAGCAGTGACACTCCAGTACCACCGAGCCCACGTGGCACCCAGAGGTTAGTGTCTACAACCCATGCTCCACTAAAAGAACCAGGACTCCTTAGAGAATTCAGTGATATTAGGGAGGGCACAGGAAAGACAAGACATGAATGTGGGGTGCCTTATGCCAGAAAATGAGGAAGCATGGAAAGAACAAAAAGGACATTGCAGAAGGACATATAAACCAGGTGGCCAAATCAGGGACAATTTTCGCATCGAAATAAATAATAGCCAAGCTTTCCTTACTGTAGAATACCAACTGATTAGTGCATAAGGAAGAGGAAAGTCACCATTTGTCGGCCATCATGGTAATAATTCAGGTGGGAAACATCAATGGATGCTAAGGCGAGTGGCAGAAAGTTTGATGAGGAATGGGATATGTTCTCAAAGTACCTCCCTTAGAGACAAAAGGTAACTTTACAGTGAGGAAGCCTGGCGATCACTGACTTAATCAAGTGATCGATGCAAACTTCACTGACCAAAAAAACCAAACCCGTTGCTGTTGAGTGGATTCAGACTCATAGTGACCCTATAGGACAGAGTAGAACTGTCCCATAGGGTTTCCAAGGCCATAAATCTTTACGGAAGCAGATTGCCACATCTTTCTCCTTCAGAGTAGCTGGTGGGGTCAAGCTGCTGACCTTTTGTTTAGCAACTGAGCACTTTAACCACTACACCACTGGGGCAAATCAAAACTGTATATCACCTGATAGGGTGTAATGAGACCACAGTACTAGATCTGTGATATTCCTGCAAAACATGTATTACCTGAATGTAATCATGACGAAACACCAGGCAAACCTAATGTGAGGGACATTCTTCTAAACAACTGGCCTGAAATCTTTAAAACAAGTCCCTGAGTGGTGCCAACAGTTAATGTGCTTGGGTCAGAACTGAAAAATTGGAGATTTGAGTCCACCCAGAGGCACCTTGGAAGAAAAAAATAAAAATAAACAAACAAAAAACCCATTGCCATCGACTCGTAGCAACCCTATGTTGGAAGAAAGGCTACTGAAAACCCACAGAGCACAGTTCTACTGTGACACACACGGTGGCGTCATGACTTGGAGTCCACTCAACGCAACTGCTTTTTTGTTTGTGTCTTTGAAAGTGCCAAAGTTGTGAATTCAAGGAAATCCCAAGGAAATATTTGAAATAAGATTAAACTGATATGGACCACCCAGTGCTGTCTAGTCGATTCCAACTCTTGAACTGCCAACCCTTTAGTTAGCAGCCATAGCACTTACATGGACCACCAAAATCTACCCTGGATTGTATCCTTTGCTAAAATGCATATTCCTGGCCCACTGGTGAAGCTTGAATAGATTCTGGTAGAAATATATTAAGTTCTTTGTTTTGATTACTTTATTGAGGCTTTGGAGGAAAAGCTTTTGTTTGTAGGAAATATACTCTTTAGAGTATATTTAGGGGTAATGAGACATCATGGGAGCACGCTTTTTTTCCAAGTTTGAAATTAATTTAAAAAAATATCAGGAATTGGAAAAATCTATTTTTTAGAGCTGAATCATCTATAACCTAGATGTTTGAGGGAGCACAAATCACTTACTCTTTATGTCTCCATTTCTTCATCTCTTAAATCAATGAGTTCTAGTAAATTACCTGAAATCTCCTTATGGATATAATACTGCAAGTTTCTCATGTATCAATCAAGAAGATTATACTATGGGTTAGGGAAGAAGGGGATAAGTGGTAAAAAGTTTCTGGAAAGGAAGTCTTGTGGTTACATTTTATGAGACTTGAGATTTCTGACGGTGCCAGGCAGAAGATGCTTCATGGAATGAGTGTATCTCAGGAGATGAGGGAGCACAAGAACCCAAAAAGGCTCCAACCAAGGAATTTGAGAGAAGTTATGCAACAGGAGAAGACAAAAGATTTTATTTTTAATAAGGGTGTTTCTTGAATCATCAATACCCTCCCTTCTCCCTCCCTCCTTCCTCCCTCCCTCCTTCCTTCCTTTACCTAGCAAACATTCATTGGGTATTTCCCACATGAGAAGTAGAGGTAAAAAGACACAATCTCTGCCCTCAAATTGCTTACAGTCTAACGGAAAAGGAGAGACACAGAGACAAAAAAAACTTGCTTAAACTACGTTGTGTTTCAGCAATTTGATGTTCTACCTTTGCCACTCTGATGGTCAAAGATGATTTAGCCTCCTGGTCAACAGTCTTGTTCTTCTCCCCCACAGCGCATTTCTTCCCCGTTATAGAATCATTTAACACACTAGGAGCCACGGGCCCCTGCTTTCATCGATGGCATAAATTTTGTCAAGTGAGCAATACTCTAGAGGCTTTATCTGTCTCATGTCTCTAGCAATGAAGTGCATTTTTCTCTTTGATATTTAAATCTCAAACAAACAAAAACATTGCTTTCTTGTTCCTCTTACAAGGAAAACTGGAATTTAACAGTTTATGCGTGAAATGGACAGTTTTATTAGGTAAAACAGTGATCTACCATCTGAATTGGGTACCTTTCAAAGGTAAAAACTACCTTTTTATGCTGGTAAATTTATATAATATTTTATACTAAAGTCGGGGGTTAATCCTTAAAATCCGTATTATTTTGTTTATGAGTAGTTTTGGAAGAGACATGGGAAACTATATTGCTTGAATAAAGTATGTTTTCCTATGGATTTCCAAAGACATTTTTTCCCAATGTTCGACCTTGTTCGTTAAGCCTACATAAAAAGGACGAGGAAGCCACTAAGGGGTGATTCAATGACTCTCTGTTGAAAAGTACTGGCTACCGTTCCAACCAATAATGTGTCTATTGTCTTGAAAAATGCTAATGGTTAAGTCAATTGTGGTACTCATGTTCTGACACTCCAGTTACACACTGCACAATGTACCAAGCGATGGAAAATAGCTTGTTGTTTGATGCTCTGTGATAGGGGACCCGCACCTACCTCAGATATGAAGGGTTGTTTCAGCGCCCTGCTGGTTTTCCTAAATGTGAAGAGCTTAGACTAGAGAAGTGTAGTGCGAGATTTTAAATTGTGCTGATTCTTTTCATTAGCAAAGTTGCCCAAATTAATAGATTCTCAGCAAGAAAATTACCTTTTACATATTTAGAGTGGATTCTGAACGTGGCTGAGATAGCCAGCATGGCATAATGGAACACACGGTGCCAGCCCTGCACTGGCTCTGCCTGGCTTTGTGATGCTGGCAAGTTACTCTCTGGGGTCTCATCTATGGAGTAAAGATTTGTACAGAATGATTTCCGAGTCCCTTCCAGCTTTCATGGGTAGTGGTTAAGTGCTACGGCTGCTAACCAAAGGGTTGGCAGTTCATATGCACCAGGTGCTCCTTGGAAACTCTATGGGGCAGCTCTACTCTGTCCTATAGGTTCACTATGAGTCAGAATTGACTCGATGGCACTGGGTTTGGGTTTCTAGCTTTCACAATTTTGAATATGAAACACAACAACATCAAATTTCTTGGTCAGTACTTAAGTTAATAATTGGAGAGACTGACAAACAGCTTCCACCTGCGTTTCATCAAATAGTCACCAGTTATGGGTCAGAAGCTGTGCTGTATTAACAGAAGTACAGAGAGTAATAAAATAGAGCATGTGCCATCAGCAGTTTGTAATGTAGCCTAGTGAAAAACAAACAAACAAGCAAACATGTCGCCGTCCCAACTCTTAGTGACCCTATAGGACAGAGTAGAACTGCCCCATATAGTTTCCAAGGAGCACCTGGTGGATTTGAACTGCCGACCGTTTGGTTTGCAGCCATAGCACTTAACCATAGGCCACCAGGTTTTCCAGCCTAGTAGTGGGAGACTGATTAATAATAAAATTAGTAAAACCATGTTGTAGCAAGTGCCATAATATAACTAAATGTGATGCGAGGGCTTGCACTTGATGCTGAATCAGAAAAAAAAATTACTGAAAAGAACATTATTGGAAAAATTGTATTAATGTTAAACTTACTGAATGTGATAACTGTATTGTGGTCATTTATGAGACTATTCTTGTTATTGAGACATGTGGGGATATTTGGGGTCATGATGTTTGCAACTTACTCTTGAAGAATTCGGCAAAATGCATGTATCTATATGTATATACAGATATTGTATTTTGAAGAAAGGAAGAGAGGAAGAAAATTTAGCAAAGTGTTAAGAATTGCTGAAAGTAGTATATGGGTATTCCTTTTACTATTTTTTACAACTTTTCAAATTAAATTAGAAAAAATAATAAGTGATAGTAACCACTGCCGTTGAGTTGATTCCAACTCGTAGTGACCCTATAGGACAGAGTAGAACTGCCCCATAGAGGTTCTAAGAAGCGCCTGGCAGATTCAAACTGCTGACCCTTTGGTTAGCAGCCATAGCACTTAACCACTATGCCACCAGGGTTTCCAGAAGTGATAGTAGTATGCATTAATTGCTGCAGAAATGCAAGATAATTATATTCAAGAAAATTATGATGGGTAGTTCAATGAAACAATGTTAAATCATCTCATTTTATAAGTTTGAAGCCTCCAAAATGAGACCTATGCATAACAAAAGCCCCCTACAGGACCAGGTAAGAGGTGGCCCAGGTTGAGTCCAGCTCACCAGCCTCCCCCAGCCTACAGAAGAGAGGAAGGAAGATTTTTCTGAAGCACACAGTGGTTAAGTAACTTCCCCTCGGTCACACAGTAGGGCCAAGGAGTCAAAAATCACACTTTTGTCGTGCAGTCTCCCTGCTTAACTACCACTCTATTTGGATGTTTCATAGTAGGCTATTTAAATTTTTTTTTTTTTGACTATTTTTTTTTCAAGTTAAGTTTGGGATAAAATTGTCCAAAGGAACCCAAATTATGATTAGATGATTATTAGTGCAATAACCAAATTGAAATTTTGCTGATCTGATTGATTCCTTCCTCAGCCCTATTTATTGTGAGTTGGCCTGTCATAATGATTATAAATAATTGACAGTCATTGACTTCGAAGACTTGAAAATCAGGTCTACTATGGACATCTGGCGGCATGGTGGTTAAGAGTTTGGCTGCTATACAAAAGGTTGGCAGTTTGAATCCACCAGCCGCTCCTTGGAAACCCTTTGGGCAGTTCTTCTCTGTCCTATATGGTCACTATGAGTCAAAATGGACTCGATGGCAACAGGTTTTGATTTTTTTTTTTTTTTGTATGCTGCAATTTGGATCCTTAAAAATATTATATCTTTAAATACGCACATCTTAAAGGAAACCCAGTCATCCAAGGCATGATTAGTAGGACTGAGATTATAAAATGAAAATGGTGGTATCAAGCAAACCTCCCTCAAGCCCTCAACCAAGCTGTTCTTTTCACAAGAAATGCACAAGGCTCATGGTATGACAAGACTGTTGATTGAGTCTAGTGAGATCTAAGTATTTTACAAGATTTTCAGAAATAAAATCATGAAATTTTCTTTCACGTTTCATAAGAAAGATAAGCCACAGTTACCTACTTAAACTAAAAACCAAACCCATTGCCGTTGAATTGATTCAGACCCATAGTGACCCTACAGGACAGAGTAGAAGTGTTCCATAGGGTTTCCAAGGAATAGCTGGTGGATTTGAACTGCTGACTTTTTGGTTAGTAGGTAGCATGCCATAGCTCTTAACCAGTGCACCACCAGGGCCCCGTCACCTACTCAGGCAATGATATTTTGGAAAGAAAACTGTGAACACTAAAGTGCCTTGAGAAAAATCCTCTCAGAGTGTTTCACTATGAGGAGAAAGAGGGCTGCGTAGGAGGAGAAAGGGTAGCCTTTAAACTTAAAGGGATGGTAATCTTTCGGATTCTGCAATTTTGGGTAAACCAATCTTGCATTTTATTCCCCTGATGTGCGTTTCTTTTCACTGTGAAGATTCAGCCTTCGCAGCAGAACCTCACAGGTTGTGCACTGTTAGTCTAGCCTTCTGGGAAACTGTCTTCAGTTGAGTAATAGCAAGAGATCTGCGTGCTCTCGCCTTCTCTCCAGGCTCGTTCATCTCAACCAAGTGGCAGCAGAGAACTCAAATGAGCCATAGAAGTACGTTTCACAAATAACTTAATATTGGAAGACTGAAGAGTGCCAATTTTAGCTTTTTTTTTTTTTTTTTAAAAGTTCTATTATTTTTAACACAAAGCTTAATGGAAGGCGTTTTGCATTTTGAGGCACGGAATTAGATTGTGAAACATTTCCAGAAGTTACTTTATTTAAATGGTAATCCCAAGAAGTTCCTTCTCAGGAGTAATATTACTTAATATGTGCCACATAATAGGAGTCATTGTGCACCATCCCACTCAAAAGTCTTGAACTCTAGAGTTAAGCAATTAGCTATCTTTACTCCCACTGGTATTCTTCTGAGACACAGATAGGCCATAACACTGAATTAGCCCTTCGTTGTTTTTAACTGATAGTTTATTATCTGTTTGTTTTATTTTCTAACTGTTTTATGTATGGAGGTATTGCTTCTCGTCAATCATGAGACACACTGGGGCCCTAACCTAGAGCCCAACCCCTTTGCTGTCAAGTTGACCCTATAGGACAGAGCAGAACTGTTCCGTAGAGTTTCCAAGGAGTGGCTGGTGGATATGGACTGGTGACATTTTCATTAGCAGCTGAGTTCTTAACCACTGTGCCACCAGGGCTCCCCTAACCTAGAGGTACGGGATAAACTGGTATAGGCAGAATCTGGGCTAATGGGATTCTCCTTGTGCAGAGCTGTCTCCCCATTCACATGGGAATGCTAGTGTATTACAGAATAGTGTCTGGGGAGCAGGAGCAGTGGTGACCATGGAAACAATGAGGACACTGCACTACAGGTCAGGTGATCAGAGTAAATAGTGAGTTGATATTCATGAATTTTACTATACAGTTCCCTAAATCAAAAAACAAAAAACCCCATTGCCTTCAAATCGATTCTGACTCATAGCGACCTTATAGGACAGAGTAGAACCACCCCATAGGATTTCTAAGGTTGTAATCTTTATGGAAACAGATCGTTTAATCTTTCTCCTGTGGAGCCACTGGTGGGTTAGAACTGCTGACCCTTTGGTTTGTAGCTGAGCACTTAACCACTGTGCCACCAGGGCCCGAAGTATACCTAAATAAATAATGTAAATACAAGTCTAGGATGCCTAGCTTGTCTGTTCAGGATGATTTTAGGATAGATCCTAGTTTCTTCCAATTTTGAAAGTGGTCTTTAAAATAATTTCCTTGACCTGCTTCACGCACCACGCTCGAACGATAGTATTCGTCTTCTTAAAGTGAAATTAAATCCCAGGCTCATTTCTCCACACCTGTGGATTGGTTAACAAGATGGCGGCTGTGGTGAGGCTTACCGCATAGAAAATTAACATTACTGAAGCTGTACTTCTGCCAAGTTCATAGTTAGGACTCATTATTTCAAAATGTATCAAAAGACTCATGTATCAAAATAATTTCTCATTATTTAAATGAGCAGTTTTCATATATACAAATGGTGCTACCAAAAACTACTGGAAGAAGTGCTCTTGAACATTAGTAGGGGTGATTTGTTCTGTGTCATTCACGTTCTCTCAATAGTCTTCATTATGAATGTTCTATGGGCTGGCTGGCCATCGTTCTGTCATTTGGGAATAAGATTTTTCCTCCTATTTGTCCACATACAACAATTCACAAATCAATGTAGCCAAGCATGTGTATTTTCAATTGTATTACATTGCATTTCATTTTTTTTTTCTGGTACGGTTAGCCAGGATTTCTTTTATTAAATTTGCACTTTATGAAAATTCCTTATTGATTACTGAGTTTAATCTTCTCATTTACAGATTTGAAAACCGAAACTCAGAGTTGAAAAAATTAATTTTGTCTGAGGTTCAACACTTGCCATGGCATAGATCCAGATAACCTACTTCCGAAAATAATTATTTTATATCACCTATCTCTGATTTACAAATCCATAATGATATAGTACCCTTTCAAAATTTTTCTACCAGCCTCTATAACCAGTAGATTGAATGCTCCCTGCTGCATGCTTCTCCCCTTTTGACTGTTTACTGTTAGTTCATTAAGCCCATTGTAAGCTGTAGAATCCACCGCTCATCTGTCAGTTTGTCATACTGTGGTGGCTTGCATGTGATGCTGGAAGCTGTATGCCAGTATTTCAGATCCCAGCAGAGTCACCCATGTTAGATAGGTTTCAGCAGAATTTCCAGACTAGGACAAAATAGAAAGAAAGGGCTAGTGATCCACGTCTGAAAAGTAGCCAATGAACACCCTATGGATCGCAACCAAATATTGTCCGATATTGTGCTGGAAGAGGCACCCCTAGGCTGGAAGGCACTCAAAATACACAGTGGCCACAACCATAGATTTGCACATACCAGCAATTGTGAAGATGGCGCAGGACTGAGCAACGTTTTGTTCTGTTGTATGTGGGTCGCCATGAGTAGGAGTCAACTTGACAGCAACTAACAACAAAAACAACAAGCTGTAGGCTGAGAATATGGGTATCTGAAAATACTCTGCAGTAGCTTACATCTTCAAGAAGCTAAATATTCACATGAAAAGTGAAAAAAATGAGCCAAACACTCAGATGTCTTCTAAATTCTCATATTTACAGCATTTGCAAAAAAATTCTGTAGGTAAATGCTTAAAATTTTTACCCGTCATGAGAAGGTGCCCTCCATGTAGACACATCCTAAAATGTTTTCTGTTTAAGAAACTAAGAGAGTAATTTTTTTTTTTTAGAGATAAAGATTTAATTATTTTTTAAACAGATCTCCTTTCTTATTCCTTCATTTCTTACAATGTAATTACACTTATATTTACATGGCATTGTGATCTCAATGGTATCTGTCAGGTCTATATCAATTGCTCAACATGACCATGAATCCCATTATTTATTTAATAGGGGAAAATAGAAGATGAACAATTACCAAGCATTATCAGTTAATATGTACCTAGGGCTACAAAGTTATCAATATATGTATCCCTATTTGCCTTTGCCATTTTCTTTTGTAGATAATATTGTATTAATATACTCAAAGTTTTTTTAAATTCTGGTCAAATTTATATAAAATCATGTTTTAAATAAATGTATGTGATCAACCCAGCCAGGAATAGGCATTGTTTAGGTAGCTCTTTGTAAAGGATCATAAAATTATAATAATTGTCATTTGTGTTTAATTCTAGTTTGAATCTTTAGTAATACTTCAAGGAATATTATTGCCACAGGGCTTTATAAATTACTATTATGAAGATAAGAAACAGAGAGTTGAAAATAATTGAACTTATACTGTAATATTTAACTTATTAAAGGGTTAGCTTATATATATATAAATTAATTTGAGTGTTACATATGTGAATAATTTAACTCTATATGTGTACAGCCACTCATTTCCATATACACACTATTGTTCATATATTCATCATGTAGTTATTGAGCACCTACTTTATTCCAGGCACTATACTAAGAACCCGTTGCTGATGATTGAATTCCAACTCATAGTGACCCTATAAGACAGAGTAGAACTGCCCCACACTGTTTTCAAGGAGCAACTGGTAGATTTGAACTGTCGACCTTTTGGTTAGCAGCTGTAGCTCTTAACTATGCCACCAAGGTTTCCATTGCCTTCATTCCAGGCACTGTACAAGGCACAGGAAATGGAGCTTAAGACGCACATAAGACAAACAAGACATCTGCCCTCCCAGGTCCTGTCCAGCACCAGGAGTGCTGCTGAGCCCCACTCCTACTCTCTTGGCAGACATCACTAATCAATAAAGACATTATCAGCCCTGAGTTGGACCTGCTCAATTCCATGCTCTTTGGCAGGAACTATGAATGGATCAGAACTGACATGGGCACTAAAAAGTATTTGCCATCCTCGCTGTATATTTATGTGGATATATAGCAAGCTATTAAATTGGATGTTTCAGCCTAGATACCCAGGCACAATAGATAACAAGAACCAAAGTAAAGGTGGACACAGACCATCAAGATAAAACTTATTAAAGAAAATATTTGTGAAGTGGTTATAAAATTTTTGCATCTCTTTCCCAGGGTCCCTTTATCAAGTTAAAACCCCAAAGGTTGAGCACTGTTGGAAAAGGGTTTTGGGAGGACAGTTTCCGTGTAGGGGTCTACTAGGAGTCACACCACGTCCATCCAAGGCTGTTGAGAGCTCCTTTCATGGGCAGCTTGGAGAGTTTGCAGTTAAAGGGTCCCAGAGCACTGGTACCAGAATCACAGTGGAGAAAGCTGAAGTGCTGTGCAGAAGAGGAGAGAAAGAAAACGCATCCCCAGACAACGGAAAGTCAATAGGTGTATGGGAGGCAGGGGTCATCGTACTGACGCCATTTTAAAACGAATCTTGCCCAAGGAGTTACTCTTCCTTCCAGGGTAAGGAGACCTTAGCAATAACAGGCTGAAAGGTGTACCACCAGGGACAGAAGCTGAGGTGGGTTTGGAAGCTCAAGCAGAGACATGGCTCAGGCCACAAGTGTCCCAATTTAAGGAGCCTAGCACAGGAGCCTTCAAAGAACTCAAAAAAAAAAAAAAAAAAACCACCTGCACAGGTTAAGTTCAGCTTTAAAACATCTGCCAGTTCTAGGATGTATGCCATTACCTATGATAGTAGTGACCATGTAAGAAGTCCTGTCATTTTTATATTCCATCTTTTCCAATTCTAGCTGGTGGGGGCAGGAAGGAAACTTCTTCCCCCACTGCTAGCATTTTACCCTATTTGAGACCATGTTTGTTGCTTGAAGTTACCACAGGCATTTTTATCATCAAAGTGGAATAAAAAAGTTTTCGAAACTGTCTACACTTTCAGTCAAGATGAGAAGATGGACTACAAGTACTGAATAGGTTTAATGGGACTGTTGTTAAGTGCTACCAAGTCAGTTTGACCCGTAACGACACTATATACAACAGAACAAAACACTGCTTGGTCCTGCACCATCCTCACAAATGTTATTATGTTTGAGCCCATTGTTGCAGACACTGTGTCAATCCATCTTATCGAAGTCTTCTTCTTTTTCACTGACCCTCTACTTTACTAAGCATGATGTCCTTCTCCAGAGACTGGTCCCTCCTGATAACATGTCCAAAGTATGTGAGACAAAGTCTCACCATCCTCATTTCCAAGGAGCATTCTAGCTGTACTTCTTCCAAGATAGATTTGTTTGTTCTTCTGGCAGTCCATGGCATATTCAATATACTTTGCCAACACCATAATTCAAAGGCATCAATTAATGGGAACAGGGTATCAGGATTGGAGGAAGACTCATTAACAACCTGCGTTATACAGATGACACAACCTTGCTTGCTGAAAGTTAAAGGGACTTGAAGAACTTACTGATGAAGATCAAAGACTACAGCCTTCAGTATGGATTACACCACAACATAAAGAAAACAAAAATCCTCACAACTAGACCAATAAGCAACATCATGATAAACAGAGAAAAGATTAAGTTTGTCGAGGATCCATTTTACTTGGATCCATAATCAACACCCACAGAAGCAGCAGTCAAGAAATCCAAAGATGCATTGCATTGGGCACATCAGCTACAAGAGGTTTCTTTGAAGTGTTAAAAAGCAAAGATGTCACCGTGGGGACTAAAATGCACCTGACCCAAGCCATGGTGTTTTGAATAGCTTCATATGAATGCAAAAGCTAGACAATGAATAAAGAAGACCGAAGAAGAATTGACACCTCTGAATTATGGTGTTGGTGAAGAATATCGAATATACTATGGACTGCCAAAAGAATGAACAAATCTGTCCTGGAAGAAGTGCAACCAGAGTGCTCCTTAGAAGCAAGGACGGCAAGACTACACCACAAATACTTTGGACATGTTATCAGGAAGGATCAGTCCCTGAGAAGGACATCATGCTTGGTAAAGTAGAGGGTCAGCGAAAAAGGGGAAGACCCTCAATGAGATGGATTGACACAGTGGTTGTGACAATGGGCTGAAGCACAACAACGATTGTGAGGATCATGCAGGACCGAGCATTGTTTCATTCTGTTGTGCATAGGGTCATTGTGAGTTGGAACTGACTCCGTGGCACCTAACAATAACAACAACAACAATTAATGGATCAAAAGCAAACAAATAAAAAAAAAATAAAACTGATTACATAACTCATTAATTAATTCATCCATTGTATATCTATTGAACATATTCAGTGGCAATCTGAACCCACCTAGTGGCACTATGAAAGAAAGGCCTGGTGACCTGCTTCCATAAAGATTACAGCCAAGAAAACCTTGTGAAGCACAGTTTTACTCTGTAACACATAGGTAACTATGAGTTGGGATCAACTGGATGGCAACAGGTTTTTTTGACTATGTGTCAGGCAGTGTTTTAGGCATTGGACATATGTCAGTGAAGAAAGCATATATGGGTGGGCAGACGATAGCATGAATGAGCTAGGCATTCTATCTACTTCTCTATTTTTTTTTTTCACTCCTATAAGCTCTTAGTGAAAGCCTCAGGCAGTGTAGCTAAGGGAAACACTGTGATTCTGGTCCTCTCTGTTGACTTGTTGTATGTGGGGTTGACCTCTTATGTCCTTATGTGTCTTATGCTAGTTTTTATTCAAATTGTCACATTCTTGTACCATGGCTGCTAAATCAACTACAAAACTTTTCTAGTCAGCCTGCAAAGTTCAACTTTAAGGTACTGATTTTCCTCAAATAGGTAGCTCAACCTGTACAGTTTTCCTAATTTGCTTTTGAATATTTTTTTGCAATGCTGCACATTTCTGCTTAAAATTTTGTTCCTGCAGAGACTGTTACCCAAATATGGACTATTTTTCTGCTTTTTTTTAAAAATGCAAGACCATTAAGACAAATTTTGGAGTATGGTAGCCCCCCTTTTTTTGTGGGGTCCCCAGAAAAGAGGAATTAGCAGGTTTTGTATTACATGTAATTTATGTTGACCACTCCACTATCCAGGTCCCTGTTCGCCCTTGCCCTCCTCTTTAAACACTGTATTGATGTTCTTTATATTGTCATTTGAAATGTGCTTTAAGTTTTAGTTCTTATGTATAAAATAAAACCTCTTCAATGTAGTTAATGCAAGTTAGTCATTATACCAATTTGGTTGAACAGTGTTACATATTGGACCACTTCTACTTAAGGATTTTTTTTTTAAATTGCACTTTATATGAAGGTTTATAGAACACACTAGCTTCTTATTAAACACTTAGTACACACATTGTTTTGTGATATTGGTTACTAATCCCACCACATGTCAACACTCTGCCTTCTTGACCCTGGGTTTCCAATCACCAGCTTTTCTGTCCTCTCCTGCCCTCCAGTTCCTACCCCGGGGGTGGTGCGCCCATTTAGTCTCGTTTTATTTCATGGGCCTGTCTAAACTTTGGCTGAAGGGCGAACCTCAGGAGGGACCTCATTACTGAGCTACAAGGGTGCCCGGAGGCCATACTCTTGGGTTTTCTTTAGTCTCTGTCAGGTCAGTAAGTCTGGTCTTTCTTTTTGAGTTAGAATTTTGTTCTACATTTTTCTCCAGCTCTATCCAGGACTCTCTATTGTGATCCCTGTCAGAGCAGTCAGTGGTGGTAGCCGGGCACCATCTAGTTGTGCTGGACTCAGTCTGGTGGAGGCTGTGGTAGTTGTGGTCCATTAGTCCTTTGGACTAATCTTTCCCATGTGTCTTTAGTTTTCTTCATTCTGCCTTGCTTCAGATGGGGTGAGGTCAGTGGAGTATCTTAGATGGCCACTCACAAACTTTTAAGATTCCAGACACTACTCACCAAAGTAGAATGTAGAACATTTTCTTTATAAACTATGTTATGCCAATTGAGCTAGATGTTCCCTGAGACCATGGTCCCCATAGCCTGCTTAAGGATGTTGATAACTAACTTCTTGCTTTCCTTAAGTCAGTTCAACAAAACCGTTATTGCTTCCTTACAATTTGCTAGACACTGTGCTAGTTTCTGTTTTAGCTAAAAAGAAAAAAAAGTACTTAGTTTGAGAAGCTTATTACCTAAAGTGTCATGAGTGGTGAGATGTGTAAATGTATAACTTGTGTTTTATAATTCATAGTAAGTAAATTTATAATTTTGATAAAATGTGCCAAGGGTTTTGGTAAAATATGTACAGGTTGTTACCTCTTTCTAATTTCTAACCTCTGCCTAATTTCCATTAATAACAGAGCGAGCAGTTTAATAGGAGACAAGAGCGTGGTGAAAGGCTGCAGATAAAGTTACTGGTGGGGTATCAGAAGGCCTGCAAATGCTGGTGTTGTATGTGTGGACTGTGAAGTGTGGATGGTACTCCTCAAGAAATATGTGTTAATATACAATGTATATTAAATGTACCGATTAAAACTGTCCTCTTAATCCAACAGTAAATGCTCTAGAGGCATTAAATTGAACTTTAAAGAATTATTACCCACTTGAATCTTTTTAATTTCTCAAAAGCTTCGAATATATTATTTAGTCTCTGGAATCACAAGAGTAATGCTATCTGGACAATTTTTTAGAAATATAGCCACAGCCAAACTAATAAAATAATACATCTTTTCTTCTTCCAACAATCTCTCCTAGTGTCCTGACCTTACTTCGTAGTTAATGGTTCTGCCCATGTAAACCTCAGGAGACAGTGTGATAGAACAGGACCTAGTTTCAGAATTGGTATTCATACAAAGTTCCTGTGCTCCCCACTTGGAACTTGAATTTTGAGAACCCTATGCATTGAAAACGTATTTCAGGAGAAGGTTGGCATATCAACCTGCCACAATAGAAGATGCGTGCACAGTGAAAGAGTCCACACTACTCAAAGCTGGAGTATTTAGGAAAATAGAAAATTTTCTGCATTTGGTACAAGACCAGGAGATTTAAAATTATAAAATATGCTTGGAACTCAGCTTCATCTAAATGCCAATTTTCTGTAAAAATCAATAATAAACATTAGTTTCATGTGTAAAACTAAGGGACCTTTGGATTGAATAGGCCTATAGCAATGAAAACTAATATCATGCATAGACTTTTGAAGGTTGAGATGTCTCCGTATCCACACAGAATAAATGGAATGGAAATCTGCGGTTGCTTGTGTGGTTGGGAGAGGTATTGCTGGTTTGGTGGTGGAATACTTGTCTTCCATGCTACCGTCGTCTGTCAGTGGAGGTTTGCATGTTGTTATGATGCTGCACAGGTTTTAGCAGGGCTGCTAGGCTAATATGGACTAGAAAGAAAGGCCTGATGATCTACTTCCAAAAAATCAGCTAATGAAAATCCTGTTGGTCACAACAATTCCATCTGCACCCAATCATGAGGATGGCTCAGGACAGGCCCCAGTTTGTTCTGCTTTGTGTGGGGTCAGCCATGAGTCGGGGGCCAACTTGATGGCAGTTAACAACAACAATAAGTGGTTGGGTATTTCATATAAATAATATAATACAAAATGGGACATCTTTACTACATATTGCTATATCTTTGTCTCTCTCACCTTCCGTTCCATTTCTGTTTTGTTCCCCTGAAGAATGAGATACAAGCAGAGAATCCTGAAGACAAGTATGTGTGTGTCGTGGGAGAGCGGGTGCACAGAAGTGAGGTATAAGAGTGTGGATAGGAGGCAAGGAGAAACAGAAGCCCAGTGGAAACTACAAAGAGGGTGAATCATACTGTTTTTAGAGGTTATATTTTAAGGTTCTTAAGCTCTGTATTTTAGGAGCTTTTGGGGTATTTCCTGGATATGACCATGATTTGGTCTCCTGTAGCTATGGGACAAATACTGGATAGCTGTTCTGTGACTAGATGGCTTGTGAATTTTCATTCTTATACAGAGATTTCTAAAATCACTAACTGGCTGACTATCTCTGGGTCTCTCAGCCATTGTCATTGATCTCTCCCTACGACTAAGGAAGATATGATACGGCTTGACACCTGACATTCAGATCTTCCTACATCCTTTCTTCGTGAGATGTTTCCTAACATAGTTTATTCATCTGAAGCTGAACAAATATTGTTGAGTGGTTCCTGATCCTAAAGTATCTTCTGTTCTCAACAGTTCCTTTACTGATATTTAAGCAAAAGTCCATAAGAAGGAAATGTGAAATTAGTTGTAGAGAAAAAGACCATTACCATAGATCTTAGGGTGTATGTACATACGGGAGCGGGGGAACTAGGAAGTTGTGTTCCAGGCAGAATTCTACAGATCGAATTTTGCTAGATAAAATCATATATTTCATTAAAAAAAGACCCTAACCCTAGAAATAGACAACTTTTTTTTTTTTAAATAGAATGTCTAATTTTGTGGAGATCTAGTCCTGTCTCTAATTACAGTGCTTTTAGGCAGAGAATCGTTGTGTATATACACAAATAAGTTTGTTATCTGAACAACATTCTAAAAGTAAAATTGGTCTGGAAATATCTTTGGAACATATAAACTTTATTCTTCTTAGAGAAAGTGTTCGTTTTCCCTGTCTACTTGAATTATTCTTTTCAAAAGCATTTTGTAGCCTTTCTGAGTATGTTCAGATGTTAGATGGAAATCTAAATTATGTTCTAGTGTCTTTGGACTTTACTTGCCTCACATACACCATGATGCACCACGATCACTTCAAAAGAGGTAATTCTTCTGTTTCATTTGTAATTCTGTGGTGTAAATTGTGAAGTTTCACAAATTGGTTATGATGCTTATTGCAGCATTAACATTGCTATACAACTCTTTGGTTCGTTTACATGCTTAATTAATCATGTTTCATTTTATTTAGGGCTTTCATAACGGTTTCTTTTGTTTTTAAATTAAATGATTTTGAAAGAGAACAGTCTTTGAGGACTCGCTAATTCTCCTATCTTCACAGAAATTCATTTTCAGAAGAGGCAAAATTAGCTTAACAGTGAGGCCAAGACAAGGAAAAGTGGCTGTGAATGTGGAAGGAGAATGTTGACAGGGACGTAAAGATCAAAAACTTTTCGAAGTGTGCTTCTGCTGCTCACTGCGTGGCCTATGGGACTACACTTCACCTTCTTTTGCTTCATTTCACCTGTCAGTTAAAAAGGGCATCACATTTTTACCTACAGTGCCTTGTAAGTCACTTATTTTTTGATTTCTCTAATGAACGCGTTGTTCACGTCAAAGAAAGTCTATTCACAATGTATATTCACAATGAAAAACTCCCTTTCTATGCAGAAAAGCCAGGGGCCAGTTCCATCTTCCATCATCAGCTTCTTACCTGTGGAAATGGACGAGCCTTACACTATTACCTAAAGGTCAGTGTGCAGGATTTACTGACCCAGCGTGAAAGGATAAAGCCCTGGAGTTTAAATCTACCTATGTAAAATACCCACTCTCTTGTCCTTAGTAAAACTAACACCTGAAAACATTTAGGAGTGAATAAAATCATGTCATTTCTGAGAGCCAGGCATTTCACCCAAAATAAGTGTCTTCTAGGATGCTACTACTCAAGTCCTACCATAATAAGCCAGACCAGAGAAGCAAGAGTTCAGATGTAACCCAGTGGAACTTCAAATTTTCTAGTAGTTATAGCCTTCCATACTGGTAAACAATACAAGACACCAATTGCAGTGGTTTGCTCATATCCAGCGAGGTGGTAACACAAAATCTTGATTCATTCGACTCATTAAAAGGAAAAAAAAAAAACAACCCATTGCCATCAATTCTGACTCATATTGACCCTATACAACAGAGTAGAACTGCCCCATAGGGTTTCCAAGGAATAGCTGGTGGATTCGAACTGCTGACCTTTTGGTTAGCAGCCGAGCTCTTAACCACTGCACCACCAGGGCTCCAAAAGAGAATAAGCAATTCTAAAATAACGATGTAAAAGCCAAATCAGCATCCCACTTTGGAGAGTGGCGTCTGGGGTCTTAAACGCTAGCAAGCAGCCATCTAAGATGCATCAATTGGTCTCAACCCACCTGGAGCAAGTAAGAATGAAGAACACCAATGACACAAGGTAATTATGAGCCTAAGAGACAGAAAGGACCACATAAACCAGAGACTACATCAGCCTGAGACCAGAACTAGATGGTGCCTGGCCACAACCAATGACTGCCCTGACAGGGAACACACCAGCGAACCCCTGAGGGAGCAGGAGAGCAGTGGGATGCAGACCCCAAATTCTTGTAAAAAGACCAAGCTTAATGGTCAGACTGGGACTAGGAGGACCCCAGAAGCCATGATCCCCAGACCTTCTGTTAGCCCCAAACAGGAACTGTTCCCGGGGCCAACTCTTCAGACAGGGATTGGACTGGAATATGGGATGGAAAATGATGCTGGTGAAGAACAAGCTTCTTGGATCAAGTAGACACATGAGACTATGTTGGCATCTACTGTGTGGAGGGGGGATAAGAGGGCAGAGTGGGCCAGAAGCTTCCCGAATGGATATGAGGAGAAAGAGTGGAGGGAAGAACTGTGCTATCTCATTAGAGGGAGAGTAATTAGGAGCATATAGCAAGGTGTATGTAAATTTTTTTTTGTGAGAGGCTGAACTGATTTGTAAACTTTTACTTAAAGAACAATAAAAATTAATTTAAAAAAAAGCCAGATCGGTCAATTGTAATTATTTTTCATACAGCAAAGATTCGTGGGGAGATAGAAACTATAATGAGAACTAAAATTAGATCTGGGGACTATTTCACCTATAATTGTAAATTTTATTCATATTATTACTAGCCTACTTCCTCTTGTAATGTTGTTGTTGTTGTTGTTAGGTATTATCCAGTCCGTTCTGACTCATAATGACTCTATGTACAACAGAATGAAACGCTGCCCAGTCCTGCACCACCCTCACAATTGTTGTTATGCTTCAGCCCATTGTTGCAGCCACTGTGTCAATCCATCTCATTGAAGGTCTTCCTCTTTTGCTGACACTCTATTTTACCAAGCATGATGTCCTTCTCCAGGGGCTGATCCCTCCTGACAACATGTCCAAAGTATGTGAGACATAGTCTAGCCATTCTTGCTTCTAAGGAGCATTCTGGTTGGTACTTCTTCCAAGACAGATTTGTTCATTCCTTTGGCAGTCTATGGTATATTCAATGTTCTTTGCCAACACCACAATTCAAAGGCACCAATTCTTCTTCGGTCTTCTTTAGTCATCGTCCAACTTTCACATGCATAAGAGGCGAATGAAAACACCATGGCTTGGGTCAGCCGTACCTTAGTTTTCAAGGTGACATCTTTGCTTTCCAACACTTTAAAGAAGTCTTTTGTAGCAGATTTGCCCAATGCAATGCGTCTTTTGATTTCTTGACTGCTGCTTCCGTGGGTGTTGATTCTGGATCCAAGTAAAATGAAATCCTTGACAACCTACATCTTTTCTCCGTTTATCATGATGTTGTTCATTGGTCCAGTTGTGAGGGTTTTTTTTTTTTTTTTTATGTTGAGATGTAATCCATACTGAAGGCTTTGCTCTTCATCAGTAAGCGCAAGTCCTCTTCACTTTCAGCAAGCAAGGTTGTGTGAGGTATAATAGTTCATGTTTCGTTGCATTTCCCACTCCAGGCACTTAGCTTGTAGCTCCCTCTGCTTTGCTAAATATTTCTTATTTCTTCAGCTTCTCTCAGTCTTCCAAATATTTGTTTGGGTTTTTCATCTGTTATTTTCTCAGTGTCATTATTCTGAGTGATAATTGTTTTTCATTTGCCATCATATTTGAACCAGAGTTTTCCAGGATATATTATTCTTGGTGAGCTATTTTTTTTTTCTTTCAAGGTTTTATGTATGTCACCCCTTTGCCTTCTTGCCCGCATGGTTTCTGCCTAGCAATCAGAGTTTAGTTTCATGGTTTCCCCTCCTTATATGACTTTTTGTTTTCTTGACATTTTCAGATAAATAGAAATTAAGGGAATATGTAAAAACCATATCAAACTTACACAAATTCTTAAAGGGAGTCCTTCAGTTTGAGAAAAAACAACATCAGACAACAGCCTGAATCTAGGATACAAGACCATACCAGCCAGATACCAACCTAGGAAGTGAACTCTCAAGGGTTAATCAAAACTAAAAGATTTACAACAGAGAGATTAATCTGTAAATGACAACGACTTCATTTTTTTCATTTAAATAAGTTCGAGAAAGGAGAGAAGATAATTGTGTGTGGAAGAGCGGACATTTTTCTAAAAAGAGAAGCATAATTTCCTGATTTTTTTTGGAAGAAGAATTTAGTACACCTCTCAATTCACAGATCATCACTTCAGATTTAAAATAAATCATTACAATATAGGGAATTTTAATGATATAATGTGATAACCCAAATACATATATACAAAACGCTCAATTGTATAAACAGAGAAAATATGTCTTTGAAAATAGCCATGAATTATCTGTAAAATTTTGCCATACATAGCAATGCAAAGAAAGCTTAAATATTAGTCCAAAATAGAAGCAGGATAAACTACGTTCCTAATCATAATGAAAAAGAAATACGTAGTTAAAAGAAAAAATATAGCTAAAATCCTATCATTTGAATCAATAACAATCAAATCAATAAAACATACAGAGAATATTAGGTAATTATAGGGATAGTTTTTGCAGAACTATATGCAAATAAATGAAAAAAATGGATAAGAAGGTAATGGATGGTTTTCTAGGAAAACACAATTTAAAAGTCTATTAAGTAAACCATAATTTATATTTAATTACGCAAGTAGCATATAAATCTATTCTCTTTTGAAGAAGTGTGAAAAACACAAAATCTTCCTTTTCTATTATAATCAAACCACCTCCCCTCCCCTTAAAGAGAATAAATTAATATTAATTTAATATGTGTCCTTTAGAGATTTATGGAGTACATATAACCAATTTAATTCTTAATGTTTTTATAATAGCTTATGATTCATGTTTTTTTCAGTACACTGGTTCTCACAGTGTGCTATCCTGATCAGCAGCTTCAGCATCACTTAGGAATTTGTTAGAAATGCAGATTCTTAGGTCCAGTCCCAGACCTATTGAATCAGAAACTCTAGGGATGGGAAAGAGCCATCTGATGCACTTCAACGTTTGAGAGCTACTGACCCTGGGTGTTGACAATGACGATGATAAGAAATATTATGAAGAACTGGTATTTTATGTGTAAGTTATAACACATGGTGCAGAGAAGGAAATTAGGAAAAATGTAGGCTGTCAGTAAGTATATGCATACTAAGTATTTATGTAACTAGGTGCTTAATAAATTGTCTTAAAAGTCAGGATTGGGATAATTATTTTTGTTTCCAAATGGCTATGGTCATTCTCAGTTCTTGACTACAATTCCAAAAGACCAATGTGTTAGACAGTTTTCAGAGATGATGGAACACGATGTTTCTTGTCTTCTGGAAAATCAGAGAAGTTAGGACTTTTCTTTTTAGGTCATGAATAAATATAAATTAGTTGAGGCCATAGACAGTTGAATCCTGGTCTTACCGTAGGTTTTGAGGAAGGGGAAGTACTTAGACCCCCTCTCATCCTCCCAAGAGTGCTTGGGAAGCGGCAGCAGTGGGGCATGGTAGCAAAGCCTTTTTGAGTGCTTAGTATGTTTTTGCCCCAATGCCAGTCCTGCCATCACCATGTCTTACCATTGCTAGGATAAAATTACTGCTCCTATTTCTTCTTTTTAGCTAGCCAGCAAAACAGTGTCTCCTTTTACATATTAGTAAAAAAATCTCAGGCGAAGAATTTAGAGATTCAAGTCCCAGTAGAGACTGTTCTATTTCTTAACAAGATGCGCGCCTTTGGGAAACTATGGTCTCTGCTCCTCAATTTTCTTATCAGTGAAACAGGGAGGGGTTAAAGGATTTTGTCAGTTATTGTTATAAGAGAAACAGAATCAGTGGAGTGTGTCTGTCTGTCTATCTACCTATTTACCTACCTACCTATCTACCTATCTGTCCGTCCATCCATCCGTCCGTCCATCCATCCATCTAATTTATCTGTCTGTCCGTCTGTCCATCTGTCCATCTGTCCGACCATCTGTCTGTCTGTCTGTCTATCTATCTAATCTATCTATCTGTCCATCTGTCTGTCTACCTATCTATCTCCTTGGGTGGCACAAATGGTTTGCCATCGACTACTATCCAAAACTACTACCCATTGGTGGCTCAAATGCCAGCAGCACTGAGGAAGAAAAGCTTGGCTACCTGGTTACATAAAGATTACAGGCAGGAAACCCTCTGGGGCCCAGTTCTACTCTGTAACACATGCAGCCGTCATGAGTCAGAATCAACTCAATGGCAACAGGTTTGTTTTTGTCTTATATATATATACACAGAACAAGGGGATACTGTTTGGTTTAAAGTCAGGCAAGGTGTGTGTCAGGGTTGCAGTGTTTCATCATACTTATTCAATCTGTATGCTGAGCAAATAATCCCAGAAGCTGGACTATATGAAGAAAAATGGGGCATCAGAATTGGAAGAAGACTCATTAACAACGTGCATTATGCAGATGACACAACCTTGCTTGCTGAAAGTGAAAAGGACTTGAAGCACTCGCTAATGAAGATCAAAGACCACAGCCTTCAGTATGGATTCCACCTCAACATAAAAAAAAAAAAACAAAAAAACACAAAGAAAACAAAAATCCTCACAACTGGACCAATAAGCAACATTATGATAAACAGAAAATACTGAAGTTGTCAAAGATTTCATTTTACTTGGATCCACAATCAACAGCTATGGAAGTAGCAGTCAAGAAATCAAGAGACACATTGCACTGGGCACAACTGCTGCAAAAGATCTCTTTCAAGTGTTGAAAAGCAAAGATGTCACCTTGAAGACTAAAATGCACCTGACCCAAGTCATGGTGTTTTCAATTGCCTTCTATGCATGTGAAAGCTGGACAACGAATGATGAAAACCAAAGAACTTATGCCTTTGAATTATGGTGTTGGTGAAGAATATTGAATAAATCATGGACTGCCAAAAGAATGAACAAATCTGTCTTGGGAGAAGTACAGCCAGAATGCTCCTTAGAAGCAAAGATGGCAAGACTATGTCTGTTATCTGGAAGGATTAGTTCCTGGAGAGAACATTATGCTTGGTCAAGTAGAGGGTCAACAAAAAAGGAAGAAAACCTTCAACAAGATGGATTGACAAGGTGGCGGCAACAATGGGCTCAAGCATAACAGCATAGCGAGGATGGCACAGAACTGGGCAGTTTTTCATTCTGCTGTACATAGGGTTGCTATGAGTCGGAACTGACTTGACAGCACCCAACAACAACATATTAAAGATAGCTAATTGCTTAACTCTTCACTATGCACACTAATCAGTGTTCAAGACTTTTAACTGGGATAGTGCACAATGATTACCATTATGTGGCACATATTAAGTAATACTATTCCTGAGAAGGAGCAGACTTGATGGCACCTAACGATAACTATATATATATATATATATATACACACGAGCCTTGGTGGCACAGTGGTTAAGAGCTCTGGCTGCTAACCAAAAGGTCAGCAGTTCAAATCCACCAGCCACTCCTTGGAAACCCTGTGGAGCAGCTCTACTCTGTCTCATAGGATTGATATATGTCGGAATTGACTCGAAGCCAACAAGGTTTTTTTTTTTTTTGGTTGTAGTCTAGCCAAGTTGACACATAAAACTACCCATCAAAATGATGTTCACACATCCTAGGATTATGAAAACTAGTGATAAAATGAAGAGGCAAACTCAAAATAATAAAATGCCTCCAGAAAATTGTCCCCCTGTCAAAACAGAGGAAACCCTGTGTCTGCCCGTCCTTGATCCCATCTTCCTTCGGAGGACTCCAGGACTAATTTGCCCTGTCTTTTCTTCCTTCTTCTACAGCTCCTGGCCAGGTCACTTCTCTTAGGTGGCATTCATCTGAATAGACCATGTAGGTGAACACATGACAGAAAAGCAGCCAGGTGGGTGGTACCTCACTGCTGGGGGAGTGATTAGATGACCGGAATGGCTCTGCTGTGGTTCCTGATTAGTGAGTAGAGATACAGCTAGAAGTCACTAGTGTAGCCAAGAAAATTCCCAGCATTCTCCACAGAGCAAGCTTTTACATTGACGGTGTCGTGCTAGTTACAAGTATGAAGGTAGGCAACATAGCCTCAAGTGCACTCTTATCTCCTTAATTTGAAAATTCCATGGTTGTAGAGGAAAACACTCTGATACTTCTCATTAAGTGACAGGCAGTTTAACACTCATGATTAGATTGAGAAAAATGGAAATATTTTACAGCCCAATGGGCTCCACATTTTTATTCTACTCAGATCTTTTACTTTGCCCTTGTCAATTTAATAAACAGTCTGTACCACTAGTACAGAAGCCAAACAAGTCTTACAAGTGAAGGCCTAAAAATCAGAGTGTTCATAACGAGCAAAGTTTCATTTATTTTTCTTAGTGGGAGACTATATTTTCTATAACTTCTCTGAAAACAAATCAACGTAGTCTTCTTCGGAGGGTCATGATTAGAATATGAAAATTGTAGGGTCTCCGTGACTATGTTGTTGTGCCATCAAGTCGACTCCAAGTCTAGGACAGAGTCAAACTACCCCATAGAATTTCCAAGGCTGTAATCTTTTTTTTTTTAATCTTTACAGAGGAGCCCTGGTAGCGAAGTGGTTGAGAGCTCAGGCTGCTGACCAAAAGGTAGGCTGTTCGAATCCACCAACTGCTCCTTGGAAACCCTATGGGGCAGTTCTACTCTGTCCTACATGGTCGCTGTGAGTCAGAATCAACTCGATGGCATACAACAACAACAATCTTTACAGAAGCAGACCACCACATCTTTCTCCCGCTGAGTGGCTGGTGGGTTCAAACCACCAGCCTTTTGGTTAGAAGCCAACGCTTAACCATTCTGTCACCAGGGCTTCTTCCATTGACTATACTATTACAGAAACATATTGTGGGTCACAGTAATTTATCTTTACCCAAGTTGCTAGTGGATCAGGCAAACACAAACTCAGGGAAACCTCCCCAATACTTCCTCTTACCCACTGCCCCAAAACATTGCTTCAGGTTTGGAAAAACACTTTCTCAAAATATTATTTAGTTAAAAAACATCTGTCCCAGTAAACAACTTCACATTGAACAATAACTGCATTAATAAGAGCTAAGCCTTTAAAGAACAACTCTTCAGCATCCTTTTTTTGAAGAGGTCCCCAGGATCCATGCCAGGAAAATGTAATAAAATTCACTACCCAGAAAGTCGTGTCCCTTCTTCCTCTCTCTTAGCGTCTGTATCCATCACCTATGCCATCTTACTCTTTAACCTTTCTTTCTTTTTTTTTTTTTTTTTGTTAGAAATTTGAAAAGCTTGCTTTAGTTTATTTGAAAATGGCCTTATGTTTTCAGGGTTATGTTTCTCTTTCAATGATATGACATTACAATCCCCTTGTAAAATCATCCTCTCTCTTTGGAGTTGGTTCCACACATTTTCAATGACCTATATTTTCCAGCTATGGGTGCAAACCCTTCATCGGTACATTTCATGGGACTGCTCACCTCTGCCTTGCTACACTTGGCATGGGCTCTTTCTGTTGGCATTATAAGTCATGAGGAGGCAAGACCATTTCCAAAATCAATTCCTGGCAGAAGAGAAAAGGCCTCCCTGCATCAGGAAACCATTTCAAAGGTTAACAGTTTATCCAAGGGCATTAATTAAACTTCTTTCATAAATAAAGGCTCAGGGCTGTCAAAAGGTAGATTGCATGAGGAGACAATCCCAAGGCTATAGCTTCCTTCACAAAAAAGAAATGAAGCTCTTCTCAGACAAAGCCTGTTAAGCACATTCACTTTCAGATTGCTAGATGTAACAAATGAGAGGGAGAGACAGCGAACAGCTCTTAATTCAAGGAACAAAGGATGTCTTCTGCCTTCTCTAGCATTGTGGTTTCGCCTCAGAATAATTCTAAGAGCACTGAAGATGGAGATAATTAAGCAAATGATTGATACCAAACCAAAGATGACTTTTTAGGTTTATTTGATATCAATTTCCTTCAGGAAGAGTATCTGATTATTCCTTTTAGCATTGATCTATGTCTATGAGATTAAAAATGACACAGCCTTTGTGAAACAGTTTAAAAGAATTAGAGACTTTTTTTTCCCCTAGGCTTTGACTGATGAGACTCTTTGCCAATTTATGAAAGGGGGAAAAATGGAAAAAATATGGAATAAACTCTCATAGTCATTTTAACTGTAGAATTTTCATATCTAAGTTTGCTGTCAGCCCTATTACACAAAATAACTTCAAGGGGAAGGAATTGAACAGTCTGAATTTATTGTCACATGGGTACTGAAGCCACACCAAGATGAAGTGGAGGACAAGAAAACTATAAGAGAAAGTTGGACAAATAGTGACCCAGAGCAGCTTATATCCTCACTAAACTGTGCAGTATCACATATTTCTTGGATGTGAGTGAAAGGCAGTTCATAGATTAGGCAGAATGTACATGACACAGAGAGAAAAATTGGCTTAAAATGTATTTTTTAAAAACTTCAAAAGATTGTTTAGTTTAAGAGCTATATACTTTTTTGTTCTGAAATCATTCAGCCTAGTTTTAGGTGCAGCCGTGATAACTGCTAAATCTTCCAAAGGTGATTTACACTAGGGAAAAATGTACTAGTCCCTAAACGTTAGCTTTTGACTTTTATTTTCAGGCAGGAGAACTCTTTCCAAGGTTTGTAACCAGTGGCTCTCCATTTTTTTGCTTTCTCTTTGGGGTTTTCTTCTCTTTGTCTTGATGGCTCACAGTCCCTGAAAAGACAGAGTTGGGGAGCAAAGCAGAAGAAGCAAATGGAGTGGATTGTTTTCAAGCTTAATAGTGTCAGGGATAGTCAGGTCCAGATGCTTGCTGTGATGGATTGAATTGTTTCCCCCCAAACTGTGTGCCACCTCGTCTAGGTCATGAAGCCTAGTATTGTGTGATTGTCCACCATTTTGTCACCTGATGTGATTTTCCTATGTGTTGTAAACCCTACCTCTGTGACGTTAATGATGCAGGATTAGAGGCCGTTATGTTAATGAGGCAGGACTCAATCTGCCAGATTAGGTTGTGTCTTAAACCAATCTCATTTGAGATATAAAAGAGAAAAGCAAGCAGAGAGACATGGGGACCTCATACCACCAAGAAACAAGAGCCAGAAAAACAGTGCATCCCTTGGACCCTGGGTCCCAGTGTTGAGAAAATCCTTGACTGGGGAAGACTGATGACAAGGGACCTTCCTCCAGAGCCGACAGAGAGAGAAAACCTTCCCCTGGAGCTGGCACCCTGAATTTGGACTTCTAGCCTACTAGACTGTGGAAGAATGAACATGCGTCATATGTTATCATAGAACGTATATAGGCACTTTAAGTAAAGTTATGAACATATGTGTTATTATACAAAGAAAAGAATTGAGGACTTTTAGGCAAAGAGGAAGTATGTATAAGAAAATTAAGAGTCAGCCTCAATGATTCCAGTCTCCTCATATCCATGCTCTTGTACAGTCCTTCCACTTGAGTGAGGGCTGGACCTAATAGTGACCTGCTTCTAATGAGTAGGTTATAATACCAAAAGTGATGGGATGCCACTTACAACACCAGGCTATAAAAAGACAGTGGCTTGCACTCTGCTCACACTCTAGTGCTTTTCCCTTGCTCGCTCAATCTGCCATGCTGTGACCTCCCCTATGGAAAGGTGTGTGTGGCAGGAACTGAGGACCTCAGTCCAGCACCTTGTGAGGAGCTGAATCCTATCAGCCAACCCTTATGTGAGCTTGAAAGCAGACCCCTCCTTGGTCAAGCCTTCAGAGGAGACAACAGCCTTGATCAAAATTTGATTGGAACCTTGGAAGACACGTTGAGGCAGAGACACTCAGCTGAACTGGACCTGGAATCTTGACTTACAGAATCTGAGATGATAAATGTCTGTTTCTTTCAAGCCCTAAGGCTTGGGTAATTTGTTATGCAGCAAGAGATAGCTAATAGAGTCAGGATTAAAAATAACCTATGGAAATATATGCTGGTATTGTGTGGTTGGTATACAATTGCTAGGAGCAAGCCAAAATATTGTCTTGAAGTTAATGGAGAGGCAAAGCAAAGAGGGACACCAGCATCTCAAGAAACATATTATCCAAAAGATAAATATGACTGTCACTGATAATAAAATAAAAACAATACATTATTCAGAGAATCTTAGCTTTTCTTCATTTTAGGAGCTGGAAGAAATTTTTCCTGTTTGTCCACTTACGATGACTCTTAGCGACGAACTGGATGACTTCTTTAATATTATTACTATAATGAATAAATAGGAAACATTCGGTCTCTCTCAATATATAATATTGGTCAATATAAGTCAACATCGGCATGCTGAGGCTTTATTCGTGAGTGCTTTTACAAGAGGCTACAGCAATATAGTATAAAGACATATTGCCATATTTTTACACAAATAACACACATCTTCTATGTTTGTTTGACAACCACTCTCTCCCCCGAAAGGTATTTTTGTAAGTCCCAGTGCAATGTTAATTTTTTTTAAAGCAACATGTAAAAAAAAAAAAAAAAATTGACATAGTGGCACTTCTGAAAATACCTCACAGAGGGAAGGAGGTGTTGGCAAACAAAAGTAGTAGGCTCACATTATTTGGGCAAAAATATGATATTTGGATGGTCAGGCTTGATCTTAGAACAAAATTTGGAATACGTATATTCTAAATGGGTGAATACACTACATATCATTCCGGTCCTACTCTGTGACTACGACTCCACCTCACATACCTCGGACATGTTGTCAGGAGGGACCAGTCCCTGGAGAAGGACATCACGCGTGGTAAAGTAGAGGGTCAGTGAAAAACAGGAAGACCCTCAATGAGATGGATTGACACAGTGGCTGCAACAATGGGCACAAGCATAACAAGGATTGCGACTATGGCGCAGGACCGGGCGGTGTTTCGTTCTGTTGTCCTTAGGGTCGCTATGAGTAGGAACCCACTCAATGACATCTAACAACACAACATTCTTAATAACAATTGGAGAGGATAATCTTTAAGGTTGTAATCAAAGGCAAGAACCAAAAGTAAAGATATTTTGTTCTGTAACTTAAAAAGAGATTCATAAATTTTAAAACATCTACAAGGCTTTTTTTTTACAAGGCAGCAGGTAGAATCAAGACCTCTGCTTATGGAAATTAAACATCTTGACTAAGAAGAATTTCTACCTCCCTAAAAAAAATTTTTTTTTCTTTTTTACTGAAAGCAGCACTTGGGAAGAGATTAGCCTGACTAAATACAAGGAAGTCACAGTATGGGGTAGACCACGGGCAAGGCTTATCCAGTCTGGCCACTCAGCAGGCACATGGCCTTGGAGATTTCAGTTATTTTTAGGAGTAAACAAGATCTGTGGAAACACCTAGCACTGAACGTGGCACATAAAAATTGTACCACCATTAGTTTCCTTCCTAACTCCTTCAGCACTTGTAGCTTCCTTTACAAAATGATTCTATTTTTTTTTAATCTCCAAATACCTCTAAAATGCCCCCAAAAAATTACAGCACAAGGCAAGTAGATGCTGGCCTTGCAGCACCCATCTAGACAAGGAACCATGCTAGGCAGTGGCTTCTGAAAATCAGAAGGGGCGAGAAGTCCCCTCCTCCAGCATTGCTCCAGCCAAGGTCAACATCTAACAATGACAGGTATCTTGTCTGTGGAGTACAGGGGCCTGAGGATGGCTACTGGAGCTTTCCGGTCTCCACAGCTTCAGAGGTAGTGAATTCCTATCCTGGGAACTGCTCACTTCATCCTGAACTTGGAAATAGCTAGACAAGTGTCCCTTTACCCATTAGATAGAACACATACCCTCAGAATCACAGGTCTACCAGGTCTACATTCTTCAAACTTAAATCTCCTTAAAACAGAAATCCTTATTCCATGTGCTATCAATGACAAGATGATAATTTTCCATTAAAATTGTCCTGTTAAATCTATTCTTCTTTCCTTTTAGTCCCCTTTAATTTTCTGGCGATATTATTTTTTTCTGTCATCTTTGTCTGCTTTATGTATTTGATCTCCTAGAGTACTTCAGGAAACCCTGGTGGCGTAGTAGTTAAGAGCTCAGGCTGCTAACCAAAAGGGCAACAGTTCAAATCCACCAGGTGCTTCTTGGAAACCCTATGGGGCAGTTCTACTCTGTCCTGTAGTGTTGCTATGAGTTGTAATCGACTTAATTAGGCAATGGGTTCAGAGTACTTCAAAAACACACTTCCTGCTTGTGTAGCCTATTAGCAGAGCAAAACCTCGTTTTCTGCTCTGCCTTCTGCCCAATATGACCAGAGGGGACATGAAATTGCAGGGATTTGTGGAGGGAGATTTGTCAGTCTTTTCTCATTTACTTGGACTGTGAGATATAAATTGAATTTGGGGCTCTCTCTTCAAGAATAAGTTATTTGTTATCACATAAGTCCATGCTAGTGGATTGGGCACGGATAAGGAGTTCCTATTACAACCTTGTTGGTGTGTTAGAGCGCTCTGAGTTCTAGGATGATGGTGCGATTTCCTGTGCGATATTGGCTTTCACTTCTGACTACCTCACCGTCTGCTGAATAGTGGCTGTCTTTTACATAAAACACAACAATCACGGAACAGCTGATTAACCTATTGCAGCCACTCTAACAGAGCCGATTATCACAGGATTGCCTTAGCTGTGGTGATCATTACTGATGAAAGCACTCTGTAAGCGGTGATTAATAATGCCATGAATAGTTACTTGCGAACTTACATGACCTTTGTTTTTGTTGTTATTGGGTGCCGTTGAATTGATTGTGACTCATAGCAACCCTATGGGACAGGTTAGACCTGCTCCATAGGGTTTCCTAGGCTGTAATCTTTATGGGAAGGAGCCCTGGGTGGCTTAGTGGTTAAGCACTTGAGTGTTAACCAAAAGGTCAGCAGTTCGAACCCACCAGCCACTCAGTGGGAGAAAGATGTGGCGGTCTGCTCCCATAAAGATTACAGCTTGGGATTCTATGGGCAGCTCTACTCTGTCCTATGGGGTCGCTATGAGTGGAATCAACTCGACAGCAATCACTTTTTTTTTTTAAATAAGTGAGCACATCACCAGGTCTTTCTCCCAAGGAGCAGCTGGGTGGGTTTGAACAACCAACCTTTCAGTTAGTAGCCCAGTGTTTAACTGTTCAGCCACCAGGACTCCCTTATATGACCTTAAATCAAAACAAAAAAACAAACCCATTACCATGGAATCAATTCCAGCTTGTAGTGACCCTGCAGGACAGAGTAGAACTGCCCTATAAAGCTTGTGAAGAAGTGCTGGTAAATTCAAACTGCTGACCTTTTGGTTAGCAGCTGAGCTCTTAACCACTGTGCCTCCAGGGTTCCTTATATGACCTTAAAAGAAACAAACCAAACCTGCTGCCGTCCAGTCGATTCCGACTCATAGCGACCCTATAGGGCAAAGTAGAACTGCCTTATAGGGTTTCCAAGGAGCTCCTGGTGAATTTGAACTGCTGAGCTTTTGGTCAGCAATCACATCACTTAACCACTATGCCACCGGGGTTTCCATGTGGAATATACATAATGTGGAAATAAAGGTTACCTAAATTCAGCTGCAATTACAGAGTGGACACGTTGCCACCTAGATCTCACCAAGGTTACGCTTCCTTTTTGAGGGACTTGTTTATTTAGCGACTAATCTGGGATAGTCAGCAGTTTGCACTGGCACTCCCCATCATTACTGTGAATTAACAAAACTGTTCTGTTGTCCTTAGTGATTAGTTTGAGTAGGAGATGAGGGAAAGACATCACTTTTCGAGGGCTGTTGCATACCATCTCTGTCTTCCCTTAGTGTCTGTTAGCTAAATATGGAATTTTAATTTCCTCCCTAATTATCGAGCAGACTTCTGCTAAGTGGGCATATTCCCCAGGCATGATGGCTTATTTTCACCTCGCTTTTTTGAAATGTGTTATTTAGTGAATTTTCACAGTTATTCACGGACATCTCTGTGGGAACAAAAGAAAGACTAGCCAACACTGAGCAGGTCCGGAGTGTGCCGAGTCTGCTGGTGAGTATTCTCACCGCTACCATCTCACTGGGTCCTTCTGGTACCTCTTCAAGGGTGGATGTGAGGCAATGTGTTCTGCAAGGAGAAAGCTCGACTCACAGAGGTAGTTACTTCCTCAGCATCTCACGTCTAGGTGGTGAACTAGATTTAAATTCAGGTCTCGTTCTAAAACCCACAGTCACTGTGACAAGGCAAGACTTTCTCTTGTTTATCCTGAATTGGCCCTGGTGGAGCCGTGGTTAAGAACTTGGCTTCTAACCAAAAGGTCAGCAGTTCAAATTCACCAGCCATACCTTGGAAACCCTATGGGTCAATTCCACTCTGTTCTGTAGGGAACCATGTGTCAGACTTGATGGTAACAGGTTTGTTTTTTCCTTACTTTGGCTTAGAGTGGACCATCTTATCAGCATTTCTTCTCAGTTAACCACTTGGCATATCCTACCTAGTAGTTTTCGTACCTTTACCGAATGGTCAGAGAAGATCAGAGATGGTCAAGCTCCCATGTCCCCAGACTTTGTAGAGTCTATGGAAACTAGTTCTGTATAACCAGAACTTTTTTTAAGGCACACCAATGAGCATTTTCAAGCACAAGTAGAACATCTGAACTTCAAGTTAAAACTGTCCTTACAGCGTGTGTCTACATCCAAATGATTCTAATGATCTAGGTAATGACTTGTCATTTTGGTCAAATATCTACCTCACTCACATAATAGTAATATGATAATGACAATGGCAGCTACCATTTGTTGTTGTTGTTAGGTGCCGTCGAGTTGGCTCCGACTCATAGCGACCCTATGCACAACAGAACAAAACACTGCCCGGGCCTGTGCCATCCTTATAATCCTTGTTATGCTTGAGCTCATTGTTGCAGCCACTGTGTCAATCTACCTCGTTGAGGGTCTTCCTCTTTTTCACTGACCCTGTACTCTGCCAAGCATAATGTCCTTCTCCAGGAACTGATTCCTGCTGACAACGTGTCCAAAGTATGTAAGATGCCGTCTCACCATCCTTGCCTCTAAAGAGCATTCTGGTTGTACTTCTTCTAAGACAGATTTGTTCGTTCTTTTGGAAGTCCATGGTATATTCAATATTCTTCTGCAGCACCACAATTCAAAGGCGTCAATTCTTCTTCGGTCTTCCTTATTCATTGTCCAGCTTTCACATGCATATGATGCGATTGAAAATACCATGGCTTGGGTCAGGTGCGCCTTAGTCTTCAAGGTGACATCTTTGCTCTTCAACACTTTGAAGAGATCCTTTGCAGCAGATTTACCCAATGCAATGTGTCTTTTGATTTCTTGACTGCTGCTTCCATGGCTGTTGATTATGGATCCAAGGAAAATGAAATCCTTGACAACTTCAATCTTTTCTCCGTTTATCATGATGTTGCTCATTGGTCCAGTTGTGAGGATTTTTGTTTTCTTTATGTTGAGGTGCAATCCATACGGAAGGCAGTGGTCTTTGATCTTTGTTAGTAAGTGCTTCAAGTCCTCTTCACTATCAGCAAGCAAGGCTGTGTCATCTGCATAACACAGGTTGTTAATGTGTCTTCCTCCAATCCCGATGCCCTGTTCTTCTTCATATAGTCCAGCTTCTCGGATTATTTGCTCAGCATACAGATTGAATAGGTATCCTTTACTGACTGTGAAATGCATTCCAGGCTTTCATCCACACAAAAACATAGCTGGGTAGAGTATAATTAGCCAAGGTTTTCAAGTAAGAAAAATGAGATATGGAATGGTTAAGAAATTCACCCACGTTCTTACAGGTAGTAAGTTGTTGTTGTCATTAGCTGCCTTGGAGCTGTTCCCGATTCACAAGGGCCTCACGCACAATGGAACAAAGTGCTGCCTGGTCCTGTGCCATCCTCATAATCTGTTGTGGATCAGACCATTGTCATCCATTGGATTTTCACTGGCTGATTGTCAGAAGTAGGTCCCTAGGCTTTTCTTCCTCATCTGTCTTAGTCTGGAAGCCTCGCTGAAACCTGTTCAGCATCATAGCAACACGCAAGCCTCCAGTGACAGGTGGCTGGTGTCTGTGCATGAGGTGCCTTGGCGGGAAAGCGAATCTGGGCTTCCCACATGGAAGGTGAGAATTCTGCCACCGAACCACCATTTCTGCTATACGGCTAATAAGTGACGGTGTTAAACTAATCTTTTAAAACATGACCAGTTGGTTCTCCCGATATTAGTTATCTAGAAATCTCTCCTAATATTGGCCTTTGGTGTTGTATTTATTTGTTAAGATTTTTGTTTGTTCTATCAAGAGTTATAATAGTGATTTTTTTAAAGATGTAAACCTTTAGATGAAGGTTTACAGAGCAAAGTAGTTTCTAAAACATGTTAGTACCTTTATTGCTTTATGTTAACAACCCCAGGACATGCCAGTGCTCTCCCTTCTCAGTCTTGGGCTCCCTATTACCAGCTTTCCTGTCCCTTCCTGCCTTCTACTACTTGCCCCTGAGCTGGTGTGCCCCTTTAGTCTCACTTTGTTTTATGGGCCTGTCTAACCTTTGGCTGAAGGGTGAACCTTAAAAGTGACTTCATTACTGAGCTAAAGAGGTGTCTGGGGGCCATATTCTCAGGGTGTCTCCAGTCTCTGTCAGGCCAGTAAGTCTGGTCTTTTTTTGTGAGTTAGAATTTCATTCTACATTTTTCTCCAGTTCTGTTCAGGGACCCTCTATCATGATCCCGTTACAGCAGCCAGTGGTGGTAGCTGGGCACCATCTAGTTGTACTCATAATAGTGACTTTTGAAGTGATTTTGAAATATATAGTAATTCTTTATACAAAGAGGATTTTGAAAATTCACATTCCTTAATTAAACACATCACCAAGAATCTAAGAAAGGGAGATCTATGTCTTACTGTGCATAAAAGAGGAAAACCCATCTTCGTACTTTTTAATCTACCTTTCCCTGTGTGGTTCCCTGTCCACGTTCAGTGTTCATTAACGCTGGATTCCCACAAGTTCTGTCCAAAATATGTTTTCCAGGCAATGCTGTAACCTTCACAATTCACAGACTAGGTTGCTGTGACTGCCACTCCCGTGGATAACCAGCTCTGATGAGAATTGTATGAATTTACATTAAAACGAATGAAAGTATCATCTGCTATGTGGTTAGATTATTTGCCGCACTGTAACCAACAGTCACCTACATGGATCTATCTATAGCTTTAGGAGGGTGACCCTCGCTAAGCCCAAGGACTAATGATGAAAAAACACAAAAACCGAAATGGTTGCTGTGGAGGAGATTCCATGTGTTAAGAGTAGAACAGCTCCATAGGGTTTTCTCGGCTGTAATTTTTAAAGAAGCAGATTGCCAGGCCTTTCTTCCACGGGACTGTTAGGTGGATTCAAACAGCCAACCTTTAGGTAAGTAGTCAAGGTCAAGCTGTGTGCACCACAAGCCCCTAATAGCCAAAGCTTACCCCAGATTGCCAATTACCATTCAAAACCCTTGAAATAGAACATTATAAAAAGATTTACTTAATATGGCCAAAGACTATGTTTTAGGTACACACAGTACTTTTCTTGTCTTCTTCCACAAGAATGAAAGGGTAGAAAATAAGTGTAGGCAACAAGGAAATTGCGAAAAAAAAAAAATGGGGAGGAAAAAGAACAGAGAACAAGGAGGGGAGAGTGGAATCGAACAAAAAGAGGTTATTTTTGAGGAGTATTATTTATCCTTTGTTGTGACTGTTGGGTGCAGTCAGGTCAATTCTGACTCAGAGTGACCCCATGTGACAGAGTAGAGCCTCCCCTGTAGGGTCTATAGCTAGATCCATGTAGGTGACTGTTGGTTACAGTGAGGCAAATAATCTAACCACATAGCAGATGGTACTTTCATTCATTTTAGTGTAAATTCATACAATTCTCATCAGAGCTGGTTATCCACGGGAGTGGCTGTAACCCTTACAGAAGCAGACTGCCAGGTTGTTCTCCTGCAGAGCGGCTGAGTAGGCTCAAACCATCAAGCTTTCAGTTAGCAGTCAAGAGCTTAACTGTTGTATCAGCAGGGTTTCGTATGGCAAAGTGGAAGCCATATAGGCTAACAAAAAAAAGCTGTGAATGCCTCTTCCCTCTGGCAACTCTCGATGAGCCTGGCGGCTTCCTCACCAGAGCAGGGAAACCAATGCATGACTAGCCGGAAGTACTACTGAAATCTACTTCCTGCAAGATTCTGAAGCCCATCTCTTCTTGAACAGCCTACTAACTGTGACATTGACAAACGTCCCTTGCAAGGCACTGAGAGCTGGTGGAAAACTGTGGAAGTTCGGAATTCTGCCTGTTGCAGAATGTATGTCTATTGATTTTTCTTTTTTTCTAAGAAAATGGCCCTTTGATACATTTTGGTTGCAAATTGGACAGTGCATTTCTATTTATTTGTTGTTTTGCTTTTGGTTTGGTTTGTTGCAATGGAGAAATAATTCATTGATTCCTTTGTAAATGGGTGACTGTCAAGCACAGCGTGAGGTTCCCATAAATTACCTGGGTCTTAAGAATACTGGCACCTCCGACACAGGAGTGATACTCACATTCTGAGAAAGAGTTTCTCTCCCCCAGCTTCAAAGGGATAAAAATCGACAAGAGCCAGGAAATAGTGATATTAAATTCACTATATTAAAAAAAAAAATTATTAAGGTCAATATTATTCTCATTTTCATTAAAAGGGAATAAAACTCATGAAAATGTGCCACATATTGATGCTATTCCTCATCATTATAATTGTTTTCTTTAAAGCTTAATCCTTAAAAGAAGGCTAATTGCAACCCGTATTTTATGATGTAAATATGTGTGTGTGTGTGTATATATATATATATATGCAAATATGTATGTATATGACTGTTGTTTTTTTTATAGTGGTTGAAGAGAAGTTGGCAAAACTTGTTTTGAAAATATTTGTACATTTTATTTTTTATAAGTACATTTGATAAGTTTGACTTGTATATATACGTGATTTCTGGCATATGGAGACAATCTTTTATGGCCGTCTTTAAATGTCTGTTCTCTTGATATTAACTGAGGTATAAAAGAGAAAATAACTAAAAAAAATCTAAAGCAGTTATCTCCAGACAAGTATTTACAGTTTTTTAATCATTATCTGGAGCTCTGGTGGCACAATGGCTAAGAGCTCATCTGTGAACCAAAAGGTCTGCAGTTCGAATCCACCAGTCACTCCTTGGAAACTCTATGGGGCAGTTCTACTCTGTCCTGCAGGGTCGCCAAGATTCGGAATCGACTTGTTGGTGGTGGGTTTGGTTTTGGGTTTAATGGTTATCTTTTATATGATGAGTTGCATGGAGAGGAGCCACAGGCATTGAAAATAGAGTAAGACTTTCCTGCAACTCCCATGTTTTATGGTGATTCCTCTTTGAAGTCTTTCTAATTCCTCATGTGATCACACCTTTTGGCTCTTTATTAGCTAATTTGAATTTCTTCTGTGGCCTATATCAAGTAAAACCTCCTAGGAGTTTGCAACCCAGAAAGTGTTCTTGGTACTTTGAAACCTCTTTGGGGTTCCTTATGGTTACTTCAGCCAGGATTGCCCTTCTTAAGTAGAGAACGCTACCAAGTCAACTGCTATACAAGTGCCGGGGACAGAATGAGTAGCTCACTTAGTAAAATGGCAAGAAACTTGGAATAAGAGATTTTGTTTTAACCACAGTTCTTCCAAAAATAGTTTTTAGAACTTGGAAAAGTCATTTAACGTCTTTTCACCTATTCATGAAGTGGGGGTGCAATTTTATTTAATTTACAGTTCAAGAATTTTGTGAGATCAGGAAATATTGATAATATAAAAACTGGCTCATATCTTAGGCCTTAAAAGGTAAGAATTAGTTGAGTAATATCAACAGTGATCAAATATGTATTTTTACACATGAGTCATTCATTATGACGATGGCTGTCTTTATAAATATTCTTTTGTATGTGTAATCCTCATTTTGCTGTTGTTGTCAGCTGCCATCAAGTTGACCACCAATTCATGGAGACCTCATGCACAATGGAATAAAACACTGCCTGGTCCAGCAGGACCCATCCCCATGATCGGTCATGGATTGGACCATGGTGACCCATACGGTTTGCACTGGCTGATTTTCAGAAGTAGATGAACAAGACTTTGTTCCTTGTCCTTCTTAGTCTGGAAGTTCTGCTGAAACCTCTTCAACATCATAGCAAACCACAAGGCTCCACTGACAAATGGGTGGCCCTGATTTGTCCTCTCAAAAATCATGTAAGCGTACTTTATTGATGAGAACATTATAACTTAGAGAAACTTGAAACTTCAAATAATTATTAAATAATTTGCAGAAGGGTCCTTTAAAATAACAGTTCTGGAAATTAAACTGAGGCTCTGATTCTGAATCAGTTATCTTTTCCTACGTGTCACTGCTGAAAGTGCCATGTAAATACAAAATATTTCTCATCCTAAAGGGGAAAGTGAACAGCTAAACATGTACCCAATGAATGTAATGAGTAGTCACCCTTAAGCTACTCAATTTATGTCCAAATTCTCATTTTTTGGAAATAAACCCTATTTTGATTGAATTACAGTGTTTCGGTAATTAATCCAACTCTCTTCTCTGCACTTGTGCATTTATTAGTAGTATTCCGTAGTGTTCAGCTAAACCCCAGCAACTCATGAGGACTGCAGATACAGAAGTCTTCAAGATAGGCTTCAAAATACACATGTCGAGCGCTGAATGAGCTGCAGTGTACCTGTACCATGATTTCGTATGCTGTTTAAAGGTGGCATCAACTGCATTATATTCAAATGCATTTATCTGCATCCTCAACTAGATAGAAAATTTCTTAAAAGATGGACCTCAAAGGATTGCAAGAAAAAATATGAAATATCATGAAAATCCATGGACAATAATATACCACGAACTGCCAGAAGAACAAACAAGTCTGTCTTGGAAGAAGTACAGCCAAAAAGCTCCTTAGAAATGAGGATGGCAAGATTTCATCTCACATACTTTGGACATGTTGTCAGGAGGGACTAGTCTCTGGAGAAGGACTCCATGCTTGGTAAAGTACAGAGTCAGCGGAAAAGAGGAAGACCCTTAAGGAAATGAATTGACACGTGGCTACAACGGTGGGCTCAAACATAACAACCATTGTGAGGATGGTGCATACATAACCTGGCAGTATTTTGTTCTGCTGTACACAGGGCCACTATTAATCTGAACAGATTCAACAGTGCCAACAATAACATGAAGTCCTTAGTACTTTATTATTCCTTCTCTTTCACTCATTCATTGAATCGACCAGATTCACTCACCACCTCCTCTCTGCCAGACTTTAGGTTTTGAACTAAAGCAATGAACCAAAAATAGACATGGGTTCCATTTCAACATAGTAGTTAAGAGCTCGGCTGCTGCTAACCAAAGGTTTGGCAGATGGAATCCACCAGCCCCTCCTCGGAAACCCAATGGGAGCAATTCTACTCTGTCCTGTAGGGTCGCTATGAGTCAGAATCTCCTGGATGGCAACAGGGGTACATTCTTGTGGAAAGAAACAAAATAAACAAGCATGTAAATATATAATAGTGATAAGTGCTCTGAAGCAAAGCGTGGTATGAAGTGCCAGAGGTCTGTTCTCTGGGGAGAAGACCTTGAGGCTGAAACTTGAATGGTGAGACATACTGGCAACATGAAGATCTAAGGAAGGAGTGTTCTGTGGCCAAGAAACAGCCAGGGAAAAGGCACTGGGGCAGAAAGGCTCTTGTTGCATTGGGGAGGGGAACACAGGTGTATGTGGCTGTGCAACAATAAGCTAGCTGGAAGAGGAGTTCGGGAGACGAGTATGGTAAGATAGGCTTGGCCAAAGAAATTTGATTTTACTGCAAGTAGAAATCATTGAGGGAGGGGTTTAAGCAGGGATAGCAGATATTTAAGGCTTACAGCCTCTGGTGACTATTCAGTTCTGCAGCTGTAGCGAGAAAGCAGCCGTGGACAAAATGTAAATGAAGGGGGTAAGGCTGTGTTCCAATAAAACTTTATTTACAAAAACAAGCAGCTGGCTGGATTTGGTCTGTGGATCATAGTCTGCTGGTCCCTCTTCCAGAAGATCACCCTGGCTGCTATGTAGATACATTGATGATATGATAATTTATAAATTTATATGAAGTTAAGATGGATGCACTCTCAGTCTGAAGTCATGATCAAAGAATGCCAATTCTACACCAAAACATACTTGTAAATCAGTTTAAATCTCTGCAGAGGCTCCTCAAAATATGCCAACAAAGATTTACATTCAAAACAAACAAGCCTCTGACAAATCCTTGTTTATCTTTGTTTTCACATATCTCACAGAGCTGCCCCATAAATCTTTCTTCCTTTCTCTAAACTTTTTAAAACTCACCAAATCCTGCCTACATTGATGCTTATCTTTTCTCCCCATGAAACCTTCAGAATCTACTACTGTTTTTGTGCCAGGAATTTCAGTGCTCTTTAACCTCACCATTTTAATTATTCATTATTCGCAAAGTGTCTACTTTTTCTCCTTCCATATTTTATTTTACATGGACTGTAAATACAAGTAATCCCTTCCAAATAACCCCAGCTCTCTTGCCATTCTTTCCAAATTACCAGAAAAATTCCAGATATCTGTGTACTAGAAGTGGCTGGAGAACAACACTTAGTGAAAACAATACACATTCAACAGTCTTGTGCTCTTTCCTCTCTCTGATACCTCCAACATCCCTGCATGGTTTAAAGTTTCAGCTAATGTCCTTGTTACAGGTTTTACTGAGAAATTAGAAGTTCTCAGAGGGGAATTTCCTCTTTTTCTACCACCGAATTTTCCTGAATACTTCTATCTTCCCACACGCACCCTAACTTGCCTTCTGTGATGGTGGGTGAACGACTTCAGCTCCCATCACAGCAATCCCTTCACTGATGGTCTAGATCTCACCTATCTCCGCTTCTTAGGAATGTTACCTTGCACGTGATCCTCATTTTTCTGCATGTCAGTTTCCCATTCTCTTCTGCATGGCTATGGTAAACTTGCTCTGCTCTTCCATGGCTTAAGAAAGCCTTTCCTTGAGCACACTGACCCATATCTATTGTCCTATTTCTCCAATTCTTCATTCTATGTTTTCTTCACAGTCTACTCCTTTTGGCCTTCAATTACCACCACTCCACTGAAAATGTTCTTGTCCAGGTCATCAATGACCTTCATGGTGCTCAAGCCAATGGTCACTTCTCAGACCTTGTCATACTTTACCCCTTAAAAGTACTTGGCATCCTTGACACTCCATCCTTCTTGAAAAGTCTTTTTTCCATGACGCTATGATTTTATGTATTCCTTTCCTTATTGTTTTCACTGATAACTGTGTTCTTTTAAGTCTAAATGGTTGTTTCCTTCTTTTGTACTTAGTACATTAATATGCGTGTCTCAGAGTTTAATGTCAGGACCCCTACACTTCAGTATCCAAAACCTCTCCTTAGGATATCTCATCCAATTTTGAGGCTTTAATACTATCCATATGCTTATGACTCCAACATCTATAACTTCAGCCTAACCTCCCAAGACTTGTGTGGCCACCTGCCACTGAACACTGCTACTTAGGTGTCTAAAAAAAAAAAAAGAAAAGAAAAACAAACCCGTTGCCGTTGAGTTGATTCTGACTCATCACAACCCTATAGGACAGAGCAGAACTACCCCATAGGGGTTCCAGAGAGTGGCTGGTGGGTTCAAACTGCCTACCTTCTGGTTAGCAGCTGAGCTTTTAACCATAGCACCACCAGGGCGCTTAATAAAAAAAAAATTTTTTTTTTTTTAGACAGCTCAAATTTAGCACAGCCAAAAGAGAACACTCGTTGATTCTTTTAACCAATTTTTTTTCTCCTCTTACCTTTCTATCCACCCAGTTGCTAAAGACTAAAACTATAAACTATCCTTGACCCCTCTTTCATCTCAGTCTCCCCATCCAACCCAACGCTGAATTTTATCATTTCTATTTCCCGAATATACGTGATAGTGGTTGACTTTTCTTTTTATCTCTACTGTGAGCGCCATATTCCATGTCACTGTCATCATAGCATGCAGTGTAAAAGTGTACATGTCTCTATTTTCACTTTTCCACCCATTAATCTGCATTTTTTTTAATTTATTTAATTTTAAATAAGATAGCATGATTCTCTGAATAACCTAAAGGAAATCACATTACAACCCTGCTCAAAATCTTTCAATGACTTTTATTGCATTTACATTCAAATAGATCCAGATGAAATCCTTCATCGTGGCCTTAAAGGGCCCCACATGTTTAGCCTCTGTTTTCTCTCAGTCTTCATCTCTGCTTTCACCTCTCACTCCTGACATTTCGGCTACTAGGTACTAACTGTGTCTTATCATGGTTGTATCACCCTGTTACCAGGGTATTTACAGACCACCCAGTCTAAAGTAGTCCATTCCCAGATAATTTTTAATATTACTTCCCTGTATTATTTTTCTAGAAGCCTTTAGTCATACGAGGAAGTATTTTGTTTACCATTGTACACAGGAGCAAAGGCCTCATCTGTTCAGGTTTTCCACTGTATTCTAAAGCCTAGACCTGTTGTCTTGTACAAAGTAGGGGCTTGATAAATATTGTTAAATATTTGATCTGGATTACCCTCCCAGTTTTCCAACACTATATCTCTTATCTTCAACTTGAACCTGCACAGTAAAGGAACTGGCCAGGAAGAGAGAGACTTCTTTGTAACCAGAGGGAAATCATTCATGATTTTACTAATATTTTCCTTCAATAATTAATAATAAACCACAATTTCTTGAGTTTTCTTTATTTCTCTGTTACGCAAATACTAATTCTTTTATTTATTTATTGTGCTTTAGGTGAAAATTTACAGAGCAAATTAGTTTTCCCTTTGATTGTACATAAAGTGTTTCATGACCTTGGTTTCATTCCCCACAATGTGCCAGCATGCTCCCCATTTCTACCCTGGGTTCCCCATTTTCTTTCATCCTCATTATCTACCTCTTCCTGCCTTCTCATCTTATAATTGTTCTAAGGAGTACGTTCCTTTCAGGTGTCATGGCTTATCTTATGTGCTTGTCTATTGTTTGGCTGGGAAGTGGTCTCCATACTGAGGTTTCTCAGGTGCTTCTATCCATCATCTAATTTACCCTTTCATCTGCCTAGTGATGTGTATTATTATAAAAAAAAAAAAAAGGGGGGAATGATAATTCTTGACTGTCTGTTATTCCCTCCTTCAGGGAGTCACCCCTTCGTTATTCTGCAGTCGTTCTGCTGGGGACCTTGGGATCTGATGGTGTAGGGCCTTGCTTTCCTGGAACAAATACTGTACATATGACCCAGTCAAGCCGAGGGCTCCCTCTCCCTAGAAAGTGATTGGTTTAAGAGTAGTCACATGCTCCAAGCACAACTAGTCACTCCTCTTTGCAAACTGTGTTGGTAAGATTAGTAAAGATGCCAAAAAAATTCTCTGAAAGTTTCAGAATGATTAGGAGAAAAAAAAAGATAGCAATATTCCCACCTGGTATATGAGCCCTCCCTGGGAATGAAGCCAACCAGGGGAAAACTGACATGACTGATGGAGAGAGAGACAAGGTCTTGATGACATTGTTGGAGCAGACGGATACTGTTGAGGCAAAGCTAACACTTACTGTCTTTAGCACTTTCTACTTACCCGTGCTAATAAATTCTTTTTTGCAACTAATTTGAATTACATTTCTGAAACTTGCATTCCATAAAGCCTTGACTAATTCAATTATTATTCTTGTTTTAAAACTGGAGAAAATGAAGCTCAGAGAAGTTAAGAAACTTGTGAGAAAGGAACATTTCAGCATGTCCCCCTGACTTCAGGTCCTGTACTCTTACTCAGGATGCTACCTCGCCATGTAGCACCACACTCAACTCATGAAATTGGGCGCCTTCAAAAAGAACTTCATGGATTAGATCCCGAATGTCATCTTCATGAAATACTTCTCTCAAAATCTGATTCTTTTTGTAAATAGAATAGGCATACTATGAACCAGTGTTTCAATTACTTTTGTGGTTTTCAGTAATTTTTTTTGTTTTAAATTAAATTTTTTATTAGGTTTTCTTTTTTTAACGTTTGATGTATTCCCAAATAGAAAAAAGGATGTTACATTAGCATGATGATCTGGATTTTAGATTTGTTTTTTATTCTGATTTTGTCAAAATCCATTGTTTAGTTACTGGAATAAAGTGTACCTAAATGATGGGCTTTAAAGCAATTGAAAATTATGTAGAATTATACAGATGCCAAGAGAAGGGTTAATAAGATTTGAAAACTGATATTCACAATTAAAGTAAATGTGCATAAAGCTTACCAAGACAGCATACTTTTAGTAAAATAGAATTAAAAAAAAAAAAAACTTTTCTCTCCTTTATTGGCTGCATCCCAAATTACATAGGATGAACAAAGAAAGAGTACTTAAGTTCTCATTTTACACTATTAGTAACTATTCCATAATGTGCAAATAAGCAAAATCAACATTAGCCAATACAGGAATGAGAATGAACAAACAAAAATATTCTTTGATTTTTAGGAGAAGTTGATCTAATCCAAAGATCCTGGACAGTACTGAACTACACCACATCAGCAGACTCAGCCTGTACCATTTTGGTGACACTATCCTCTCAACTAGTATCCTGGTGGTGTAGTGGTTAAGTTCTACGGCTGTTAACCAAAGGGTAGGCAGTGCGAATCCACCAGGCGCTCCTTGGAAACTCTATGGGGCAGTTCTACTCCGTCCTATAGGGTTGCTATGAGTCGGAGTCAACACGAAGGCACTGGGTTTGGTTTTTTGGTTTGGATTCACTCAGCTGATCAAATCAGAAAACTTGGTTATCCTGGATTCCTCTCTTTTTGGTTCTCCCTCTTGCCATTGCCATTGCAAACTGGCCTTTGTGACTTATTGATTCTTAAATATTCTTAAAGGGGCTTTGGCTGGACATAACCTACTTGAGCATCTCTTGCTTTCTCAATTTCATTGGGCTCGCCTCCTTGCATTAAAAAATGTGTTGCCCTCGAGTCAATTCCAAATCATAGTGACCCTACTGCCTGTTACAATCTGGCCTCCATAGATCTCCTAAATGAGTATTTAAAAGTAGAGATTTTACCATGTCACTGTTATATTTAAACTCTTGAAATTCCTGTTACCTGAAGAATAAAACTCAAAAATAGGGCCAATTAACAAGTATTTATTTGTCAGGCATTGAACTTGGAGATGGGACACAAAGAGGAGTAAGAAATGGGCCTTGACCTTAATGAACTTGAATATAGAAGTGTGTTTGGCGGGTGGGGCGGGGGGGTTGAGAAGGCAGCCAAAAGCAGACCGTTTCAACGTAACATGGAAAGTATTGTCACAGAGGGGCACCAAGAGTGTAGTAGAGCACAACTGAAATGGATTTAGCATGGTTTTCAGGAAAGCTTCCTGAGCGATGATGCCTGACCTGAGGCCTGATTAGTCATCCAGACTCAGAAAAGAGAGAAGCATAGATGATTATCCAGGCAGATACAGGAGCATGAGAAAATGTGTAAAAGCATGAAACATGGTGTTTCTGAAAAACTGCGAGCATTAAGAATTATGAAAACATGAAATACAAGGTAGGAAGAAGAGGTTTATAAGGATGCAGAAGGAAGTAAGAGCGAGGTTTCATGAAGACCATAAATACGACACGTATATCCTTTCAACAACTACCAATTGAGTGCTTACTGGATGCCAGGCACCTGTTCAGGATACAGGTGAACCTGACAAACCTTCTCCCAGCTCTCATTTGCTCATGATCTATTGGACGAGGTATCAAAACAAATCATGAATCCAATAAGTGACATTACTGCAAAGTTCTGAGGAGCACTGTGAAGGAAAACACAAGCTACTGATACAAAAAGCAAGGGGATAGACATACCTTAGATATGGTGGCCAAGGATGGCTTCTCTGAGCAGATCTCATTTAAAAATGAGAAAACACTAGGACATGCAAGTTTGGAGAAGGAGTCTTTTTGCAAAGGCCCTCAAGTAGGAAAGAGCTTGGCTTCTTTGAAGAACTAAAAGAAGACAGATATAGCTATAGCAAGCCATAGGGAGAGAATAGCTACAAATGAGATTGGTAATGTGGGGAGGAGCTTCTCTTGCAGCACCTTGTAGGTCGTATTGAATTATATGGATTTTATCTCAAGTACAATGAGAAACCTTTCAATAATCTTAAACAAGCAAATAAGTACTGTGGTATGGAGTTTGACTACACCTATTGAGTAGTGGGGATCCAGTAACAGGTTTTAACTTAGGAAGTTCATAGTCATATTCAAGGTGTTTCACTTAGCAGATGGAAGAAGGCTAAAATGTAAAATAAGAATATGGGACAAAGGTATTGATTGGGAGGATATTATAGATGTGCAGGAAACAAACGTTGAGGCCGGTATTTGTATGAAGGAGAGAAAAAAATTAAGAAATATTTAGGCATAAAATCATCAGAATTTTGTAGTTACCTGTGGGAGGGTGTGGTGAAGGAGGTGGAGCAGTCTAAGACAAGGACACGTTTTGGTATGACGTGGTGAATAGGGCTGCCATGAGCCGGTATTAGAGAAGGCGAGTCGAAGGCAGGTTTGGAGAAGATAATTTACATTGTTTTTTGTTTTAAAATATTTGAGATATCCAAGTAGATACGTATAGATGGCAGTTTGGGAGAGAAATCTAAAATGAAGAAAAGAAGATCAAGCCACAGAGAAATTTCGGAGTCATCATCATACATTTGGCCATTCTAACCATGAGCGAATATGAAATTACCCGCAAAAAGTGAATAAATGGCAAGACAAGTGGAACAAGGGCCCAGAACTGAAGAACATCAACAATAAATGTCAGATAGATACCTGATAGGTAATATTTTCCCATTTTATTTCATAAGAGAAAGAGATTCTTTAAAATAATCTTCATTAAACCTTTCATGGAAAAAAAATTATAGTATTAAACAAGCCAGCATACACCACGACAGGGAGTTTGTATCTATCAGGAAATGGGGAACCAATAATCAGTTTCAGCTAGGAAAGCTGAGGCTGAGAATAAATGGTAAAACAGATCGGCGAACTTGAGCCATGCCAAGGTAGTGAGTACAAAGATGGTGTAAATGTGTGATGCTAACAAATCCAACTGAGGCCACACTGAGATAAGAATTCGGAAGTGCCCCTGAGAACGGGTGACAACAGGCCAGTGATAATATTTGAGTGGATGCAGTAGAATGATGAGGAAGAAGGTGGATTGCGGTGGGTGAAGAGTAGAGGAAGCAGCTACACTGAACGTGGATTAAACTAAAAACCAAACTCATTGCCATCAAGTCGTTCCAACTCATAGCAACCCTATAGGACAGAGTAGATCTGCCTTGTAGGGTTTCCAAGGAGCGGCTGGTGGATTCAAACTGCCGACCTTTCCGTTAGCAGCCAAGCTCTTAACCACTGTTCCGCCAGGCTCCGAACATGGATTACTCTGCATGAAATGAAGGGCGAAAAAGATAGCATGGTTTTGGTGAGGAGTACCCAAGTTGATATTATGAAAAGCATTTGAGACTGTTTAAACACTAAAGGAAGAATACAGGAAGATACGAGAGATTAGTGATAAAGGGGATGATCCATTAAGCAAGATCCCAGAGAAGAAGCAAAGGGATCAAGGTCCCTGGAGAAAATGGCAAAAAACATTGGTCTAGAAGTATAAGTTGATCATAGAGTAGCACTGAGGGGCTACCAGTCTAAAATCCTCAACATCACAGTGAAGAATGTTTACAGTCTGTCCCCAGTCTGTCCTAAAGTCTCACTTTTCACCACTTTGTCCTCCACAACTTCTTAACCCTCTACTTACCTACACAATCTGCCTTAACCACCAAAGAACTGTTGTCATTGTTGTTAGGTGCCATTGAGTTGATTCTAACTTATAGCGGCCCCACGTGACAGAGTAGAACTGCCCCATAGAGCTTTCTAGGGTGTAATCTTTTTTGGAACTAAAACACCGTATACCTCATGCTTCCATTATGCTGTTTTTTACCTTCTTTTCCTTTAACTCCTCCCCCACCTCTTTTTCTTCTCCCCAGCTTTGCTGCCGAGCTCTTCTCCCAGCCCCCTACCCCAACCTGCCACATAAAGTTCCCATGGAGAAATAGCCTAGTAATTCTTTGCTGTCGTTAGTTGCTCTTGAGTTGATGCTGACTCATGGCGACTCCATGTGTGTAGAGTAGAGCTGCTCACAGTGTTTTCAAGGCTGTGACCTTTCGGAAAAAGATTGCCAGAGGTGTCCTTGGGAGAGTTCAGACCACCAACATTTTGGCTAGTAGTCAAGTGCTTAACTGTTTGTACCACCCAGAAACTCTTAGCAATCCTTTATATCTTTAAAAAAAAAATTTTCCTTCAACCATAGACCTAGACATACTTTAAAAACTAATCCTCCTTTCCCACAGTCCCATATTTGCATATTATCTTTTCTTCCATGTTTGTGTACTGGCTGGAATAGGATCTCTGTGAGGCCCAGAGCGATGCTTTCTCTCTGAACCCTTGGTATCTAGTACAATGCCTGGCACAGAGCAAGTAATCTTTAAGTTTTTGAAGTATTGAACGAATTTTTGAGTAGACATGCTAAGGACGGAAGCGTTGATACCTCCTTTTAAATTTATTCCTGTAATTGTTTAGATATATTCTTTAGCTTGAAGAAAAAAAAAAAAAACTCATACTAATGTCAGATACTTCGGACATGTTATCAAGAGGGACCAGTCCCTGGAGAAGGACATCATGCTTGGTAAAGTAGAAGGTCAGCAAAAGAGAGGAAGACCCTCAACCAGATGGACTGACACAGTGGCTACAGCAACGGGCTCCAGCGTAACAACGACTGTGAGGCTGGTGCCAGACGGGCAGTGTTTCGTTCTGTTGTACACATGGTTGCTATGAGTTGGAAAGGACTTGACAGCACCTAACAACAATGTCAAATCTCTTTGGAATTCTGCTTGATAAATGTTCCTCTTTTGCATCTTCTCGTATTACTTCATGACACTGAATTTAATAACAACCACTTATGCGTAATTATATGCAAATAGTTTGTGTCATTATTTTTCAGTTTACAAATCTGAATGAAGAATTGTTAAGTTTAATGTGTTTGGCTGTGTAACTGCCTTCAAGTGTCTCTCCTGATGACACTTAGGTTGAAAATTAATTGTACATCTACCTTGACGGCTCCATCCTCTCATCAAACACTGACTGGCAGACCTACAGATGTCACTAAGAATAATCCTCCATTTTAAGTAACTCACGGTGTGGTAGACAACATGGGAGATAATGTTAAATTTGTTTTCTTTAGTAGAACTTTCTCGTATAGAACAAACCCAGAAAAACTCAAACCTGTTGCTGTTGAGTCGATTCTGACTTCTAGTGAGCCTACTGGACAGAGCAGAGCTGCTCCAAAGGGTTTCCAAGGCTGTAAATCTTCACAAAAGCAGACTGCATGCAACATCTTTCTCCCACAGAGCTGCTGCTGGGTTCTAACTGCCAACCTTTCCGGTTATCAGCCCAGTGCTTAACCACTTCACCTCCAGGGGTTCTGATCTACAGAACAAAGGACCTTAATTTTAGATCATTGCCCTGGAACTTCTTCTATGAGAGAGTGGTCCCCAGATGGTTGGGATTTTTTGTTTAAAGTTTTTGATCGTCTGTTTAGATGTTGAGCAGAAGACATGCGAGACTTGGGGTGTGGCAGAGTATCCCAGGTGAAATTTGATGCCTCAGACTACTTTTGCAGGGTGTCCGGCACAAAAACAAAAAAAGAGATTTGAGTTCTCCTATACTCAAAAGTCCATACCCACCAACGGTAAGTGAGGTAAGACTCCTGTCCCCCTGCCCACTGCCTTTTTGTTCTCCCCAAGTGGGTGGAATACTAACCTGACCGGCTCACAGTCAGGTCACCTATTGGTCCACATTTGCTAGTAAATATATAACTGTTCTCCTTGGTGTTCACTCCATGAAGCTGGCTGGACGAGAAAGTCAGCAGATACTCACTTTGCTTTCTTCTCCTCTTCCCTTGGGAATACGGGCTGCTTTTGTGTCTTGTGGTCATCTGGTGGTAAGATTCATCCCTGGAGAAAGGAATAGATTGCACTTGGGCATAGTCTAAGCCTCTTGTTTGGTTTATTAAATAACTGGGTTTTGGGGTCTAGCCCAGTTAATAATTAAATGGCAATTTAATTTCCCTAGGCATCCCATGGGAGAAGAGGTGTCAGAGCCAAGACAAGATTCAAGAGTCCTTTGGAATTCTAGGCAAAATAACATCCTATTTATTGTCCTTGAAGCCACTCTAAAGCCTTAAATACTCCCACATAAATGGGATCAGTAACAAAAAAGATACTTGGGTATAGTTCTATATACATTGAAATAATTATACAATCAAAATAACTAGACTGCTACACAATCCGTTCAATTTTTCATCTGTCAGATTGTTTCATATTACAAGTGACTGATTTAATGATAATTAGTAATTTTATATGGCATTCTTTTCCCTTCTCCGCTCCAATATACTAACAAACATAACGATTTGAAATGAGTCCCTGCTCGGATACCAGTCCATGGTCTCAGACTATTCTCACACTTGTCATAAGACAGAAACATTTATTTGAAGACCTTTTTCCAGGCACTTAAGAGATAGGAATCAATTATTTCTCTTCTGGCAGAAACTAGTACAAATTGCACTAACTTTTTTTTTATTATTATTACATGTAACAAAAGCTCTTGAATTTTTTTATTATTATTACATGTAACAAAAGCTATTGCTAGACTTTAGGGATAATTACCAAGGAAGATGCTAAGCTTTGTTCATTAAAGATTTGCATAAATTATCTTGGTTAAAGATAGTTCCTGAAATAAGAACCACAGCTTTTATAAAATTTTTGTGTATCTTTCCAATACCATAACACTATGTCACATTAATATTTTTTATTGCATTTGATACAGAGACATTGATACTACATGTAAAATTATAACTTAAAAGAACTTGTTTTTCTCAAATATATACAGTAATGGAAGTCTGTAAAATATGTTCTCCTTCCTTGGTACCGTTAATGATGGCTTCATTACTTGAAGTGCTCAATAAACCAACTGTTTCATTACGCTGAAGATTCGATCAACGAAACTGCTAACTTCACGAAATGTGAAGGTTTATAAGTGAATGGCGAGAGACGTGTGGATTCTAAATCTTTCAGCTACTCCACATCAATTAAGAAAACTCCTCACAGCCCTACCCATTTCTCAGGGAAAAACGTGTGTGTTCGATGGGGGGAGGACGAGGGTCATTAACCTCACAAGTCTTTTATATTATATGATAAACAAGAGGTCAGCATGATTCTACAATACAAATGCATAAAAATGCTTCAGTCTTATCTTTAATAGTTTCCTTGGAAAAGAACGTATCTGCCCTTCGTTCTGCTTTCAGTCTTTGAAGTGCTTCTTTTCAGATTGTTAATTGCGTTATGTGATGGTAGTGCAAATTTGCAGGTGGTAGCTACAAATTTTACATTTTATTTCAATTCTAAACCAGCCCTGGTGGTGCAGTGGTTAAGAGCTCGACTGCTAACCAAAAGGTTGGCAGTTCAAATCCACCAGCTGCTCCTCGGAAACCCTATGGAGCGGTTCTACTCTGTCCTGTTAAACCTTAAGTAATATATAATTTCTTGGGCTACTACTATTCTGAACTTAGCATTTTTTAAAGATTTGCTGTTTTATAACTGTATGGGTATTTAATGTCATGATAAAAAGTTTTCAACATGTTGGGTAAGAATATGAATAGCACTATCACAACCTTTTGCCCTCTAAATACTTGTTGATTTTATGAAGTCCCCTGTGTTCATAAATAAAACACTATTGTACTTATCTATTACAGACTCACTTGACTTTTTCCATATTCTCTTTAGCAAAAAATCAAACACAATTCATTGAAGATATATATATTTTTCATCTTTAATGTGATATTGCTCAAATATAAATTTCTTAAGCTTTATTATATTACAATAGCCAATGTGACTGCTAAATAAATATAACAATGTGCTTGCATATACATAATAAATATAGTATACAATAAATGTGTAAAACAATATGGAGAATGTGGCAGCCTTGTGCCAATCTGATGCCTAGGCATAGAGACAGAGGAGTGATTTAAGATAAGAATATCTTTCCTAACACAATAGAAAATCAAAATTTTACTCAAATCCAGATAAGGTATTTAGGATATTGTGGATAAATAAATGGTTATTTGTTTTCTCACTCTTGTACTCTACCCAGGTCAAGACTGGAAGCAAAAGTTATAAATCACCAAGAAATTGTTACATTGGGTCATAGAGTCTACCCCAAATTACACGGCATCTTTATCCTGATCATCACTGGTTATTTACTAAACAAAATTACCTCCAGGAGTCAAACCATTCTGCAGAAGTGAACTAGACTCTTAGGAAGACGCGTACAGTGTTTGGCATTTCTGAAGACGTCTGAAGCCCTGTGTGTCTGTGGGCGTGTGCTCCGTGGTGGGGAGGAGAAACACACTCAGGTGCCCCTCCCTGATGCTCTGCTCTGCTACGTGCTGGTCCGACCTGAAGAGTTGTCATCAGACCAAGACTCATAGATGTACCACATCCTGGGGTCTCTCCAGGCTTGTAGAATCCCATTAATCTGAGGGTATAATTTCAATGTCGGGCTCTGTTACAGACCCAGATGTAGGAAGAGGATGTGTCTTTGATGAGACTTCTCAAGTCATGATCATAAACAAGTGCTGCAGTGTGGGCTTTTAAAAGTAAAGGGACAGGATAACACACCTTCCAAAAAGGAAATACGCTTTCTGTGTGGCGGAGGGCTTTGGCCAATACGCCCTTTAAATGCATGCATAATGCTGTGCATTTGGGTGAAAATAAGAAATAATCATTTCACCACTGGATTCCAGGTGCTTGTATACTTGCTATCATTCAACTCTCCAAAAATGGGGTTTTAATAAAGAGAGTGGTTTTTAGACAGCACCCTCCTTTTTCTACATTACCGTTCTCTGTACATTAAAGTTTCAGGAGTTTTGGGGAGAGATATAGTCCAAGTTTTTGACTGTGGAATCATACAATAACATACGTTGTCTTTCAAATACTAAGTTTTTCTTTGACTGAAAGCACAGTCTACCATGTTTATGGTCTCTGTCTCTCGTCTTGTTTTCTTCCTGCCTCCCGTCCCCTAACCCGGCTCTTTACCAAGTAGAGTGAATTAAACACTAAAGAATCTATTTGATTACAAGTATGGCTCTCTCTCTTTTTTCGTTTTCTCATTTCCTTTTTTCCTCCCCCCTTCCCTCCCTCCCTCCCTTCCTTTCTATTTCTTTATTGTTAGCAGGGACAGGACGTGCATTCTGTTAGTTTTATAAGGAATTCAACTTCCAAATGTGCTTGGGGAACAAACGGAATTTCTAAGGGTTAGAAAAGGTTTAGTTTGAGCATTTAAAACATGTGAAAATGAAGAGAACTAATCAATTCTATTCAGACGTATGTGTAGAAATCGTTATTTTGGGATCCAATAAAAGCCTATTTGCTGGGTTTTTATTTTGTTTTTCTCTTGCCCATAAGGACGATGGTTTCAATAGGTCTTTTGCACCAATCAGTAACAGGACAGAAGAGTAAAATAAACCTTTTGTCTGCCCCATCTGCTTTGCCCCATTTGTCCTCAGATCCCATCAACATGAAGAACAAAACATAGCCAGCTCTGGACCAAACCCAGATTAGTCGCTGTGAGCTAGAGCGCCATTTCATTACTGTCCCCAAGCGCTGGCTTGTGGCTTCTCTGGATCCACTGCTGGGGCATTTTCTGGTGGTAAAGATCAGCCCTAGTTAGTTAGGTTCTTATCGTTGCTGCCAGCAAAGTTAAGAGCAGAGAAAGGACTGCATTTGGTCTTCTTCTCGAATACTGCAGGCTTGGAATAAGGTAGCAGGTCACCAAAAGCCTGAGTCCCACAACCTCTCTTAGCCTTCTCAGAAAATGCTTTCTTTATGCGACTTAACTGCTTGGCCCCTGGGAAGCCAGCTGTTGCACACTGGCTGACCAAAGGTCATAAAGGGGGAATGGGGTATAGGGAAACCTTTTACTATATGTTTTATATACTTCACATCTCTAATGGGTGCTACACAAACACAACAATGTGAATATCTACCCCTGGGGCTATGTTTCTGTTAGCGGGTTTCTAGCAACAACAAGAATCAGAAAACTGACTCTGGCTGAAAAACCAGTAAGTGTTTGGCACTGGATTTGCATATTTTAAGTTAGACAAAAGAAAAAAAAATTAACCTTGGTCCCAGGCGTATCACCTCAAGGGTAAACAAAATGATTTAAGCAATAGAAAAAAGTCATCTCAGAGTGAAAGAAAAGCCATTTATAAAGACAACCTGGCATTAACTTTATTTTCCCGAAGTGTACCTCCCCTTACAGGATTATTCTAAAGTGGTTGAGATGATGTCAAAACAGCCAAGCTTAAATTAAAAGTAAAAATTCTTAATTTGGTTACTTTTAATATCACAAAGATGCCTAATACCATAAAAAAAATACTCCAAAAATATTACAGAACTTAATGAGTGTTATTTTATTTAATAATTATTCAATTTGCTAGAAAGTTCTTACCCCTCTCCACCTGACAGATGAGAAGACTGTGGCTTAGAGAGTTTTTGGCATTTGGTCACAGGTAGTTTTTTTTTTAGTGTTAGTAAATATAGCAGATCCAAGACTGAGAGAGCTCTCTGCATTTTACTGAAGCTCTTTTGTATGTTTGAAATTTATTGATCATGTAAAAAAAAAAAAATTCTCTTTGGTGTAAAAGAGCAAACAAATTGACTCAGAATTGCTTCTTCTAAAGCTCTTTCCTTGGATTCAACCAACTGATGTATCTTTCTCTGAGCTCGTTCCACACCAAGACTCAACGGTCTCCAGAAACTCATGACATACAAAGGGTTATAAAGTGCTGCATGAGAAAAAGAGCACAAAGTCCAAGGAGCATCTATTAAGGGACACATGCCAGCAGAGCGGAACCCAGTGCTTTTCTGACTCTGCCAATCTCCCAGCCTCTCACACCCACAGAGGTTCACCAGACACACTGAGCTGGAGCTGCCTTATTCAGTTGGAAGAGGATTGTGAGAGAGAGACACAAGCACTGTAAGAAGTCTACTTTCTACACAAGATGGCGAAGGTAAAAGGGAGAAATGAATGAGCAGGCAGCGCGATCTTTTCAAATGAAAGCAAATTTCAGATGAGAAAGAAGAGCCTATATTTAATAACTCTTTAAAAAATGGGTGTGGACAGATATAGAACAATATGAAAAACCAAAACAAAACAACGCATGCCTAAATTTTGAGCAGTTTGCTTCATTCACCCAACATCAGTGACTCTTCAGACTGGGCCCTTCTTTCCTTTCTGCTGCAAATTCTTGAAATATTTTCTTTCTTCTTTCTTTCTTTTTTTTGGTACCACATAGAAGAAAAAGGAAATAATTACAAATTCAAACATGTTGTTATCATCAAGGGGGATTCCTAAAAGTAGAAGCAAGAGAGAAATTTCTCTCCACTGTGTTCGTATTTGTGCATAATTTTCTAATTAAAATGTATTGAAACTTACACATGCTATTTTTAGGTAAATAATACAAAGACAACATGGTGAGTGGTTGGAAGAAAATGCACAAATGTGTCCTCTGGGAAAGCCAATGTCATCTGAGAGGCAGTGTTATAATGGAGACAGTGAGGCTATCATAGTTTAAGCTGTGGGTTCTAGTATGACATCTACCCCTTTTACCTCTCTGACTTCTAAACCTGTTGCTGTTGAGTTGATTCCGATTCATAGTGACCCTATAGGTCAGAGCAGAACTGCTTCATAAGGTTTCCAAGGAGCGCCTGGTGGATTTGAACTGCCGACCTTTTTGTTAGCAGCCATGGCTCTTAAACACTACGCCGCCAGGGTTTCCTCACTGACTTCAGGGTTGTCATTAAACCTCTTTGAACCTTGTGTTTTAAAACGTATTTTAAAAGCAGGGGGAGGAGGGAATAATCCATGTAGAAGCGTAAACTGTTAAGTGAGTCGCACATGTGTGGGGCTATTACTGTCTGTCACAGGAGATTCTCCTATCCCACTGAACAGAAAACCCGCAGGTACTGAATCACCAGCCTCATTGGCTTTAGTATCTTTAAACAACTAGTTAAAGAATTCTTGTCCCTTAAAGATACTTCTTGGTCCTTTCCTGTATCTCAGTGATAGAGTGGGGCTCTTTCTTGGCACCTTCTGGGAATTATTTTCCAAAAGTCACTGAGTGGAAAGTGGCCTAAGGAGACTCCCCATCCTGGCCCGTAGCTCTTCACCAGGAAAGCAGCAAATACCACCCTCTCCCTCATACTTACTGGGACTTCCTCACGCTCACTTGGCCTGTGGTTTCGAGGGAGGACTTTGCTTTCTGGACTCGTCTATGATTCCCTGCTACCTTATTCATTTCACTCTCTGGCATAACAGAAGATTTTGATGTAGGCTCCTTCCACAAGCCAGACTCTAGATAACAGAGATTTCCCAAGAGCCACCCTGCTTTGCTTCTACTGCCATTTTGCCCAAATGACAAAATGATTTCACTGTAAGTATGAGACTTCCTTTTAATATGTGTGTATGTAATGCAAGGAGTGAATGGTCATATTTTTTACTTAAAAAGCAAGTGATATTAAGAGAAGAATGTTAAAATCTGAACAGAGTTATAAAATAGACCTGTAGAGGAAATTCCTCAGCCCTCAGAGCCATGAGAACTCATGAATGTGACGATGTCTCTGAACTTGTTGCTCAGCCTCTCTAACTGGACATGACCTGGCCATTGCTGACTCAGTCCTGAAATGGTTCCACACAGTTAGAGGAATGTTAATTATTGGCGTCAATCTTCAAGGCATCGTTGAGAAAACAGCAAGCGTAACTATCTTCATTGGAGGCATGAAGACATTTACAGATGTAAGTGACACAGAAGGGTTGGGGGTGCCCTTGACATACCTGGACAGGGACATGGACCTCCCCATTCTACCCTCCATGAGGCATCTGAGATGTAGGCTCCAGAGCCAGAGAACTCAAAGCTAGTGCCCTACTACTGAGGGGTCGACAGCCATCTAAGGTTTAAGGTTTATGTTGTTTGACTAGTTGATGATGGAGGAGCAAAAAAAAAAAAAATCTGAATTTTCGTGTTCAGGGGGGTCACTCCTTAAGATATTTAAGACATTTTCATGCTTCACATTGACATGAAAGTATGGTCATCCTTTTCTGTCATTCCGTGGGAACCTGCAACATGGATAAAACCCCATGGTCTGCATTTTATAGATACTGACATTTGGCTCTCTGTGTGCACTGCTCACATTCAGGGGGTGATGCTCAGCCTCCTCATGAAGAACTTTGTAGGTTTCTGTAAAATATGGTGAGTTAGGGAGCTCCAGGAAGCCCCTTGACATGACAAAAGCATTTTTTGGGGGGCTGAGCATGTCCCTCTGACTCAAGGCTGAGTTACTCTAAGAAAAACTGAAGCGGAAGGGAGAAGGTTTTAATTTCTCGCTGTTGAAGACAGTTTGTTGGGATGAGAGACAGACACATGGAACATGCACAGAATTATGCCTGCATTCAGGATTGAATCTGGCAAATGCTTCATCCATGTTGTCTTCAAAGACTTGCTTGGAATACAAAATGACTCGGGTTCTTCTGAAATGCAATTCTGTTTGAAAGACCAAGAAATGTGCTAGGTTTTTAACGCACATTTGGCTGTCTTCAAGCGCTCCTCCTGTAACCGGGATGTAGATGTTCCTGAAAAGCTGTCTGCAGAGAAAGAGAGAAAACAATCTGGTCAGAATTCCCATTATGTTTGTCTTTGGCCACAGTATATACTTGAAGATTCCTTCAAAACAGAAACGGTTGTTGCTTCATGAAAAAAGAACAGTATGCATAAGGCTTCAGAGAAACACAGAGAACAAAGGTCATTGTCACTTGTTGGGGAAGGGACATGGGGAGGTATGGAACACAGGTGAGGAACACATCACCATCACCCCTAATAATTCCTGCAGCCTGCATCGTCTTCATGAAATTAAATCTTCCTTTCTGCAGTCAAACACATCTTCCTAAATTATCTGCTTTTGTTTCTATGCTCAAATTTTTATGGATCACTCCCTTTTAGTAGATAATTCAAACTCAACCCTACTAGCGCCTCATCTCTTTTCCCTCCCTGATTGTCAAATCACTTTGCCCCAATAAGCCTCACTTAAAAAGACTTTTTAACTCTATGGGGACTTCACACAAGTTTTCTCTTTTGCTCTACCCATTCTTTCAAGGTTCTTCCCATTCTTCAAGGTCTAGCTCAAGTCCTACATCTTACATAAATAAAAGTTGCCTAATTTTTCTGCATGAAATTGATATGCTCCCCCACTCTGGGCCAGCTTCATGGGTGTGGGGTCTATGCAGTCACACAGAGTCCTTTGCAAAGAAAGACAGTGTGCTTGGTTTAATGCTCTGCTCTTGCCATCTCGAAATTTGAACAAGGTCCCTGCATTTTCGTTGTGCAGTAGGCTTGCAAATTACTTAGCCAGTCCTCTCTCCAGTACTCCCAAAAGTTAACAATTTTATATCTTTGGTTCAGCAATTGTCGCAGTTGTTTTGAAGATGTTTTTGTATGTGTCTCCCTCCACTAGAAGTGAAGCTCTGGGAAATCGAAGACCTCATTCGTTCTTGAATTTCTACAAGTACCTGGACCAGAAGTTTGCACATAGAAAAGATGTTAAATGGAATTAATACAGGGCAAGAATACTGCTCAGATTTCTTCAGGGAAGAACTGAATAAAACCAACATCTGCTGGCAATAATGATAAAAGAGCTAAGAAGTTTTGCATATACTTAGTATACAGCACTCACTGTGCTTCGCAGTACACGTGCAATTCCAAACTTTTCATCAAAACACGAGGGGTATGCACTATTAAGACTTCATTTTTCAAACGAGGAAACTAAGAAAAGTGTTCTTGTTCCCACAGTCAATGACAGAACCAGGAGCCAGAGTCAGGCATGTCTCATATGTAACTCCGAGAATCATGAAATTCCAAGCAATACAAACCGTGTGTTGTAAGAACCACACAGAGAAAGAGAGATAACTCACAGTTTATTCGACATTCACCTAGCACTGTTCTGGGTGCTTTGGATGTTAATTAAGTTAACCTTCACGATAATGAATGACTAGAAGCTTTATTCTTCTTTGCAGATAGAGAAATGGAGGCTGAAGTTAAGTTACTTGTCCAAGACAGAACAGTAAATCTGGTTGACCTAATTCCAAAGCTTAATTTCTTTTCACCACACCATGGAAAGAACTGCTCACGCTTAAAATTGCTTCAGGCTTTTTATCTTGTTGATTTTTACCTTCATGAATAATCGAGAAATATGACATTCTATATGTGTTAATCCCCAATGGCAGATAATAAAAGATGTTTCATTATAAATTCTTTAATGGCGAAATTTGGATTAATAATCTTGATACAATGAGGAATACCTCCTGGTAGCTCTCTCTACAAAAACTAACCATTCAGACAATTTCTCTTGAACTTTTATGTTCTTCATCTATAGGAGCTATTGAAGTTTTCGGCAGGTCACGCTAGGAATTAGTTTGTGTCATAAGGTAAGGTAATTCCACCATGTTAGAAGAAAGGTTAGTAGTCAACTGTGCTAACCTCAGCTTTTGCACCTGGTTTATCATCATCCCTGAAGTAGAACCTGTGTGATCAATCTCAAACATCGGAACATAGCGAGTACTCTACAGGGAATCCGTAAAAGGAAGCAGAGGAGGCAATAGCTCTACAGTTAGGGAAAAACCACAGTTTTGATCATGCATAGAAAACATGAAATTAAACCTGCTCTTGGTATTGACCCAGCATACCAGCTTCTCCCAACATCCCGGCTGAAGTTTAATCTCCTGCTAGCTTCCTGGATTGAGTCCTTTACTCCCATGGCATCTCTTGCTGGCAAGACAGAATTGAACAGGTGCTGGCTTCAGGGGAAATGTGTGATTAGTTTCTTCAAATGTGTAAAATAATGCTTAAAGAAAATAGCCTCATAAACAGCTTAAAGTTTGAAAAAAAAATGTAGAGGAATGAGGTTTGCAAAGTTTCTTCTTTTAGGGCTAACTGAGCTCAGGTTTGATGGCTAGTTCCTTTTAAAAGGTTCTCTTGCCCCTCCCCACAAGACCGCACCTTGGTCTTCAATTCTCTTGCATACTTGTTCTCATTCTTTTCCTTAGCTCTCCTTTTTCTGCACAACTCTGTATCAGTTGTTTTTTTGTACGCTACCTGTCTTCACCACACCCAGGCTGGAGGCAGGATAGATTTCTCTCCTTATGTGAGAGAATGGCGGCATCAGAGGTGATGTTGAAAGGGTCAAATCATGAGAGTGGGTTGGAGAAGCTGGCCACCTTATTTCCAGTGACAGGCCCAGGTGCATTCTGAAAAGCTAAGAAATAATATCATTGCCCAGGTGCCAAGAAAAAGGGTATCCTGATACTACAGGGGGAGGTCAGCACTCTGGGGTCATTATTTCCCCATGTAGTTAGTGGCAGGGATTTACCTTTTAGATGGATAAGGTCCCAGACATATTTCCACAGTATTTTAGGCTAGCATTCCATAGATGAACAGTGAGTTGTGCAGATAGCAGGGGCCCTGGTGGCACAGTGATTAAGAGCTCTGGCTGCTAACCAAGAGGTCAACAGTTCAAATCCACCAGTTGCTCCTTGGAAACCCTATGGGCAGTTTGACTCTATCCTATAGGGTCTCTATGAGTCGGGTTTGGTTTTTGGTTTTGTGCAGATAGCACTGAGATATAAACTTCTTCCACGAAGAAAACACTCTATAAATCCCAATAAACTAAGAGGAGCCGATGTTAGTGCAGAGAATAGTCAGATTTTTTATTGTTGTCATAAATGAGAAATGTCAGATAACACAATGGCCAATAAATGAGGAGGGGGTGTACACTGGGCTATATGAGCAAATCACTTTCTCTCTCTAAATGTCGGTTTACTCCTCTGTAATATAGAGACACAATAAGGACGTGTATTGTGGGGTTTGGTGAGGATTAAACAAGATATCATAAGTCGAATGTTAGGAATGCTTCTTGGAACACATACCTTGTATTATAAACTATTATTGTTGTTGTTGTAACCATTATTACCACTCTCATTAGAATACCCTGGAGTCTGAGAGTTAAGATAAAGTGCCCACCATGAGTATCTGATGAATCAAAAGAGAGAAAAAGCAGTTTAGTCCCATCCTTGGCACCTGGGGTTCATGATGATATCAGCAGCCACAGATGGAATGGGGAGGGGGAAGTCTGAGGGCTTTGGTCTCCTTCCAAGACACTCCAAATAAGTTAAATGAAAACAATGGATTTATTAGGCAAATTCAGCATCAAATCAAGTCCCTAAGCCCCTTGTTCTATGAGTCTGCCACCTCTAAAACCCTCATAAGTAGAAGTCTGACCCTAGAGGGGGAAAGTGACAGTGTGTCTAGTTGATGTTACTTTCTAGTTCAAACCAGGCATAAACAATAGGGAGATACATTCAGTTTCTGATCTAGGGACAGAAGTTCCCAGAAAAAAGAGGCCCGACGACTTCAAGAATCCCTAAGAGCTCATCAAATCTCTGTCCACAGAGGCTAACTAAGGTACAAGCGTCTCTGAACGTGAACCAACACTCAGGTTACACTGGGATGCCTAGTGAGTGGATATGTTGGAAAGATATAAGGTATCAGACTTTAAAATGCAGGTATAACTCTGGCCTAGTTATCAGAATTAGGCATCAGCAAGATTAGAAGGGCTGCCGCCCAGGAAACAACATGGGAGTGGATTTAACAGCAGCAGCCAGAAGCAAAGCCCTGGAAATGAGGCTGAAAAAGCTTTTCAGGATTGATGGAGTAACCTGATGCAGGTGTGTGGGAGTGTGGCTGTAAGTGGGTTTGTGTGAGCACTAACATAAAGCTGGGCTTATGTCTGAGTTCTTTGCATTTTGGAGGAAAGGTTTCTGGCCAACCCCTCTTTAGAAAAAATAGTTTGGAGTAAGGCAAAAACCAGCAGTGGGGCAGAAGAGCTAATATTTACTCCCATAACACATGACCTGTTTTTGTTAAAACTCAAATTTTTATTAAAAATTGAGGTTCACTTAGATACTATGGGTCATATATGTGCTCAAATATGCATCATCCACAGATGTTTAAGTCTACAAGTATGAGTAAAAATAAGTGTCTGCATTACTGATGTCAGATGGATTCTGGCTAAAAGCAGAGAATACCACAATGGTGTTTTATTGACTGTGCAAAGGCATTGGACTGTGTGGATCATAACAAATTATGGATAACATTTGAAAGGACGGGAATTTCAGAGACCTTAATTGTGCTCATGAGGAACCTGTACATTGATCAAGAGACATTCAAACAGAACAAGGGGATGCTGCATGGTTTAAAGTCAGGAAAATTGTGGTCAGAACTGTATCCTTTCACCGTACTTATTAATCTGTATGCTGAGCAAATAATCCAAGAAGCTGAACTATATGAAGAACTCAGCATCAGATTGGAGGAAGACTCATTAACAACCTGCATTATGCAGATGACACAACCTTGCTTGCTCAAAGCAAAGAGGACTTGAAGCAGTTACTGATGAAGATCAAAGACTACAGCCTTCCATGTGGATTACACCTCAATATAAAGAAAACAAAAATCCTCACAACTGGACCAATAAACAACATCATGATAAATGGAGAAAAGATTGAAGTTACCAAGCATTTCATTTTACTCGGATCCATAATCAATACCCATGGGATCAGCAGTCAAGAAATCAAACAGTGCACTGCATTGGGCAAATCTGCTGCAAAAGACCTTTGTAAATTGTTCAAAAGCAAAGATGCCACTTTAAGGGCTAAGGTGCACCTGTCCCAACTCATGGTGTTTTCAATTGCCTCATAGGCATGTGAAAGCTGGACAATGAATAAGGAAAACCAAAGAACTGGTGCCTTGGAATCATGGCATTGGTGAAGGATATTGAATATACCATGGACTGCCAAAAGAATAAACGTATCTGTCTCGGAAGAAGTATAGCCAGAATGCTCCTTAGAAGCAAGGATCGCTAGGCTACGTCTCACATACTTTGGACATGTTATCAGGAGGGATTAGTCCCTGGAGAGAACATTATGCTTGGTAAAGTAGAAAAAAAAGAGGGTCCGCAAAAAAGAGGAAGACCCTCAATTAGATGGATTGACACAGTGGCTGCAACAATGGGCTCGAGCACAGCAACGATTGTGAGGATAACGCAGAACTAGGCAGTGTTTCGTTCTGTTGTACATAGGGTTGCTATGAGTCAGAACTGACTGGACAGCACCTAACAACAGATATCTACATCTTTCAATTGTTTATCAGAATGGGGTAGGTATCAAAGGTGAGTTATATCTGTAGACGTTTGTGGTAGACAGAATAATGGCCTCTGCTAATGTCCATATCCCAATCCCTGGAACCTGTGGTATGTTAAACTACATGGCAAAGGGAAATTAAAGCAGCAGATGGAATTAGGTTGCTAATCTGCAGATTTTAAAATAGGGAAAGTAAAATTCTCACCTTCCATGTAGGACAGCTGAGTTTGATTCCTGGCCAACACACCTCATGAATAGCCACCACCCGTCTGTCATTTGAGGCTTACTTGTTGCTGTAATGCTGAACAGGTTTCAGGAGAGCTTCCAGATGAAGATGAACTAGGAAAAAATAAAAAAGACTAACGATCTACTTTCAAAAAACCATCAGTAAAAACTCTGTGGATCACAGTGCTCTGAACCCCAACCATCATGCGGATGGCACAGGATCAGGCAGCATTTTGTTCAGTTGTTCCTAGGGTCATCACGAGTCAGGGCTCACGGTGCAAACGGTTTGCCCTTGCCTACCAAGAGCCCTGGTGGTGCAGCGGTTAAGTTCTTGACTACAAACCAAAAGGTCAGTGGTTGGAATCCACCAGCTGTTCTGCTCAGCAGGGGAAGGATTTGGCAGTCTTCTTCTATAAAGATTACAGTCTTGGGAACCCTATGGGGGCAGTTCTACTCTGTCCTATTGGGTGACTATGAGTTGGAATTGATTCGACAAAAATGAGTTTGTACTAATCTAATGGCTGGTGGTTTGAACCCACTTAGTGGTGATGCGCAAGAAAGGCCTGGCAGTCTGCTTCTGTAAAGGTGGTGGCAAAGAAAACCCTGTAACACATGGGGTCCCCAGAGTCAGAGTTGACAGTCACAGGTTTGGTTTGTTTGTTTTTTATGCTTTTCTTTCTTCTTCTATGCCTTGTTTATTTTTTTTTTAATCCTGGCTTATCTGATTAGACTCAATGTAATCCCAACAGCTCTTAAATGCAAAAGAGGGATATGGAACAGCCATGTCAGGATGACGAGATGTGGGAAAGACTCAACTGGCTGTTTCTGACTTAGAAGACAGAAGGGGATCTTGGCCCAAGGAATGAATGCAGCGTCTAGAAGCTGGAAGAGGCTAGAAAGTGGACTCTACCAGAGCCTCCAGAAGGAACACAGCCTGGGACACCTCAACTTCAGCTCGAGAGACACTTTTTCAGACTTTTGACCTCTAGAACAGTAAGATAACAAGTTTTTATAGTTTAAACCACCAAGTTTTCAGTAATTTGTTACAGCAACAGTAGTAATCTAGTACAATGTTATATACACCTTGAAATTTTGTGATTACAAAAAGTGAAAATTCAGGAGATACTTTAGCTCACAGTCTGTGAAGTTCCATCTAGGAGTCAGACCACAAGAACTGACTATCCAACATCATAATAAATAATACTTACGTTACCTTGAGTGGACTCTTTGATCCGTGCAAAACCGTGCACCACACAATATATTTCGTGAACAGCAACATTTTAAGCAATTGCTTCCATTTAAATACTACTTTCTGAAACCGTTTGTTTCTTTTTTCTTTCTTTAATGCATTTTAATTAAAGGTAAGAAGAGAATAAAAGGCAGATTGGGGAACTAAAGCAGCTGTAATGTGTGGGTGTAAGACGTTGCAGGCTGAAGACTTCTGCTCAGTTTGAAGGTAGGAAAACAATGATTATAATATATTTCTAAATGAGATTCTATGTAAATCTTAGCTTTGTACATGAGACTTGATGTAAGCCAAAAAAGATGCTGATTCTTCATGAACACACACCGGTTTTTCTTGATGTTTAATTAATTCTAATGATCGAAGTCTAGCTTATAAAATCTCATTCAACAGAGAGATTGATCTTATTTAAAAAACATAAATCATTGCACAAATAATTGTTGGATAAATGTTTGCAGTTATAAAAAGCAGTGCCAATCTTGAACATAATATTTTAGTGCCCAGAATTGCTTGCCCTCCCCAAGCAGTGGGGAAGATTGAGAAATCAAACAGCAATGTGAGAATTTAAACTATACAAAAGATGGTCAATTTTGCATGAGGAAATTATCACATTTACGGCTTTTCTGGGGAAAAAAACTTAATACTGACTTTTTTTGGCGGGGGAGGGGACTCTCTCCTTTATTTAGACCAGCTGGAGTTTTCCCAAAGAAAGCACATTAAGCAAAACAAGTCTTCCTCAAAAACGCCTCCTGGTAAAGGGCCTCTGAGTCACCCGCTGCCTTAGGTATTTGTTGGTGTCTTTGGTTGTCCTGGCTGATCAGGAAACCTGTTAGACACATTACTAGTGAAGTAGAGAAGTTAACAGCGCAGCTAGGACCGACGATATCTTGTTTTCTACATCATTAAGCTAACAGAAAAGAGTATTTGTGAGAACTGCAGTAGCTGCCGTTGTGTGTTATTGTCGTTCATTATTAATAGCAGTGGTTTTCTTGCCCTATAACTAGGAGCTAGCCTTGTATTTTAAATGTAATAAGTCCCACTGCTCCCTCTCCATCCCATAAACAATTCTACTGTTTCCTGATGTTCCTTCCCTCTTTCCGTTGTGAATTCTGCTTAAGCCTTCTAACACGCTTAAGGAAACCAATATCTTACTGAGCAGAGTTGAGGAAGTTATTCCCTTATTTATTCCATAAATAGTATACATACAAACGTGGAGCAAACATATCCATTTCAGCTTAATTCCTTAATATTCAAAATGGAAAATAACATACAGACTTAATATTAAGAGTAAAAGCTATTTATAAGGACAGAAATTTAAATTTTAATCTTGCTTCATTCCTAACTAGTTGTATGGTCTAGGGTAAAGTATTTAATATGTTTGAACCTCGATTTTCTCCTTTGTCAAAAGGTCAAAACCATTGCCTACATTGTCTGTTGCATTACATTAATTAATGTAAGTTAGACACAACATATGGCCTACCCAAAGTGTGTAGCCCCGACCCTGTTCTTCGCCATCAGGCTCTGATTTGGGCCAGGTACTTAGAGTTTAAGGAAAATGGACCCAGCAGCAGTTGTAGAGGTTTGTTCTAGAAGCAGGCATGACATTCACTGGACAATGAGACTTGGGGAAGTCTTCCAGGGTCTTCTGGGAGGTTGTGCTCCCTAAAGAGAAGGAAGCGAGTGAGAGACACTTTCTTGCATGTTGTTCTCTGCTTCCTGCCTTTGGACATGATTCCATGACAACGAGGTCCCTGGGGTTGCTGCAACAAAGTAGAGACTGGGGAGAGAAGGCCTGGAGAAGTGGCAGCAACCCTTTACAGAATTACTGTTTGGTGTGTGTGTGGCGGGGGGAGGTCTTGTTTAAGCACTGCTGGTAGGGTATTCAGAGCCCTGGTGGCACTGTGGTTAAGTGCTCAGCTGCTAACCAGAAGGTCCCCAGTTTGAAACCACCTGATGCTCTGCAGGGGAAAGATGTGGCTTTCCGCTTCTGTGAAGAGTTACAGCCTTGAAAATCCTGTGGGGCAGTTCTACTCTTTCCTACAGGGTCACTATTAGTTGGAATTGACTCAATGGCAGCAGGTTTGTTTTTTTAGTTTGGGTAGGGTATTCTGATCTTGCATCTAGTAGAGATTCAGGGATTGTTAATTACTATTTAAGTCCCTGAGTGCCCAAATTTTGGTTGGCAGTTCAAACCCACCTAGCAGCACAGTGGAATGAAGTCCTGGAGATATGCTTCTGTCAAGATGAAAGTGAAGGAAACCTCATGGAGGAGCTCTAGCATGTAAACATGCTTTCACAGTGAATCAGACTCAACTCTATGACAATGGGTAGTTACTCTTCTTAACACAGTATACAGTGTGTCACAACAGGTACTGATAAGATGTTTTAGCAGCTCTCAGAGAGAAATCCGGCTGAAAAAATCAAAGAAGACTTCCTGGAGGAGGGATCCATTCCACTGGGTTTTGGTGAATTTTCAGTCTTTGAGATACAGAGGTTGGAAAGGACATGGGGCAGAATTCCATTTTGGGGAAACATATTGCCCCCACAGGTGCTGGTGGTAGTTCGAGACTCGTGTTAAGTAGCACAGAACCCATGAAATCAGTAAACGTTTGGAGCTCCTCTCGCAAGACTGCAGACTTGCGTTTCTCACAAAGCTGTTCCCACTGTGGTTTTCAATGAGTTATTAGGAACTTAGAGCAAAGATAGTATAGGTTTAGTTTGCATTCATTACAAAGAATATTTAATAACTGCCTCTAATAGTTTTAGAACATGTAGCTTTGTTTCTGCTTGAATTATTTTCTGATCATATTATTTTTTTAGAAAAAAATCGTTGATTTAGTTTGCAAATTGGTAAAACGTACATATTGAGCAGGGTTTTTTTTTTTTTGTCTAACAAAGTATTACGATTTATCAATGTGTACATATAGGCCAAGGAAATCAATGATTCTAAGGGCCGACACTAGCCAATTTCAGCACCTCATCATGCCCCACACGATATAGCTATAATGGGACAGATGCAGAAATTTACAAGTGGAGCAGCAGTGGGGTGTGTACTGCACCCACATCTGTGGTTCTTCCCCAGCACTGGATGGGCACCATGGTCTCTGTCCACCAGGGCAGAGGCTTCTGTATGGAACATGGCTCACGGTGAGCTCGCAAGCTACCTTCACAACCCAGAGCCCTCCAGGGTGACGGTGAATCCCTTCCACATAGGTGACATGTTTATAGGCCAGCCTAACAGTGGCAGGGGCACACCTAGTAACAAGAAATATATCAAAGGACCTCCAGGCCAGGAGCAGCACCAAGGAATATGACAGCACATTAGCTGTTGACTCCCTCATGCAGATTTAAGTGTGAAAGAGAAGTTTGGTGACAAATTGGCGTGAAAACAGAGAATGTTCCCTTTCAAATCTATCTTGAAATTAAAAAAAAAAAAATTCAGTAATTATTAGTTGTATGTCTTCTATGAACCAGGCACATTATTGTAGATGGAGACAAAGATAAGGTGCTTGCCTTTACTTGAATATAATTTTTCCATCTATTGTAAATTATATTATAATTTTTCACATTATTTTGAAATAGGTGAATTAAGTATTAATTTAAGAGCAGAAAATAAATATTTCAGATCAATTCTCACTTTGTAACACTGACAATTAAGGTGTAAGACCATTAATGGCTACAGAAGAAAAATCAATGTTTTTAAAAGGGTTTTCAAATAAAGACCATTTTGGGCTTTTTAAAAATTACTGTTGTTTAAGTTTTTAAAAATTAAATAATATGACCTTAAAAACAGTATGATTGTTCTTTCAGTTATGAATTAAGTTATTTTTGAATGACCTCATTAACCAAAAGCAATCTTAATGGGTCTCAAATATTTGCCATAACTTCAGGAGCATTCAGTAAAATGGAAATTGCCTGTTTTTAATAAGGTGGCTTTGGACAAGCAGTGAACACCTATATTGTGTTCAGCCATGATTTACTACGTAAGTTCGATGAACTCAAATGCATGCTAAGCTCTTTCTTGTTTCTATGAATGGAACAAATCAGTGTTCTAAATAGACGAGGAGATAAAACAGAGTAAGCCACACAAATATCCTAGATGATCTGGGTTGTTTTTAAATGTTTTGTTTCTTCCCTTTAAGTTAAATCTCCTTTCTATAATTGAATTAAAAATAGTTGTCCTGAGTAATTAAACTTGTCCTGATATATACATATTTTTTTTTTTACCAACAAACAAACAAAAACACCAAGGTCATTGCTGTGAATATTTTAGTTAATATATACATAGTGTGAATGTTTTTTAAAGGAAGCAGAATTTTATGCTTTGCATCTCCTCCCTCATCCCATTAGATTTAGTTGTAATACAATGAACACATAATTTCAGATTCTAATATTTGTATACTACGCTTTTTAAATTTCTGGAGGATGGGATTATATAACGTTTACTTTCTCTGTGTGTGTTTTCACTCCCTGAGCTTCTTGAGCATCAAAACATGCACATTCATTTATTAAAAATAAATAAAGCTATTCATTTTTTAAAAACATTTTATTATTAAAACCTCATCAGCGTAAGCATTTTTTTTTTTTTTTTACCAGATTTAATGTAGATGCATTTTTCAGTAAGGAAAATTTTTTAGAAAAAATTAAGTCAATAGTCCTCTAGAGTCAACTACTGCATTGTCCTGGATGGGTTAGTCAATAAGCTCACAGACCCTGCTCCAGTTCAAAGCCTAGTTCTCTTGCTTCCTATCTGTTTCATTTTAGGCAAATTACTCAGCGTTTCTTCTCCTCCATTTCCTCTTCTTCAAAGGGTGGTAAAAATAGTAGCTACCTAATGCAGTAGTTCGGAAACCCTGGTGGCATAATGGTTAAGTGCTATGGCTGCTAACCAAGAGGTTGGCAGTTTGAATCCACCAGACGCTCCTTGGAAACTCTATGGTACAGTTCTACTCTGTCCTATAGGGTCGCTATGAGTTGGAATCCACTCGACAGCAGTGGGTTTTTTTTAATAGGGTAGTTAAGAGGATTTAATGTCAACATGTTAGTATACATAAAGTACTTAGAACAATACCTTGGGCACGATAAGAACTCTCTAAACACTTGATGTTGTTATGAGCTACATAGTGTGAATTACTCTAGAAGGGTTAAATATAAAAAGTGAATTATAAAAAATAATTAAAAAATAACCTCTATATATGCACACCCATGTTTATTGCAGCTCTGTTTACAATAGGAAAAACCTGGAAGCAACCAAGATGTCCATCAACGGATGAATGGTTAAATAAATTGTGGTATATTCACACAATGGAATACTACACATTGATAAAGAACAGTGACAAATCTGTGAAACATTTCATAACATGGAGGAACCTGGAAGGCATTATGCTGAGTGAAATTAGTCAGAGGCAAAAGGACAAATATTGTATAAGACCACTATTATAAGATCTTGAGAAATAGTATAAATTGAGAAGAACACATACTTTTGTGGTTACGAGGCGGGGAGGGAGGGAGGGTGGGAGAGGGTTATTTACTGATTAGTTAGTAGATAAGAACTACTTTAGGTGAGGGAAAGGACAATAATACAGGGAAGGTCAGCTCAACTGGACTGTACCAAAAACAAAGAAGTTTCTGGGATAAACTGAATGCTTCCAAGGTCAGCGGAGCAAGGGCGGGGGTTTGGGGACTATGGCTTAAGGGAACTTCTAAGTCAATTGACAAAATAATTCTATTATGAAAACATTCTGCATCCCACTTTGAAATGTGGCATCTGGGGTCTTAAATGCTAACAAGCGGCCATCTAAGATGCATCAATTGGTCTCAAACCACCTGGATCAAAGGAGAATGAAGAACACCAAGGTCACACGATAACTATGAGCCCAAGAGACAGAAAGGGCCACATGAACCAGAGACTTACATCATCCTGAGACCAGAAGAACTAGATGGTGCCTGGCCACAACCGACGACTGCCCTGACAGGGAGCACAACAGAGAACCCCTGAGGAAGCAGGAGATCAGTGGGATGCAGACCCCAAATTCTCATAAAAAGACCATACTTAATGGTCTGACTGAGACTAGAGGAATCCCGGTGGTCATGGTCCCCAAACCTTCTGTTGGCCCAGGACAGGAACCATTCCCGAAGACAACTCATGAGACATGGAAGGGACTGACAATGGGTTGGAGAGAGATGCTGATGAAGAGTGAGCTACTTCTATCAGGTGGACACTTGAGACTGTGTTGGCATCTCCTGTCTGGAGGGGAGATAGGAGGGTGGAGAGGGTTAGAAACTGGCAAAATTGTCACGAAAGGAGAGACTGGAAGGGCTGACTCATTAGGGGGAGAGTAAGTGGGAGTATGAAGTAAGGTGTATATAAGCTTATATGTGACAGACTGACTTGATTTGTGAACGTTCACTTAAAGCTCAATAGAAATTATTAAAACAAATAAATAAATAAATAACCTCAAAGATCCAATGGCGTTTTCCCCAGGCCCTTTTCTCCGTGGAATTACTATGGCCCCGACCAGAAGGCAATTGAGCAGTTGCCCTGTAGACGAGATGGAGCCAATGAATTCGTGAGCACTAGGAATGAAAAGACAATTTAGAGAAAAGGAAATACAAATGGCTACTTAACAATGAAAAGTTTTCAGCCTTTCATGCAATGGAGGAATTGCAAATCAAAACAGTGACAAGATGTGGTTCACTTACCAAATTAAAAAACACCAAAAAACCAAACGCAGTGCCATCAAGCCGATTCTGACTCATAGCGATCTACAGGGTTGCTGTGAGTTACCGAATTAGCAACGGTTATTTTTTTGGCTAAAACCCAAGGCTGTCATGGGGCAGAAGCACATTCTTATACACTGCTAATGGGAGTGAAAATTGTCACAGTCTTTTGAAAGCAACTTTTCAATATAGAAATAAAGAAAACATGTAAATGTTCAAGATTTTTTGAGTTATGCTATCTTTTCACAAGATAGTAAGTTGTTGGTCAGGTATTAGAACTGTGGCAGTCTGCTCACAGATCATGTCCACTTAACTATGTCCAATGTCAAGGGAAAAATTGAATTTCATGTATGGGGACACATTTCATCACCTTAGTTATGTTAAAAAAAAAATACGTGGAAGAAAACATATTGAAATGTTAAAAATTATAGCCTTTGGGTAAGGGGACTATAGATGGGCATTTTTTTATACATTTGCAGTTATTTTCTAAAAGCTTGTATTGATCGTTCGTTCACTTAATATGGAAAAAAGCCATGAAGAAAACCAAGTCTGTTCCCATGGAGCTTACACTACTGGACCAAGAGCATGGCCGAGGGAGCCATACCCTCTAAGTGCAGGCAAGAAGGGGGTGCATTGTCTGTAGAAAATGTAAAAATAAATACAACTGACCAAAAGTCAGTCATTTTAAAATTAATATCACTGCTCCCCAACAATTCTAAATGAGGTCCATGGGTACATACTCTTTCTCACTGGGCCACACTGCTCCTACTAGCCCCCGACCCTCTCCACCACTTGGTTAGCCTGGGAATATAGAAAATAAACACACACATACACGAACAGTACACCTACACACGTGTGTACATGAATAAATATTTTTAATACATATAAGTGTGTGTGTGTACACACACCCATGTATAGACAGACACACATCTATATTACGCCAGATAGTGTTAAGCTGAAAAGAAAAAAAAAAAAGCAGAGTCTAGGTAGACAGGATGTGGTGGGAAGGGGTCCCGTTCTGGACAGAGCAATTAATAAAGACTTCTGGAAAAGGTGATCTATGAATAGAGACCTAAATAAATTTAGGAAGCATGCACTGTTTTTATCATCACAAAAATACAGAAAAACAGAGTTTTGGGATTCATTGTAGCCTACTGTCTATGATAGTTTTGCCCTTCATTCCCTTCTATAATTGGTCCTTCAGTTATTCAAGTCATTCATTCTCATCGAGTGCCTACTAGTTGGCAAGTACTATGGTACTAACTGGGAATTTAAGAGTGAGTAAAACAGATACAGAGCCCTGGTGGCACAGTGGTTAAAAGCTTGGCTGCTAACCTAAGGTCGACAGTTCAAATCCACCAGCTGCTCCTTGGAAACCCTATGAGGCAGCTCTGCTCTGACCTATAGGGTCGCTATGCGTTGGAATTGACTTGAAAAGCTATAGGTTCTGTTTTGTTTTGTTTTTAAAACAGGTATGGTCCTGTCTCACATTAGATTTAGAGTGCAGTGAAACACACAGTTGTTAATCAATGGACAACTGGGTCGTGTGATTGCAAACCATGTCAAGTATTATGAAGGAAACATGGAAACTCCCATGAGAGAAAAGAACACAGCTATGGGAGTCAATGAGCAGCCTGCCACAGAGGGTGATCAAAATTGTAGTCTAATGAGATCCATTTGGGAAAGATTATACAATAAAAAGAGAATAAAGTTGACAAAAGAACCTGGAAGAAGTCTAAAAATTAACGATCAAGTAAAGAAATGAGCTTCCAGCAAGACTGAGAAGGAGCAGGCAGAGAGGTGGGAGGAAGGTCCAAAGGTGGACAAAGGAAGGAAGATTTCCTGGACGAGGGGAATGGACAGCTGGTTGAATGAAGCTAAAGGTAAGAGAGTTAGGGGGTAAAGAATACCTTGGTGTCTATTGACATGAGTGTTAGCAGACTTAGGGATCAGCCTTGTCTGTTTGGTGTGTGTTGACAAATGAACGCGGGGGTGGTGGGGAGAAGGAATGGGGACTGTGTGTATAACTATTTCTGGCTGTGAAGGAGAAAAAAATGATAGGGCAGCAGCTTGGGGAAAAAGTAGGGCGAAACCAGGGTTTAGCTTTTTTTAATATGGGAGAAGCCATAGTTGTTGATATATGATGATTACGATCATGTGAAGTGGAAGGAGGATGACCCAGAGTGGGAAAGCCACTAGAAAGAATGGCAGCCGGTTCCTGAGAAGAAGGCTGAGAAAGAACCCAGAGAGCTCTTGAAGGGAATGAATTTTCTTCAAGACCCTTTTAAAGTCCTAACTGAGTGGTCCTTCTCTTTTAGGGAAGCAAAGGTAACCTTTAAAATGTTTAAAAATATAGATGCTTAGAATTTTGCAGCCACAAAACACAAACATTACACTCAAAGATATTTGCATTGCTCACCTCACTTTTCAAAGCACTTTATACGAATTTGTTATTTTCATCCCCACAACAGAACAGTGAGGTTGTCAGAACGTATGCAGATGGATTCATGTGACTTATTTAAAAAGACACAATGTCAATCTTGCTATTTTTGTGTCAAGAGATCCAGCTGTCTTGATTGTCAGGTCAGTGGTTTGGTTTTGTTTTTTAACAATATTACTTCTGCCCAGGCCCTAAGTATAATCATAAAGTTCTTAGCCAGAAAACACAATTTGAAGACAGTGAAGAAAACAGCGAAGAGAAGGTTTGGCTCGCTTACTTCTTGAGATCCAGTGAAATATCTGCCTTACTCTTGTCTAAAGGAAATTACTTTCAACATAATATACAAGGTATGCTCATGAAACACACGTGCAATGCATTTCACATGAATGCAAACTTACTGCTGACTTGTTTAGTCGCACTTGAACACTTTTTCAAACACTGCTTTCTTAGCTGAGTTTGCATAAACCAGCGCTGGGTGGAAGAAGCTTCTGGAACACCGATTCTCTCTGTGCCCTGGATGAACTTCTGAGAACCTTGCCTCTGTTGTGTAATAACCTGAGCAATACTGAGGTCAGGTAGATTTCAGTTTGATAAAATTTTATGTATTTTCACTGAATATATTTTCTTTGTACGGCAAATATTCAGAAGAAGGTGAGTTATGCAGAAGTGAAGGTCCCTGGGTGGTACAAACTACTTGTGTTTGTGTGTTGACCTAAAAATTGGTGGTTCAAATCCACCCAGGAGCACCACCGGGGAAAGACCTGATTCCATAAAGATTGCAGCCAAGAAAACCCTACTCTGTAACAGTGGGGTCGCCATGAGTCAGAATCAGCTCAACGGCAGTGGGTTTGGTTTTTCGTTTTATGTGCAGTTAAGTAACAATATTAATAAAATAAATAATATGAACGCTTACTCTTTCCTGTCTTCAACAGGTAGAGATGATCTCCCCCTGCTTTATTATTACTCCACTTTAAAGGCTTAACTGAGAACACAGCATTAATCCTGTTTTCAAACAAATACCGCTGCTGGCCCATGGTTTAGACCGGGGTTTCCCTGGGCGCACAAGTCATGTAGGATAGAGCCAACTTGTTTTGAGACAGGCTGTAGTTTTGTCCAAAACGTGCAGCGGATTCTGGGAAGTAGCTGATCATGTTTCCAGCCCACCCTTTTGTTCTAAGATACGTTCAGAAGCTAGATCAGTTCTTCCCTTTCCTCTTCTCCGGGCATGCTGAACTGCACTGTGCTCTCTTTTAACTCCTGGCATTTGTAAATCCTGTTTCTGCTTCATGGAATGAGCTTCATCACGGCTCTCACCTACAGACCGCATCTCGACCTCGTTAGCCTAATTGCAGTTCATACCTCCTGTCTTTCTCTAGGAAGTCTCCTCTAACCACTTCTTCCAACATCAAACAAGACTGCACCCAGTCTTGGACACCTTCCCACAGCATGCTCTGTCTCTCTAGTATCCCCTCAGCCAGACACCAAAAGAATAGAGGCTTCTTGAGGATAAGAGTTTTGTCTTGGTCATTGTCAAATCCCCAGGGCCTACACGGTGCTGGATACATGCAGTATTTGAATCCAGGACTTTGTCAGGCCTTGGGCCATTGTTTTGCTCCTTCGTAAACAATTCCTGTTTTTTTTAAGATGGAGTAATAACACCCACTTTGCAGGCCTGTGAAGATTAGGGAGCCCTGGTGGCCCAATGGTTAAGAGCTCAGCTGCAAGCCAAAAGGTCAGCAGTTCAAATCCACCAGCTGCTCTTTGGAAACTCTGCGGGACAGTTCTATAGGGTCTTTATGAGTCAGAATGGACTCAATGGCAGTGGGTGTGTGTGTGTGTGAAAATTAGTTCATGTTCTCATGCATCAACTTACCATCACTTCATTCGAAAAGTTTTTCACAATCGATCAGTGGTTGTCAATCAGGGCAAGGGACATTTGGTGATGTGTGGGTACATTTTTGTTTTTCATAACTGAGGGCTGCTGCTGGCATCTAGTCGGTGGAGGCCAGGGATGCTGCCAGACATCCTACAATGTTCAGGACAGCCCCTCAGCAAAGACTTATTGGACCCACAGTGTTAATAGTGATAAGGTTCAGAAACTCTGCTTTAAGAATACTCCCAGTCTTTTTTCTGTGAGTCCGTCATTTCTGCTGGGTATCGCCAGCTCCTTATGGCATCACTGTCCTTATTTCCTCTTGTACCTTCACTGCTTGCTTGGGTAACTGGCCAAGTGTGGTTGGCAATGGGATGCAGCACATAAGAATAATGCTTCCAAAATCAGTCATATACTCTGGGAAGAGTAAATGCCAAACATCAGTATTCTAAAAACGATCACAGACAGGACTCTCTGGAAATTCACTGAAGTAAATTGATTATCTGGAAGAGTCCAATTAATTTAATTCTTCACAGCTTTTGGTCTGCGTAGCAAACAGAGAAGCAGTGGAAATAATGAGAATCGGTTTGTTCCTCCCTTCTGTGCAGGTTGTAGGGCTGGGATTTGTCTCTGAACACGGCTGCCGTGTTAAATTTCCTACATGGGCATCAGGGTCTGTGCTCAGACTTGGTGAAGTACCTGAAAGTGTGTTTTATTTGACCACTAGTCATGTAAGGAGTTCGGCTAAACCTCATGCCCTGAGGGTCTGTCACTCTGCAGTAGGTATGTTTGAGTCCTGCCTTGAAAAGGCTTGGCTCCTCATCCTCGTGTGGTGATTTTACAGCTATTGTTGAATTTCTCAGCTCCCTTCTAAAAATTTACAGAGCTGTCTTTTTTTTTTTTTTTTTTCTTTTTCGAAAGGCAACATTCTGACGTTCTGCCTATACCAAAAAACTAGGGGTTGGTTATTCTATTACCAATTCCCTGCTTAATTCCATGTGGTATTAGCTTTCTTTCTCCATTGGCTCTTTCTTCTTGGTAAGAATAAATCTCTTATAAGGGAATGCCTGGTAGTTTAAAAGTAACTGTGAGTTTACCTGGTGATTTGGTAAACTCCACCAAACAACCTTTAGTGTCAAAGTGTATTTATTACAATTAATCAGATTTAAGGGGCTGGTCATATTGGTCAAAACAGTAGCTTTAGGCAGTGTATGCAGAAAAATAAATAGAAGTCTTGGAATCTGGATTTTCTGTCCTCTTTTCAAACTTGCAATTAACTGCTTTCAAATATAACTAATGGAAAGCGGGAGTGGAGGGGGCTCAGCCATAAGAGAAAGTCCAATTAGAATGGAAAGCCTATGTAAGATACGGCTTCAGGGTTGGTTTGATCCAGTAGCGCACCGTGTGTTTCAGGAACTGGTTCTTTCCACCTCTCTGCTCTGCCTTCCATTTTATTAGATTTGTCCTACAACTGGCCGCCTCCATGACAGCAAAACACTGCTGCTCTGGGCTGTGACGTGGACATCACACAGGCTAGAGGAGGAGAAAATGTTTCTTTTGGTAGCTCACTCTAAAAAGTGAAAAAAAAAATTTCATTTGCAAAAACTCCAGCAAAGGGTCATTTGGACCTCATCGACCTCAGTGTATCATTGGCCACAACACCTGGCCTGGGTAATGCCAAGACCGATTGGCTTAGGCCTGGAGACTTGAATCAGTTCTAAGAAGAAGAGAGTGACATTTCCTTATTCTTTGGAGTGAGTTTTTACCCCTGGAAGTGGGAACACACATTCTTATTCACGTTCTAGCATGATTGTCTGTTAAAAAAACAGTATGCCTAACTAACTACAAAGCGAATTTGCAAGAGCAGTGTCTCTGACATGTTTTTCTTCATATTTGCAGATCTTAGCACATATTCTTTCCCATAACAGGTACTCAGAAGTGTTTGTTCAATGTGCATAAAATAGCGGCTTTCCAGTATAAGATGCAATTAGGTTTGTTACCTTTCATCAATTCTAACATCACTCATTCAGCACCTACTTTATACCACATGGAGCCCTGGTGGTACAGTGGTTAAGAACTTGGCTGCTAACCAAGAGGTCAGTAGTTCAAACCCACCAGCAGCTCCTGGGAAACTCTATGGGGCAGTTCTACTCTGTCCTATAGGGTCGCCATAAGTGAGAATTGACTTGACATCAGTGAGTTTTGGTTTGTTTTGGTTTTATACCAGGTATAAGGAGTGCTGGTGGTGCAGTGGTTAAAGCGCTCAGCTACTAACCAAAAAAGTCAGTAGTGTGAACCTACCAACTGCTCCTTGGGAGAAAGATGCGGCAGCCTACTTCTGTAAAGATTTACAGCCTTGAAAACCCTATGGGGCAGTTCTACTCTGTCCTATAGGGTCACTGTGAGTTGCAATCAACTTGACAGCATTGGGTTTGGTTTGGTTTGGTCTGGTTTGGTTTGGTTTGGTTTGGTTTATACCAGGTACAAAAGACCCATGGGAATAAAACGGTGAACAACACACAGCCCCTGTTTTTAGGGAACTTGGTCTTGTAAGAGAGAGAAAAATAAGCATCTAAACAGTTTCAATGAAATGTGTCAACGTTACTGCAGAGTTGAGGCACTTACTAGGATTTTGTGGAGGTAAGGAGGCATCCCAAAGGAATTCACCTCTATGTCGGGATATGACAGGCTTATGAAATCTTACCAAGAGAAGACATGGAAGGGATGGAGGCAGGAAGAAAATGGTCTGCTTTGGGGAGGTATATGAAAAGATCCTGTTATGGTATCTGCAGTTTACTCACGAAGCCTCACCAGAGATAGTGTGATACCATCTATGTTGGATGAGGGCAGTCAGTGGCTTTGACCAGGAACCCACACCTGTACGGCTTTGAGCTGGCACACAGTGAAGAGTGTAACTCTCCAGAAGCAGTTCCTACAAGTCTTTCAGCTTTGTTATCTTCCATCAGCACCAGAGAGACTTGCTTTTCAGGTTAATATTAGAAATGAGTTTTAATTTGTGAAAGTAAAGACGTTTGTATGTTAACATAAGGGATGTTAGAAATAGGTTGGCTAAATAGGTGATGTTCAGGAAATGTGGATTGGTGAAATTATTTTGGAGACCTTCCCATCCTTTTACGAATATGGTAAGAGTATATGCATTGTGACGGCTTTGGAATGGTCCCTGAGGCCTGACCCTTTTTTAATGGTGTCCAGTTATCATTTCCGAGGATACCAACTATGGCATTAGCTGGATCTTGTCTACAGCATGTGGTTTCTTTGCCTCCAATGAACCTTTCATGAGTGGCAACATCCAGCAGGACAGAAACTGGGACTTCACCTTAACGTACATGATGTATAGTTAGGATCTTTGGCGACCTGCTCACTCCCCTCTCTCTCTATATTATATTGGCAGTAATTCTTAGGGAAAAAAAAAAAAGCCCTAATACTTGTTTGTGAACCAACTGAGTGCGGGACATTTTCAACAAGCCCAGAGTGAAGGAAGAGCATGATATGATCTGACATGCCAGGCATTCACAGTGGCGGGGGCGGATAATAGGTGAGGTAGCAAGAAAGTGAGAACAGTCCAGCACGGAAGCCGGGGCAGGGCACTACAGGATGTGGAGTGCATGATCAGATGGTACATAAGGGCTGAAACGCTCTCATTAGATTTAGGAACGCGAGGGCCACTGATGGCCCAGGTGAGTGCAGTACAGCGAGCTGAGGCATAAATAGATACAATAGTTCACAGCTAACCATTACTGCTTGTTCTCTGTCTGCCATCGGAGCCCTGGTGGCACAATGGTTAAGAGCTCAGCTGCTAACCAAAAGACCGGCAGTTTGAATCCACTAGCCGCTCCTTGGAAACCCTACGGGGCAGTTCTACTATGTCCTATAGGGTCACTATGAGTCAGAATCAACTCGATGGCAATGGGTTTATTTGGCTGGCACTTATCTAAATGTCGAAGCTGTATCAACTTATTTAATAAGATTATCACTGTTATTTGCTGTCAAGTTGGCTCTGACTCAAGGCAACCTTACGTACAACAGAACAAAATGTTGACAGATCTCCATTCTCATGGGCATGTTTGAGTCGCCTGTTGGAGCTATTGTGTCAATTTATCTTATTGAGGGTTTCTCTCATTTTCATTGGTCCTCTGCTTTACCAAACATGATTTAGTAAGTGCTACTATGTTCTCCACTTTCCAGATGAGAAAATGGAAACACAAGGGGGTTGAGTAACTTGTTCCAGGCCTGAGCAATAGCAGATAATAGGCACAGGATTGCCACCCAGAAGTCTGGCTCCAAAGCTACAACAGGTGGGTAAGTGGGTAGGGGGGTGTCCTTCAGAAAGGTTGATTATACCTTAAGAAAAAGATAGTTCAATAGTCGAAGGGATACAGAAGGCCAAGGGATATATGTGTGTATGCCCATTACGGAAACCCTGGTGGTGTAGTGGTTAAGTGCTACTTTTGCTAACCAAGAGGTTAGCAGTTCAAATCCACCAGGCGCTCCTTGGAAACTCTATGGGACAGTTCTACTCTGTCCTATAGGGTTGCTATGAGTCGGAATCGACTCGACGGCAGTGGTGGTGGGTATGCCCATTACCATCAAGTCAATTCCAGGTTGCTTGTAAACAACCCTTAAAAAATCTACACCTTTCTGTGAAAGAAATCACCTGTGGAAAATACTCATTTGATTCCAATGCTACCCTTTCATTATGTTAGAAATAATCTCTTATCATGAGAATATAAAGGAATCTTAGTACAGAACATGCCAAGATGGTCAAGGGCAAAGTCGGCAAATACATGGAGATACTTCCCATTGTAAAATACAAAGGAGTCACTTCTAACTGATAAGGACCCCTTCCCACTGAGCTAAGACTAAACTTTAAAATCTTTCTCAGCAAAGACTTCCAAATTGCCTCAACTAATAATTCGAGTTGTCCTGTGGGACGAGGCTTCCATACCGGCTGCTCCACTGGATGCTCTTGGTAAGAAACATCCATTTCCTTTGACTTTGGTTCACATTTTTGAAAAATTCACTGTGATTCACTAATAAGTAAAAAGGGACAGATTGCATTTGTGCCCAAGCCTTATTTATTCAACATTTTATCATCCATTAAGAGTGTATTTTGATTTTATGAAGGTGTTGAAAGTGTTTCCTATCTTAATGAACAATACAGAAGAGTTCTGAATTTTGTGTAGCTTGATTTTATTAAATATTACTGTGGTTCATTGTATAATACAGTCTAGCTATAATTTTTTTTAAGTCCGTCTTTATAAAGCAGACAAATAAACACACCATTTCATGCATGTAACTGCATTATAGTACTTTATGTCCAGCTGGTCAATAACTGGCTTAAGCTAAAACTTTTTTTAAAAATCAGCTGGTGAATTTTTTTCCTTTTTTACTGTGCTGGGCAATGAGTTTTCTCTCTAAGTCTAAATACTTATTATTTTCATTCTTGGACATTCTCTTTTGTCATTTCTTGAATAATTTCCTTTCTTGCCTTTTTTCCCTCCTTTTATATTTTTCCAATCTTGCTGTCTTTTTACTTTTTGGGGTTTTAAATTTTGTGAACTTGTTTTTTTTAATCCTTAGATTGAGTCATTTATTTCAGAAACTATATTTAAATATCCAGAGAGGCTTTGTTCTTTTTTTCCCATACCATCTTTTTTTGTTTGTTTGTTTCATGGAATGTGAGACTCGGAAGAGGCACAGTGAGCCCTTACAGAAGCCTAATGCAGGAGATTGGATTATTGGCAGACTGTGGAGAGCGACACACGTTCACAGTGGCATGTCCGGCCGCCATCTTTGAGCAGGACACTGCTGTTCTTGACTCTGCACAAAATCCGACCGGCGAGAGATTTGGTTGCTATGCAACGCATAAGCTCTTGTTTCCTAAAACGGAGATTAGGTTTCTAGCAGGGGTTTGACTCATAATATTTCCTGTTTCATTTATCATTCCAGTTCACCCAAACTGTAAAAATCTGAGTCTGTTCTGGTTTCACTTCCTCAGCCATGACTGAACCAGGGAGAACCAGGGTGAAGCCCAACTTGGAAGGAAGGTGCAGCAAACTGCTTCCCAAAGATCACATCCATTGAAAACCCTATATGCAGTTCTACACTGCACACACAGGGTCATTATGAGTAAGAATTAACTCTGCAGCATCTAGCTTGGTTTGGTTTTGGTTTGAAAGTATGTTAAGGGGAGTGCATGATACTGATTGGCTGACTTCACTTTACTGTGTAAGTGGACTCAGAGCTGGCTGTCTATCTGCAATCCCCCCAAACAGTGGAAGGAAGACAGATTTATTCTAGAATGCCGACAACCATATTATAAGCATCAGCATTCCCAAACTTTCCCTTCAATTTCTTTAGAGAAGAACTTCTGGGATTTGGCCCACAATCAATATTGATTTCTTTTTTCTTTCTCCCATCTCCATTTGGACAGAGATTGAGGGATGTGAGTACCCCTTCAATTGCTCTCTCTCTCTTCAGCTACCTGTCTCAACCTCAGCCTTCTGCAGTCCCTCCTGACTCTGAGCCCAGAGCACTCTGGGACCTGATGAGTGCACTGGCTCTAACCTCCTCTGCAGCCTCTTGTTAGTGCAGACTCTGCAGCTCCCTGCCCCTTGTGAACTTTCAGAAATCTGCTGAAATCACTCATTATTATCGACCCCTTTTCTGCACCATTGTCTTTGATGATTTGAATTTATTCCTTTTTATATGTCTAGGCTTTTATTTCACTGAGGTCTTAGTGGGGCCAGGGGCTAATGCATATGTCTGATCTGCTTTCTAAATTAGAAAACCTTGGCTATTTTCTAAGGTGTATGTGTGTCCTCGATATAGATTTCTAACTGATGTTTGTAAACTGATTTTCCATAGCTATATTTTTTTTATATAGTACATGTGCAAAATTTTTTTCCTCCAGTTGAGCCTGAACTGCCTTCTGGTCTGAGCTGCTCACTCCTGACTCAGTTTCTTTGTAGCCCTGGGGGACCGTTCTCCCTCCTTCTACATATTTGGAGAATCCATTAAGGGCAAATGAATTCCTAATTCCTTCAGGAAGTCAAATCCAACTACTCGTGGCTCTCCCTTCTCTGAACTATAATTGAGCTATAATGACAGGATAAAGACATGTCTATACCACATAATCTGGCACTAAGTATACTTTTCATTATATAATTATCCACATGTTCTAATTAATCAATTCAGGAGGCACCAGCCCCTGGAGAAGGACATCATACTTGGTAAAGTAGAGGATCAACAAAAACAGAGGAAGACCCTCGATGAGATGGATTGACCCAGTGGCTGTAATGATAGGCTCAAGCATAACAATGATTGTGAGGGTGGCGTAGGACCAGGCAGTACTTTGTTCTGTTGTATGTGGGGTCGCTATGAATCGGAACTGTCTGGATGGCACGTAACAACAACAATTAATTAACTAATTAATGCTCTGCTTAATTCCAGAAGTTACTGGAGGCATGCCATATCTATCCCCAGAAACTCTGGTGGCGTAGTGGTTAAGAGCTATGACTGCTAACCAAAAGGTCAGCAGTTTGAATCCACCAGAAGCTCCTTGGAAACCCTATGGGGCAGTTCTACGCCGTCCTATAGGGTAGCTATGAGTCGGAATCTACTCGACAGTGACAGATTTGGTTTATGTTTATATCTGTCCCCCACCCTGACTGATTTAAATTTGCTAAAATCAGTGTCTCTTTTAAGATACGGCATGGTGCTGGAGATATGATCAAATATCAGTGCACACATACAGACTTTACTGACTACATAAATTTACACTGCCATCAATTCCCCTCTCCCTCTTGCATTCTTTTTAATTTGCTCAGTTTTTTCTTTCCCTTTTCTGAATCATCCAGGAAAAAATAGCTGGAAGAGTCAAAGGAATCAGAGAGATTAAAAAGAAAGTAGAAACAGAATAAAAAAGATGTGGGATAATTGATACCCTTCCAGTCCCTCTACTCTTCCTTATTATTTCTGTCCATTGTGTTCACCTTTTCTTGTGCAACAAAGAGTATGAGAATTCTTCCATGGTATGTAGGTGTATAATAATGAGCATTCTGATAATATTTAGGCAATTTGATAGCATATCCTACTGTGTTAACAAAATTTCAATGAGTTTTTCCATTCAAACATGTTGTTTGTACAGTTTTTATTTTTGTAAGAGAGGGCTGTCTGTTGAGAAACAGTGAAGTACAACTCTTCATGTTGATGGCTTGGAAAAGAGATGGGAGTAGTATCTCTACTTCTAGACAGAATACATCTCTCCCGCCAGATGCCATAGGATGCTGCTGTGAGTTTTTGACAGACTTGTTGCATTATTGAACTCAATCTCTTTCATAGATGCACTCACCTTTTCAACATTAATCTCTGTAGAAAAAAAGAAAAGTCTTTCTCTTGGCTGGAGGCATCTTGCATCTTTGAAACTATTGTTTTGATTGTTAGGCCGAAGCCCCCTGAACACACACTGACTTCTCCTGTGTTATTTGAGCACTGATCTAAAGCAATTTATGTGAAAAAATTATTTGAGAATTGTTAAAGACCATTGGTTGATCGTTTTTCTTACCTAACAGCCATATCGAAACTGAAAATTGGAAATTAAGATTGGCAGGAAAGGGAAACAAATTAGGGGGAAAACTTACTTCTTTTCACTCACAGTTTCAAGTAACATGTTTTTCATTAGCAGAGGTATTTTTCATGTGTTTTCTTAGTCTTCTCTCTATCTCTCCAGAATGAAGATTCACACTTAATATAAAAATTAATATACATTTTAAATTAACACATAATGAAAATTACACATTAATTTAACATTCTACATATAACTTTAAAATTGTGGTGCTACCACAAAAATTGTGTGTATTTCATCCTTCTGTCCATCTAGCGTCTATCTATAATGTGAATGAAAAGAAACTATTTGTAATGCTCACGTGTTAATGTTTCATGTACCATGCAGTTTAGAATTAGATCTGGATGTTTGCCAGAACCAAAAAAACCCAAACCTGTTGCAGTTTAGTTGATTTTGACTCATAGCAACCCTATAGGACAGAACAGAACTGCTCTGTAGGGTTTCCAAGGAGGAGATGATAGACTTGAACTGCTGACCTTTTGGTTAGCAGTCTGAGCTCTTAACCACTGCGCCACCTGGGCTCTGCTAGCCAAATCCCTAATTGGAAAAAAGAAGAACGCTCTAAGCAATGTAAGTAAACATTATCACACACAGGCTGGGTCTGTCATGGAAAGCACGCACGTTCTTGAAATCAAGTGGAGAAGGCCATGGCCAACATTGCTTTTAGGTCTACATGATCTTGACTGAGAATTTAGTGTACTAGATATGAAGAAACAGAAGGAATTTTGTGTGGGACATCAGGATATTTGGTAGTTTATGCAAATACACCTACATCTTATTTTTTCTTTCTTTTCTTTGTCTTGTTTGTATAGAGTCCTAAAATCTACTATTTGGAGTACATAGCTGGGCCACATTCATATGCTTCTTGGAGAATCCATTGTTTTTCATTTATGGCCTTCAAATTCTTACATTTAATGCTATAAACCTGCACTGTCAGTAGAACTTTCTGTGAGGACAGAAACGTTTTACATTTGTGCTGTCCAGTAAGGTAGCTAAGAGCTCGGCTGCTAACCAAAAGTTTGTAGTTAGAATCCACCAGCTGCTCAGCAGGAAAAGATGGGGAAGTTTGCTTCTGCAAAGATTACAGCCTTGGAAACCCCATGAGGCAGTTCTACTCTGTCCTATAGAGTCACTATGAGTCAGAATCGACTTGATGGCAATGCGTTTTTTGGTTTTGTCTAATAAAGTAGCTACTAATTACATGTGGTTTGTGAACTCTAGAAATACAGCTACTATTCAGTGAAGAAACAAATTTTCATTTTCATTTAGTTTTAATTCATTTAAATTTAAATAGCCACATGTGGTTAATGGCTACCATATGATCAGCACAGCTTAGGCTAAGGAGCCCTGGCTGTGCAGTGGTTAAGTGCCTGGCTGCTAACTGAAAGGTTGGCAGTTCAAATTCACCAGCTGCTCCACAGGAGAAAGACTGGCAGTCTGCTTCTGTGAAGATTTACATCCTGGGTAGCCCTGTGAGGCAGTTCTACTCTGTCCTATAGGGTCGCTATGAGTTGGGATTGACTTGATGACAATGGGTTTGGTTTTCTGGTTTTGGATAGGCTATGAAAGTATCAGCTTGCCAGTTTTTAAGACTAGCTGAAGTGTAAGATGGACAAGTTTTTGGAAAAATATAAAGCACTTTTCTTCATATTTTCATTGAACTGATTTTAAAGTGGTTTTCAAGTGAAATATATATATATCTCTGCATATATAACTATATATGCAGAGATATATATACACCAAAAAGAGTTCATAAGACCTGGTTATACAATACTATTATGCAAAAACTGAAAATGTTGCTGTAAAATTATGTGGCTAAGCAACACTTGTTGTCAGTGAATATTAGTATAGGCCTGGCAGTGAAATGCAGCAAATTTAAGGTAAAGTTACATTACACATGCTGTGCCAAAAAACATTCAGATGAATATTGATAAGTAAATAAGACAGTGTAAAATAAATTTGATTTAAATTTTTTTGTAGGTAGCCACAATTCATGAAGATAATCAGTTCAGCAAAAAGCAACAGGAAGTGCACATTAAAGAAGTAATTTTGAAGAAATTTCAATGTCACTTTTTGACATTTAGAAAAGAAAATGTGTCACTAATTATTATTATAAGAACCAAACCTATTGCCTTTGAGTCAATTCAGAGTCATAGCGACCCTACAGGACACAGTAGAACTGCCCCAGAGGGTTTCCAAGTGGTGGATTCGAACTAGCGACCTTTTGGTTAGCAGCCATAGCTCTTAACTACTAAGTCACCAGAGTTTCCTACTATTATTATATAACCACTAATAGCCAAAAGCAATAACTCTATGGCTTTTAAGCTATGAATTATGGTAATTCTATATTTCAATCTAAAATGTTAATAAAATAACTCAAGTTTTAACTCTGATCAGGTATGTGAAATCAGACGAATTACTTAAATTTTTATTAAAAATTGTTATTTAATAGAAAATTCTTTTTATTTAAAAAAAAGCTACAATACGATTTGAAATTTCTATCTTTCCTATGATGATGTGTGGTATTTTCCACCTTTCATCTTTGACGCTGATTCCTCCATTCTTGATACTTGCACAATGGGTATATATTAATTTTTAGGAAAAAATATTTTAATATTCAGATTTATCATACATATCTAATACTCCAATCAAGTCTGAACATTGCTGTAGTTTTATGTGTGTGTATGTGTGTGTGCATCTGAAGGGTACATTTGGTAAAGGAAAGGTGGGGCAGGTTCCATGTGCTAGAGTTATGAGTTAAACGATGGAGATCTGATCTAGTTGCAAATATTATAATAAAGAACAAAACCCCAAAACCCAGGACAAAGGTATAGGCTGTACTTGGAAACCATTTATGGAACCAAGCAGAAACCGAAAACAGCTGCCTGTGGAACAATGGGACGCAGGTTCCCAAAACCTGAATATGCTTCTCGATTGCAGCTCAGTCTGTGATTATAGCTTGACAGGAAGATACAGAATTATGTGTTTGCTCTTCTTTCAACCATTAGTTCCAAATTCCTTTGTATAAATGTATATTGGAGGAAAAAAAAGCTAAACTAGTAATCAAGAAATTGTTATTTTCCTGGTTCTTCCTCTTTATATATGTGTATTCTACAACAAATAACGTCTTTGGGCCTTAGTTTTCATATCCATTATGAAAAAAATTGAATAGACAATGTCTATGATATATTCTAATTAAAAATTTCTTCTCTGGTATAGAAGAGACAAAGTATTATGTAACCAGTAAGACTTCTACAAAAGGCAGTTGAAGGCACAGTCTATCTCTGTTGAAAGAGTCACAAGTCTCAAAGAAAGTAGTGGGATGGTTCTGAGATTTAGACATAAAAGAAGTGGAAAGACAATATGAATATTATTTGTATCTTTTGGGTGTGCACAGACTGTATAGTAGCATTCATTGTGAATACCAGAAATATGAAGTACAGGTAGTTCCTGACATGACAGGGCTCCGTTCCAACGAATCCATCCTAAGTTAGTCCTGACATAAGTCAAATGCCTAATTTTTTTTTTTTAGTTTTCATTATTATTATCTTTTATTATAAGTATCTTTATAATTTCAATCTTTTTTGTCTTTGGGGATGGAAACATTACATATAAACTTACAGATCTATTTTAATACCTAATACATTTTTTTACATATGTACATAAAAAATACACAAATCATAAAAAATAACTGCAATGATGAAGTTAACAACTGATGCTTCTGATGGTATAAACTGCTGGTCAGAGCCCTGGTGGTGCAGTGGTCATGCGGTCGACTGCTAACTGGAAGGCTGGGGTTTGAACTCGCCAAGCATCCACAGGAGAAAGCTGTGGCAGTCTGTTTCCCTAAAGATTTGCAGCCTTGGAAGCCATATGGGGCAGTTCTACTCTTCCCTACAGGGTTGCTGTGAGTCGGATCGACTCCATGGCAATGAGTTTGGTTTTTAATTACAAAAGCCATTGCCAATGATCCGATTTCGACTCATCCATGGTATACGCCTGGTCTACGATAAAGTTGGCGTCAGCCTTGTAACAATGAAGTCGGAGTCCTGATGGCTGTCGGGCACATGCGCAGTTCAATGGTTGTGGGTCGTTAGAGTTGAACATTGCCCAACTTTCTATCCCTTACGACTCCCTACACCGACACTAACACTGACTTCATTGTAGACCAGGACATAGCCTGTTATACAGCAGTGTTTTGAATGGTAAATCATAACATGGAACATCTGTGAGTGAACATCTGAGAGTGATAAAAAAAAAAAAACTAGTATCAGCTAATTATATGAGGCAACATAGTACGTAGTGCATATTACATATTACCAAAAAACAAAACAAAACAGATGGTTGTTAAGTGTAGCTCATCATAACTCAAATACCTTGTAAGTCAGGGGCTATCTGTAAAACAAACAAAAAACTCTATTTTAGTTCTAGACAAAATCAATTCATTTGCTTGGAAGGGCTTGAGGAAGTCATGGTGTCCACAGGAGAAATCAGTAAGAGCCTGGGAGCCTCCACGAGATAACCTCTGAGGTGGATTCACATAGGCCAGTGTCTGTCCTCAGCCTTGAATATCCAGAGATCAAGATTTCATGAGTATTTCACAATTTCTGGGCCTCCAGTGTGCACTCTCTGGTTAGTTCAAAAAGACAGAGTAGTACTGCATCCCGGTTAACGTCCATCAACACACCTCGTGGCCATGCCGACCAGAACTCTGTGGCTGTTCAGACACACTCATCCTTAATAAGCTGCATGTCAACCCACCAAAGTATCCGAGTCATGTGATATGAATGTTTAAGTACTCTGGCTTTTGCTAGTCACGTGTATCTATCTCCACAATATGGAGCTATTTGTTAAAGGGTCTAGATACTTGACTCAGCATGACTTATCTCTGAAAAATTCAATTATTTGAAACAATTAACCGTGTAGAACATAATTTCAGAATTGGAATAAAAGTTTTTTCTTCGATGCTTTCTGAAGTTACGTTTATAGGTACGTGAGAGTGAGTTGTTTGCATATGTGCTGGTTAATATTTTGTGTCGTCTTGGCTAGGTTATGATGCTCAGTTGTGTGGTCAAAAGCCAGTCTAGATGTTGCTGTGAAGGCATTTTATAGATGTGATTAACTTTTACGATCACTACACTTAAAAAAAAAAAAAACACTTTAAGTGGAGCCCTGGTGGTGCAGTGGTTAAGAGCTCTGTTTGCTAACCAAAAGGTTGGCAGTTCAAATCCACCAGCCACTCCTTAAAAACTCTATGGGGTAGTTCTACTCCGTCCTATAGGGTCACTACAAGTCAGAATCACTCAATGGCAACAGGTTTTCTGGTTTTGACTTTAAAGATTACGCTTGATAATAAGTGTGGGCCTATCCAATCAGATGAAGACCTCAAGAGCAAAAACAGGTTTTCCAAAGAAGTCATTCTGCCTCAAGACTGTAACATAAAAATCGTGCTTGAATTTCCAGCCCGATGACTTGCCCTACGAATATCAGACTTGCAGCCCCTCCAATTGCATGGGCCAATTCATTAAAATAAATACATCTATTTGAGCGTCTATCTATGTATCTATCTGTTTATCTGTATAATTGGTTCTGTTCCTGTGGAGAACCCGGATTCATAGAGTATTACGTATACATATGTATACATACATGCATACGTATATGTATATATATATGTGATATCTAGAGAGGTATAGATAGATAGATCTATAGATACATAGACAGATAGATGAGAAAACTACATCTTCCCTTGTCATAAAACTCCTAAGAAAAAATAGTAGCAGGCACTGGTTACCTCATTCCTAACCCTGTGTACTGACAATAAGGATCAGTATTTCAGGAAATCTCATGCATTCGAGAAAAAAAAATTCTTCTTGAAATCTACCATTCATAGAGAGTTTTAAGAAAGATAATACACTTCATCTTTCAAAACACACACATAATATATTCGCACACACACATTAAGAGAAGCTCTAAAATTCTTAGGGCTGAAGAGATGAGACGTGACTACCCTAATGCTTTATTTGCGTAGTTCACGCCTGTACAGACTCAGTTGGTGTTTGCATTTGCAATTTTTTTCTTCTGAAAAACAATTTGCATGTTCAGCTATTTAGTTTGCATATTTTGATTCACATGGGGCATGCATAGCAGCCTGTTTGTGGTACATGGCTGTTACTCAGCTGCTGATATTTGCAAGTCTTATCTGGTAACATGAATGTCCCTTTGGCCCACTGGTGACCATTCTGCTCAGCCATGAAGCCCTGTTAACAGCAAAGGGTGGCTGGCCTCTGTGGGTTTAGCTAAGAGTGGCGTGGTCTATGGAATGTTTTCTCGTCCTCACCCGACTGCAGGTGAAGTGCCTCTGGGAAGACTTTGCTCAGGTTACAGAACCAGCTTTAGTATTTTGTGGAATGATCTGAGGCGTGGAAGAAGAAAGCAAGCCAGAGCCTCTATAACTCTATTTATTATAATGTACTACTTTGCAGCTTCAGTATCAGGCCCTGGAGGCAGTTTTCAGGCAAGTATAGCACAGTGAAAAGAGCAGGGACCTTGGTGACAGACAGCTACCGGTTTGAAGAGCTTTGTGACCTCATTTCAGTTAATTAGCCTCACTGACTTTCAGGTGCTTTATCTTTGAATTGGAAATAACAATAACACATCACGGGATTGTGGTGTGAATTAAAGGTGATATTATAGAAAAAGCTGGTGCGGTGCCTGGTATATAATGTAGTGAAGTGCCCAACACATGTTAGCTGGTATTGCTGGTTCAGTTTCACTCCTTTTGAGTTTGATGAGCACCAGGGAAGGTAGGTTGTTCTTTTCGCATTCTAAGATCATCACCATTGAAGGATGAGACAATAAAAAAGGAAGCTTCGGCTCTTTAATTTCTGTAGGGTGGAGGGCCAAAGATTTGGTTGGTTTGGAGCTACGGATTACAACTCTGGAACCCCTAGGTGTTGCAAATGGTTAGCATGCTCAACCGTTAACCAAAAGGTTGGAGATTCGATTCTACCCAGAAGCACCTCTGAAGAAAGGTGTAGTGATGCATTTCCACTGAAAACCCTACAGCCCACCGTTCTACTCTGACACACATGGGGTTGCCGCAAGTCGGAGCCAACCTGATGGCAACCAGTAAGGATAACTCCGACAATTTCCCAGTAATGCTGAAAACAAGGTGGAAAATTTCAGAGACCACTCTCTAAGATTGAGCTCAGCTCAGAGATTAAATACAAACTCCCGGAGAGTAGACTGCAAGGTTTTTAATATTGTTATTATTATTCTTCACAACTGTCCCATGTTGAGTAACACACGCCCTGTTAATTGAACTGAATTGAGTTCCTGAGAGACTTTGGATTGAATTACTCTCATTTTTGCTAAGAGAATTGCATGGAAATACAAACTTACTGCTTTACGTGAAATCTGCTAGAGAGATTTAAAATTTCTCAACCCTCTCTTTCAGCTTTGCTGCTTCGAAGACTCAAAAAATGGCCTGTCTCAGAGAAACCTTGCATATTACAATTCAGATTTTAGACATGGCAGGGGCTCATTGATGGTGGAATTTATTTCACGTTACATTTGGGGCATGCGTGAGATTTAAAAGCAATGCTTTTTCCCCAAAGTACTCACTACAAAAGATACATCACACATACTCAGGCTGTTTAAACTCAGCAAGGGGAATATCAACAGATTTTTCTCCAAGCGTGCTCTGTGATCAACTGGGGAAATAAAATGTTTCATATGGAAAGCAACGCATTGAAACAGTTCCGGTGCATTAAAGCCTAGGGGTATCTGCCCTATTTGGTTGGAATTGTTGGCAGCTTCAAACGCAGAAGCAGTGTTTATATAGGTGTATGTACATATGAATGTTATTTTTGCCCTTATGAAATAGTTTTCTGACTTAGACACCTTCAATGTTTTAAAGAACATTTATGAAGGTGAGAAATATCATTAATAATTTTTTTTTTTTGGCATGGATTGCTTAAGTCTCAGTGAAGACCCTCTAAATTGTAAGTAAAAAACTTGAACTAATGCTAATTTTCTTTTAAAAGAAATGTAGTGGTTCACCAACTAGAATATTCAAGGGGTGACTAGCTTCAGACACGGTGTGATCAGGGGATTCACAGTCATCTTCAAGACTGTCTCTTTTTCCCTCCACTCTTGACCCTGCTCTCGTACTGGTGTCCTTCTCAGGAAGGCCATGATCCGTAATCACACAGGTAGTTACTGGCAGCTCTAGGCTTATATTCTCCTAACCATCACACGACTCGCCACCAGCTCAATGCCACTGCCATTGAGTTGATTCAGACCCATGGTGATCCCATGTGTGTCAGAGTAGAACAGTGCTCCATAGGGTTTTCAATGGCTGATTTTTCAGAAGTAGATCTCCAGGCCTTTTTTAAAAGGTTGCCTCAGGGTAGATTCAAACCTCCAAACTTTTAGTTAGCAGCTGAGCTCGCTAACTGTTTGTACCACCCAAGGACTCCACATTGCCCTTCCAAAAACCAAACCCGTTGCCATCAAGCCTATTCCAACTCATAGCACCAAGTAGAACTGCCCCATAAGTTTTCCAAGGAGCAGCTGATGGATTGGAACTACTGACCTTTTGGTTAGCAGCCAAGTTCCTAACCACTGCACCACCAGGGCTCCCTATTGGAGTTCAGCAATCCCAGAGAAAAGGAATGCGTCTCTTCTGATACCTTGACCACAGGTTCCCAGGTTGACTTGGCTCACATGACTAAATCAAGAGCTAGGGCTGCGGCTTAGGTTTACTATGCTGGGCACACTGTTGTCACTTTTCCTTTGCTATTGTAGAGAGGAGCAGTCAGTCAGCACCGCTGTAACTATGTGGACTCATCTCCTCATTGAAAAGGGCCTAGTTCCAGAAGGAGGGAAATGGGAAAGTATGCAGCTAGATGGAAACTTAGCTATGGGCAGGGGTCGGCAAACTGCTATATGCTGGGTAAATTCACCCCACTGCCTGTTTTTGTATAGCCTGTGAGCTAAGGTTTGTCTTGACGTTTTTAAATAGATGGGGGAAAAAAAAAGAATAGCAGTTTTTAAATTTAAGTTTCAGTGCTCATAAAGTTTTTTTTTTTTTTAATTTTACTGGAACACATCCACGCCCCTGCATTTAGGTATTGTCTGTGACTGCCTTCATGCTAGAGTTGGGTGATTGTGGCAGGGACCATGTGACCCCAAAAGCCTAAAGCATTTACTGTATAGTCCTTAACAGGAAAAGGTTGCTGACCTTTGTATTCTAGCATTGCATCAGTAACCAAAATTTGGGACACTAACCCCCTTTCCACTAGATGTAATATTGACATCTTAACAGTGAGTCTTCCAACTCAAGAACATGGAATATCTTTCCATCTATTTCAGTTTCTTTAATTTCTTTCAGCAGTGTTTTACAATTTTCATTGTACAAGTCCTTCACAACCCTGGTTAGATTTACTCCTAGGTATTTTACTCTCTTAGAGGCTACCCTCCCCTCCCTCCTAACCATCAAAGATGGTTCCTTTAACACAACAGAGAACCCCTGAGGGAGCAGGAGAGCAGTGGGATGCAGACCCCAAATTCTCTTAAGACCAGACTTAATGGTCTACTGAGACTAGAAGGACCCCAGTGGTCATGGCCCCCAGACCTTCTGTTGGCCCAGGACAGGAACCATTCCCGAAGCCAACTCTTCAGACATGGATTGGACTGGACAATGGTTGGAGAGAGATGCTGGTGAGGAGTGAGCTTCTTGGATAAGGTGGACACTTGAGAGTATGTTGGCATCATCTGCCTGGAGGGGAGATGAGAGGGTGGAGGGGGTTAGAAGCTGGCGAAATGGACACGAAAAGAGAGATTGGAGGGAGAGAGCAGGCTGTCTCATTAGGGCGAGAGTAACTGGGAGTGTGTAGCAAGGTGTATATGGGTTTTTGTGTGAGAGGCTGACTTGATTTGTAAACTTTCACTTAAAGCACAATAAAAATTATTTAAAAAAAAAGGTTGTTCCTTTTTGTGTGTAAACCTTTTCATGAGTTTTTATAGTAGTGGTCTCATACAATATTTGTTTTTTTTGTGATTGACTTATTTCACTCAGCATAATGCCCTCCAGATCCATCTGTGTTGTGAGATGCTTCACAGATTCGTCATTTCTCTTTACCGTTGTGTAGTACTCCGTTGTGTGTGTGTTCCATAGTTTGTTTATCCATTCATCTGTTGATGGGCATCTAGTGTTTCCCTCTTTTTGCTATTGTGAATAATGCTGAAATGAACATGGGTGTTCGTATGTCTATTTGTGCGATGGCTCTTATTTCTCTAGGATATATTCCTAGGAGTAGGATTGCTGGATCATATGGTATTTCAATTTCCAGCTCTCTAAAATTTGTTTTTTTTTTTTTAAGGAAGCTCCATATTGTTTTCCAAAATGGTTGTACCATTTTGCGTTCCCACCAGCAGTGCATAAGAATCCCTCCCTGCAGCCTTTCCAACAATTGGTGTTTTCTGTTTTTTTGATTCGTGCCAGTAATGCCTGGGTGAGATTGTATCTCATTGTGGTTTTGATTTGCACTTCTCTAATGGTTAGTGATGGAAAGCATTTTCTTATGTGTCTGTTAGCCACTTGAATATCTTCTTTGATGAAGTGTTTGTTCATTTCCTTTGCCCGTTTTTTAAATGGATTATTTGTTTTTTTTTTGTTGTAGAGGTGTTGGATTTTCCTGTAGATTTTAGAGTTTAGAACTTTGTCGAGTTTTTCACAGCCAAATTTTTTTTTTTCCAGCCTGCAGGTTCTCTTTTTACTCTTTTGGTGAAGTCTTTTGACGAGTATAAGTGTTTAATTTTTAGAAGATCCCAGTTATCTAGCTTATCTTCTGGAGTTTGTGTGTTATTGTAGTTTGTATCCTGTTAATGCTGTGTATTAGGGCTTCTAGGGTTGATCTTATTTTTTCTTCAGTGATCTTTAAAGTTTTTGGTTTTATATTTTAGGCCTTTGATCCATTTTGAATTAGTTTTTGTGTATGGTATGCAGTATGGGTCCTATTCCTTTTTTTTTTTTTTTTTTTTGCAGATGGACATCCATTTTTGCCAGCACAATCATTAAAAAGACTGTCTTTTCCCCATTTGATGGACTTTAGGCCTTTGTAGGAGACCTGGTGACCATGGGTGGATGAATTTACATCTGTGTTCTCAATTCTGTTCCATTGGTCAATGTACCTGTTGTTGTACCAGTATCAGGCTGTTCTGACTACCATAGCTGTATAGTAGGTTCTGAGGCCAGGTAGTGTGAATCCTCCTACTTTGTTCTTCTTCAATAGTGCTTTACTTATCCAGGACCTCTTCCCTTTCCATATAAAGTTAATGATTAGTTTTTCCATCTCTTTAAAGAATGTTGTTGGTATTTGGATCGGGATTGCATTGTATTTGTAGATTGGTTTGGGTAGAATTGTCATTTTCACAATGTTGAGTCTACCTATCCATGAGCATGGTGTATTTTTCCATTTATGTCGATCTCTTTTAATTTCTTGCAGTAGTGTTTTGTAGTTTTTCTTTGTATAAGTCTTTTACAACCCTGGTTAGATTTATTCCTAAGGATTTTATATTTTTAGGGACTATTGTAAATTTTTTTTTTATTGTAAATGGTATTGTTTTCCTGATTTCTTTTCCATTGTTCTCTTTATTGGTGTATAGGAATCCAACTGATTTTTGTATGTTTATTTTGTATCTTGCTACTCTGCTGAATCTTTCTATTAGTTCCAGTAGTTTTCTTGTGGAGTCTTTGGGTTTTCTACATATAATACCATATCATCCACAAATAAGGAGAGTTTTACTTCTTCATTACCGATTAGGATGGTCTTTATTTCTTTTTCTTGCCTTATTGCCCTAGCTAAGACTTCCAGCACAATGTTAAATAGAAGTGGTGAAAAAGAACATCCTTGTCTTGTTCCTGTTCTCAAGGGGACTGTTTTCAGCATCTCCCATTAAGAATGATGTGGCTGTTGGTTTTGTATAAATGCCCTTTATTATGTTGAGGAATTTCCCTTCTATACCTATTTTACTGACAGTTTTTTTTTATCAGCAATGGATGTTGGACTTTGTAGAATGCCTTTTCTGCATTGATCGAGATGACCATGTGATTCTTTTACGTTCCCTTATTTATATGGTGGATTACGCTGATTGAATTTCTAATGTCGAACCATCCCTGCATGCCTGATATGAACCCCACTTGGTAGTGGTGTATTATCTTTTTGATCTGATACCGAATTCTGTTGGTTAGAATTTTGTTGAGAATGTTTGCATCTATATTCATGAGAGATATTGGTCTGCAATTTCATTTTTTTGTGCTGTCTTTACCTGGTTTTGGTATCAGGGTTATGCTGGCTTCATAAAATGAATTCTGAAGTATCCCTTCCTTTTCTATGTTCTAAAATAGTTTAGTACTGGTGCAAGCTCTTCTCTGAAAGTTTGATAGAGTTCTCCAGTGAAGCCATTTGGACCAGAGCTTTTTTTGTTGGGAGCTTTTTTTTTTTTTTTTAAATTATATTTCCAATCTCTTCTCTTGTTATGGGTCTGTTAAGATTTTCAACATCATTCTGTGTTAGTTTGGGTAGGTAGTATGTTTCTAGAAATTTGTCCACTTCCTCTAGGTTTTCAAATTTGTTGGAGTGTAGTTTTTCATAGTACTCTGTCATGACCCTTTTTATTTCAGTTTGGGTCTGTTGTAATACCCCCCATTTTGTTTCTTACTTGAATTATTTGTGTCCTCTCCTGTTCAAAGGAGTTTAGATGTATCATTGTATCCAATCCTCACAACAACCCTTGAGAATAGGCACCACCCTTGTTCCCATTGTAGAGATGAGGAAGTTGAGGCATACAGAGATTAATTGTCCATAGTCACACAGCATGTCAACGGCAGACACAGGTGCAAACTCAAATAGCCTAATTTTAGAGTCCATGTTCCTCCCTACCACGTACTAATCTAGACTGGTCCTGTCTATGAATACTTCCAGAAAGTGGTTAGTATCTTGAGTGTGCTGATGTCATCCTGTAAGTTCTTTGTGTTTTAATTTTTTTTTATTAATCAATTCCATCTTGTACTTTTAAATTGTTGTTTTAAAAGGTTTTAGAAGGGAGGGTCATACATATGGGTGCTTAGTTTACTGTCCTGATGAAAGTCTTGGTTCATTATGTTCTTACCATTTTGTTGGCCAAGGGGAGGAGGGGAGGAAAAGAGAGATACCCTAGGGAACAGTAAATGGTTATATTTGCTATTTCACCAACGCTGTATTGTTTCACCCTTCCCTCATTTGCCCATGTTCTTCCTTCTACCTGCCTTCTTTGTTTTGGTAATTCCTATACCAAACCAAACCCATTGCTATTGAGTCAATTCCGACTTACAGTAACCTATAGGACAGAGTAGAACTGCCCCATGGGGTTTCCAAGGAGTGGCTGGTGGATTCAAACTGCTGAATTTTCAGTTAGCAGCTGAGGTCTTAACCACTGTACCACCAGGGCTCTGGTAATTCCTATATGCCTCTCAAAACTCACCTCCTCTGAGAAGCCTTGCTGATTTGCCAGTTTGAGTTACAGGTTGTTTCCACTGTACTCTGGGAACATCCCTATTATTCAGTTCTGTAATAGTGAACTCTCTGATTCCTTTCCCTAAAGGCTCTAAGCAAAGTCTAGGTGGGGACATGCTATCTCCAATACCCAGCAGACACCTGACCTTTAGTTTTTCACTTCTGAATTACTGCGTGAGTGAAAGCAATGCATAATAGGCTGTTTTCTCACTCCCAAATTCTATGAAGGAACCAAGTTTATTCAGGTAGATTAGGTATATAATTGTATTGACACAAACACAGTTGAGCTGTAGCTGAGAAAGTCATCAATGGGGAAAGTCTCCAGATGCCCTTAGAATTCTAGGCAGAGTGACTGGATTCCTATGTTTCTGAGTTCCGTCTTCTCTGTTGTTTTTTTCTAACTAGGACCTCAGTTATGGAACATTGCCTTGGTAAACCAATCTTTTCTCAACTTACTCTTTTTTCCTTCAGGAGAAACAAAACAAAAATAGAGTAAATGAGTAAAAGATATCATCTGAAAGCTCTGCATAATAAAATCTGCTAAAGGAGGCTCTAATTGGTGTCTTTAATTCAGTTTCTGAATTTTTACTTCTACTACTAGAATCTCTATCTCTATCTATGGAGCTATTTCAGCATCCTGTATTGTTGCGAAGGAGCCCTGGTGGCACAGCGGTTAAGAGCTCAGTTGCTTACCCAAAGGTCAGCAGTTTGAATCTACCAGCCTCTCCTTGGAAACCCGATGAGTTGGAATTGACTGGACGGTAATGGGTTTATGGTTACCAGAAGCTCTAGCTTATCTTTCCTGGAACATACTCTCCACACTGCTACCAAATTCAGCTTTCCAAAGCTAAGAAAGATTCATGTGACTCTCTTTTAATTTTATTTCATCCTTAGAGTAAAGTCCAAATATCTCTGAGATGTACCTAAGGTTCATCCAATCTGGCCCCTGCCAATCTTCCCACTCTTCATCTCTGTACAGTCTCCAGAGTTGAACCAATTCTCTTGCCTTTGTTAGCTTCTAGAAGTTGCCTGCATTCTTTGGCCCATGGTCTCTTCCTCCATCTTCAAAGCCAGCAGTGGTGGGTCCAGTCCTTCAAACATCACATCACTCTGACCATTTCTGCACCCCTCTTTCACTTTGAAGGATGCTTCTCATTACGTTGGGCCCACCCAGATAATCCATGACCATCTCTCTTCAAGGTCAGCTGATTAGCACCTGCAATCTTAATTCCCCTTTCCCATGTAACAAGACTTATTCACAAGTTCTGGTAAGGATATGGACATCATTGGGGGGGCCAATATCCTACCAGCCACAATCTCCCTACTGCCTTTGCTACCGTGTACTCTTTGCTCCAACCCAACCACAGAAGTTGCTGTTACTCAGAGCATCGTTTGCATCCACACCTCTTTTTTGCTCGTGTTGTTCTCTATGTCTGAATAAACGTTCCTCCCATTCTATGTATATTATTGAAGTCTTAAATCAAATGTCATTTTCTCCAATGTCTTTTTTGAGTGCCCCAGGCAGAATCAATGCTCCTTTCTCTGTCCTCCTACACCACTTTGTTCATACCACCCTGTCATGGATTGAATTGTGTCCCCCAAAAGTATCTGTCAATTTTGCTAGGTCATGACTCCCTTGTGTGATTGTATGCTTGCCTACCATTTTATCTCCTGATGTGATTTCCCTATACGTTGTAAATCCTGTCACTATGATGTAGTAAAATGGATTAGTGGCAGTTATACTGATAAGGTCTACAGAATTAAGTAGTGTCTTAAGCCAATCTCTTTTGAAGATATAAAAGAGAAGGGAGCAGAGAGACATGGGGACCTCATACCACCAAGAAAGCAGTGCTGGAAGCAGAGCGTGTCCTTTGGACCTGGGGTCCCTTTGTGTAGAAGCTCCTAGTCTGGGGGAAGACCGATAGGTTGATGAGAAGTCTGGCAGAGAGAGAAAAACTTCCCCTGGAGTGGATGCCCCAAATTTGGATATTAGCCTACTTTACTGTGAAGAAATAAATTTCTCTTTGTTGAAGCCATCCACTTGTGGTATTTCTGTTATAGCAGTACTAGATGCCTAAGACACATCCATTTTAGGTAGATTGCTCTGTACTGGGCTAACTTTTCCAGCGCACTTTAATTCTCTGGAGCTACTCTACCTGAATCATTTTTTACATCTTCTCTAATGTCCAGCAAAAACACTGTACGTAGAAGAAGATCAAAGATATGTGCATAGTGGAATTAGATGTTTAAAGTCACTAAGTCGTTTAAGTAGTTGTGTTCCTTTAGGTGGTAGGGTAGAATTTATTTATTGTCCAGAAGTTCATGTATCAGACAGTTACATAAATTGATAGCACTTGTGGGGAGCCATGGAAAGGAGGTGAAGTTTTAGGTACATTTTTTAGTCACTACTGAACTGCCTGTTGTGTGTCTGATTTCCTTCCTCCCAGCAACAGAAAGATAAGACTCTCTGGAAACCTTATAGGACAAAAGTACTTAGAATCTCTTTCACATAACTTCTAGGTTTGAACTGTATCTAAATAAGTGCAAAGTTACTTTTCCGACTTGAGAGAACATTCTATATAGTAGAGTGATTATATATACATATATATGAAGCACTAGACTTGTATGTTGTAGGTTTCCAAGAGAGATTTTTAAAAATTTTTGCATTGTTGTAGTTGTTATATCTTTAAAAAGTGAAGATATATTGTAAGTCCTTACAAGAATGATGACTTATTTGAGTATTTTATATTTAAAAAAAATCTAAATATAATTTTTGTAAAGAATAGGATATTTTTCACTTCTCAAAACTATGAAACATTAGATAAGCATTATGCCTACCGGTGCAAGGTATTTAAACACATGAATTAATTTCAACCTCCACAACCCCTCACTGGACAGGTGAGGAGAATGACTCTCAGAACACTGACTCTCAGAGCAAGCTAGCAGGGATTCACGGTCAGGTCTTCGTAGCTCAAAAGTGGCTGTTACACTCGATGTGACTAGTTCCAACATCATGTATAGAAGACCCTGCACTTGCTTTCAGAGTGAATACTTCCGAATGTGCACACCGAGAATCCTGATGTGAGGAGCTACTAAAAAGGGCATAATATTTGGAATCTGAAGTTCTGCAGCCTTGGGCAAGTTGGTTAACCTTTCTGGTTTTTAATTTATTTAAAAAAAAAAAAAGAAATAATAAAGACTATCTGATAATTTTGTGAAATTAAATAAGTTGGTTTGTTTTGCTGTGTGTCATTCCATTTTTGAAGAGTTTGGACAAAGGAGGCACTTGCTGCCATAAACCTCACTGCTCAGAATCCCGTTCTCCATTGTATAGCAAGCGAGAATGCCTCCTGAGTCGAACATCAGACGTGCTCCTGAGTCGAACATCAGACGTCCTTAGGGATATAAACACCTACCAATTGGAGCCTTTCAGACTGTTAGTCATAGTCTTATATGTAAATTATTGTAATTACATGACACATAGCTGACAGAAGATCGCTGAATGGGTTTTTTTGTTTGTTTTGTTTTTAATAAAGAGGGAAAAAGGGTAAGGGAGAGCCTGGGGTCCTAGTGATGGGTAAGCTGGTCTTCATGGGAATGGCTTTGAGTGTTTTGTGCTGGTTGTGAAGGGAGAAGAAAGAGAGAGCACGAGTGAGTCAGACAGAGAGACCAGAGAGACAGGAAATGAAATTCATAGAGGAAGCTGGGCAAGGCCAGGGCAGAGTTCAGCCTGTGATTGCATTTGTCTAGGGCTCTGGTGGGGAGGGGTACCCCCTGGGCTGGTGGCACTGTCCTGGCTCTCTCTGCAGAGGAGCACCTGGTTGGAATGCCAGGGCTATATGGAAGGTGGCTGCTCTCCTTTAAACACGTTCTTGGTGTCAACTGGTTTACTGTCCACTTCAAGCCAGTGTCTGCCTGTCTCATCTCGTTTGTTTCCTGTGCCACATGGAAAAGGAAAGAGGGAGAAGAGAGGAAAACAATGAAGAACAGGAAAAGGTACACACCTTGTCACTGGAGAAAAAGAACAATATCCTACTGCCAAGCTTTCCCTTCCAGGGAAAGGAAATACTCTCTTGGAAGCCCAATCCCTGTCTGCAAGGACCACAAGAACAGGGCAGATAAACTCTAAACAAGGCACTCACAGGCTTACAGTAAGCAATGTATAAAACCAAACCTGTCGCCATTGAGTTGATTCCAACTAATAGCGACCCTGTAGGAAAGAGCAAAACTGCCCCATAGAGTTTCCAAGGAGTACCTGGTGCATTCGAACTGCTGACCCTTTGGTTAGCAGCCGTAGAACTTAACCACTACACCACCAGGGTTCCAAGCAAGGTGTGCGTGGGATTAATTGTGCTTACTTACTAGTCTGTAGTGCCCAATTTTCACACACCGTATGGTGAAATTATGCACTACAGATTAGTAAGTAAGCACAAGTAAGCCCTTGCATACCTTGCTGATTGGGTAATCTGTCCCTGCATAAGAACTTACAGATTTCTCTTCTCCTGGAAAGAAAGGGAGGCATAAACATTCCACATCAAACTTGTAATCTCACATTGTAAAAAATGATGACAGATAATTTGCTAAAAGTTTCCCGAATCATTTCTTCATGTCTATTAGTATCATGAGTGGGTAGTGCTCATCTTATAGATGGTCTGCTTTCTTGGAATTTGATTGTAATTCAGTTTTCTAAACTCAAAGCTTATTTTATCACAGGAGAAAATATGACTAATAAAGATGAGTTTTTGGATGCCATTTTAAAAGCCCATTTCACTCATAATATAGCTAAGCTTCTATATTATTTTTTTCATTTCATTTATTATTCATTCTTCCCTTTGAAGGAATAAAATTTATAACGTTGTCAACTTTTAACTACTTTACAAATCTTGTTTATAATGCAATCGGTTGCCAAAAAAGGTTGTGAATAACATGGTTATTTTAAATACATTGATTTAATCTTTAATAAACATGATTGAGTCCTGATCTGTGCCATCCATTGCTCTAAGGACAGAGACACAGCAGAGAACAACACTGACAAAAATCCCTTTCTTGGTGCTTCCTTGTGGAGAATCGTTGAGCTCTCTCCTGTCCCTCTACCCAGCTTCACCAGAGTTACCACCCCCATAGGTTAGAAGGAACAGGGTTTACCTAATTTTTCCTGATACGCAAACTAAGAGCACATGTATTTCGCAGCTCAGTTTCAAATGACATTGCTGCTTCTGTGTGCTTTTTCCATGAAAACAAGCTGAGGAGCTGGGAAGACATCTGACGTTACATTCTTGTGGCAATTTTACCATTGCTACCCTAAAACGCTGGTTTTCAAGGGGGTGCAACCACAGATTTAAGCAGAAAGTACCTGGTCTTTGGTCCTGCCCACTGCATGTCTGTCTCTCTGTTTCTGTCTCTGTCTCTCTCACACACACACAAACATGCACACACAGCTCCTGTAACAGAGCAGCCAGGCACCTAGAAGATCTTAGGGACCTGTTGGAAATGGGCAGGGGTGGGAGGCCTACTGAAGGGGATCCCCAAAATACTCATTTCTCACAGACTGTTTTTGCTATCGTCCTTGGGTGAAACAAACGGTTGAGCACTAGACTACTTAGCTGAAAGACTGGCAGCTTGAATCCACCCAGAGCCTCCTCAGGAGACAAGCCTGGCTGTCTTCTTCTGAAAGATCACACCATTGAAAACCCTGTGTAGCAATTCTATTCTGCATACATGGGGTCTCCAAGAGTTGGAATCAACTTGACAGCACCTAACAGCAGCTGAATTTCAAACTCAGATCTTTCTAGTTCAAAAGCACATGTTATTTTCAGTTTAACTGTTCTATGTTCCGATTCCATACATGGAAAATACTCTGCATTTGCTTTTAAAAGTAATTCTTCTGAATACATTAAACATTCTGATGTTTGATATGGTTGGTTGGTTGAAATATTCTAAGAAGAGGAGCCAGATTCAATGTTTTGGGGATATTTGATTTGTTTAGTTTCTAGACCCATAGTGGTTTCACTTCCAGGCAATCTCTAGTTCCATCTTCCCATTTTATAGACCTGGAATCCACAAAATAGGGTGAACTGCTCAGGATCACGCAGCCCGTTACAGACAAATTGGGGTGAGAATTAATCGTTTTTGCTGTTAGGTGCTGCCAAATTGGTTCTGACTCATAGGGACCCTAGGTACAACAAAATAAAACACTGCCCAGTCCTGCTCCATTCTCACAATTGTTGTTGTGTTTGAGTCCATTATTGCAGCCACTGTGTCAATCCATCTTGCTAAGGCTCTTCCTCTTTTTCGCTGACCCTCGATATTACCAAGCATGATGTTCTTCTCCAGGGACTCATCCCTCCTGATGACAAGTTCAAAGTATGTGAGACAAAGTCTTGCCAACCTTGCTTCTAAGGAGCACTCTGGCTGTACATCTTCCAAGACAAACTTGTTTGTTCTTCTGGCAGTCCATGTATATTCAGTATCCTTCATCAATACAGCTAACCAAAAGCTGCTAGCCAAAGGGTCAGCAGTTTCGGCACTGGATTTGGGCTGGGTACCATAATTCAAAGGCATCAGTTCTTCTTTAGTCTTCTTTATTCATTGTCCAGGTTTCCCACACATATGAGAAGGTTGAAAATACCATGACTTTGGTAAGGTGCACCTTAGTCCTCAAGGTGACATCTTTGCATTATAACACTTGAATGAGGTCTTTTGCAGAAGACTTGCCCAATGCAAATCATTTGATTGCTTGACTGCTGCTTCCATGGGCATTAACTGTGGATCCAAGTAAAAGGAAATCCTTGACAACTTCAATCTTTTCTCCATTTATCATGATGTTGCTTATTGGTCCAGTTGTGTGGATTTTTTTTTTCTTTATGTTGAGGTGTAATCCATATTGAAGGCTGTAGTCTTCGATCTTCATCAAAAGTGCTTCAAGTCCTCTTTGCTTTCAGCAAGGAAGGTTGTGTCATCTGCATAAGGAAGGTCGTTAATGAGTCTTCCTCCAATCCTGATGCCCCGTTCTTCATTCGTATAGTCTAGCTTCTTGGATTATTTACTCAGCATACAGATTGAATAGGGATGGTGAAAGGATAATTTGACAGGGTCACAGCAACACACCAGCCACTACAGTACGACAAACTGACAGATGAGCAGTGGCAGAATTAACTAGATGTTCAAATTTTTTTTCAAAATTCGAAATCCAGTTTTGTTCCTCTCGGCAATCATTCCCATCAATATCAGGCACCATTTTACTTTTCCAAAAACAATAAACAAATGAATAAGGACATCACTGTTTAGAAATATCTGGATGTGAAATAACCTGAACTGTAAAATTCAACATAACATAGCATACGTTGAAACAGTGAGAAATAAAGGTAAGGTTTTGAAAGCTAATTTGACCACCTATCTGCATACCCTTCCATACATCACACTGCCTGTGACTTTCCATTTATGGCCTCACCATATTGGTGGTTGGGCCCTCTAGATCAGTAGCTGTCTGTTGTGAAAAAGGCCACATTGGATATGCTGAAACTTTATTTCAATTTCAATTGCCAAGAGTCTTGAAGACCTTAACTAAAACAGTGCCATTAAATGAAGCTCAAACTCTCCCCATCCATCAAATTTGAAGCTTTTTCATTAGGGCTACTACTGAAATTTCTTTATTCCAAAAGCCTAATAGGCAATAAAGAACCTGACTGATCAGTGGAATATGAATTTTACTGCTCTGTGGTGACATGGTTTTATGTTGCCGTCAGGGAAAATGAGACCTAATTGGAGAATGAGTGACTTATAATTCTCCCTGCATCATTCCCTTTGCCCATCAAGGCACCATTCCAAAGACGGCTTCCCCTTACACTTGATGTGATTTTTAAAAACTTTTTCTGGATTTCTCCTGTTTCCCTTCGATCCTAGATCCTACATAAACCTAATGTGTCTAGCATACTTTTTGGCTCCCTAACAGCTCCTGAGAAGTTGCATTCTACTTTTTTTTGTCTTGAAGGCTGTGGAAAGGCAAAAAAAACAAAGTAAAATAAAATAAAGACATGTGGAAAGTGTATTTTATATTTCCGTTTCATATTGCTAGGCTAGGTTTGCCCATGTAGAAGGGAGGGAGCAATGAATCAATAATTCGACTTTAAAAATGTAATCCTGTTTCAATATGTGACTATATCAGCCAAACAGTTATTTCGATCTGATGCGTGGGTAGTGACTCTAAGTCTTGCTGGCCCTGAAATCCCAGCATCGCTGATGAAGCAGCCCTCATTTACACAGTGCACTGATGCTGCAGCCCGGGTGAAGGGAGAGGGAACTGGCAGGTGAGGAAGGACATCTTCGCACTCCTCAGTCCTCTCTCAGCTGGGCACACATCAAAGTGGATGGGCTCCTAGAAGGGCAGGATTATCAAAAGTTTCCCTTTCTCTGGCACACTAGACCCTCAGATGGCTTTCCTTGTCCTTTATCCAAGTCCAGTCACTGCTCGGACCAGTGGGTCAGAAAATTAGACTTATTCCTTTTGGAACCGGTTGTTCCTTGCTGTGTCAACATATGTCATATTGTGTTGCATTTTACAGTACACGTTAGTTTACATCAAGGCATTGCTAAGCAGTGATGCCCTTATTTATATTTATCATTCTTGGTACAGTAAAATAGTGCATGACATTGATGGGAATGATTGCCGAAAGGGACAAAACTGCATTTCGAATTTTGAAAGACAAATTTGACCATCTAATTAGCCTTAGTCAATGCAAAAATCTTTGGCTCAGAAAAATCTTTTCTTCTGATTTGGAGAAGCTGAGCAGGTTTTTAAATTGAGTGGGAACAAAAGGGAGAGGAGTGCTTCCAAGTGCTTCAGGAGAAGAAGCAGATTTGTTTTACACAATCCAATCGCAAGGTAAACCTCCAGTAACAGACATGACCGTCCCCAGAGACACTGAAATCATCCACAGCCAAATGGAAACAAGGGGTTCTTAATTTGGGAAATACACTTAAACATCTAATGTAATAAACAGTCAGGGACATCTTAGCTTTTTACCAAAGAGAAGCGAGTAAACATAACCTTTTCTAACTCTATAACCTGAGCTGAATCTCCTAATGTAATGCGGACCATGCAACAGTTAACATTGGAAGCAGCAAACGGATCCCTGCAAGATGCGGGGAATGAGAGTGCGGTGCGGTGAACAAGTGTGGCCCTTCTGCCCATAGCCTTTGTGACTCTCACACAATGACTGGGAGGGGCTATGCAAAGAAGCTGCTTGTGGCCCACCAAGGGGATTGGACAGCTTGCTGCTAATGCAGGTAATGTGTATGGAACCAGTGATGGGTAGGATTATGTGTAGCTTGGCTGGGCTATGATTCTCAGTGGTTTGGTAGTTACGTAATGACGTAATTAGGCAGTTATTTAATGATGTAGTCGTCCTCCATTTTTTGGTGTGATGTAATTGTCCTCCATTTTGTGATCTGATGTAAGCATCCTCCATTTTGTGGCATGTTGGAAACCCTCGCCTCTGTGCCTGTGGTTATGGTTCCATCTGGGAGTGAGTTGTCTGTTATGTTAACAAGGCAAGATTGGGGTGGGATGTATCTTGAGTCACTGCCTTACCAGAGGGTGTGACTCAAGTCATCACTCTTACCCCAGTCACCACTGTTACCACCCTTATTCAAGTCACACACTTGCACTGTCTTACTCAAGTAAGGTGAGTTTCCTTCAGGGTATGGTCTTCATCCAATATATATATTTTTTGTTTTGTTTTGTTTATATATATATATTATATGTGTATATATATATATATGAATGTTCTAGCAAAGCTCTCTCTCTTGCTCTGGATCCTGTATCAGGCTTACCATCATCTGACCTCTAGTTCTTGGAACTTGAGCCAGGAGCCTATCATCTGACCTGATTTACCAGCTTCCCCAGTCTTGTGAGGCAGGAGCCTGCCACCTGACCTTGCAATCTTGGGTTTGTCAGTCCCTGAAACCGCTTGAGTCAGGCGAAGCCTCCAGCCTGATGCCTGACCCATGGATTTGGGACTTGCCAACTTCCACAACCATGTGAGCCATTTCCCTGTTGGTTTGTGAGTTCTGGGAGTTGTTGCAGTGAATTACGGAACTCCAAGTTGGGAGAGGGCGTTCTGAGGAGAGGAAGAGTAGCTGATGTTAGAGATGATGGAGTGAGACAGCAATTTGGGAAAGTTAGACATTTGGGACATCTTTAACCTCTGCCCCATAGGAACCACCTTTGTGCTGATCCTTCTATAATGAATTATTCATTCAGAGAGTTAAATTCAAATGAAATGGCAAGTCTAGGAAAATAAACCCAAGTACGGAGACATTTAGTGAATGGAAACTACCCAAGCGTATCTACCACAAAGTCAGGATTGCATATTAAAACCAGAGCTGAATGGAGATAAACCAAAAGCTTTGTGTGATTGTTGATATTAAATCATGAATTTTTACAGTATACAAACAGTAAAAAAATCAATAAAAATATTTCTCTTCTTATTTAGAATCAAATTAGATTTTTTAAAATTTTTATTGTGCTTTAAGTGAAAGTTTACAAATGAAGTCAGTCTCTCATACAAAAATTTATATAACCCTTGCTATATACTCCTAGTTGCTCTCCCCCTAATGAGACAGCACACTCCTTCTCACCACTCTCTATTTCAATGGCCATTCAGCCAACTTCTGTCCCCCTCTGCCTTCTCATCTCCCCTCCAGGCAGGAGCTGCCCACGTAGTCTCATGCGTCTACTTGATCCAAGAAGCTCACTCCTCACCAGTATCATTTTCTATCTTATAGTCCAGTCCAATCCCTGTCTGAAGAGTTGGCTTTGGGAATGTTTCCTGTCTTGGGCTAACAGAAGGTCTGGGGACCATGACTTCCGGGTTCCTCTAGTCTCAGTCAGACCATTAAGTCTGGTCTTTTTATGAGAATTTGGGATCTGCATCCCACTGGTCTCCTGCTCCCTCAGGGATTCTCTGTTGTGTTCCCTGTCAGGGCAGTCATCGGTTGTAGCCAGGCATCATCTAGTTCTTCTGGTCTCAGGATGATGTAGTCTCTGGTTTACGTGGCCCTTTCTGTCTCTTGGGCTCATAATTACCTTGTGTCTTTGGTGCCCTTTATTCTCCTTTGGTCCAGGTGGGTTGAGACCAATTGATGCATCTTAGATGGCTGCATGTTAGCCACTCTCCAAAGTGGAATGCAGAATGTTTTCTTAATAGATTTTATTATGCCATTTGACCTAGATGTCCCTTGAAACCATGGTCCCCAAACCCTTGCCCCTGCTACACTGGCTTCAAAGTGTTCAGTTTATTCAGGAAACTTCTTTGCTTTTGGTTCAATCCAGCTGTGCTGACCTCCCCTGTATTGTGTGCTGTCTTTCCCTTCACCTAAAGTAGCTCTTATCTACTACCTAATTAATGAGTGCCCCTGTCCCATCCTCCCTCCCTCACCCCTCTCGTAACCATCAAAGAATATTTTTTTCTCTGTTTAAACTATTTCTCGAGTTCTTATAATAGTGGTCTCATACAATATTTGTCCTTTTGCAACAGACTAATTTCAGACAGCATAATGCCTTCTGGATTCCTCCATTCAAACCAGATTTAAAATAAATAAATAAATAAATAAAAAGTGCACTATCAACTTAAACTGCGAAATGAAGCAACTAGAATTGAGAAATGTCATACTAGAGTTAGGTATTTTTAGCAAGAAACTACAACTAAGAAAGCAAAGCGTAAAACAGGGCAGCTTGTATTTACAAGTCCATCCAGGCAATTAGAAGAACTTCAGTCCAGTTCCAGCTCTACCATGTAAGTTATTTTGGGACCTTTGTCACTCAGGGGCCTATCTATGGAAAACAGTGCCCATGGCAATTAGTGTTAAATTGCTGAATGATCTCTCATAGCCTGATATGGTAACTGCAATGGCCAATGGAACTGCTCATTGGTGTCCCTCCTCAAGCGGTATCCAGGGCAAGCACCTGGCCTGCCATGCCTTAGTCAAGCCTCTGTCATCACATCCCTCAGTCTTTGTAGGTCCAACATTCTCACCTAAAAAATTAGGGTGTTACACTCAGTGCTTTCTGGTGCTAACATTTCTTCAACCTCTGAAATATCAAGTCAGACAAATATTGGCTCAAGTTCTGGGTATCTGGCATAAAAACATTTTAGGGGGATGGGGTAAGGAGGTTGACCTATATTATTCAGAAATCTGTGTTAATGTATTACACATCACTTTTTTAGTGTAAACTAAAAACTGCTGAGTATGACTTTGCTAAAAATTCTTTAACAAATTAAGTTTATATTTGAAACAGCTTTGCTGTATACTGGTGTAAATGGGCTACCAGCTGAACAAATACTCTCATATGTTCACAAATATCGAAGGGTGGAAAATATTTCTTCAAACACACCAAAGAGGTATCAAAAGAACACCTAAGACAGTATAGAACTAAAAGGTAACAGTGGATAATGCTGTTATTTCTTCAGTGTCCCTGTCTCATTTCAGAACAAAGAATTTATGGCAAAAAGGAATTTCAGTTTCAGTTGTGAAGAATATTTCTTCAAAGATATCCGAATTTAAAGTAAAATTTATAAGAGAGCATGGAAGAAATTAAAAGCAAGCATGGGTTTTAAGTAGGGCTTTGAACCAGTTCTTCCCAGTTCATTCATGGCTGAGGACGTGACATTGGGACAGACCCAATTTTTAAAATGTTTAAAATTTGGGTAAAACTGCAGGTTGAAGCCTTGCTAGGAACCAACTCTTCCTCCTAGAAAACAAGGGCTGTGTTTGCGTTGCCTAGTAACCAAATCTCTTGCACTTGGGATTTTGTGCAGAGTCCGAAACAGTGGTGCCCTGCTCAAAGATGGCACCCACTGCGGCACTTTGAGTGTGCCTTTCTACTCGGCCCTGGCAGTAATCCAGTCTCATCAGGCCCCTGCTTACTACGCTCCTTCGAAGTCTCCCACTCCAGGACTTCAACCCATAATTTTTCCCATTCCAGTTATGGCTCCAGGTCACCCAAAATTTTACAAAATTCGTGTCTGTTCTGGTTTCGCTTCATTGGCCATGACTGAACTGGTTAAAACTGGTTCAAAGCTCTGTCCCATTTAACTTCTCTGGTGTTGAATGCTAGTACTTCATGTTACCTTAAGCCCTCAGCTTTAACACTGGTTTTATTAATGTATATTATAAGCATTAATATTAAATTATATTCCACCTGAGGTTTTTCATTTTCTGTCTTTACTGAACTGGCCTGTAAGCAGATGAATAAGAAAGTGTCTTGCTAGTCTTTTGTTTCTTTCTTAAACTCAGGGAATGAAATTTTAACATCAAATATTTCCTTATGAATTTTTATTAAGCATGAGAAAACCTCCAGTATAATTTTCTGTCCAGAACACTTTTTTTTTCCCTAATCCTGGTGTTTACTTCCATACAAAGGCAACTCCACCACCTGTAGTAACCCTGGACTGGTACTCCTGGTGGGATGACTTATCTGATCAGTGAGTTTGGAAAGATCTAAGCTCTTCGTCTTCATTTTTTCTTTAAAAGTAAGCTCAGACACAGAAAGCATGCATTTATCTTTGCTCCTCCATGGTTCATCTAATCTGGGGCTGCCTGTGCCTGCGTAGTATGATTCAATTTTAGGAGGACCACTTTCCTCCAGAGTTAAGTCTTATCCTTTAGCCTATTTTTTTCTTTTTCAAAATGAATGCATTAATTTGGCTCCCATCTGCCTACTCTTCTGATTTATTTCATAATTGGTTAAGAACCCAGTTGCAGAAGACAAGTTTTTTTTTTCTTTTTTAAACATCCCCTTAAAGATTCCTCAAACTGTCTTCATTGTCCTTTATGAAAAATAGTAGAGATGAAAAAGTCTTATTAGATATGCTGTTGTGTTACCTTTATGGCTCTGCTGTGAGTATAGATTTATCCTCCAGGATATAAACTATTAAATAATATGTTTTTAAGGGCTAAGAAAGGAATTTGTATCCCTGTTCTTTAGGAGATAGAATCCTATTACTTGGCCTAGTATAATATAATTTAACACCTATGAGCTATGGGATCAATGAGATTTGAGTTTAAACCCTGACTCTATTACTCATTAACTATATGGTGTTGGAGATTTCTCGTAATCTGAACTTCAGTTTTTCAACAGTGAAATGGGATGAATAATAACCAATTCGTTATTGAAATGATGCATATGAGGAGCCCAAACTTCCCCTCCCGCATACATTTTTTCATCGAGCAAATTTTATAAAATTTATTTATGAGCTGTACGGTCATAGTTTGGCAAATAATTTTTAATGAAAACATTCCTGGGAATGGATTTATAATAGGGCAATATATAAGAACAGGGAGAAATTTACAGAAAAGTTCTCTTTACAGAATCCAGGAGTTTTTCTAAGTTAATTTAAGGAATTATTCTTATTTGTAAATTTGTGACCTGTAAAAACAGAAGTCATCTCCAAACTTAATTCTTACAGAAAGAAAGTTGTTTGGAATTTGAAAGCGCATAGCTATTTGATTTTGAAAGCGCATAGCTATTTGATTTTGAAAGACTCCCAACAATTTCAGAGTGTTCTTTCTACAATCTTGTTCCTTAGAATGCCTTGTACGGTTTGGGTTCCCCTGAAGGCACTGGAGAGACAATCTAGACCAGTTCTAAAGAATTGCTAGCCCCACATCTCAGAGCAAAGCTGGTTGCCTGTGGGAATCTTGATTCCTTCTCTCCTCCTTAATTTAGAGATTCTCAACTTTGTTATGCATCGGAAACATTTACGGATGGATATTTCTCCAAAATATATACTCCCAGAGATTCAGATTCTGAAAATTTCTGGGGTGAACTCTAAACCAAAACCAAACCCATTGCCCTAGAGTCGATTCCAACTCATAGCTATCCTATAGGACAGAGTAGAACTGCCCCATATGGTTTCCAAGGAGCAGCTGGGAGATTTGAACTACTGACCTTTTGGTTAGCAGCTAAGCTCTCAACCACTGCATCACCAGTGGTGAATCCTAGATATGTATAATTTAAATCAAAAAAAAAAAATCTGCAGGTAATTCTGATAAACAGTAAAGTTTGAGAACTACTGCTGGAATGTTTTGAGCTTCTGTTGAGTGGATTTAAGGGAGTCTGGGGAAACTCTTTTCTAGTTTTAGGGGAACCCCAGAGTGGTCATGAAACAGTACTGTGAATTCTTGGAGGAACCCAGAACTAATCTTATTGGATAAATTTCTATAATATATAATCCAAAGTCAAATGCTACCTCTACAAATTCAAGGGTACACTAGGCTAGATTTTTCTCATCTACTACCCAGAAGAAGCCCTTGTGGCATAGTGGTTAAGAGCTTGGCTGCTAACAAAAAGGTCAGCAGTTCAAATCTACCAGCTGGTCCTTGGAAACCCTATGGGGCAGTTCTACTCTGTCTAAAGGGTCACCAAAAGTCGGGATTGACTCAACAACAATGGTTTTTTTTTTTGTTCGTTTGTTTTGTTTTTCACCCAAAAGTCTAATCTAGAAGTAACTTTTTTTTTTTTCAGGTAACACAATTGTAGTTTGATCTGATACATTCATTTGACTCTTTCAATTGCCATTGCTGTTAAAGTTTTTTCTTGAAACTTATTGGCCCACATGTTAAAGATAAACTCAAGAATGTCATAAACGTTCTTTGACCACTCACCAATAACACTCTCCTCTTTCATTTACAGACATGACTTATTTTCTCTTATTCTCACCTGGTGCTTTGCACGTGGATGAGATTTGCTTGGAGGGTACGGACAGAGGCTCTTTCCAGGGCTTTCTCTAGATTTGCTTCATATCCCGTAGGAGTTAGACCTACAAAGAATTCATTCAAGTGGAAAACAAGTAACAAAACAGCGTATTTGGTCTGCTCTGGAGAAGGGTTCAATGCTGCCTTGCAGTTCAGAACTGAGGGGGAATGATGAGGATTCACTTCTCAGGGTAGGACGTTGTTGCCCCATCTGCTGAAGGTACTCTGAAAGACACTCTTCTAGGTGGCGGTATTTTCAGGGCGGTATGATTAACTGAGCAAGACTTTTTTCTCCGTTGTGGTTTTGGAAGCACAACTGTGTAAGGTCACCGTGTTTAAAGAACACATTTGTTTGGTCGAAGTACCAGTGTCTGGTACACACCCGCAGTTTAGATCCGTTATTCATTTAATTTCTGATTTAAACTTGTGCTCTGACTCTTAGAGAAAACTATGCCTGGGAAGACGATAATTACCAGACCATCCAACATCTCCCAAATCCCTTTAGGCAACAGAGGAGGTCTACTAGTTTAGCACATGACTTTAGAGAAACCACAAAGCTTGGGAATACTAGTTTTTTCATTAAAGTGCCAGAAAATTCAAACCAACAGTTTTAAAGAATGGTTTTTATGTACTATTAAAAGCTGTATAATAAGCAACTTTTGGAATCAGCAAGAAAGCTAATTATAGAACTTCTCTGTCATAGCGGTTTCTATTTACATCTTCATAAACCACAGAAGCAAATACTGTAGACTTTCCTAACACATCAGCATCTTCCTGTCTTTCTCTTAATTTTCCTACTTCTTTGAAGCTGCTCTTAAATCTTTCCCTTGAAAGTACACTGTGGTTGAATAGTCCCAGCTCAAGGACAATTTTAGTTTATAGTTTTTTAGTCCAACTGGAGTATTATTTTCCTAAAACACTGAATCTCAAGACACACTCAACATAGACAAAAGGTCCAAGTTGATATACAGATGGTGCATATTATCCAGTCCGTTTTGTGTGTGTTTAATTTTTTTGTTATTGTTTTCTTCATCACTAGCAACAAAACATGGAAGAAACACAGCCGAGAACATGAAGTATATGCTATACTGTGTTCTTTTCCACCATCAAATACAAGTGTAACATTTCGGTTGATGTTTAAGAAAAGAAAAATTTTGAAACTGTCCGAGTTTTAAAAACTGCCCAAGTTTTAGAAACTACCCAAAGCAAAGTTTTCAAGATACTGCAAAGTCTAGCTGAATTGGATGTTTCTGTTTGGTAAGTCAGGAGATTTTGTAGCCAACTTACTCTGTAGCAATTGACTCAGTTGGCCTGAGGAGATGACTGATTATGAAAGAGTTCTCTCCAGCACAATGGGCCTCCCAGACACACCCCACTGACCCCCCCATTAATCAGTACCCACCCACACCGTGGTTCTCAATCTTGTCTGTGCATTAGAATCACCTGGGGAGTTTTAACAACCCCTATTCTGGACAATTAAATCAGGCCAATTAAATTAGTCTCTAGGGCTGTGGCCCAGCCATCAGTGGCTTTTAAAACTTCCTTGTGATTACGATGGCAGCCAAGGCTGTAAAACTGTAGCTCGCTATCTATAGCACATCCACTAGCTCTGATTACTTTGGTATTTCTATTCATCATTTTACTCAGCATGGGGTGAGCGATTGCCTTGGACTCCCAGAAAATTTTTGATTTTTGAAAATATTCCTGAATGGACAACTACCGTAAGAGAAAATAAGCAAAAGATAAAAACATAAGTGTCTATCAAACATTTGAATAAACGTCCAGTCTCATAGGTAATTGAAGTACATTTTTTAAAGGGAAATCTTGATGCACCTATTATATTATAGCAATGATCGTAAAGAATTTAATTCCTACTGTATTTGGGATGGAGGGAAACCAAATATTCTTATATATTTATGCGGGAGTAGAAATCAGCAAATAACAATAGGTTTATAACGACAACAACTATTTTTATGAATGAAAATGTTGTTAGTTGCCTTAGAATCCATTTCAACTCATGGTGACCCCACGTGTGCAGAGTAGAACTGCTCCATAGGGTTTTCAGGGCTGTGGCCTTCTAGAAGCAGATTGCCAGGCCTGTCTTCCAAAGTTCCCCAGGGTGGATTCTAATCAACAACCTTTAGCATGTATACAATCATATAGAAATTAAAATATTTAGCCAATTAGTTTATTTGGGGCTAGGTAATTTTTAAAAAACCTAAAATAATTTGTTTATTAAATCCAACACTTTGGGGCCCTGTTTCTAGTGGACATGTCTCTTAACAGTGATTCAAGTTTTCCGTGTTGTTTAAGACAGGTATGATTATGCACAAGGTCCTGCTTTGTTTAGGAGGCTTAGAGGAAGAGTCAAAGTAGACTGGAGGGGTAAAACAGAAATGAGCAGTAATGCCTTAGTCTAGAGCCTCCAAACCAAAAAACCAAACCCATTGCTGTCGAATCGATTCCAACTCATAGCGACCCTGTAGGACAGAGTAGAACTGCCCGATAGAGTTTCCAAGGAATGCATTGCGGATTCAGACTGCTGACCTCTTTATTGGCAGCTGTAGCACTTAACCACTATGCCACCAGGGTTTTCTAGAACCTCCAAGGGAGGTACAAATGGTAAGCAAACTTGTCTACTAACTGAAAGGTTGGTGGTTCGAATCTACCAAGAGGTGCCTCCGAAGAAAGGCCTGATGATCTAATTCCCATAGAAAATCCTACGAAGTGCAGTTCTACTCAGACACACAGTGGGTCGCCATGTGTCAGAATCCATACAACGGCACCTAGTTAGGGCCTCCAAGCACTGAGAAAATAGAAGGAAAAAAAAGTATTCTGTACACTGTTATATATATGGGTCCTTGTCCCATAGCCAGGTTTTAGTCATTTTTGGACACTCTCCAATATCATAAATATACATACTTTCTCAGCATTTTCATTTGAATGAATGGTGTCCAAGGCTACATTTGAACAAGGAACTTGCCATGACAACACCTCACTAATTTGGAAGCTGTTTGTCAAACAATTGAACTATCTGGAAGAACTGGGAGAAATCAAAACAGATGTCTCGGAATGCTTCTACACTGAGCACTTTATTTACAAATGACCTTCTTAGTTTGTTTATTCTTATTTTACAATAGTTCAAGTCAGCCGGGTTTTTGGTTTTTGTGACGAAATGCCTTGAATTTTGTAGCCAATGTCTTGGACTTGAATTCAAGTAAACTAACCCTTCTTAGGCTCATTTTCTCAACCTGTAAAGCAAAGATAATTACATCTAACCATAAAGTGATATTATGAGAATTCAAAAGGCTAACACAGGTGACACAACCTTTCTTCCTGAAAGTGAAGAGGACTTGAAGCACTTACTAATGAAGGTCAAAGACTGCATCTTTCAGTGTGGATTACACCTCAACATAAAACAAAAATCCTCACAACCGGACCAATAAGCAACATCATGATAAATGGAGAAAAGATTGAAGATGTTATGGATTCCATTTTACTTGGATCCACAATCAATGCCCATGGAAGCAGCAGTCAAGAAATCGAATGACTTATTGCATTGGGCAAATCTTCTGCAAAAGACTTCTGCAGAGTGTTAAAAAGCAAGATGTCACTTTGAGGATTAAGGTTTGCCTGACCCAAGCCATGGTATCTTCAATCTTCTCATATGCATGTGAAAGCCGGACAATGAACAAGGAAGACCACAGAAGAATTGATACCTTCGGATTGCGGTGTTGGTGAAGAAGAGTGAATATACCATGGACTGCCAAAAGAAAGAACAAATTAGTCTTGGAAGAAGTACATCCAGAATGCTCCTTGGAAGTGAGAATGGAGAGGATTCAACTCATTAGCTTAGGACATGTTATCAGGAGGGATCCGTCCCTGGAGAAGGACACCATGCTTGGTAAAGTAAAGGGTCAGCAAAAAAGAGGAAGACCCTCAATGAGATGGACTGACACAGTGGCTGCAACAATGGGGTTAAGCATAACAATGATTGTGAGCATGGCGAAGGACCCGGCAGTGTTTCATTCTGTAATACGTAGGGTCCCTATGAGTCATAACTGACTCGATGGCACCTAACGACAACAACAACTCTAGAAACACCGTGATCCTTCCTAGATTCTGAGGCCACCACTGCGTCAAGGAAAGGTTATATCGCACTCAGTACACTTCCCAGTAGTTGGCAAGACATGTCAGAGACTTCAGAATTACTTCTGCCAACAACAAATAAGATAAAAAGAAAGTGTCGGGGTAACAAGTAAAACTTTACTCAGGCTAAAGAAAAGTTGTGGTATTCACGTTACCAAAAGCCAAAACGAAACAGGTATATTAGAAGGGCTGTGGTTAAATTAATTACATTGAGCAGGAGTCAGCAAACTTTTTTCTGTAAAGGGCCAGATAATAAGCATTTTAGGCTGTCACATACTCTTCATTTGTTTGTTTTTTACAACTCCTTTAAAAATGTAAAAACGGTTCTTAGCTTGAAGATTGTACAAAAACAGGCCACAGACTATATGTGGCCCTTGGGCCATCGTTTGTAATCCCTGCCATTGAGCAAGGGTGTGCTATGCAAGATAATAGACTCAAGTGCCTTTTAAAATGCGTTACATAAATTTATGGGTAAGGGGCGTATGTCTGCATTTAAGTCATCACATTGGAAACAAAGTACAGACTCATTGTCATCTTAAATAAGTTCATTTGCTGGGGTTTACTCATGTAGATTTGTCTCTTTAGAAACTGGAATTTTAACCAGTTAAAATGATAAATGTTGGATCAAGGACTCATATACATATCTGAGAGAATAGTAAAAGTACATCATGTAATAAGAGGTAATATTTTCGGTGAAGTTACTATGTGCCAGGCAATGCACACACTCAGTTAATTTCTGCAACATCCTTGTGGAGAAGATGTTACCCCTGAAAATGGAAACTAGAGGCAGAGAATGTTCCAGTAACACGCCCAGTCTCGTTTGGTTAACAAGCGGCAGAACTGGGATTCGGACCTAGACAAACTGATCACAACTTATATTCTCAGCCGGTTGTTGCTAGCTGCCGTCGAGTCAGCTCCGACTCATGGTGGGCTCGTGTACAACAGAACAAACCATTGACTGATCCTGTGCCATCCTCCCAGTTGTTGGTGTGCTTGAGTCTATTTTTTGCAGCCCAGATGTATTTTAAGTGCCTTCCAACCTAGCGGCTCATCTTCCTGCACTGTATCATCTAATAGTCTGTTGTGATCCATAAGGATTTCCTTGGCTAATTTTGGAAGTATACTGTCAGGACATTCTTCCTTGTCTGTCTTGGTCTGGAAGCTCTGCTGAAGCCTGTCCGCCACGGGTGACCCTGCTGGTATTTGAAATATCGGTGGGATAGGTTCCAGCATCATAGCAACATGGAAGCCACCACAGTACGAAAAACTGACAGACGATGGTGGTCTGTCACGTTGCTTCTCAATTAAGTTGAGGAGGTTCATTTATGTTCTTCCTCCTTTGTATTAAGAATGGCTTCTTGCTTGATTAAGCAGAACCCACAGGAACAGCTAACGTAGAACAGCGCTTCTTAAAGTGTTTTAGCACATGACCACCCAACGACTCCGTAAGTCTCGCCCACGTCAATTTCTCTCCTTCCAAAAGAAATGAAACAAAGCAGAGATCACATGCCCTGTTGCTTGGTAGGGAAGGAGTTGGAATCTGTCGAAGGGGAGAAATATGAACCACATTTTATTTTTCTCTTTATGCATTGCATAATACATACACTTAAAATGTACACCATGGCAATTTCTGTACAGACATTTTTATATAAATCATTTTTGCAAAATGTGATGTGTACTAACGGGAAGATTGATTTTCCAAAATCAACTGGCCTTGCAGAATGTTATAGCCAAGAAATGATGAAGCAGACATACCCATGCGAGCCAACCTTTATTTTGGCAGTCCTCTCTTGCCTTCTCCTTTCCCTCCACTGTTGCTCCTGACCTCTGAACTTAGCATCCAGCTCTAGCTAATCCCCAGCGGTATCACACTAGCCAGATGCCCGGGCTCAGACATCAAGATTAATCCTGAACTGAATTAAATTCTAACTGATCACAGAGTTGAAGACTGTTGCAGTGATGGGAGAACCTGCAAACATGGGCAGGGAGTTGTCGTTAAAGGGTCGCCACATTGTCAACTCTGATGTTTCCTTGGTCTTCGGTTTAATCATCAGAAATGTAGCCTCCACAGCCTCTAATGGGCTCATCTGAATATTCTGAATGAAAAATGCCAAACCAGGATGCCTCAAAAGGGCATAAGAAATCTCAAGTAAAAAACTGGCCCTCTTTTGGAGCAGTGTTAGGTAAAAGGACATTCGTTTCATTGAGTTCCTCATAAGCGTGTAGTTTTAGCAGTGTGGAAATGGTGATCTGAAATGTGTATAACCAGACATTCTTTGTTCCTTTTCTATAAAACATGCACTAAATAACTGAATACTTATTACACATAATCGGTTAGTTTGTGGTGGGAACAGAGCCTGACATGTAGATGTTATACTTAATCATTTATTAGAAAGAAATTTTTTTAAAGGAATATTTATTCCATAAGCCTTACTGGCTAACCAATTACAAAACTAATTAACTATATTTTTCTTTCCCCCGCTTCCTATTCATACCTTATATTGTTGCTCTTCAGAAGTGTTAAATCTATGACTGATGAACTTTGCATGAAGCTAAAAAGGAGAAAACAAAATGGAGCTGTGTGGTTGTCGGGTGTGTGTGCATAGAGGCAGGAGGAGCTTGTGATGTTGATGGTATTAACGATGAGAGCTAATGTTTTTTCATTCAACCACAGGTATTTATGGAAACATGTCAAGGATGTACCAGTGAACAAAACAAAGGTCCTTGTGGAGATTACATTCTAGGGATGATCATGACAAATAAGTCAATCATATTGTATCAGAAGCCTTCGAGGAAGATTCCACGCAACTGAAAATTCCCCGTGGTAGGACATGATGTTTTGAGGAAAAATAAAGTGGCTGGTGTGTGGCTGGTGCATTCTGGGCAGGGGAGAGTGACAGGAAATGAAATAGATGAAATTGAAGAGGTGGAACATGATTGATTTGATGTGATTTGATTTAGAGTGTGATTGGAAGAAGTTATTGGAGGAAGTTGAATGACAAGTGATGAAATACAGCTTACGTTTTAATAAGATCACTCTGGCTACTGTGTGAGGAAGAGACACAGGGCCTTGGGATAATAGAGTAAAAGAGAGCTGTGTTTTAGGGGCTTTTCTGTGGTTCAGGTGAGAGGTGACAAGGAAAGGATTTGGACCGGAGTAGTAGTGGTGGTGGACATGGTGAGAGGTGGTTGACATGGAATATAATTTGGAGGCAGCCAACAGAATTTTCTATCTGGGGAGTAAAAGGATAAAAGAAGTCTTAGTTTTACCCCAAGTAGTACTGTGATAACTTTGAAACCAGGATCTTTTCACCTGTACTAAGTAAACCTGTCATTTGGAAACAGCCAGAGCACCTGTGGTAAAACACTTTTTAGGGAGATTCACCCAGTGGTCACTTGGAGGCAGTCAAACAGGCTTGGTTCAGGATGTCTAGTTGAGGGTTTTTCAATTGCCATTAAAAAAAAGTAACAGAGCAGAAAGATAATATAAAATATAAGAGGAGGAGAATGGAGAGGAGAAATTTAATAATCCTCTCATCTACAGTAAACTCAGGGAACGACACATACTCAGAAATTTGGGGGCAATGCTTTACTGTTACACAGTTTTCAGGGACAGGATCATCTCTGAATACTTGTAGAAATAGTTTGAGAGGACAGAGTGAGTGGTAGAATTCAGTTTTGCCTTTTTTTTTTTTTTTTTGAGGATAATAAAATTCAGAATGCTTAACCAAGATACTGTATTGGTAGATGTGGCCTGGGACCTATATTTAGGTTTACAAATCTGTATTCTCTCAATAATGACATTTATCTAAAAATATATTGACTTGAGCATAGGGCACCATTGGAGAATAAAAAATAGCACGTTGTGTTTGTAGCATTAAAGATACGATATAGTGGGGAGAGTGACCCACTATAACAGGAAAGGTAAGTTAGAAATTGTGCCACTCTAAGATGTGTGGGGAAACCCTGGTGGCGTACTGGTTAAAAGCTATGGCTGCCAACCAAAAGGGGGGCAGTTAGAAACCACCAGGCACTTCTTGAAACTGTATGAGGCAGTTCCACTCTGTCCTTTAGGGACCCTATGAGTTGGAATCAACCAGATGGCAATGGTTTGTTTTTTTTTTTTAAGTGTGGACTTTATGCCATGAATGTTAGGAGGTCAAGAAAGGATTTTAAGTTGGGTGATAACATGAACAGATTTGTTTTAGATCAATCCTTGTACAGAAATATGGATTAAATATTCATACCTATGCTTTTCTAAACTTTCTTGTAAGTGACCTCTTATCACCTGGGTGAACAGAGGTAGCCACATTAAGTACCCAAGGAGATCTATGAGTCAGAATTGACCATATGGCAAGGGGGTTGGTACCAGAAATGCCAAGAGGAAGAATAAATAAAGTTGGTGCTTCTTTTTTCCCAAAATAGGCTTTTGAAGCTTATCCCCCCAAATTAATACTTTTGAAAGAAAAAAAATCTTTTGCTTTGCCCAAGATGTATTTTATTGAAAAGAGATAAGATCTTGAGAATAAAGAGAAGAGCCTGAATGAACAAGGAATAAAGTTTATTCCAAAACATTAAGTTGGAAAAAGGAGGAAGGGCTGGAGGTGAGAATCATTACAGGAGGAAGCGTCAGGAGACAGGAGACTTGGGTGTATTGTTATTTGGAGGGAGAAAGGGACAGAGAGAGTGCCTGATGTTGGGGGAGGAGTGGTTGTGGGTTGGGATAGGTAACCTGGGTGCGTGGTGGGCCAGATGCAGATTAATAGAGTTGATGTGAGGTATCAAGCACAGCTGATCTCCAGCTCTAAGAATTCAAGACAAAACCTTCAAAAGAGGAATCCACATTTGTTCATTACCACAAATCACTCGTGTAGGGAAGTGGTTTTTGTTGTTTTCATTGCTGTTTGGAAGGACCATCCGTTGGCATGGTACCTACCTAGATATTGACTGCGGATCTCTAGAGCATTTACCCAGCGCCATTTGCAAACTGCTGACCTTTCGGTTAGTAGCTAAGCTCTTAACCTTTGAGCCACCAGGGCTCCTAAATTAGTCTAAGCAAAACATAATTAGAAAGATAACCATACTTCCTCCTTAATCATATGATGCATCCTAAAGCCTAATAGAAAGCATTTTTCACTCTACTGTTCAGTATATCTGTGTTGAAGACACTCATTCCCTCCTCTTCCTCAGAGACCCGTTAGAGCAGATAATTGTGAGTTCACTAGACACAGGGAAAGTCAAATTAAGCAGTAGTGTAACTAGCGAAAGCTGCACTAAATTATTTCCTTTCCACTCAGCAGTCGGTTCTCTGATACGCCCTTTATTAGGGCACCTATTTGGTGAGTTTTGGTTATGCATTTGCAATCAATTGTTGGGAACATAGGTACTTACTATCAAAAGAGATCGGCAATGTTCTCCTCCTCTTCCTTCTCTTTTCCTTCTTTCCCTCTGTCTTACTGTCTTAGAAGTCTGGTATGAGCATTAGAATGCTTGGTTTTCTGATCTGATATTTGATTTGTGAGATATTTCAAATGGCCCTAATGGGACTACCAATCGGACCTAATTGTATGGAGGATTTGTAAGGCCTCACTACCGTTGTCAGCTGCTGTCGAGTCAATTCTGACTCATGGCGACCCCATGTGTGCAGAATAGAACTGCTCCACAGGGTTTTTAAGTCTGTGACCTTTCGGAAGCAAATCTCCACGCCTATCTTCCAAGGAGCCTCTGGGTGAGTTTGAACCCCCCAACTTAGTAGTTGAATGCTTAGCCATTTGCGCCTCTGGTAGGCTTCTCAACTGAACTCTGACCTACTATTTCTGATCGCTTGACCATAGTTGGGTTACGTTCACAATAGCTGCCTTATGTAAAGCGTAGTTCTTTATCCGTTTGTCCAGCCATACAGCAAGTTTTCTTTTTTTAATCTATGTTGTTTTCTAGTCCAAAAGTTGGAGAAACCATGACTAAATCTCCTAGATATGTAAGTTTTCCATAACAGTTTATTTAAATAATGATTTTAAGCACATTTAAGCCACCTTAAGTGATAATTCCGCACCCCCCAATCAGATTTATACACAAAACCATTCCCTAGCCCATCAACAAAATGACATTATTGAGTCACTGTCAGTAATACCTACATAAAACATTATTTTTTAGAGCTGTAGATGATTGGTTCCTCTTATGCTCTCTGACAGACACAAGTTGCCCAAGGCTTCCATTTGTCAGCCTGTTGATTGAGAATAGGGGGGCATTTACTGGGGAGAAGATCTTACCTTACAAAAGCGTCATGTTTTGTCATAACTGTTATCTAGTAGGATCTCACAGTCTTATCAGAAATGCAAAAAATATGGTTTTTGTCATTCAGAATAGCAGAGGGAAGCATTTGAAACAACCTGAATGCCCAATAATAGAAGAAAGCTCATCAAACATCTTATGGCACATCAGCTTAGGTGAACATCGTGCAGTTATGAAATGTCACTCATGGAGTTATGCCACAACAAAAATGCTGTAGTGCTGAAAAAGGAATCTACAATCATGTTATGCTATGATCATAAGTATTAAACCAGTATGAAAACATGATCATAAAAAAGGGGAATTAATTTATTCATTAAGGTGGCAGGCTGGTTGTCAAATGTCTTCATACAGTGATTCCATTTGTTTGCCTCCTGATGTGATGTGCTGAGAAAGACGCGCTTTATGTCAGTGGTCCTGTCAGCAACCCACTAACTGGCTCTACTGGTGAGTAACTTCAGAAATACCCGAAGTGAAGGCCGTTCTACAAAATTACTAGCCTGCGCTCCTCGAAATATCAATGCCAGGCAAGGCAACAAAAGAATGGTGCACCACTCTCCCTTAAAGGAGATCAAAGAGATACTAAAAATTAAAAGCAATGTGTGATCTTGGACCAATATACACATTTATAAATGACACTATTTGGACCATTGGCAAAATGTGAATAAGATTGATAAACTAGATACCGTTGTATCTGTATGGCATTCCCTGCTTTGGACATTTTGCTCTGCTTATACAACTGGATATCATTTCTCTGAAGAAGTATACATTGACATAGTTCACTGTAAAGGGGCCTGGTCTCTGCAACTTACTTAAAAAAGTAATGAGTGTGTCTGAGAGAGAGAGAGAAGCAGAGAGAGACACAGAGGGAACAAAAGACTGAGAATGAAAAAGCAACTATGGCAGAATGTTAAGAATCAGTAAATGTGAGTGAAAGGAGAAGAGGATATGGGAGATTTTTACACTGTTCTTCAGCTTTCAAGTTTTTCAACTATGTACACTTTTATGGTACATTAAATATAATATTAGACTATATGATATTTCAAAATACAGTCTTTTATAAATCACCTTCCCTTCTGGACTGGAAAACATATGTTAACTTCAAGAACTTATTTATTGATAAAAGCGATTAAAATTTTAGGCTATACCCACTTAAAAAAAAATTCATGTACAAAATAATTCAATAAATGATGAGATATTTTATTTTCATAGTAAATATTCAGTTTCCAAATGCAACACGTAAACAACTGTGATATAATGGTAAAGCTTTAAATTTCAATGAATATTTTGAGTATCTTTATTTAAAAACATTTACTTTACAATTTTAAGTTTTATTTAAATTTTTATTAAGTTTTAATGAGTATTTTTCATGTGCTTTGTACATTTTATAGTCAAAGTTTTTTTAAAAAATGAATTAGGATGCTTTGGGTTTTCTTGCGTTTGTCAGAGAGTTTCAGTGATCTTTAATGGATTCAAACTGCTGACCTTTTCGTTAGTAGCCATAACTCTTAACCACTACACCGCCAAAGTTTCCAGGGTCTCTCAACATTCTAGGAAAAGACAAAATAACAATAGTCTAAAAAAGACATATAGCTGGTCAAGCTATTTTTATTTTCTCGGCTTACTGACACTAAATTTGTCATATATTAAGCTTATAATGGCAATATTAGATATTCTGCTGTTTTATTAAAATAACTATAACTGTTATTAAAATAACTATAATTGAACATTTTTAGAATTCTTGATGAGAAAAATCTAATTATGATTGCACTGGGTAGAAATCTGTATGAGTTGCTACGAGCCCAATTTTGTAATTTTTTATTTTGTTTTATACTCAGGAATGTACCTACCGTTTTTTCCATTTTATGTACAACTGGACCTTAAAATATTTTACCCTGATGGCAACTCAAATGTGCTGCTGTAGTTAGGTGCTTTCCAGTCGATTCTGACTCATAGCAACCCTATGTACAACAGAACAAAACACTTCGCCATCCTCACAATCATTGTTATGCTTGAGCCCCTTGTTGCAACCTCTGTGTCCATTCAGTACATTGAGGGTCTTCTTACTTATCGCTAACCTCCTTTTTTTTTTTTTTTTTCCTGTTTTACCAAGCATAATGTCCTTCTTCGAGGACTGGTCCCTTCTAGTAAGAAGTCCTAAGCTAGTGAGATGAAGTTTTGCCATCCTTGCTTCCAAAGAGCATTGTGGCTGTACTTCTTCTAACACAGATTTGTTCCTTCTTCTGACAGTCCATGGTATATTCGATATTCTTTGCCAATACCATAACTCAAAGGCGTCAATTCTTCTTCAGTCTTCCTTATTCATTGTCCAGCTTTCCCTTGCGTATGAGGCGATTGAAAACACCGTGGCTTAGGTCAGGCACACCCTAATCCTTAAAGTGACATCTTTGCTTTTTAACACGTTAAAGAGGTCCTTTGCAGCAGATTTTCCCCATGCAATGAGTCTTTTGATTTCTTGACTGCTGCTTCCATGGCTGTTGATTGTGGATCCAAGTAGAATGAAATCCTAGACAACTTCAATCTTCTCCCTGTTTATCATGATGTTGCTTATTGGTCCAGTTGTGAGGATTTTTGTTTTCTTTATGTTGTGGTATAATCCATACTGAAGGCTGTAGTCTTTGATTTTCATTAGTAAGTACGTTAAGTCCTCTTCTCTTTCAGCAAACAAGGTTGTGTCATCTTCATAACACAGGTTGTTACTGAGTCTTTCTCCAATCCTGATGCCCGGTTCTTCTTCATAGAGTCCAGATTCTCGGATTATTTACTCAGCATACAGACTGAATAAGTATAGTGAAAGGATACAACCATGACTCACACCTTTCCTGACTTTAAACCATGCAGTATCCCCTTGATCTGTTTGAATAACTGCTTCTTGATCTATGTATAGGTTCCTCATGAGCACAATTAATTGTTCTGGAATTTCAATTCTTCATAATTTTATCCATAATTTGTTATGATCCACGCAGTCGAAAGCCTTTGCATAGTCAGTAAGACATCTTTCTGGTATTCTCTGCTTTCAGCCAGGATCCATCTGACATCAGCAATGATATCTCTCATTCCACTCCTTCTTTTGAAACCAGCTTGAATTTCTGTCTGGCAGCTTCCCGTTGACGTACCGCTACAATCACTTTTGAATGATCTTTAGCAAAATTTTTCTTGTGTGTGATATTAATGATATTGTTCAATGATTTCTGCATTCGGTTGGATCATCTTTCTTTGGAATAGCCATAAATATGGGTCTTTTCCAGTCAGTTGGCCAGGTAGCTGTGTTAGAGTAAGATTTTAATAAAGATGCAACTTGCTGGTTGATGTACTTTCAGTTAAAATGGAAACTCTATGGGGCAGTTAAAATGTATCAAAGACAAATTCCATCCTAGTTTCTTCTTTAAAATATTAATGTTCTATAAAAAGACCAGACTTAATGGTCTGACTGAGACTAGAGGAATCCCGGCGGTCATGGTCCCCAAACCTTCTGTTGGCCCAGGACAGGAACCATTCCCGAAGACTACTCATCAGACATGGAAGGGACTGGACAATGAGTTGGAGAGAGATGCTGATGAAGAGTGAGCTACTTGTATCAGGTGGACACTTGAGACTGTGTTGGTATCTCCTGTCTGGAGGGGAGATGGGAGAGTAAAGAGGGTTAGAAACTGGCAAAATGGTCACAAAAGGAGAGACTGGAAGGAGGGAATGGGCTGACTCATTAGGGGGAGAGTAAATGGGAGTATGTAGTACGGTGTATATAAGTTTATATGTGAGAGACTGACTTGATTTTTAAACTTTCACTTAAAACACAATAAAAATTATTTTAAAAAAAGTGATGGGGTGGCAAGTGAGTAGTAATATTAAAAAGGGCGGTCTACTTAGAGCTCAATGAGAAAGTGAGATTTGTGCAAAACATTAAAAGAGGTGAAAGGGTTAACCAAGCAGCTTTCTGTGAGAAGAGGATCCATGAAGCAGGAATAGTTACAGCAGAAATACTAAGTCAAAGGGCAATTGATAGGTTTGCTCTGTGATTCTCAGAATTTGGGAATTCCAGAAATTAACCGTGCAGGTATTTGGTTTTTGTTTATTTTTTTAAGGTAGAATATGAACATGAGTGATGATGTAATGCCAAAGTAGTCAGCTATTTATTTAGATATTTTAGATTAAGGGACTACGTCTAAGAATCACGATAATTATCTGGTTCAGAAAGACATCTGATTCTCCAAAGAGTGGCATGAGCAAAATATTCAGAACAATGGAATCTGATTCTGGAATTTCTGAGAATTAGACCAGGATACCTGTATTTTATTTAAAAAACACTCCTATGGAGTAGTTCTACTCTGTAACACACGGGGTTGCCGTGAGTCAAAATCGACCTGATGGCAACAGGTTTGGTATTTTGGTGATTAGGGCACTGAGTTTTATGATTTATACTCTATTGTTTTTCCAGGATTATCACAGGACCTATCTTTTGTTGTTTTTATCATGTAGTAGTTACTCAATACAATGTACTAGAAGAACAAATGAATGAATTGATTAATGAATGGTGACAACTGTAAGCATTTCTCTACCCCTCTTGAATAGAAATGAGATTGTCATTATATAAAGCACCTATTAAAAGTAACTTCATTTCTAAAAAAAATTAATAAAACAGGAAATTGAGAAGGAGCTCAAGGCTAATAATGGCAGCACGGCAAAGCTGCATGTGATCTAGGCCCATGGCTCTAACCTCAAGCTCGTGTCAAAAGCAGCTATTGGAGCCCCGACTACCACAAAGGTGTTTTAAAAAGGAATGAAGAGAAAGAGAAAGGGACAGTGAAAGATGTGCTCTCTTTCCTTTAAGGAGACTTCTTCAATGTCTCCCGAATACTTCCTCTTACATAGCATTTTCCAGGCCTCTCACCAAATGGACATACAGAGCTGACAAAGAAGAAAGGGTGGCGGCTATAAAACAGAGTGGTTGCTGTTGTTATCACTGTAATTTGTTCTGTTGTTAGTTTTTTTTCTAAGGAAAATGAGAGAAAAGCCTTGAGAAACAGGCAATTAAAAGTCTCTGAATTTGAACATCTTTGCATAGATTAAAAAAAAAGTTTCCATTCAAAAAAAAAAATTAATGTTTTGGTTTGGGATTGGGATTGGCTGTAATTGTCAAAAAGAAGTCTTCACAGCCCAGGGTGACAATCATTATTACAACTGTAGTTGTTCCTCTGGCTGTTACTACAGGTTTAATTTAAAACTACACCCTCTCCTCACTCAGGTTCTCTTGAGACCAAAAACTCAGAATTGCTCTTTGGAGTTAGGAGTTGGCCATGGGATAGAGTGAAAATAATTTGGTCTCCACAGGAATTCAGAGTCTGATGTGGGCCTGTTCTAATCAATGACACTAATGAACTACAGCACTGTAGGTTCACCTAGTAGGAAGCCTTGGGTGGTTCTCAGAGCCAGAGCCAAATATTTTAAGTGCGATGAAGTTTGTCTTGTCATGGCTCCTACTTGATCATTAGAGAATCATTCATGACCACGTTTTAAAAACAGATCCTTTGATTTACGTGCATATCTGTCACTTGCCTGGCTAAATGAAATGAGCCCAGCAGAGTTACGTTGCACTGGTCTCTTGCAGCACGTAGTGTAAAGCACAAAACTTATCCTGGAGTTCTTTTCAGTGGTATTTTTTAAACCTAAATTTTCGTTTTTTCAAGGTGGCAAGAAGAAGTTTATCAGTCGTTGCTGTTGTTAGGTGCTGTCGAGTCGATTCCAACCCATAGCGACCTTACGTCTAACAGAATGAAACACTACCTGGTCCTTTGCCATTCTCACAACTGTTGCTATGTTTGAGCTCATTGTCATCATTGTCATCCATCTTATTGAGAGCCTCCCTCTTTTTTTGCTGACTCTCTCCTTTACCAAGCATGAAGTGTTAGCATTACTACTAGCAAACGCATATTTCTGTATTTGAAAATATATTTAAAAAGTATTATGTTGCTTGCTTGGTGATTTTTGACTCTTCTATTGAACATCTATTAATGAAAAAGCTATTTTGTGCCAGGCGCTGTGCCAGATACTGGGAAGTAGTGAATGTGGAAATGAGAAATAAGGAAGATAGGGGAGGAAAGATGAATAACTACACTCAGTGTATATGTTATATTGGTTTATCCTGGTGATGGCATTATAGATGAGATAAGCCTGAACTATAAACATCAGGACATAATAAGTAGATACATACATTTGTTGCTTTTACTAGTTAGCATCTGAAAATAAAGTATTGGAGCTCTCCCTCTCTCTTGGTTCATAAAGATCACTTTATGAAATGGGTTGAAATTCCAAAAAGGCATAAGTAATCTCCTACAACTGGGAGCTTCATTACAAGAATATCTAGTTCATGGACTAATATCTGGAAACCCTGGTGGCATAGTGGTGAAGTGCCACAGCTGCTAACCAATATGTCGGCAGTTCAGATCCACCAGGCGCTCCTTGGAAACTCTATGGGGCAGCTCTACTCTGACCTATAGGGCCACTATGAGTCGGAAACAACTCCACGGCAATGGGTTTGGGTTTGGTTTGAACTAATATCTGCATGTTGTTTCCAAGGCATCACAATCACCCTGTGACAGATAATGATCCTGTTAGGAGAGAAAATTGTAGGCTGATTGGGAAAGGAAGTGGAAGGAAAAGAAGATTTCAAAGTAGAAATTGTGTGTGTACGGAAGAGATTATTACAGGCAAAAGAGACAAAAGCTCTTGCAGATCTCAGGTTCGACGTTTTAATATTAGAACTTGTCTTTGCCATGTGCCGGGGCATGTCGGATACTCAACAATGCAATGGAAAAACATTGCAAAGCTTTTGCAAAGTGAAAGGATGAATATTGTACAAAACGCATATTTCATGAAGTCAATAAAACTTATTAAAAACTGCTCAGATCACAAAAAATGCAAAGTGAATCCGTCTAGATTAGCTAATAAAGATAAGAACAGTAAACAAAGCTGATGAATAGTAGGTAAGTAAAATAGAATGGCTTGACCATAAAGATAATGAGAAAGATATTGATGAAATCTCAGAAATTTTTCCAAAAATTTGAAAATGTTCTCATTTTGTTTTTAAATCAGACATAAGACAGGAAAATCCTATACCTCTATAATATAGTACTAACAGCAAAATATACGTCCAATTCATCCCTTAAAATTCGATTCATTTTTTTCCTAGAACTAACTCACAATTTTAACCATATTTTGCTCAAAAATATTTTGCATTTTACTAATATAGTCTCAGTAAAGCCTTTCCTTCAATATTTACTATCTCATCTTAGTATCAGTTACGCGGATTTACTTCACCAAGTACCAGTGGTCAAGTGGCCTCATTATCTATATGTGAACAGCTCTCTATGCCTTCCAAGGTCACCTAAGACAAGCAATTCACTTTCACTTTAAACAGCATTGTCTGTGTTTCCTATCATTCATATTCATCTCACCAGATTATAAGAATATATTTCGTTTCTTAGCCTCCTCTAGGATAAAGTTTTTTAAAAAATTAACATCCTTAAAACTTTAGCCTATTCTCTGTATTGTAACAACTGCTGTATTAGTTTTCTGTTGCTGCACTAAAAAAAAAAAAGTATCTTTACCAGCTTTAAACAACACACACATATTATCTTACTTTGTCCGTGGGTCAGATCCAAACATGGCTTAGCTGCTTCATCTGCTCAGGGTTTCAAAGTGTGGACCATGCTGTATTGTCATCTGCAGGCTCAATGGAGAAGAATTTGTTCCCAAGCTCATTCATTAGAGAAATTTATTCTCTTGTTGCTTTATGACTGAGTGACTTGGCTTTTTACTGACTGTCAGTTGGAGGCTGCCCTCAGATCCAAGAGGTCATCTGCAGTTCCTTACCACATGGGCTTCTCCAACATGGTTACCTACACCATCACGCCCACAAGGGTAGTCTCTAGCTCCAGTCTCCTAAGACAGAGTCTTATGTAACATGATATAATTATGGAAGTGACATCCATCACTTGTCATATTCTATTCATTAGAAACAAGTCACAGGTCCTGCCCACGCTCAAAAAGAAGCAACTGTATAAGGGTGTGAGTGCCACGAGGTGGAATCATTGGGAGTCACCTTAGGACCTGACCTCTAAAATCTCCCACCATCAAAAACAAAAATATATGAATCTGGACTCTGAAGTCCAAGGTCAGGTAAAATGGATTACATTTAGATGGATGTTTAGAACAATTATATGAAGTTTACTAAAAATAAGGCATGTATCTTATTTAGACAAAAAATTATTGCTCTTCTATTAAATTACCTTTTTCTGTCTTATTTCAATTTCTTGAAGGCCTTTAATGTGTTTAGCAGTGGTCTAAAGCTGCAAAGTGTCACTTTTTTTTTTACTAACTCTTCCAAAAAACCTAAACCAAAGGGAATATAGGTGAACACTTTATTGAAATCTTTGGGATTAACAATTTCAATTTCTTTGCTGATGATAACATCTTTCCAATATAAAATTGAAGTTGTGGATTCCATTAAATTCATATAGAGAGTTTTATCCAATTTATAAGCTGACAAGTCTGTATGCCATGGTTTTTGGTTGCTGGCAGAAGACATGAGAGTCCTACGTCAGAGTCAATGGACTTTGAACTCATTCCGCAGCTGGTAGCATGAGCCTCATGTTTGTACTGACCCTCACATTCCCTATGTCCCACGGGGGTGATGCAGGGGAGTTTAGATGGATGCTCCACACACAGTGGGTTTGTGCCACAGCCGAGAAAACCACAAAGTTACGAAACCCCGTCTTTTATAAAAGGCTTTGAGCAAACACGCCCAACCTTCGTCACAGAGGGAGACATTGTCTGTATTACGTTGAACATTCAGTCTGCCCTTTCCTTCAGAGGGAGACACTATTTCTGTCTTCTAAGCCATTTTCTATACGCACATCCTTGAAAAGATGGCCTAGAACAAAAGCTGTTAGTACCTCTGCTTGCAGAAGTACAGAGCCTCGTGGAGAATTGTCTTCCAACAGAATCTATAGGCAAAGTAAACACATAGATTACAGATGTGGAGCTTTTGTTTTCAATTTTTCTAGCATTCAATAAAGAGACAGGAAATTAATTAACAATGGACAGAATTTATGGATAGGCAACTCACGGAAGGTGAAACTGAAAATCCTAATAAGTGCATAAAGAGATATTTGACTTAACTACCAGTCAGAGAAATGAAAATTAATGCAATTATAAGACATCACATTGCATCTATCAGTTGGACAAAAGTAATTTGTAGCATCATCTACATTTCCTATCATTCAAAGTCCAATTGTTCAAAGTTGTTTAATATCCAGCACTAGAACGGACGCAGGAACGGTGACCTTCATACCCTGCTACTGAAGTTGTATCCGGCAATACTACTTTGGAGAGAAAGTTTGGCCTGGTTGGTGAAAACATTATGTGTATATGGCATGATCCAGCAATTCCATTCCTGGGAACAAACCCTAGACAAACTATACTTAAGCAGATCTATGTGAAGATGGTCATCTCAGCAAGAGCTTGGAGGCAATCTACATATCCATATAAAATAGAAATGACTAAGTAAATTGGTATATCCATGTTATGGAATACCATTCAGGAAGCAAAAGGAAGAAGCAAGACATACAGATAGTAAAGTGTAGATCTGTCTGAAACAGTGAGTAAAAAAGTGAAGAAAATTTGACATTTATAGTATAATGACGTTTCTGTAGATTGTTAAAATCACTCAGAAAATAATCCAATAATAAGTGTAACCACATTCCAGCTTCCCACGGTCTTCTCTATTCCCTTCCCTGCTTTGTTTTTCTTTATAGCTTGGATCATTACCTGAAATTACATTATATGCTCGTTTATCTCATTTCTTGTCTGTCTCCACCACCAGAATGAAGTCACCAGGGCAGTCTTGACTATATTCCCCCACTCCATCTCAGCTCCTACAACAGTGTCTGGCACATAATATGAGCTCGAAAAACATTTTTATTGAAGTGTATATTCTTTTGTGAATACTCCTATCTGGAAATGAAATGTCGTATGTAACTGAAATGTCTTCAGACCTGAACAGTCTGTAAAATGAAATAAAGCCACATGACATCATTAACCATGATTTTTGGTTTTGCTTCCACAATTTATACATACACATGGTTGTGTATCCATTTGTCACCTGACTCCATGAGGCCTCTATCTTGTTTTTCTTTTGATATAGCACATTCTTCTTGCTGCCTTGTTCATGAAGTTGTCCAGAAAGTAATTAAGACCTGTGCCACTTCCAAGAACAGCCATGAGGATGGCAAAGTCCACGCTAAGGATGATGTTATCTTATGCTTCCAGAGCAAGTAATCCTTGAGGTATCAGGGACGTGTGGTTTTCCTTACGGAGAGCTAGAGAATGCCCTCCTTTCCAACCCTGTCCAATACTCTGTATGTGACCCTGGGCTGGATCTGAGAGCCTTCACTCCATAGGATCTCCAAACAAGGCCCAGGCACATGACACACTGTGTCATCCTTCTCTCCAGTTAAACAGACAAACAAGCAAACATGTAACTCCATCCTTTCTTTAATCAAACAGCAAAGTACCTTAGTATCTATCAATTTTTATAAATTTCTATGAATGTTATTAGCCAGCAGGTTTCATAAACACCCGTACTCTGAATTCAGCTCTGTCTCAGTCTAACTCTCCTTAATATATGTACATCTAGAAGGAGGAAAGAGTTTCAAAGAGAGGGCCAACGCTGTAAAATAAGAACAGGTTTGAGAAGAAGCCATTATATTTGGCATCCAGTAATTCATTTGCAACCTTAGAGAAAAGAATTTCAATAGCCATCTGGAGTTACAGTCTTAAATCCACCAAAGCATTTTGAATGTTTTGTAGTGCACTCAGCTTCACTAAACGTTTGGCAGTGTATTTGCCTTTCTCTCCAAGATGCTGAAAAATACAGAGCTTTTATGTTTATTTTTATTTTATTTAGAGATGCAGATATTCTCCAGTAGCCAAAGCAAAACTTGGAACCATTTTGGTTTCTGGTCTCCAGACACGGGTTTACACTTCTGTTTAATGAAAGAGTCAGTAGTACTTTTGACAATCAGTGGTTTTCTCCAATGTCCTAACTAATGTTATCCTTCTTCACAAAACAGCCTCCCACAGCCCAGGGTGGTAAACAGTTCCTGAAAGCGTAAAAATTGTTGCCACTCTCGCCTCCTCAGTTACTGCATTACCGTATTCTAAGCCCATGTTGTAAACATTCTGGGAAGAAAGGCTCTATCAATCCAAGCTATTTGGTTCCATAACAGACGGGTTAAAGAAAAGAGGTTTATAAAGGTATTATTATTATTATTATTATTATTATTATTATTATTATTATTATTATTATTATTGGCCGGGAGAGTTGAATGTATTCTTTTCTCATGATTTATTCCTTATGCTAAGAGCTTTGGTTTTAGAAAGTATTTTTGATGTTTAGTAGTAGTTAGAATTTAGTAGTAAATACACAAAATAATCCATCAAGTATTCTAAATCATGGACTGGAAAGTAGAAAGAGTTCTGTTTGCGTGTTACCCTATGGAGAGGAGCCTGAAATCAGTGTATGCCAGGAGTATAGTATAGATTTGTCTCTGTAGCAGAAGATTCTCTCATTGCGTGCCTGCTCTTGAGAGCAGTCTTCTTGGAGAGAAGAGCTAGAAGGTAGAAGACAATTTCCACTAAATGAGTAAAAATAAAGAGCCCTGTGTCACAGTGGATAAGAGCTCGGCTGCTAACCAAAAGACTGGCAGTATGAATCTACCAGTCGTTCCTTGGAAACCCTACGGGCCAGCTGTACTCTGTCCTATAGGGTCGCTATGAGCCGGAATCTACTCAATGGCAAAGGGTTTGATTAACTTCTCACACTTAGAGGTGTCAGAAGGAAGAATGCATTGTCTCTAAATGTGATGGGGTCCCTGAGGCTGGAGGTATTTAAGCAGAGGTGAAGTCCCTGGGTGATATAAAAATTAACATGCTTAGCTGCTAACTGGAAGTTTGCAGGTTCAAGCCCACCCAGAGTCATTTTGGAAGAAAGGCCTTGTGATCTACTTCTGAAAAATCAGCCACTGAAAACCCTGTGGTGCATGGTTCTACCCTGACACACATTAGGCGGCCATGAGTTGGAGTCGACTGAGTGGCACCTGGTGGTTCTTTTTTTCTGATAGTTGCAGAAAACCTGTACAAGCATCCAGAGGGCCTGAGCCCCTTCCCAACGCCGAGAGTCCATGTTTCTGAAAATTTACCAGGGGCTGCAGCTGCGTATTATCTTCTCATGGTTTGCGTGTAGTTCTCAGACCTCAAGGGTCCGCGGATTGGACTTAAGCTCCAGCTAAAATACCCAGCTTTGGAGGGGGATGAGTGGAAGCTTTGACATTTTCTTTGGCTCCAATGGCATTGAGAAGTAGTCAGGGACAAAATAAAATGCATAAACATTATGGTGAGCGTGACAAGAGGGGCGGTCTTACAGCCTCACATCCTCTGTACAGCAAGCCAGAAAGAATACGTGTCAGTTCTCTGTTGGAGACTGAGTTCACATAGTTTCTTCTTTGAATTTTTCTCTTTTCCTCCCACTCTAGTTCATCCATGGAAATTCAACTAGTTTTTCTGTCTGAAATTAAATGTTACTTTTCCCATAAAATAATTCCCTGATTCATAAAATTTAAAAAAAAGTAAAATATATATATAGTTCCCTAGTTCACACTTCTCACAAGCCTTGTCAACTATTCCATTTCAGCACTCAGCAGGCACCTCTCCCATAGCCTTAGCTTATTCTACTACCTATTACTTTCATTCTACAAATGTTTCTTCTTTCCTATCTGAATCTAAATTTTTGAGAACAGAGATTGCATCTAACTTTCTATCACCTGAAATGCATAATACTGTACCTTGGAAAAAAAAAAACCCATCGTCCTCATGTCAATTCTGACTCAGAGCGATCTTACAGGACAGAGTAGAACTGCCCCATAGTGTTTCCAATGAATGGCTGGTAGATCCAAGCTGCCAACATTTTTGGCTAGCAGCTAAGCTCATAACCACTGCACCACTAGGGCTCCCACACTGAATCTCACAGTTAGTAAATCTCAGTAAATATGTATTAAATAAATGGTTGGATGACTAGAACATTCCGTATAGGGGAAAAGTGGCCAAGTCACCTTCCTGTTGTAGAAATCTTCTTTTCCTGTCCCTAGATCTCTATCCTATATGTCCTTTTATATCAGACTTTGAGCTGGAAAGCAATAGGATAGAGAAAATAGGAGAGCAGAAAGCTGGGCAGTTTGTGGAGGGCACGTAACTTCATACATGAAATATCACCCTCTCCAAGATCAAGTTACACTTTTCAGCCTTGCAGATAAAGAAAAGGGTGTGAGGGCAAATGTGATCAGAAAGGGGGAAAAAGACCAAGTCACGTTTAATCACTCATCACGAGAAGCATTAAAATAGGATGTTATTGAGAAAGTGAGCTGCTTTCAGCAAGGTAAACCTGGTCAACAGCATGAGGCAAACCCCAGTCCACGGCGCTGAGTGTGAGGAAGGTAGGAAGATACCCAGCAATGTAAGCAAAAAGAAAAAGCTTTTTGAAACATTAGTGGCTTTTTCCACATTTCCATTTAGGCCCCATCCATAAGGAAAATATTCTCCTATATTCCACAGCAATATATCTTTAAAAAAATAAAACGTATAGCACTGCCAGCCAACTGGAAGCTGAAGTGGAGACATGGTACGGTCCCCTCAGCACCCCGCTCTACGCGTGCTCGGAGGGTGAGCAGTCAGTGCAGCAAAGGGGGAGACAGCCAGATAAAACACTCGCAGCCCGTGGTGGAAAATAATGTTGCCAGGAGAGCCCAGCAAAATTTCCCGAAGTCTTTTCTCTTCAGGAAGGATTTCTGAAAAAAACATCTCGCCAGCACAATAGTCATTGAATCCAATTATATATTTTTAGACACCAATCACATTTTTTTTTTTTCCGTCTCTTCCATTTCAGAAAAAACTCTGCACACCTGGAAAGAACAGCAACGAAGAACAGGAACTGGCGCATTTGTGCTTCGCTCCTGCCGGGCATGTTTTATTTCATTTCCTCCGTTTTTATGACACTTTGCTACGCTGCTACTCCAGACGGTCAATAAAACACCTCACCACGTAGAAACCGTAACGGAAAGAAAGTCTGACTGAAGTTCTGTGCCTGACGCCCAGGATGCTCAGAAAAGGCCATCAGGAACACACACACCTTCAGGCCTGTAACGACCACTTTTCCGCAGTCTCGGGCTCTGTGTGTAAACTCCCCTGCTTTTTGCACCTCCAATCCGTTGCCAGACAAACTTTCCCACTTGTGTTTGCCTTCCATAACCTACGTGGCTCCGTAACGTGAGGAAGAAAGACAACAGACGGTATCATTGATTCTGTTTTCTGTATTTGAGCCATAGCATCTACAATCATCCTTTTTCCTGGGCAAATAAGAAGTCATTTCTTTCATACGGTTTTTATGAATAAGGACGCAAGAACCAGACTGGAGCTTCTGAAGCCTTCTTTCTACCCAGAAAAAAGTCCAGGAATGCAATCAACTTTCTCATCCCAACCTGACATACTGCTTAGATTATTATTCACCGTGCTTCAGAGATAAATAATCGTAATAGCTAGTAATCAGTGGGCTTTCTCTGAATTGCCTAAAGTCACACGCTGGCAAGTGGCTGGAGGGAGGGGTGTTGAACTCAATCAGGGTTGTTTGGCTGTAGTTAATGTCCTTTGTGAACAGTTTAGAATAACTTCAAACTTCAGAAAGTATTTATAAGCTTCAAAGGCTATAATAGATATTTCTGAAAGGTAGCCTTATTATTTAAACTAAAATTATAAACTGATCTTGCTGAAAATCTAAAAAACAGTTTGGATGTATTTACACTGTGTTACGTACATCATACACATATATATACTTTTTTTGTACACTACAAATCAATGATTTTTAAATTTCATATTCTGGGAATTATACACACAGTCCTTGGGTACCAATGACATCCTCCCCAGAATTTGTTTTTAAGTCGAATTTGTAGGTAAGCCAGAAGAGGTACCAAAGGTTCTGATTTAGCATCAGTCAGTCAAATATTTGTCTTAGGTATATATTTTACCTTTCTGCACATATGAAACACGTAAGATACACTTCCAAATTGGGCAATGTCTTCGTGAGCATCACAAAGTAGTGCATGCTTTCGTTACTATGAACCATTGCACGTATTTAACTCAAATTTTAAATACAGTAGGCTTTATGGCAGTCCGTTCTTAAGTCCAAGTTCTCCATAAGTCAAACATTCCTAACCGGGGAACTACTTGTACTTCAAATTTCCATATTTATCCACCAGGTACAACTGCCCCATAGGGTTTCCAAGGAGTGCCTGGTGGATTCAAACTGCCAACTTTTTGGTTAGCAGCCATAGCTCTTAACCACTGTGCCACCAGGGCTCCTACGTGTATTACAAAAGCTGGACTAAGTCCTTACTTAGGAAAACCCTGATGGTGTAGTGGTTAAGAGCTATGGCTGCTAACCAAAGGGCTGGCAGTTCAAATCCACCAAGTGTTCCTTGGAAACCCTACGGGACAGTTCTACTCTGTCCTATAGGGCCACTATGAGTCAGAAGTGACTGGACGGTAATGTTTTTTTGTTTTTTTAAGTCCTCATGTAAACATCTAAACTTACTAAACCTATGATTATGAAAGAGATTTAAACCATGCCAGTTTTCTACTCTTTTAAAATACAACGAGCACATAAAAGAGCCCTATTTACTGTCATCTAGAATTATTACCTAGTTCACTTAAAGGTGCATTTAAATAAATGTGCATTTAAATTTATATAATTTAGATCAGAGATTTTAAACGTTCTGTAATTAGATACAATTTCCCTTAATCTTCAATTACTACCTTTTTTTTTTTTTTTTGATTTGTGAGAAAAACTAGCTCATCGAAAGTCTTTGTTGAGTTGTCTTCGATTTTATGGTAATTATCTCTGGCTCCTATTCTGAGAGCTACACCGTCTTTTCCAAGTGTGAACATTTTTTATAGCCTTTTAAAAAATCTGTAGAGACCCACTTCCTCTTATTATTCCTCTAATAAGAGAGACATAATTACATTCTTCTTAGAAACTGTTAGTGTCAAGTCCTAACTCACCCTCCAAGTTCTAAGCTTTCCCTCTGCTTTGTCTTAGGGACAAAATCATGCAGCTGAGCAGTGTCATCACTCTCCCCAGTCAGAGATTTCACAAATTGTTTTTACTTTCTTGCCTTATTCAAGTCTAAAATAATCACAATAAATTGGAGTATGTTAAGAAACTGAAAATCTCTAGAAACTTGTTGTTCAAGAAAAGGGAAAGGTCAGACCTTTAAAGGAAAAAAAAAGAAAACCCAAAACTTAGATACAGCTAGACTAGTTCATGGTTGTTTTTATGCAATCATTTGAAAAATAGTTTCGGACTGGCAAGCGCTGACCATGTTTCGCCTCCCCACGGACCTAGCCTCAGGGAGCATCCTGAACTCCAAAGACGGCACAACGACATCACTGCACGGTGACCAAGGTGCCAGCTCTTCAGGCACCAATGAAAGAATTCAAAAGAAACTCTCTGATCACACTTTTTTCCACCTTTTCTTTTGCTTTTGCCATCTTTTTCCTGGGGTATTCAGAAAAGCCAGGTTGAGGTTCAAGAACCAAGAAGCAAGAGCCTGGGTTCCTTAGTTCTGGTTTAGGCCTTATGGGAAAAACCAAACCAAAAAACCAAACACAGTGCCGTCAAGTCGATTCCGACTCATAGCGACCCTATAGGACAGAGTAGAACTGCCCCACAGAGTTTCCAAGGAGCACCTGGTGGATGTGAACTGCCGACCCTTTGGTTACCAGCTGTAGCCCTTAACCACTACACCACCAGGGTTTCCTTATGGGAAAAGGGCAAGTGCAATTCTTGAGGCTTCTACAGTTGACCTAACTAACATTGTGACCAGGTAGGATTTTGTCACAGAAACCTAACCAGCAACCAAGAGTTTTATTTGTCCGGGCATACTCGGAGTCCTAACCTTTGCAAACAGAATAATCAGGCTAGTCTAAGTGCAGTGGAAGGAAGGGAACACCATTTTGTAACACCAGTAGGATGTGACTCTCAGGCTGGGGAAATGGTAAACACTTTTCCATACTAAATGTCCCTGAACTATTTTGAAAACAATTGTCTTGATTAATAACAATAATTTTTAAAAAATCTTTAGTGAGGGAAATGTGAAATATTATTTCACTGGATTTTGGATAGGGACTCCAGGAAGAGAAGAGGTAAACGTTACTTTGAGCAGTTGTATCTTCCATAAGTAAATGAACATATAACTGTCAGGGGAAGCTGACTCTGGTCTCATTAACAGAGGAAACAATGATAACCCATATAAAATAAGCCTTCTTTTTCTATTGATAAAGGCTATGTCAGGAAGCTTCATTTATCTATTATATTAGAAGCTTAAGAAACTTTTTATAAAAATAAGATGAAACAATGTGAACATGAAAAGCAAAATTATTTTTGTCCTGTACATTTCAGTAAATATCCCTAACAATGTACATATTTCCATTCGTATCTATACCAGATCATTTTTTTTGCTTCTATCATAATATATCTTTCAAAATTTACATGGAAATTTTGAAAGATATATTATGATTTTAATAATTCTTTTGTACCAGGGTCATTTCAATTACATAAACATTTAAATAAATGACTTTTCTAGTCTAGAATTCATAATTCTCTGATCATTAATCTTAACATTTAAGATTCCAGGTCTGAACTAAATCTATGCAGTGACTTAGTGAACTAAATTTACACTTTCCTAACTGGGACCACTATTCACTGGGAACTATCCACCAGAATAATTTTGACTCATAGCAACCCTATAGGACAGAGTAGAACTGCCCAATAGGGTTTCCAAGGGAGCAGCTGGTGGGTTTGAACTGCCAACCTTTTGGTTAGCAGCCAAAGGCTTAACCAGAGCACCGCCAGCTCTTCATATTATATACGTATGTACATATGTATGTATGTAAAGAGAGAGTCAGTCCTGGGTGAATTAGTTTCAGCCTCCAGATCACTTTTTTTAAAGTCTCACTCCTGCTTTCACCTGCTTCAGATTTTGGATGATCATTAAAATGGAGATCTCTGGCCCCATCAAATCTATTGAATCAGTTTCTCTGATGGAAACTTAGGTGTCTGAATTCATTATACGATCCCAGGTGATTCTTATACACACTGAAATATGAAAAAGCTCTAGAGGTTTACCTTTTCTAATCTAAGTGTCATCAGTAAGGCCAAAATAATGAGTTGTATTACTCAAATTAGAAAACATGTAAAAATAACCAATATTTAAGCAAGAGATATATTATTTTCCACATCAATAATCTGGAAATAGTGAAATATCCTGCACAGAGATTTATGATAAAGAAATTTCTTTACCTACAATAATAAACAGGAAGACATTTATTAGACAGCTGCTAGTTGAGATTCCTTAATTTACTACTTTTTGCTTAATTTTATTGAAGAATAAAATACATACGTACATGAATTGCCAAAAGCCTCAGAGTAAAGCTTGAAAAAATTTTCACCAAGTAAGTACACCCATGTGATCGGCACACATATCAAGAAAGAGAGTATCATTTGAACCTTTTTTGGCCCTTACCAGTCACTACCGTCTACCCAAGGGAGATCACCCCATTCTGATATCTGCTACCACAGATTAGTTTGGGCTAATTTTAAACTTTATACACATGGAATTATACATTAGGTGCCATTCTTTCTGGCTTATTTTCCTTAACATTATGTTTGTGAGATCCATCCATGCTGTTGACTATGGTTACTACATTCTAATTGTACAGTGTTCCATTTTATAACTATTTCACACTCTACCATAAGCAGAAAAACCTGGGTCATAAGTGACCCAGCTAAGAATGAGTATGTTCACTTTGGCTAATGGTGTGTCAATAATGGCTAACAACCATCTCTATGAGGAAAACACTGATTTGTAGCATTTGCCAATCTCCATGGTGAAAGTACCCCCACCTTGGCCAATTTCAGACAACCGGCGGTGGATCTCACCAGCCAATGGAGCCAGCTCCTGCACGCCTCTAGTGGATATTGCCAAAAAGCTTTCCAAAGAGATCTGTAGCCACCAGAAGTGCATGAGAATTGTAAGTTCTCCATATGCTTGCCGGGGATTCTAACTGTCATCCTTGTTGTTGTTGTTACCCATTACGGCGGGTTATGCAGTGATATCTACTGTGGTTTTAACTGGCATTTCCCTGATGACTAATGACGTTCAGCACCTTTTCATATATTTACTGGCCATTCGGATATCCATTTATGTGAAGTGCTGGTTCAAGCCGACTGTCCAGTTGTTCTATTGAGTTGTCTGCCCTTTTCTTATTGATTTGTATGAATTTAGTAGGCCCAGGTGACTTTTGAGGATAACGTCTTATTATGACGAAGTCTCTTTGGAAATGATTGCTGCTGGGGTCATAGCTTTCGGATCTAACATCTGATGTATTTCATTAACTTAACAAGAAGAAGAGTTTCTCTCTCATTCCTCATACTCATCCTCTGTAACTGGCTGTCCATTACAGCATCTCATAGAATCAGGCATAAATTTTGTGTTGCAATCTGATAGGGCTCAGTGAACCATCTCAACAACTTCCCTCGTCTTTAAAAGCGTAAATCAAAGCATAACGTTCTTCACTTAACAACCTTCCAACGATTTCTTTTTGAAGTTAGAATAAAGGCATTCCTATTCGAGGCTAATAGTCCCTGCATGACCTGCCAGGCCCACTGGGAGCCCTCACCTCCTATTACCACTTTATCCATTGGCTCCCATCTCTCGAACACGCTGAGCTCACTCTTGTCTCAGGACCTTGGACCTTGTTTTTTTCTGTGCCTGGAATAGTCTTCTCTTCTGTGCCTGGAATAATCTTCTGTCAGATCTTACCATGGCTCTCTGCTTCTCATAAGTTCTCCACTAAAATGGCATGACCTAAGAGACACTTCTCTGACCACCCCAGTGAAGGTAAAGATCCTCCTGGAAACTCTTCTTCCAATTACTCAGTTTCAGTCATAACATAGCAATTACTAACATGAGAAATGGTCCTCTGTATTTGTTTACTCATCTATTTTCTCTCCTGCCTTTTAAATGTGAGCTTCAGGAAAGACACTTGATCCCTTCCATTCTACCCCTGTACTCAATGCATATAGCGTAGTTACATACATTGCTAGAATTGTTACGTGAATAAATGAAACTATTTTTTTAACTTTGGCTTCTTCACAAACTTCAACTCCTCAGGTATCGTAAACAATTGCAGAACATCATTTGGCCCTTAGCCATTTTTCTTAACAGAGAATATGTCTACATTTTGCAAAAGTATTACTTATCCTATCTTTAACTTGACCGTAATGAACAGAACTTTTTTTTCTTTGATGATTACGGCTGGTGCAGACCCTTTACGCTAACTCAGGAGGCACAGTTTGAGCTGCCAGAGCTGAGATGGGAGAGAAGCAGACAGCAGCATCTAGTCGAGGCCACAGGACTACATCTAACGCATATCACAGGGCGACATCTAACATGTACCACAGGGCGCCATCTAATGCGTGCCACAGGACCACATCTAACGTGTACCACAGGGCGCCATCTAATGCGTGCCACAGGACCACGTCTAACGGGTACCACAGGACCACATCTAACGCGTGCCACAGGGCGACATCTAACACATACCAAGTTTGATTTTAGGAGCCCGGGATGCAGCAGTGGACAAAATAGAATTGGGAAAAACATGAAATTAGGAACCAAGTTAAATAAGGACAAAGATGGCAGTGTGTCTGAGGAATGGCAGAGGTGTGCGGAAAGGTCAGAGGCGTAATGAGTCCGCACCGCCGACCCAGGCGGGTTTTGAGGACGGCGTCCCGCCGTGGTGGGCTTCCTTCTGCAATGACCGCTGCGCTGTCTTAGCGCCCGAGCCTAATCCTGGATGCATTTTCGGAGTTAGCTCTCCTTTCTCCTGCCAGTGTCAGTTCTAGCGCTGTCGGGGTAGTGGTGGTAAAAGGATGCCAGGAGGTATAAGAGGAATTTTTGGCTGGATTATGGTTTCTCAGGCTTTCTCTGCAGAACCAAGCCATTTTATAAGGACTGTTACCAGTCACGTCTATGGCAAGACTTCAGTATTGCTCAGATGACAGATTTGTTATATCCTCAAGTGAGATGCGAGGTACAGTGGGTTAGGCTGAAAGGAATTGACACGAAATAGGTGATGGATAACTTGGAGAGCTGAGAGAATTTAGAGATGGAATGTATTTGGGCTGCTGCTGATTGCTGTGCAAATTAGTTAGCTGGATGAAGCAAAACACATGCCCTGGGAGCCAGACTTGCTTCTTGGTATTAGAGAGTTTCCCGGGAACTCAACACCAACCAGCTACACAATGGTTTTTATTCTGCTTTTCCATGTGAGAAAGTGGTCAGAAAAAGTTATTCAGCTCTTGGCCACATGATCATGTATAAACCTTAGACACAAACGGTGTCCCCACACGACCCAGTCTTTGCAGAGTCACATTAAAAGAAACACAAATTTGACTCCTGAAGCTTTGAAGTATATTCTATGTCTGGCTTTCTTAGCCAGTCCAGCCCAGACATTTCACTTTGATCATCACAGGGAGCTTATCAGGGTGGATTCTAGATGTAATTTCCTCTTTTCAAAATTATACATTCATAGAAGCCACACACAAAAAAATAACAGTAAACTCTCCTGTGTATCTCCTGTACACGTGGTTTCTTCATGACATTTTGCTTTTCTATTCCACTTGCTCCTGCCTCCCTCTTAGCCCTCACTCAACATGCTCTCACGTACCTTGTCAGCCATGTCTCATTCTTCCCTAGGCCTGTACCCTTTCTACCGTACTACTTCACCCCTCTTGTACTAGGTGCGGCTAAAGGGAAAGGACAGTCTCAGGGGCAGCCTGCTACTCAGGGCAGTACTGGAAAGGCCAAGAGATGATCTTATAAACAAGAATCCTGGCATCTTGGGATTCAGGGGTGAACGGCTGTAAATGTTTATATATTAATATTTCCCCTATTGTATTACTATAGTGAGAATAACATGGTGCAAATACTTTTGGGAATTAGGGGGGAAAACCATAAGGAATGGGACATGGAGTGCTCTCATAAAATTTTGTACTGAACAACAGAATAGCCTAGCTGATACGTTCAATGGTTATATAGCAGCAGAAGTTTTATTCAAGAGTTCTATCTGAATACAGGAAGAAGTGAGCAGATGCTACATGAACTTTGAAAATTATTGAAGGGAACATCCAAAAACTAGAAGATTAACTAAAAATGGCAGTTAGGTATTATATGATCCAAAAAGCTATCAGACTAGAATATTTCTGAAGGCATGGTGTGAAGATGATCGTCTTTAAAAGAATGTCAGCATTCACCCTTCTGTTGAAGAATTTCACGGTCCTGGATAGAGATGGATTCATGATGAAATACAAGTATAAAGAAGATTGAGGAAGGGAGAGAGACTGATTGACTGAGGGTGGAACAAAAATGGCTCCTAGATTCACAGTTTTTTCCTTGATAGGGGCATGTGATTTGGCCACTAAAAAAAAAAAAAATGGAGAAAGCAATTTAGACAAAGGCAACTTTATAGAACATAATTTAACTGAAAGCAATTTAGTTAAAGCAAGTTGGTCAGCAGGTCATTTTACATGAAATGGTGATGAGTTTAAATGAAAATGCCTAGACACTGGTCTTTCTAGTATCAGTCATCTTTGGTATGTATGCCATGGGGCACTTGGCAGACCTTTATGCATAATTAAGTACTTTTCTGATTTTTGGATATTTTTCTACTTTTTTCGCCTTTTAATGTCTACTATAGTTTCAGTTACATTCTTTTATGTTTAACAAATCATTTATCCTGATTCTCTATTCTTTTATCCATAAATTTTTAATTTATACTAAAATTATTCTTGTTCTCTGTTTAAGATAATAAAATGTTGGAATAAAATAAATATACATTTGGTAAATTGCCTAAGTGAGTTATACTAGATTTCGAAATGATGGTATCTCATTTTTACTGACAAATAAGACACAAATGTTTATATAATATATAATAAACATGCCTGGAGTCCTCGTGGTGCAGTGGTTAAGAGCTCAGCTGCTAACCAAAAGGTTGGCAGTTCAAATCCACCGGCCACTCTTCGAAAACCCTGTGGGGAAGTTCTACTCAAAGGCAACGAGTTTTTGGTATATGAGCATAGTTAACGTAAAAAAAAAAAAAAGATTTATACAGATAATTAGAAGATTAGTGGGGGATTTGGATGGGTAAAACTCTAAGCATTTTTATAGTCCTCATTTTCTTAATTGTGTTTATCTATTTTAAAAAGAACGCACACATTTATCATGTACTGTAGAAAATAATATGAGGAGCAAATAATGAATAATTAGTAAAAAAGATCTAAAAATCAGATGGATTTGACCTTCCTATTTTAAAAATATCAATTTAAAGGCAGTTATGCCTATTCTGCTTATCTGGATTTTTTTGTTTTCGTTTAAGGAAAAAAATGATACAGAATAATTAAGGAAAAAAATGATACAGAATAATTAGCTGACAATTAGTAAAAATTAAAGAAAGAATAAATCTAGAAAAATCTGATACATGCTCAAAATTTAAACACTTTACTATATGCAACACAATGGCCTGAAAAAATTAGGGTAGATTACAAAATGCTATGATCTTGTATCTACTAATAAATAAGACATAAATATTTATATATTGTATAATAACCATGCTTTGCATTTTAGAAAAAGGTCTGTATGAATATTCAAAAGGTTAATGGGTAGTTGCAAAAAAGTATTAGTGCTTCAGAAGTAAGTTCCTATTGATATTCATTTTTAACACAGTTCCTCTACATATTCATTTCTCAAGAAGCTGTGCAATTGCATAGCTGAGTGTCAGCTAATCTGTATTCAGCCGAATTGTACTCAAGCCATTTTTTTCTACCATGTTCATCTTGAACTGTGTCATGTATTAGGTGACCAGAGTCACTAGAAATGTCTAACCTAGAGAAGGAATCTTGCAGAGTCTGATAGAGCAGACTGAATATGGCTCATTGGGGAAAAGACAGAGGTCTTGGGCCCGAGAATTTGCTAAGAGGACATAAATAAACGCGTAAGTGAATTTAAAGGACCCGAAAAAAAATTTTTTTTTTTTTCTGGGTGTGTGCTGTAGGTTTAGGGAGGAGGTGTGTGATTTCTGAAACAATGAACCTCTTTGTTTCTGCTAATGTGTGAGTTTGTAGATGGGGAGTCTTGCAGGATTTTTCCCCTTACGGGAAATAGAATCTCCAGGTATCTTCTCTGCTACTTGTTCACTCATGCAAAGAGGTTATTAACTCCAGAATGGTCTAAAATATAGATTGGTGTAAGTAATGCAAATTTTCATCAATAAATAAATGGCTAAATAAAGTGCCAAACCATATAAAGAATGTCTAGGCAGCAGTTGAGCAAAAAAAAAAAAAAATCTGATTACACAATCATGGAAACATCTTTAAGACCTCTTATTGTTAGAAGACAACCTTGCAGAAGTCTGTATATGATATGATTCCATTTATATTAAAACACCAAAAACTACATATTCTATCTTACTTTCTAACATTTTATCTATTTATCATCTATCTATGTATATGCCAAGAAAAGTGTTCTAAAGATTACAAAGCACACTGCTATATGTGTTTCCCTAAGGAGGGAAACGATATTAGGAGTGACAACAGTGAGAGATTTCCAAATTATTCCATATAATTCAGTACTGTTTTCATTTATTATATATGAATATATTCCTGTGTTACTAGTATAAAAGGTTTCAGTAACTTAAATTAACAGGGAACTAAATGGAAGAACATTTGCTATTTCAAATCTTTCAAACATTTAAAGAGTAGTCAAAATGTTATCTCCTCTGAAAGGTATTTTTCTTCCTCATAGGGAGGAAAGTGGAGGGAAAGTGAGGACATAACAATTATTGAAGATTTATGACGTGTTCAGGGGTTACTTATGCTCAGAAGAATTTGCTTGTCATAAACCATAGAGGCAGGAGTTATATCACTAGAACTATCTGGGTCGGATTTGGCTAAATCTTACAGTGTTTCCATGTTTTCAATATGGCTCAAAAAATATTAGAATTTTCAATGAGTAAGTCAGGGTCGTATCCTTTCACCATACTTATTCAACCTGTATGCTGAGCAAATAATCCGAGAAGCTGGTCTATATTGAGAAAAATGTGGCATCAGAATTGGGGGAAGACTCATTAACAACCTTTGATATACAGATGACACAACCTTGCTTGCTGAAAGTGAAGGGGACTTGAAGCACTTCCTGATGAAGACCAAAGACTTCAGTTAAGTTCAGAACTTAACATAATGAAAACAAAAATTCTTACAACCAAACCAATAAGCAACATCATAAAAAATGGAGAAAACATTGAATTTGTCAAGGATTTCCTTTTATATGGGTCCACAATCAACACCCGTGAAAGCAACAGTCAAGAAATGAAACAACGTATTATGTTAGGCAAGTCTGCTGCAAAAGAGGTCTTTGAAGTGTTAAAAAGCAAAGACATCACTTTGAGGACTAATATGCTCCTGACCTAAGCCGTAGTATCGATAGCCTCATACGCATTCAAAACCTGGACAATGAATAAGGAAGGCTGAAGAAGATTTGATGACTTTGAATTGTGGTGTTGACAAAGAATATTGGATATACCATGCACTAGCAGAAGAACGAAGAAATCTGTCTTGGAAGAAGTACAGTCAGAATACTCCTTAGAAGTGAGAATGGGGAGATTTCATCTTACTACTTGGGACATGTCATCAGGGAAGACCAGTCCCTGGAGAAGGACACCATGCTTGGTAAAGGGCCAACAAAAAAGAGGAAGACCCTCAATGAAATGGGTTGATACCGTGGCTGCAACAATGGGCTCAAGTATAACAAAGATTGTGAGGATGGCGCGGGACAGAGTAGTGTTTCATTCTGTTGTACATAGGGTCATGTGAGTCAAAACTAACTCAATGGCACCTAGCAAAAAAAAACAAGAAAAAATATTCTCATAAATGTTTCCTTCGTATGACTTTTCCCTAGAAAGAGCTGAGCAATAACCGTCCCTGAAAAATTAGACCATTTTAGTTAGCTAGTTGGAGTTCTTTTTCAAAGACAATGCATTTAAATATCTCAGGTTGATGAAGCCTTGTCAATACATGCAAGATGGGTTAGGCAATTATTCAAAATACCAGGGTGAAAAACCTCTTACAGAGCAAAGATGGGGTTAAGGGCAGTTTCTGTTTCTAAGATTGTTGAGTTTAATTAATTAAATTTACCATCTTCATAATTTTGCTAGCACAGGGATATCCAAGCAAATATTTTTTCTTATGGGTCAATGTCTCACATATAATTAAGGCCTTCAATGATTCTTTTTTGCAAAATGATTTAATTTAAATATAGAAATGCTATTAGAAGTATTGCTTTCATCTAAAACTAACATTTTGCCTATTTTATGTTTTGGTGTTAGTTTAATGCTCTGTTATATAGCCTTTCTCTTTAAACGCTAAAAAAATATGTTCTTCAGTGAATTGTTTAACATGTTAATTTTTGAACCAGAAGATGTTGTTGTTAGGTGCTGTCGAGTCAGTTTTGACCCTATACACAACAGAACGGAACACTGCTTGGTCCTGCACCATCCTCACAACTGTTGCTGTGCTTGAGCTCATTGTTGCAGCCACTGTGTCAATCCATCTCGTTGAGTGTCTTCCTCTTTTATGCTGACCCTCTACTTTGCCAAGCATGATATCCTTCTCCAGGTGTTGATCCCTCCTGATAACATGTCCAAAGTATGTGAGATGTAGTCTTGCCATCCTTGCTTCTAAGGAGCATTCTAGCTGTACTTCCTCCAAGACAGATTTGTCCGTTCTTTTGACAGTCCGTGGTATGTGTATTCAGTATTCTTCGCCAACACCACAATTCAAAGGCATCAGTTCTTCTTTGGTCTTCCTTATCCTTTGTCCAGCTTTCACACGCATATGAGGCAATTGAAAACACCATGTCTTGGGCCAGGTGAACCTTAGTCTTCAACGTTACATCCTTTCTTTCCTACATTTTAAAGAGATCTTTTGCAGCTGATTTGCCCAATGCAATGTGTTTTTGCATTTCTTTACTGGTGCTTCCATGGGCATTGATTGTGGCTCTAAGTAAAACGAAATCCTGAACAACCTCATTATCCTGTCCATTTATCATGATGTTGCTCATTGGTCCAGTTGTGAGGATTTTTGTTTTCTTTGTGTTGAGGTGTAATCCGTACTGAAGGCTGTGGTCTTTGATCTTCGTCAGTAAGTGCTTCAAGTCCTCTTCACTTTCAGCAAGCAAGGTTGTGTCATCTGCATAACGCAGGCTGTTAATGAGTCTTCCTCTAATCCTGATGCCCCATTCTTCTTCATATAGTCCACCTTCTCAAATTATTTGCTCAGCATGCAGATTGAATAGGTATGGTAAAAGGATACAACCCTGATGCACACCTTTCCTGACTTTAAACCATTCAGTGTCCCCTTGTTCTGTTCTAATGACTGACTCGATCCATGTACAGATTCCTCATGAGCACAATTAAGTGTTCTGGAATTCTCATTCTCTGCAATGTTATCCATAATTTGTTACCATCCAGCCTAATGCCTTAGCTTAGTCAATAAAACACAGGTAAACATCTTTCTGTATTCTCTGCTATCAGCCAGAATCCATCTAACATCAGCAATGATGTCCCTGGTTTCATGTCCTTTCGTAAATCCAGCTTGAATTTCTGGCAGTTCCTTGTCGATATACTGCTGCAGCCACTTTTGAATGATCTTCAGCAAAATTTTGCTTGCATGTGATATTAATGATACTGTTTGATAATTTTCACATTCAGTTGGATCACTTTTCTTGGAAATGGGCATAAATATGGATCTCTTCCAGTCAGTTGGCCAGGCAGCTGTCTTCCAAATTTCTTGGTATAGACAAGTGAGCACTTCCAGCACTGCATTTGTTTGTTGAAACATTTCAATTGGTATTCCTCCAATTTGCGGAGACTTGTTTTTTTTTTTTTGCCAATGGCTTCAGTGCAGCTTGGACTTTTTCCTTCAGTACCATTGGTTCCTGATCATATGTTACCTCCTGAAATGGTTGAACATCAACCAACTCTTTTTGGTATAGTGACTTTGTGTAGTCCTTCCATCTTCTTTTGAGGCTTCCTGCATAGTTTAATATTTTCCCTGTAGAATCCTTCAGTATTGCAACTCAAGGCTTGAGTTTTGTCTTTGTTCTTTCAGCTTGAGAAATGTTGAATGTTTTTCCCTTTTGGTTTTATATCTCCAGGTGTTTGCACATGTCATTGTAATGCTTTGTGTTCTTGAGCTGCCCTTTGAAACCTTCTGTTCAGTTCTTTTACTTCATCATTTTTTCCTTTTGCTTTAGCAGCTCACCATTCAAGAGCAAGTTTCAGAGCCTCTTCTGACATCCATTTAGGTCTTTTCTTTCTTCCCTGTCTTTTTAACGACCTCTTGCTTTCTTCATGGATGATGACTAGATGTCATTCCACAACTCACTTGGTCTTCGGTCATTAATGTTCAGCGCATCAAATCTATTCTTGAGATGGTCCCTGAATTCAGGTGGGATATACTCACAGTCATACTTTGGCTCTCTTCAACTTGTTTAAATTTTCTTCAGTTTCACCTTGAACTTGCATATGAGTAATTGATGGTCCAATCCACAGTCTGCCCCTGGCCTTTTTCTGACTGATGATATTGAGCTTTTCTGTTGTCTTTTTTCACAGATGTAGTCGATTTGATTCCTGTGTATTCCATCTGGCAAGGTCCATGTGTATAGTCGCAATTTATGTTGGTGAAAAAAGGTATTTGCAATGAAGAAGTCATTCATCTTGTAAAATTCAAACACCTGATCTCTGACATCATTTCTATTACAAGGCCAAGTTTTCCAGTTACCGATCCTTCTTCTTTGTTTCCACCTTTCACATTCCAAACCCCAACAATTATCAGTGCATCCTGACTACATGTTTAATGAATTTCAGACAGCAGAAGTTGGTAAGAATCTTCAATTTCTTCATCTTTGGCCTTAGTGGTTGGTGCGTAAATTTGAATAATAGTCGTATTAACTGGTCTTCCTTGTAGGCATATGGATATTATCCCGTCACTGATGGTGTTGTACTTCAGGATAGATCTTGAAATGTTCTTTTTGACAATGAATGCAATGCCACTCCTTTTGAAGTTGTCATTCTTGGCATAGTAGACCATGTGATTGTCAGTTTCAAAATGACCAATACCAGTCTATTTCAGTTCACTTATGCCTAGTATATCAATATTTATGTGTTCCATTTCATTTTTGATGATTTCCAATTTTTTTTTATACTTTGTACATATTCCAGGTTCTGGTTATTAATGATGTTTGCAGTTGTTTCTTCTCATTTTAAGTCGTGTTACATCAGCAAATAAAGGTCCCAAAAGCTTGATTCCAGCTAAGTCATTAAGGTTGGCTCTACTTTGAAGAGGCAGCTCTTCCCCAGTCATATTTTGAGTGCCTTCCAACCTGGGAGGCTCATCTTCTGGCACTATATCAGACAATGTTCTGCTGCTATTCGTAAAGTTTTCACTGGCTAAATCTTTTCAGAAGTAGACTGCCAGGTCCTTCTTCCTAGTCTGTCTTAGTGTGGAAGATCAGCTCAAACCTTTCCACCACAGGTGACCCCCCTGGTCTTTGAATACTGGTGGCATAGTTTCTGGGATCACAGCAACACACAAGCTCTCACAGTACAACAAACTGACAGAAACATGGAGGAACTAGAAGAATAGCAGAGAGTAAAAAATGTGAAAGAAACTCTCGGCTGAAACGTGAATAACACAGGGACAGTATATAAGAAATTCATCCAAATCTCTTTGACACACACACCCTCAGATACATCCCAGCTCAAGGGTACCTGGATGGTTTATGCACTGTTTTTATTCTTTTCTGTATCCACGTTATACAGCTTGTTGTGCACATCTCAGATCTAAAGTAATACTCGTTTCCCCCAACATCTTCCCAGGCACATCTGCTATGCTGTCTTTACCTTAATGCAATTAGAAAATCTAAAATAATCTACAAATTATTAGGACTAATAGTAATGGTTAACAAGACTGCTGTGTAAAAGTTTCAATGCATTAAAATTAATTTTACACACAATCAATGCTCATAAATTACAAGTAAAAGATATTACTTTCAAAGGCTACAAAAATATGTGGCTTAGGAATAAATCCAAAAACAATATACTGGATTCTTATAAAGAATATTATAAAATATTACTGAAAGATACCAAAGAAGATATATCTACCTAAATAGATAGAAGGTTATAATGGGCATGTTGACAGAGAGAACCTGGTATCTTAAATATTCCAGTTTCCTCCCAAATTAATCCAGAGATTCTTAGGAATTCCAATAAAACTTGCAACATAATTTTTCATAAAGAAAACAAGCAGATTTAAAAATGTATGTGGCAGGGCAAAGGGCCAAGAATCTGCAAGTCACACCTGAAAAAGAAAATGAGGTGAGAGGAACTTACCCCGAGTAAACATAATACCCATTTAAAAGCTACAGTTATGAAGATAGTAGATAGTAATGTAGCAAATGCCAATATTAAATGTAATCAATAAAGAATCTAGAAGCAGAGTCATACGTATACGAAAGGACTTGTGGATGTGTGAGCAGAAACGAAATTGTAGCTCGGTGGCAAAGTATGGACTATTCAAGACTGGTTTGGGGACAGTTAGTATCTATCTGGAAAAATAAAATAAAATAAATTCCAGAAGGATCAAAAGCATGTGGTACAAACATAATTTTTAAAATTAAAATGATGACGAGATGCCACTAGTAGATGTACACCCATTAGAGTGGTTAAAATCCAAAACGTTGACAACATCAAGTGCTGGGGAGGACCTGGAGCGACAGGAAGCCTCCTCTACTGCTGTGGGAATCCAAAATCATACAGGCACTGGGGAAGATTGTTAGGCAATTTCTTACAAAACTAAACATAGATCTACCATAGGGCCCAGCAGTTGTACTCTTAGGTATTTACTCAAATGAATTGCAATTTATGTCCACACAAAAATCTTCACAAGAATATTTATAGCAGTTTTATTCATAATTGCCAAAAATTGGGAGCAGCCATAATGTACTCCAACAGATGAATTTATAAATAATCTCTATGATATCCATACAATGGAGGACTATTCAAGGATAAAAAGAAATGAGCTAGCAAGCTACAAAAAGACACGGAGGAATCTTAAATGCATGTAAACCAGAATCCAAACCCATTGCCGTAGAGTCGATTCCAAATCCTAGTGACCCTATAGGAGAGAGTAGAATTGCCCCTTTGGGTTGACGACGAGCAGGTGGTGGATTCTAACTGCCGACCTTTTAATTAGCATCCAAGCCCTTAACCATGCATACAGCTAAGTGAAAAAAGCCAGTTTGAAAAAGCTACATAGTGTATGATTCCAACTGTCCGACATTTTGGGAAAGGCAAAACTAGAAAGACGGTAAAGAGAGACATGGTTTCCAGGGACTCAGGGCTGGGTAGGGAAGCACAGGACATTTTAGGGCAGTGAAACCATTACATAGGATGCTATCCTGGTGGATGCATGCAACTATGCGTTTGTCAAAACCCACAGAGCTGAACCACATGATAAGTGAACCCTTATATCAACTATGACATTAGTTAATAATAATGTAGCAATATTGGTTGGTCAATTGCAACAAATGCACCAAAGAAATTCAGAATGTTAAACGTGCAGAGTGGAGAGGGTGTTTTGGGGAGCTCTGTATTTCCTGTGAATTTTATCTGTTAATCTAAAACTGCCCTCTATAACGTAAAGTGTATTAAGAAAAAATTTAGGACAGGAGAAGATACTCAATGTCATCAGTCAATTAGGGACAGGTGAAAAGAGTGGGTGCCCCCCCCCCGAGGCATGAGCAAATTTAGGCTACTCTGGGTGGAATGGATTGTTCTACACAGAGCAAGTTTATGAAGTGTGTTGCCTCCTCATTCTCCCCTGAAGCAGTGAGGAAGACCAGCTGAGGGAGCCCGGGGAAGCAGTCCAGAATGGCTAGCCAACTGCCTGCTACATGGACACCAGAAAGTATAAAGTGAGCCATCGACTCAGGGCATGACTCTAGGGAGGCGGGTTGACTGCCCTGTGTTTCAACTACTCAACCCCCAGGAGGAAGGCAAAAAGCACAGCCTCATTGGAAAAGACATTGTATCTAAATTGAGATTTCTGAGGGTCAATCATTGTTAACCACAAGAATTAACGGTTGGGTGAAGCCTACGCTCTAAAGCCTGTTCACTGAACATCAGCAAGTTTATTTTTAAATCATTATTTTTTCATTGTGACACCTCAGACTGTAAATCATTGGCTTGGCAGAATAGCAAGTCACACATTGAGCTCCAACTGAAATATGCTAATTACATCTTCACTGTTTTATAAAGAATCTCACAGCCAAAAGAGCCAGTATCACTGATTTGGAGGAAGTATGATAGAGAAAACACATATGTTTGGGTTTACTAATTTTGACAACTCTTTGAAAAGCAAGCAGAAGACTTCGTTGCTGAGACTTGCATCAGAGAGCTGCTAGTCATTTAAAGAGAGCACATAGGCATCAAAAAGCCGTTGGGCCGATGCCTGAGAGAACCAAGGAATTATGTGAATAAACAAGGCAAATGGGTCAAAATTCTCTTCTGTTTCATCTGAGAATACTTTCTCTTAGATACTGAGAATACTTAGATACTGAGAATACTAAGAGAATACTTTCTCTTAGATAATGAGAGAACCGTGTGATGCAGTCTGCAAACGTACTAAGCGCTCATTACTTTTAACTGCACAATTTAAATACGTGCATCAATGGCAGAGAGATTTAATTGAAGGCTTCGTTGATGATATTTGCTCTTAAAAGAAAATGATCCTTATAGACGACCACATTTCATGAGAGTTGATGTGGGGATAAACAGCAATTTTGCAGTTTGAGAAGAGAGGCAAGAGGGAGAACAGAAATGCAACAAAACAACAGTTGGGCTTTCTCCCAGTGTTTATTGGTGCTTTGGGAATTCTCTGAGGCTTTGTCTTTCACGGTTGCTTAATAAATAAAAACACAGTATGTAGCCTGCATGTTTGGGATGTGACTCACAGAATGGGACTAATTCCCCTTGGGTCCCCTGCCTGGCTCAGTCCAGTGTACATATCTTCTCAGCACCTGGAAGTACAGTTTCCCAAAGGCCAAGGGCTTTAGTTGTTTTGCCAATCATTTTCATACACTGGCTTACATTATGCAACCATCTGTGGTCTTACGCACCTAGGTTGAGCAAAATGAATTTACAGCCTCAAAAGCATTCATCTTGGATACCCCCTTCAGGCTGATTTTTCTCCTTTTCAAACGACTGTGGAGTCAAGATATGTGGACCGCCATTCGTTCAGAACGCCCACCCATCCTCATTTGCCTTGCCATCCACCACCCTGCCCTCTCAGTATTGTCCACTGCAAACTACCCAGAGCAGCTGCAAGGGGGCTCTGCAGTCAGGTTGCCTGGGTTAAAATCTCCTCTCTGCTTGCTAATGCGTAACCTGGGGCAAGTGAGTCTGGCTGTCTGTGCTTTAGCTTCCTCAGTTCTGAAAACTCTGAGGATAATAACATGTTTTCTTAAGGTTACTGTGAGGAAGAAGTGAGCCTACCACACCAGCATGCAATAAGCACTCAGTACGTGTTAGGTAAAATTATCAGCATCAAGCATCATTATTATTCTGCTCTACCCTATATGGCATTGTTTTCTTCTGCCAGGCTCTGACTCCCACAATTCTTATGAGTTTTGGTGGTAAGTGACTTAGGGAACCAGTGCTAGAAAGCCACAGCTCCTCCCAGAGAAGAAAGGTAATCTGCAGGTGAGTTTCAAATATGGAAACTCTTAGGACGGCATTCATAGCAATAATACTTTGGCAATGTCATACAAATGCCAGGTGATATTCTACTAAAAGTAGGGTGGAAGATACACAAAGGGGGGAAATTAAAGACAAACGATTCAAAAGCATACATTACTTCAAAGGACCTCTTAGGTGAGAAACCACTGATATCTTCCTTAGGTGGCTGGAGACTTGGGTCACAAATGAGAGGTTGCATCGTATTGCAGGGTTAAGGAAGGACTTCTTATTTTGACAGAGTGGTGTATATGAAAAAGGCAATCAAGCCCTTAGGTTATTTTAGGTCATGAGGGAAAATGACTTCATAAAATAAAATTGCAAATAAAATTTATTTGCAAATAAAATTTAGAAAAATTCTAAGGATGTCTGTTCATTGTTTCATTGGCTGATGCAAGACAACTTGATTCTGTGATGATGTTCTGAGGTAAGTGACTTATTTAATTCTTGGGAATGGTAAACCAAAAAACCCAAACCCGTTGCCATTGAGTCAATCTTGACTCATAGCGACCCTATAGAACACAGTAGAACTGCCCCATAGGGTTTCCAAGGAGCAGCTGGTATATTTGAACTGCCAGCCTTTTGGTTATCAGTCAAGCTCTTAACCACTGTGCCACCAATAAAAGGTATTGCCAGGCGTGAGACATATATTTATTCCTTATATGATTTAAAGGAAACCCTGGTGGTGTAGTGGTTAAGTGCCATGGCTGCTAATCAAAGGTCCGGCAGTTCGAATCCGCCAGGCACTCCTTGGAAACTCTACAGGGCAGTTCTACTCTGTCCTATAAGGTAGCTATAAGTCGGAATCGACTCGACGGCACTGGGTCTGGTCTGGGTCATATGACTTAAAAGAAAAATTTGAGTTGACTTTTTTATACTCACAGAAGTTTGAAATTAAGAAGACACATTCAACAATTACCTATGAAAAGTTTTATGTTCAGTCTTGCCCATTATTGTCATCAACATCCTCTGAGGGCATTGGGCAAGTCACAGTCCCAGGACAGGACAGAAACTACCAAGGATCAGGGCTTTCCTTCCACTTTGGTGATTAGAAGGTGTTTACATAACATGATATGACTGACCAGTATGTCACCTCTTTATAGCCCTCTGGACTTAAATACATCCAGATAGAAAGTTATTTGATAGAATTAAACCCTGCCCTTATAGATATTTAGTAGCTTTTTTTTAAACACGTAGTATATACTTTCAGATTCACATCTGGCCCGTAAGGAGCTTGGGAGTCATCCCTCTTGTCCTTACAACAAGAAAAAAGTTGAAAATCAACAACGCTTCTTAGATCCATCAGAAAATGGAAGTCACGTAGCAAACTGCTCTCTGAAAGCTAGAGAGATAGACTAACATAGGGAATCACCGCTTACTGAAAGCAGAGACCCCCATCAACACTGCTGCCAAAGCCAGACCTAGCATCAGGTAGGAATCTTAAAGGGTAAATTTCTAATTGCTGGAGATTGATTAAACATGGATGGACTTGAGAGACAGACTCCAGGAGGCCCAACCTTGCCAGGGTCCCCACACTTTCATGAGTTTCCCCTCCAGAAGTCCCACCAGGTTCACACTAGTAATCTACAAGAAAAGTCTTCTCGTGCTTCAGGCAGCCGAGGGGAATAGTAACTGTTTTGAAATAGTGCTCAGCTCTCCTTGACAACAGTCTGCACTCAGGGAAAAAAGCTTTACCAAGGCCTAGTCAACATGGGTTTATTAGAGCCTAACCAACCTGGATGGGGCAGTGGTGGTTCGTGGTAGGATTTTCATCTTCCATGGTGGAGACCTGGGTTCGATTCCCAGCCAATGCGCTTCATGCACAGACCTCACCCATCTGTCAGTGGAAGCTTGAGGGTTCCTATGATGCTGTATGGATTTCAGTGCAATTCGTAGGTTAAGACAAACTAGGAAGAAATGCCTGGTGGTTGACTTCTGAAAATTAGTCAGTGAAAACCCTATGGATCATAATGGTTCCATTCTCACCTGATCATGAGGATGGCTTAGGCCTGGGCAGCATTTCATCCCCATCATGCATGTGGTCACCATGATTCAGGGGTGACTCAATAGTAGCTAACAGCAACTACCACCTTAGAGGTGAAATATCCAGCTTCAGCTGCATGTAGCCTCCAAGGCTGGGGAAGAGAAATTGCCAAAATCCAGCCTCTTTCTAGCCTTTGAAGTGGGGAAAGAGAAATACCCAACTATAGGCCCCTCAAGCACTGGACATGGGAGGAAAGGAAATACCCAATTCAAAACCCTGCTAGCCTTCCTGTTTTACCTAAGAGATTCAAATAAAAAAGAGCTGAGCACCATTGTAAAGGTCACAAACCAGGGGCACAGGCTCACTACAAGCTTGAGATCTAATCATGGGACTGTGGAATGCTCCCCCTTTCCCCACACTTCACTACCACATCAGCATCAACAGAGCTTTACAACCGAAAAAAACCTCAGTTCCTCTTACTTGATACAGTATGGCTTTCCAGAAAAAATTACAAGGCATGCTAAAAAGCAAAACACACAGTTTGAAGAAATAGGGCAAACATCAGAACAAGACACAGCTATGGCAGAGATGTTAAAATTATCTGACCAGGAATTTAAAATAACTATGATTATTATTTCTTTTTTTTTTATGATTATTATTATTTTTTTTTATGATTAAGAGTTTGGCTGCTAACCAAAATGTTGGCAGTTAAAATCCATAAAATGCTCCTTAGAAACCTTATGGGGCAGCTTTACTCTGTCCTATAGGGTTGCCATGAGTCAGGATCAACTTGAGGACATCGGACTTTTTTTGTATGATTAACAGGCTAAGAGTGCTAATGGAAAACATGAACAACATGCAAGAGCAGATGGGTAATCGAAGCAAAGAGGTTGAAACTCTGCTGAAAAGGAAATACGAAAAACTAAAAGCACTGTAACAGAAATGAAGGGTTCTTTTGATGGGCTCATCAATAGACTGGACACGCCTGCCTGAAGAAAGAATCAGTGAGCTCAAAGATAAATCAGTAGAAACTTCTCAAACTAAGAAGCAAAGAGAAAAAAGGATGAGAAAAAAAAAAAAGGAACAGAATATCCAAGAGTTTTTTCTATGGCACAGTTACAAAAGCTGTAATACATGCATAAATGGAGTACCAGAAGGAGAAGAAAGAAAGCAACAGAAGAAACATTTGACGTAATAATGGATGAGAATTTTCCAAAATTTCCAACTGATTCTAAAGTTTATATGGAAAGGCCAAAGACAATGCAGAACGGCAGGAAAAAAAAAAAAAAACGGAAAAAGAATAGAGTTAGAGGACTGATGCTATCTGACTTGAAGACTTACTTTAAAGATAGTAATGAGATGCCTCCAGACACTTATCAAGAGAGTGTGGCATTGACAAAGGAACAGACAAATAGATCAGTTGGACAGAATAGAAAACCCAGAAACAGACCCACACTAATATGGTCAACTGATCTTTGACAAAGAGCAAAGGCAATTCAATGGAGAAGAGAAAGTCTTTTCAATAAAAGGTGCTAAAACAATTGGACATCCACATGCAAAAAAGAAAAAAAAAAGAATCTAGGCACAGACCTTACATCTTTTACAAAAATTAACCCAAAATGGACCATGTGCTTAAATGTATGCTGCAAAATTCTACAGCTCATAGAAGATAACATAGGAGAAAGTTTGGGTGACCTTGGGATTGGCAATGAGTCTTTAGATACAACAATAAAAGCATGATTCATAAAAGAAAAAAAAAGATAAATTGGACTTCATTAAAATTAAAAATTTCTACTCTGTGAAAGATACTGGCAAAAGAGTGGAAAACCAAGCCACAGATGGGGAGAAGATATGTGCTGAACACATATGTGATAAAGAACTTATATCCAAGATACATGAAGAACTCTTAAATCTCAAAAATAAGAAAATAATCTAATTACAAAATGGGTAAAAACTCTGTACAAGATGTACAGATGGCAAAATAAGCATATGAAAAAAGTGTTTGACATCATATATTGTTAGGGAATTGGAAATCAAAAGAATAAGGAGATACGTCTACATACCTATTTAAAAAAAAAGTTGCTGAGTCGATTCCAACTCATGGTGAACCACAGGCTTTCTGTGGTTATAACCTTTACAGGGAGGGGACATGGTGGTGTGGTGGTTAAGTGTTCGGTTGCTAACTGAAAGGTCAGCAGTTTGAACCCACCAGCTGCTCTACAGGAGAAGGATGTGGCAGTCTGCTTCCATAAAGATTACAGCCTTGGAAGCCCTATGGGACAGTTCTACTCTGTCCTATAGGGCCGCTATGATTTGGAATTGACTCAGCGGCAACCTTTTTTTAAAAATCTTTACAGAAGCAGATCACCGGACTTGTCTTCCAAGGCACCTCTGATTGGGTTCCAACTTCCAAACTTTCATCTAGTAATAGAGTGTAAACCATTTGGGACACCAAGGACTCATTGCCGTAAAGTCAATTCCAGCTCATAACCACCCTATAGGACAAAGTAGAACTGCTGCATAGGGTTTCCAAGGAGTGGCTGGTGGATTTGAAATGCTGACCTTTTGGTTAGCAGCTGACCTCTTTAACACTGTTTCACCAGGGCTCTGTATGCATTAGAATAGCTAAAATCCAAAACACCTGAGAACACAAAACATTGGCAAGGATGTACAGCAAGAGGAGCTCTAATTTATTTGTGGGTGGGAAAGCAAAATGATACAGCCACTTTGGAGAACAGCCTGGCAGTTTTTTAACAAAGCTAAGCATTTAAGCATAGGCTCACCATTCAACCCAACAATCGCACTCTCACACATTTACCCAAAGGAGATGAAACTTGTGCCCAAATAAAAACCTGCACACAAACAAACATTCATGGCAGCTTGATTCATAATTGCCCCAAACTGGAAATAACAGAAATGTCCCTTAATAGGTGACTGGGTAAACAAACTCTGGTACATCCAGACAATGGAATATTATTCAGTGGTAAAATGATATGAGCTATCAGGACACAAAAAGACATGAATTGTGATGTCAACAAAGAATAATGAATATATCATGAACTGCTAAAAGAACAAACAAATCCATCTTGGAAGAAGTATAAGAATGCTCCTTAGAAGCGGGAAAGGCGAGGCTTCATCTCGTGTACTTTGGACATGTTTTCAGGAGGGACCAGTCCCTGGAGAAAGATTTCATGCTTGGTGAAGTAGAGGGTCAGCAAGAGGATGGCGCAGGACCGGGCAGTGTTTCGTTCTGCTGTACGCAGGGTTGTTATATGCAGGAACCAACTTTACAGCAGCCAAACAACAACAACTTGTAGCCCTAGAGTTTTCTCGACCTACTCCTGGCTGCCTGATGGCTTCGACTGGCTAGCTGCTCCCTGGTTAGCAAGTGTTCATCCGCTGGCTTCAGCTTGGTTGCAGCTTCACGGAACTCAGAGGCCATGCAGGCTTGCTGTAGTGTCAGAGTAATTCTGTTTTCCTCTTAAAATTTCCTTCTGAATTGATAATCTAGTGTTAGACAATTAAAATCAATTGGATTTCTGTTTTAAGCTAGATATATCTGGTTTAATTTTCTTATTATGTATTAGTTTCTGGTAAGTCTATGAACAAGCACATTTTGGGGGCTTTTGTCATATATAACGAGGCAAAGAGAAACTTATATAAAGAGATTAATGGTCTATTTTAGTTTTCTTCTAATTATCTTGCCTGTTGCCAGGTTTCTCTCCCCCCCCCCTTTTTTTGGGGGGGACAAATTACTTATCAATTTTCTTCTGAATATCTTGAACACTTTAAATGAACACACAGATTCTCTGAGTCACAATACTTGCATAACCAAATATCCTTTTCACATTTCCCACAAGCCGTAGCTTTGGATTTAATTATACTGGAAAATTCTATCCCACTGAATTAAATATCATACTTCAAAATCAACCCAGCACTGAGAGCTCTGACACAGAGCTGGTGTGATTTTAACCTTCTAAGAGAACTGGTCGGTATGGAGTTTCCGTCCAGTCGGTACATGCTTTGACTTTAGGAAACCCTCTTTGAAGGGTGTCTCATTACTTTCAGGGGTTGGGTCTGCCCTTTTGTCCTGATGAAGCTCACTTTTCCATTCTTCCTGCCAAAATTCCTTTTGCCATTGTGGGATTTTACAAACGATTGCTTGTAAGTCAGGCTAAAAATCTTAGCCAATTTCAGCTTAAAAGGGCCACATAACAGATGGAATGGAAGCGGAGCCTGAATTGTACCAGCGAGCAAGTTAGTTCAGGCCTACACAGGCATGGGTGCATATGGGAAGAACCAAAACTTCAAGGCTATTCACTTTGGTATTTCATTCTAAGGTAGCCCTCCAAAAGAAAGACAGAAAAAGAAAGAACCTTTCTATTGCTAGGAAAAAAAAAAAAAAAAGACTCTAGGCTTGTTTTGTTTTGTTTTATTTTGTTTTTAATAGACTCAACCCTGTGAGCCAGCAGAGGCCTACAACTTGCCACCTGACCTACAGAACTTGGATTAGTCGGCCCCTGCAACTGCATGAGCCAGCAGAGGTCTTTAGCCTGTCACCGGACCCACGGATTTGGAGCTAACCTGCCCCTACAATTGTGTGAGCCATTTTCTTGAAGTAAATTTCTCACTATATACACTTCACTGGTTTTGCTCCTTTAGAGAACCCAGACTAAGACAAAGCGTTTTGTATTTGAGATAAATATGGTCTAGTTATATTTTTATAAACTATAAATGTTTATAATTTAGAGAATGTAAAATAACTTTGTCGAAGATGGGAAAGTTAAAACCAGAAAATATTTCCATTAATTTAACTTATTCCTGAGATTAAAGTGTTTACCTTCATAGTCCCAACTTTTTCTAAAACTAAATGATACCTAGAAATGTTGAAAAGAAATTTAATGATCTTGTGGCAAAATCAAAGTGTGTTGATTGGACTCTTTTTATGGTGGGTGTCTAGTTACATCTAAGCTTATATTTAACTTTAGAAAATATCTAAAATAATTAATAAAAACCCAAAAGCCTTACTTTTCTTCCTTCCTGCTTTCCTCCCTCTCTTCCTTTTGCAAACATTTATATATCCACGTTCAATGTACTGTACTAGGTGTTTTGGCTGATGACACTAAGATTGAGTCCAGAAGATAATAGTGTAAGGAAAATTAGATTGGAATGATGGCTAATTTCAAAAAGCACAATGCTACAATTAAAAAAAAAAAAAAAAAGCCTATTATGGAGCAAAGAAGCCTGTTGTGAACTTTTCAATTTCATATTGATTTAACTTACTAAAGAATATTCACAGCCATGCAAGTAATTTTGAATGCTCAGATAATGTCAGGCCTTACAGACTTAATTCATGGCAAGTTCTTAGAAGCGAGAAGTACATGAAATCCAAGCTGTTGACTGTTAGCTTCAGGACGTGCATTCAAGATGTTTCAGAGTTGACCATGAACCTCGCTAAAGCATTTCAAGGCCAACTAAATTTTAAATGTAAGTAAGAAAATTTGTAGGCTGACGTGTCAAAAAGTCTGATTTGCCATAATAAAGAAAAAAAAAGTTTTGTTGACGTTTTTAAAGTTAAAACATTGCTTACCATGCTCTTGTAACAGTTGAGAAGAATCTCCTAAAGGTTTTGAATTCACTTAGCAATGTTCGTGCACCTTAATTACTTAATCACTTGAAGCAACTGCTCTAATCCATGTTCATTTCACTCTATAAAAGCAACAAACTATGACTTTCCACTGAAGAAAAGTAAAAATCAGTACTATATTTACTGGGTTCATTCAGTCTTGTACACTCTGCTGCCCAGACAGGCATGAAGCAGGGAAAAAACAAGTGGTCATTATACTGCTTGCTGTACCAGGGCTCTTAAAATGTTAGAAATACTGAATCAGCCTTCAGGAAAGCATGGGAAGGCCTGCTGGTTTTCTTCAGGGCTTCCAACCGGTTCCTTCTCGTTTGAACTCCTGCTGAGAATTTGCATTGCCACCCCAGATATACTACACCAGAATCTACAGTTTAACAAGATAGGCAGGTCATTCTGTATAATAAAATTTGAGAACCACAGCTCCACTAGTTGGCTGTCAGAATTGGTCCCTAACCAGCAGCATTAGCATCACCTGAGAACTTGTTAGAAATGCAAATTCTCAACAGGGTTCAAAAGGGAATGAACCAGTTCGAAGCCTTGGTTTTCTTCCATGCTGGAAACCGGCAGCAGCATGCTGATTAGAAAGCCCCTCTAGAGGAGTATAACCTGAAACGGGTGAATGTGGGTAGGGTGAAGATTGATGTACGGGGGCTGAATAATGAGGGAATTGTTAGTACAAGGCACCAGTCAGTCTGATGACAACTGAGACATTAATGTGAGACACCATTCAGGAGTAATATACAAGCTGCGAGCCTGACAAAGAAGAATATCTGAGCACCTTCTTACAGAGGTTCTCTCTAAGAAGTATGACTACCTCCACTAAGGCCCTCGGTTAAAGTACAATAATCTAGTACATGGTTCCTTAAATTTATGGTTGGGAATTAGACAAATTGGGGGCGCAAGAGTCAGAGGAAACTGCTAGAACGTGGAATATTTGAAGCTTTTAAACCAAGGATACTTTCATAGAAAATAAATGGCATGGAGCTCAGATAAGTTAAGGGGATCAATTCAGTCTGAGGTTCCCCAGGCAGGATCTTGGGTCAAGCTGATGCCAGGTTAGTGATTTATAACTCAAGAGACCCTGTGATGGCACCTTGAAATGCTCCCACTGGTTTGGGGTCTCCTGTATGAGGCACCAACCTAGAAAATACACAAGTGTCCAACCACGAGAACAAGCAAGGCTCAGTCTGTGCCCAGAATGGAAGGTGGACGTCCTTCCTAAGCAGGGATAAGCTTGGAAGTAGGATCACTGTGAGTGACAGAACTGCGAGCAAGGCTTCTGTACAAGGCATGTGCATGGACAGTGACATTTTACAAAGTTGGCAAATTTACGGTAAAAGCTATTGGAATTACTTCAGTCACTGGATTAAACGTTACTGCACGATGTGTGTCAGATTTCGTTCCTGCTGAGCAATACATACTTTTAAACTACTTAATGAAAGATTTAGATTATAAAATCTGAAATGAGTTATCATTTTGTAGCATAAATATATGATGCCCATTTTTGTCAGTTACATATTTTATCCAAAATAAAGCTGGTTTTCTGGGTCATATGAAATTAATTTTCATGTTCTTTACACATTTACCGTGAAACAACTCAATGTCCAATACATATTGTGTCATCTTGAAATGGCTGATTTTAGATTTTTCTCTAATTATGCAACTCTTCCTTGTTTTCAATATGTTTACTACTCCTGGAATAAGATAAAGTGGCAACTAGTTCCTTTTGAAATTTGGTATTTTTTGGATTTGCATATTGACAATATTTCTCCCACAATTTTTATGACAGTAGTCAATTGATATTACATTCAAAAGAATCTCAGTGACAGTGTTTTTCAAAAAATCTATTGATCACTATTAGCTGATGTTATGGATTGAATAGTGTCCCCCCAAAATATGTGTTATAAATCCTAACCCCTGTACCTGTGGATCTAACCCCATTTGAGAATAAAGTTTACCTTGTTTTGTTAATAAGTTCATATCAGTTTAGGGTGTGTCTGAAAACGATCACTTTTGAAATACGAAACAGCAGATTAGGCACACAAGAAGGCAGACCCTTGGGAAGACCATCACTATTTGAAGATGAAGGAGGCTGAGTAGTCTACAAGCCCTGGAAATCCAATGTTGGCTGGCTAGAGAAGCTGAGATGAAGATTTTCTCCCAGGGCAGACAGAGAGAGACTTCCCTTGGACCCGGTGCCCTGAATCTAGACTTCTAGCCTACTAAACTATGAGAAAATACATTTTTGTTCTTTAAAACCACCCACTTGTGGTATTTCTGTTATAGCAGCACTAAGAAACTAAGAGAGGTGAATAGAACTCACATTGCTCTTCATAGCAACCAAACCATACTGACTAACTAATAAGATTTTGTTGAAGACATCTGTTGCGAGGCAATGCCCCATGGATCCCTTGCGTTTCTGCATGTCTTGGAGGCAGAGGCACTGACTGCCCTTGTTCTTCACTATCATCTCAAGGATGTTTCTGCAGCGAACAGCGTTGGAACATGGATATAATGCCTCCTTCCAGAGCAAAGTGCAGGCTTGCTTACTGTCCAGTGTAGTAAAGATACTCTCTTCCTGCAGAACAAGTGGGCAGGCAGGCTTACTACTCGCTATGAAAGTCCAGGGTTCCCTAATCTCAGAGCTCCTGTCCTCTAACAAAACCCATTCCTGGTGCAGTGCAGGTGGCACCTGGCCCTCTTTGAATTGCCCCTTTGGTAAACGAGCTTGGGAAACTGGTGCAAGAAAATGCTGATATTCTGTTACTGCTGTTTGCTAAGTAATAAAGTTGTTTGTCTCTGACCTAGGAGTCTCATGACTTCCGGCAGAATACATGAAACTACAGCAGGTTAACCTCTTAGCTTCCAAGTAGGATAAAGTCTCAGACCCTTCATTGCTCTTGGCAACATCATAAAACCCACTCATTGCCGTTGAGTGGATTCCAACTCATAGCAACCGTATAGGAGAGAAGTAGAACTGCCCCATAGGGTTTCCAAGGAGTGGCTGGTGGATTCAAACTGCCCACCTTTTCGTTAGCAGCTGAGCTCTTAACCACTGTGCCACCAACTCTTGATTAGGAACAAAGAACAATGGGATCACTTTAAGAGGGGACATGCCTTCCCTCCAGGCACACTTACTGAATTCCGCCGTTGGCATAACAGTGTGCGTTGTTGGGTGCTGTTCAGCTGACAGGCATGCACACACACACATACACACAGTTTGTCATAATCTACTTAAGTGTGTGTGTGTGTGTGTGTGTGCGCGCGTGCGTGCGTGTGTATGTTTATAAGAGAGCAGGCTCCTGTCAGTTGCTGTGAGGATTCAGGAGCTTAGATTTTAGAAACAGCTGGTTGATTTTTCCCCAACACTTTAGCTAAAAGAAATGAAAGAATATACTAGATGGAAATATGTGTATGTATTTCTTTTAACAATATATATATATATAATATTGAGGGATATTGAAATAAGATTTGACAGACTTCTGAACCCATGTATAAAAGGAACTGTGTGAAGTTTCTGCCTTTATGGTATTATATTTTAATGAAGCAAGTCAAGCTTTCTTTCAAATTTGCTTGGTGTAGAGTGGGCCTGGTGAGTGGAACACAGACGGGTGTGACTTCTGAAAAAGGTGGATTAACTCCAAACACATGGTAGGATTTTCAGAGGCTCTGGGAAAAATTCTTCCTGAAATACCTCTCCCATTTGCTCTCAGATGCCTGAAATTCTTTATCACTAAAAGGAAATCCTTTCATCCAATGTTTGTAGTAAAGGATTAAAATGGGAGAAATGACTCCTCATCTGAACTAACACTATGGTATACATGAATAATAGATTTCTTGAGAGTACACCTTCTGGCTCAGATTGGTAGTGGTATAACTTTATACAGAAGAGAGAAAAGGCGTTAGGATGATTCTGTTAATTGAGAAAAGTATCGCTACCCTAATCTTGAGCTGGCAAGTAGATTTTGTCTTGCATGCAAACTCTCACTGTCAGTGGGTTCTTACAGGGCTGTGTAAAAATAATTCTAGGTCATATCCACACTCAGTGAAATAGTTCTGTTGTCAGTTAGCCATAGTTGCCATGAGCATGTGAGAGAGTTATTGCACATATCTAGATATTTGGTATCATTGACCTACATTATTAACTGCAAATAGTTTTCTAAAAGTAAATGTGTTTGTTTAGGGTAAAATAACATCTAATGGCTAGGAACTTCTGTCAAAATTTGGTGAAGGTTTTTAATTTCTTCCCTTTAGTTCCCCCTTTTGTTAGGTGCCATAGAGTCGGTGCTAACTCATAGCAACCCCACGTACAACAGAACGAAATACTGCCTGGGCCTGCATCATCCTCACAATTGTTGCTATGTTTGAGCCCATCCTTGCAGCCACTGTGTCAATCCATCTTGTTAAAGGTCTTCTTCTTTTTGGTTGACCCTGTAGTTTACCATGTCCCTTCTCTAGGGACTGATCCCTCCGGATAACATGTCCAAAGTATCTGAGACGGACCCTCGCCATCCTTGCTTCTAAGGAATATTCTGGCTATACTTCTTCCAAGGCTGGTTTATTCTTCTTCTGGCATGCATGGTATATTCAATATTCTTCCCCAACACCATAATTCAAAGGCATCAATTCTTCTTTGGTTTTCCTTACTCATGGTCTTGTTGGCATGCATGTGAGGTGACTGAAAAGACCATGGCTTGGGTCAGCCACATCTTAGTCCTCAAAGTGACAACTTTGTTTTTTAACACTCTAAAGAGGTCTTTTGCAGGAGATTTGCCCATTGCAATAATACGTTGTTTGATTTTTTGACTGCCTCTTTCATGGTTGTTGATTGTAGATCCAAGTGAAATGTACTGTAGTACTGTATTATGTACACACTATTACTGCTTCTGAGTTGAGTACCCAGGTTCCAGCTAAACTAGAAGATCTGGGATATCAAATGGCTGATATCAGAAGCCTGTCAAATCTTAAAGTTATTCTATAGACCAAGTTAAGAAAACCATCAAGAACCTACCAGGGCTGGTTGAAACTGGTTATCTTTACTACTGTTAGAAATATTGTGCCACAAGTGACAGAAACCCTCTTTAACTAGCTTAAGCCAAAAGAGAAAATTAATGACTCATGTCACCAAATTGCAAGAAGATGTGGCCTCAGTGATTGTAAGAACTGTGGGTTTGAATGTCATCAGGATGTCCTGTTTCCTGTTGTTGCCGTTTTGGCTTCTCTTAATTTTCTTAGACAAGCATTCTTATTGGCATTGGCACGGAAGACTCCAGGAGCTTCTCGGTGAACTTATCTTCTTGGTTTTACCATCAGAAAAAAAGGAAATCTCATCTCTCAATCTCAATTAAAAAAAAAAAAAGAAGAGAAAGGGCCGAAGACTTTGGATGGTATCATGGTATTCTATGGTTGACCTTCCTTTGTTCAAGGCTCACCCTCTGGGCATCCCCGAGGCCAGGGAGGCAGTGCCTGTAAGATGTCAGCTGCCTCCTGAACTACAAGTTAGAAGTCATCTAACCTTGAAAGTGGAAGAGTTCTGTTTATCCACCACCCCCCCAAAAAGAAAAGGCTGGGCAATTGAAACCAGTAAGTGCCCATCCACATACCCATTCCGGGATTTCACAATTTTGAGCAGAGATGTAAATATGATCTAAAGGAGATGGATTTTATTTCCATAACCCAAAACTGATAAGGCTAATTTTATTTTTTAAAGCTTTTAATATCTTTTCATCTTCTCCAGGGAAATATATAATTCCTTTACATGGCCTAAAATGGTTTCCTCATTCTTGTTTTTAATCTTATTTCTTAGCATTATCTGTCACTCCAATTACTTTTCCTCCAAAGAACTCTATCCTTCCACTATTGAATCACCCAGCAAATCAGCAATGGTCTTTCCTGTGTTTATCCTTTTGTCCTTCTGTCTAACACAATTTATGTCCTCCACTTGAAGAACTTCTACTTACTCTTCAAGATCCAGCTTAACATTTCCTTTTACAAGAAACCTTTAACGGTCCATTACTTTCTTCACTGTATCACAAAATGAGTTCTTCATTCTATTTTTGGTGCTCCAAGAGCATTTTAATATTATAACACATTACCTTATATTTTTATAGCTTTATCAATATATAATTTGTATACCATAAATCTCATTCATTCAAAGTACACAGTTGAATGGTTTCTAGTGTATTTACAGAGTTGCACAACCATATCATAAAATTTAGAACAATTTTACCTCCTTAGCAGTGACTCCTCATTCTCTTCACCTCCTTCTCCACCTCTCTCTCTCTTCTCAATGCTTGTTGTTGTTCTTGTCTTTAGGTGGCTTCTGGTTGGTTCCTATTAATAGTGACCTTGTGTACAGTAGAATGAAACACTGCCCAGTCTTGCACCATCTTCATAATCATTGTTATGTTTGAGCCCATTATTGCAGGTACTGTGTCAATTCATCTTGTTGAGTGAATCTCTTTACCAAGCCTAATGTTCTTCTTCATGGACTGGTTTTTCCTGATAACATGTTTGTCTTGGATTGAATTGTGTCCCCCCAAAATATGTGTATCAACTTGGCTAGGCCATGATTCCCGGTATCGTGTGGCTGTCCACCATTTTGTCTTCTGATGTGATTTTCCTATGTGTTGTAAATCCCGCCTCTACAAAGTTAATGAGGGGGGATAGGCGGCAGTTATGTTAATGAGGCAGGACTCAATCTGCAAGATTGGATTGTGTCTTGAGCCAATTTCTTTTGGAATATAAAAGAGAGAAGCGAGCAGAGAGACAGGGAGACCTCATACTAGCAAGAAAGCAGCACTGGGAGCAGAGAACGTCCTTTGGACCCAGGGTCCCTGAGCCTGAAAAGCTCTTAGACCAAGGGAAGATTGATGACAAGGACTTTTCTCCAGAACCAATAGAGACAGAAAGCCTCCGTCTGGAGCTGACACCCTTTATTTGGACTTGTAGCCCACTTGACTATAAGAGAATAAGCTTCTCTTTAAACTAAATAATTTTGGCAATTGAAAGACTATGTTAAATAATATTCTCTTTTGTAATACAGGCTTTCCCGAGTGGTATAAACCATTAGTGCTCAATTACTAACCTAAGGGGTGGTAATTTGAACCCACACAAGGGCATCATAGAAGAAAGTCCTAGTTATCTACTTCCATAAAGACTACAGACATGAAAACCATATGGAGCAGTTCTACTCTGTAAACATGGGATTGCCATGAGTTGGAGTTGACACAATGGCAGTGGGTTTGGTTTTTTGGTTTTGGGTGGCACAAATGTTTAAATCCTTGGCTACTAACTGAAAGACTGGTGGTTCAAATCCAACCAGAGGTGCCTCAGAAGAAGGCCTAGCAATCTGTTCCATAAAGACTGCAGCCAAGAAAACCCTATGGGGCGCTTATTCAGTAACACATGGAGTTGCCATGAGTCGGAATTGACTTGACTGCAGTGAGTTTGGTTTTTTGTTTTTGGGTGGGGAAAATGGTTAAGCTCTTAGCTACTAACCAGAAGTTTGGTGGTTCAAATCCACCCAGAGGTACCTTGGAAGACAGGCCTGGTGATCTACTTTCTGAAGTTCACAGTCATTGAAAACCCTATGGAGCCCAATTCTACTCTGAAACACATGAGGTTGCCATGAGTCAGAAACAACTCAATGGCAACCAGTTTTTGATTATTTGTTTGTTTTTGTATTTGTACAGTACATCTTGAATTTGGCCATGTCTTGGTCCACTTTGCATACGCTTTTAGAACTTACATACATTTTGTGAATTACACACAAGCTTAGAGAGGTGATGTCGAGAGGTACATTTTCATCCTTCAATCATCTTGCAAGAAGGCGTGTGTGACTGAAAAGTCTTCTGTCCAGGACCGATGTATTTACCTGACATATCTCACATGTCAGTCAACTAATCATCAGCACTTGTTGATCACCTCACAGTCATGAGTACCTTGGAAGGATCACAGATATATGACAAAAAATTTCCTTGCTGGAGTGAAAGAGAAGCTCAGAAATTATTCTGCCTGACAACTTTGGATTTTAAAAAGATTTTGAATGCTGCACATTGTGATTGCTAAGTAGATGCTAGGAGCCTTTAGTCTGTTCATACCGGCTGCACACCAACAAGTCCTCATGCTCTTGTGTGATGGATTCTTCTAATGAGCTCACAATTTGTGTCATTGACTTTAACAAACTGAGCTTTATCCTCTGGATGGGTTTAGCATTTCCCCAAACTGTCAGTTATGCAAGGAAGTGCTTTCAATAGTTAATCTTCAATTTAATTAGATTAAATTCTAGCACAGGCACGTCAGATTTTCAGGATCAATTTCTCCGAGAAGTCTGTCTTCAGGGACATTAAATTACGGCACGAGATCTTGAATTGTCCTCAAAGAAAAAAGGTTTAATGCTCGTAATGCTACCCAGTCTCCAAAAATTTGCTTGTAGCTACTCTTTTTCAACCACACTCTGTACTTTAAGTATTTACCTGGAATAAAACAGCTCAAGAAAGGCGAAAAAAGATTTAGGCTTAGCACTTCTGAATTCCCCACTTACCTTCCATAGCAAAACAAATTCTCACTTTGAAATTTCCTTATTATATTTGTATCTAATTTTCATTTTTTGAGTACAAATATTGACATGAATAATGTACAGCTTCACTGAAGTCAAGAAATTAAACAATGATACACCAGCAATAAGAAATCTGAAAGGAAAATTAGAGAAACCATTCCACTTACAATGGCATCCAAGACAATAAAATACTTAGTAATAAATTTAACCAGGGCTGTGAAGAATTTATACAATGAAAACTACAAAATAACTGTTGAAAGAGACTGAAGAAGACTTAAATAAATGGAAAGATGTTCCACGTTAATGAACTGGAAGACTTAATATTGTCAAGATGTCGATACAACTGAAATCACAATTTCACCTTGTAGTGACCCTATGACCCAGAGCGTTGCTGTGATGCTGGACGCTATGTCATCAGTATTCAGACACCAGCAGGGTCACCCACAGAGGACGGGTTTCAGCTGAGCTTCCAGACTAAGACAGACTAGGAAGAAGGACCCGCAGTCTACTTCTGAAAAGCATTAACCAGTGAAAACCTTATGAATAGCAGCGGAACGTTGCCTGATATAGCGCTGGAAGATGAGCCCCCAGGTTGGAAGGCACTCAGAAGACGCCTGGGGAAGAGCTGCCTCTTGTTAAGAGGCATAGGGTCATAGGGTCATGGGGTCACTACAAGGTGAAATTGTGGTTTCAGTTGTATCAACATCTTAACAATATTAAGTCTTCCGGTTCATTAACATGGAACATCCTTCCATTTATTTGTCTTCTTCAATCTCTTTCAACAGTTGTTTTATAGTTTTCATTGCATAAATTCTTCATGGCCCTGGTTAAATTTAATCATCATTAAGAGGCAGCTGTTAATAAGAGCTTATTATTAATTAATCATCATTAAGAGTCGACCTTAATGATGTGGATGGAGTAAAGCTTTCGGGACCTTCATTTGCTGATGTGGCATGACTCAAAATGAGAAGAAACAGCTGCAAACATCCATTAATAATCGGAACCTGGAATGTACAAAGTACGAATCTAGGGAAACTGGAAATCGTCATAAATGAAATGGAACACATAAACATCGATATCCTAGGCATTAGTGAGCTGAAATGGACTGGTATTGGGCCATTTTGAATTGGACAATCATATAGTCTACTATGCCAGGAATGACAACTTGAAGAGGAATGGTGTTGCATTCATTGTCAAAAAGGACATTTCTAGATCTATCCTGAAGCACAATGCTGTCAGTGATAGGATAATATCCATACGCCTACAAGGAAGACCAGTTAATATGACTATTATTAAAATTTATGCACCAACCACTAGGGCCAAAGATGAAGAAATAAAAGATTTTTATCAGCTGCTGCAGTCCAAAATTGATCGAACACGCAATCAAGATGCATTGATAATTACTGATGATTGGAATGCGAAAGTTGGGAACAAATGCGAAAGAAGGATCAGCAGTTGGAAAATATGGCCTTGGTGATAGAAATAGTGCTGGAGATTGAATGATAGAATCCTGCAAGACCAATGACTTCTTCATTGCAAATACCTTGTTTCAGCAACATAAACGGCAACTATACATATGGACCTCGCCAGATGGAACACACAGAAATCAAACTGACTACATCTGTGGAAAGAGACAATGGAAAAGCTCAATATCATCAGTCAGAACAAGGCCAGGGGCTGACTGTGGAACAGACCATCAATTGCTCATATGCAAGTTCAAGCTGAAACTGAAGAAAATCAGATCAAGTCCACAAGAGCCAAAATACGACCTTGAGTCTGTCCCACCTGAATTTAGAGACCATCTCAAAAATAGATTTGATGCATTGAACTCTAGTGACCGAAGACCAGATAAGTTGTGGAATAACATCAAGGACATCATCCGTGAAGAAAGCAAGAGGTCACTGAAAAGACAGGAAAGAAAGAAAAGACCAAGAAGGATGTCAGAGGAGGCTCTGAAACTTGCTCTTGAGCACCAAGCAGCTAAAGCAAAAGGAAGAATTGATGAAGTAAAAGAACTGAACAGAAGATTTCAAAGGGCATCTCTAGCAGACAAAGTGTTATAATGACATGTGCAAAGAGCTGGAGGTGGAAAACAAAAAGGGAAGAACACCCTCAGCGTTTCTCAAGCTGAAAGAACTGAAGAAAAAATTCAAGCCCCGAGTTGCAATAGTGAAGGGTCCAATGAGGGAAAATATTAAATGACGCAGGAAGCATCAAAAGAAGATGGAAGGAATACACAGAGTCATTATAGCAAAAAGAATTAGTCTATGTTCAACCATTTCAAGAGGTGGCATATGATCAGGAACCGATGGTACTGGCAGAAGAAGTCCAAGCTGCTCTGAAGGCACTGGCGAAAAACAAGGTTCCAGGAACTGATGGAATATCACTTGAGATGTTTCAACAAACAGATGCAGCGCTGGAGGTGCTCACTCGTCTATGCCAAGAAATATGGAAAACAGCTTCCTGGCCAACTGACTGGAAAAGATCCATATTTATGCCTATTCCCAAGAAAGGTGATCCAACCAAATATGGAAATTATAGAACAATATCATTAATATCACACACAAGCAAAATTTTGCTGAAGATCATTCAAAAATGGCTGCAGCAGTATATCGACAGTGAATTGCTGGAAATTCAGGCTGGTTTCAGAAGAGGACGTGGAACCAGGGATATTGTTGATGATGTCAGACGGATCCTGGATGAAAGCAGAGCATACCAGAAGGATGTTCACCTGTGTTTTATTGACTACACAAAGGCATTTGACTTTGTGGATCATAACAAAACTATGGATAACATTGTGAAGAATGGGAATTCCACAACACTTAATTGTGCTCATGAGGAACCTGAACATAGATCAAGAGGCAGTTGTTCGGACAGAACAAGGGGGTACTGATTGGATTAAAGTCAGGAAAGGTGTGTGTCAGGGTTGTATTCTTTCACCATACCTATTTAATCTGTATGCTGAGCAAATAATACGAGAAGCTGGACTACATGAAGAAGAATGGGGCATCAGCATTGGAGGAAGACTCATTAACAGCCTGTTTTATGCAGATGACACAACCTTGCTTGCTGAAAGTGAAGAGGACTTGAAGCACTTACTAATGAAGATTAAAGGCCACAGACTTCAGTATGGATTGCACCTCAACATAAAGAAAACAAAAATCCTCACAAATGGACCAATGAGCAACATCATGATAAATGGAGAAAAGATTGAGGTTGTCAAGGATTTCGTTTTACTTAGATCCACAATCAACAGCCATGGAAGCAGCAGTCAAGAAATCAAAAGATGCATTGCATTGGGTAAATCTGCTGCAAAGGACCTCTTCAAAGTGTTGAAGAGCAAAGACGTCACCTTGAAGACTAAGGTGCACCTGACCCCAGCCATGGTATTTCCAATAGCATCATATGCATGTGAAAGCTGGACAATGAATAAGGAAGACTGAAGAAGAGTTGATGCCTTTGAATTGTGATGATGGTGAAGAATATTGAATATACCATGGACTGCCAAAAGAATGAACAAATCTGTCATAGAAGAAGCACAACCAGAATGCTCCTTAGAGGCAAGGGTGGTGAGACTGTGTCTTACATACTTTGGACATGTTGTCAGGAAGGATCAGTCCCTGGAGAAAGACATCATGCTTGGCAGAGTACAGGGTCAGCAGAAAGGAGGAAGACCCTCAATGAGGTAGATTGACACAGTGGCTGCAACAATGAGCTCAAGCATAACAAGGATTTTAAGGATGGCTCAGGACCAGGCAGTGTTTCATTCTGTTGTGCATTGGGTGTCTATGAGTCGGAACTGACTTGATGGCACCTAACAACAACAACAACATGACCCAGCAATTCCACTCCTAGGTGTATACCCAGAATACTTGGAAGCAGAGACTCAAACAGAGACTTGTATACCAATGTTCACTGAAACGCTGGTCACAACAGTGAAAAGGTGGAAATAACCTAAGTGCTCATCAACAGATAAATGAATAAGCAAAATGTGGTACATACATACAATGGAATACTACTCAGCCAGTAAGCGAAATGAAATCTTGATAGATACTACAACATGAATGGAGTTGGAAGACATTACGCTAAGTGAAATAAGTCAATCACAAAAAGACAAATATTGTATGACCTCTGTCATGGATTGAATTGTGTCTCCCTAAAATATGTGTCAGCTTGGCTAGGCCATGATTCCTAGTACTGTATAATTGTCCCCCATTTTGTGATCTGTTGTAATTGTCCTCCATTTTGTGGTATTGTGCATTTTTTCTCCATTTTACATGTTGTAAATCCTAAAACTATATTTTAATGAAGCAGGATTAATGAGGGGTAGATCTTGAGTTATACCCTTAGCAAAGGGAGCGACTCAAGCCATACCCTTACTCAAGTCACACCCTTGCTTGAGTGACAACTTTTATCTTGCAAAAGATAAAAGGAGAGTGAAGCTAACAGAGAGATAGGGAGCTCATTATCACCAAGCAAGAAGAGCCTGGAGCACAGCACACTCTTTGGACCCAGGGTCCCTGCACTGAGAAGCTCCTTTGTCAGGGGAACATTGATAACAAGGACCTTCCCCCAGAGCTGACAGAAAGAGAAAGCCCTCTCCTGGACCTGGCATCCTGAATTCAGACTTCTAGCCTACTAAACTGTGAAAGAAAAAAATTCTGTGTTTTAAAGCCACTCCCTTGTGATATTTCTGTTATAACAGCACTAGATAACTAAGATACTATGTTTCATTGTTTTCCAATGTAGATAGATTTATTGTCTCTCAATTTGCAAATTCATAAAAAAGAGGTAACTCAATTCTAATTCAATTACTTAAGAATTCAACTTTGAGCCAGTTTTTGATTAGAGATGCCTTGAATTGTTGATTTTGATTTCACTGTAATACCTTCCTTCCATTTACCATTGCAATTTGCCTGTTCTTTTTGCATATTCTCCACACTTATAAATGTTGGCTGTTGTGCATGAAATTCCAGGGAGATTAATACACTGTCTGACAATCTAAGTGTGCAATAAGCATTGTCTGGTAAGCTACAAATATTTTCAACATTGCTCTTGAGTCTGGTTTCTAATTGGTCACCCCTTTACTTGTACGTAATTCTTTTTTTTTTTTACAAAAGGCAATCAGCATGTCATTTATTCATTGATTCACTGATTAGATACTCCTGGAGAGCCTATTATAAGCCCAGCATTATTTTAGGTACTGAAGATACTAGGGTGGACCAGGGAGACAAGCTCTCAGCTCTCTGAGACTTACAGGCTAATGGGAGAGACTGCCAATTAACAAGAGAAGCCTAAATAAAGACCGTAACTGCTATAAAATCTAAACAAGGTGATGTGGAGAAGCGAGTTCGGGCTTTTTCATCAGATGGGGAGCTACAAATGGCCAATTTCAGCAGGTTACATTTGAACTGAGCCTTAATAATGAGAAGTGAAGAGCCGTGCAAAAGTCTTGGAAAATTATCTTCCAGGCAGAGAAAACAGCAAGGCAGAGATTCTGTGCCTGCGATTTCCCACCAATTGCATTGAGCGCTCTGCCCGTGGTTCTTTTCATAGACGTTGTACCTCATGCCCATAGGACATAAGAGTGTCTATTCTTAGTAATGTCACTCAGAGGGTTGGATACCTTGGAGGGAAGATTGACGATCTTTGTATGTATCTGCAAGCTTAATGTGCTGTATTTTACTGGTACAGTAAGAGTTAGGGCTGAGCTTTCCTGTATGTTCAAAGCCAGATGCACTCTGGGGACCATAGGTGCTGAGAATTATCAAATGGCGAGGAAAAGGGGTGTGGGAAGAAGCAGTTTTTGTAGGTGAGGAGAGAAACTGGAAGAACTGCAGGCCTGTGTTCTAAAACAAAAACAAAGCAAAACAAAAAACTCGTGTTTCAGTTTTTGTTTTGTAAGGAAAACCAATGAGTTTATACTATTTTTATATCCTGACTTGCCAGTGTTATTGTACCGAATTGTCATTTTTATTTGTCTTTAGCGAACCACAGATGCACAAATTCCTAAAAAAATAGGATTGTTAATTATCGTTCCAAGAGTTTTCAAATTGATGTCTGTACCTGGTAAAAGTACAATGAAATATGTACTTATTATAAGGCTACATAAGGTTTGTGTATATATATAATATCCCCCATGTGTCTGTCAGTTTGTCGTACTGTGGGGGCTTGTGTGTTGCTGTGATGCTGGACACTATGCCACCAGTATTCAGATACCAGCAGGGTCACCCACAGATGACAGGTTTCAGCTGAGCTTCCAGACTAAGACAGACTAGGAAGAAGGACCCGGCAGTCTACTTCTGAAAAGCATTAGCCAGTGAAAACCATATGAATGGCAGCGGAACATTGTCTGATATAGTGCTGGAAGATGAGCCCCCCACGTTGGAAGGCACTCAAAAGATGACTGGGGAAGAGCTGCCTCCTCAAAGTAGAGTTGACCTTAATGACGTGGATGGAGTAAAGCTTTCGGGACCTTTGTTTGCTGCTGTGGCATGACTCAAAATGAGAAGAAACAGCTGCAAGAATCCATTAATAATTGGAACCTGGAATGTATGAAGTATGAGTCTAGGAAAATTGGAAATTGTCAAAAATGAAGAAGACCAGGGCATCAGGATTGGAGGGAGACTCATTAACAACCTGTGTTATACAGATGACACAATCTTACTTGCTGAAAGTGAAAAGGACTTGAAGCACTTACTAATGAAGATCAAAGACCACAGCCTTCAGTATAGATTACACCTCAACATAAAGAAAACAAAAATCCTCACAACGGGACCAATGAGCAACATCATGATAAACAGAGAAAAGATTGAAGTTGTCAAGGATTTCATTTTACTTGGATCCACAATCAACAGCCATGGAAACAGCAGTCAAGAAACCAAAAGATGCATTGCATTGGGCAAATCTGTTGCAAAGGACCTCTTCAAAGTGTTGAAGAGCAAAGATGTCACCCTGAAGACTAAGGTGTGCCTGACCCAAGCCATGGTATTTTGAATCACATCATATGCATGTGAAAGCTGGACAATGAATAAGGAAGACTGAAGAAGAATTGATGCCTTTGAATTGTGGTGTTGGCGAACAATATTGAATATACCATGGACTGTCAAAACAACGAACAAATCTGTCCGGAAGATGTGCAGCCAGAATGCTCCTTAGAGGCAAGGATGGCAAGACTGTGTCTTACGTACTTTGGACATGTTGTCAGGAGGGATCAGTCCCTAGAAGGACATCATGCTGGGCAGAGTACAGGATCAGTGGAAAAGAGGAAGACCTTCAATGAGGTGGATTGACACAGTGGCTGCAACAATGAGCTCAAGCATAACAACGATTGTAAGGATGGCGCAGGACCGGGCAGCGTTTCGTTCTGTTGTGCATAAGGTCGCTATGAGTCGGAACCAACTCGATGGCACCTAACAACAACAACAACAACAACATATATATCAATAATATAAATTTACATATTTAAAAAAAAACCTTGCAGTCGAGTTGATTCTGACCCATAACGACCCTATAGGACAGAGTAGAACTGCTCCATAGGGTTTCCAAGGAGCAGCTTGTGGATTGGAACTGCAGGCCTTTTGGTTAGCAGCTGTAGCACTTAACCAATGGGCCACCAGGGCTCCATGCAGATACATGCATATGCCAAAAAAAACACTGAAACCCTTTGCCATTGAGTCAATTTCGATTCATAATGACCTTATAGGATAGAGTAGAACCGCCCCAAAGGGTTACCAAGGAGCATCTGGTAGATTCAAACTGCTAACATTTTGGTTATCAGCCGAGCTCTTAACCACAGTGCCCCTAAAAACAAACAAAAAAGTTCGTCTTGGAGTTGATTCCAACTCTGTAACACATGTGTTACAGAGTAGAACTTGCCCATAGTTTTCTTGGCTGTTATTTTTATGGAAACAGATTGCGGTGGGTTTGAACCACTGAACCTTTAGGTTAGTAGTCCAGTGCAAACTGCTTGCGCCACCCAGGAACCTGGTGTATGTGTGTGTGTACATGTGCACGTATTTCAAAACTACCAAAATCAGCGAATGCCACCAAAAACAAAGCAAGGGAAAACAAAATTGCGGTGATAATGCCAGAAGGAAAAATTAACGCTCAGACACCGTGTACCGATTAGCCCGTGCCCGCATGCTGGCACGCACACGCTGGAATACAGCACGCACGCACTAGCAGAAGCAGCCTTCCCACCGAAGAGAACAGAGATGAGGAGACTGGCCTGAGCTCACACTGCATCCCAGCAGCTGGTCTGAGAACAGAACCTGAGCCTCAGGCTCCCAGTTCAGTTCAGCGTCCCCCACGGGGAAACGACAGGACGATTTAGAAAGTGGCTGCACAGACAATGGCCTTCTCCCTCTACTCTCCTAATTCGATGACTTTTCTTACCACAGTAGTTAAATGCAATATCCTGGCAGGAACATAAAAAGCGGAGCTCCAGGTAAAAACGAGTGGGTCGGTCGGCGATTTTGTTGCAGGATGGAGGAGAAAAAGTATTAACGATGTATGACAGCCAAGACGGCTGTGGTTAAGTGAGGACCCAGTGCTGCTGATGACTCTGACCTTTCTTCTCTGTAGGAAAAATTATAGCTCTGGATTGCTCTTCAACCACTTTCTAAAAGCAATAGCAACAACAACAAAAAGATAATGTTTGAAGCGTTAAACTTTGTTGCATTACTTTAATTCTCCTGGTTGTTACATAAGCTCTTTGAAACATGCTGTGTAAATTGTTCCATCACGTCAGGCTTTTCTGCACACCTTCTTATCCTGAAGAACCATAACTAACAATGATATTTTTCCCCACTGTCTGTTACTCCCTTACAGCCCATGGTAAGTCACCTTTTTTAATGCTTAAGGTCTTTGAATAGCATTGCTCTGAAACTGGATGTTTTATTCCATAACTAAACTATCATGAATGAATGAACGGTTCTGAATATCCCCTCAAACATTTCTTGCAGTTCCAGTAATGCTAGCCAACACCATTCTTCCATCAAGTTTTCTTTATTTTGAGATTCCCTTGTCAACCTCCTGAACTTCAGCCTGGCTTGTAGCTGGCAAATTTCAAGGGCTGCAGGAATATATTTATGCTTTGTGTGAAGGACTTGAGAGAGTGACGCCTGCATAAATTGCATATTCAAACTTAGCCTCCTAGCAGAGTATTTCCCTTGTTGTAGGGTTTCTCACTCTAGGTAATCAATTACAAATCTGGGGCAGTGCAAAGCCAGCCATCGTCTACCAACTCCTGGAGACAGGGACTGCAGATGGTTCATCTTCCTATGGCCAGGATAGAGCCCAGTACCTGGTTCAAGTGCAGATTCTCCACAAATGTTCATTTAATTCATTGTTGTGCATGTTCTATTTCTCTTCTCATGGAACACTTTTAATCAAGTGAAATAAATTTATCTCTGGAAGTGGAGTATCCCACCAGATCAATTAATCTTTTAGGAGCTGAATTAACAACAATGACGAACACAAAGGCCATGGTACTGATATTAGGTGATGGTTTTCTTAATGCTTGAGTTACACAGTTGCAGATATATGTAGCTTTATTTATGATACCATCCCTAGGTGTTGTAATATTTGGTAAAAGGCCCCAAATACACTTCTTATTGCCCCAAATATCTTCCACACTCACCTTGTGAGTGACTTCTTAATCCCTGACCTTCTCCACCTTCTAACAACCAGACCCTTCCCAGTTCACCCAGACTAATTTTATAAAGAAAATACTCAGAATCAATTGGCAAGTGATTACAAGTCATTAGCTTCTTGCTGGGCTAATTAGACGTCATTAACTTAAAGGGTTAGGACGCACAGAATACCCTTGCCTTTGGTCTCTGAACCCAATTTGAAGCTGCAAATGAAAGAGAACATTTAAATATCCTTATCAGACTACATTTAAGAAGTTAAGAAGAGTTTAAATCCCAAAAATCCTCAGTGGTGTTACAAAATAAATGAACAAAACTAATAACTCAAGTTTGAGAAATATGAACTCCCACTGGTTGGACTCCAGCCAAGATGCCTGTTGGATCAACTCCGTAATCCAAGGTACTTTTCCCAGTGGCAAATACAGCACTAAAGTTCCAATTGGCTTGCCCTAGAAAGGGTCTGGCCACCGAGCATTGGGGTATTGCACAGCCTAAGCCTCAGAATACAAACACCCACACACACGGACACCGGAGAATAAAAGGCAGAGTAGAGCTAAAGACAGAAAACCAAACTTTCTAAAGTAGCTAGAATCTAAATCTGTCCTTAACATTTGAAAACTGGTATACTCAGGCCTAGCACAGGGAAGCTGACTTTGCTAGGCATTTATTGCATATTTAAATTATTATATTTAAAATATTATATTGAACAGTTCTGTAATATTCTAGAAATATGGTAACAAGATATGAAGCTGTAACGATTTCAGAAATTGCAGTCTTACTATGAAAATTTCTAATTTTGGTTAGTAACTTACCTACATTTAGAATTTTGAATCTCACTCTTGGTCCACATGTATGTATCCAGCGCATGCTACGTTCCCTCTCATTGAAAACAGAGACATGCAGGTGATTGGTTAAGACCCCAGACTGGGAAATCTGACACTCCTGGTTTTGAAGCATCTCTCTGCCCCTTACATCTGTGTTACATTGAGAAATTTAATTTTTCATATAATTAGTTTCTCAGTAGCTTCTCTAAGTCTCAATTTCTTCTTGCATAAAATGGAAATAAGGAAACATAGATGATAATGAAAATTAATTAATATGTGGAAAGCACCTAACACAATAAACATTGGTATCAACATGTGTTCAATAATTTTTTTTAGAGGTAAACTATTCCACTTTCATACAAGTATTTTTGTACTGCGTCATAGATAAGAATTGTAAAATAAACTTAATTTATCCCAAATATGAATGTGTATGGAACTGGGAATGTAGATCTTTCCTGTGACTATAATCTATGCAAACAGGTAAGAGTTTGCATTCCAGTCTGGCCTTCTTGTAACGGCTTATGTCATTTCACTCATCCCTCATTTACTCTGTTATAGTCTTTGTGACAACAGGTAATTTGCACAGGTGACTGAGGAATTATAATCTATACTTGCTATTGTCTTTAAATTACTGTGTGAACTTAAATGAGTCATTTAAACAACCTTGTTGTTGTTGTTAGGTGCCCGTTGAGTCGGTTCTGACAAATAACAACCCTGTGTACCACAGAAAGAAATGCTGCCTGGTCCTGCACCATGCTCTAAGGTGCAGTCTTGCCCTTCTTGCTTCTGAGGAGCATTCTGGTTGTAGTTCTTCCAAGATAGATTTGTTTGTCCTTTTGGCAGTCCATAGTACATTCAATACTCTTTGCCAACACCACAATCCAAAGGTGTCAATTCTTCTTCAGTCTGTCTTATGCATTGTCCAGCTTTCACATGCACATGATGCGATTGAAAATACCATGGCTTAGGTCAGGCACACCTTAGTCTTCAAGATGACATCTTTGCTTTTCAACACTTTAAAGAGGTCTTTTGCAGCAGATTTCCCCAATACAATGCGTCTTTTGATTTCTTGACTGCTGTTTCCATGGGTGTTGATTGTGGATCCAAGTAAAATGAAATCCTTGACAACTTCAATCTTTTCTCCGTTTATTATGATGTTCCTTACTTGTCCAGTTGTGAGGATTTTTGTTTTCTTTATGCTGAGGTATAATCCATACTGAAGGCTGTGGTCTTTGATCTTCATCAGTAAGTGCTTCAAGTCCTCTTCACTTTCAGCAAGCAAGGTTGTCTCACCTGCGTAATGCAAGTTGTTGAAGAGCCTTCCTCCAATCCTGGTGCTCTTCTTCATAGAGTCAAGCTTCTCGGATTATATGCTCAGCATACAGATTGACTAGGTATGGCGAAAGGATATAACACTGATGCACACTTTTCCTGATTTTTTAAAATATTTATTTATGTATTCATTGTGCTTTAAGTGAAAGATTATAAATCAAGTCAGTCTCTCATACAAAAATTTATACACACCTCACTATGTACTCCTAGCCGCTCTCCTCCTAATGAGAAAGCACACTTCTCCTCTCCACCCTGTATTCCCTGTGTCCATTCAGCCAGCTTCTGTCCCTCTCTTCCTTCTCTTCTCACCTCCAGACAGGAGTTGCCCACATAGTCCCATGTGTCTACTTGAACCAAGAAGCTTGCTTCTCATCAGTATCATTATCTATCTTATAGTCCAGTCCAATCCCTGTCTGAAGAGTTGGCTTTGGGAAAGGTTCCAGTCTTGGGCTAACAGAGTCCAGGGACCATGACCTCCAGGGTCCCCTTACTCTCAGTTAGGCCACTGTCTGGTCTTTTTACAAGAATTTGAGATCTGCATGTTCTCCTGTCCTATCAGAGATCCTCTGTTGTGTTCCCTGTTAGGGAAGTAATAGGTGGTAGCCTGGCACCATCTAGTTCTTCCTAACTCAGGCTGATGGAGTCTTTGGTTTATGTGGTCCTTTCTGTCTCTTAGGTTCATCTTTACTGTATGTATTTGGTGTTCTTCATTCTTCTTTGCTCCAGGTGTGTTGAGACCAATTGATGAATCTTAGATGGCTGAGAAGCTGGACTATATGAAGAAGAACGGGGCATCAGGATTGGAGGAAGACTCATTAACAACCTGTGTTATGCAGATGACACAACCTTGCTTGCTGAAAGTGAAGAGGACTTGAAGCACTTATGAATGAAGAGCAAAGACCACAGCCTTCAGTGTGGATTACACCTCAACATAAAGAAAACAAAAATCCTCACAACTGGACCAATGAGCAACATCATGATAAATGGAGAAAAGACGGAAGTTGTCAAGGATTTTATTTTACTTGGATCCACAATCAACAGCCATGGAAGCAGCAGTCAAGAAATCAAAAGACACATTGCATTGGGCAAATCTGCTGCAAAGGACCTCTTTAAAGTGTTGAAGAGCAAAGATGTCACCTTGAAGACTAAGGCGCACCTGACCCAAGCCATGGTATTTTCAATCACATCATATGCATGTGAAAGCTGGACAATGAATAAGGAAAACTGAAGAAGAATTAATGCCTTTGAATTGTGGTGTTGGCAAAGAATATTGACTATACCATGGACTGTCAGAAGAGTGAATAAATCCGTCTTAGAAGAAGTACAACCAGAAGCAAGGATGGTGAGACTGCGTCTGACATACTTTTGATATGTTGTCAGGAGGGATCAGTCTCTGGAGAAGGATATCATGCTTGGCAAAGTACAGGGTCAGTGGAAAAGAGGAAGACCTTCAATGAGGTGGATTGACACAGTGGCTGCAACAATGAGCTGAAGCATAACAAGGAGTACAAGGACGGCGCAGGACCGGGCAGTGTTTCGTTCCGTTGTGCATAGGGTCGCTATGAGTCAGAGCCAACTCGACGGCACCTAACAACAACAACAACAGATGGTCGCTTGCTAGTGTTTAAGACCCCCATGCCTCTCACCAAAGTGGGATGCAGAGCATGTTCTTAATACATTTTGTTATGCCAGTTGACCTAGATGTCCCCTGAAACCATAAACCTTTCCTGATTTTAAACCATGCAGTATACACTGATTCTGTTCTGTCTCCTGCTGGGAGCTCGGTGAAGCTGCTTTTCTGTACTACCTGTCCGCTGATCTCCAACAGGAGTCCAAAATGGCGAATCTGTGCTGCGTTAGCTTTTTTTTTTTAAACTCCATAACCTTTGTACTAATAAACTTCACAGGCAGTTGTTAATATGCTCCTTTTTCATTTCCACCACCTCCCTTTCTTTTGTGTTGTTTTGTGACATGAGGTCTTTCCCCTTTGGCCATGGCCAATAGACAAGCTTTTTGGATCAAGTCAGCAGCTTTCTCAGGTACCTCTGTAAAATATTTTAAGACTTCGTACTAGTCCTACCTCAATGAACAAAAATTACTTTGTACTTACTCTGTGTATGTCTTATTTCCTCTAGTACATTATAAATGCCCTGGCGACAAAGTCCTCTTCTTATTCATCTTTGCAATTCCCATAGAATCTTGTCCAGTTCCTTGCACAGATTAGCTTTCCACAACCACACATTTCAAAACCTTAATATATGGGATTCATGCTTTCTAAACACACACTTACCAACCACCTGCTGTGTGCTAGGCAGTGGAGAAACAACAGTAAAACAAAATACACACACACACAGAAGTTACCTGATTTCCTGGTACTTTCTTACGAAGGATTCTGAAAATATACAAGACAAATAAATAAGAATTCATATCACATTAGATTTGAAATGTAAATGACAGAAGGATCCAGGGAAGTGAAAGTTAGAAATATAGAAAAGCGTAAACCCTGAGATAGTAATTGTTTGTTCATATGTAAAGGACAGGAAGCAACCCAATGTGCTTGAGAAGTACTAAATGAGCCAGAAAGTGAGATGACCCAAAAAGATGAGGTTGGTGAAGTAGACAGTGGCCAGATGAAATAAGGTATGTTACCCTGCTAAAGAATATGGGTTTTTATTATACATACGTTGAAAAGGTATTAGAAAGTATTAAACTGTCAATGAAAATCAGATTTGTATTTAGTTGTTGTACAGAGAATGTATTGAAGGGGGGAAGGTAAGATAAAGCTAGAAGACCAATAAGAGGTTGATGCATTAATGTAACTGAGAGTATTATGGCCTAAATTAAGCACGAAGCAGTAAGGAAGGAGAGAGGTGTTCAGATTCTTGTATTTCAGGCTTAGAGTGCAAACACTTGCTGATGAACTGGAATTAGGTAGAGAGGGAAAGACAATAATCAGTGGTGTTCCTCGGATTTGGATATGAGCTACTGGGTGGAGAGTGGTGCAGTTTACTGAGATGGTGAGGAGTAGGGAAGAAAATGGCTGTGGTGGATGAGTGGTCATGTCTGGTTTGAGTTAAGATTTCTAGAAAGAGATATCATTAGACAATAGATGTATGAATCTGGAAGTCAGGAGAGAGGTGAAGTCTAGAGAACCGTCGACAGAGAGATATCTAGGCATTAAAAACTGTAGCTATTGGTGAGATAGGTATGGTCATGCCTCGGGACAGGATAGACAGAAAAGATAACAGGGACTAAGACTTTTCTCACAGGGTGAGGATTATGTCAGAGGATCTGAAATGAGAAGATATTTTAAGAAGAAAAAAATAAAAGATGGCAGAAAATGGTGGTGAAGTTGAGATGAGGACATGGAGATCATTGGTAACCCCAACATGAGCCATTTCTACAAGGAGAGGAAAGAAACCCAATTGGAATGGCCGAAGGAAAGAGACTGAGAGGAGAGATAGCAGATGGACAAGAATTTTACTCTGAAGAGAAACAGTAGAGCAGGATTTGGGGTGAATAAGATTTTTAAGGTAGAGGTATATTAAAGATCCAATGTTACAGAAATTATTGAATAGGCTAGCACAGCAACCAAGAGGGGGATATGGCGCTATTGTACAATTTTGATGGCTTCAGATAGAGTGGTCCTACCAATATTAATGTTTTGGGAAGGAAGACAATGAAAGCCATGTGGTTAATTGACTTAATTTTGCCCATAGAAGTGTGAAGTATTTTCCCTTGAATTTCATTATACAGAGGCTTCTCAGCGTTTCAGCAATTGTGGTCAACCACCTCAATTTTCACTAACAAGCTTGAGATCAAGGATTTAGTCTTAGGAAACATCCACAGATATAGAGGAAGTTAAAAGAAGAAACATGAAGAGTAAGGCTAAATTAAGGAGTGAATATAAAAAATTAAGGAGTGAATAGGGTTATTAAATTTGGTCTAGTACACTGAATAAATGTCAGGAGAAAGGCCATTGGCTTTGATCCAGGAAAGATCACAGGTTTCAGTGAATTTGTGAAAGATGGAAACCAAATGGAGGAAAATGGATGGTGAGTGGGAGGAAGCTGTCTATTCAAATGCAGGTAGTCACCACATGCGGGAAATAAATGAAATGGTGGAAGGGAGGAGAAACTAAATCAATCATCATTATTACCCAACAAATACACACTAAAATGAACACACTCATTTTTTGGTTTCCTTTTTTTTGGGAAGTCTTGCTTCTCACTGGAAATATTCATCTTTAAAGTCACTAACCTTATCAAGTAAAAATGGAAAGCCACATTCTGGAGTTACATTGAGAAATTCTAAGTGTTTTCCTCTTCCTGAAGAATGAAGATTTAGATATCAGGCAGGCAATACAAAAACAAAAACAAAGAGTAATTTCATATAATGAAAAGGGAACTTAAGTGTGGGTGAAAAGTGTTGGGTTCTATTACAAGTAACTGTAACTCTGGGAAGTACACTCACCAACCTTGTCTTGAGTTTTCCTATCTATATACAAAACCCAAACAAAAACCCATTGCCCTCCAGTAGATTCCAACTCATAGTGACCCTATAGTGAATTAGATTAAGCAATTTCTGAAGGTCTAATTCGGATCTAAAATGTTGTAATTCTATTATAATTCCATTTCAATTCTTGGAAACCAAAAAACTAAACCCATTGCTGTTGAGTCGATTCCGACTCATGAAGTGGGTTCCAAATAGGTGGAAGAGATGGAGGAGTCATCAGAAGCTAGCATGAAGATCCCACAGCAAACTTCACAAGCCAGAAAGGATGCTGAAACCTACACCTGTTTTTTCCTAGCCCCAAGGTATGTGGAGTATGAATGAATCAGAATAGAATATTTTACTTCTGAATTTTGTTGGACACAGGAGCTGTGAGTAGAACCACATAAACTGTTGTGTGTGTGTGTGTGTCTAGTTCCTGTGATTGCCTTATGATTAGTAGCATGTGTGGGCTAGCATAAAGGGATTTTTTTGAGAGTTTAGAGGCATTACCTGATTATATAATACTTCTTTGATTGATGGTGAAGCCAGATAATCGTAACCTGGTATTTGCACCTATACAAATCTTACTTCAAGTGCCCAGTGTAATCCTCGTAATCTTTGCAGAGTTACAATAAAGATCAAGCTAACACCTGACAATCGTTCAACATTTCATTTGTTTTTTTTAAATACACAGCAAACATTCCGATTGAATTATTACCTTAATCCAAGTGGATCATTTCAGTCACGGGCGAACTAGATGAAAGTCAGCAACACCCAGTACTGTAGCTCTAAAAAAGATTTTGCCCATCTAATACTTAATAATATAACTTGCCGTCTGCGGGAAATCTTTCCCACATGAGCTTTGACAAAGCAGCTGATAACTTGTGGGTACTTAAGTCCTTCTGTAAAGGTAGCTAGGAAGAATGCCCCAGCCAGAGGTTAAGTACTTGTCCTGGAGTCTCTCACGGAATCAAGAGTGAGATTCCTAAGGAATTAATTTAACTCCAAGATAGGTTTCTATCAATTATTGCAAAGCTAGCTGCCCATTAATGGACGTGACCCAGAAGGGAGAGTGGAAAGGGAAATATCAGAAAGCAAACCCTTCAATTTTTACATCCTAATCACAGCAGTCCAATCTTTAAAAAGACTTCCATAAAAGCAGTTTTGTGTTTCTCCAGAGCCTTCCAGGCAAATAACCCCAGGGCTCTTATTTCTGCATCAACATTTCTTCTGCCCCTGTGAACTGTGCTGCCCTTTACCAAGTCCAAGTAGAGTGTCATTGTTTTCTGTGGAACAGAGTTGTGTTTGTAGAGCAAAATGTAAAGCTTAGAAACGGGGGCTTCTCAGGACATCCAGATCACAGAATTCCAACCTCTCCCCGCTCAAAGGGGAGACTTTCCTTAATTGTGTTCCAGCACCCACTTGATTAAAAAGTGACATTTCATTTCACTCTGTGAGGACTGAGTGGTAGAATTCATCTAACGTGCCGTGGAAATTAGAGGGAAGAAGTTACAGCTCTCTTGCTTTTCTTTCCATCCCTTCCTGAGGTTGTGCCTAAGGTGAACTGGGCCTTGAAATGGAATTGAGACAATTTAAGGAAAGGAAGGAAGTACTTTGGTCTTAAACACTTGTATGAATCCAGCTCCCATGCCAAAAATGGCAAGTAGGTTGGTTACAAGTGTCTGTAAGTAGACAAAGTATTGTAGGAGACACATATTTCCAGAGAGAATGGCCTGATTTGGTGACTAATTTGCTGATTACCCGAGCTTAATATAAATATATAAACTGTGTTAATTTATTCGTCATGTTTGTTGGTATTAATTTTATATTAAAAAAAAGTCTCTACCACGATTCTCATCTTGTTTAAACTCTTCAGAGTTCGTTCTTAAGACTATGCTTATTTTGTTCCTTCTTTTTTTTGCTGAGACCTTGCCGAATTTAGTTTTCTCTCAGAACAGGAATTTATAATACAGGTAGTCTCCAATTTACAACATATTCAATTACGATGAACCACACTTATGACCACCTTTTTTTTGTTTTCTACATTTTATCATCAGTAATATGTACTACATACAATGTTGCAGTGTGTAGTGTGTTGATGTTGTCATTCTCAGATGTTCACTCAGAGACATTCAATTTTATGATTTACTGTTTGAAAAACTGCCCTATTGATTTAGTTTTCTAAACTAAATCAGGGGTTCCAGTCGCTTGACAGCATGACCCAAATGTTGATTGCTTTGCTAAAGTTGATAGGCAGATTCAGGAAGCAGAGAGATGTTACTGTGAAATATATGAAGAATAAAAGAAAAGAACCATACAGACAACCCTCGCTAATTTTTGGACTAGAACCGCCATCCTGGTTCACAGAGGTAATCCAAATGATCCAGAACCTTCCACAAGTGGAGTTATTACTGCAGCTGACAAAATGCCAACGTCGCCCAACTCTTCTTCATCTTTGGAGTAAACTTTTATGATTTATGTGTTTTTTTAGGTATGTATGTGTGTATTAAAACAGAACTGTAAGTTTATATGTAATGTTTCCAACTCCCAAAGACAAATAAAAATTGGATTTATAAACATACTGATAATAAAAGGCAGGAATAATGAAAACTAAGAAAAAAAATGAGGTATTCAACTTATGTCAGAGCTGACTTAATGGAGTCGGACAGAACCTCGTTGTAAGTCAAGTACTAGCTGTAATCGAATGGAAAAAAGAATTCTAGGTTTTAATATTTTTATTACAGAACTTTATTATGATGAATTAATGAATAAAGTTATGTCAAAAGAAATAGTACATGGATTATACGTTGGCATTTTCAAACAATTAAAGCCTACTTATTAGCCTGGGTCAGTCCAATATATGACAGAAATCACCCATAAACCTGTGAAGTGCAAGGTTTCAAAATTTATCAGCTCCCAGTAATTCCAGCCAACCCTGAGCATATGTTTTCCTTTTAATTATCACTTAATAATATTTCCGGGCCTTATTTTTAAGAGTTTTGGCAAAAGCACTTGGCACAGAAGTGGGAGTGCTTAGTTTACTGGTAAGTTCCAACTAGCTCCTTTGCTGTATTGTCATGTTTCCTTAAGTAAATCTGTCAATATTCACAGAATTAGATAAATTAGAGCTGGAAAAATCTTCCTGGAGGATTGAGACTTTCCTCTGGCTCGTGCCAAATTTCTGTCTCCAGCTTTTTTCTTATTTTATTATTATTATTTTTTCCTAGATTTATCACAACATTAAGACTAATGTGTGTGACATCGCTTTCTTTTTCCAGTGTTCGTGTTTGCCCAGGTTCCCTAGCTAAGACTTGCCAATTTTTTTTTTTTTTTGGGTTTTGTTACTCATCATGCATTTTTCCTATTTGGATTCTGTTAGCATCACGCCTGGTAACTTTGTTTGCCTTTTGGTTCCTTGCATCCGACGCCACCAAAGAAATCTGCATATGGTGGCACTGCTGGGGAGCCCACCCAACAAACTTACTGAAATAGCTCAAGAATGTTTTTATTGCAGTCTTAAGCTGCTACATTGCCTTTCTGGAGCAGAGTGGAATAGATGTGCAAAAGCAAATAACACAGTGTCACCTATAAGGTGAAACAAGGTTGTGTGGTTCGCCTTCCCCTTCTGCTGTCTTCCCCTTCCCTAGTCAGCCCCCTCCCAACCCTTTACTGGTGCCACACCGACATCTCTGCTACCTGCTGGAGCCTGAACTCTGAAAAATGGCTTTACACACTCTTTATTCTTCTTTACTCTTTTCCTGAAATGGTGTTCCCTTTATGATCTTCAGTTTCATGTACTAATTTATCCTTAAATTTATTTTCTTCTCCAGATTTCTATTTAAGTTTCTTGTTATATACATATGTGTGTTTGTTGGTATCTATACGTATACATATATTTTTATTTTATTTTACCTGTGAGCCCTGGTGGTATAGTGGTTAAGAGATATGGCTGCTTACCAAAAGATCGGCAGTTTAAATCCACCAGTCACTCCTTGGAACCCCTATGGGGGGCAGTACTACTCTGTTCTATAATTGACTCAGTGGCAACAGGTACAGGGTATGGGGGTATGTTGGAAAGTTAGAAGGAGGTATTAGACTGTCAGTGACAACCTGGTTTATATTTAGTTGCTGTGTGGAGAAGGCAGGCAACATAGAAGTATGTGCATATATATACACAAACACACGTCACACAAAAACATATATATATTTATCACTTCAGGATGTAATAGTTTAGAATGTAAATAAATAACACTAAAATATGTTAGAATATTAAATATTGGACAAGTTAAAGTATTGTTTTGTGCTACTTCCCAGTTGGATAGTGCTGGAGGAGGATAAGACCTATTATAGAAAATAAACGTTAATTTGCACATATGCACGATTGTGGTTAAGTCATTACCCTTTGACAGTTTAAATATGCAATGTACTGAGAAAGAAGAGTGAAATTACATTGAATTTTTTAAATGTGTCTTTTTCTAAAATCAGAATTCGTTATTATCGCCATTTCCACCTGTTTTTCTGGTCCAAAATTCATATTCTCTTGCTATAGATAGCATTAGTGTCTGAGGGGGAGAAGATGAGAAGGCAATTTTCTGTGCTATGATTTTGATTCTGCGTGTTGTATTTTATGGGCCTGGTTTATCTCACCAACTTTGGTCCTCCTTAAGGATCTACTGGAAACCCTGGTGGTGTAGTGGCTAAGCACTACGGCTACTAACCAAGAGGCCAGCAGTTTGAATCCACCAGGAGCTCCCTGGAAAGTCTGTGGGGCAGTTCTACTCTGTCCTATAGGGTCGCTATGTGTCGGAATCAACTCGACGGCAGTAGAGTGTTTTTTTTTTTCTTTTAGGATCTATTGCACTTCGAAGGAGGCAAGTTGAGTAAGGCAAGGTCCTTGTGCTCAAGGAGTCTGTACCTTATTAAGGGAAATAAGACAGACGCAGATAAATCTATAAAACCTGGCAGTAAGGCAGCACATGACAGCTGCCGTGTGCACTCAGGCAAGGGAGACTGAGTCCTGCTGAATTCATTTCACTTCAGTTACATCCCAGCATTATACCCGTATACAGTGGGAAGAAAAAAAAAATGATCCAGGAAGCTATCTAGGACCAGCCAATTAACAGATTCTTTAAAAGAATTGACTAAAATATGAATTTTCGTTTCACGGCCGATGAGAGATAGCTACAGGGAAATTAAGCTTTCTCAGTTTCTCTATATTTGATTGTGTAAGTTCTAGAATTAATGAGTTTTCCTTTGTCTTTCACTTTCATTTTGTTCCTTATTCTTTCTATTGCTACTAGACTACTCAAACAGTACCTTAGTTATCTTCAGCTTGCAATGCCCCCAGGTAACCTAAAAAAAAAAAAAAAAAAAAAATCCGGTGTTTGGAACAACATCAAAGTCATCGGTTCTTCTCAAAAGAGAGGGTGCAAGGTGTCTATAATCCCTGGTGGTTGAATTTTTGACCTCAGGGTTCCCATAGTCAGAAAATTCTTATTTTTGGAATACTACGTGGTTATTTCAAGAGCAGGCTCAGTCCTTCCTGGGGTAGTTACTTTTTGTGTGAGAAAGTAAGCAAATTCCCTTGAGGAAGCTGTGGGGATAATAACCAAAATGGTATAACTAATCTACTTTAAAAATATAATTCTAAAAGATACACTTTTCATTTTTTAAAGCATGTTAATTTTCCAGCTGAGGCATTCAGGGTCAAGAGGCATACAAGGTATTTTTAAGATATTATATGTTGTATTTTGTCTGAACTTTTTTTTTGTATAATTTCACAACTTCTTCCTCATAGAAAAGAAGTTTCTTTTTCTTCCCCCTCCCCCCCCTTTTGCCCTTGTAATTGTACTCTGAGGTCTTGGGGACAGGAAGAAGGTTAAAGGTGCTACAATTTGCTGATCAATAGTTAGATTTTTTTTTTTTTTTCATTTGAAGTGCATAACCCGTTGCTGTTGAGTCGATTCTGGCTCATAGAGACCCTATAGGACAGAGTAGAACTGCCCGATAGGCCTTCCAAGGAGCAGCTGGTGGATTCGAACGGTCAACGTTTCGGTTAGCAGCCTTAGCAGTACTTTGTCTATGAAGTGATATCTTGGCTTAAAGCCCAGTGGAAATTTCAGGAACAGGGGACAGTGTGTCTCAGTACAGTATTTCAAATAACCCTCCATGACTTCTTATAGGGAGGTCTAATGGCAGGCATTCACATCAGGCCAGAGTTATTCGATCTCCATGAGTCTCCGTCCAGCTACATGCCATGAATATTATTCTGGCAACACAAACACCATTAGAATCTGCTAAAACTGAATTACTCTTAGCAGCTTTACAGCTGTCCCACAACATTTGACATCGACCAGGAAACAGATTTTGACACCAATAAGAATTCTTCACTGGGCTGAATTATATCAAAAAAATGTGGGGAAATGAAGTGGAATAACAGTATCAGTGTTTCAATTTACAATGTTTACAAAATAAGTATTGAGCTCCTTCTCTCCAAAGCTGGGATTGATTTTTCTATACCAGCCACACCCCTCCCCCACTGCCTTTAGCGCCCTGGTGACTTAATAAATAAGAGTCAAGAAGATTACTTCACTCCTGTTTCCCAATGCTTTTCTTACTGATTGTTGCAGCTGTCACGAGTCCAGACTCTCCCATCTGTAGGACGTCTATGGCTGGAAATACAGCTTACGTCTCCAGTGGCTGAAGTGTGCGTTATCATATTATCTTGTGAATTTGTGCATTTCTCCCTTTTGCTTTAGTACCTGTTTTTAATGTCTAGTTATCTCTCAAGAATACCAAAATAGACAGTATTTACTCTCCTTCATACTGCTCACCTGTCTGCTGTTAACACTTCCCCAAAAGAAAACGGAATTTCAGATTTTAGCTTCAAAATTTTGGTATTCCAAATGTGAGCCCATGAAGTCATGCTGATCCATTTCCATATTAGTAATAAATTCTTCAAGGTCATTGTTAGGACCTCCAAAATGTTAAGCAGGAATCATTTCTACCAGTTCTTCTCCATGTTGCCCTGTCTATTTTCTTCAAAAGCAGATGTTCTTAAAGTGTGCATAAACAACGAAATATTGTACAGAACAAAGCACAGCGTTGTCCATTTGAAACCTTACTGGCTTTAAGACTTCAGATATAGTAAAACCCTGTATACATATCCATCACCCTAACCCCACTGCCGTCAAGTTGGTTCCAAGTTACAGCAACCCTGTAGGACAGAGTAGAGCTGCCCCATAGGGATTCAAAGGACCAGCTGGTAGATTTGAACTGCTGACCCTTTGGTTAACAGTCTTAGCTCTTAACCACTGCACCACCAGGGCTCCGCCTCTCCTTATCTAGGGACTGAGAAGCCTGGAAGAACGTATGATTCACAATCCAAAAATGGTTAAGCATTTTTCTGTATTTCAATTTCTGATTTATACAGCAAACAATGAGAGAACATCCATGTGCCAGCACCTGGGTGTTGTCAAGGGGAGTGGTTAAAAAAGTATGAATAAGACATTGTTCTTGTCTTGAAAGAGCTCAATATAACGTGTGGTACTTACAAGTCTATAAAAAATATAAATATTAACAACAAGGTGATAGTCTTAGTTACCTAGTACTGCTATAACAAAGGATACCACAAGTGGGTGGCTTTCAGTAACAGAAATTTATTTCCTCGTAGTTCAGGAAGCTACAAGTCCAAATTCAGGGAGTGGCTGTAGAGGAAGGTCCTTTCCTGTCTATTTTAATTTCTGGTAGCTACCAGGAATCTTGATGTTCCTGGGCTTGTAGACACACCTGTCTTCATTGTCTGTCTTCTTCTTTCCCCATACATCTCTGTGTCTAGTCTGCTCTTTTCCTAACTCAGAAGTAGTTAGATTTAGGCCCACTGTACACTAATGGGGACACCCTGGTGGTGCAGTGGTTAAGTGCCACAGCTGCTAACCAAAAGGTTGGCAGTTGGAATCCACCAGGTGCTCCTTGGAAACTCTATGGGGCGGTTCTACTCTGTCCTATAGGGTTGCTATGAGTTGGAATCAACTGGACGGCAAAGGGTTTTTTTTTTTTTTTTTTTTTCCCTTTGGTACACTGATGGTGCAGTAGTTAAATCGATTGACTGCTGACCAAAAGGTCGGCGACTGTGGCAGTCTGCTTCAGTAGATATTTACAGCCTTGGAAACTCTTCAGGGCTGCTGTGAGGTGGAATCCACCTGACAGCAGTAGGTTTCAGTGGTACACTGCTTAGACCTCATGAACACAATGAAAGGAAAACCCTATATCCAAACAGGGTCGTATCTACAGTTAAAGGGGTTAGGATTCCAAGACATATTTTGTGGAGATGCAATTCAGTCCATAACAGCAACTTTAGAACACCCAGCCCCATTGTCATGGAGTCAAATTCTGACTCACAGCGACCTATAGGACACAGTAGAACTGCCCCATAGAGTTTTCAAGGAGTGTCTGGTGGATTTGAACTGCCGACATTTTGGTTAGCAGCCATAGCTTTTAACCACTACACCACCAGGGTTTCCTTTAGAATACAGTATTTTGTTTATTCTTAGTGATATATAAGGTTAAAAAAAATGGCAGGGAAATCTTAAAATAATCTCAATTGTTTTGTTTTAATAGTAATAATTGTACTTTTATATTGAAACTATTTTAATCTTTGTAAATAAAACAACTATGTAATCACACTAATGTTAAAAACCAAGAGTTGTAATGAAATAGAAGGGATATAAGTATAAATTTTTAAAAAAGTTAAATAAAGTCCTAGTTTAAATTGAAAGAACCAAACGACATTATTATTTTAAAAGATAAATTATCTAGCTCTCTCACTGAAAAATCCCAAAAGCGATAATAATCTGGTTGGAACGGACACCACTCACAACCATATTTTGGTATCTAATTATCCTTCCACACTGAAGTAATCCCCTTAAGAAATGGCTGATTCTAGGAAGTAGGAGTGGGAAGGAAGGTAAACCTCATGTATCTTAAGTGTCTTATGTATCAGGAGAAAAAAACAAAGTATTCAAAGACTAATGGAATCATGTCAAAAGGAGCCAGTAGCCAGCCTGAAATGTCTCCCCCTTATCCAATAAGGGTGTTAAAGTATCAATGCTACTAACACTAACAACTACAACAACAACAGCAACTCTTTGAAAATCATTAAATAAATACTTATCATTGAGTCAATAATAGTAATACTAATAAAAGAGAATATAAATCAAACCAATAACCTCATTTATTTACTGGAGGTAAATAATATCCTAATTCCTTTATTTACTGGATATAGATAATACACCAATTCCTTACGTTGGAAATTGCTAATTAAAAGGCGAGAACAAAATATTTATCCTGCTTTCTCAGTAGGAACTGTAATTCACACTTAAAAAAAAAAAAGTTACCCTAGTTGATAAAGAAAAGCCTTTATTTACAGAAGAACACCAATTAATAAATGTAAAAGAAACGGTAGAATTAGAAAGTCACAAGTTTGCTAATCTCAGTAAAATAATTAACTAACGGAAGAAATCTCCATGGATGCTTGCACCTTTTGGTGAAATGTTGCCAGGAAACAGAATATTAACACAATCCTGGAGTACCTCTCCACAGGTTACTAGTTAGTTTCCGGGGGAAAATACACATTTAAGCTGGAAAGACTAGCTGTCACAAAATGAATTCAGTAGCCCCACTTTCCAATGGGACAACTAGCTCTTCTGTGCCCCCTGATGAAATGAAATAGGAAATACTGGCTCTCCCATGAACTAGGTTAAATGTTTTTAACCCATATCTAATTATGAGTTGGAATCAACTCAATGGCACCCAACAACAACAACAAAATTACGACCCTGAGGCCTTGGTGGTCAGTGGGAGAATTCTCACCTTGCATGCAGGAGGCCTGGCTCATTTCCTGGCCAAGGTACCTTGTGCTTGGCCACCACCTGTCTGTCAGTGGAGGCTTGTGTGTTGCTACGACGCTGAGCAGGTTTCCGTGGTGCTTCCAGGCTAACACAGACCAGGAAGAAAGGCCTGGTGATCTACTTCTGAAAATTAGTCAATGAAAAGTCTATGGAGGGCTTCCCGGAGCTGGGGACCTACTCAAGGGCCAGACCAAAACACCCCGCTGCCATCGAGTCAATTCTAACCCATAGCGACCCTACAGGACAGAACAGAACTGCCGACCCTTTGGTTAGCAGCTGTAGCGCTTAACCACTAGGAAACCAGGTTTTCCTATATGTTTCTCTAGGGCAGCTAACAACAAACACATTAGTTTTAACTTTCAGTTTTTAGGAAATAAACAAGATAGAGCAACAGATAAATGACTTCATGAAAACAAAGACAAAAACAGGATGTGGGTCATTCTACAGGACATCTGCTTTGATTTCTTTAAAAAGTTAATGGCTTCAGGACAAAAAATAAGAGGTGGGGGCTATACTTGATTTAAAATAGATTTAAGAGACAGCAAACAAATACAATCAGTGCTTTTTTTTATTAAATTCAGATTTGGAAAAAAAATTATAATATTGTTGTTTTTGTTCTTAGGTGCCGTCGAGTCAGTTCCGACTCATAGCGACCCTATGCACAACAGAACGAAACACTGCCCGGTCCTGCGCCATCCTTACAACCATTGTTATGCTTGAGCTCATTGTTGCAGCCACTGTGTCAACCCACCTCGTTGAGGGTCATCCTCTTTTCCGCTGACCCTGTACTCTGCAAAGCATGATGTCCTTCTCCAGGGACTGATTCCTCCTGACAACATGTCCAAAGTATGTAAGATGTAGTCTCGCCATCCTTGCCTCTAAGGAGCCTTCTGGCCGCACTTCTTCTATGACAGATTTGTTCATTCTTTTGGCAGTCCATGGTATATTCAATATTCTCCACCAACACCACAATTTGAAGGCGTCAACTCTTCTTCAGTCTTCCTTATTCATTGTCCAGCTTTCACAGGCATACGATGTGATTGAAAATACCACGGCTTGGGTCAGGCCCAAGTCCTCAGGGTGACATCTTTGCTCTTCAGCACTTTGAAGAGGTCCTTTGCAGCAGATTTGCCCCATGCAATGCGTCTTTTGATTTCTTGACTGCTGCTTCCATGGCTGTTGATTGTGGGTCCAAGTAAAACGAAATCCTTGACAACTTCAATCTTTCCTCCGTTTATCATGATGTTGCTCATTGGTCCAGTTGTGAGGATTTTTGTTTTCTTTATGTTGAGGTGCAATCCATACAGAAGGCTGTGGTCTTTGATCTTTATTAGTAAGTGCTTCAAGTCCTCTTCACTTTCGGCAAGCAAATTGTGTCACCTGCATAATGCAGGTTGTTAATGAGTCTTCCTCCAATCCTGATGCCCCGTTCTTCTTCATATAGTCCAGCTTCTCAGATTGTTTGTTCAGCATACAGATTAAATAGGTATGGTGAAAGAATACAACCCCGACACACACCTTTTCTGACTTTAAACCAATCAGCATCCCCTTGTTCTGTCCGAACAACTGCCTCTTGATCTATGTAAAGGTTCCTCATGAGCACAATTACGTGTTCTGGAATTCCCATTCTTCACAGTGTTATCCATAGTTTGTTATGATCCACAGAGTCGAATGCCTTTGCATAGTCAATAAAACACAAGTAAATCCTTCTGGTATGCTCTGCTTTCAGCCAGGATCCATCTGACATCAGCAATGATATCCCTGGTTCCATGTCCTCGTCTGAAACCGGCCTGAATTTCTGGCAGTTCCCTGTCAATATACTGCTGCAGCCGTTTTTGAATGATCTTCAGCAAAATTTTGCTTATGTGTGGTATTAATGATATTGTTCTATAATTTCCACATTTTGTTGGATCGCCTTTCTTGGGAATAGGCATAAATACGGATCTCTTCCAGTCAGTCAGCCAGGAAGCTGTCTTCCATATTTCTTGGCATAGACGAGTGAGCACCTCCAGCGCTGCATCTGTTTGTTGAAACAGCTCAATTGATATTCCATCAATTCCTGGAGCCTTCTTTTGCGCCAATGCCTTCAGAGCAGCTTGGACTTCTTCTGTCAGTACCATCGGTTCCTGATCATATGCCACCTCTTGAAATGGTTGAATATTGACTAATTCTTTTTGCTATAATGACTCTGTGTATTCCTTCCATCTTCTTTTGATGCTTCCTGCGTCATTTAATATTTTCCCCCATTGGACCCTTCACTATTGCAACTCGGGGCTTGAATTTTTTCTTCAGTTCTTTTAGCTTGAGAAACGCTGAATGTGTTCTTCCCTTTTGGTTTTCCATTCTCCAGCTCTTTGCACATGTCATTATAATACTTTACTTTGTCTTCTCGAGATGCCCTTTGAAATCTTCTGTTCAGTTCTTTTACTTCATGAATTCTTCCTTTTGCTTTAGCTGCTCGACACTCAAGAGCAAGTTTCAGGGTCTTCTCTGACATCCAACTTGGTCTTTTCTTTCTTTCCTGTTTTTTCAGTGACCTCTTGCTTTCTTCATGGATGATGTCCTTGATGTCATCCCACAACTCGTCTGGCCTTCGGTCACTAGAGTTCAATGCTTCAAATCTATTCTTGAGATGGTATTCACGTGGGATAGACTCAAGGTCATATTTTGGCTCTCGTGGACTTGCTCTGATTTTCTTCAGTTTCAGCTTGAACTTGCATATGAGCAATTGATGGTCTGTTCCACAGTCAGCCCCTGGCCTTGTTCTGACTGATGATATTGAGCTTTTCCATTGTCTCTTTCCACAGATGTAGTCAATTTGATTTCTGTGCGTTCCATCTGGTGAGGTCCATGTGTACAGTCGCCATTTATGTTGGTGAAAGAAGGGATTTGCAGTGAAGAAGTTGTTGGTCTTGCAAAATTCTATCATTTGATCTCCGGCATTATTTCTATCACCAAGGCCATATTTTCCAACTACTGATCCTTCTTCTTTGTTTCCAACATTCGCATTCCAATTGCCAGTAATTATCAATGAATCTTGATTGCACGTTTGATCAATTTCAGACCGTAGCAGCTGATAAAAATCTTCTATTTCTTCATCTTTGGCCCTAGTGGTTGGTGCATAAATTTGAATAACAGTCGTATTAACTGTTCTTCCTTGTAGGCATATGGATATTATCCTATCACTGACAGCATTGTACTTCAGGATAGATCTTGAAACATTCCTTTTGATAATGAATGCAACAACATTCATCTTCAAGTTGTCGTTCCCAGCATAGTAGACTATATGATTGTCCAACTCAAAATGCCCAATACCAGTCCATTTCAGCTCATTAATGTCTAGGGTATTGATGTTTATGCGTTCCATTTCATTTTTGAAGATTTCCAACTTTCCTAGATTCATACTTCGTACATTCCAGGTTCCAATTATTAATGGGCATTTGCAGCTCTTTCTTCTCATTTTGAGTCATGCCACATCAGCAAATGAAGGTCCCGAAAGCTTTACTCCATCCACATCATTAAGGTTGACTCTACTTTGAGGAGGCAGCTCTTCCCCAGTCATCTTCTGAGTGCCTTCCAACCTGGGGGTCTCATCTTCTAGCACTATATCAGACAATATTCCGCTGCTATTCATAAGGTTTTCACTGGCTAATGCTTTTCAGAAGTGGACTGCCGGGGCCTTCTTCCTAGTCTGCCTTAGTCTGGAAGCTCAACTGAAACCTGTCCTCCATGGGTGACCCTGCTGGCATCTGAATACTGGTGGCATAGCTTCCAGCATCACAGCAACACTCAAGCCCCCACAGTACGACAAATTGACAGGCATGTGTACTTTTTTTATTGAATTCTGATTTGGAAAAAAAATGATAATATACACGTGGGGAAATTTGAATATGGAGTGTTTGATGATATTGGAGAATCATCAATTTTGTTAGATGTGATGTTATTGTGATGATAGGGATAGGATTTCCTTCCTACTGAAGAATTTAGGGGCAAAATACGTACACCAATAGCTAATTTAGAACGGACGTAGCAAAAAAAGATAGACATAAATAATGACATAAGCACAGATATACTTACAGAGCAGACATATATACAGTATACATAGAAAACATAAAAATATAGTTTACATATACAGTACAGAGTACACACTGAGTATTAGCAAAAAAGTCAAAATATTAACAATTGTTGAATCTGGATGGTGAATACACAGGTCTTTTTGTAGTATTTCTTCTATGTTTCTGTATGCTTTAGTATTGTTATAATAAGAGAACTTTTTTTGCATAATGCAACCATTTATAAAGCCCCAGAAGGTGTCTCACTGGTGGATACCTGGGTGACAGGAAATGGTACACTGGCTCCTTTCCTTCAAGGCCTCTACATTAGAGATTTGAACAGTCTGTTTCTATGGATGAAGCTCAAAGAGAGAGATGTTTAACTCACCCGTTCAGTGATTCTAAGGAAGTCCATTATTGCTAACACTGGAATGGATGCCTGTGAAATGGATACTAAGCAACTGTTTTCTCATGTATCTACAGCATTTTAGAGTCCTCAGATTCCAGGGGATGCTTAGACTCTGAAAATTCTCTGGGTGGGGCTGAAAAGTGTGATGGCTCCACCTTAGGACTGAGACCCTTGTCCTGAGCCTTCCTGAAGCCAGGCTGTCTTTGTGGCCGTATTCCAGGCCAGCACAGGTCTGGGATCCCACTTCCCATCCCAGATGTTCCTAGACCAAAGTAAAAACGCAACTGTCTTGGAACTTACTTCTGCTTCTGAGAGAGCAGAGGAGCACATTGAAAAGTCTCACATGCCAGGTTACATGGTGTCCCTATATCAAAATTTTCTCTTATGTCAGGTGATCCAGTAAATACATCAGCCCACTAGCGCTTGAGTGCCCTGCAGGTGCCCTGTCATTGAGAAAACATATGACAAAAAAAGTCCATAAACTTCCACCTAGAGTCCGAGCACTATAAATCAATTGGACTTTCAAAGCCTCTCTTTAACCATTCCAGTCTTACGACTGATTCTCTGCTTCCTACTTCTTTGAGTATAAATTTCAATGAAAATAAATTATTTTTGGGGGAAACAATGTTTTTCACTAGCCGGGAAATTCTTTTCATGTTACTGAAGTTGGAACATAATGGTTTAGACATTTCCATTCTCTAAAGCATGAAATATCTTGTGTATTGCCCTAACTACTAACTCAAAGTACTCTTCTTTGGCAGAATTTGTGAGTACTTAGAAAACTCATTAAGGCAGAAGGTGTTCATTGAGCCCTCACAGCTTGAAAAACACAGTGCTGACCACTTAATGAAATCATCAGCATTAGACTAACTCCATGTCTTCAAAGAGTTACAAATATTAATGAGAAAGAAAGTAATCGACCTAAATAGGTTTTCCTGAATTTAGTCATAAAATATTAATTCTTCTCATATAGATTTTTGCTCACTGTCTTCAAAGCCCAAATTCTGAAAGTTAAAATAGTTGATGTTGTTTCTGACCACTGTATAGACACTTACTGGAGTCTTTTATTTTTAAACAAGATGAATGGAATCTCATCAAGTGTCATACCTAGTCACTAAGTAATTAAAGTATGACCAAACCATCACAGTCTCCAACGTGTGGGTGTTAGCTTTAAGGAGTAAAATCTGATTCTTCTGCCCAAAGCAGTTGAATTGAGGTTGCAGTTTCAGAAAATGGATTGCCTAGTCATTGCATGTTGCATTTCAAATTAGATAGTATTTGTCAGATCAGATTTATTGATGCTGCCATACAGTCTCCATTGAGTCTCCAGTGTAATAATTTCTAAATAAAAACTTGTGATTGTGCCACCCTTCTATTAAAATGCTGAATGGATTTGTATTGATATTAGGATAGAAACAAAACCTCTAATGTAGCCCATGGGTTGGCCACGCCTGCCCTCACGCCTCACTCTAGCTACCAGGGCACCCTTTTAGCCCTTTGTGCCTAACACATAACGGAGTGTGCCCAAGGGTCTTCGCTCTTTAGGTTCTGCCTCCTAGGTAGGCACAACACTCACCTAGTTGGTTCCTGCTCATCTTTCAGCTCTCACCTGAGTTATCCTTTCCTTTCCCTGAGCTCGCTGACTAGGTCAGTTCCACCTGAGCACATTCTTGTAGTACCTTTTAACTTTTCCTCATACCACTTACCATACTTAAGTTTTACACATGTATTATGTGATTGTTAATATCTGTCTTGGCACTAAAACAAAAAAGAAGAAAGAAACAAACCAACTTCATTGCCATCGCATTGGTCCTAACTCATAGCAACCCTGTAGGACAGAGTAGAACTCCCTATGGGGTTTCTAAGGAGCAGCTGGTGGATTCAAACTGTAGGGCTTTTGGTCAGCAGTCGAGCTCTTAGCCACCACGCCACCAGGGCTTCCTCTTCCCGTGAGAGCATACGAATCAATGAGGACAGAGCCTGTGCTCGGTTTGTTGCCTGTTGTAGCTCAGCATCCCATGCAGAGTATACGGTGCCCAGAAAGGGTGTAATAAATACCTGCTGACTGAAGATTAGATAAACCCTCCCCCGCCTTAAACGCATTTGGCTAACATGCTCTCCACACTTACTCTGCGTGTGTGTTGCCCTGCTCTCCCCTTCAAGACCTGCGTCTTCTACGGTAGCAGAACCACCGAGGTGGTGATGGTTGATAGAAGCTTGTGTTATGCTTGGTGGAAAGTGACATCAAGTGATTTCCGTGGGCTTGGAAGCAGAGACAGTGCTGGGGCTGCAAGAAAGCACACACTGTAGGGGAAAATCTTCTCTCCCTGAGTCTACTTCTCTTACGTTTTCCGTCATATGGCCCAGAAAACCAATTTTAGATAAAGTATGTAATTGACAAAAATAGACATCATATATTTATGCTACAAAATGACATCTCATTTCAGATTTTATAATCTTCCCAGCCCCCACAATTTAGTGAGCCATTTCCTTGGAGTAAATCTTTATATATTTATATATACTCTTCACAGGTTTTACTCCTCTGGAGAAGGAAGACTAGGACAGACCTAACTGACATAACAAAGAAAATTCTATACACAAACAAGATTACATCCCCAGGTATAGGGGCCAGGACTTGAATGCATATTTTTGAGGGCCACACCTTGATCTCTAACAGTATCAAACCCAACCCAGTGCCGTTGAGTCGATTCCGACTCATAGCCTCATAGCGACCCTATAGTAGGTCCATATTACAGATGAAGAAACAAAATCTCAGAGAGGCATTTCAACTCCCTGCATTTCTGTAAAAGCAGAAATAGTTACTAGTAGGATCAGAATAAAAACCTACGTTGGTCTGACCTTAGAGTCTGCTTTCCAAAAAAAAAAAAGGATGCAAAAAAAACAAAACGGAAAAGAAGAAAGACACTTAAATAATTATCCTCGTTTAATTAGATCTAATTAGATAATTTTCATAAAGAGTTTAGAATAGAACCTATCACAATCATGTAACTAAAACACAAAAATTTCATGGCTTTTATTTGAATAGTTAGAAAGCTAGATTTTACATGTGTATTAGTCAGGAAAGGCTAACTGCCATAAAAACACACCCAAAATCTCAATGACTTAATAAAACAAATATTTAATTCTTGCACCCATCATAGTCCAGTAAGGATCAGCAGGGTCAATAAAGAGAAATGGTTGTGCTCCATGCGGTTATTCAGGGATCTAGATTCCTTCAGTATAGTGGATTTTCCCTGAAAGAGTCCATTTTTGGTCAGTAGGACAGGAATGAGAGAAATCATGGAGAATCCTGCAGGATAATGTAGGGGCCGTGCCTGGAAGTAGCATTGGCTAAAATTTAGTCATATAGCTTCCAACACACATACCATATGCAAGTGAGGCTAAGAATCATAGTCTTCCTGGGAGAAAATAAAGTTTTGGTAAACTCAGAGCTTTGTGTTGCCCCAGCAAGCAAAATACATTTACATCAAATCACGGTGGTGAGTGGCATTTTGGCAGCGAAACTGAAACTCCAGTGAGTAGAAATAATGTTAGAGATCAGAAAAAAGCTCTTCCCTTTGAGAAGAAACTTAACCTTGGTTCCAAAATTATAAAATGAGCTATCAAAGATTATGTGTTTATTTTAGCATTAGAAATATGGCTTACTAGTTTGTTCTCCTTTGCAATGCCAGGCAAGCTGAGCCTGAATGTTGTAATTATAGTAGTGATTTTGTAGTAAATTTTTCTAAAACTGGAGTGTTTCATAAATTTCCATTTATGACATCTTTTTAAGGCACTATTACTTTTTTTTTTAATTATTACTTTACACCTTAAATGTGAAGATTAGAAAATTAGAGCTCATTTTTTGGAATAAAGAACAAATTTTCTCAAAACTGTACATTGCATCATTCCTGAAAGGAAGAAAAAGACTAACGATACTATCTTGTGACCAAACGTAGTATAAGCAGCAGTTGAAAAATGGTCTTCCTACAACTTTGCTAATGTACACGATTCCTGAGATATATTACCACGCCCTATTTACTGTCCTTGGCTTGCCTTCAGCTGGAGATCGCCAATTCCTTCTGAAACAGCCCAAAACTTGTGGCCTATTTTTTTTTTTTCCCCATGGAAATGTTACCCTTTATTTTTTCCCCATACTATGACTTCAGGAAGAAGCTTGTTCCAAGATGGTGGCTGTTGAACAGTTCTACCATTACACTTAATTACTAAGCTCTCAGAAAATAATTTCTGGAAAGGGATTCGTAATTTTAATACTGCTGACATTTTTAATTCAAATTCAAGATATCCTTTAGTATTTTTTGTTGTTGTTGTTCATTCCAACCTATTTTTGTCTCATTTGTCATGTTACAGGTACTGTGTTTAATATTAGGAATGTAACTTGAACAAATCGCTACCCTCCTGACTCACATTCTAATGGAAGAGAAAAACAAGCAAACAGATAAAGTAAATTCCAAACTGTGAAAACTGTTAGGAAGGACACAAACAGGGTTTCTACAATACCAATAATGGATCTTTAAAATAGAAAAAAAAAGACAAGGAAACTCTGTAATCAGCCAGGTTGGGAGTAGGCAGCACTCTGTAGAGAGGACTTTAAGCTGAGACTCAATTACTGTGAAAGATCCAGCCACATGAAAGGACAAGGGAAGAGAAAATGCAAAGGTCCTAAGATGTGGAAGAACCTGGAGTGATTGACCCTGGTGACCCCCGTGCCTGGGGTTGTGAGGGATTGGAAAGAAGGGCAAGGACCAGATGATGCTAGACCCTCATAGTCAAGGGAACCATTGAAGGGTTTTAAGTAAGGAAGTATCTTGCTCCTATGGTATGATTTACATTTTTAAAAGCTCATCTTTGTGACTTAATGGAAAATAGAGTGAAATGGGATAAAAACAGAAACTGGGAGCGCAGTGGGTGGATGATCCAGGCAAGAGATAACCCTGGCTTGGATCAGAGTGGTGAGCGTGGAAGAACGTAGGTGAGTAGGAGATCCATGTGGAAGCATACAGACCGGCTGATGGATGGATGTGAGGGATGTAAGAAGGAAGGGCCAAACATGACTCCTAGGTTCTTGGCTGGTACCTTGGTGGATGATGGCACCATTTACTGAAATGTGGGTGACTTTACAAAGAACATGTTTGGGAGGGTCAAACCATGTGTTTAGAAGGATCAAGCTTTTGAAATGCTGAGAAGACATTCAATGGAGATTTCATATAGATTATTGGTTGTACTGGAAACCTTCATGACTTAGAAGTTAAAATGTATGGCTGCTAACCAAAAGACTGACAGTTCAAATCCCCCAGGTGCTCCATGAAAACCCTATGTGTCAGCTCCACTCTGTCCTATAGGATCACTATGAATCGGAATCGAATGGAGGGCAGTGGGTTTTTTTTTTTTTTTTTTTTTTGGTTTATTGAATATATTAGGGATATCTTGGATAGACTACAGGATATACATACTAGAAGAACCCTGGTGGCATAGAGGTTAAGAGCTCAGCTGCCAATCAAAAGTTTGGTAGCTCTAATCCACCAGTCTCTCCTTGGAAACCCTATGGGACAGTTCTACTCTGTCCTATGGCATTGCTATGAATTGGCATCCACTCAACGGCAGTGGGTTTTTATTGGATAGAACCCTGGATGTAGATAGAAAGGTTTGGACTAAAGATATAATTAGCATTCATCAGCATATAAAACCAAAAAACCAAACCCATTGCTCTGGAGTTGATTCTGACTCATAGGGATTCCATAGGACCCAGGTGAATTCTCCCATAGGGTTTCCAAGGAGTGGTAATGGATTTGAACCGCTGACCTTTTGGTTAGCAGCAGAACGCTTTACCACTGCACCCCTAGGGCTCCCATCAGCATACAGAAGGTTGCTAAATCATGAGAATTAGTGAGATGAACTGGGGAAGAGTGTATGCATATGAATAAAAGAAGGGTGCTTAGAAGCTAGCTGGGAGAAACTTCTGTATTTAAAAGGTTGGCGGAGAAGGAGACTCATGCACAGGAGGCTAAGTCCAAATGGCCATGGCAGAAAAAAAAATTTACACTAAAATCAATCAAATTTTCTGAAAGACCTAAATTGTGAGTGTTTGAGAAAATAGAGGATGTGATATGATCACGGGTACTCATCATACATTTGGATCAGGTTTTTTATTGCAAAAGTCATATATAAGATGCTGTTTTAATGTTCATAACAGACTACCTACAGAATGTATCTTATATTGTCCATGTGTATTAAAATTTCCACAAGACCATTACCATTTTTATTTATTTTGTCTAGATGTAAAGCAGACAGCCTGTCACATTACGGATATTGCTAACACTCTTGCAGCATAATGTATGCTGATATGGGAAATTTGAACAATTTTAAGTTCATGAATAACTTGAGGTTGGTTTGTTTTGTCTTGTTCAAACCTTGGAAATCACATTTTTGCAGTTTAATATATTTCTTGAGAGGAAATAAACGTTTAGTTTTCCATTTAGATATAAAGTTGTCGGAGAGAATAGAAGATAAACAAACAGAGAAACAAAAGTAACATCCCAGAAAATATAAGGAAACCTTCAAATAGTCTAAGCAAATGCAGTCAAAGTGTTTTATTTCTAAAGAAAGGTTAAAAAAAAAAAAATTCACGGAAATTTGGTGAACATTGTGGGGTTAGAAATAAAATCAGTTGCTAGGTGCTCCATTTTTTAGAAAATATATAAGAAAAATTTTCAGTCAATAATAGTGTTATTTTATTATCACATATGAATAAGAATATACATGGGAGTTCCCATCTTGATTTTTATCTCCTATTCCATGCCACACCTTGATTATTTGCTCCTGTCAAGCTGATGGGCGAGAAAGTCAACTTACCCTTGAATGCCAAAGACTATTTTCAAACCCTTGAGTTTTCCCACTAATCCAATCCATTTTGCATGCTTCTTACATGCTTCTTAAAAGACAAATTTGCTTATACGCCTTTCTTAAAACCTATTTACTAGAATTCTTATTTATTAGCTTGGCATTCAAGACCTTCTACAGTCTTATTCATATCTAACTTTAAATCTGTTTTTCCCACTTCCAGTGTAGTCTCTATGCCATAATATGACTGACTTACTCATGGCTCTCTACGTATTTCGTGTTTATTCTTACCCTGAAATATTTTCTCTGTATTTCTACCTCTACACTAGGATTACCCCATTCTGTCACCTAATTTGTGACATGCATTTTTTTTAATAAGAGACGGTGAAGAATTTATCTCTTTCACATAGCCAGTAGGCTATCAATAGCAGCCCTGATTGTGCAGTGCTTAAGGGCTTGGCTGCTAACCCAAAGGTCGGCAGTTCAAACCCACCAGCTACTCTGCAGGAGAAAGATATGGCAGCCTGCTTCTGTAAAGATTACAGCCTAGAACTGCCCTATAGTTTCGAAGGGGCACCTGATGGATTCGAACTGCCGATTTTTGGTTAGCTGCTGTAGCTCTTAACCACTACACCACCAGGGCTATCAATACCTGTATCTTGGTATTGATTTGATGGTTAATATATGGAATGATTTTGATGGGATTACGTAGGTTAATGGAATGGAATACAGATTCAGCCTGGGTGTATCTGACTTCAAAATTAGCATCCTTTATACTACCCCACACTGTTTCCCACAAAGGAAGAGCAGTGTCAGCAGTGATCTCCTAGATTTAATTTTTCCTCAAATAATTTTATGAGGTGGGATTTTTCTGGCCAATTCCTGGTCTTTTACAAAGAGAAGAATCTCAAAATGTGTGGGTATGCATAAGGAGTATCGTATGTGAAGATTTGGAGGGTTGGTAAACAGACTGTAGACAGACTTCAGGAGGTGCTGTTTCTTTCTTCCTCTCTTCAATTTTCCCAATTTTTTTTTTTTTTTAAGACTGAGATAGATAAAAATGGAGTGCCCATAACCAAAAGATAGGATGTGTAGTGGATGCTGGGGGGTCTACCCAGATCCCCCCTTCAGGTATAGAGCAATTCATTACCTCAGTTGCCGGGACTGCTGAGTGCTGACAGCTTACAGCTGAGTCTGTGTGTGGAACTTGCCCTTGACAGAAGATACCCACTTGGTCCAAAGTTATGCCTCCTCCCTGCAGACAGCCTGTATCCAATGCTGGTCAACAAGAAATACAAATGCCTGCCCCGTCCCCTTGCCTCAATCTGGGATAGCTCTGTAGGGGATCTCAGCTCCAGAGCTCCCTGAAGAATCAATGGAAGTCTGTGTTGCGTCTCCATAGTGCTTCAGTCTCCCTCTTCTCAAGCCTCAACCCTTAAGTAGGTTATTCCAAGACCACTCCCAAATAAATCTGCACACAAACCTCCGATTCAGAGTCTGTTTCCAGGGAACCCAGCCTAAAATAGGCTACATTCATAGCAGACATTGAGGACTGCCTGCTCTCAGCATCTCGCCTATGTAGGCGAAATTTTTGTATTTTGAGCCTTTAGTTTTCTCTTCTCCCGCTCAAAATTTATTGAAATTAATCCCAGTATTTTAGAAATGTCTTATTTCCTTATAAATGTTTTGAATCTTTCTTGTACCTTTGAAGAAGTAGCTTGATGTAGAAGAACAAGCATAATACTAGGATTAAGAAAGCTTGGATTATTTTCTGGACCTAATACTGTTTTAGCCTTTTAACTTGCCTCATTTCTACACTTAATGTCAGTATAATGACATCTGGGCGCAGTGGTGGGTCAGTGGTAGAATTCTTGCCTTCCATGAGAGAGACCGGGTTTGATTCCCAAACATTGAACTCATGCACAACTACCTGTCAGTAGGGTCTGACCTGTTGCTATGACTTGAACAGGTTTCTGAAGAACTTCCAGACTGTGATGGAGTAGGAAGGAAAGCCTGGTGATCTACTTCTAAAAATCAGCCAATGAAAACCTTATTTATCATAATAGTCTGATATGTAATTGATCACAGAGCTAGTGCAGGACAGGGAAGCATTTCAGTCCATTGTGCACTGGGCCACCCTGGGTCAGGGGCTGATTGGACAGCAGCTACCAACAGCATAAAGACAGCTACCCCATGAATTTCTGATGATGTTCCAAGTAGATTAGATACATAAGAAATTAAGCTGTATACTTGAAAGTTGTTAATTATTTACAAATGTAGTCGTATTTTAAAATAAAAATATTACATTCAATTATTCAAAACTATCAGTGAATTTTTTTCACAATCATATCCTCTTTCAACCCCCCAATTTCTTCTCAGTATGAATTTATATAGTTAAAATTATACAAATTCAGAGTCCCAAAAGACTTTAGACATTGTCTCTTCCAATTCTCTTTCTCCAATTTTTGAAGGAATAGAGGCTCCTTAATGTTGAGGAATTTGCCTTATAGGATTAGTCAGAGCAAGGCTCCTAACTAGAACCCAGGAATCCTCCTGCCTAGTACCCAGCAGGTAATATTTCAGTTAAAGAGACAATTGTAATCTTGTCTTTTTTTTTTTTTTTTTAATTTATAATCCATGCCTACTTGTGTTCTGTGTCTTGTAAAAATTACTTCAATCTTTCCATTTTGTAACTCTAATTCAGCTTTGGTCCCTTTCTTTTCCATTTCCATGTGTCATGGATTGAATCTTGTCCCCCACAAAATATACATTGTAAATCCTAACTTCTGTGCCTGTGGTTATAATCCAATTTGTGAATTTGTTGTCTTTGTCATGTGAATGAGGCAGGATTAAACCAAACCAAACCCATTGCCATTGAGTCAATTCCAACTCAAAGTGACCCTGCAGGACAGAGTAGAACTGCCCCCATAGGGTTTCCAAGGCACACCTGGTGGATTTGAACCGCCGAACTTTTGGTTAGCAGCCATAGCTCATAACCTATGCCACTGGAGTTTACAGGGTTAGGGTACAGTATATTTTGAGTTAATCTCTTTTGAGACTAAAAGAGATTAAACAAGCCAGCAGAGGAGAGATGGGTAAGACAGATGCAAAGACACGTGGAGATCTCCTAGCAACAAGGAAGCAGAAGCTGAAGAGACAAAGACCTTGCTCCAGAGCTGACAGAGAAAGCCTTCCCCTAGAGCTAGCGCTCTGAATTTAGATGTCTAGCCTCCTAAACTGTGAGAAAATTAATTTCTGTTTGTTAAAGCCACCCCATTGTGGTATGTTTGTTACAGTAGCACTAGATAACTAAGATGCCTGCCAAGAAAAAAAAAAAAAAACCCACAATAACAACAAAAATCAAAACAGCAGCAAAAAACAAAACATAACTAAGATGCCTGCCCAGAAAAAAAAAAAAAAAAAACCACAATAACAACAAAAATCAAAACAGCAGCAAAAACAAAACAGTACAAGATTTTAAAATGCTATTTTGTGGTCCCTGGAGAAAACTCTGAATTCTGCCCTAATTCAGTCTCTCTGTCCCTGAAGTGAACAAGAAGGAGGAGTTTGTATTTCTTCTGAAAGCTATTTTTCCCGTTCAATAAAGTCTGACTAGTAAGAAAATTAGCTTCTGCCCTGCTTTTGTCTGTATTTTTCAGTGTACATTCCTGAGCAATGTCACACATCTGCAAGTAAATTAATCCAAAAGAGAAGAATAGGGTGTTTATTTAAAGATCAAGGCATTTCTTGAATAACAGCATTTGGTCCAATGGGTCACTGATTCCATTTTCAGTGCCCTGTAAAAAAAATCCATATACTCAAACATTAAATACAAATAATAATAATAAGGAAAGCCTTTCACTACTTGATTTTGCTTCTTGTTCATGACATTTCTTGAGGGTTTAGGCAATAGGCCCCTAATTTTATTTTCATTTCACTGCTTTGACAGCCAAGCTGCATAGCTGGCATTAAAAAAACAAAATAAGGGTGGTTGAAATACATAATTCCTTTGGTCTGGAAAGCTCTGCAATGTCTGGTCACTTACTGCCCAGTCATCCCTGTGGCGTCCACTGACAAGAAAGGTTGTATGGTTTTATGTTGAGAAATACATTAAAAGAAAAGAAGGAACATAAAGGTCTGGTCTAAGAGTCGGTGGAGTGGAGATGCACTGGACAGCTTAGTACTAACTCAGATTCCTGCCCCACCCCAACACCAGCACAGGGATGTCAATTGGTTGATGCTCCTAATGTAAAATCCTTGCCCCTGACGCAGACCAGAAAGTCATTTATTTCTATAAAGACATTGCGATTGTGTTTTCTGAGATCTTTATAATCATTTATTTTGAATCATCTCTTGAACGCTGGGATATTAAATCTTCAGCCTTAGCAATACGTTCTTCTTCCACGCTATGGATTGAATTGTGCCCCCCAAAAAGGTGTGTCAACTTGGCTAGGCCATGATTCCCAGTATTGCATGGTTGTCCTGCATTTTGCAATCTGATGCAATTGTCCTATGTGTTGTAAATCCTAATCTCTGCCTGTGGTTAATGAGGCAAGATTAGGTTGTGTTACAGAGGATTAGGGTAGGACACAACACCCTTACTCAGTTCACAGCCTTGATCTGATGTAAGGGGAGTTTCCCTGAATGTGGCCTGCATCATCTTTTATCTTACAAGCGATGAAAGGAAAGAGAAGCAAATAGAGAGGAGAGAGAACTCATTACCACTAAGCAAGAAGAGCCAGAAGTGGAATGTGTCCTTTGATTTCAGGGTCCCTGTGCTGAGAAACTCCTAGACCAAGGGAAAGATTGATGACAAAGACCTTCCCCAGAGCCAACAGAGAGAGAAAGCCTTTCTCTGGAGCTGGCGCCTTCAAATAGGACTTCTAGCCTCCTAAACTGTGAGAGAATAAACTTCCATTTGTTAAAGCCATCCACTTGAGGTATTTCTGTTATAGCAGCACTAGATAACTAAGACATTCCATATCGGGTAGTAATTTTGGGGGGTTTCCCTACAGCTGCTACTTTGGTAGTGTTGCTTCTTTGGGCCATTAGGTCAGAATGTAAATCACAGCGAATCAATCCTCACCTCAGTTCCAGCCCTTTTATAAACAACTTTCAGGTGAGATTTTCAGATTCCAAGGAAAGAGAAGGCTCCATTCTGCTTTCCTTTAGCTTTAGCTGTGCTTGCTGTTATTTCTCACAGGAAAACAGCAATTTACCCTAAAATCGCTTACTTCTTGGGATAAAGAACTGAACAGTCTAAAATCTTGAGTCATACTGATTGGGAACTGAAGAAGGACCCTGATGTTTTCAAAGCCCAACAGAACCCACACAGGATCATTTGCTTAACCAGGACAGAAGGACAGAAGACCAGGCACTACCCAGAAGTGCCTACATTTGCTGGCTTTGTAAATTCTCAATGAGTTGTGCATGTTTTGCGATGTCACAGGAAAGGAAAACCTAAATTTTAAAATATCTGCTCTTCAAATGCAAGCAAGAGAAAGGGTAATCAGAAAAAATAAAAGGAAGAAAGTTGAAATAACATTTTTTTTTCTACAAGGCCTTATGCAGGCCTTCACATACACACTTGTGCAGGCTGTGAGCTGCATTGGTGCTGTTCACATAGACGAGGGTGTGAGTGGGTCTCCCGGTAGTTGGTCAATGCAGTGGTTCCACCCTTGGAGCGTGAGCTTGGAGGAGAACTACCAGAGGGGTAAGCAGATAAGGGGCAGCTTCCTCCTACCTTTAACTTGCCTAAATTCAATGAATGGAAGTACCTCGTGAGAACACCTGGAAAGCAGCCTCAAGACTGGGAACGACCTGCCTCCTAGAGCTGGAGTTCTGCAAAAGAAGGTGTATTTTATCCTAGTCTTTCAGTGTTTCTGTCTATAACTGGGTTTACCCAACATTTAGTGCCTCCTTGCCCTTTAAACGGAGCCCTGGTGGCGCAGTGGTTAAGAGCTCAGGCTGCTGACCAAAAGGCCAGCAGTTCAAATCCACCAGCCGCTTCTTGGGAACCCTATGGGGGCATTCTACTCTGCCCTACAGGGCTGCTATGAGTTGGAATCAACTCGACAACAATGAGTGTGGGTTTTTGGTTTTTGCCCTTTTAACATAAGAACATATATATGTCATTTCTCTCTTTTTACCGTTCCTGTATACTTCAGCCTTTCCAGCTTATTGCTATTATTTATGACTCTACTAAAATATAAAACTGGATTCAAAAATGTCAAACAGAATAATGGGAATGGAGAAATCAGAGAAAGAAGTCATCTATAACTAGCCTATAACTCCCAGCTCCACATGGCAGATGTGAATTATTTTCCTATATAGAATGCTTTTGTGGAAATGGGGAAGTGTCCATTCTTTAAAATGCAAGCACACACATACACACCAAATTGTCCACAGAAGTACAAAGACTATTTGCTGAATTGTCAGTTTACTGAATTAAGTCTATATTTAGCACCACCACAATTTCACATCAAGAAGACCTGCATACTCTTTTTGGAGGCAATATTTAATATAAACCTATGTAAGCTCATTTTGTTGGGCTATATTTAAACAAACGGAAACACGATGTGTTGGCTAAGGTTGTGTCAACTTGGCCAGGCCATGATTCTCATACGTTTGGCAGACACTGTGTAATCATCTTCCATTTTGTGGTCTCATGTGAGCATCCAATCAGTTGAAAGGGGAGTCACTGGGGGGTGTGGCCTGCACCCAATATATATGGATGTTTTGGCAAAGCTCTCTCTGTCTGGATCCTGCATCTGACTTGCCATCCTCTGACCTCCAGGGAAGACTGTCAAGGCTGTTTGCTGTGACTTTCTCTGAAAATCTTTAAGACAACTCCTAGCTGGAAAAAACAAAACATAAAACAAACAACACCAAAACTCCCAACTGTATTGCCTACAATTAGGATAACACATTAGCCTCTAGTCCGAAGACTCCTTTAAGTTCTATGAGACTTTCTGAGTATATATTGGTGAGCTGGTTTGCGAGGCCTATGAGATAAGGGAGGGATATACCTGGAAAGAGGGATGTATATGTACTTGGAGGCAAGGGTGATGGTGAGTAAAACAAAAAAACCAAACCCATTGCCACTGAGTCAATTCTGACTCATAGCAACCCTACAGGACAGAGAACTGCCCTGTAGAGTTCCCAAGCAGCAGCTTGTGTATTTGAACTCCCAACATTTTGGCTAGCAGCCATAGCTCTTAAGCACTGTGTCACTGGGGTGGAGTGTTGTTAATTGATGTGACAGAAAGAAAAGTACTCAGAAATCTTAACGGGGAGAGAAGGAAATCCAAAGTGATACTAGTCAAAACTGAAAAGTCCCAGGAAATAGAGTAAAATATCATGACTGTAAGTGAACTAAGTCCTCTTTTTCTCTGGACATATCTCTGAATTTGAAGAAGTCTGTGAAGCTTGGGTTTAGAACATGAAATGTGAACACGTATGGATGTGAGACGGCCTGCACCTACGGTACAGCCTCTGGATCTCAGGAGGGTGGGAGAATAAGCAGCTTCGTAATCTTAGTGTGAAATGCAGGTGTTGGAGACGCCTGAATAAGGGAAAGAATCACAGTTTCAAATCTCACAAAATAGATCTGGCATGCACAGGTAAGAAACTGGTTGGCGTAGAAAAAGCAAGGTTGTCGATTTCATATGCCAACTGCTGAAATAATGCTGTATGTATTAACGAAACTCACTAGTAGAAAGTTGCGGTAAGAAAAGCTATTGTTATTGAGATGATCCTAGTAGAGTGTCTCGTAAAGGATATTGAGTAGGCTGACCTGACAAAAACTGATTCGTTACGTAAGTACAATTAATACGGTTGTTACATGTCCAACCATAATCATGTATATGTCTAATAAGTTGACATTTTTATTTATGTTATGAAATTACCCTGACATAATGCTCATAGTTGGAGTATAATTATCTTTTTGGAAAGGTGTGGCATTTTGTGGGCAATTGGACTTTTCATCAGACTAAATTCCGAATCAAACCAAACTTGTTCAACATCACACACACCTAATAAAAGTATCAGAGCCACAATAGAGACACGGAAGATCTAATTACAACAATCAACCAACTTGACCTCATTGACTTATACAGAACTCTCCACCCAACTGCTGCAAAGTATACTTTTTTTTCTAGCGCACATGAAACATTCTCTAGAATAGACCACATATTAGGTCATAAAACAAACCTTTGCAGAGTCCAAAACATCGAAATATTACAAGGCATCTTCTCAGACCACAAGGCAATAAAACTAGAGATCAATAACAGAAAAACTAGGGAAAAGAAATCAAATACTTGGAAAATGAACAATACCCTCCTGAAAAAAGACTGGGTTATAGAAGACATCAAGGAGGGAATAAGGAAATTCATAGAAAGCAACGAGAATGAAAACACTTCCTATCAAAACCTCTGGGACACAGCAAAAGCAGTGCTCAGAGGCCAATTTATATCGATAAATGCACACACACAAAAAGAAGAAAGAGCCAAAATCAGAGAACTGTCCCTACAACTTGAACAAATAGAAAGTGAGCAACAAAAGAACCCATCAGCCACCAGAAGAAAACAAATAATAAAAATTAGAGCTGAACTAAATGAATTAGAGAACAGAAAAACAATTGAAAGAATTAACAAAGCCAAAAGCTGGTTCTTTGAAAAAGTTAACAAAATTGATAAACCATTGGCTAGACTGACTAAAGAAATACAGGAAAGGAAACAAATAACGCTAATAAGAAACGAGAAGGACCACATCACAACAGAACCAAATGAAATTAAAAGAATCATTTCAGATTATTATGAAAAATTGTACTCTAACAAATTTGAAAACCTAGAAGAAATGGATGAATTCCTGGAAAAACACTACCTACTTTTTTACCTAAACTAACACATTCAGAAGTAGAACAACTAAATAGACCCATAATAAAAAAAGAGATTGAAACGGTAATCAAAAAACTCCCAAAAAAAAAAGCCCTGGCCCGGACGGCTTCACTGCAGAGTTCTACCAAACTTTCAGAGAAGAGTTAACACCACTACTTCTGAAGGTATTCCAAAGCATAGAAAATGACGGAATACTACCCAACTCATTCTATGAAGCCACCATCAACCTGATACCAAAACCAGGTAAAGACATTACAAAAAAAGAAAATTATAGACCTATATCCCTCATGAACATTGATGCAAAAATCCTCAACAAAATTCTACCCAATAGAATCCAACAACACATCAAAAAAATAATTCACCATGATCAAGTGGGATTTATACCAGGTATGCAAGGCTGGTTTAATATCAGAAAAACCATTAATGTAATCCATCACATAAATAAAACAAAAGATAAAAACCACATGATCTTATCAATTGATGCAGAAAAGGCATTTGACAAAGTCCAACACTTATTTATGATAAAAACTCTCACCAAAATAGGAATTGAAGGAAAATTCCTCAACATAATAAAGAGCATCTATGCAAAGCCAACAGCCAATATCACTCTAAATGGAGAGAGCCTGAAAGCATTTCCCTTGAGAACGGGAACCAGACAAGGATGCCCTTTATCACCGCTCTTATGCAACATCGTGCTGGAAGTCCTAGCCAGGGCAATTAGGCTAGACAAAGAAATAAAAGGCATCCGGATTGGCAAGGAAGAAGTAAAGTTATCACTATTTGCAGATGACATGATTATATACACAGAAAACCCTAAGGAATCCTCCAGAAAACTACTGAAACTAATAGAAGAGTTTGGCAGAGTCTCAGGTTATAAAATAAACATATAAAAATCACTTGGATTCCTCTACATCAACAAAAAGAACATTGAAGAGGAAATAACCAAATCAATACCTTTCACAGTAGCCCCCAAGAAGATAAGATACTTAGGAATAAATCTTACCAAGGATGTAAAAGACCTAGACAAAGAAAACTACAAAGCTCTACTACAAGAAATTCAAAAGGACATACTTAAGTGGAAAAACATACCTTGCTCATGGATAGGAAGACTTAACATAGTAAAAATGTCTATTCTACCAAAAGCCATCTATACATTTAACGCACTTCCGATCCAAAGTCCAATGTCATATTTTAAGGGGATAGAGAAACAAATCACCAATTTCATATGGAAGGGAAAGAAGCCCCGGATAAGCAAAGCACTACTGAAAAAGAAGAAGAAAGTGGGAGGCCTCACTCTACCTGACTTCAGAACCTATTATACAGCCACAGTAGTCAAAACAGCCTGGTACTGGTACAACAACAGGCACATAGACCAATGGAACAGAATTGAGAACCCAGACATAGATCCATCCACGTATGAGCAGCTGATATTTGACAAAGGACCAGTGTCAATTAATTGGGGAAAAGATAGCCTTTTTAACAAATGGTGCTGGCATAACTGGATATCCATTTGCAAAAAAATGAAACAGAACCCATACCTCACACCATGCACAAAAACTAACTCCAAGTGGATCAAAGACCTAAACATAAAGACTAAAACGATAAAGATCACGGAAGAAAAAATTGGGACAACCCTAGGAGCCCTAATACAAGGTATAAACAGAATACAAAACATTACCAAAAATGATGAAGAGAAACCCGATAACTGGGAGCTCCTAAAAATCAAACACCTATGCTCATCTAAAATCAAACACCTATGCTCATCTAAAGACTTCTCCAAAAGAGTAAAAAGACCACCTACAGATTGGGAAAGAATTTTCAGCTATGACATCTCCGACCAGCGCCTGATCTCTAAAATCTACATGATTCTGTCAAAACTCAACCACAAAAAGACAAACAACCCAATCAAGAAGTGGGCAAAGGATATGAACACACATTTCACTAAAGAAGATATTCAGGCAGCCAACAGATACATGAGAAAATGCTCTCGATCATTAGCCATTAGAGAAATGCAAATTAAAACTATGATGAGATTTCACCTCACACCAGCAAGGCTGGCATTAATCCAAAAAACACAAAAGAATAAATGTTGGAGAGGCTGCGGAGAGATTGGAACTCTCATACACTGCTGGTGGGAATGTAAAATGGTACAACCACTTTGGAAATCTATCTGGCATTATCTTAAACAGTTAGAAATAGAACTACCATACAACCCAGAAATCCCACTCCTGGGAATATACCCTAGAGATACAAGAGCCTTCATACAAACAGATATATGCACACCCATGTTTATTGCAGCTCTGTTTACAATAGCAAAAAGTTGGAAGCAACCAAGGTGTCCATCAACGGATGAATGGGTAAATAAATTGTGGTATATTCACACAATGGAATACTACGCTTCGTTAAAGAACAGTGACGAATCTCTGAAACATTTCATAACATGGAGGAACCTGGAAGGCATTATGCTGAGCGAAATTAGTCAGAGGCAAAAGGACAAATATTGTATAAGACCACTATTATAAAATCTTGAGAAATAGTAAACCTGAGAAGAACACATACTTTTGTGGTTACGAGGGGGGGAGGGAGGGAGGGTGGGAGAGGGTTTTTTATTGATTAATCAGTAGATAAGAACTGCTTTAGGTGAAGGGAAAGACAACACTCAATACATGGAAGGTCAGCTCAATTGGACCGGACCAAAAGCAAAGAAGTTTCCGGGATAAAATGAATGCTTCAAAGGTCAGTGGAGCAAGGGCGGGGGTCTGGGGAACATGGTTTACGGGGACTTCTAAGTCAATTGGCAAAATAATTCTATTATGAAATCATTCTACATCCCACTTTGAAATGTGGCGTCTGGGGTCTTAAATGCTAACAAGCGGCCATCTAAGATGCATCAATTGGTCTCAACCCACCTGGAGCAAAGGAAAATGAAGAACACCAAGGCCACACGACAACTAAGAGCCCAAGAGACAGAAAGGGCCACATGAACCAGAGACCTACATCATCCTGAGACCAGAAGAACTAGTTGGTGCCCGGCCACAATTGATGACTGCCCTGACAGGGAGCACAGCAGAGGACCCCTGAGGGAGCAGGAGATCAGTGGGATACAGACCCCAAATTCTCATAAAAAGACCAAACTTAATGGTCTGACTGAGACTAGAGGAATCCCGGCGGCCATGCTCCCCAGACCTTCTGTTGGCACAGGTCAGGAACCATCCCCGAAGACAACTCATCAGACATGAAAGGGACTGGTTAGCGGGTGGGAGGGAGACGCTGATGAAGAGTGAGCTAATTATATCAGGTGGACACTTGAGATTGTGTTGGCAACTCTTGTCTGGAGGGGGGATGGGAGGATAGAGAGAGAGGGAAGCCGGCAAAATTGTCAAGAAAGGAGAGACTGAAAGGGCTGACTCAAGAGGGGGAGAGCAAGTGGGAGTAGGGAGTGAGATGTATGTAAACTTATATGTGACAGACTGATTGGATTTGTAAATGTTCACATGAAGCTTAATAAAAGTTATAAAAAAAAAAAAAGTATCAGAGCCAGCATCTGACCCAAGCAACCTGGCTTTACATCTGCTCTTACTCACTTCATTAAACCCACTAGCACTGTACAGTGGTTTACTGAAATCATACATAATATTCTAGAGCTGTCACTAATGTGATGTCACTTTGAGGACATCACCGAGCCTGACCGAAGCCATGGTATTTTCAATCACCTCATATACATGTGAAAGCTGGACAATGAATAAGGAAGACCAAAGGAGAAATGACACTTTTGAATTATGGTGTTGATGAAGAATATTGAATATACCATGGACTGCCAGAAGAATGAGCAAAACTGCCTTGGAAGAAGTACAGACAGAATGCTCCTTGGAAGCGAGGATGGCGAGACTTCCCCTCACATACTTTGGATGAGTTATCAAGACAGACCAATCCCTGGAGAAGGACATCACGCTCAGTAAAGTAGATGGTCAGGCAAAAAGAGGAAGACTCTCCACAAGATGGATTGACACAGTGGCTACAACAATGGGATCAAGCATAGCAATGATTGTGAGGATAGTGCAGGACCAGGCAATGTTTTGTTTCATTGTACATAGGGTCACTATGAGTCAGAATTGACTAGACAGCACCTAACAACAACAACATTCTAGAGTTTGCAACTTTGACAGGGTATGATATGTATTTCCTCTGATGTTCTGAAGTTTTAGTCATGTAATCCATTCCCACAGACCGATGTATTTCTATCACACTATCAAAGTAGTAGCTAGCCATGAAAAATGAATATATTACCTTGAACCACCCAAATTTGGCCAGTGGATTGGAGTGTAGGAAAGCTATGTTCTTCTTTTCCTCTCTTACGTCCTAGCACAGTACCCTAAGGTATAAGAGAATATCAGTGTTGGCATATAGCCAACTCACAAATGCTTGATCTTTTCTTGAATGCTCTCTGATAGCTCAGCTTTGGCTAGAATGTGTATAAGAGAATCATTCAAACCATTCTGTGATGGCAGGCAAACCAGAGGAGAAGAATGGAACCATGGGAAGGCTGACATATATGTAAGATGTATACCAAGAACAAGAAGCCCAGAGTCACAATAGATGCCTGGGGTGGGAGGTGCAGAAGTGATTAGGGACTGCAAGGGGCAACTATTAGAGTAGAAGTCTGTCATGCCTGTTTGTAAAGATCCTTAGGTCATGCAAACAGCTTGTGCTCTGGTGGTAACCAAAAGGTTGGTGATCCAATCCACCCTTCGAGGCGCCATGAAAGAAATAGCCTGGCAATCTACTCCTCTGAGGTTACAGCCAAGAAAACCCTATGGAGCAATTCTACTCTGTAACACATGGGTTTGTCATGAATTGGAATCAACTTGATGGCACAGAACAACAACAGGCCTGTTTATAGAAACCATATACATCGTTTAGAGTAAGAAGATCCTGTTTGTGGGCTAGCCACCAAGGCACTCCAGGGACAGAGCAGTATTATCAAATCATTGCTTGCCATTCTGATAGGGGAGTCTTCTTTGTGACTCCAAATCTCACCTCACCTGCAGCACATTCCACTGAGAGCTTGTGTGATAATAGCTAGCACCATGAGCTCATGGTCATCGAAACAGTATGAAAAGATTGAGGAACTGGACTTACCTGGACAGCCAACTGCTCTGTATACACCAGCTCCATCTTCTTCTCCAATAGGTCAAGCACGGTAGATTGTTTCTTAAGCTGAAGGACCTGTGTGCACCGCAATTTCTTTTGTACTTGAGCTTCAGATCACATGTGGTAGGCTTCCTTTTGCACCATGAATAATGTCTGGCATTCTAAGTGATGTGGATGTTACGTGTATGACACCCAGTGGAAGTTCTGACTTGAGGTCACGTCATGGGGCATCTAGTTTTGCTTCCCGGCTGTTAGTATTGTCAAGGTTGCCACCAGCATGCTTGGGTAGGAGACAGAGAAAGAACATCAAGGAAGCAGGGCCAGGGGCAAACGCTGATTAAAGTCTAAGTGCGTTGACACTCCAAAAGGAGAGCAGACATTATCCGCTGCATTTATCAACACCTTATTAAAACACCCTCTCAGGTTCTGAAATATTCATTTAAAATAACTTAATTAAAACCCAGTTATAGAAACTTTCCAAACTAACAGTGAAGCACCTATTTTATTATTCTGTCAGTGGCCTTTAATTTTTTAAAGATGAACAGAAATGCCTTTTAAAAAGAGCACTAAGAAGAGAAACCCACGTAATAAATCACAACTGTTTGAAAGATATTTTTTGCCTTGATTTGAGGACATGAATCCCAGGTAACCCTCTAACAGGAGAATGGTAGAAAGCATCCTGAAGGGGAATTCCTGTTAGAATATGTCCTGTTTTGAGAAATACTAATCTTAGGCATGCGAAAGCAACTAATCTACAACTTTTGGAACTGTTTAAAAAATGTCATTTAAAACTACATGGAAAAAAAACTATATATGGGTATTATACATTTAATATTTTTTAGAACATGTCAGCTAATTATAACTTATGTTTAAAATTCATTCGGAAAAAAGTTATTAAAAATATTAGCAGCTCTGAGAAATGTATTAATTTAAATGTAATGGAAGATTTCCAGAAAGTCACTTACCCGTTTTTGATCTTTGGCCAGAGTCGTCTTTCAGCAAATATAGGGGCGAGCCAGACCTCACAACGTGGTGATGGTGCTTTGTGTTCCTGGCTCATGAAGGAGTTAGTGATTGACGTTTCTCTGCCTGTCACAGCCCTGAATTCGGCCTGGCACCCACAGGCATGCTCTGCCCCAGCAGTCCCTGTTAGGGAGCCAGAATCCTGTCACCGCCTTACTCCTACAAGATGCCCTTAGACTGTAGTCTCCATTAGATCGTATGGATGCCATTTCAAACCAACAAGACAAGAGTACCAGTGACTGTCTTACCTGGGCACCCAGATATGGCAGCTGCTGCCCTGCTTACCTTTGTTTTTTTCATGTTGAAAGTAGAGCTGCCACAGGCAATATCAGAATGAACAAGTGGATAAAAGCCCAAAACCAAACCCACGGCTGTTGAGTCGATTCCGACTCATAGCAAACCTATAGGACAGAGTAGAACTGCCCCATAGGGTTTCCAAAGCTGTAAATCTTTACAGAAACAGACTGCCTGTGGAGCACCTGGTGGGTTCCAACCCTCGGCCTTTCAGCTATCAGCCAAGCACATAACCATTATGCCACCAGGGCTCAACAAGTGAATAAAGGGTCCTATTTACTGCCTTATTCTCAGATGGAGATGAAAAATCCCCCTTGAGAGTGTAGTTACATAGTGATACCAAGAAACAAAACAAAACCCAAACCTGTTGCTGTCCAGTCTATTCCATCTCCCATATAGCAACCCTATATGACAGAGTAGGACTGCCCCATAGGGTTTCCAAGAAGCAGCTGGTGCATTTGAACCACAACTTCTTGGTTAGCAGCCGAGCTAGTCCAGAGAGAAGCCCCATACAATGCATTTTTGTGCTCAGGGAAGGAGCTGTAGCCATCAGAGAAAAGGAGGTGCACGTGGTGGACGGACTGCACCCTCCCCACCCTGCACAGCTCTAATGGTCTGTGTCTAGTAACCGCTGCACAGCCACGCTCTGATGTGCTGTACAGAGGTCTGCCTCAGTGTGCGCCTACGGATAGGGGCCATGACTGCCAGTTGCCTTGAAAATGACTTCTTTCTCTCCTCTGCTGTACCCAGTTCTCTGCTCCAGGTGTCCTGGCTCTTCAGTGTCAGATGGTTGGGGCATAAAAATGTGAGTTCTCAAAGAAGTCCTTGAATTTGTTGTTTGTTATGGCACATTGGCAGATTTCTCAAATTTCATCTCTGCTAATCACACTCAGGAAACCCTGGTGGCGTAGTGGTTAAGTGCTACGGCTGCTAACCTAAAAGTCAGCAGTTCAAATCTGCCAGGTGCTCCTTGGAAACTCTATGGGGCAGTTCTACTCTGTCCTATAGGGTCGCTGTGAGTCGGAATTGACTCGACGGCAACGGGTTTGGTTTTTACGGGGTTTAATCACACTCAGGGTTTACCCTGGTCAAGCCACACTGTCTTCCTTCCAGTCTCTGCAATCTACCCAGCTTGTACCACTTTGGGAAGAAGGATGGTCTTCCCTGTTTCTTTTTTTTTTTTCTATATTGGTATCTTTGGTTCTTTCTCTTCCTGAGATACTGTAGTCGTTAGCTACCGCCCAATTGCCCCCACTCATGGACTATCCCATGCACGACACAGCAAAACACTGCCTGGTCCTAGAGCCCCAGTTCGGGGATATTACCTTATCTGAATTGTCTTTCCTCACTGTTTATTTAAAGATTCTTTTTCCTTATTACTTTTTATCTTAACACCTGCTTTATTTTCTTCATTAGCATATATCATAAGTTGAAGTTATTTTATTAATTTATGGTTTTAAATATTTTATTGCCCATACTAAATATCAGCTTCTTGATGTTGGGGACCTTATTCATTGTCAGCTTCTTGATGTTGGGGACCTTATTCACTGTGTCTACCACTATATCCTTAGAGGAGCTTTGGTGGCTCAGTGGTAAGAGTTCGGCAGCTAACCAAAAGATTGGCAGTTTTAATCCATCAGCTGCTCCTTGGAAACTCTGTGGGACAGCTCTACTCTGTCCTATAGAGTCCCTATGAGTCGGAATTGACTGGTGGCAACGGGTTTGGTTTATACTCTTAGACCTTCAACAGCACCCAGCATGTGGTAAATGCCCAACAAATACTTATTGAACCCATGAGTGAACACAACATACTCTATCTCTTTAGATCCCTTGGGCTTTCTTGCTTAGTATTTCCATTCCTACAAAATGTGAGCTATACTTGTTGTTGTGTGCTGCCGAGCCAATTCTTACTCATAACCCATTGTCGTTAAGTTGATTCTGACTCATAGTGGCCCTACAGGACAAAGCAGAACTGCCCCATAGGGTTTCAAAGTTGTAAATCTTTAAGAAAGCAGACTGCCACATCTTTCTCCCATGGAGCAACTCGCGAGTTTGAACTGCCTACCTTTTGGTTAGCAGCCAAGCTCTTAACCACTGTGCTAATAATGACCACATATGACAGACTGTAACCACCCCATAGAGTTTCCTAGGCTGTAATCTTTACTAGAGTGGTCACCCAGTCTTTCATACAGGGGATCAACTGATGGGTTCCAATCACTGACTTTTTGGCTAGCAGTCAAGAGCTTAACCATTGTGCCACCAGGTCTCCTATGGTTAGGATATTCATTTTGAACAATTGCTTAACATCAGGCAAATTATTAAAATGAAATCATTTTCACAAAAGAAAGTTACAAAGCAGAAAGATAGTTCATGTAAGGGACAACTGAGGTTTTTGAAAACATATATTACATATAGTTCTATTTTTTTTCTTCTTTTTTTAAAGAAGAGTTTATTAGCCAAAAAATAGAACTTACTCCTGGAGTAGATAAAATTGGACTAGCACATGCATTTTTCACGACCTCACACCAGGGCTTCAGAATGAGTATTACCAATAAGTAATCAAAGGCCTGATATTACTGAATAGTAGGCAGAAGGAGGTCACTGTATTGTCCTGCTTCAGAAAGTTCTTCCATGTTATTTCCACTCAATTTTTTTTTTTTCTCACAGTCTTTTGACTCAGGAATCAATCAGACTTCAGCCCGAATCCATAAAGTGACAAAAATGCTGTAGTGTCTCTTCCTTCCTTCTTAAGCCATCCTTTTGACCAAGTTACTCAATAAATCAAAGTCAAATGCCTATTTAAAAAAAAAAAAAAAAAGCCCCTGAATCATAGCAAATGCAAACAAAACTGTGAAAATGATTTTGGAAAGTTTGTTGGATTTTTATCTTTCAGATTTAGTAAATCAGTTTGCTGTGCTTGGACAGTGAATTATAGGAAAACTGGATAATCACAATGATTAATGATCAAATAAAAACAGAATGTGTTTTTAAGAGTAGATCTCACATCTTTAAACTGTCATAAATCTTCCATCATTGCATGATGCCGGGAATTTACATCCCATAGTTGAATTAAATAAGACTAGGAAGATTCCATAGCAATGAACGTCATGGATAAGCAGAGATAGTAAGAATAGGCAGTTTTCATACTTTAAGGCATATCTGATCAGCTGAAGGTCTCAGGGAAGCGTTTGTTCTCACTTCTGTTACTGCCCAAAGATTTTGCTATTTGTATGACAATTCTTTTTTTATGTTTACCCCAAATAACAGGCAGTGTTCTTATTTGTCAGATATCTTTAAACTCAAATCAATAATTTTTCACACTAGAATTAATTAATCTGCAATATGTGACAGGTGTTGTTGTCAGGTGCCATCGAGTCTTAGCGACCCTATGTGCAACAGAAAGAAACACCGCCTGGCCCTACGCCGTCCTCACAATCCTTGCTATGCTTGAGCCCATTGTTGCAGCCAATATGAAGTAATTTCCAGTCCCTATAAGGACAATAAAACTAAACTGAATGTGAACTATTTGATAAATGACACATTGAGACTTACTTGGATGACATGAAATTATCTTTTTCCTGAAAACAAAAAATTATTTTTATATGTATATGAAATGAAGTATCAATATATTTTTAATCTACATGGCCCTATGCAAATGTTAATCATATTTATACCAGAAGTGCTAGGGGAGCAAAAATAAATAAGAGTGGTTATAGATATATACTCTTCCATTTTAACAGTTCAGTGTGAGTGCTTTTTGCTAAGTCATATAACATACACAAGTTTATCTACGTGAGCGAAAGGCAGTCATTTCAGTAATAGAAAAAGCTGAACTTCCCTATTTTATAAGGGTGTCTGGTGCCCTTTCTCTTCCACTTCAACTAGTTTTGTGAGTTAATGAGCCATGAGATTTTTCCTTAAAGCACCATTTTTAGGAGTGCCAAAAGAATTTAGGTGATGAATTATTTTCAAGTATTACAAAGAGTTCTAAAAGCTAGGTGGCTTTTGTGTGGGTGCTAATAAAAAAGTAGAAATAATACTGATATCGAAAGAGAATCTTAGAGGCCTTGCTTTATAAGATCCTATGAGTGCTTTGCACTGGTACAGTGCTAAAATGTCAACTAAGATCCTGTGTTTTCCAACGGGGTTTATGGGCAGGATGATCATAAGTCCTGATTTTAGCCCTCAAGTCCAAGGAAACCCGTAGGTGCCAGACAAACGAATGTGGCTCTCTATCCTAACCTGGTTTTAAAGACAGTCAGCGGTGTGGATCATCTATTCCAACCTTGGCAAGCTTATCTTATAGACACATTTTCTTAGCATTTGCTGCCTTCTTCCAGACACCCTCTGCTGTGAGTCTGCTTCTGGTATTTTCTGGATAACCATAGTCCCTCAGTGTGGAATCCTACTTAGGGGGTGATCTGTGTATAATAATTTCCCGATTTCCAACAATCAGATCAAAACTCACCCCTTGCTTTAGGATTCTGCCCTCCTTGAGGGAACTACAAATTGACTAAGCTCCCTGAGTTAATGATAATTGTTGATAATCATTTGTATTTCTAGGGAAACTGTTTTGTTGTTGTTAGGTGCCAAGGCGTCAGTTCTGACTTATAGTAACCCCACGTTCAACGTAAGGAAACACCGCCTGGTCCCATGCCATCCTTACAATCATTGTTATGTTTCAGCCCACTGTTGCAGCCACTGTGTCAGTCTATCTCCTTGAGGGTCTACCGCTTTTTTGCTCACCCTCTACCAAGCATGATTTCCTTCTCCAGGGACTGGTCCCTCCTGATAACACGTCTAAAGTAAGTGAGATGCAGTCACACCACCCTTGCTTCTAAAGATTGTTCTGACTATCCTTCTTTCAGGACGGATTTGTTTGTTCTCATGGCAGTCTTCCTCCAGTTCTGATGCGGCATCCTTCTTCTCATAGCCTGCTTCTCAGATTATTTGCTCGGCATACAGATTGAATAGGTATGGTGAAAGGATACAACCCTCACACACACCTTTCCTGACTTTAAATCACATAGCGTCCCCTCATTCTGTTTGAATGACTGCCTCTTAATCCATGTACAGCTTCCTCATGAGCACAATTAAGTGTTCCAGAATTCCCATTCTTCACAATGTTATCCATAACTTGCTTTGATCCACACAGTCCAACGCCTTTCCATAGCTGATAAAACACACGTAAACATCTTTCTGGTATTCTCTGCTTTCAGCCAAGATTCGCCTGATATAGGTAATGATATTCTTCATTCCACGTTCTCTTCTGAATCTGTCTTGAATTTCTGGCAGTTCCCTGTTGATGTACTGCTGCAACCCAACACAAGTTTTTGAATTATCTTCCACAGTTTTACTTGCACGTGATGTTAATTATATTATTTGATAATTTCCACATTCCATTAAATCACTTTTCTTTGAAATGGGCACAAATATGGATCTCTTCCAGTAGGTTGGCCAGGTAGCTGTCTTTCAGATTTCTTGGTGTAGGTGAGTAGATGGTTCTTCCAAGGTTGCATCGGTTTGTTGAAACATCTCAATTGGTATTCTGTGATTTCTGGAGCCTTGTTTATCACTTATGCCTTCAATATAAAAAAAAAAAAAAATTCAGTATAGCTTAGACTTTTTCCTCCCATACCTAAGGTTCTTGATCATATGCTACTGCCTGAAATGGTTGAATGTTGACCAATTCTTTTTGGTACAGTGACTGTGTATTCCTCCCATCTTCTTTTGATGCTTCCTGTGTCGTTCAATATTTTGTCCATACAATCCTTCAATATTACAACTCAAGGCTTGATTTTTTTTTAGTTGTTTCAGCTTGAGAATAACGACCATGTTCCTCCCTTTTGGTTTTCTAACTCTAGGTCTTTGCACATTTCATTCTAATTCTTTGTCTTCTCGAGCTGCCCTTTGAAATCTTCTGTTCAGCTGTTTTATTTCATCGTTTCTTCCATTTGCTTTAGCTACAGGATGTGCAAGAGCAAGTTTCAGAGTCTCTTCTGACATTCCCTTTGGTCTTTTCTTTCTTTCCTGTCTCTTAAAGACCTTTTGTTTTCTTCATGCGTGTTGTCTTTGATGTCATCCCACAGCTCTTCTGGTCTTTGGTCATTAGTGTTCAGCTTGTCAAATCCATTCTTGATATGGTTCTAAATTCAGGTGGGATATACTCAAAGTTGTATGTTGGCTGTCGTGGACTTGCTTTAATTTTCTTTAGCTTCAACTTGAACTTACATATATACAATTGATGATGTGTTCCATAGTCGGCCCCTGGCCTTATTCTGACTGAAGATGATGTTGAGCTTCTCCATCATCTCTTTCCACAGATGTAGTTGATTTGATTCCTGTTTATTCCATCTGCTGAGGTCCACATGTATAGTTGCCGTTTATGTTGTTAAAAAAGATATTTCCAATGAATAAGCCTTTGGTCTTGCAAAATTCTATGATGTGATCTCCTGTGTCATTTCCATCAGCAAGGCCATATTTTCCAACTACTGATCCTTCTTCTTTGTTTTCAACTTTTACATTTCAATCACCAGTAATTATCAATGCATCCATTTCATTTTTGATAACTTCCAATTTTCCTTGATTCATTCTTCATAGATTCCATATTTTGATTGTTAATGGATGTTTTCAGCTGTTTCTTTTCACTTTGAGTCATGCTACATGAGCAAGTGAAGGTCCCTAAAGCTTTACTCCATCCATGTCTTAAGGACCACTCTACTTTGAGGTGGCAGCTCTTCCCCAGGTGTGTTTTGAATGTCTTTCACCCTGAACACCATATAAGACAATGTTTTGCTGCTATCCATAAGATTTTTATTAGAAATTTTTTTCAGAAATAGGTTGTGAGGTCCTTCCTCCTCGTCTGTCTTAGTATTGAAGCTCTGCTGGAACCTGTTCACTGTAGATGACCCTGTCTGTATTTGAAATACCAGTGGCATAACTTCCAGCATCACAGCAATGTGTAAACCAACACAGTACGACAAACTGACAGACAAGCGGCTATCTTCTGATTTGCTGCTCCTTGGAAACTCCACAGGGCAGTTCTACTCTGCTGATTAGGGGAGCTTAAACCCATAGAAATTATCACTGATGTCATATATTAAAAACAAGCAAACACCCTCAAACACCCAAAATCTCCAATATATTTTCCTTCAATGATTATTAATTTCTGTTACACTATACTTTTATTATTCAACTTAATTTGGTATTTCATCGTTTTTAAACTCTAAAATTATTTGTGTATCGAGCTCCTCTGGGGAAAAAAAATTGAATGACTACTACAAGATTAAAATATAATCCTCAAAAGAATCAGCTTTCCAACCCATTTTAGGTCTAATAAAAGTTGAGAAGGTATTTCTTTTTCATAGCATGCCAAATGAAATAGCAATTTAGATGTCTATATTAATTAAAAAAGAAAAAAGCTATTAACTTTTGACTTCTGATAGCCTTCAAAAGAAATATGATTGTAATTTGGAGGTGCATTCGAGGTTCTTGGGGTACTGACATGCCAATGCTATCAAATATGAAGTCTTTACCACACTCAAAACCTCATTTGACTTTATTTTATTTTCTTCTTTAAACAAGAATTTCATGTAACAGGATGGGACAAGATTACAGCAGTCTTTAGGACCTGACTCTGCTTCACCTTCATAAAGCATTGTGTTTATTCCCTGGTGCCTTGTTCTCTTTGAAGTGCTTCACATGCTGATATCGTGTTGATTCTCTGCCTCCACCCCCTCAATCAGGATTCTTTTTAGGTAGAGATTCTGAGTTCATAGGACAGAAATGTCAAAGGTTATTCCTTTAGGCTATCAACTTAGAAGCAGGTAATACAGAACACAGAGAAGCAATCATTTTGTCATGACGACTGTATTATGAGTTTCATCTGCCTTTAAAGCTAATTGCTCCTGAACTTTGCCATATCACCCTGGTATGTTACCTGTCCCCATCTGTGTATCTATCTCCTCTTGTCCCATGCCATCCACACCAACCTTTTACCTAGCAAAGCAAATGGAGGAGAGAATAGCATGGACAGGACAAAGGTAGATGTGAAAACACACTCCAGTAAACGCAAGGATAGGTCTTCAGTGGGCTCTTGTTGCTGACACAGCCCAGGGTCTGGTTACGGGAGCTACTTAACACCACCCTGCTATGAATATTATGGTGGAACTAAAAATCTTACTGCTTTATTAGATTTTGGCTAAGTTATTCATTCATCCAGTTGTTACTGTTTTAATATGTACTCCTCCAGGATAAAGTTTTCCATTAGATGGGGACATTGAGTGAAAGAATACAAAATTTACGGAGAAAATTTCTCATCACATATATCAGTCTGTGTGATTTTTCTTCCAGCCATCTTGTTAATGATTCTGTAAAATTGTTCTGTAACTGTAAGTGTAGTCAAAGAGTGTCTCTCTGTACATAAAGAGAATTGTTCAAGAGAGGCCATCTAGTTGAATTTGATCTAGCTGGAGGCGTCTTAGCTTAAGTAGGGGAGAAGTGACTTTTTACAAATTAAGAAAAATAGTGATGACGTATGACTCACAGAAGCTTCATTATTTGAAAAACAAACACAACAAAAGAGGTCAAATGTTAGCTACTGAGTTTATATATGTTGATGTTGTTGGTAGGTGCCATCGAGTCAGCTCCTACTTACAGCAACCCCACATACAACAGAGCAAAACATGACCCAGTCTTGCGCCGTTGTCACAATCGTTGTTATGCTTGAGCCCATTGTTGCAGCCACTGTGTCAATCCATCTCATTGAGGGTCTTCCTCTTTTTCGGGGACACTTTACTTTACCGAGCAGATGTTCTTCTCCAGGGATTGATTCCTCCTGATAACATGTCCAAAGTATATGAGACATAGTCTCGCTTCTAAGAAGCATTCTGGCTGTACTTCTTCCAAGACAGATTTGTTCATTCTTTTGGCAGTCCATGATATATTAGCTATTCTTAGTCATCACCATAATTCAAATACACTACATGTAAATAATAAAATAGCTAGTCAGAACTAAGCTGAGATAATCTTACAGTATATGAATAGCCTGGGAGTTCTGTAGAATTTTGTTGTGACTATTTCTTTGATTCTAAATCAAGCATTATATTCAGAAATGTATTGAAAATACTGCTTAAATCAGATCCTTGGTGGTGTGTGTATAAAACATAATAATATGTCTTTTTTTCCTCCTTCAAGACTTTATAAGGGGCACTACAGTGGAAAGATCCTACGTTTCCTCTACAAACATGGCACATGTCACTTCCTGTTCCATTTTTTTATATAACCCAGAATACTTCTGTTTTCTAGTGGACTTTTTCTAGTAGATGTGTATATTCATGGTGGGGTTGGGGTGGGGAGTGAAGAGCAGTAATCTATTTGGCTCTAAATCTTGTGTTAATTAAAATCCATTGACTTCATCAAACCTGGGGAAAAAATGTAGTCATTTTAATTAAAAAAAAATTGTTGTTGTTATTAGTTGTTGTCAAGGAGGCTCCCAGTCGTGGCAACCCATGTACAACAGAATGAAACATTACCTGGTCCAGTTCCATCTTCAGGAACACTGGTATAGTCTCGAGTCCATTGTTTTGCCATTGCTTGTCTTCCAACCTAGGTGGCTCACTGGACAATATTCTGTTGTGACCCATAAGGTTTTCATTGATAATTTTTGGAAATAGATGGCCTGGCCTTTCTTCCTACTCTGTCTCAGCCTGGCAGCTTTGCTCAAAACTGTTCACTGTGGATGACTCTGCTGGCATTTGAAATATTGCTGGCATACCTCCAGCATCACAGCAATATGCAACTCACCACAGAAAGGCAAACTGATAGACAGGTGGTGGAAATATAGGCCAGTGCATTATCAAAAGTATATTTGCATTGCTTGAATAGAATTTCCAAAGTGATATAGATTTATATTTCAGAGAATATGTACATATCTTTAATTAATAGTTACCATTATGTGAACGTAGATTGCTGTAGAGACAGGCCGAGCAAGCAAAGATGCTTGATAACAAGCAGTGGGCAACTCTCCGTCCTTTGCTCTCTCTGCTTTTCCATCCTGCTACCCTTTTCCACACACTCCTGTCTTGGGGGCTTGCATAAACTACCTCTGGCTTTGATTATTGGAACCCATGTTAAGACAATAATAATAATAAAATGTATTTTTATATGTTTCACAGCCAAAGTGAATCAAGATAAGTCCAAAAAATTTTGCATAGTATACTTGGTGTGATAATTAAACTCTTCTTTTTCATGTTGAAAAATTCCTTATCTGGGTCATATTAAAACTGAACGTATCTTTCCACATAGATGGAGACATTTATTACATTTGCCTGGCAGCCTGCCCATCCTTGATTGCAAAAGGGAATAAAAGCACCTTAGAGAGTAACAAATGATGACATAAAATTCTGAAAGAGAAAGGATTGATGGAGAAATAATATTTTCATAAAAACTCAGTATCTTTAAAAATATCAAAAATTTTAACAAAGTTTCTTAAAGACATGAACTCATTTCCACAGAATCACAACTGACTCCTGTAGACCCTTCAGGTTCTTTGGGATACCCTGTTGCCGTCGAGTAGATTCCTACTCATAGTGACCCTATAGGATAGAGTAAAACTACCCCATAGGTTTACAAAGGAACAGATGGTGGACTTGAACTGCTGATATTTTGGCTAGAAGCTGAGCTCGTAACCACTGTGCCACCAGGGCTCCAATACATCTGAATTAAAATTCTGATGCAGGACACTAGCCCCTAACTGTGTAGCAGCGCTCTGGGAGACTTGGAAAAGCTGAATGTACATCCAGAGAATTCTCAGAAATTTGTCAAAGATGAAGTATTTCACATTCTCAGTCAACAGCCTTCTGTTAAAGAGGAACAAGCAAGGCAACAAGAGCTCTAGAGCCAGGAAGAGGCTTCAGCAGGCAGCCCACAACTCAGGTGTTCTCCTTTGCGCTACGTCTACTCTGAAGTGAGTGCTCCTGTTACAAAAGGTGTCCTGACTTCATGTGGATTTCTCAGTAATAATCCCAGAATTTAAAGACCATAACTATGTCTTTAGACAGAAAGACACTAGGGTTTTTCTTCCAGGCAAAGCAATGTAAATTTTTGCTGGCATCATGGTACCTTAAAACAACATCTTTACTGGGGTTACTCATAAGTAACCAGTGAGGAAGGTTACTCATAAGTAACCCCAGTGAGGAAGGTGTTTTCAAGTTACCATGATGCCAACAAAGTAAGTTACACTGCTTTACCTGGAAGAAAAACCCTAGTATCTTTCTGTCTAAAGACATAATTATGGTCTTTAAATTCTAGGCATTATTACTGAGAAATCTGTGTGGACTCAGGATGGCTTTAGTAACAGAAGCACTCACCTCAAAGAAGACGTAGCACAAAGGAGGACACCTGAGTTGTGGGCTGCCTGCTGAAGCCACTTCCTGGTACCAGAGCCCTCGTTGCTTTGCCTGTTCCTCTTTAACAGAAGGCTGTTGGCTGAGAATGTGAAATGCTTCATCTTTGACAAATCTCTGGATATGAGTCAGAATGGACTCGATGGCAATGGATTTGGTTTCTTTTTTTGTTTGTTTGTTTTACTGGAGTTAGAGAAGGTTGGGGACCAATTGTTTCTAAAACAATTCCCTGTGACCCTTTGCTTCTGGGAGCACATTTAAATGTACTAAGTCTTCAGAGCTCCCAGATGTCTGTTAATCTGTTGTACTGTGGGGGCTTCCATGTTGCTGTGATGCTAGAAGTTATGCCATGGTATTCAAATACCAGCAGAGCTACCCATGGTGGACAGGTTTCAGTTGACCTTCTGGATTAAGACAGACTAGGAAGAAGCACCCAGTGGTCTACTTCTGAAAAAAATTACCCAATGAAAACTTTATGAATAGCAGCAGAACATTGTCTGATATAGTGCCAGAAGAAGAGCACCTCAGGTTGGAAGGCACTTGAAAGGCGACTGGGGAAGAGTTGCCTCCTCAAAGTAGAGTCAAACTTAATGACGTGGACAGAGTCAAGCTCTTGGGACCTCGATTTGCTAATGTGGTACAAATCAAAATGAGAAGAAACAGCTGCAAATGTCCATTAATAATCAGAATTTGGAGTGTATGAAGTATGAATCTAGGAAAATTGGAAATCTTCAAAGTGAAATGGAATGCATAAACATTGATATCCTAGGCATTAGTGAGCTAAAATGGACTGGTATTTGCCATTTTGAATTGGACAATCATATGGTCTACTATGCCACGAATGAGAAATTGAAGAAGAATGGCATTGCATTCATCCACAAAAAGAATACATCAAGATCTATCCTGAACTACAATGCTGTCAGTGATAGGATAATATCCATACGCCCACAAGGAAGACAAGTTAATAATACTATTATTCAAATTTATGCGCCAATCATTAAGGCCAAAGATGAAGAGATTGAAGATTTTTACCAACTTCTGCACTCAAATTGATCGAACACGAAATCAGGATGCATTGATAATTACTGGTGATTGGAATTCTAAAGTTGAAAACAAAGAAGAAGGATCTGTAGTTGGAAAATATGGCCTTGGTGATAGAAATGATGCCAGAGATCACATGATAGAAAGACCAATGACTTCTTCATTGCAAATACCTTTCTTCAACGACAGAAACTACAACTATACATGTGAACCTTGCCAGATGGAATACACAGGAATCAAACCAACTACTTCTGTGGAAAGATATGATGGAGGAGCTCAGTATCATCCATCAGAACAAGGCCAGGGGCTAACTGCAGAACACACTGTCAATTACTCATGTGCAAGTTCAAGTTGAAGCTGAAGAAAATTAGGACAAGTCCACAAAAGCCAAAGCGCAATCTTGAGTCTATCCCACCTGAATTTAGAGACCGTCTCAAGAACAGATTTGATGAATTGAACACTAATGACCAAAGACCAGACAAGCTGTAGAATATCAGGGACATCATACCTGAAGAAAGCAAGAGGTCACTAAAAAGACAGCAAGGAAAGAAAGGACCAAAATGGATGTCAGAAGAGACCCTGAAACTTGCTCTTGAACACCAAGTAGCTAAAGCAAATGGAAGAAATGATGAAGTAAAAGAGCTGAGAAGAAGATTTCAAAGGGCAGCTTGAGAAGACAAAGTAAAGTATTACCACGACATGTGCAAAGACCTGGAAATAGAAAACCAAAAGGGAAGAACAAAGCATTTCTCAAGCTGAAAGAACTGAAGGAAAAATTCAAGCCTCAAGTTGCAATACTGAAGGATTCTACGGGGAAAATATTAAATGATGCAGGAAGCCTCAAAAGAAGATGGAAAGAACACACACAGCCACTATACTGAAAAGAATTGGTCGATGTTCAGCCATTGCAGGAGGTGGCATATGGTCAAGAATCCATGTACTGAAGAAGTCTAAGCTGCACTGAAGGTACTGGCAAAAAACAAGGCTCCGGGAACTGATGGAATACCAACGGAGATGTTGCAACAAATGGGTGCAATGCTGGAAATATTCACTCTTCTACGGCAAGAAATTTAGAAGACAGGGACCTGGCCAATCCACTGGAAGAGATCATACCTGTGCCTTTTCCAAAGAAAGGTGATTCAACCAAATGTGGAAATTATTAAACAATATCATTAATATCACTTGCAAGTCAAATTTTGCTGAAGATCACTCAGAAGCAGTTGCAGCAGTACATCAACAGGGAACTGTCAGAAATTCAAACCAGGTGCAGAAGATGTAGAATGAAGGAAGTCATTGCTGATGTCAGATGGGTCTTGGCTGGAAGCAGAGAATACCAGAAAGACGTTTACCAGTGTTTTATTGATTATGCAAAGACATTCAACTGGGCAGATCATAACAAATTATGGATCACATTGCAAAGAATAGGAATTCCAGAACTCTTAATTGTGCTTATGAGGAACCTGTACTTAGATCAAGAGGCAGGTCTTTGAACAGAACAAGAGAGTCTGCATGATTAAAGTCAGGAAAGATGTTTGTCAGGGTTGTATTCTTTCACCATACTTATTCAATCTGTATGCTGAGCAAATATTCTGAGAAATCGGACTATAAGAAGATGAATGGGCATCAGGGTTGGAGGAAGACTCATTAACAACTGTGCTATGCAGATGACACAACCTTGCTTGCTGAAAGTGAAGAGGACTTGAAGTACTTACTGATGAAGATCAAAGTCTATAGCCTTCAGTATGGATTACACCTCAACATAAAGAAAACAAAAATCCTCACAATTGGACCAATAAGCAACATCATGACAAACAGGGAAAAGACTGAAGTTGTCAAGGATTTCATTTCACTTGGATCCACAATCAACACCCATGGAAGCAGCAGTCAAGAAATCAAAAGACGTATTGCATTGGGCAAATCTGCTGCAAAAGGCCTCTTTAAAGTGTTAGTAAGCAAAGATGTCACTTTGAGGACTGAGGTCTATCTGACCCATGCCATGGTGTTTTCAATCGCCTCATACGCATGGGAAATCTGGGTAATGGATAAGGAAGATCAAAGAAGAATTGATGCCTCCGAATTATGTTATTGATGAAGAATATTGAATATACTATGGACTGCCGGAAGATTGAACAAATCCGTCTTAGAAGAGGTACAGCCAGAATGCCCCTTAGAAGCAAAGATGGCGAGACTTTGTCTCACATACTTGGGACATGTTATCAGGAAGAATCAGTTCCTGAGAAGGACACCAGGATGGGTAAAGTAGAGGGTCAGCAAAAAAGAGGAAGACCCTCAATGAGATGAATTGACGCAGTGGCTGCAACAATGGGCTCAAATAAGACAACTACCATGAGGATGGTGCAGGACCAGTCTGTGTTTCGTTCTGTTCTACATAGGGTTGCTGTGAATAGAACTGACTCGACTGCACCTAACAATAACAAGTTTTCAGAGCAGGCTTAGTTATAGTCAAGGTCTACATTTTCCAAGAAAAACCATTTGGTGGATCTGAATTCCAGAGATTCAAAGGGCGCTCAAAGGAAAATGTCCTTCATTCCTCATGTGGTCAGGACAGTAAGCTGCAGTAAGGTTTCCTCAGGGAAGTGGAAGGGAGAAGCAGCCATCTGACTTCTCCCTAACAACCTCTTAAAACAGATGCCAAAGCCAGAATGTGCTGGACATAGTAATTCAGTACAGTTTGGTTGCATGCTTAGATGATAGGTGGTGACTACCCAAAAATTTAAATGATGATGGCTTTTTTTCTCTTCCTTCATATCTGTGAAAAGAGTAGTCAATTTCTGGAAGGTGAAAAATACATAAGGATGAATATTTCCAGACAAGAAAACATGTTTTGATGTTATGGGACAGGATTAATGGGTAGTGAGTAGCAAGATACTGAACAAAAATATAAACTTTAATATATCCCAAACTGCCTAAGTTATTTTAAGCTTTGTTATCAGTATTGCAAAGACAAATGGTTGTTTTCATATTTTCCCAGGTCAGATCAATATTATATCAAGAATTTATTTGGCAATCCTTAGCTGCTTTCAAAGAGTTATTGAAAAGAACAACTAAAATGATGGTTGTTGAACAGTTTTGTAAAAATATGTTTTCTATCCTAATGTCAGCATTATTGCAGTTACAATAATAGTTTTGATCTTATCTTAGTCTTCGGGGGGAAATTTCAGAATATGAGTTGCAATTATTCTTAGTAGCCTAACTACAACTTGTGTGTTAGGGGAATCCCTTTTCAATCTCATTCTACTCAGTCTTGCTTTTAAATACTTAATAAATAGAGTTGTGAGTGTGCTAATTGGATTTGTGGACAATCCCTCCCCAGTAAAAAAAACCCAGTGCCATAGCCAAGAATAAATGCCTTAGGAGAGGATTAAAGCATAACAGGATTCTGATAAACTTTAGGAAATAGGCCACTGTCCACCAAATAAGATTTCCTAAACGCATCTACAAAGACTCAAAGCATAAAAAAAAGCCTAAATAATAAAATGCATTCATCGCTAAACAATGTTATATACATGCACACTTAGCAAATTTTTATTTTAATACCTTTTCTTTTATTCTAAATTAACATTTCCTACTCTTTCATTTCTAACATTTGTATCCTCCATAAACCAAAAACAAACCCGTTGCGTCGATTCCAACTCACAGCGACCGTAGAGGACAGAGTAGAACTGCTCCACGGGGTTTCCAGGGAGTGGCTGGTGGATTCAAATGGCCGACCTTTTGGTTAGCAGTTGTAGCTTTCAACCACTGCTCCACCAGGGCTCCATATCCTCCGTATCTCTGAGGATTTCTTTGTGCCAAATTTCCACCATCGTTACTCCTCGCCCTTCCATTTGAGTTTAAAACATGATTCTGTACAGATTGGATTACGTATAGCAAAGGACTGCTTTGGCTGGTACATGGAAAGCTGCCGTGAGCTTCTGAATTGTTGTTGTGAGCTCCATGGAGTCAGCCCGATTCATGGGAACTCCACGCATGACAGAAGTAACTGCTGCCCAGTCCTGTGCCATCCCCATGATGGGTTCCGGGCAGGACCACTGTGATCGTAGGGTTGTCATTGTCTGATTTTTGGAAGTAGGTCAGCAGGCCTTTCCTCCTAGTTCATCTTAGCCTGGAAGCTCCCCTGAAACAGCAGCCCACAAGCTGACACACGGGCGGTAGCTGCACCTGAGGTACCTTGACCAGGAAGGGAAACACAGTCTCCTGTGAGGCAAGTGCGAATTCTAACACTGAACAACAACAAGGACAAAAAACCTCGTGGGAAGTGTGAGGAGCCCGTCTCAAGCCCACAAGAGAGCTGACATCAGGAGGCTTACTCGGTACTGGGGGGCAGGGGCATCTCACCATTTTCTTCTTGTGCCTCTTTAACATCAGCCTCTTGTCCTTCCAAGGGTCACTTCCTGAATCATCTCGCATTTTCCCTGTAGCCCAGGGTCATCACTTGTGTTCAAGTTGCTTGAGACACAGACATTTTGCATCAGTGTAAGATGCTTCCCTTGAATATTTTATCAAAATCCTCACACATCAGTTCCTCAGGAGTTAAAAATGGCTTTATTTATTTTTCTCTTATTTATTTTTTGACCCTATACGTGTGTACTTTTGATCTCACAGTGTAGCCACATTTTCTCTCACCTTTAATGGTGGTCTCTAAAGGGCTTTTTATAATGACATCTAACACTTACCAAACGGTGAGGTCATAACCTCAGGAATAATCACTAAGCTTGTGTTCAATGTCTGCCTCCTTTTTCACTAAATCTGACAGGTGCCTCCTGCAATTATCTAAAAGTGGTATTGATTGAGGTTGCTTTAGGCTCATGTGCTTTTCCCAAAGATAATTTTGTTGTTCAAATAAATAACCCAGAGAAGATGTGACGGACAGGGACGTGTGCTGCCCAGATCCTCCTGCGAGGAACAACTCAATGTCTCAGCAAAGAGTCCTCAGCTCTTTGCCATCTGCAGGGATAGACTGGGCTTCCCGCATCTGATTTCCATTCCTGAGACAGCTTTCACACCTGGACTCATTGATTGAAGAGGAAACTGTGTCCCCAAGGAAGAAGGCCCCTGTAACACCACAACAAGTGTTTACAGAGATGATTCTCCCAGTCCTTCCCCAAATGGATCTATGGACATTTACTCAAGTCACTTCATGCTGGAAGAAGGAGAACTGAAGCTGAGGAATGCTGGAAGCAAGGTCTGAGAGGGTAAGGATACTTTGAGACCTGAGGCATCGTTATAGCCCCTCTGCTACAGTGGGGAAATGTGGGAATGGGTAATAAATGGAGTTCTGTCCAAAACCAGGCTCATAGTGAGTCCCCTTGGTCTGCCCAGCCACTCAGTGGTCATATTCCCAGCCCTCAAATGTGTAATTAGGATAGACATGTTTGATCTTAGGTACGGTCCTACATTGGGTCTTTTGCCTAAATAGTAAGAGTCTAAAATAAAAAAATTAACTTTTTTTTATTATTATGATAGTGAAAGCCCAGGTAAAAACCCCTGAAAGTAATCCTCCACCCTACCACAATAGTAATTGAACCTGAGAATTGCATCCTGGGGTAGGAAGGGAGAGGAGAGGGCAGAAATCAGTGCCTCTCTGGAGATTTAAAGAATGTGTGGGTGGTGTGTCTCATCCTCTCTCCATTTAATTCAACTCTCTGGCTCCTTCAGAAACCAGAAAGGTCCTGAGGATGACAGTACACTACAAGTGGTAGCCCCAACTCTAGCCTCCATGCCGGATGTGGTCTCTTTGCTAGAAAAGGTTAACAATTGGCATAAAGTACATGATGCATGGCCTTTGATTTGGTAAACACGTTTTTTTTTTCCTATTCCAAAAAAGAAGGTCCCTGGGTGGCACAAGTGTTTTGCAATTGGCTGTTACCCTAAAGATTGTCAGTTCAAACTTACCCAACAGCTCAATGGAAGGAAGGCCTGGAGATCTGCTTCCATAAGGATTACAACCAGGAATTATTATTTTTTTGTGCAAGTTTCCAAGTATGAGAAAATAGAATCAGAAAAACTTTGCATTCACACGTAATGCATGAAAGTATACGTTTACAGTTCTGCCCTGGGACTTTGTTAACTCTCCCTTCTTCTGCCATAATACAATCTATAGGGATCGGAACTATCTGAATAGCCTGCAGAACACCACGTTGATCCACTGTATCATGCCAATCAAACTGGATGCAAGAGATGTGACTAACATGTTGGAGGCCTTGTTAAGGCATATGGGCTCCAGAGGGTGGGAGATAAACCTTATGAATGTTCAGAGCTCTACCGCATTACTAAAAATTTTATGTGTCCTGTGGTCATGAGCATGCTAGGACATACCACCCAAAGTAAAAGACAAATTATTGCATCTTGCACTGCGCATGGTGAAGAAGGAAATTCTCTATGGTAAGGCGCTTTGGGTTTGGGGAGCTGCATATTCCATACTCGGGAGTATTGATCTGGTCCATATGCTGAGTAACAGAAGGACTGCTGGCATAGAGTGGCGCCCAGGGCAAAAAGAGCTCTGCAGCAAGTTCAGGCTCTGATGAAAGCAGTCCTGCCACTTGGGCCCTAAAGCTTATGATATTAGAGAGTTTTTTGGTAGAAAAGCTGCCATGTAGAATATATGGCAAGCGCCAGTGAGAATCACAGTGCAGACCCCAGAGGTTCTGGAGCATGGCCAAGCCATCTGCAGTGGAGAATAATATCTTTTGAAAAATAACTCCTGCCATGTTATGGGACTCAGATGCAGACAGAATACCTGATGATGGTACATCAAATGCCCACATGTCTGTGATGGTTCTTCATGAGCTGATCAGGTGGGCCCAGAAACTATCCATCATAAGATGAAGGTGATACATTACGGATCTAACTTGAGCAGAACTAGAGAGCACAAGCAGGTTACGCAAGCAAGGTAGCCCTGAGCCCATGCCATCCAGCACCACGCAGCTGCCCTCCTCTCTCATACCACACCTATGACTCCAGGGAGGGAAATGCCTTGTGACTATCTGATGAAGGAGGAGAAATACAAAGTTGGTTTACACATGGGTTGGCTCAGAATGTGGGTAAAATCCAAAATTGCACAGCAGTTGTTCTATAGCTTCACTCAGGCTTGGTCTTGAAAGAAAATGGTGAAGAAAAATCCCAACAAAGGGCACAGATTCAGACAGAGAAAAAAGTGGCCCAAGATTAGAATATATATAGATTCGTGGGCAGTGGCAAATGACCTGGTTAGCTGTTCAGACATCTGGAAAAAAAAAGACTGAAGTATCAGGGACAGGGAAGTCTGGGGTAGAGGCATCTAGATGTGGTCACATGGCAGTGCACACAAAGTACGAAGATCTTGGTAGTATCACATATTAACACCCACAAGAGATCATCCAGCACAGAAGAGACACTAAAAGAAGCAAAACTAAGCAAAATGACTTGGTGAGGTGATGTCTGCCAGCCTCTGTCAGTAGCCTGGCACAAAGGACACATGTATGAATGGTCCCAGGGGCAGAAATGGAGGCTGTGCATGGGCTCCTACTTACGGGGCTGATCTACCTCTTGCTACCAAATGTCCCGCTGGCCAACAACAGAGACCAATACTGAGTCCCCAGTATGGCATCATTTCTCAAGATGACCAGCTGGGCACTCAGTGGCCCTTCTACTCTGGTAAAAACCAAATTATCTAACCAAAACATTTTAAAGGAAGTGTTAATGAAAAAAAAAAAAAAAAGTACGTAAAGCTGCCTATTGCAGTTGTCGTTAGGTGTCGTTGAGTTGATTTCGACTCATAGCAGCCCCATGTGTCAGAGTTGAGCTGCCCCATAGGGTTTTCTTGGCTGTAATCTTGACGGGAGCAGATCATCAAGTCTTTCTGCAACAGAGTTACTGGGTGGTTTCGAACTGCCAACCTTTGGGTTAGTAGCTGAGTGCTTAACTGTTTGAGCCACCAGTACCTAACATCTATTAGAGGTCAACATCTGCTGATTTTTTAGGTGAATCTTAGCTCTGAGACTTAGATTATATCATTTCTTTTCTTTTTTGCCCTGTTTCTACTATTTGTTTACCACTGATTTACTCAACTTGGCTAGCTTAGAATTTTAAGTTAATTCCAGATTTAAAATTTACACATCAAGATTTATTTAAGATTCTGAAAATCAAGCAGCCCCAGAAACTGTCTTTCTTCAGAAATTATGCTACTATTTTGTAACACAAAAATTAACAGTTTTGAAGATATAATTACATTAAATGCCTTGAAGTTTTATCTTGCAAATACTTTAATAGTGTTTATGTAATAATAATATATAAATGGTAATAATCTATTAATTTTACACCACCATTTTTTCTTTTGGTGGGTTTTACAATATGTATAATGATATATTAGCCCTTCTGATTAACAGAATATTATTTAAAAATATTTCCTGCCCCTTCCTGGGAAGAGACTGGAACTAGCCTTGACCATGTGACTTATTCTGGCCAATGGAGAATGAGTAGAAAGAAGATATCTGTGTCATTCTGAGTGTTTTGCCACGCTCTTTTTTTCTCTCTGGCACAAGTCCAGCAATTCTCCAGCCAGAGGCTGCTCCATCATCCTGAACCTAGGAAGGAAGAAGACAAGGAGGAAGTCCTTAGGTGAGCCACACTGGGCATAGAGCATGAACTACAAATAACCCATTGCTCTTGTAAACCACTGAGATTTTGAGATTTTTTATTCCGAAAGCATAGCCTTGATTGACATCATTCTTTTCTATTTTTTCCATGTAGCAAGGTCTCAGAAGAATTGTAAATTTTTTTTGCCTTTTGATATATTTCTATAGCATTATTTTAAAATAAAAAAATTTGGTTTATTTTATTTTGCCTTTAGGCATACTAAATGCATTTATCTTTGCACTTAAGAACTTTAATCATGAGATTATTCACATAGCCCCATTCCTCAAGCTGTTTTTAAAATTTTTTAGTAATATTTATTCTATAATGCTCAGTGCTGAGCAAAAATAATCAATTACCTATTATGTAGCGTTACCTACTATAATTAAAAAAACATATTACAGCATCCATTGCTTTTGATTACAAAATAGGTAAGGTGGTATGACTCACATTATGTTGCATACTCCAAGGGACTGTGCTGGTGTGGACTTTTTCACTATCTTGGAATTATGGTGGAACCTTTGTGTCTAAGCATGATGGATAGAGTGTTATTCATTCCTTCCTCTTCTTCCTCAGTTTTAAAGACAACTTACCCATTAGCTATCCTCCCTCTCTGCTTTTCTGTTTTTCTCTCTCTCTCATACACACACACAAACACACATGCACACAAACACCCATACATACATATATAAAATGTGCTAAAATTCCAATTCTTATTATCATTAATAAATAGCCATGCACGACTTGTTACTTGTGACTCCCGATTTTTAAGGGTTTTGCTCTGCCCCTCCTCCTCCCCCACTGGGCATTAGTAGTTAACATGACGCTATTGCTCTTCAGATAACCACAGCCATACCTAGTGTTTGGAGCTGCAAGTGTCTATTTATTAGGAGGGTTGTGAAAATGCTGGTCCTTCAATGAACTTTTCTAATAATGTTGCCATTGTTTGTTGCTCTTGTTGTTGTGTGCTGTCCAGTCAATTCTGACTCATAGTGACCCCATGTGACAGAGCAGAACTGTCCCACAGGGTCTCTAGGCTGAAATCTTCACACAAGCAGATTGCCAGGTATTTTCTCCCTAGTGGCAGCTGGTGGGTTCAAACAGTTGACCTTTAGGTTAGCAGCCAAACACTTAACCATTGAGCCACGAGGGCTTCTTTTTCTAATAATAAGTATTTTGTAATTATAAGCTTTGGGTAAAAAATAATAATAATACAGAAATGTATAAGGAGATAAATGAAAGATACCTGTAACTTCACTCCCTAGAGGTATCAGGCCCTATTGAATGTTTGGTGAACAATTTTCTGTTTTTTTTTTTTCCACTGTTCATATATTAATATATTTTAAACAAAAGAGATATCATAAATATAGTTCCCACTTTTTCCTCTATTTATCAATGTAGCTTGTTAATGAAGACATTTTTGAGACACCCATTTGTACTAGTCACAGTTCTTGATTGAGACCAAACATCTGGAAACTGACTCTGGATAACTTACAAAGAAAAGGAAGAATTGGAAGGATAATGGGAAGCTGCTGGAATTGGTCAAGAACTGGAAAACAGACCGGGGCAGGAAGAAGGAAGACACAGCCTAGCTTAGCACCAGCCTGAAGACCTGCCTCTGGCACTGCACTGCAGCCATTGAACCCGGGCAGCTGCATCAGGGCTCTTGGCTGCATCAGGAAATACGAGTCTCATGAATGGGTGTGCGGTGCTGATAGTGTTCTCTTGTGGAGCAGAAGGAATTCTGTCCTGGATACTAGAGGTTGATTATCTTTTTTGCAGTCTTCTGAAGGCATCTGAAGGACCTTTATGCATTGAGTGCTTCTAAATTTGTGGCCATTTGGGGCAGATGAGCTTCCTGTAAAATGACCTTAGAGTACAAGTGACCCTTGAAGAATCACAGTTAGTTTTGTAGGTTTTTAAGTGAGGTGGACCATGTAATCTCTGCTCTGTTTTTACTCATCCCTGAGTCTAACCTTGGGGAGGTTTGAGGTAAGCGGAAGTGGTTCTTTACCTGAGGATGTTTCATGGCGATGAGCTGGGAAGATGCTACTCAGCAACTGAGAAGAAAGCACTTAGCTCTAAGGGAGAGATATTTCTCTCTCAGGACTAATTCGGTTTTGTGCTGTAAAACCTTATTTCATTATCAAGTAAAAAAAAAATTAAATGTTCAAATGTCCATGGTGCCGTTCTGGGAATCATACAGAGAGAATAATCCTGCCCTGTAGGACCGTAAAATCAAAATCAGAAATTTATTACCTACGTGGTGCCATTGGCACCCGGGGTATGGTGAGGAGTACTCTAGTCAGTCAAGAACACTTTGGGCTCTTGAGCACATGGTTTTAGGTTGTAGAACTCTTTTGAAAATTTTTTCCTTCCATGCCGTTTAACCCCACAATTTGGGGATAATAGTCAGCTTACAGAGAAAACACAAATTAAAATGTACACTGTAATTTTATTTCCAAGGAATACAATAGAAAAGGGTCTTCGCTTCATTGGTTATGAACCATTATTATCTCAAGCAAGTCACATCAGGTAGTTTTATATAGCCACATGAATGTGTAAAGGAATTTCTGTGTGCCTTGTCCATTGTAACGCTGACAGTATAGTTTTTCCTGGTCTTTAACTCCTGCCCTTTGTAGGCCATAAAGAGTAAATCCCAAAGCAATTCTCTGTAAACTGTCCCACTCCATTTGATACCCATAGGGGCCATACACTCTGAATATTCTAATATGACCCTGAGTTTTTTGAAACACTTTCTTTTATTATTGGCCTCATAAACCATAATATCTTCCTGGAAATCCCAAAATTTTTGACATTCAAGCCTCATCTCCCAAACCTTCTTTTTATACTTTGAAATGGCATAAAAATTCTTCATTAAATGATATGCCCTGATTTTGGCTTAGTAATATGGATATCTAAATTGCACCTGTACTAGTACTGCTGTTATGGTTGTGTGCCATCAAGTCAATGCCAACTCATAGTGACCCTGTGGGACAGAGGAGACCTGCCCCGTAGCATTTTCTAGGCTACAGTCTTTAAGGGAGGAGCCCTGGTTGTGCAGTTAAGTGCTCAGCTGCTAACTGAACGGTTGGCAATTCAGACCCATTCAGCCACTCCTCGGGAGATTCTATAATGATTATAGCCTTAGAAACTGTATGCAGCAGTTCTACTCTGCCCTACAGTGTTGCTACAAGTTGGAATCAACTCAACTGCAATGGATAATCTTTATGGGAACACAATGCAAGGTCTTTTCGCCCAAAGAGCCACTGGGTGGGTTTGGGCTCCTGATCTTTTGGTTAGCAGCCAAGGGCTTAACCACTGAGTCACCTAGCATTAAAAAAAAGCATTAGTATTCCACAAATAGTCTCCATTTATTCCCACTGCCACCACAGTAAAAGTCCAACTTCCAGAAAATCAATACAACCGAAGTAAGCATAAAAAAAAAAAAAAAGACTGACAGATTTGTGGCTACCCAAGGAGATTTCAGAATGAGTCAGGTAAAAACAACATTATAAGATTTCAATAATTTTTTGCCACTTTTCTGTGTTATTGACTGCCTCTTGTGGGGAGGTATTTTATTTTGTTTTAGTCATTGTGATAGTTATTTTCATTATTCCTGCATCCAGAGCGCCTGTGTCTCTTCTTTAACCTGTGTGTCTGTCTAATGTTGTGACAAATAGCCTGAGGGTTGATTTAATTCTAAATTAGGAACATTTAGCTCTTCCGTCTCCCCATGGAAGGTGCCCCTGCCCTTTTATCCTTTCAGAGAGGGATTCTGTGAAGGTCTTCGAGTTCATCAGTCTTAGCAGTGCTGAAGAGGTGGACCTGAGCTGTTTTAGTAGAAGTATCAAAGTAGCAGAAACCATCGGGCAGTTGGTAGGGCAACCCCTGCTTGGTATCTGAGAAGTCTGGCTGTAACTTCTATTTTCTGGGAGGGCTGCTATTTCATTCCAGGCCACAATCGCAATCTAAGAACTACAGCCTTCTAGCCGTCAGAATAATATGGCTGTGGCTCTAATATCTGGTATCAGAGATCTGACACTGCCACCCAAGCTGCCCAACACTTCATGAATGGCATGCAAACTTTCATATTATGGGATCTTCAGATAGCACCTTTCCCCAATCTATCCTGATAGAGTAATTTTAAATTGAGTCATGGTCTTTAGGGGTACAGTAAAACTTTTTACTCCATCCTTTAGTTATACAGTGATGAATCACCAGGATTTTGGGGTTTGTGTGAACGTTGCAAAGACAACATAAATTATAGACAGAAAACTTAGTGTTTTAAAAAGAAGTTTTACAGAGAAGAAAATATTCTTTGATGGTTACGAGAGGGGGGAGGGAGGGAAGGAGGAAGAGGTGCTTTCATTAATTAGATAGTAGATAAGTTTTTTTTAGGCAAAGGGAAAGACAACACACAATGCAGGAGAGGTCAACACAACTGGACTAAACCAAAAGCAAAGAAGTTTCCTGAATAAACTGAAAAGGCCAGCATAGCAGGGGCAGGGACTTGGGGACCATGGTTTCAGGGGACATCTAAGTCAACTGGCATAATAAAATCTATTAAGAAAACGTTCCACTTTGGAGAGTGGTGTCTGGGGTCTTAAACGCTAGCAAGCAGCCATCTAAGTTGCATCAATTGGTCTCAACACACCTGGAGCAAGTAAGAATGAAGAACACCAAAGACACAATGTAATTATGAGCCTAAGAGACAGAAAGGACCACATAAACCAGAGACTACATCAGCCTGAGACCAGAAGAACTAGATGGTGCCTGGCCACAACCAATGACTGCCCTGACAGGGAACACAACAGAGAACCCCTGAGGGAGCAGGAGAGCAGTGGGATGCAGACCCCGAATTCTTGTAAAAAGGCCAGACTTAATGGTCAGACTGGGACTAGAAGGACCCCAGAAGCCATGGTCCCCAGACCTTCTGTTAGCCCAAGACAGGAATCATTCCCCAAGCCTACTGTTCAGACAGAGATTAGACTGGAATATGGGATGGAAAATGATATTGGTGAAGAATGAGCTTCTTGGATCAAGCAGACACATGAGACTATGTTGGCATCTCCTGTCTGGGGGGGAGATGAGAGGGCAGAGGGGGCCAGAAGCTGCCCGAATGGACACTAAAAAAGAGTGTGGAGGGAAGGAGTATGCTCTCTCATTAGGGGGAGAGCAATGAAGAGTGCACAGCAAGGTGTATGTAAATTTTTGTATGAGAGACTAACCTAATTTGTAAACTTTCACTTAAAGCACAATAAAAATTAATTAAAAAAGAAATTTTAAATAAATTTAATAATCTGTGATCTTAAGTCATTTCAACATGAAATAAAAGGAGAACAGCTACTAGATATGATACAAATTTTTAATTAAAATTATCAGTTGTATTATAGTTTACTTTGGTTTCTGAAAATGTGTTTTTCTTATATGCAGTCATAAAAAGCCTGAGAAATTAACCCTAATACTCACTTTTTATTAAATTTCTCTCCACATGGGGCAGGAATTTAAGAGCGTTTAGAATGTCAGTTATTCTTCCAAAACTCTGAAATCTTTATAACCTAGCTATTTATTTAATCAAGCTAAACTATTTTTTGATTAAAAGCCATTCAGGTTCAAATCTATCCAAAATATTGCTCTAATTTTAGTCATAGAAAAATTTCAAAGTATGACCTTATCATTTACTTAAATTACATAACACATAAGTAAGCTATCACTTTCAAGAAGTATTTAAGATGGCTTACAGTATATAACTAGGAGCCCCACTGGCACAATGGTTAAGCTGTCAACTGATAACCATAAGTTTGGTGATTTGAACTTATCCAGCAGCTCCAAGGGAGAAAATACCTGGCAATCCACCCTCATAAAAATTATAGCCTAGGAAACCCTATGAGGCAGTTTACTCTGTTCTGTAGGTTCGTTACGAGTGGGAATTGATTTTGACAACACACCATAGAAACAGTTTATAATATATTCTAAGCCACTTAAAGAGTCTTATACCTCACAACTGATTTATCAGTTTTGAGGGTCTAATATTTGTGCTACTTGCTCTGTTAAAAACTAGAGATGAACATAACTAATAGAACAACTGCAGTTCAAGTACCATCAGGATAACCTCCTCTAGGAAAAGAATACTTAAAAAACATTTGAAGTCACTGGAGAGTGACCAGTATCAGGTAAATAATGAAGGAATGCTGACCTTTGAACGTAGAGGGTTATACTGGTTGACATTTCGTTTTTCAGTATTTTTGCCTGTGAGCACTACCTTGTCCATATGGTATGGGTCAGCAAGAAGCCAAGTAGATAGACAAGTTTACAGATTAGAAGAATCAGACAACAGTTAGAGGCCTGAGTTTGTGGCTCTTATAAGAGCTTGCAAATGGGTTGAACAGTCCAGAAAGGAAGAGCAGCAATGGTGAAAACCATAATCTGCATACGGACCCCCCCGCCCCAATCCATGGCTGATCTCTGAAATACATATGTACGGCAGAGATTCCAGGGGCTGAGAGAACTGAGAAGAGATTTTAGCAGCTGCACACAGCAGGGGAGACAAGGCTTGTTCAGTCAAGTTAACTGCCTGCTAGAACAAAAAAGTAACACGCACACAAAAATAACAGAATTCAGAATCACTGAAATCTATTATTCACAATGTTCACTATACAGTAAAAAAATAAATCAATGTTTGAAGAAACAAGAATATAAGATACTAGAAACAATAATAAGAGAAAAATAAGGGAATAAGAGTAAAAGAAGTCAATAAAACCGGACTTAGTATAAAAATATTATATCATCCTCTATTAATTTGTTAAAAGACTTAAGGGGGAAAATATAGTCTTGATGAATAAACAGATGAGGAATCTGAGCAGAAGAATGGGAACTATAATGAAATGGACATTCTACAATTAAAAAGAAAAATACATGAAATGAAAAATCTGCCCTATGTGCTTAAGGGGAAACCCTGGTGACGTACTGGTTAAGTGCTACAGCTGTTAACCAAAGGGTCGGCAGTTCAAATCTGCCAGGTGCTCCTTGGAAACTCTATGGGGCAGCTCTACTCTATCCTATAGGGTCGCGATGAGTCGGAATTGACTCAACGGCACTGGGTTTTTACTGGGTTATGTGCTTAAAAGCAAATTGATGATTACAGAAGAAAGGTTCAGTGAAGTTGAAGACAGATCAATAGAAAATGTTTGATATGAAGAAGAGAAAAAAAAGATTGGAGAAAAAAGAGCAGAAACTCATTGACTTCTAGGACAATATCAGGGTGTCTAAGAATTGGTGTCCCAGGTGGAGTGGAGAAAGAGAGAACAGGGCAGAAAAATGTTTAAGGAAATACTGGGTAAAATCTTGCTAAATTTAGTTTTAAAAAATAACATATTGACCCAGGAAACTCAGCAAACCCCAAGGAATATTGGGGAAAAGAAAAATCTAGACCCATCTAGACAAGTTGCAGAAAACCAAAGATAAAATCTTGAAAGTAGCTTCAGAAGAAAAATAAATGAAAATTACTTGCAGGAGAACAATGATACTGATGAAGATTGACTTTTTATAAAAATTAAAAAAAAAAAAGTGTGTGAAGATAATGAAGAAACATCTTTAAACAGGCAGCCCTGAACTCAATATACATTGAAAATAACCTTTAGGAAGGAAGACAAAATAGAAACATTTTCAGATAATCAAAAACAGAATTTGTTGCCAGAAGAACTGGACTACAATAAACATAAATGAAGTTCTTCAGACTGCAGAGAAATAACACTGGATGGAAACTTGGATCTCCAGAAAAGATTGAAGAACACTAGAAGTCATAAATACTGTATTTTTAGGCAGATAATGTGTGCTTTCTACTTTTTTTTTTGCCAATTGCTGCCCTCCACCATAAAAATTAGCATAGTGCACTTATGAAAATACCTCAGAGGTAGAGGGCAGAATTGGAAAAAAAAAAGACAATACACACATTATTTGCCTAAAAATACAGAATGTAAAACAATATATATGTATATTTTTAATTTATTAATTTCTCTAAGATATACATGACTTTTTCTAAACAAAAATATGCAATGTTGTGAGGTTTTAACATATGTAGATGTATTTTACATGATAGCAAGAATGCAACAAATGTCTAGAAATGCATCTATACAGGTGCAAGGTTCTGACATTTTATATGACCTAGTGCATTATTGGAAACCCTGATGGTGTAATGGTTAAGAGCTATGGCTGCTAACCAAAAGGTTGGCAGTTCGAATCCACCAGTCGCTCCTTGGAAATCCTATGCGACAGTTCTACTCTGTCCTGTAGGATCGCTATGAGGCAGAATTGACTTGATGGCAACGTGTTTGGGGTTTTTTTGGCTTAGTATATTATTAACTAAGTAGACGATAACAATTTAAGGACGCACATGGCAATTCCTAGAACGACTAAAAAAATAATAAAAATGCAGAGTTATAGCTAAAAAGCCAAACACACACACACATACACACATGCACACACAGCAAGCCAAAACAAGTAAGGAACAAATGGAACAGATAGAAGAGAGCAATATAGTGGCTTAAATCTAACCATATCAGTAATTATACTAATTGTAAAAAGATAAAAGCCTACAATTAAAACTTACAGGTTGTGAGATTGGATTGAAAAGGTATTCACAACACACTGATTAGAAGGCTTGATTCATAGCCTTTTAATTATCATTTGAGTTAATACAGTTTCATTTGTTCTTTGATCCAAGACTTGTTCTAACATTTACGATCATATGGCAAAGCTTTCTTTAACTTTCATACTTAATTTATAATTTAGTTGTAGTCACAAAATAGTCATGTAATCTCTGTGCTAAAAACCTTTTAAAATTTTCTTTGTGATTTAATAAATGTTCAAATTTTGTGAATGTTGTATGCATGAGAAGAACGTGTATTTTTCTTATTATCAGTTTCAGTATGGGATATATTTCTGTTAAATCAAACTTTGTAATGTTTTCCCAGAGTTGGAACCCTCGCAGAGTGAGGGATGAGCAGTGACAAAGGACAAAGGGCTATTCCCATCTGAAGGTAGACTATTCAGTGTAAGCTTTCCAATCGGTTTGGGAGCTGCTAAAAGAGTCCCCAAGGAGCAAGGAGAAGAGCAGTGACCAAAGACTAAAGTCTGCACCCCCTTGAAGGCAGATTGATCAGTGTGTGTTTTGGGAGATTTCTGGGAGCCTCAGAAAAACTGAAATCTTGGTTTGGCCTAAGCTGGGTATACCACTGGGAAGGACAGGTAATCGCAACCAAAGTCATAAGACTGTATTCTTCTAAGAATTTCTTGCAGAAACTTACACAGTTGAAAGTAATGTATATTTGGAAGAGCTGAGAAGCCAACACCTTGTAAAATTCTAATGTTGCAGTTTCAACAAAAAATCACAAGGCACACAAAGAAACTGGAATTAATAGCCCATTCTAGTGAACATGATGATGGGTGGGAAATCGTATTGATAGAAATCCAAATAATGAATAGTAGCAATGGATGCAGTGGTTAAGGATATAAATTTCTCCACAACCTTGTCAACACTTGTTATTTTCCGTCTTTTTTTCTCTCCACTTTTTTTTTTTTAAACTACTAGTCATCCAAGTGGATGTGAAGTGGTATACCATATGGTTTTGATTACTAGTTTACTAATGACTGCTGTCATTGAGGATCTTTTCATGAACTTTCTGGTCATTTGTATTTCTTCTTCGAAGGAGTGTCTATTCAGGTTATTTGTCCATTTTTATAATTGGGTTGTCTTTTTGTTGCTAAATTGTAGGAGTTCTTTATACATTCTGGATGTTAAATCCTTATCTGATATACGATTTTCTCAAATTTTCTCCTAATCTGCAGGTTGTCTCTTCATTTCTTGATGAAGTTCTTTGAGGCACAAAAGTTTTCAATTTTTATGCAGTCCAGTTTATCTATTTTGTCTTGTTGCTTGTAAATTTGGCTATTGTTAAAAATTAGATCTTGAAGCTTTATCCTTACGTTTTCTTCTAAGAGTTTTATGGTTTTAGTCCTGATATTCACATTATTTTTTTTTTGTTTATTGTCTGGCCTCTTCCCTCCAGCTGTCCATCACACACCTTAATATAATTCTGTGAGGGCAGAGAACTTTATTTTGTTTACAACTATACCCCAGAGCCTAGTTTAGTGCCCAACCATTGTTGATGCTTGATAAATATTTGTGGAATGTGTTATTATCATTTTCCAAAGCATTACTGTATTACTAGTATTTTTACCATGAAAAATTAATATAGATATAAATACAAAACAAAATCAATATTTAGGAAGCAGGATGTAGAATGAATTTCTATATTTCTACCTCTGATTTGATAGATTAAGGCTGATTATTGAAACTCTCATTTATCTATCACCTATTTACGTACCTATCTATCTGCATACATACGTGCATACAGGCTGCTTCAGGTACAGTTATTTCCCATTTGGGTAGTAAAATAAATTATTATCTAGATGTAAATAAATACTGTGATGTGAAAAATTTTTGAAGCATTAGACTGTATTTAAAATTCTTTGTTGTTAGGTGCCATCGAGTCGTTTCCTACTCATAGCGACCCTATGCACGACAGAACAGAACACTGCCTGGTCCTGAGCCATCCTCACAATTGTTATGCTTGAGGTCATTGTTGCAGCCACTGTGTCAATCCACCTCATTGAGGGTCTTCCTCTTTTCCACTGACATTGTACTCTGCGAAGCATGATGTCCTTCTCCAGGGACTGATCCCCCCTTACAACATGTCCAAAGTATGTAAGATGCAGTCTCACCATCCTTGCCTCTAAGGAGCATTCTGGCTGCACTTCTTCCAAGACAGATTTGTTTGTTCTTTTGGCAGCCCATGGTATATTCAATATTCTTCACCAACACCACAATTCAAAGGCATCAACTCTTCTTCAGTCTTCCTTATTCATTGTCCAGCTTTCACATGCAAATGATGTGATTGAAAATACCATGGCTTGGGTCAGGCGCATCTTAGTCTTCAGGGTGACGTCTTTGCTCTTCAACACTTTGAAAAGGTCCTTTGCAGCAGATTTACCCAATGCAATGAGTCTTTTTATTTCTTGACTGCTGCTTCCATGGCTGTTGCCTGTGGATACAAGTAAAACGAAATCCTTGACAACTTCAATCTTTTCTCCGCTTATCATGATGTTGCTCATTGGTCCGGTTGTGAGGATTTTTATTTTCTTTATGTTGAGGTGTAATCCATACTGAAGGCTGTGGTCTTTGATCTTCATTAATAAGTGCTTCAAGTCCTCTTCACTTTCAGCAAGCAAGGTTGTGTCATCTGCATAACACAGGTTGTTAATGAGTCTTCCTCCAGCTTCTTGTATTATTTGTTCAGCATACAGATTAAATAGGTATGATGAAAGAATACAACCCTAATGCACACCTTTCCTGACTTTAAACCAGTCAGTATCCCCTTGTTCTGTTCGAACAACTGCCTCTTAATTTATGTAAAGGTTCCTCATGAGCACAATTAAGTGTTCTGGAATTCCCATTCTTCGCAGTGTTATCCATAGTTTGTTATGATCCACAGAGTCGAATGCCTTTGCATAGTCAATAAAACACAGGTAAACATCCTTCTGGTATTCTCTGCTTTCAGCCAGGGTCCATCTGACATCAGCAATGATATCCCTGGTTCCACGGCCTCTTCTGAAGCCAACCTGAATTTCTGGCAGTTCCCTGTTTTTGAATGATCTTCAGCAAAATTTTGCTTGCATATGATATTAATGATATTGTTCTATAATTTCCACATTCGGTTGGATCACCTTTTTGGGGAATAGGCATAAATATCGATCTCTTCCAGTCAGTTGGCCAGGAAGCTGGCTTCCATATTTCTTGGTATAGACAAGTGAGCACCTCCAGAGCTGCATCTGTTTGTTGAAACATCTCAATTGATATTCCATCAATTCCTGGAGCCTTGTTTTTCACCAATGCCTTCAGAGCAGCTTGGACTTCTTTCTTCAGTACCATCCGTTGTTGATCATATTCCACCTTTTGAAATGGTTGAATATCGACTAATTCTTTTTGCTATAATGACTCTGTGTATTCCTTCCGTCTTCTTTTGATGCTTCCTGCATCGTTTAATATTTTCCCCACAGAATCCTTCACTATTGCAACTCAGGGCTTGAATTTTTTCTTTAGTTCTTTCAGCTTGAGAAACGCTGAGTGTGTTCTTCTCTTTTGGTTTTCCATCTCCAGCTCTTTGCACATGTCATTGTAATACTTTACTTTGTCTTCTCGAGAGGCCCTATGAAATCTTCTGTTCAGTTCTTTTACTTCATCAATTCTTCCTTTTGCTTTAGCTGCTCGGTGCTCAAGAGCAAAATTTCAGAGCCTCCTCTGACATCCTTCTTGGTCTTTTCTTTCTTTCCTGTCTTTTCGGTGACCTCTTGCTTTCTTCATGGATGATGTCCTTGATGTCATTCCACAACTCATCTGGTCTTCGGTCACTAGTGTTCAATGCATCAAATCTATTCTTGAGATGGTCTCTAAATTCAGGTGGGATATACTCAAGGTCATATTTTGGCTCTCGTGGACTTGCTCTGATTTTCTTCAGTTTCAGCTTGAACTTGCATATGAGCAATTGATGGTCTGTTCCACAGTCGGCCCCTGGCCTTGTTCTGACTGATGATATTGAGCTTTTCCATTGTCTCTTTCCACAGATGTAGTCAATTTGATTTCTGTGTGTTCCAGCTGGCAAGGTCCACGTGTATAGTCGCCGTTTATGTTGGTAAAAGAAGGTATTTGCAATGAAGAAGTCGTTGGTCTTGCAAAATTTTATCTTTCAATCTCTGGCATTGTTTCTATCACCAAGGCCATATTTTCCAACTACTGGTCCTTCTTCTTTGTTTCCAACTTTCGCATTCCAATCACCAGTAATTATCAATGCATCTTGATTGCATATTCGATCAATTTCAGACTGTAGCAGCTGATAAAAATCTTCTATTTCTTCATCTTTGGCCCCAGTGGTTGGTGCGTAAATTTGAAAAATAGTCGTATTAACTGGTCTTCCTTGTAGGCATATGGATATTATCCTATCACGGACAGCATTGTACTTCAGGATAGATCTTGAAACGTTCTTTTTGACGATGAATGGAACACCGTTCCTCTTCGAGTTATCATTCCCAGCATAGTAGACTATATGATTGTCCGATTCAAAATGGCCAGTACTGGGCCATTTCAGCTCACTAATGCCTAGGATATCAATGTTTATTTGTTCCATTTCATTTTTGACGATTTCCAATTTTCCTAGATTCATACTTCGTACATTACAGGCTCCGATTAGTAATGGATGTTTGCAGCTGTTTCTTCTCATTTTGAGTTGTGCCACATCAGCAAATGAAGGTCCCGAAAGCTTTACTCCATCCATGTCATTAAGGTCGACTCTACTTTGAGGAGGCAGCTCTTCCCCAGTCATCTTCTGAGTGCCTTCCAACCTGGGGGACTCATCTTCCAGCACTATACCAGACAGTGTTCCACTGCTATTCATAAGGTTTTCACTGGCTAATCCTTTTCAGAAGTAGACTGCCAAGTCCTTCTGCCTAGTGTCTTAGTCTGGAAGCTCAGCTGAAACCTGTCCTCCATGGATGACCCTGCTGTTGTCTGAATACCGGTGGCATAGCTTCCAGCATCACAGCAACACACAAGCCCCCACAGTACGACAAACTGACAGGCACGTGGTTGAAAATTCTCTTTATAAGCATTTAATTTTTTTTTTTATAATCTGTCTCAGTAGCAATAGTCAGTTGATTCTTATTTTCAATTTAATTGAATTTTATTGTCTTATTACATTGTAAATTACATGATATTATAATGTAACTAAATATTTGGGTATGAATTATTCATTAGTATCTGAAAATCAGTATAAACCTATACCTTAATATTTTGTATCATGAAAATACACTCCAACATAATACCAAAGTGGGAAAATGAATCTAGTGGAACAATGGAAAATTGGAAGATAAGTATAATTAAAAGTATATACCACATTTGTGTAACTGGGTATTTAAAGTATTTTATTATGCACACTTCTAAAATATTCAAGTGAAGTTTTAAGATGTTCATTATCACTGAAGATGTTGATTGCAGAATTAAACTACAAAATTAATAAAAGATGATTTTTTAACAAAATTATATAAAAATCTCTTAATCTTTTTAAGAATTGAAATTGTTAATAGTTCAAAGCATTTGAAAAAAGTTTATTTTATTTAAATAATGTACTGAACAGATTTTGTGTAATTCTATTTTCTATTTTTTCTTTCATACCTGTTTTTACCTGTTTGATCATTAATTTTTATTTAGTTATTACTGAGGCGTAGAATGAATCCATAATTATAATAAACATAAACTTTTCATGGTGACACTTGACAAGTATTGATTTCCATTCTTTATTATTTTGCAAGAATCTCATAAGAGTGGCTGTTAAAGAGGAAGTAAACTATAAATGAATTTCACCATGGCTTTCTTCTCTCTCTGCACTGGACATCAGTCCACATGTGCTTCCTCATAGCAGTGGGGTACACTTTGAGGCTTGAAATAAATGGGTAATTGAGCCTAATTTATTTTTCTGCAGCTTTAGACCCTAAAACTATTTTTAAGCACAAAAATATTTTCAGAGGTCCATGAACATTACCTAGCTGGAAGAAGATTCTGAAACTCTCTCTTTAAAAACACACTCATATATTTTTTCTCCTCAATCACTTATATTTAATTTTGATTCTAAATTTGTAAGTATATGTACGAACTTGAAACAAATAAAATCTTAGAAATATCAATAAAACATAATAATGCAGAGTATAGCCTGAAAGATATTTTGAAAAAAATATGAATACCATAGGAGAGATATTTGGGGTTTAGATTACACATTTTTTATTTAATTCAATTAGATATATATTTATTGGGCAATTTATTTGTGCATGGCATTGTGCTACGTACTGAAGAGATGATGTGGTCTCTGTCCTCAGTAAGAACGTGATACTTATTGCTCTAGCAAATTTATCTCTTGAATTGTGAAATTAACTCTGCTGAGAAAAATTTTACAAAAAGTTTATTTAAACCAAGAGGCTGTGAATGTTTGAAATTGGCTATGCACTAGGATAAACTGTGAGTGTCACTTGAGTGAGACTGTATTCTTTGGCCAGAAATTTAAAATTTGAGCAGTTAGGCATATTTAGCCTAAGTTGTAAGAGTTAGCTCACTTAATCTTCCTGAGGAATCAAGAGGAATGTTTGGGAAAATCTTTTGCCTGAAAGAAAAAAAAAATATGTGAAAAACACATTTACCTGAATTTTTAATTATCAGATGAATTTAGCTGAAGTGAGAATCCAAAATATCTTGTTAGAGATGGAATAAATGCGACAGCCAGTAGGAAGTAATTATCAAGCACAATAAAATAATTTATATAGAGAGAACAATTTTTCAAAACCCTCACCAAGTATCAGCAGTAGCTTGGTTAACTTATTAATAATCCTCCTCTACTTTGTAAAATTGTAAAATGTAAAATCAGGAATAGGAAAACAATACAGAATGTGATCTTGCTATGTTAAGGTAGAAAGATCAAAATTACTTAATAAAACAAAGAATTAGTAATAGAACATGTATAAAGACAAAGAAAGATAAGATGATATGACTGGCTCATCCAGATATGGGAAAGCCTACATTCAGTAACCCATGGACAAGAGCTGTGGGTTTGAGTATATACCTGGCTTGTCATGTGTCTTAGCACTCTCTGGAGAAACAGAACCAGTAAAATATATAAGGAGCCCTGGTGGTACAGTGGTTAAGTGCTCAACTACTAACAAAAAGGACGGTGGTTTGAATCTACCAGCCGCTCTGCCAGAGAAAGATGTGGCAGTTGTCTGTTTCCATAAAGATTTTCAGCCTTGGAAACCCTAGGGGGAAGTTCTACTCTCTCCTATTGGATCAGTATGAGTAGGAATCAACTTGACAGCAATGGGTTTTGGGTATATATATATGTATGGATATATGAAGAAAGAGAGAGAGAAAGAGAGGTTGATTTACTTCAAAGGATTGTCTCACACAATTGTGGGGGCTGGAAAGTCAGGCAATAGGCTCTATACTTCTCCTGGCTCACAGATTGTGGGTGTCAGCAAATTTATACCTGTAGAGTAGGCTGCAGGCTGGAGACTTCTGGAGACTTGCATCCCAAGACCCTTAGGTCAGGTGACAGGAAGAGTGCAGAGCTGAGAGAGGGAGTGCCACCAAAGTATCGACTTTATAGTCTGAAGGCAGACCACACCCTGAGGAACTCTCCTTTCACCTAATTGCATGATTACACTAGACTAGGTTACATCACAGAAGATGATTCCAGTCCACTCCATTATGGAACAGTAACTAGTCAAGAGCTTGGCAAAACCACTGGGAGTCATAGCCTAGCCACGATGATGCATAATATAACCATTATATCACTCAAGCAGCAATAACCCCTTTCTGGGCATCCAATTCATGACTGCATTGCTAATCAAAAAAAAAAGAAACCAAACCAAACCCGTTGCTGTCTAGTCAATTCCGACTCATAGAAACCCTGTGGGACAGAGGAGTGGCATTGCTAATTAGGTACCCAAATTTAAAATGTTTCTTCTTTAATCTTTAACAGTTCCTGAATATCATTCGTAGCTACACTATGGCCAACACACATCCACACACACACATATTACACACACATGCACACCGTACATGCCAACCAGGAAGTCCAACAAGCTGAATTAAAGTCCTCGCTGTGTTCTTAGCCTGCTGTGTGACGATGATCAGATAGATTGACCTCTTTTGACATTACATACTCATCTGTTAAGTAAGTGTATTGGGCAAAGTTTATCTAAAATAGTAGCTTTAACCCTGAGCTGGTTTGCATATGGTTATCCATGTTTTATCATGTCTGCAAAGGGGCCCCATGTGTGTATATGGCTCTTTCAGTGATGGTGAAAATTAAGAGCTTATATGTAACTTTTGATAAAAGCCTGTATACAATTTTAAGTGGAAAATATTGATTATTCTGTATACATATATCTTTTTTTAAATAAAATTAGTTATAATACTATAGTTACCAAAGTATATATACATAATTACTTTAAGAAATTATATGAACCATAAATATAGTTGCTATAAGAAAATATATAAATATAGTTACTGTATTAATATGTGGGAGAAAGACGTGGCAATCTGCTTCCATAAAGATTTATCGCCTTGGAAGCCCCACGGGGCAGTTCTACTCTGTCCTATAGGGTCCCTATGAGTCGGAATCAACTCGGTGGCAATGTTTTTTTTTCTTTTTTGTGGCATATATAATATAATTAGCATGCATAGAAACATATATGGTTACTATGAAAAATAATCAAAAACCAAAATGTTCAATAATAAAATGTTCTTAAAAATCAATAGCTCTGGAGAAGCAGCATTTTTTTTTTTTTTCAGAAAATCGGTTTTTATTTGCTCTAAAACTAGCCTAATTTTTTGTTTCTGAACAAAAATTTTACCATATGGGTGCTGTCAGCTTCCAGCAGAGATTCTATATGAGTTGATAAAAATAGACAAGCCCTTGGATATAGAAATATCCTCTCTGGTTTTTAATGTGGAAATTTGCTTAATAACAACTTAATGAGAATCAATTACATGCCAGGTACCGTGTGATGTATAATGACATAAAGACAAGTAAGAGAGTATCTCTGCCATTCATCACCTGGCCCTACTGATCACCATAACTTGTATTCAAATTTCCAATTACTCATAAACTTGAAATCCGCACTTGGTTATTGTAATCCAAATTTCAGTACATGAAATTCCATCTTTGTTTCCATAATTAGCTTAGTTTCCTTTATGCCTAAATGATTTTCAACTAATTGGAATCCCATTAATTCAAACAATTCTATTGAATATTAGCATTTGGCTAGGCTACGGGGATAACACCAGCTATGCTCATAAACCAGGTCTTCATGGGGAGAAAAAAAAAAAAGTCCTTACATTTGGTGTTTGCCAATTTTATGGTGTAAATAGTCCTTTCTGTTTTATTGTTAGTAGCTGTTAAGACTTATGGAGTCCCTGGGTGGTGCAGACAGCTAAGCGCTAGACTACCAGCCCAAAGGCAGGCAGTTTGAACCCACCCAGAGGCCTCTTGGAAGATAGGCCTTGTGATCTGCTTCTGAAAAGTCACAGACTTGAAAATTCCATATGTTCTACTCTGTGCACATGGGGTCGCCATGAGTAAATATTCCTGCTACCATGGTCAGTTTCCAGCTACTAAGAGTTTAAGAATCAGCCCGCAAAATTCTTGAATATTTAATGATCAGCTTGCACAAGCTGGATTTAGCTAACTCCAGCAGACCTCTGCATAAAACATAAACAAGTTATAGTCTTCTCAGCTTACTGAGAAGATCCAAGAAGACATCTTATGTTGCCATCACTTTAGTTAAAGTCTATGGGACTCTAAGGGGAAGGATTAAGTAGCTATAGAAGGCTTTAGAGGGGAGGTGGCATTTGAACTGTGTCTGGATGGATGAGTAGAAGTTCCCCAGTTTGATGAAGTTTGGGTGTTGAGGCAGAGCAGAGGTAAAAGTGGGGGGAAATTCTCACAGAAGAGGCAACACATGTCAAAAGAAAGAAAAGTGCAAAGCGAGTGAAATGTGTACATTTTGGAATAATTAATCTGATGTGACCAGGAAAAGGGGAGGGACCCTGAGCCAGACATGTATGGTGGCAGATGTGTATGGAAGGAGGGGATGTATGAGGGAACCTGGCCATGAGGATACTTGTCCACCATATTAAGGAATTGAATAGGCTTTGGTAACTGCCCCAGCCTAAACCCTTGAGTGACATGACTGGCTTTTTATTTAGAAAGAACACACACTCTGGAAGCTATCTAGAGGGCAGTCTGGAGGTAGGGAGAGAATAGTGGTAACAAGACCACTTAGGAGGCCATTGCAGGATTCTATGAGTGCAGTAATGAAGGCTTGAATGAAAATGTTAAGTTTGAGGTGCTTGTGAAGATCCTACATTATTTAAAAAAAAGAAAACCCCTAAGGAAATGTTTCCATGATCATGATAATGATTTTTAAGAACACACCCGTATTTTCCTCTATCTGATTTTCTTTTATATTTTCATGCCAGTACTTACTGTTGGCAGACATATCTTATGGTCAGCTCTTTCTCTGGGTAATGAAGATAGTAAGTTGTATGGCATGTTCTTTTTTGTCATACTTCTGTACAATCTTGCTTCAGTCAGCTGAATTTATATTTGATTTTTAAATGTAGGAACAAATCAATTGTGGGTAGAGGACAAGAGCAGAAGAGAAGCTCTGACTCAAGTGGACATTCTGACTAGTCCAGTGTTTACCAAATCATATATTTCATAGAAATTCAATGGTCTTGCCAAACACTGGTGAAGTTTTAATCTTACTTGAAAGGGAAAGATTTTATATAAAGGGCGACTGTTCTTTGAAAGCTGATCCAGTACGCAAAGGATCTGTGTACTTTTTTTGTCATACATTTGTCTCCCCTGCCTTTTCCTCAGAAATCTTGGTGGCATAGTGGTTAAGTGCTACAGCTTCTAACCAAAGAGTTGGCAGTTTTAATCAGCCAGGGGCTCCTTGGAAACTCTAGGCGGCAGTTCTACTCTGTCCTGTAGGGTCACTGTGAGTTGGAATCGACTTGACGGCATCAGGGAGGTATAGGCCTTTTCCTTGCTTTTACGTATTTCCAATGCAATGGCATTTCTTTATTCTCTATTTGAAGTCCACGGTGTCCTGGGGCGATGAGGATGTCAGCACACACATAGAGTTTCAAATTTATGCTTCTGTTACCTGATTATCGTGGCTTACAGCGCTGTACGGTGGTGGTAGTAGAAGTTCCGACAGAGAAGTTTTAAACTTCAGGCATCTGATTTTTTATTTCCTTACTGCACCTGCCAAACCAGAACACGGCCACTGTTTCTTCTATTAACAGCAATGTTAGTGGTGGGGAGAGAGAATCTGAACACCACTGGTATATTTGCTTGTTTGTAAAGGGGCTTTTCTGCTAAGGATAAAACACGTATGTCTGACTATAAAAGAGAGGTAAACACAAAACCTTTATATAAGGGACAAATCTTAAATCCAAATGAAAACTATTTCAAGGCCAAGACAATGTTAGAGCAATTAAACTGATGGAGTAGTGCACTCGGATGCAGCCACAAGCTGATGACCTTTTGTCCCCTATTTTTTGGACAAGTTGAATTAAATTTTTTTTTTTTTACAGCTATTAGATAGGCAAAGCATTGTACAACCTCACTCCCTCCCCGACTTGAGGGGTTCCATTCCTGCACTGCCTCACGTTCCACCTGCGGTCTGCAGGCCATTGAGTTAGCTACCCTTGGGAGTACCAGTGCTGGGATTTCCGAGCCAGATAGTGCTGAATCCAAACCTCGATTCTCCAAATTACCAGTGGCATAGTCTCTCAGGCTCTTTGCTTTATCTGTCACTTGAAAATCGTAGTTTTCAGTTTATATGGGTTTTGACAAAAACCTATTTTTATGGTTTTTTATAAAACTTAGTAAGATCACCGGTGAGACTGTTTGGCACTTAGAGGACACTCAGAATGGTACCTTACTTAGCAAGTATAATTATTCATAGATTCTACGTCAAATTGGAAGAATTTGGTTAGGATCCCTTGATATTCTCAAAGAGCTCACTTTTTATTTTGTTCCCTCTACTGCAAATTCCCTGTCCTTTCCCATTTTATATCACTTGTTCTATTATTTTACGAAGCTCTTTGAGCTATTTCAGAATATGGGGAGCCATTCTTGAGAAGAGTAATCTTTGTGAGTTCTCCTGTCTTCCATGCCCGTCATGGAACTGTCTCCAAGTTCAATATGCAACGTTTCAAAGACACCCCAAATGCACCATGGATGCTGTATTAGTATGGAAAATATAGCTCCAAAATTTTCAAAGCACAATAAGGAAGAGAAAAACAAAGTTAGCAAGTGGTAAGCCTTGACAAGATAATAAAGTATGTAGCAAACTAATTTCCAAATGAGAAAATTTATGTATAAGAAACTTAGAAAAAAAGCAGTACATAAGATAGCAATGAAAGAAGCTGTCCTGGGGACTGATCTAAAGGCCCAGGGTCATGCTGTGTGTGTTTTGAAGAGCACTACCAAACCCGAAAAGCAAACTTGTTGCCCTCCAGGCTATTCCAACTCATAGTGACCCTATAGAACAGAGTAGAACTGCCCCATAGGTTTTCCAAGGAGCAGTTGATGGATTTGAACTACTGACCTTTTGGTTCGCAATCCAATACTTAATTGCTGCTCCACCAGGGGGCTGAGTAAAATAGTTTTCTTTCTTGAGCATAGGTGGAAACTCGACTGTTCCTAGGTTGCTGAGTTTCTTTTTACCTCTCAGAACCAGTTCATTCTGTACTCCTTTTCCCTAGGGCTCCTGTGTCTTTCTAAACTAATTTCTTTCACTTTTACCCTTGGGTTATTTTCTTCTCCTGTCTTATTTTTTCTCGTGCCTCAGGGAGTCCTTTCAACATATCTCATGTACAATGAGAGACTCCGAAAACAATCCTCACTTTTGTTTTGCAAGAACTCCATCCTCCATCCAAATCGTCAGTTCTAAAATATGTTGAACTTCAGGTTTCTGCGTGTTTTTGGAGGGGGCAAGGAAGAAGGAAGACTTGCCAAGGAGATTTCAGAAGCATACAGGGCAGGTAGGTAAAGATGGGAGGAGACAGCAGGTTGTGGCTCCCTACTTCCCGGGTACAGTAAACACCAAGGGACTCCTGCTTCTTCCATTTGGATGACTTAGGGCTTTGATTCAACTGGCCCACACTCTGCCCAATCTTTCCTTTTGTTTGGCATTATTGTCTTTGGGTAGATAACACACTGAAGTACAAGACTTATGTACAAAGGAAACAGATACAGCAAAAGGAGTGTTTTATTGCTTTTAAAACCCTTTAGTTAGCATTGGCCTAAATGGTTTGCAAGCCACTTTTTACGCCTCTGGACCTCAGTGGTGGTAGGGTGTTATTCCCATTCTAAAGCATTTAGTGTCGAGATAGGCCCCTTTTGAAAGGCGTGAAGCTCAGCAGACCAGAATTGGAGCCTCCCTATTGTGCAGGTTGAGCAATTCTATCAGGTAACGCTTCTTGGATGTATTAGTTTTGTAAACTTTTGCCTTTTTCCCTTAATTTCTGTGAGATGAGCCTTGCAAGAATAATTATGGCTTTCCTGTGTGGTATTTAGGGAGCCTGATGGGTTTGTTTTGGTTTTTCTGTGTCATATTTGGAAAACCAGAGACGCCTCAGTAACCCAGTGGAAATGCACCCGCAATAAATCGTCTACCTCGGTTCTCAGTGGCAAACTGTCAAGCCACAGATGGGAGGCACCACGATGCCACTCGCCTCATTGGGGAATTGTAGTGCCAGGTCGTATTTTTCAAAATCCATATTATCAACTAAAAATTTAGAAACACTCAACTAGTAAGTATGCATTCCAATACTTGAAAACAAATGCCATCCAAAAAAATTTTTTTAAATAAAAATTTGGTAACGCAAGTATTTTAAGCAATTCTGTGGAAGCAGCGGAAGTTGGCTGCTGACTCTCCCACCCCTTGTGAACTTCTCGCTCTCGGGCATTGTGTCTGCATCAGGTGCACTCTTTGCTGGCCCCTGACTGGGCATGGGTTTTCCTTGCGTTCCCTTCCCCACGGCATTTCATTACAAGTCCTAGATCTTTAAGATTGGTTGAATTTAATCATGTTGTCATTTTCCACGAAAGACACTAATTATTTAAGGGCTGGGACTGAATCTTCTCATCTGGCTGTAATTTTCAGCACTGAGCACACTGCCCTGAGCATAGGAAATACCTTATAAATTTGAATTGAATTGAATAGCACTCTAGTTTTTGCTTTGGATAATGGTAAGTCCAAAGCCATCATGTTAACCCTTCTGTTAAAATTCCCCCTGTGCACTAAGGCAGGTATGGTGGTAAAAATCCAGGTTTTGGAGTCAGAGATAAGGTTTCAATAAGAAAGAAGTAAGTATTCAGTAGGGGTTTAGGTCTCGTCATCTGTGAAACGAGGTAAGGTCTTCTTCACAGAAATGCTGTGCAGAACGAGTTTCCTGTCCTGACATATATCCCAATCCAGGGAAGGTTTGTGTCTTAGCAGAGGAATCTGAGACAGGCCAATGCATTCGCAACAGAGGAATAATTCAAGGCTTTGTTCCAGGAACTCAGGTGGATTCCTGTCTTCAGACTTTAAGCACTTCATTTCTCTCCCAATTGTTTTTTTCTTATGTAACTATAGATATTAATTATAAAAATTGAAGTGTACGGCTCATGGTTTGCTGAGATATTTTCCTATATTTTCTACCCAGTGGGCCTAAAATCTGGCTTAGCTGAAAATAATTCAAGCTTCATTCTTCATTAAATTTTTCTGAGAGAAGACAAAGGAGCTAAGGAAGAAAGGTTGAGTCGCTAAACATAAGGTAAATCCCTGCATCACTGCCTACCCTTCTTAATTTTTATAAACCGCAAGAGCTGACTCAGGTTATACTATTACAGGAGTAGGAAACTACCCGAGTAGTTCCTGTTACCTTTCAGTGAAGTCCTGACACTCTAAAGCATAATCTTGCAAACTGTACTAAGAGTTAGGCCAGCTGATGTTATCCTTGACAATACTCATTGATATAGGAATGTTGTGTGACCGTTTTTATATTCACAGCTTGTATTTAAATCCTTGCTAGTTATTTACCATGGCCTTTGATTGCCTGAGCTTGGCATATTAAATTCTCTTCAGTGTTTGAAAAAGATGTTAACATTAAAAAAACAAACAAACAAACTGAATGTTTCCTGTTAAACAGAGCGACTACCCACTCAAAATTATCCGTCCTCAAGTTCTAGCTATTTTATTGCTCTTTTGACATTCTTGTATATACTTACCTGAGAGACAGGAGCAGGTTAAATACATCAGTTCTCTGCTTATGTAAATAACTCATTAAAATGACTTGAGAACATTAAGACCGACTTCCATGTTTAAAGTGGCTTTAAGGAGATTGAGACTTTAAAGTAAATTGACCCAGGAAGTCATTTTTATGGAGACAGTTGGGATTCTAATGCAGATACTGAAAAGGTTGTTAACCTAACCTGTAATCATGTAGTTTGGCTGCTGATAATTTATTGAACATTCTCGCAGAACCTTTGGTGTATAAGTAATCCCGTTTTCTTTTCACCCACAGTTTAGGTACTTTGGGAAGCACCTTCGCTACACCGGGCCATTCAGGTGAATTATCGCTGCAGGGCTTCAGGGAGTAATATATTTAATTCTTAACTCCCCATTCACTTCCTTCATCCCCTGGTAGCCACTAACCTTTATCCCCTGGTAACCACTAATCTTCTTTTGTCTTTTTGAATTTACCTATTCTAGATACTTTGTGTAAGTGAGCTCATAGAATATTTGTCCTTTTGTGTCCAGCATACTTAACATAATGTCTTCAAGGTTCATCCATGTGTGGCGTGTATTAGTACGTTATTTCTCTTTCTAGCTTCATAATGCCCCATTGTATCTGTATATCACATTTCGTTTACTCATTCATCAGTTGATGGAGTTTGGGCTGCTTCCATCTTTTGTCTAGTATGAATAATGCTACAATGATCATTGGGGTACATGTGTCTCTTTGAGTTGCTTCTTTCGATTATTTTTGGGTACGTTACCTAGGAATAAAAATTGCTGGGTCATTTGGTGTTTCTAAGTTTAAGCTTTTTAGGAACTGTCAAAGTGCTCTCCACAGGGACTACATCATTTTACGTTCCTGTCAGCAATGTGTGTGTATTCGAATCCACAAGGCAGTCCTTGGAAACCCTATGGGCCAGTTCTACTCTGTCCCATAGGGTCCCCATGAGTTGGAATCGACTCACTGACAACAGGTTTGGTTTTTTTGTTTATTTTAATGATGCTTAAGCTCTCGGCTGCTAATAACATAAAGGCACTCCTGGGGAGAAAGATTTACAGCCTTGGATATCCTATGGGTCAGTTCTACTCTGTCCAATAGGGTCGCTATGAGTTGGAATTGACAGCAACACACTTTTCAGGTTTAATGGCTAATGATGTTGAGTACCTTTTCATGCGTTTATTGACCATTTGTATATTTTCTTTGGAAAAAGGCCTATTCAAGCCCTTTGCCCATTTTTCAGTTGGGTTATTAGCCTTTTTTTGTTGTTGAGTCTTAAGAGTTCTGATATTAAATCATTTTCTGATATATGGTAAACAAATATTCGCTTACTGTCTGTAGCTATGTCTTCACTTTGTTGAGAAGGTGTCTCAATGTACAAAAAATTTTGATGAAGTTCAGTTTATCATTTTTTTCTCTTGTTGCTTCTGCTTTTGGTGTCATATGTAAGAATTAATTCATTGGCTTAAAGAAAGTCCTGAAGTTTTAACTATGTTTTATGGTTTTAAGAGTTGTATGGCTTTAGCTTTTATATTTAGGACATTGATTCATTTTGAACTAGTTTTTGAATGTGGTACGAGGTATAGGTCCAACCTTATTCTTTTATGTGTTGAGATTTAATTGCCCCAGCACTATTTGTTGAAGAGATTCTTTTCCTTGTTGAATGGATTTGCCACCCTTATCAAAAATCAATTGGGCATAGAAGTATAGGTGAATTTATGGATTTTCAATTCTATTCCATTGGTCAATATGCCTATCCTTATGCCAGCACTACACTGTTTTGATTATTGTAGCTTTATAATATGTTTTGAAATTAGCAGTGTAGGTTCTCCTACTTTATTCTTTTTTTTAATATTGTGTTAGCTAATCAGGACCCCTTGCAATTCTATATGGATTTGGGGATTGGCTTTTCCATTTCTGCCAACAAGGCTGTTGAAATTTTAATATAAATTGTGTTATAGCTGGCTTTATTTCTTTGTCAAACTAGCTAGAGGTTTGTCAGTTTTGTTGATCTTTTTAAAGAACCAAGTTTTGGTTTTGTTGATTTTCACTATTCTTTTTCTATTCTCTATTTCATTTATCTCTGCTCTAATCTTTATTATTTCCTCCCTTCAGGTTGTTTCAAACTTTGTTTGCTCTTCCTTTTCTAATTTCTCCAGGTATAACGTTAGGTCATTGATTTGGGCTCTTTCTGCTTTTTCAATGCAGGTGTTTACAGGTAGAAATTTCTCTCTGTGTACTGTCTTCACTGAATCCCATAGGTTTTGGTATGCTGTGCTTTCATTTTTATTAATCTCTAATTAGTTTCTGATTTTCTTCTGATTTCTTCTTTGACTCATTGGTTATTTAATTCTATGTTGTTTAGTTACCACATTTTTGTGAAACTTCCAGTTTTCCTTCTGTTATTAATTTCTATTTTCACTCCATTGTGGTTAGAGAATATTCATTGTATAATTTCAATCCTTTTAAATGCATTGAGGCTTATTTTGTGACCTAAAATCTTGTCTATCCTGAAGAATAATCCATGTGCACTGGAGAAGAATGTATATCCTGCAGTAGTTGAGTGAAAAAAAAAAAAGTGTTCTGTAATTGTCTGTCAGGTCTAGTTGGTTTACAGTGTCATTCAAGTCCTTTATTTCCTTGTTGATATTCTATCCATAATAGAATATGTGGTGTGTTAAAGCCTCCAACTATTATTGTAGAACTTTCTATTTCTCTGTTTAGTTCTGTCAGTGTTTGCTTCACATATTTGTGGCTCTGCTATTAGATGCATGTATATCTATAATTGTTATCTCTTCTTGGTGACTTTATCCTTTAAAAAAAAAATCATTATATAATGTCCTTCTTTGTCTCTTATAACAGTTTTTGATTTAAAGTTTATATTGTTTGATATTACTATAGCCACCCAGATCTCTTTTGGTTTCTATCTGTATGGAATTTTTCCCCATTTTTTACTTTAAACCTATTTTGAATTTAAATTGTGCTCTTTTAGACAACATATAGTTGGGTTATGTTTTCTTACCCATTCTGCCAATCTGTGCCTTTCGACTAGAGAGTTCAATCTATTCACATTTAAAGTAATTATTGATGAAGAAGGACTTACTTCTGCCATTTTGCTATTTGTTTTCTGTATATTTCATACTTTTTTTTGTCCTCAAATACTTCTCTTTTTTGTGTATTTAGTTGATTTTTGTAGTGAATCATTTTAATTCCCTTCTCATTTCCTTTTGTGTACATTTTTTAAAATAAATTTTCCTTACACTTACCATAGGGATTACCTTTACCATACTAAATTTATAAAAACCAGGTTTATGTTGATATCAACTTAACTTCAATAACGTGTAAAAACTCTGTTCTTGTTTTTGTTGTTGATATTACAAATTATAGCTTTATACTTTTTTTATGAAGTAACTTATATTTATAATAATGATATATACTTTTTTATATCATGTAGAACCTACAAAAATAGTTACAAACCAAAAATACGGAAAAACTGGCTTTTATATTTGCCATTGAAATTACCTTTACTGAAGATCTTTATTTGTTCATACAGCTTCAAGTTACTGTCTAGTGTCCTCACCTTTCAAACTGGAGGACTCCCTTTAGCATTTCTTTTAGGACAGGTCTAGTAGTAACAAACTCCCTCAGCTTTTGTTTTTCTAGGAATGTCATAATTTCACCCTCATTTTTGAAGGACAGTTTTGTTGGGTACAGGATCCTTGGATGGCAATAATATTTTTCTTGCAATACTTTGAATTTATCATCCCACTGCCTGACCACTCCTTTCCTCTCTTTTTTTATTACTGGAAGTCATGGTAGTCCATTAGCTTAATGGCTTTTCCAAACTATTTTTGTAGAAATAATTAGAAAAAAACTATTAGAAGAAGAAAATCTCCTGCAATCTTTGCAGAATGGCTGTATTCAGAGACAATACTTAACCTGACTTATACTGAGCTAAGAGAGGCACGTGAGGAGAAAGTTTAGGGTTATTTCTAGTCTTTCTGGACATGCATCTTGCCCTGGACATGTGTGTGAGTCTCTGAATTATATACACTTAGGTGCCTTTCCAAAAAACCAAACCAAACCCGCTGACATCAAGTCGATTTCCCAAGGAAGTTTTCTCATTTGGGTTGACCCTGGCATCTCAATTGCTCTCTTTCATCCCATAAGGCCATGGGCTCCTTAGTTCCCCTTATAGTCAACTGAGCTATGCCTGCTACTCTTCTGTCCTGAGTGACCTCCGGGGTGGATGAAACAGAGACAAGTACTTTGCTTTAGTCCTTTAGGTAGTCATTTGACTGACGTGAACAGAGAGTTACCATACTTTGTTAATAAAGTGCACTTTCCTCACTCCAGAACCAGAGGCCAAGATCTCAGGTTAGAAATGTGGCTGCTATTTCTATGTAGTTGTTGAGCAAGTTGGGGGTGGGACTCAAGTCAGTATAAAAGGGAAAAGTCTCGGAGTCTTCCTACCATCCTTCAAGCCTTTGCCCAATTGCCATGACCCCTGACTCTTCACCGGAGCTCTGATAACACTAACACTGTCATTTTTTGCCTCCCCCCCACAACAGCGTGGGATGACTGAAGCATGGATCTAGCTTCTTACGTGATCTTCTTGATTCCAGTCTCAGAGAATAATTTGTTCTTTGAGAAAATTTTGTTGAGTGTATTAGAAATTTCTTAAAAACCTCTGCACATAGTACAAAATTTTAGTGTCTTTGCATTTTTTTTCCTAGAATAAGTGATGTACTGCATTGAAGTCATCAATTAAAATTAATTGCAGCACTTAAAAAGCTTTTGAAATTAAACTTGGCCACAAAGTCTTTCCCAGTTAACTCTAGGTGAGGGATCCTTACCTTTCCCTTATCCCGTTTGTTGCCGAATTGCTTGTGAGTCTCCATTTTCACCTCCAACAAACACCTGGTAGGGTTCTTGTGTCTTTCTTGGCTATTTGTTTGCTGTTCCTTTGCCTAAGGATATAAATATTTCTTTCATGTTTGAGTCAATGTCTTCTCGAATTATAATACTTTAAAGAACAAACCTCATACAGCACGTATTTAACTCAATCCTTTCAGAGCTTCCTGATGAGAATTTCTATATCTGAGTGTTAAAAGGAAATCTGAGCTCATTCACCATTTCTGAAAGGCAGGAAGGTTAATATAAACTCCCCATCTCTTTAGACATTTCTTTTAATTACCTTAAAAGTAAACACACTTCCCCTTTCAGTTGTGTTTCTTCAATTAATGAGATAAGGGAGTAGTGTTTACAGGACATCAGCTGTTCCTCACTGATAGCAAGCAAGCTGCAGAAGCTACATCTGTAATTGGTTTTCTGATACAGCCTTAGCAAGCACACGTAAGAGTGAAGTTCATGGAAGGGATAAATGGATTTAGTTACCTTCACTCACTGCCTTCAAAGAGTGGTTTAATCATGTTTCCTTATAGCGGCTTCCCTTCCCCCAACCTTTTAGAGCTTCTTGATTTATGATACAGTAGTTGTGGCATTCCTAGAAAAGACAGAATTTCTCCTGTCAGGAAATGTGGCTCCCTGGTGACACTGCTTTAAAAGAGTAAATGAGATTCTGATAGTTCTGGAGTATCATTAAAGGTAAGGTCAAGGAAATAACCATTCTTTTTTTATTAACCATTGCATAACAATGAATATTCTAAACTGGTAAGTTAATTCACATGATTTATAGTTCAATATATAGAAAAAATTGTTTATATAGAAAAAATTAATGGTAAAACCTCAAAAGAAATACTTCATGGTAATATCACTTTTCTACAGCATTTAAACCACCCTTTTTACAAGCTGTATCATTTGCTATAATGAAGCAAGCATATTATTTATGTGGGTCCAAATAATATTTGAATGCCCTGAGGGCCATTTGTTTTTATCAGTGATGCACCTTTTTCTCTCATTCAGTGTCTAGAATTTGTTTCTTGATCTAACAAAGCCCGTATTCATTTACAATGAAATTCGTTGCTATTTGTTGACTATACTGGGTATCAGAGCCTTCTCATAAGTGGTTTGTTATCAAATACATAGTTAAATAAATCCATGTATAGGCCCTTACTCTTTAAAAAAACTTCAGTGGTGTTGAAATTTGTTTCAAATTTTATATATTAAGGTTATTTGCACGTATTAAAATTATTTATCTCATTAATTTATGCCTAAATAGCAGTAATTTTGTGTGTGGGATACAGAGCTGAATAAAACATAGAATTTGTTTCTTAAGAAGCTCATGGTTTAGAACAGAAAATGAACTAGAAAATGAATCATTGCAAAAAAGTGTGGCAAGTAATATAATCACCGTATGCACACTTACCAAGATATTGCAAAAGGGGTGTAAGCTTCTCTTTAATAACATTGAGACCAACACTTTCTAGGTGTTTTTTCATCTTATCGTGAACTTGTTAAGGTCAGTTGCTGGTCACAGACATCAGTGAGAAAAGATAAGCTTTGATAGGCAACTTCAGGAGTCACAGCCCAGATTCAGAATCTCAAAGTGGCTTTTGCCACTTCTGTGGTCAGAAAAGCATAACGATCAGATAAAAGCCTGCATCCCATTATTGCGATGCAACTCGGAAAAGTCACAACCATCTTCTGGGAGGAATGAATTTAGAAAATGAAGAAGGGTAACTTCAGCCCTTTGTAGGGAAAGCAGGCACTGGGCAAACCTTCACATGTAAGACAGTTCTGTGTCTTTCCCTTTCTACTGGTAATAAGGAGTTATGGTGGCACAGTGGTTAAGAACCTGGCTGCTAACCAAAAGGTTGGCAGTTCAAATCCACCAGGTGCTCCTGGAAACCCTATGGGGCAGTTCTCCTCTGTCCTATAGAGTTGATATGAGTTGGAATTGACTCAATGGCAATGGTTTAGTGGTAATAATGGCCCTGGACCATGTAACAAAGGCCTGAGTAAAGGTATTTTTAATTTATAAATGTTCTATCTAATTATATTTGTCACTTTCATTACAAGTCATTTTATGGGGGTATTTAATCCTAAATATTTTATTTTCATGTGTGTTATAGAAAACGAGAAGATACCTCTTAGATATAGTTCAGATGACTCAAAATTTTGGATTTTCTATAACTTGAGTTTTGTTCTTTGCAATAGATAGTTAATCTAGTGTTTTTACATTTTAACACATTGTTGTAATCTCATAAATTTTGACTAATGAAATCCACAATATATGTAGATTTTCTTTGTGGGTATTATACCACCAAATAAGCAGTGCATTGCACACATTTTTGGCATACAACTTTAAAAGATGCTCTGATACAGAAAAATGCCACATGGAGAGACCAAATGTAATCAGGCGGTTTGACCTGGGAAACGATTTAGATGAACTCAGGAGATTTCCTTTCTCTCACTTTTTCTATGACAAACAGATGTGAAATACCTTCTGAACAAATTATAAGCCCACTAAGTGAAGTAACAAGTTTGTAGTTTGGTAAACTAGGAGTCATAATTGTATTAGACGGATAAAGAAGGAAAGCTAGAGAATAAAACCTTGATGGAAAACTTAGTTTTCTTAAAGGAAGTTCTATGGCACTCTTGTTATTCCTGAAGAACCTGTCATCTGAAAGACTCACATTGCAAATGACATGACACTCATGTTTATACACATTAAAAAGATTAAGACAGAGACAAATTTTATGAAATCTGAAATGTAGTTCTAGGAGTCCAGGTATTTCATCCTCTGTGAATGAGAACCAGACTGTTCTGTATTTTTCCCCAGAGATTTATCTGGCTCCAAAGGAATATAATGCTGTGTGCTTTAAATGATTGGTCTTAGTGTTGACTTTCAGACAGGTAACCCTGGTCACACAGTGGCTAAGTCCTGCGGCTGCTAACCAAAGGGTCAGTAGTTGGAATCCACCAGGCGCTCCACAGAACTCTATGGGGCAGCTCTACTCTGTCCTATAAGGTCACTATGAGTCGGAATCGACTCGATGGCAACATTTTTTTTTTTCAGATAGGTGAGAAGTTTGAGACGTAACAGGGAAGGACAGGCATGCTTCATGCACTGTAGGCATTATATTTGCTATCATGCCTGTGTGAGATATGTTTGTTACAAAATGCAAATTACAAAATGAAATCTGGGAAAATGTTTCAAGCCTATCTCGAGCATATGGTATTGTACCTGTTGCAAACATTTAATATTCAGAAAGAAAGGAGACTTAAGATAACCACTCTGAAAATACTGTCTGTGAGTATCAGGATGATAAATTTAGGCACATTTATTTCTACCAAAGGCTGATCTTGTCCATGAAAATGTCTTAGAAATCCTGAAACTGTTACCCTTTACGTAGTCATTTCATTGAAAAAGGAGTAAGAGAAATGGTTAAGAAAAAAGATAGATGATAATAAGCGGAATGGAACGTTGGCACCACAGAAAGCAAACCGTTAACTTGAAGGCAGCGTGTGGCTGCGCACACATCTATATAGGGATCAGTGAGGCGACAGAGACAGTGAACACCTTTCCGGAGGTTATGATCTACCATATTCTCAGGCAAATAACACGTGACTTCTATGTTTGTTTGCCAACCACTCCGTGCCCCCCAAAGTGTTTTTGCAAGTATGCTATGCTTTTTTAACTACAACATGTAAAACAAAATTGGCAGAGCAGCACTTCTGAAAATACCTCTGGGGAGGAGGGGTTGGCAAACAAATGTAGAAGGCAGGCATTATTTGCATAAATATATGGTAAAGAAGCATCCTTTTACCTCTTTTTCTTTTTATCTATTAAATAGTTTCGTTACGTTTCCCCCTTTTTAAAAAAAACAATAAATTTTTTCTTTCCTTATAAAAAGAAGCCTGGCAAAGATCGTTTGGGTGTATTTTCTGTTTTGGTATAAAGACTTGTCACAACTGTATGAGAGAACAAAGTGGTCACTTCAAAACCTCTAATTAAAGACTTAGTTATGTGTCTCCTGTTGTCAAAAAAGACCCTCAAATCATAAAAGCAGACCATGACTCTTGTAGTGCTGGGCTTGAATAATGGAAGGTGTGTGAGTTTATTGAGGAAAAAATTTTGTATTCTCTGTGTGAAGCAGGTATGGAACATTAATGAACTGTACGCAAGTTTATTATGCTTCTTACTTGATTGCACTGTTTGTGGATATAATTTAGAGACGGGATGGGTAAAGCGAATGTGGCCAATGTCAGTATTTGACGGATCTGTGTGACTGGTGTATGGGAGTTATTTGTATTATACTTGAAACTTTTCTGTGAATCTGAAATGATGTCAAAACAAAAACTAAAATGAAACAAAACCAAAAGATGAGGGAAATGGTTGAGTCTGGGGTACAGCGATGGCAGAATTAAAGGTGTAGGAAAAAGTGTGCCCCAATTTATTTGTGGGTACCTGGCTAAACTTGGCATGGAAAAATACAGACCGAGGATTCTTTCTTTTCTGCATCTTCTATGAAGCGCACCACCATGGAATTAGAATATCAACTTTTCTACATAAGAATAAAACCCATTAGTTTTCAACCTCATATTAAAGTGAATGGCTCTATATGCTGATAATTATACCTTTAAACAAGACTAAGATTTTCTAAATATACGTCAGTAGACAACCTTAACAATTTTTAAATTTTGTATAACATTTCCAAGACCCATTTCTCTATTATTTCTTTTTTAAGGTTAAGTTTTCTTTTTCTCTGTAGCTATGGTGTCCAAATTTTCCATAAGTACTAGAGGATTTACCATTTTTAGTGGCTCAAGCAAAATGTAATAATAGTTACAGTATATCTACCACCTATTGAGCACCAGGAATCCCTGGGTGGCGCTAACCACTAGTGTCCTCAGCTGCTAACTGAAAGGATGGAGATTCAAGTCCTCCCACAGGTGCCTCAGAAGAAAAGCCTGGCAATCTACCACTGAAAAATCTGTAGAGCACGTTGGTCTTAGTCATCTAGTGCTGCTTTAACAGAAAATAGAGCAAGTGGATGGCTTTAATAACGAGCAATTTATTTCCTCACAGTAAAGTAGGGTGAAAGTCCAAATTCAGGGTGTCAGCTCCAGGGGAAGCCTTAATTTCTCTGTCAGCTCTGGAGGAAGGTCCTTGTTCTCAATCCTCCCATGGTCGACGAGCTTCTCAGGCTCAGGGACCCTGGATCCAAAGGACTCTCTCTGTTCCTGGTGCTGCTTTCTTGGTGGTATGAGGTCCCCGACTCTCTGCTTGCTTCCCTTTCCTTTTATCTCTTGAGAGATAAAAGGTGCAGGCCACACCCTAGGGAAATTCCCTTTACGTTGAATCAGGGATGTGACCTGGTAAGGGTGTTACAATCCCACCCTAATCCTCTTAACATAAAATTACAATACAAAATTGAGGACAACCACAAAATACTGGGAATCATGGCCTAAACAAGATGATAACACATGTTTTTGGGGGGACATAATTCAATCCACGACAAAGTTCTACTCCGATACATGTGGGGTCACTAAGAGTTGGAATCAACTCGGTGGCAGCAGGTTAGTGTGCACCCGACATCTCGCATTCATGTATTGTCATTTATTTCTCTTTATAGCGCTGCAAAGAGAAAACAAACAACTTAAAGAGATTATGTGGTTTTGTATCAACCCACTGCTGTCAATTCTGACTCATAGTGACCCTATAGGACATTTCTAAGGAGCAGCTGGTGGATTCAAACTGACAACCTTTGGTTAGCAGCTGTGGCTCTTAACCACTGTGCCATCAGGCTCCAGCATTTTGTAACAAGGGGATGGTAAGCAGGGGATAAGAATGTGAACCCAGCATGGTCTGTGTCCAAGGCTCTAGCTCATTCTGCTGTACTTGTCAGGGTGACCTAAGTGACTGCTTTGTGTGGTACAAATCATTGACGCTTCCTAAGGGAGTTCAGTAATTAAGGAAATGAGGAAAATTCCAGGAATGATTGTATCAGAGTCGAATTTGTTTGATGTTTGATTTCTGACAGCTTTTAAGCTTCCCTTCTCTATTCTCCCCTTCTGCCTCACATCTAGACAAGATGATAAAATGCCCAGGTTCCTTTGACTCCAGAGGAAGCTCTAAACCACACAAGGGAACTTGCACCTCAGCTCCACCCTTAACCGTCATCAACCCCCCGAGCCAGCCTCCTTTCTTTGCTCTCTCAAGCCACTGAGATTTTTTTTTTGTGGCGGGGGGGTGATGAAGTCTGTCCTGCTCTCCTCATTAGCCTCATTATGTGAGTAATAAACTTTCATACCCTCTTGGGGTGTATGTGTGCGTGCTCACACGTGTGTGTGTGTGTGTGTGTGTGTGTGTGTGGTGCTATAAGCCTTGACATTGGAACCAACTGTTGGGTGGAGATCTATTTCTTAAGGGTGGTTTCAACAATGATGAACTACTGATATTTTAAACAAATATGTCCTAAAATAGTATTTTAAGTTTTATTTAATATTAGAGCTATAGAATATAAACTGTCTTTCAGATGGAGCCTAAAGTTAGTAGGTATATAGTCAACATAAATGTGTAAAAATTTTCTATTTGTGTTGCATCTAATAACATCCACATTGTCCAGTAACTAGGCAAGTTCCTGCTTTTATTCCCAAAGATACAGAGATTTTTGGTCCGTGTACTCAGCTTAGAATGCACTTCATGTGAAAATAACACAGTTACAAAAACACATTTGGTGTGTGTTTTCTCTTGGAGCGAATATATGCTTCTTTAGGGAGCTTAGAAATGATTATGAAAACAGTATAAAATCTGTTAGTATTCTATTATGGTTTTATTTTATACCTTCATTCTTAATACATTTTTTGCATTCATTACTGACTTTTGACTATGGGTGTGATATAAAGAAAACATAAAAGCATGAAGTACTGGTTAGAATTTTTAGTTTAAAAAAAGTTACTTTAAAGTTTCTTTAGAATAACATCTTTCCCAATTAAAAGGGTCAATAAAGTTAGATTTAAAAAAAAATTTTTTTAAATCCATACTCAGCAAAAATAAATTCTCTCCAATTCTATGAAGCAAAAACAAATAAACTTTCATACATTCTTTGCTTTGGCGTTCTCATAAAAACATGTTTGTTCTTTAAAGAAAAAATGATCGGCAGAATGAGAAAGTACGAAGTAGAATTTTATACAAAAATGTAACTGCATCTCGCAGTATTAACAGAAGTCCTGCAATAAAATTCCTGTGCCGCATTCAAATATTAATCCCAATAAAAAGAAACACTAGTTTCCACAAGCACTGTACTAGCCGTCTGCTCAACTCTGCCCCCGCAGTGGATGATACTGTCCACTGCCCTGCATTCACATGAACGAACAAATATGGCCCCTTGTCTGCTCAAGCAGAGAGTGGGAAAGTCCCTGAGGAGAACGTCCCACGAGTGTGAGCATGCAGCTGTGCACAAGCACTTAATTGTTGTTCTCCAGGTGTATTTTCCAAGGGCTGACATGCACAGTACCTGTATCAAGCAAGCTAAACAGAGTCAATTTCTCCCCTCTGAGATTTATGTTATAAATCAGCCCGTAAGCAAATGTCTGTACTTTAAATGGGGTAGATCGGCATGAAAATATGTAAATACTGTTTATCAGGGTGGAAAGTTTTAATACTTTACTTCATTCTTTGCTAGATACATTTCCACCCAAAACCAAAATACAGCGACCCTATAGGACACAGTAGAACTGCCCCATAGGGTTTCCAAGGAACGCCTGGTGGATTCGAACTGCTGACCTTTTGGTTAGCAGCTGTAACACTTAACCACTGCACCACCAGGGCTCCCTCTGCCCAAGAGAACAGTGTTATTTACATGTACCTGCAAAGTATGTAAAACATTAAAGAGGTTGGAATAATATAAAGCCGACCAGCAGCCATGAATAATATTCATTTACTCATTTGAAATTGTATTAAATGATTATTATTAATTTCTTAGATGTCCGAGGACAAATGAAGTACAAGGTTCCTGGGCTCTAAGAAATAACAACGGAGAAGAAGAGATAGACATCTAAACACATAATTACAGTGTGAAGTGACAAGATCAGTAATAGAGCTGTGTATCAGATGCAGTGGAAGTAGTTAGCGTCCCCCTAATGGCTCAAGGAAGATGAAGAAGAAGACCTTTAAACTGAGGATAGAAGAAAAAGAGCCGGGGAACAGGTGAGAAGGAGGTGGGGCACATGTCAGAGTAAAGGGCATGTCCAAAGCACAGAAGTACAGAAGAACTTGGTAGATTCTGCACGGTGTAGTGAGAACAAACTGGTTGGCAAAAGTGCTGGACTGAGATTGCATAGGATAATGGAGGCGTGATGGGGATGACTGGACCATGGAGACGCATGTATGTCATAGTTTCTGTGTAAGGAATGGAAAATTTATCAGTCAGCGTTTGATACAGGAACTAGAAAGAACTCCAGGCATTTTAAGCAGAAAAGGATTTAGTACAGTGAGTTACCGATTGGCAAAATTTTGGCAGGTCTAAGGAGTGGGTCTGGTTTTACAACCTATTGGGTTTGGTCTATTGGAATGACACTCAGAACAATACAGAATGAAATAATAGAGCCACTGTCTCTGAGGCCACCATACTGGAGCTATGCTGGAAATAAAAAAGATGCTACCCCTGCTTCTCTATATCCAGGAGTCTGCATAATGGACGCTGGCTGGTTACAGGAGGAAAATTTCCTATTTCCACTAGCACAGTACCAGCACCATCCAGGTCCTTCAGAAAGACGGACTCCAATCACTTCTGCTTTCCAAATTTCTCATGGGTGGGTCACATCCAGAATCCCAGTATCAAAGAAGTCTGAAAAGCGTAACTTTTGGCTTTCCGACGTTCCCAAAGAGCGAGAAGGTGCAAGGGAAGTTGAGTGAGCCAACACAGAGTATCTGGCAGAAAAGCTACTAAGAATTTTAAGCAAAAAAAATTTATATTTGAAGTCTTTAATTCTTATCTCTTGTCCAGTCAGTATAGAAATATGGGAATCACAGCAAGGATGTAAATTAAAGTAGACAAATTTTGCATTTCAGACTTGAGTGATTGTTTGCAATACGGCAATTGGTTGCTAGGAAGAAAATAGAAATGGTCTTAAACTGAGTAGCGAAAGCTAAAGGAAGGCGGGAGATTCTGAGAGCCCTTTGAAGGAGGAAAAGGAGGCTTCTTAGCACACAAAGAATGGTAATTCATTTCTGCCCTGGGGAAATGTGTGAAAGAAGGAAAGGAATTGGAATTAGGAATAGAAAATGTCAGGAGTTGTGAAAACAGATTTGCCTGCCAGCGTGACATTGTTATTTGAAAAGGCAAAAGAGCAAGATGAAATTGAGCAATCCTTGGTAGGCAAATGCCACCATATGCAAGAGCCAGTGTCTTTGCACCACGAAGGTTAGATTATTTAAACCAATCCATGGGGGGAAGACACAGGATATCACCCAGGTCCATGGAGCTGGGACCTGGAAACACCAACACCTTTTATTGAAAGAATGTGTCAGCAGGAGGGGAATGGTCAGCAATAGGGACCTTGAATCCAGTGGCCTCATGTATAAAGAACACTAGAGAAGCATTCTCTCGGTGCCCCTGGAATGTTGCAGTTAACCTTCCCCAAACTCCAATGATATATACACATATCACTAGTTTTCCTTTGCTTTGATTCCCAAACCATTAAGTCTTTGATAAGCAGTTGGGACTTCCAAGCATCTTACTATCAGGCAGTGTATGTATCAGATAGGGATGAAAAGCTGAAATTGCTATTATAAATATATACACTTACATTATGTTCTGTACATACATTTATATGACGTCAATGCCAAAGGATCTGCCAACTATGGTTATACAGTGTTCTGGTGTCCATAAAAAGGAAGCTGAGATTCAGATATCGGAACATATTGAATGGGCCCAGTACCAATGTTCTAAACAACGGCTTCCTCTCCTGCAACTGTGAAGGGGCTCAAGGTGGACTTAGAGATACTGTGTTATCCTTAAGTCATAGTTAAGCAAATTATTTCTCCACGTGCTCTACCTAAGTAGGATTTACCCATATTCTTGGTAGGAAAGGAAGTCTGGCAACTGTCTACTGGAATAGAAAGTGAGGTAGGTGGAAGAATGTCATCTCTCGGCCCTAGTTCCCTTGTATAATTCCCCAAACACACCCGCACGGGATGGCAGTGATTTCTTCACAAATATTCAAGGTCTATAATTGTTCTCTTTTTGCCTAATTCTCTCTGCACATCTTCATTGGGATAGAACCTGATGGATGGATCTCCACAGGATCTGTTGGAGACTTTCACATGCATTTGGCAGAACTGTATAAAAATGAGCATCGTGTTCTCTGAGTAACTAAATTTTTCTTCTAGAGTCGATGCTAAATTATCCAACTGCTTGATGGGTGTTTTCTTTGATTAGCCTCCTCAGAAACTTTACTGATACTGCCCTGTATCATGGTTCCTCCAACACAGACCATTCACTCTTCGTTCACCTTTTTATAAAAAAAAAAATGTTCACTGAGTTTGCTATTAGCAGGGCACCATGGGCTGTGGCAGACAGAAGAGACTTAGAATCTGGTATGAAACATCCTTACAACTAGAGGAGAGAAATAAGGTAGGAATAAAATAGCCCTTAGATGAAGATATTAAGGAATAACAAATGTCACAGACAAAGCATGGAAGGAACTGCTACTTCCACTTAAGAAACTAGGAAAGCTTTCATGTCTTCTGAGCCGTGAAGGATGGGTACCCTCTAGACCAGCATAGACATGAGTGCTGGTAAAGGCCCAAGAAGAGCATGAGTCTTCCGTGGGGAGCAGTGAATGAATTATTTGGTTAATGCAGGAAAAACAATCATGAAGACTTTGGGGATTTTGCAGGTGGGTGTGTTTGTTGCTGTTATTTGCTCAGAGAACATGACTGTGAGGCATTGAATGATGCTTCAGCGAAATGCTTCAAAGTAGCCCAGCACAAAACCATTCAACATATGCCACGTAAGCCAACCGAGTATGAGAGACACACCTGAGTTAATTCCTGTGCCAGCTCACTGCATCGCCACAGCACGCTGGAGTGAGAGTCTGAGCCAATATAGTTTTCTCTAAACCACAATCACCTTTGGATGGTGCTCGTAGCATCCTGGGCTGAAAGCAAGACTTGGAGAGAACATCTGGACAGCGAACAAGACTCTGGAGTCAGACTTCCTATGTTTCAGTTCTGGCTCAACCCCTATTAGTTACGTAGTCCTGAATAAGTCATTTACTTTCCCCAAATCTCATCTGCAAAATGAGGATAATAGTGGCACCTAACTCAAGAGATTATTATGAGCAATAAACGAGTTAATAAATATGAAGTGACTGTCACATAGTAACAGCTCAATAAATGTTAGCTGGGATGCTGGTGATGGAGATGATGATGGTGTAGGGTAGTGGTGGGTGCTGGTGGTTTAGCAGACATTTCAAACAGATATGGACCAGCCTTAAGATTTGTGAAGTCAGCTGGCTCACTTGGGGACCCCCGATTGTGAATTAAGCCTTCTAGACCCATTTTACTTCCAGAAACTGCACCTAGATTAAATGCTGTCTCTTGAAGCTCTAAACATCACTTCCCTGAATGGGCTGGGTTGGAGGTTACTGTGCTACTCCAGATGGCTCTCCCGATAAGCCTGGAGCAAACGAATCATATAATGCCCAGGAGATGGGAATATTAATGAAGAACATTAAGGATGGATCCAACATTCAGTGCTTACATTGCAAATTTTTTCTGTTTGTTTTACTTTAGGACATCTATAAAATATTTTATTTGCTCATATGATAACAAATGTCTTAGATATCCTTTAAGTTAAAACTCAAAACTTATCTTGACCACACACATTATTATATATATAAAATACTAAAAATAAAAGTGTACATTTTCATTTTTCATCAAAGGCATGGAATTTTATGGTGTAGATATATCATAACTTAACAGAATTTCTGCTTCATTGACATCTGAGTTATTTCTAGTCTTCTGCTGGCAATATGTTGGTGAATATATGTGTGTGTGTGTGTGTGTATATGTATATATGCTGTTGTTAGGTACTGTCGAGTCAGTTCCGACACACAGTGACCCTATAGGACAGAGTAGAACTTCCCCATAGGGTTTTCAAGGAGTTGCTAGTGGATTTGAACTGCCAATATTTTGGTTAGCAGCCTAGCTCTTAACAATTACACCACCAGGGCTCCTACGAGTGTGTGTGTGTGTGTGTATACAATTAGTAACCTGATTAATAGTCTTTGTAGAATAGAATCTTGATGTTTAACTTATATAAGACTTAAGACGGAGGAAACAAGGTATATGTAACTAATACCTTATACTTTTTGCAATATTTTTTGAAAAGGCTTGGGATTTTCTGGTTATAGATGAAAGATACTGTTATTTGCTGCTTCTTTTCATCTTAAATGAAATTCTAATGAACTATGGGTGCAATAAATTAATAATTTGAAGGTGAAGAAGCTTCAGAAACAAAGTTTGGACAGATTTCTGGTATTCTCTCTGAGTGTTAAATAGACTTAACATATCCTTTGTTCTTTTAAAATTTTTTTTTTTTACCCACAGGGACAAAAAGGAGACCCCATCAAATCCTCCGTCCCCTCTCCTCATGGAGTTTAGGGCTCAGTCATTCAGGAACAAGGAAATTTGAGAACAGGAACAACGCTTCTTAACGTGCTCTTTTGTCACTGAGTTAGGAGAAGATTTAATAAAATCGCTTTAACCATTTGTCTATCTGTCATGTCAAACCACTGTAATGCTTTCTCTTGATGACAGTAAAACTAAGAATTATGGACTACAGTATCTAGCTTGGTAATTTTTTTAAATGAAAATTTTATCAGTAGCTTCCTGCATGGACAGAGTAATGAAAAGTTGCTTCATCTAAGTCGCTAAGAAACTGCAGACTATAGAAGCCAAAGACTTTGAGATTTTCCATTGTTCCGTTCAGTAACTTAAGAATTTAATAATTGTTGGAAAGTATGGACATGTTATCTGCCTATGGGCTTCCCACTCCTTTTAAAGACGTTTAAGTGGAAACTTCTCATCTGTATATTTTCTTTAGATAAGTTCCCCTGGATGGAATTTTTTTTCTTTTCTCATCAAATACCTTACTAGTTCCATGATTCTTGTCTTTGAAAAATGAAGAATGTTAGAGCTAAAGGCACTGTACCATGTAGTCATTTAGTCAGGCCTCTCGCTTTAAACTGGGGAACATGGTCTACAGAGAGGTTAAGAGACAATGATTCTCTGTATTTTAATTCATGTTTTATAAGGTTGCTTAACACTTAATCTCCAGTGATACAATGTTGGGAATATAGTATATACTTAAACTATATTTGAAGAATGTGGACATTTCTGTTCAAGGTCACATAGGGGCAGTATCAATGACAGAGCCTGGGTGAATTCTAGACCTACTGGCCTCTAGTCAGGGGTTCTGCAACTGAATGCTTCCTTCCAGGTTTTATTTTACTTGGAAAAAGAAAAAAAATACATTCTATTTTTTTTGTTTCCCCTGTAAATATATGTGTATATACACACATACATACATGCATAATTTAAATTTAAATGCTTCCACAAATAGTAGCCAAATATTCTGTTTTAAAACTGCCTTTCAAAATCCCTGATAGGTATCAACATGAGAGTAAGCAAAGGATTCCCCATCTCCAATGAATCGTTAATTAGCACACAGAAAATTAATAATTAGCAAAACATGTTAGTAACAATCAAAAAGAGAATTAAAGAAAAGAAAAAGAACAGAAAGAGATTTTAGCCCAACTGAGGGAAAGTCCTAACCTTATCTCTTATCCCCTTATAGGTGATACTAGGGCTATCATCAGAATCAAGGAAAAGAAAATTTTCCAAGGACTCACACTGAACTGGTGTTCAAGCTGAAGACCAACTGTCCTCAAGGGAAATAGAGCAATTCCTAGCAGAGAATATTAAACTCACAGAATACAATCAGGTTTACCAAAAACCTCCTGTTAACTAAACTTAGCTTTCCCCTTCTTAATTTTGCCCATTATAGCTTCAGTCTAGAGACATCAGTGGCTCAAAGGAAAAGACAAACAGGTCTCACCTAAGAAGATAAGGGTTCAGAACACCCAGTTTCAGCTCAGATATGTAAAGCACTTGGAAGTCATCGTGTCCTATAGATGAATAAGAGAAAGACTTACATTGTGCTTCTCATAAGAAACCATACGAGCAAGGAGAGAACGGTAAGATATTTACAGTGTTAAAAGACAAAAACTACAACCTAGGTTTTATATATCCACTGAAGTTATTCTTCAAAAATAAAGAAGAAATATTTATTCAAATAAACAAAAACTTAGGGGATTTACTGCCAGTAGACCTGTCCTGCAAGAAACATTAAAATAAATTCTTCAGGGAGAAGAACAATGATATAGGTCAGAGATGTGTTTGTGCGTAAAGAAAGAGCATAGTAGAAGGAATAAAGGTAAAACCATGTATTTTGCTTACTCTTAATTGATATAACAGATAGCTGTTTGTTTCAAGTAATAATGTGGTTGTTGTTAGGTGCTCTCGAGTTGGTTGTGACTCATAATGACCCTATGTATAGCAGAATGAAATGCTGCCCGGTCCTGCACCATTCTCACAATCGTTGTTAGGCTTGAGCCCATGCTTGCAGCCACTGTGTCAATCTATCTCATTAAGGATCTTCCTCTGTTTTACTGACCCTCTACATTACTGAGCTTGATGTTCTTCTCCAGGGATAACTTTGTCCAAAGTACATGAGACAAAGTCTCGCCACCCTTGCTTCTAAGGACCATTCTGTCTGTACTTCTTCTGAGACAGATTTGTTCGTTCTTCTGCCTATCCCTAGCATATTCAATATTCTTCTCCAACACCATAATTCGAAGGCATCAACTCTTCCTTATTCATTGTCTGGCTTTTACATGCATATGAGGCAATTGAAAATACCATGGCTTGGGTCAGGTTTATCTTAGTCCTCAAAGTGGCGTCTTAGCTTTTTAACACTACAAAGAGGTCTTGTGCAGCAGATTAATGGTAACAATTTTAGTAATCGTAATAATAATAACAATTTATTGGGTGATAATAGCATATAGATGAGTGAAGAGAATAAAAGGGATGGCACGAGGCATGGGAGGGAGGACGAGAACACTCAGTTGTAATGTGCCTGTACCACTCATGAAGCCATATAGAGCTATTTGGAAGTGGATTTAGATTGGTTGTAAATGCATACTGAAAACTCTAGGCCACCACTAAAAATCTAAAAAAACAAGTATAATTGTATAAAAATCAAATAAAATTTCTATAAAAATTGCATCAAACCAAACCAAACCCACTGCTGTCAAGTTGATTCCGACTCATAGCGACCATATAGGACAGAGTACAACTGCCCCATAGAGTTTCCAAGGAGTGCCTGGAGGATTCAAACTGCCGACCTTTTGGTTAGTAGCTGTAGCGCTTAACCACTACGCCACCAGGGTTTCCCAAAACTGTACACATTGTATAAAAGTATACATTCAGTTGCCTAAAGCAAGTCGCATAGCTGAGCCTAGAGTCAGAGTGCAAGTGTAGTCCAGAGTTACCTGATGAAGACCCTGGATTCACGGAGGATTGAGACCACTTAAAAAAAAAAAAGTGTACACATTTTCTCTCTCACTGTTAATTCACCCATTCAAACATGTGTCTATCTATGTATATGCATATTGAGATAAAGAAAATCTCCTCAGAAGACTGGTTAACTGAGTGATTTCGGACAGGTAACCATTAGCAATGTCTGGAGAAATAAATTTGTGTATTTAAGTCATTCAAAGTCATGAGTTGATATTAAAGCTGCCATTACTTAGAGCCAGGATCAAAACCAGGTCCCATTCAGGAATAGCATTCTGAAGAGCTCCACAAACCAACTTACACGGGAAACAATCAAAAATAGTAAAATTATTTTTTTAAAAATTAAAGTTTCTGCAAGCTCTCACATGGATTTACAGCAAATGAAGAAACATTTATTCAAGAAAATACACTAATTTTGGTAATAACAGTAAGAGTTCGGGGCATCTGGGCAGCAACCTTCTCTCGTCTCGTCTCACCTCCAACTTATTGTGATAGAAACTCCACTCCATGTGAGTGTGGCCAGGTATTTCTCTCTCTCTTAACTGTTATTTAGTTTATTAATCCCCTTTCTTGTTCACTTTTATTTTATCCCACCATTTATTGCTAACAACCACTAAAATTTATTTTGAAGAATAATTTTAGGTACAGTTTTTTAGTGCCACCAAATACCTTGGAGGGAGGGACAATGTTCTCTTTATTTTACAATATAATTCTTCACTGTTAACTTCAAAGTAAATATGCATCAGAGCTTACATTTAAATAACTGCAGATAAAGTCCAGAGCTGGTTGTCATCCTGTTGGTCTTTGGAACTGCAGCCAGTGGTTCCACGGCCTGCTGCTCTCAGCATCTTAAATGGAAGGATTCCTCCACCATATTCTTCATAAACATTCACCCACCACAAAGCACAGAGATCTTCTTAGCGACATTTCACAATAGTGAGAGTAAATTATAGATTTCTATCATTTAAACTTGTCATTCCTAGTGGTAGAACTAACAGCCTTGTGAATGTGGCTAGACTTTTTTGTATTTTTATTTCAATGTTATTTTCTTTGTGAGTAACAAGAAATTGTCCTTCTTCTGGAAAAAGCCTTTTTGTGTGTGTGTCTGTGTTTGTAAATTTTAATTCTCTTGAAAGAGTCAACAACCAGTGGTCTGTCTTCCCGAGATCCACTGATGAAGACTATTTCCTTTACATCTTCACTTAATTGCGTCATGTGATAAAAGGTAAGCCAAAGTTTCAGATGAAGAGCAAAGGTGTCTTAAAAGCTGAGAAGTTATGCTCGCAATACACGAATTTCTGGAATGAATATTAAAAACAGCTTCAGTGCATATGATTATAGAATTACGTTCTGTTCATCATGAGAACTTGCATTTTTGGAAAGGTGTGTCCCTAAGTTAAAAATGGTATTTGAGTCTCAGCTCCAGCATAAATTAGTACAGTTGCCTCACACAGAGTGGTGGGTATCAAACAGACTTTGAGATCATGGAACGCAAAGTCTAACTCCCTGTTCTAGCATCTTCTTTTAGTGTGACTTGGAGCAGATGACTTCACTTCTCCTCACCTTAATTTTCTCACATACAAAAGGTGCATAAGCTTACCTCCTTGAGAGAATTATTGAGATAATTATTTGAAACAACATATGTAAGTTCTCTAGCACAGTGAGAAAACAGACTTTTCACAGTGGAATTAAGGATGCACAATGTCTTAAATACAGACCATAGAAACGCAATATACATTCGACTCTGCTTCCTTACATTCTGAAGCTATGGGTTGTGTAGGTTATTTCTACAAGTCCAGCCATATGTAGCACCGAATTGGTTAATTGTATGGTTGAGCTATCTTACATGATAGGTTGGGTATCACAGTTACAGGCTTGGTGATGAAGAGGACAGCTTGCTTCTCTTGTCAGTATAATTTTCAGACAGAGATTCTAAAATAAAGGCAGTAAATTTCCAGACCATCATAATGAAATATCAGGTAATGACAATAATGTGCTTTTGCTCAAAATTAAAATATTTGAAGAGATGAAAATTCCTAATATTAGCTTCATAGATTGACATGAATTATTCAAATTATCATATTCATTTGTACTCATTATAAGGTTCATGATAAAAATTTTACAGCTCTCATGCAATTCTTAATTTATTCTATCAATGTCATAAGTATTTCTGCACCTACTATGTGCAGACAGTTTTGGAATACATTGGTGAGCAAAAGAAAGGTCTCAACCTTGGGGAGTTGACACTTCAGGAAGAAGAAGACAGTAATACACATAAAAATAAGTTAAATGTATTTTGTGTTTGAAGGTAGCAAATGCTTTGGGAAATAAAAATATATCAGTGTGAGGGGAATTGAGAGTTGGATGGGTGTGGAATTCAAAATAGATGTCATTGAGAAGGATTTTAAGTGAAGATACTGACAGGAGGTGAGGAAGTTAGCCATGCGGATAATTAAGGAGAGTTCCTGGCAGAGGGAGTGACCTTCACAAGTTTCTCAGGGCAGGAATATGCCTAGCATGTTTGAGGAAGAGGAAGAGGCCAGTGTTTCTGAAAGAACATGGGAGAGGGAAGTAGTGGGAGATGGACTCAAGGTAGTCACAGAAGGAACTTTCTTCGTCATGTAGGAACTTGCAGGCCATTGTAAGGTTTTGGAATTTTACTCTAGGATCAATGAGAAGAGTCTGAGCAGAATGACATACTCTGATCTCCATTGGAAAGAACACTCGGCACATAAATTGAGAATCTGTTAAAAAAAAATTAAAAAAAAAACCTGTTGCCATCGACTCAATTCTGGCTCATAGCAACCCTATATGACAGAGTAGAACTTCTCCGTAGTGTTTCCAAGGAGCTGCTGGTGGATTTGAACTGCCGGCCTTTTGGTTAGCAGCCAAGCTCTTAGCCACTATGCCACCAGTGTTTCCAAGTTGAGAATAGACATTATGAAGAAATAACAGAAGCAGAGAGAACAGTTAGAAAGTGGCTGGAGTTATCAAATCCAGAGAGTATAGTGGCTTAAGAAAGGTAGCAGGGAAAAGGTGGAGGTTTCGATTCTGGATCTATTCTGAAGGTGGAGTCAACATAACACCCTGAAAGAATGAATAAAAGGGATATAAAAGAAAGAGAGAAGCCAAAAATAACTCCAGTTTTCTTCACTTGAACAGGTGCATAGATGGACTTTTCACCAACTGATATAAGATTGCAATTGGACCAAGTTTGCAGGAGATGAAGTTCAGGAATTCAGTTTTTTGGATGTATTAAGTTTCACATGTCTATTAGTCATGCAAGTCAAGATATAAAGGAGGCAGTTGGATACAAGAGACAAGAGACTGGGCATGGCCTTGGCTCAGGATATGACTTTAGGGGCCACTAGACTATAGATAGATAGAGAGAAGCCCTGGTGGTGCAGTGGCTAAGAGTGCAGCTGCTAACCAAAAGGTCAGCAGTTCGAATCCACCAGGCGCTCCTTGGAAACCCTATGGGGCAGCTGTACTCTGACCTGTAGGGTCACTATAAGTTGGAATCTCCTTGATGGCAACTTTTTTTTTTTTTTTTGGTGATTACTTTTAAAGTCTGCCAGATAATCCAGGATAATCTCGCCATCTCAAAATCTTTAACTTAATCACACCTCCATATTCTTTTTTTGTCATATAAGGTAACATTCACAGGTTTCTGGAATTATGATGTGAATATCTTTGCAGGGGGTGGGGGGCATCATCCAGCCTATCACACCGAGAAAAGGGCAAGGGAGTTCATTATGTATGCAAGGGAGAGATTATAATAATTGACCAAATAATTTAAGCTTTGTTAGAACTAGCATGATAGACTGAGAGAGCTGGAAAGATGGAAGGTGTTGGTCAGGGAATGTGGGTTTGTGAAACAGAAATTATGGAGGGTTTGTATTTTATTGGTAATTACAAGATCAGTGGCTAAGGGCTTAGCTGCTAACCTAAAGGTCAGCAGTTTGAATCCGCCAGTTGCTCTTTGGAAACCCTATGGGGCAGTACTACTTTGTCCTGAAAAGTCGCTGTGAGGAGGAGTCGATTTAAGGGCAACGGATTTTAGCGCACGCCTGGTGTAAGGCAGAGGACAAGATTATTGAAGTAAAGGAAGCTGGTTAGTCAAACAGAAAGACCATCTTCAGGTATATGGAAATGACCAAAAATTTAGAAATAGATAGAGTAAATAGATGGAATAAAAGAATAAATGAAAATAAGATTTAAATTTATGCTGTCCAGGCTGTATGTGATGCGTTCATATGTATGTGTACAATTCCAGTGTAAATTCATCTTATTACCCAGGTAACTAAAAAATGCTACTTAGCCTAAAAAATGTTTAATAAAATCCAAACATCACTGATGGGGTTTTTTTCTAACATATACTTTCTGCCTGCTTGTTTTCTTAGGCTTAGTATGTGTAGCCTGGGGTCACCAGCATGAACACTAGTTATTCCTTGAGTTAAAGCATAGGGCTGCTGCCTGAGTCTATTGAGGTGTCTAGAAGTGTTTATTTATTTTTCCTTTCACTGCAGACAGCTTTTTTTTTTTTTTTTGAAAGTCTTGTGTCTTCTATTTATATTTTCTGTCACTTTTCTTGCTGTTGGGCTGTCATCTGTCACTTAATTTTGCTGTTCATGTGCTTTTAAACGGTTGCATTTCAATTTGTACTTATGAGATGTCATAGTAGGGCAAACGCAAAGGCAAGCTAATTATAATTGTGTTCTAAAAGTGAGAAATGTGACTCTGAAAGAGGAACCCTGCTTCTGAGTAAAGTTTATAGGCTATAAAGTCCATGAGCAGATTGTTCGTCTTTATGGCTATTCCTCATTCTCACCTGCGTTATGGATGTCTGAAAATTATGCTATTAGGTGCCCATTCACCTAACAAATCTCCACAGAAGTTAAAGGCCTGTGTGTCAATGTTCATGGACAACATGCAAAAAGAACTGTCTTCCAGTTGCTTGAACTAGTCAGGATCCTGTCTAGAATCAGGTGGCTCACTCAAATTGGGTATTTTGAAGAGAGTTTAGTAAAGGACTGTTTACAAAGCTCTAGGCAAGTTTTAGGAAAAGCAGTCAACAAAGGGTAGGTGTTAATAACTTGGAGTTACTAACAGGTAGTTGTGGGGAGTCTCTGGGTGCTGCAGACGGTGCTAACCAAAAGGCTGACAGTTCAAGTTCAGCCAGATGCGAAAAGGCCTGATGGCCAACTTCCAAACAATCAGCCATTGAAAACCCCACGGAGCACAGTTCTACTCTGACACACAGAGGGTCGCCATGAGTCAGAATCAACTTGACAGCAACTGGTGGCATTAACAGAGAGTAGTTACCAGGGCTAGACCTGAAGGGCAAGAAGAAAAAAATTTTACCAAAATCTGGAGAGACTTTTGTTTAAGAAGGGCTCTCCTTCTGCCATAATTTTCTACGGATGCCTCCCGTTGACCACAGTCAACAGGAAATCAGAGGGTAAGCAAGCCCACTGATTCAGTTTGTATCACTGGGACTGTTAGGGGCAGAAAGAAGGTAGACCTTGGTGCTGGGTAGATACGGAGGGGCAAACGGAAGATATCTAACATAGTGTAAAAAAAACAAAAAACCAAACCTGTTGCCGTTGAGTCAATTCCAACTCACAGAGACCCCGTAGAACAGAGTAGCACTGCCCCACAGAGTTTCCAAGGAGCGCCTGGTGGATTCAAACTGCCGACCTTTTGGTTAGCAGCTGTAGCATTTAACCACAACACCACCAGTGTTTCCAGCATAGTATATCAACTCTTAATAATAAAATCTAAACCAACTTCAGTGAAAAAAAAGCGTATTAAAATATTACATGTAGTAATTTAGACAATATCATTTGTCTATCAATGGCATTATAAATACGTCACCCATAGACTTTTGATGACATATCATCTCTCTTGAAAGTTCCTATAAGGAAATATCTCTATAACTTAGAAACAGCCTCAGAAAGAAGGTTACAAAAAAAATGTTTTCATGATGCTAATCCTTAACCATAGGTGAAATGTTACTATCTATAAAGTCTAAGAAAATGCAAAATTCAACAGTCTGACTTTTTCCAATATCAAGGACTATTATTTTGATTAGGTCCCTGGGCTGTACAGATGGTTGGTGCTTGACTACTAACCTAAAAGTTTGGTGGTTAAAACCCACTCAGTGGTGCCGCGGAAGTGGTGCCACCAGGCCTGGTGATCTGCTTCCATAAAGATAACAGCCAAGGAAAATTTATGGGACAGTTGTACTCTGTCCCACATGGGGTCGCCATGAGTCAGAATCAACTTGAGGGCAATGGGTTTGGGTTTGGGTTTTATTAACTTGATTAGTAATTTTTAATCATTGTTATGTTGTTGTTAGGTGCAGTTGTGTTCATTCTGACTCATAGTGACCCCATGTACAACTGAACAAAACACTGCCCGGTCCTGTGCCATCCTCATAATTGTTGATATGTTTGAGCCTATTGTTGCAACCACCGTGTCAGTCCATCGTGTTGAAGGTTTTCCTCTTTTTCACTGACCTCCTGCTTTACCAAGCATTGTATTAGCTGGACTTCCTTTTAGGCATGTGGATATTATCCCCTCATCAACAGCATTGTACTTCAGGATAGATCTTGAAATGTTCAGTTGGTCATTCCTGGCGTGGTAGACCATATGTTTGTCTAGTTCAAAATGGCCAATATCAGTCCATTTCAGCTCACTAATGCCTTGGATATTAATATTTATGCATTCCATTTCATTTTTCACCACTTACAATTTCCTAGATTCATACTTTGTACATTCCACATTCCTGTTATTAATCAACGTTTGCAGCTGTTTCTTCTCATTTTGAGTCACGCCACATCAGCAAATGAAGGTCCCAAAAGCTTGACTCCATCCACGCCATTAAGGTCTATTCTGCTTCGAGTCACCATTCGTCTATCAGTGTGTCGTACTGTGGTGCTTTGTGTGTAGCTGTGATGCTGGAAGCTATGCTGCTGGTATTTCTAATTCCAGCAGGGTCACCCATGGCAGACACATTTCAGTGGATCGTCCAGACTAGGAAGAAGGACCTGGTCATCTACTTCTGAAGAAATTGGCTAGTGAAAACCTTATGGGTAGAAACTTACAGATAATTTTTAATAAGAACCAGCTATAGTTGTTGAGTCGAAATCGACTCAACAGCAATATGTTATATAGGCCTAAATAAGACAGGGTTTCTGAGTGGGGGTGAGGGAAGATAAGGAGAGAAATGTTGTCTTTGTTATTTGCTGGCAAATGACTTCAGTCCTTCCAGAAAAAAGCAGATTGCTCACTTCACAAAGTTATTATGTGGGGTATTATAAGTTCCCTTATAGCATATTCATACTCTAGTTAGTCTTTAAAAAAATTGTATTCTGTTCTTGACAATATGTTTCTACTATTCATAGTTTGCAGGCCAGATGTTATTTTCTGAAATTCAAGTAATTAATGCAAAAATTTTACAAACTTCATGAAGGCATGTCAGAGTAAGTAATATAATACTAAGGCAAAAAATGACAATGACAAATTCTTGTCAAAATGATCAAAGAATATAATATTAAAAATGTTTAAAATCCAGAAGTGTTCAGGCTATCTTGAATAATCTGTATTTGTTTTCTCAATGTTATTTATTTTCTAAATATTTAAGAGGATAGCCATTCTCCATAATCACTTAACTTTTTTTTTTTTTTTTTGAGAAAAAATTCAAGGGGGGGATGTTCTGCTTTCTGTTTAACTCAGCAAGAGATAACTCTTGAGAATCACGGCAGAATGACCTGGAAAGGACACTGTAACCATGGGCTAGGAAAAAAAGGTAAACAAAATCTCATCATCTTTGGGCAATGTGTTGTAACTGCTGCATTTTCAAACCCACAGAATCTGCTCCATGTCTGTTTTCTATAATTCCCCAATTTTGGTAAAGTGTCTTTTTATCACAGGAAATAAAAATTGAGGCATCAATGCTAAGTGAACCTAAGTAGATGCTAACGTTAGTGGTTAAATGTCTGCAGTTCCACAGAGATGGCACCTCACCATATAAACACGAATGTGACACAATTAGCAACTCTACCTAGGGCCACTCTTCAATGCATCTACAGTTCAGGTGCTGCACTAAATGCTGAAGATGCTGGAAAGAATGCCACAGTCCAGTCCTGGAGGCATTCTAACCAGGAAGGAGGGAGCAGACGAATAGGGAACACAGTGTGAAAGTGTTTTCAGAGGTAAAGGAAAAGCCCTAGTTTTTACTATGAGCAGGTAGATCGCATGCAGCAGGCTGCTTGGAGCAGGAGACGGTGAGTTCCGTATTACCGGGTGAATACTGGGTGAATTAATCACTGGGGGGCCCACTTCCTGGGCAGAGGGCAACAGCTTGTTCAGGGAACAGGAGGTGGCTTTATATGATAAGAAGGAACCCTGAAGTTGGACATTAATTCATCAGGATTCTTAAAGTCAGAAGTTTTCAGGTAACTAAATAGGCCCTTAAAAAAATGTTTTGATTTTGGAAAAGAAAAAACATGGTGTAATTTCTCTTGAACAGAGAATTCAACACCAACTAATGGGGACAAATCTTTGCTGGAAGGAAAAAGGGAAAACTTGTCCACATTATTTTACGTTCTGGTGGCTTAGATCGGAAATGCCATAGGAAGGGAATGCTAAAAAAATAAATAATAATAATAATAATAATAATAACTGAGTACAGTAGAGCAGAAATATTCTCCAAATATGAACCTACACAGAGAAAGGTGTCGTGGGATTAAGTGAATATATTTATATACTTTACCATAATATTTAAATGTGAACTTTAGTTAAATCTTATTTTTGTTATTGTCAGGGCTAATTATTAGAGGAGAATGGTCTAGACATATAACTTATCATTGCCCAATGAAACCTATGCAATTGTAAAAAAAAGAAGAAGGAAGCTCTCTAATAATTGATATGGTAACATCACCAGAATAGAGTCTAACCCGAAATAAAGTAAGATGCTGAAAAGTGTTTTTGGTATGCTCATTTTGTTGTAGAAAAGGGGAACAATTCTAATGTATTGAAATATATATATGTGTGTGTGTATGATGTATATATATACGTAGAGAGAGAGAGAGTTGTTATCTATGCCATTGAGTTAGTTCTGGCTCATAGCAACCCTCCACTCAACAGAACGAAACACTGCCCAGTCCGGTGCCATCCTCACAACCGTTGCTATGTTCCAGCCTATTGTTGCAGCCACTCTGTCAATCCATCTCATTGAGGGTCTTCCTCTTTCTCTCTGACACTCTGCTAAGTAAGCATGATGTCCTTTTTCAGGGACTGATCCTTCCAGATAACATGTCCAGAGTATATGAGACATAGTCTTTTCATCCTTGTTTCTAAGGAGCATTCTGGCTGTATTTCTTCCAAGCAGATTTGTTCATTCTTTTGGCAGTCCATGGTATATAGTAATAGCAAATATATATACACATACACACACACACGCACACACACATGCACACACGTATTTAAAAAAAAGATGGTTAGCTGAAAGACAATAGATAGAGATGGAACAAGGTATATAGGACAAGTGTGTATGCTCTACTTCTCTGAAGGTACCTTGTTTTATACTTCGAATTCATGTAAATATTTTACATAGTTAATAAAACAAAATTATATGAAGGAAAAAAAGAATCCCTAAAAGCAAAAAGTAAAGAAGTAAATAAAGCTGTGCGTTTCCCTGTCACGGTGTGCCGATGGTTTTAAACAACGTAGGTGGTGAACCCCTTCTCCTGCTAGGCAGATCACCATCTCTGCCCCCAGCCTCTGCTCCCTCAGGTGGCGTGTCAGGAGCCCCCGAAACCAACTCTTGCCTGAGGGCACTAGGAGCTCAGGATATTCTAACAGATGAACCAACCAAGTCCCCTTTCTCTCTAACTTATTTTGAGCTGGGTTTCTGCCACTTCCCACCAAGAGAACTTCAAATGATTGACTCATAGCGACCCTATAGGACAGAGTGGAACCGCTCCATAAGGTTTCCAAGGAGCAGCTGGTGGATTTGAGCTGCCAACCTTTTGGTTAGCAGCCCAGTGTTTAGCCTCTGCACCACCTGGACTCTCATTAAATAATAGTGGAATCTAAATTGAGAATTAAATACAAATATTGAAAATAATTGGAAAAAAATAGTATTGATTTAGAGAGAGAGAGAGATTGGCAAAAAGAGAGAATAAAGCCAACCACAGGACAGTGGGGACGAGACCGCAGGTAAAAGACATTACAGTTGTAAACTAAAAGCAGTACGCACTGAAGAGAAGATGTCGGGTTTAAATTGTCAAAAACCTACATTAGTGTCGTATTTTTAGAAGCAGTTTATGTATACAGAGGCTGCCACACACGACACAATATTTTAACCGTGCTTTGACTATACGATCACTATGAGTCGGAATCGACTCAACGGCAACAGGTTTGGGTTTTTTGTTTGTTTGTTTGTTTGTTTGGCTTGTTAGCGTTAATGTCAGTAATATATTTAAATAATTCACTGTTGGACTTCAGGGTTAGGGAAAAATTACCCTAGGGATATAAGCTACAGCTTGGAAACATCAGCACCTTACGACGTGGGAAGTTTTAGAGATAAAAATGGCATAGCACCCCTGTGGACAAGGGTGGCCATGACTGGGATAAAGGAACAACTAACAAGGGTTGTAGAAAACAGAGGAGAGCTCTGGTATCCCACCTCTGGGATCTGTAGTCTGTCTTTCTCTTCTGTCTGTCTCTCTGTACCTATATATACACACATATAAGTGTATGTGTGTTTCTGGACATATAATGGTCTTGGCACTCACTAACTAGAAACAGCAGCTTAAAATAGAGCAGATTGTCTCCAAATACCTCTGGCAACTGCAGAACTGCGCAGTGAAAGAAACAAAGAAAGCAAAACATAAAAAAATTACAGAATTTCAGCAAAAATTGAAGTCATCACACATTCCCTCCTTAATTCACCTCATCCCCGACCCTGGCTTGCATACAATTGACTCAAAAATTGTAATGAGTCTTTTTTTTTTTCTTAAAAAAATAGTGTTCATGCAATGAGATCGGGACTTCCACTCAATCTTTTGGTAATACCCTATATTAACATGTTTTAAAAATAAACAGAAAAAGCCGTAATGAAAGAGGTATTCAATAGAAAAGTCTCTTGGGATCCAATTTGTACGGTACTAGGGAAAATGCCCACAAGGTCTGCAAACAAATAATGAGCAATATATACACTGCTCAGAATAACATAGCAGACTTTAAAAAAGAAATACAGTGTATAAAAAGCCTTTTGTGTTTAGAATGCCAAAATCCTAACATAAGGACTTCAAAAGTTAATTGAAGAGAAACCTCTGCCTCTCCCATTTGAAGAGAGTTGATTTAGCACCCTGGAGATGTGTTTTCTGAAAAGCGAAATTCCTCACCAAGGATGTTCAGCGTCTTCCTCCTTTCAGGTGACCTTTTTTTTTTAAATAATTTTTATTGAGCTTTAAGTGAACGTTTACAAATCAAGTCAGTCTGTCGCATATAAGCTTATATACACCTTACTCCATACTCCCACTTACTCTCCCCCTAGTGAGTCAGCCCTTCCAGTCTCTCCTTTCGTGACAATTTTGCCGGTTTCTAACCCTCTCTACCCTCCTGTTTCCCCTCCAGACAGGAGATGCCAACACAGTCTCAAGTGTCCAACTGATACAAGTAGCTCACTCTTCGTCAGCATCTCTCTCTAACCCATTGTCCAGTCCCTTCCAAGTCTGATGAGTTGTCTTCGGGAATGGTTCCTATCCTGGGCCAACAGAAGGTTTGGGGACCGTGACCACCGGGATTCCTCTAGTCTCAGTCAGACCATTAAGTCTGGTCTTTTTATAAGAATTCGGGGTCTGCATCCCACTGATCTCCTGCTCCCTCAGGGGTTCTGTGTTGTGCTCCCTGTCAGGGCAGTCATCAGCTGTGGGCGGGTACCAACTAGTTCTTCTGGTCTCAGGATGATGTAAGTCTCTAGTTCTTGTGGCCCTTTCTGTCTCTTGGGCTCATAGTTGTCGTATGACCTTGGTGTTCTTCATTCAGGTGACCATTTTTAAAAGGCAGGAATATGCACTCACCTGAAAATTCTGTTTCAGTGTTTCTGGTTTATTGTAATGTGTATCTTTTTGGTAAAATCCTTTACAATAATAAAGCTTTTGCTGTCATTTCAGGGACAAATAAGTGGATTACTTTACAACTTTCCCAGCAAGAAAGACAAACCAGAAAATTGACTATAGCATCATTTGTTGTCATATAGAAATTATGTCTTTTCTATTTTATAAAAGACATCTTACCAAGTGGTTTGTGAAACTATGTTCTGAGGCATTCCATATTGATTTATTATCATCCCTTGCTCATTTCCACCACGCACGCAGAGCTTCAAAAGATTAAAATTGGAAACCACTGTAGTTGGGCGCTAGCTCTGAAGATCAAATCGCAAATAACTATATTTATAATAATGGAAGTGGTGTGAAACGGAGATTTTATTGAGTTTATTTTTTAAACTTCATTATGCACTTATGGCTAGTTTTTATATGAAGGCAAAAACAAAAACTGGAAACTCTAATAAAGAAAACAACATAGAGTACTTTTCTGATGTATTCATGAAATTAGTTGTTCTTAGTCCTTGCACCATTTGATACTTTTGTTGACACAGAGAATGGAAACCTGTCCAGGGCAACTGCACACAAAAATATATGAACCATAAAGCCAAGTATAAGGCAGAAGAAAGCTGTGCTCTACCCATGAAATGCAAACAAGTACAGAGCAGAAGGGCAAATAGATAATCATGAGTCCAGTGGGCCCCTGGAAAAGGGACTTTGGAGGTGTTCAAGGCAGATTTAGTCAAAAGAAACAGCTGCAATATTTCATACACATTAATTTAAATGGCTTTTCCTAGACAGTTCTTCAGGTCCATTTGGAGAATGTGACATTTAAAAGTAGCAACAACCTGACATCCACCCAAAGTTTGGACCAAGAGAGTCCTGTATTAAACTAAATGGCAAAACGTGTTGTTTTCGATGGTGTGAGTTTACTTAAACTCACTTTCTCAAAGAAGTCCTCCTCTCAGAAAGACCATAAAGAATAAGTTTTAGCAGTGGCTTTATTCAGGGCTGCAAATCGGTGACAGAACATTAGAATATGTAGATCTGACAGTCCGTTGGCATTTCATCAGAAACCTGTACCAGCTGGAGTTTATAAGTTGGCATAAAATTCAGGCAGGATCTAGCATAGAAAACTTTTGGAAAAGTTGTGTATTTTTAGTCCAAGTAGACAACGAGGGTGGTAAGAACATAGGATTTTCAGGATGAAGCATAGCCATACTTTATACACATTTAAACACGTTAAAATAAACCAGGAATGTGCTGACTATTTCTAAATTCACAGGACATAAAAAGAACACATAATTTTAGGCCACTGTCCGGCCCTGTAGTCTGATTTTGTCCAAAATCTGCCTTCTGTCATGACTATGCTGAGAACAATAGAACATTCTCAGAAACCTAAAAACGTTGGGGTTTTATAAACTGCTCATCTTTGAAGTGTTGCACATGTTTTAAAACATTCATGCAAAATAGCTTAAAAAGTTCTTTGCTTTACCTCTGATTTATTTTTTCTCCTTCAGTGCCAAGCTTCATAAAAGCAACTTTTGGAGAGTTTTTTCACTGCATAAAATAATTTAATATTTAATTTTAGAACCAAACAAAATAACCCGTGACATTACTCATGTTACAGAGGAAGCTTTTGAGACGCAGCAGAAAGTGTTTTGCTCAAGGTCATAGGTCAGGAGTTCAAGTCCCAAGTCCTGTGTTCTGCCTGAGGGGCTCTCCTGTGATGCTGCAGACAACACCTCTCTTGCTTCAAGTCTCCTAGCCTCACTCTGACGGAATCTGCTGTTCTCCCTGACTCTGCTCCCTTCCCATATGGCTCCAGAGGCTGGTCTTCCTTTCACAGCTATACCTCTTTCAGCCATGTCAGTGATATCTCCCCGGCCCGGTGCTTCCCAATAAGGCTGATTTTGCCCCCCCCCCCCCCGGAACATTTGGCAATTTCTGAATCCACCAGGCACTCCTTGAGAACTCTTTGGGGCAGTTCTACTCTGCCCTACGGGGTCGCTATGTGTCGGAATTGACGCTAATGGATTTGTGTGTGTGTGTATGTGGAGACATTTTTTGATTGTCACAACTTGGGGGTTGCTACCGGCACCCAAAAGAGGGTTCCTGGGTGGCACAAATGGATAAGCGCTCCATTACTAGTCAAAAGGTTGGCAGTTTGAACCCACAGAGAGGTGCCTCAGAAAACAAGTCTAGTGAGAGTCTGAGAGGTCACAGCCTTGAAAACCACGTAGAGCAGTTCTGTTCTGCACACAGGGGGTCGCCATGAGTCAGAATCAACTTGACGGCAACTAACAACTGCTATCCAGTGGGTAGAGGCCAGGGATTCTGCTAAATGTCCTACAATACAGAATACAGTCCCTCATAACAAAGAATTTCCCGGCTGAGGTTGAGAAACCCTGCTCTAGCTTGAACTCTAGACTAACAACTCAAGATCTCTTAACCTTCTGCTATGATTAACCCTTGAAACCTAGGCGACATCACTTTCAACTTTCTTCAGTTTCTAAGTCGTGCTATTAAAGGTCTAATGTTATTCAGTTATTCTACAAATCAGATTTCTTAAAGCTGAACTAATGAATAGAATGTGAGCTCTGTGAAGGGTTTTTTTGGTCTGTTTTATTTTTCAGTGTCTATTGGAAACCCTGGTGGCATAGTGGGTAACAGCTACAGCTGCTAACCAAGAGACCAGCGTTCAAATCTGCCAGGCGCTCCTTGGAAATTCTATGCGGCAGTTCTACTCTGTCCTATAGGGTCACTATGAGTTGGAATCGACTCAACGGTAGTGGGTTAGTGGGTTATTATTCAATACTCACTGAAGAAATGAAGGAATACGCCTCTCCTGGAACATGGTAATAACCTGTGGCTGACTCCCTCCAGCATCATCCAGCAGAAGGGGCTGCTGCAAATGTTTCCTGTCCTAAGACCCACTCAACTCTTCCACTGTCCCTCCAAGCCTCCACCAAATTATGCCCCCCTTCCCCTTTCAGTCACCATGCTCTGTGAGCTTCATTTGCATTATCTTCAGATATGCTCAAAAATCGTCCTTCTAAAAGACATCCTGTGACTCACCTTTCCTTGTGCATTTCTTTCACTGCTGAGCTTGAATAACTATGGACTCCAATACCTCAACAGGTCCATGGTATAACCTTCTGCAATCCTAGTGGGTTTCCCAAATCTCCACAAATTCTGTCCATCTGAAATTCAATAATGGCTTTTTAATTGCGAACTAAAAGAAGGCCATTGTATTTGGCAGCACCCTTGACCTTGCAAAAGCATTTAACACGGTTTGTGCTCTCTTTCGTGAAATTCCTTCCCCTAATTTCTATGAGATCACCTAATTTTCACCTTTCTCCTTGAATGCTTGTTCTTTATTTTCTTCATGGCAATTCGTCCTCTTCCTTCCTCCGAAATTGGATGGTTTCCAAGGCTTTGTTGCTCTCTGAAGCTATTTTTCTCTAAGCTTTCTCCCTTGGCTCTCTCATTCACTTCTCTCTAAATAATAACAGATCTCCACTTCTAAGCTTTCATCTTCCATTTTTAATCACTGGCTTAGCATGTCTACCATTACTTCAGACTCAACATACACAAACAGAAACAACTATTTTCTCACCATCTTCCTTCATGACTATACTCCTCCTGCCCTGCAGCCCTGAAAAGCCAGAAAATGCTATGTAGGGGCAGAGTTGACCTCAGAATTCACTTCTTTTGCTCAGTCTGGTCTATACTAAACCATTCCCGCCATTGTGCCAAGTTACTGACCTAAGATCCTGAATTTCATCTTTCCCATCAAAACAAAACCCTGCAGACTAGCTTTCCCACTGATCATTTTCTTAAAAACACACTACAAATTAATTAAGAAAAAAAAACAGTTGCTGTTAAGTCGATACCGACTCATGATGACGCCACGTATGTCAGAGTACAACGGTGCTCCAGGGGATTTTCAATGGCTGATTTTTCTTTCTTTCTTTTTTTTATTATTGTACTTTAGATGAAGGTTTATAGAACAAACTAGTTTCTTATTAAAGAGTTAGTACACATATTGTTTTACGACATTGGTTAACAACCCCACTACGTGTCCATACTCTCCCTTCACAACCTTGGCTTCCCTATTTCCAGCTTTCCTGTCCCCCTTGTCCTGCCTTATAGTCTTTGCCCCAGGGCTGGTGTGCCCCTTTAGTCTCGTTTTGTTTTATGGGCCTATCCACTCTTTGGCTGAAGGGTGAACCTCAGGAGTGACTTCATTACTGAGCTGAAAGGGTGTCCGGGGGCCATACTCTCAGGATTTTCTCCAGACTCTGTCAGACCAGCAAGTCTGGTCTTTTTTCTGTTAGAATTTTGTCCTACATTTTTCTCCAACTCTATTTGGGACCCTCTATTGTGATCTCTGTCAGAGCAGCCAGTGGTGGTAGCTGGGCACAGTCTAGTTTTACTGGACTCAGTCTGGTGGAGACCGTGGTAGGTGTGGTCCATTAGTCCTTTAGACTGATCTTTCCCTTGTATCTTTAGTTTTCTTCATTCTTCCTTGCTCCCAAAGGGGTGAGATGAGTGGAACATCCTAGATGGCCACTCAAAGGCTTTTAAGACCCCAGATGCTACTCACCAAAGTAGAGTGTAGAACATTTTCTTTATAAACTATGTTATGCCAATTGAGCTAGATGTTCTCCAAGACCGTGGTTCTTGCAGCCCTCAGCCCAGCAATTTGGTCCTTCAGGGAGTTTGATGCGTCTATGGAATTTCCACGACCTTGCCTTGTACAAGATGTAGTGGGTCCCCCAGTATTGTGTACTGTCTTATCCTTCACCAAAGTTATCACTTATCTAGTGTCTATTTAGTGTTTTTCCATATTCATTCCTCCCCTCCAATGTAACCATCAAAAATTGTTTCTTTTTGTGTGTAAACTTTTCATGAGTTTTTACAGTAGTGATCTCATACAATATTTGTCCTTTCACGATTGACTTATTTTACTCAGCTTAATGCCGCCCGGATTCATCCATGTTATGAAATGCTTCACAGATTCATTGTTCTTCATCATTGTGTAGTGCTTTGTTGTGTGTATGTACCACAGTTTGTTTATCCATTCATCTGTTGATGGGTATCTAGGTTGTTTCTATTTCTTTGCTACTGTGAACAATGCTGCAATGAACATGGGTATGCGTATGTCTATTCAAGTGATGACTCTTACTTCTCTAGGAAATATTCCTAGGAGTGGGATTGCTGGATCATACGGTATTTCTATTCCTAGCTTACTAAGGAAGTGTCATATTGTTTTCCAAAATGGTTGTATCATTTTGCATTCCCACCAGCAGTGCATAAGAGTTACGATCTCCATGAAGCCTCTCCAACATTTGTAATATTCCTTTTTTTTTTTTTTTTTTTTTTGATGCATTCAATGCCTGATTTTTCAATGGCACACCTTTCTTCTGAGATAGCTCTGGATGGACCTGAACCTTCAAGATTTTGGTTAGCAGCTGAACGCATTAATAGTTTTTATCATGCAGCCAATAAGAAAACAATTCTTAAAATTTGTTCCATAATTATAATTGGTGACACTCATATGTGTATGTGCTTATACATACTAACTTAATACAACAATTCTATAGGCTAAGTACTATTATTATGTACTACTTGCAGATAAGGAAATCGAGGCATAGATAATTCATTCATCTAATGTTACATTGCTGTTAAAGTAGCTGAGCCAAGATTTGAACAAAGGTAGTTTGATTCAGGAGTCTCTGTTTTTAGCCATTATGCTCCACCATTTCCTTAAGGCAGGACACACGTAAGGCTGAAAACCAGTTAGTTATTGGGTATATGGTATAGAATAAAGGGTCATCATCCTTTACAGATGGAAGTGATCATATCAGCTGCAGTAAAAAATAAAGTAATGGAATTCTGAGGACCATTGGTGATCTCTTAATAAATCGGACCTTACTGACAAAATGCTGCTCAAGGACAAGATTTTCATCTTCGTATGCTATATCAACAAGTTTTATTGGTCGATAAGTGATTTTTTTTGAATGAATGAGTAAATAAAAGATGAAGACTGCTTTTTACTATACTATGAATGTACAGAAGTTATATGTTTTTTTTTTAGTTTATATGCATTGAAACATCAGATAAACTATTTTTACTCAACTATAAATTTATAAGTTATTAAATACCATTCTGACTGCATTTATTTTATCAAAAAATGCAGGGATGTTATTCATACCTGAATAAATCAAAGCATCATCTATGTATCGTAGCTATTATGATTTAATTTGCTGTAGTTTTTATAGACAGGGAAGTGTAAAGGATGTCTTCTAAAAGCTGTAGTCATTAGAAGCAAAATAACACTTGGCCTCATGGAATCCAGATTTACGTATGTGTTAAAGATGGTATGATTTCTTTTTTTTTTCAAATCAAGTCACTTCATTTGAGAGATGAAGTTGAGTTGAATGTAGTTTTGAAAAGTACCTTTGGGTTCCTCTGCAGCTATTCATGCCGGAGTACTGTACTGACACTGAACAAAACTCACGTATTTTCAAAAAGAAATCTTTGAAAGAATTCATCACACAAATTAATGAAAGGCTACATGAGTGAACAAAATAATTAAATTATTCATTATTTTAGATACTGGATTTTCCAAAGGTAAAACATTAGACATATTTGTCTCAGGTAAAACTGTCAGGGAACAACACAAATATACGTAACCTCCACTTCAAGATTTAAATGGAAATGTAAATTGATTGAGAGCCTAACTTCTGAAACTCAAATATCCGATACTTCAAGCTTCCAGATGTTTAGATCTAGAGCTAGCCCTTGTTTCATCTCAACACGTACACTTATTCTGGAATATCATATCAGGTATTTCTGTTTTGACACATTAATTATTTTGCAAAAGTAAACATGATCAGGTCTAGTAAATTGAAAGCACAGTTTTTAGTTGGTTTATGCTCATAATATCAATGGATTCACATACATAAAATAATCATTAGAAAAATTACACAGCTTCTTGACTAATTTCTGGTATTAATTTTATCTAAAGCAAAAAGCACTAGAAACATTTCTAAGGCCAAACACTTATATATCATAACAATGCCATGTATTCCTGCAACAGTATACACACACACATATATGTATGTACACCCATACACATACATTTATAATTCATTTAATTAAATTTTCATCCTGATGAAGATTTGAAGTAATTTCAGGACAGGCTCTTTTGAAACTCAAAGGAGAGAAACTATGAGAAGTTAAAATTCATAAAGAGATGAGTTTGCTAATTTCAGACACCTACATATCTAGAGAATATGTGAGTATTTCGCTAGAGTTTTTATATGAGCCCTTGTATGAGTTACCAAATCTTGAAAAACTTGGACTTCCACACTTATAAAACGTTGCTATAGGTGCCAACTGTATTTAATAGGAAGTTTGATTAGATAACACATGTAAAAGGCACTTGGTGGAGGTTGTTTTGTTCTTCCTCCTTGTTTCATTGTCATCATTCTCATAGGAAGCTCTGTGCTGTTGCCTTTCCTGGTTCTGCTTGTTCCAGAAAAGCAAATTAGAGCTCGTATTAGATAGAATTGCTTTTGTTTCCTTCACATTTGAAATATCTGTTAGCCTTGGGTAAACACCAATCCTGACATATAGATAACACCTCTAAGGGATCTTTCAGCTTCTTTACTAAATAATTAACCTGCATGCTTTTGGTTCTGTGCTTAAACAATTTATAACATTCGTTGTGTACTGGGAAAAATGAAGCACAAGAAGTAAAGGGTAAGAGCTTATTAAAATGTATTTTTTGATGCAATAATATTTTTTAGTTTGGAATGGGAGTGTTTGGGGCTATAAATAAGGCTCATTGTGAATGAAAAATATAAAGTTTGATGGCCTGATTAGGATTGGTCTTGTGAGTACTCACACGAATGCTTTTAGCTTTTAAAATAAATTATGTCAATTATGATTTTAATTTAATACTGGTGAAAAAAATTCTAGCTCATATTTATAATCAACATCTATAAAGTTAATATAGACATGTGTGGTTAGTTGTACTGTTATGCTAAGGGTCATTAAGTTAAATTTGTAATAACGGACATATTTATAAATTAAGGAGCCCTGGTGCCACAGTAGTTAAGAGCTTGGCTAACCAAAAGGTCTGTGGTTTAAACCCACCAGCTGCTCCAAGGCAGAAATATGTGGCAGTCTATTTCCATGAAGATTACAGCCTTGGAAATCTTATGTGGCAGTTCTACTCTGTCCTATAGGGTCTCTTTGAGTCCATATCGACTTGATAGCAATGTGTTTATTCATAAATTATATCTACAGCTTTGAAAACCTAAAAAGAAGAAATGAAAATGTCTAAATAATTATCATCCTCTTTCTGTCTCTAGGTCTGGTTTCCTTCTCTGTAAAATCCAGATGATAATAATGACATCCCCCACGTGTCTGTCAGTTTTTCATACTGTGGGGGCTTGTGTGTTGCTGTGATGCTGGACGCTATGCCACCAGTATTCAGATACCAGCAGGGTCACCCATGGAGGACAGGTTTCAGCTGAGCTTCCAGACTAGGAAGAAGGACCCGCCAGTCTACTTCTGAAAAGCATTAGCCAGTGAAAACCTTATGAACAGCAGCAGAACATTGTCTGATGTAGTGCTGAAAGATGAGCCCCCCAGGTTGGAACGCACTCAAAAGATGACTGGGGAAGAGCTGCCTCCTCAAAGTACAGTCGACCTTGATGACGTAGATGGAGTAAAGCTTTTGGGACCTTCATTTGCTGATGTGGCACGACTCAAAATGAGAAGAAACAGCTGTAAACCTCCACTAATAATCAGAACCTGGAATTACGAAGTATGAATCTAGGGAAATTGGAAATAGTCAAAAATGAAATGGAACTCATAAACAATATCCTAGGCATTAGTGAGTTGAAATGGACTGGTATTGGCCATTTTGAATTGGACAATCATATAGTCTACTATGCTGGGAATCACAACTTGAAAAGGAATAGTGTTGCATTCATCATCAAAAAGAACAGTTCAAGATCTATCCTGCAGTACAACGCTGTCTGTGATAGGATAATATCCATACACCTACAAGGAAGACCAGTTAATATGACTATTATTCAAATTTACGTACCAACCACTAGGGCCAAAGATAAAGAAATAGAAGACTTTTATCAGCTGCTGCAGTCTGAAATTGATCAAACATACAAACAAGATGCATTGATAATTACTGACGATTGGAATGCAAAAGTTGGAAATAAATAAGAAGGATCAGTAGCTGGAAAATATGGCCTTGGTTACAGAAACAATGCTGGAGATTGAATGACAGAATTTTGCAAGACCAACGACTTCTTCATTGCAAATATCTTCTTTCACCAACATAAACGGTAACTATACACATGAACCTAGCTAGATGGAACACACAGAAATTAAATTGACTACATCTGTGGAAAGAGACAATGGAAAAGCTCAATATCATCAGTCAGAACAAGGCCAGGGGCTGACTGTAGAACAGACCATCAATTGCTCATATGCAAGTTCAAGCTGAAACTGAAGAAAATCAGAGCAAGTCCAAGAGAGTCAAAATATGACCTTAAGTATATCCCACCTGAATTTAGAGACCATCTGAAGAATAGATTTGATGCACTGAACACTAGTGACCAAAGACCAGATGAGTTGTGGAATGACATCAAGGACATCATCCATGAAGAAAGCAAGAGGTCATTGACAAGACAGGAAAGAAAGAAAAGATCAAGATGGATGTCAGAGGAGACTCTAAAACTTGCTCTCGAACGCCAAGCAGCTAAAGCAAAAGGAAGAATTGATGAAGTAAAAGAACTGAACAGAAGATTTCAAAGGGAGTCTCAAGAAGACAAAGTATTATAATGACATATGCAAAGAGCTAGAGATGGAAAACCAAAAGGGAAGAACACGCTCAGCGTTTCTCAAGCTGAAAGAACTGAAGAAAAAATTTAAGCCTCGAGTTGCAAGAATGAAGGATTCTATGGGGAAAATATTAAACGATGCAGGAAGCATCAAAAGAAGATGGAAGGAATACACAGAGTCATTATAGCAAAAAGAATTAGTCAATGTTCAATCATTTCAAGAGGTGGCATATGATCAGGAACCGATGGTACTGAAGGAAGAAGTCCAAGCTGTTCTGAAGGCACTGGCGAAAAACAAGGCTCCAGGGATTGATGGAATATCAATTGAGATGTTTCAACAAACAGATGCAGCGCTGGAGGTGCTCACTCATCAATGCCAAGAAATATGGAAGACAGCTTCCTGGCCAACTGACTGGAAAAGATCCATATTTATGCCTATTCCCAAGAAAGGTGATCCAACCAAATGTAGAAATTATAGAACAATATCATTAATATCACACACAAGCAAAATTTTGCTGAAGATCATTCAAAAATGGCTGCAGCAGTATATTGACAGGGAACTGCCAGAAATTCAGGCTGGTTTCAGAAGAGGACATGGAACCAGGGATATCACTGATGGATGTCAGATGGATCCTGGCTGAAAGCAGAGAATACCAGAAGGATGTTTACCTGTGTTTTATTGACTATGGAAAGGTATTCGACTGTGTGGATCATAACAAATTATGGATAACATTGGGAAGAATGGGAATTCCAGAACACTTAATTGTGCTCATGAGGAACCTTTACATAGATCAATAGGCAGTTATTCGAACAGAACAAGGGGATACTGATTGATTTAAAGTCAGGAAAGGTGTGCGCCAGGGTTGTATTCTTTCTCCATACCTATTCAATCTGTATGCTGTGCAAATAATCCGAGAAGCTGGACTATACGAAGAAGAACAGGGCATCAGGATTGGAGGAAGACTCATTAACAACCTGGTTATGCAGATGACACAACCTTGCTTGCTGAAAGTGAAGAGGACTTGAAGCACTTACTAATGAAGATCAAAGACCACAGCCTTCAGTATGGATTGCACCTCAAAATAAAGAAAACCAAATTCCTCACAACCGGACCAATGAGCAACATCATGATAAACAGAGAAAAGATTGAAGTTGTCAAGGATTTCATTTCACTTAGATCCACAATCAACAGCCATGGAAGCAGCAGTCAAGAAATCAAAAGATGCATTGCATTGGGCAAATCTGCTGCAAAGGATCTCTTCAAAGTGCTGAAGAGCAAAGATGTCACCCTGAAGACTAAGGTGCACCAGACCGAAGCCATGGTATTTTCAATCACATCATATGCATGTGAAAGCTGGACAATGAATAAGGAATACTGAAGAAGAATTGATGCCTTTGAATTGTGGTGCTGGCGGAGAATATTGAATATACCATGGACTGCCAGAAGAATGAATAAATCTTTCTTGGAAGAAGTACAACCAGAATGCTTCTTAGAAGCAAGGATGGCGAGATTGGGTCTTACATACTGTGGACACGTTGTCAGGAGGGATCAGTCCCTGGAGAAGGACATCATGCTGGGCAGAGTACAGGGTCAGTGGAGAAGAGGAAGACCCTCAGCAAGGTGGACTGACACAGTGGCTGCAATAACGGGCTCAAGCATAACAACGATTGTGAGGGTGGCGCAGGACCGGGCAGTGTTTCGTGCTGTTGTGCATAGGGTCGCTATGAGTAGTAGCCGACTCGACGGCACCTAACAACAACAACGACAACAATTACTGTGCATGTTACCTAAAATTAAGGCACTGTCCTGTGCTCTGTAAAGATGTAGGATGGGCAAGATACAATTAACCATGTTTTATTCTCCTGTTGCTGCTGTAACAAACTACCACAAATGTAGCCACTAAAACAACAATGGATTTTCTTACAGTACTAGTCTCATGGGGAAACCCTGGTGGGGTAGTGGTTAAGAACTACTGCTGCAGACCAAGAGGTTGGCAGTTCGAATCCACCAGGTGCCCCTTGGAAACCTTATGGGGCAGTTCTACCGTGTCCTTTAGGGTCACTATGAGTTGCAATCGACTTGACGGCAATGGGATGGGAGTCTCACGGGGCCAAAACCAAGGTCTGTAGGCCTGGAATTCCTTTCCAGGTGTTACAAGAGAGGATCTCTTTACTTGCTCATTCAGGTTGTTAGCAGATTTTAGTTCCTTGGGACTGTAGAACCCAGGCTCCCATTTTCTCACTGGCTATAAACTGAGGGCTGTCCCTAGCTTCTAGGAGGCCACTGCATCCTTGGCTCATGGCCCCTTCCTCCATTTTCAGAGCCAGCAAAGGCTGCTTACATCCTGCTCACAGCACATCACTCTGACCCACTGGGAAATGTTCTTAGCGTTTAAGGACTCGTGTGATTAGATTGGACCCACGCGGATAATCCAGGATAATCTCTTCATCTGAAGATACCCTTACTCACCTTTGGGAAATCCCTTTTGCACTGCACCATGACATAATCATAGGTTTCAGGAACTGGGGCATAAAGATCTTTGGGGGAGGCGTGGCAACTAACAACAACAATAAGGCAGAACGTGCATCTTGCTGTAAGACCAAAAAAAACCCAGTGCCGTCAAGTCGATATCTTGCTATAAGAAACCACAAATAATTATTCCAGATTGAGTATCTATTTTGACAGAACTCTAATGACTCTTTTCTCCTGAGTCAAATGTTCTTACAAAAAATAAATTTTTTTTTTTCTTTCTATATTTCCCTTTGCTTCCTCTACTCTTCTACTGGAGCCCTGGTGGTGCAGTGGTAAAGAGCTTGGCTGTTGACCAAAAGGTTGGCAGTTCGAATCTACCTGTTGCTGTCCTTGGAAACCCTATGGGGCAGTCCTATACGGTTGCTATGAGTAGGGATTGACTTATCGGCAATGGGTTTGATTTTTTTTTTTTTTAATTCTTCTACTCACGGTAGTTACAGCAGTAAAGATGAAATGGAAATACCCCAGCAGGAGAGAGAGACCCTGCCTCACCCTCAGGGAATACAGCTCCTAGACTGATGGCTTTGGACATCCTGGGTGTTTGTGTAGATAATCAACTTTAAAGCTTTTTAAAAATGTTATTTTATGGAATGTTTATATAGAAATTCTTCTGTACTTTATTTATCTAGCAGAGATTATGATCAGAGGCTAGTTACGTGACTTTAGTTACCCCTAGGGCTGAATTCTTGGGAACGTGCCAATATGCCAATATTAGCAGACTATATTGCTCCTCTCCAGTCTCCTTTGTTTTTTTCCTTTCACATCTCTATCATACTCATCTGATGCCCTTCATCACAATCTAATTCCATTCTTCAACTCAATCACCGCAGAATTGTGAGGGATTTTTTTTTTAACCTTTATCTAGATGTACTGACTTTCCTTCTTTAAGTATAAAGATATTTTCTTCCACTGCTGAGTTTCTAGAATTTAAGCAATCCTGCTTCCCAACTTAAGCAGCGTGTTTATTTCCCTCTCTTCTTCTCTGATAGGGTTTCACAGTAAAAGCAATTAAAAAAAAAATTCTGACCCAGATTGTTCTTGCTAATATCTGGTTTGCTTCATATAAGTAAAATAATTTTAACAGCTTGTGCAGCTCTAACCTAGTAACCCAGAGATATGAAGCACTTCCTTTAGCATACCAAAAACCAAATCAAACCCATTGCCTCAAGCCGATTCTGACTCATAGCAACCCCATTGCACAGAGTGGAACTGCCCCAGGACTCCTCCTTGAGTGTAGCACGAGATAAAGTTAGCATTTCTAAGACCAGGGTAAAATAATATATTTGAAGCAGTGTTTAATTAATAAGAAGAGAGACTAAATTATACAGAGAGAAGAAATAAAAAATAGCACTCTTGAGGGCATGGGCTTTGAAATCAGACACCCTGATTTTGGATCTCAGCTCTACCACTTACTACCTATTTGAATTTGAGAAAGTAACTTAAACAGTATAAAGCATGAGTTTTCCCATCTGATAAAAGAATATAATATAGATCTCAGAGAGTAGCTGTGAAGATTAAATGAGATAATTTATATAAATGACTTGGCATACACTAGGCTTTCAGTGGAAACCCTGGTGGCACAGTGGTTAAGAGCTCAGCTGCTAGCCAAAAGGTTGGCAGTTTGAATCTACCAGCTGCTCCTTGGAAACTCTATGGGGCAGTTCTACTCTGTCCTATAGGGTCACTATGACTCAGAATTGACTCAACGGCAATGGGTAGGCTTTCAATAACCCAGAGTTCAATATTTTCTAGAACATGGTTTTAATAGGGTTAGACCTAGAACTGCAACTCACTAAGCAGTTGAGCAGAGAAGGCCTCTGGTACAGCCTCACGGATGGGGTGAAGAGACATAGCTCAAAGGTGTGGCCCATTGAGTGCATATACTAGCAGGCAACATTTGATGAGTGCTTCCTTTCTTTTTTTTCCTTGGGTAAGGGTGTTCCAGTCCCACCGTAATCTTCTTTAACTTAAAATTAAAATCACAAAATGGCAGACAACCACACAATGCTGGGAATCAAGGCCCAGCAAAATGATACACACTTTTTGGGGAGACATAATTCAATCCATGACAGACCACAAACTAAACTATCATTTTTCTAAGAAAGCAATAGCTTCCCAGGATTTCTATCCCTCTAAATGGAGTAATGGAATAAAATCCTTAGTGATTGCTTTTTTTTAATTAAATGTTATAGAATAGGCATATGTCATTAAGGTGAGGAGGCAGTCCTTTGGACAAGCCAGTCGGCCATAGTTTTCTCCATTCCATGGGGTGCGAATGGAAAAGTCACCATCTCTGCCCAGACAGCTTTTGAGCTGGGGGGACGCTCACCTGCTGTATTCGGTCCACTCCTTGTTGTAAGTAATAAAAGCTGCCTTCCATGTGCCGTTGTGTGCCCAGGCTCGAACCATCTGAAGGACACCATGGAGATGGATTGGCCTGTATTAATCATTGGTGTCCTTTGTTTAAGGGCCTCCTGGCTGTCTAGAAATCAGGAACAACCTGAGAGTACATCACAGACTCGCTGCGTTGCGCGTCGGAATCGGCGCAGTAAAGCAGGGCCTGGGGTGTTGTCCCTCAATTAATAGAACCAGATGAATGTAGCTCGTTGTTCATTTTACCGATTGCAGCATGACAGACAACCTCAGAACTTAGAGTCTTGAACAGCAATGTTTTATTTTGATTCTGTGGGGTGGCTGGGGCTCAGCTGGGGACTTCTGCTGCTGCTCTTGCTTGGACTTCTGCTGCTGCTCTTGCTTGGACTTCTGCAGTTGCAGTCACGTGGGGGCTGGGAGCACCTGTGGCTCCTTACATGGCTCCCTGATGCACCTCCCACTGGTTGCACTTAAAAAAAAAATAGACTATTTCTTAGAACAGTTTTAGATTTACAGAAAAATGGAGAAGATAATACAGGGAGTTTGCATATACCCATATTTGGTTTACTCCATTGTTCCCGTCTTACGTTAGTATGGTACATTTCTTAAAGTTAATGACCTGATGTGGAAAACAGTGTGGCGGTTCCTCAAAATCTAAAAATAGAACTACCTTATGACCCAGCAATTCCACTCCAAGGAATATTTCCAAAAGGCTTGATTGAAAGCAGAGACTCAAACACAGACTTGTAAACCAATGTTCATTGCAGCAGTATTCAGAATAGCCAAAAGGTGGAAACAACCTAAATGCCCACCAACAGATTGATGGATAAACACAACACAGTACATACATACAATGGAATACTACTCAGCCAGGAGAAGAAACAAAGTTTTGATACATACTACAGTATGGATGGAGCTTGAAGACATTATGCTGAGTGAAGTAAGCCAATCACAAAAAGACGAATATGACCCCACATATATAAAAAGGCAAGAAAAAGCAAGTGTATAGAGACCAAAGTTTATTAGTGGCTACCAGGGGCAGGAGGGAGGGAAAAATTGTATTGATTCAGGGTAGGGTTGCACAACCAATTATCGTATTTGCTGACAATATGTCGAACACCTGTAAAAAGTTGACTTGGCAAAAGTCGTGTGATAGATATATTTACAACGACCAAAAAAAAAAAAAAATAGCTGCTGAGGCTCCTTACGTACAACCAAACACATCATAGGATTTAGTTCCTTGGTTTGGAGGTTTAGGGTCATGGTTTCATGGGACATTTCAGTTAATTGGTCTAATAGCACATTTAGTGCTTCTGTTCTACCTCTTAGTTTGTTGTGTTGTGCCTGGGGTCTTAAAAGCTTGCTTGAAATACTGATATTATGACAACACAGTCTTCTTAAAAGCAAACAATAATAGTTTATCTTAACTGGTGAAAATGTCCACCTTGAGCATTGCACTCCTTTGAGAACTGTCTATATGGGACTAAAGGGACAACAGCAACTTGAAAGATAGAAATTTCAAGGGGCAGTGAGTTTATGTTAATGGGGGAGGAACAACTCAGAAAAGGAGGGCAAGAATGTACCCAAAGAATGTAATAACCCCCCAAAAAACCCAATGCCGTTGATGTAATAGATGTCACCAAATTGTTCATGTAGAAATGGTTGAATTGTTGGATGTTTTACAGCGTATATTCTCAACAACAAGAACAAAAAGTAATGATCAGATATTGATATATTGTCATTAACTAAAACCCAGAGTTATTCAGATTTTGTTAGTGCTTCTCTAATGTCTTCTTTCTGTTTCCAGATCCCATACAAGACCCCGCGCTACGTTCAGTTGTGATTTATCCTTAGGTTCTACTCAGCTGTGACAGTTGTGGCCTTGCTTCCTATGTGGCAT